>NC_069361.1:33232500-34482500 GCF_021730395.1 Mercenaria mercenaria | reverse complement strand
TCTATTTTTCGTAAAACAATATACACTTATTAAACAGCAATAGCGGGTCTGAAGCGGTTATTATCACGGCTTAACCTATGTGTGTACGAGGTGTACGAGGCCGTAAGCCGAGTAAACACGTAAGGAACATCAGTGCCGTTTAATGAGTTGTTGATTATGTTCTTAAACATGATAACTATTACTCCATCGCTTTCAAGAATCAGTTACTTATATAAAATATCGACGTTAACGAATTTTAATCGAGACGACACAGGGTGAAATAACGCTAAAATTGACGTCACTCATCGCTGACGGGCAAATAAGCGGTTATTGTGCCCATTTTGCGAATTTATTGCCCTCTTCCGACTATTTGGCCTGGGTTATAGGATTCTGTTCTATGCAACTTAATCTAAATGAACACTATAAGGGGCCTCCCTGGCCTAGTGGTTAAGGTCGCTGACTTCAAATCGCTTGCCCCTCACCGATGTTGGTTCGAGTCTCACTCGGGGCGTTGAATTCTTCATGTGAGGAAGCTATCCAGCTGGCTTACGGAAGGTCGGTGGTTCTACCTATGAAATAATGCACGGAGGGGCACCTGGGGTCTTCCTCCACCATCAAAGCTGGAAAGTCGCCGTATGACCTATAATTATGTCGGTGCGACGTTAAACCCAACAAAAGCAAAAAACAAAGCAAGAATAGATGTAACACTGATTCTGTCTTACTCTTTCTTACTTAATTCAGTACAATTTTCATTAAGAGAACACCTAAGGTAAGGCCAAAATGTTTTCTCTTAGTATGAATAATCTCTTTATACAACAATTTGTTCTATAACAACACAAAAATGAACTGATGCAAGTGGTCTCTTAACAGAGGTGGTCTTTCGAGCAATTTGGACTGTATCTGTATTATATTTGAATGCGTTTTTGTGCAAACTGAGATAACACAACTGTATCCCTTTCGAATGAATTATGATCCAGCAAAATCAAATCATGTATTTTCATGAAATAGGGTTAAACCAAGAACACATTCAGCTAATCAATGGTTACTCTTCAGAGGTTTTAATTTTACAGACAGATCTGCAGTGAAAATATATGAATAAGTAAATAACCGTACCCCTGTTCCATTATCACAAACGATCACGCGTCTACCTTCGTTGTCCATGGCGAATGGCGGTTGATTTATCCAGATTTATTATGAGATAAAGTTTCTTTTTTCCTTTGCTCCGAAAAGTAAATCCTAGAAGCGATACGCCACCGACATGCGACCCTATTCGGCACGGTACCCTCTTTCGACCTTATTCACGTGTTGCAACTTTATATCGGGGCTTATAACGAGCCACTTTTGTTCAATTCTACATACACTACAATACAGTCCAACGGAGGAGACGCAATCTTAAGAAAGGGCCAAATATTATCCATGTCATCATAACAGCTGTGTTCAAGTCTGATAACATAAACCTTTTACGCTCTTATCATTATCTAATATATGTCACTGAAATAATCATACAATAAAACATGCAATGAAACACAAGTCTTCTTTCATTTTAATATTTCAGCATACGCCGCTTAAACAAATGTTGAATGTTCAATTAAAACTGTCAAGTTGCTTCTTCTCCATTTTTAATACATACATATGGTGGCTGATTTCTGCCATTTCGTGTTTTCGTGTCGGCGGGGCGAAAACACAACAACACGAAAACACGAAAACTCGACAAATACCTAATTTGTCGAGTTTTCGTGTTTTCGTGTCGGCGGTGCGAAAACACGACAAATTTTACCCGATAAGTCGACGTTTAAAGGGCACCGACACGACAGATTTATCTGTCAAGTTTTCGTGATGCGGGTATAAATTTTTCGTGTCGGCGCCCTGTATTTGTCGTGTTTTCGTGTCGGCGGAGGAAAAACATGACAACACGAAAACTCGACAAATTAGGTATTTGTCGTGTTTTCGTGTTGTCGTGTTTTCGCCCCGCCGACACGAAAACACGACAAATACATTATTTGTCGAGTTTTCGTGTTGTCGTGTTTTCGCCCCGCCGCCAACACGAAAGCACGACAAATTCTTTTCAGACATCTCTTATAAAATGTAGAGTAATACGAAGTGTATGTATAATTGACCTGGTTCCAGAAATATTTCACTGGGTGCTGGGAGCGGCAACAGTTAAAGAATGAAGGCGGCATCGGTGAGCCGAGTGGGGTTAGGAAGGGAAAGGGTGAAACCCTCATGTTAGGTGGGTCAGGGCGTATCTGCCTTTAAATGTTTGAAATATATGTATAAAATGGTGGCCTCTGCTGCATTTCTGAGCCCACATTTTGAGGTATGGGGGTTGGGTATTTCGTGTGAATAAGTTAATCTCCAACCCAACTATTTTGGCAAAGGAATATTTTTTAGACACAAAAATGCAACAGAGGCCATCATTTCATTCTTTTATTTCAAAAATGTCCGACAGTGGAGTCACAGGGGCTTTCCTTTGTCATTTTTTAAATATAGGTATAAAATGGTGGTCACTGCTGCATATTTTATATATTTTTTCAAATTTTGAGATACGTTAGGGGGTCATGCCCTCCGATTTAGGGGGTCAGAGGGTATCCTCGCGGACATTTTTGAAATAAAGGAATGAAATGGTGGCCTCTGATGCATTTTTGTGTCTAAAAAATATTCCTTTGCCAAAATAGTTGGGTTGGATGCAACTATGACGAGTACAGGTCACTTTGGGTGTTGGGGGACGGCACGGCCCTGCCCAGGACTCGTGCCTGTACAAACAGAAAAAGAATAACGTATATGCGTGAGCCTCGGTGGAGATTAACTTATTCACACGAAATACCCAACCCCCATACCTCAAAATGTGGGCTCAAAAATGCAGCAGAGGCCACAGAGGCCACCATTTTATACATGTATTTCAAACATTTAAAGGCAGATACGCCCTGACCCACCTAATATGAGGGTTTAACCCTTTCCCTGCCTAACCACACTCGGCTCACCGATGCCGCTTTCTTTCTTTAACTGTTGCCGCTCCCCGCACCCAGTGAAATATTTCTGGAACCAGGTCAATTATACATACACTTCGTATTACTCTACATTTTATAAGAGATGTCTGAAAAGAATTTGTCGTGTTTTCGTGTTGTCGTGTTTTCGTGTCGGCGGGGCGAAAACACGACAACATGAAAACTCGACAAATACCTAATTTGTCGAGTTTTCGTGTTGTCGTGTCGGCACGATTTTTGTTCAGCTACAATTTTGTTGGCTGTTCATTTGTCGAAGTCAACAAATAAGCAAATTTCAGAAAAAGTAAAGATATGCCTTTAAACGAACTATAATATAATTATAACCTTATATAGAAACACGAAAGATAAAACCCAAAAATAAACTTTCGTGTTTCTTTTAAAAGGTTTAATCACACATTGTTCTATAATTCAAGCTCAGTGAAAACTGCAGTGTCCCTACATTTTCAGGGTTTTATTAGCCATATCATACTTTAACCAGTAAACATACATACATATAAAAACCAAAAGCTTACTTTCATACAAAGCTGCATCTACACTTTAAAATTTTTCTGCTGATCTTGTATATTTTAAACAAGTTATTATAGTTCGTTTAAAATCCACGTACAAAAAATATAATTAATATTGTTCTCAGAATTCAGTTGGATCTATAGGGGCTAATCGGGTTTTCAAAACTCATATTGGACAATAGTCCCATATTTTGGCGAACATGATTTTTCTTGTAAATACGCGTGGTTAATGTCAATATCATCAACATCTGTCTTCTTAGTTTTTTTATAAATCCAATTCGATTTTGTTCAGTTTATTTTACTGGAAATTTGTCCGACCGGAAGATTTTCCAATTATAATTGTTTAAAGTCGAACATTTTTCCAGTATGAAAAACAGGTAACGAAATCCGTCTGAAAACTTAATTTATTCAACAAATTTTGAGAAAACTAGCATATCGTTACCAATACGTTTGTGCCTCCCTATGAAATATGTCTTATTAACGACCTAGTTAAAGTATCCTTATTGTACAGAACATATCACGTTTTTTCCCTGCTTTGCAATCCTCCATTGAATCGCATTGAATGAAAGAAGTCAAGTGAAGGCAACTAGCAATGTTTGGTCAGTCTTCAAACCGTAAAATAATATATCTGTTAGAATTGCCCAAAACTAATGCGTATTTTAAGCAGCAGCTTAATGTTTGGCATTTGTCTTGACGGGATCTTTTTTTGTATTTTGTTCCTTTGATGCAACGTTGTTTCGAATGTTTACTGGCTATTATTGAATTGAATTATGTATGTGACAGCATTTTCTGGTCCTTTGGGATATAGACACCCAATGGCAGAATTCCGCCGCTGTTAGGTCGAGGAAAGGGAACGTTAGGACTGTTCCATGTTTCATTACCTTCCATATTCATTCCGAATCTAAGTCATTTCACTTTGTTGAGTTCTATGTTTTCATAGACTTTATTTGTTATAAATAAGCATGCAATAAGATACAATTCGTTAGTTTTACTAGCTGTTTTGAATGAAAGTTTTAACATTTGAAGCCTTGAATATTGATTGTGCTTAAACATATACGTTCGTGATAACCAAAATCATGTACAAGTAATACATCTTGTATGAACGTTTTCATCCAAAGGTACATTTACATGTGATAGAAGATATTGTAAAATCTATCTAAGAGAGTCTTATACGCAAGGCAACAAGAAGACTTCAGCAATTAAATGGTTGCCTTTTAAAACAAAAATGTACTATCACTGTTAACATCAGCCAAAGAACAAGCCAATCCACTAAGTACTGTTTAACATCTCCGACATCACAGTTTAATGTTGCATCTTTATTATAATAAAATTATGCAAACTTCAATGTGTGAACTCACTAATAACAAAATATTTGTTAACTGCGATACGAGTACATATATATAATCCTACTGATCAGTATTACTGACTTTGATCTTTTTCAAAATCCACTTTTATTTTGTATGTGGATATTCTTATTAAGAATTTGGTCTTAGAAATCTCTTTGATGTGGCACTAATTTCTGGAAAAATGTATGCAGCTGTACTTGTACCAGTCTTGTGGCCATTCTATAACAAAAAAATGTTAATAAAAAGACACCTACGGTATCTTTATAAACATTCCATTTATTAACACTGCGTATTAAAAGGTTGTCTGTTCAGCTTGACTATACTTTTCTTATTTGATAATCATAATATAAAAGCTGATAATTCTGACCTATAAAATATAGTTCATGTTTTAATTTGAAATGAACCAATCCTCAACAGTATCACATTTACACATGTATTTCGTTGATAAAATTATTCACTCATTAAGATTTTTTACAGCTATGAAACAATCAATTACTTGCTTAATATGAATTTGCTACACACACAATTTTGGATGACTCAAGTACGAGATACCCGTGGTGACATTTCAACTTCATTATTTCACGATTTCTGCTTCATGATTTCACGATTTCCACTTCACGAATTCATGATTTCTGCTTCCTGATTTCACGATTTCCACTTCAATATAAAACAAACAAATGCTAATTTGATTTGATGTCTTTTAATAGTTTTGATAAAATTTTACCTAAATGGCCTTGCAACCAGTGAAAAAGCCTGTTTCAAACATTTCCGTGTAATATTACCGTAATTATATTTTAGCAATTCGGGGAAAACCTAACAAATGGTTATTTTATGAAACTATATCAGTTTCGAACAACATATCACTGTTATGAAATACACAAATTCTTTCATTAACATGTTTTACACATTAAGGTAGTTCTGCACATTTGGATCAAAATTTTTTCTACAATGTAAAATTTGATTAAACTCCAGTTTTTTAAAACTTCAGGATATACCTACAAAATTCCGCAAATAAAAAGGATAGGGTCGTGTGCTTGATTTTTTGCTAGGCTGATTTGAAAAATTTGGACCTCACGCAATATTTCATAATGGGAGTTTATGGGAAAATCATAACTTTCATAACATTTTCGCGAATAGAATTTTGTCTACAAAGTAGATTTTGATGAAACTTCTCACAGTTGTAAATAGACACATGGTCTATAATTTGATGAAATAAAATGTATAGGTCCGTTTGCTTATTTTTGAGATATCTGACCATGATTAAAGGGAACCGGACATTTCACGTTAACTTTAAGACATTATTTTGATTTTTTTAACGTGCCATATGTTTTAATAGCATATTTTGACTTTAGAAATATAGCAACAGTGTCATTGTAACAAATTTACTCACAGGTTTCGATTAATTCATAAATTGAATTTCATTTCCGTACGCCGAATTCAGGCTTTATTCTACGTTTTCCGGATAAATGACGTTACGCCATCACTTCCGGTTTTCAAACGTGCAGAACTACCTTAAGAACCCTATAAACAAATAAGTTTATGACTAAGACAAAATTTATCCACGAACATAAAAATAATTGAATAATGAAAGGGATATAAGGGTGAGTCTTCATTACTTAAATTCTCTGTAAGTATACACCGTCGAGTCTCACGTTTTCAAGACAGACTACCAACAGGAATAAGAGACAGAATGGGAAGACAAAAAGCTCTCTTTGTTATCTGTCTTTTTGTTTTCTGATATAGGTTTATCTTGAAATCCTACAAGAAATATTCATTCCCATCAAATTTCAACAAATAAGAATATCAGTATGTCTAAATCCAAATAATTTACCAACAATCTACTTTAGAATTTTACAAGACTAAAACTTGTGTTCATTAGAACAGTCTAGTTACATTTAAAAGTGAAGTGTTCAATATCAAAATAACAACTGTCAAATGATCTGTCTGTTCACGTAAGTTGTACCAAAAGTTTTTCAAGAACCTTGGTGCCTTTTTCTTGGTATTCTTCTCGTGTCATCCAGAAATCAGCCTTGTCTTTCATGATGTCAGCAAGGACAGCTCCTCCCAAAAACACCAAGTGCTTTCTCCTAGGTGGATCTTCTACACGAACTTCAAATTTCTGAAAATAAAAGAATAGGATCAACAAGAAGCAATTGTAAATAGTAAGTGTTGTGATTCTGTAGATATCACATTTAACAGAGTAACATCTACAGAGAAAACACTCCTGCGGGTAATAGAGAGATTAACTATTAAATAGAGTAAAATACTAATAACTCTAAGTCACAAGAGTATGAGCAAACTGTTTCAGTAATCCTGGATTTCGAGTGATCCAAGCATACATATATGTTAAGAAAATGACAATGATTGTACAAATCAGCCCTGTTGCTTAAGCCATTGACGCTTATGTGTGCGATGTTTCACTGTTGCTTGTGACTCAAGTAACAAGACTATTGCCTAGCGCTATGTCCCCTTTAGACACCAGTAGATGTTTGAAATTTACTTTGGATAACCTAAAGTTTTTGGCGGACTTTTGGACTATTTATTGCTAAGGCAACTACACTTTCCTGACATAGCAACAAAATAAAATGATGCGCATATTCTCCAAGTTACAATCTGTCTATGTCGCAAGTATTGACAGTCAGACAGAAGGAGGGCAAAGTATAAGCCCCGTCAGTAAGGTACTAAATCAGATGCCTATGTATATAAGTTTAACCTTATTCTTCAGAGATATTGTAACGCTGAACTGCATATCTAGGCATGTCTCAAAATTGTAGTATCTATATGTAACTGGTTGATTCTGAGTTCACCGTGACAAAGTTGTTGTGTTCAGAGCCTGTACTACAAACTTAAGTTTTAATTGAGTATGGGTAAGGTAGCCAAAGCACGTCGGAAACATAATGGAAAATACAAATCATTAATGTTGAATTCAGCTTCCATTTGGGTTTACCTTCTACTTACGGCTCTTGTGACTGGAAACAATTTCTGACATAACATAAAGCATTTTTCTTCTGAATATATTAGAGTACAGCCATATTGGTGATGTTCTTGAAGATAAACATCTAAAAGGGTAAAGGTGCGAAATGCAGAGCCGGTGGACTCTTGTTCATTTAACAGAATAAAGAATGCTAGCTTTATTTGTGTATTTACCAGTGTGCTAGATTATTGGCAAAGTTATATAAAACTTTAAAGCCAACAACCACATAAAATTCACTCACATCCAGTTCTTCTGTATTGCCTTTAAGGATTCTCTCTAGATACAACTGTTTTAATTCCCTCTCAAGCCGACTCGACAGACCGGGATACATAGTGGAACCTCCTGATAGCACTATATGCTTGTAAAATTCTGGTCGAGTGTCAATATCTGCAGCCTGTATTGCTTTGAATAACATTTCAGCTACCCCGTCACCTTCTACATTGATGAGATTGGGTTGAAATAAGGCCTCTGGAGCCTCGAATCGCTCCCCACCCATCCTAATCACTTTGCCATCTGGTAACTACAATTATTCAATTAAGAAAACATCTATTGCAGACACCAGTTTACATACATGTATAAATAAATCTTACAGTTCTACATTACACGCAATGAGTGACTGAATTAATCTATCAGACAAGTTTATATGATGCTTATAGGGCGTTGCTACACACGTAC
The DNA here is from genome assembly GCF_021730395.1 of Mercenaria mercenaria. Classification (NCBI taxonomy): domain Eukaryota; kingdom Metazoa; phylum Mollusca; class Bivalvia; order Venerida; family Veneridae; genus Mercenaria; species Mercenaria mercenaria. Next base: position 34,474,015 of record NC_069361.1, on the reverse strand, counting down.
ATACACATCTTAAAGATAGTAAATGGTCATTTTTCACCTAAAATCAGTTATCTTTAGATATTCATTACAAACGTATGAAATCCTCATTAAATGAATTTGAACTTTACTTAATATAAAAATTAAGCTGGCATATAGAGCGACGTTCATAATTAAATGTCATGCAGTAACAGTGGATTGTTAAAGAGTACTATTTAAACCCTAGTTAATAAATAGGAAAAATCAACAACAACACGTATAGAGTTTTTTCATTGATAATTATTAAGTTCCAACGTTTCGGCGTTCATCAGGGAAGAAATACGATATAAACATGTCATGTCGTTAAAACAACGTCGTGTAAAAAGGCGATAAAATGTATACAAAGTTTAGGTATTTAGGTATTATTTACAATATTAAATGAATTCAAAATAATCGAATTTAACAAACATACCGAGTAAATCGTCGGATAGTGTTTATACATAATTTCCTATATATATATATATATATATATATATATATATTAACAGAAATAGGAAAAAACAATGATATACTCGGCATTACATATATATCAGTACAAATAATTAATTGGTCAATTGATATCAAATAAAACTTTAGAATTTAAACCATCTAGATAAAGCGTTTTCAGTTTATGTATCCACATTGTTTCATTGCAGAGACGATCAATGTCATTTCTTACAACATCAATAGCCATAAAAGAGAAGTCTGTTAAGCAATGATCTTGAAAATTGAAGTGCGATGCAACCACTGAGGAAAAACTAGGGTCAGTAAAACTGTAAATATCAAATCGGTGACTGTTCATGCGTTTTAATACAGATTGCTTAGTTTGTCCCACATACTGTTTTTTCACATTTTTGCAAGTAATCAAATATATAACGCATTTACTTTTACAGTTAACGTTATGATGTAAAACTGTATGCTTGACCAGTCATTTGACTGGTAAATTCTGAACCTGTTTCGATATTGGTACAATGAGAACATCATTACATCTCTGTAAGAGATAAACCTCATCACTTTGTTTGTTGAACTCTGAACTTATCAAATAATCTTGTAAATTTTTCGGACGTTTATAAGCAAGAACATGTTTACAATTCTCTTAAACGATTTTAATTGTAAAGCTTTTTGATAGGCTCAAAATATTCCAGTATTTATTAATAGTGTTACTAATACGTGGAAGAGCTGGATCATACACAATAATAAAAGGAATTACACTATTTTTGTCCCATCTTGAGTCTGTAAAGTTTCTTGCTGAGATAAATTGACTACTTTTTGGAAAGCACGGTCTAACACATCATGTGGGTATTGTCCAATTTATTTGACCTGTCAAAAAATGGACCCGGCTTTCATTATATTCTGTTCGAGCCTATATAAGATTAACATGAAAGCTGGGAACATGTTTTGACAGGTCAATTAAAATTTAATAGTACAATAACCTCTGTCAACGAAGAATTCACGAAGCTGTGATAATGATTGTTTGAACTTGTTTCTCACTATTTGTTTACTAGTGGTAATAAAGAATTTATTTGTATGTCTATCTAGCTGAGTCTTTACACAATATTCATGTGTCCCTTGATATTATACGTCTATAGCGCTTTGCTTGACTATACGGAATACCGTTCTTACATGGTTTGGGATGACATGATGTATAGTCCAAATATTGGTGGTCATTAGTTTTTTTGTTTTTGTTTTCGTTTTTTTAATTATTTATTTAAAACCTAGTGCATAGTACAGTAATACACTTATACTTGATATTATGTTTGCATAAAATGTATGAAGAAATTGTTTATGTTTTCAACAGTACCTTTAACCTCCACCTTAACTTCATACCTGCAATACATGTTACTCGTCAATCAAATTTCCTTTTTCTCCCAATTCATTTTTTTTATTTGGTTTATATGTCATTTTACTATTGTAGATTCTATTTCTTTTCATTTCTTACATGCTATTTAGTAAGTTATCTTTACCATTTCTCCGTTAGTCTCTACACCTGTTGTTTGTAACTTGCTATCATAAAAACAACAAAGGGGTATGCCCCTATCGTATTAATTCTCAAGTATGTCTTGTTTTCATTTTTCCAAATTTAAAATGTCTGCTCTTTCATGCAAAGTTCTCAAAAGAAAAGCTTGAAATATTGTTACTGCTTAGTATGTTCAACTGGTTGCAAGTGGCATTTGCTTTATCTAGGAATCAGACTCCCTACGTCTAGATTGGCACTCTCATACCAAGCGGTCTCCCCTTACAGTAAAGAGACGTTAGCCACCAAAACATCTTTATCAATCATTTTTAACATTTAGTATTCGATTTTGGTTACTGAAATTGTTTTAAGTACTTTTCAAGTATTTAACGCTTAGGTAAATGAAAAAAAAATAATTCAAATACGGCTCAATTTGGTGGTCAGGGAAACAAAGAAGAAATTTCAAGCACTGTATATTCAACGGTTGACGCGCTGTCCGGAAAGAGATCATTGTGACGTCAATAAAGACGTCAAATTGCTGCATGACGTCCGGTTCGTAACTTCTCAGGTAAATAAAGTCCAACGTAATATTTATCAAATATTTGAAGGTTCATCGTTCAGATGCTTATGTACTTACCGATCGGACATTCAGTTCCTCCTCATCTGAAATACGTGATAAAGTAGACAAGAAACTACTCGAAGGCCTTGATCATTTGATAAAAATAAAATAAAAAATAAGGAAATACATTGTATTCAAATTTTTTTTCAAGTTCATGTAATTTTCATGGCCATGTGGTATCTGTGATGGCAGTGATTAATGTAAAACTATAGAACATAACAGCTGTTGGAAGTATGCTGAACTGGCAAGCATGACATCCAAAGTGGCTCTTCTTTCTTTTAAATCTGTATGCACTTACCCTGTAATACTTACTATATAAGATTCTACTAGTGCTGTAGTTTCTAAGGCAAGTTTTTGTTCCTGTTCAATGTCATATCCTACATAGCACAATTTCTCTTTCATCATTCTTACTGTCTCAAAGTCAACTAAATTGTTTAATGCATAGCCTCTCAACATGAGCAGCTGAAATGATAAACCATGTCTAAAGTTATCACTTGAGAAGTAGCAGAGTTTTCCTTGCAAGTTTCTTTTCTTTCATCTGAAACTGTCTAATTTTGAGAAGAATTAGCTCGCAAACTGATACGATGTAACGTAGCACGTTGTACCTGAAGCTTGTCTTGAACACAACACATTACAACAGTTCTAACATTTATTTTCTACGAAGAGCAATGCACAGTAACTTATAAATGTTCAGTCTAATTTCATGAATATAATCAATTTCAATAAGTCTTTTAAAACAGTTCTGTTTACTGATCTATTTAACAACATTTCTTAATTATAAATATATTTCAAACTAGCTCTTAACAAAGCTTCTTAAGTTTCAGCTCATGAGAGCGGGACGACATGTCCCTTGCCCGTACCTGGGCACCTCCCTGATCACAGAGTGTATTGAGTTTATAAAGGATTATACAGGAAAACATAGCAGACACATTATCTAATTTCCCGATCACTTAAAGATACCTACAAGTTCAACAAGCCTTAAGCTACAGAAGATTGTCAAATCTTGTCTGACTTGTCAATTTATGAAATGTACAGTTTTCATCTTCTATAATTTTTTAAAATCTTAAACTACTGAAAGAAATACCCGAAATAAAACACAAAACACCTGAGCATTACACTACAAATTCCTTTCTTTCTTCACGAAAAAAAAAACAATTAAAGAAAAGGTTGAAATGTCTGAATGATCAAAATAAACAGTAAAATTATAGAAGTCTAAAAGATCCAACTAATATGGACTATTAAGTTGTATATTGGGGAATTGAATAATGTGTCAGTATAACAGGGCACGCCAATCAAGGAGACAAGAGATGTTCCTTTAATTGTTCGTTCCCTTGCATACATCAATGAAATCAAATAAACAGGAATCCCTACGTGTTTAGGTTTCAGAAATTAAATCATATGATAGATTAACATAGCTTAAACATACAAATAAGTTATAACTTGAACACAGAATTCATCATAAAAGTTACACAGTAAACATCATTTCATATGTGTATGTAGCATTCATTATTCGATATAGTCCTATTCGCAATCACACATTTGTACGTAATGAAAGTCATTTTCATTCTCCATATTTAGAATGCTCCAGTTTGCGTAGGGATTCCATTCAATGTCTGTGTTTTCACGGATATTCTGAATCAATAGGTACAAATACATCAAATTCTGAAATTAGAAAGCGCAATTAAAATTCTTTTTAACATTGCATGAAACTCAGATATATGAAAGTTCATTAGTTTGTATGTTAACACATTTTTCTGCACGATTACATATTTTAGTTTCCTTACTATTAAAATAAACATTCTTGAATATTATATTAAGAATATGTGATTTCTTAATCATAAGCAATGTACTAGTCTAGGATGAAAAAAAATCAGTTGATAAGATTTAACAACTTGTTTAAAAAAACAAGTGATAAAAGAAATAAAGTTAAACATTTTCCATTAGTGTTCCCAGTTGGCCTATGGAATTGACATCTACTGCACATAACCATTGATCCAACCGTAGTATAACGTTACACGACCATGGTATCAGCAGTCGGTAGTTCTCGATCCGTCAGCTTCTTAAGAATGTCCACTGCCATCGTTCATCGTGCTGTCAAACGATATCCACCAAAGGAGATGTTATCATGATCGTTGAATCGCCAAAACTTCATCGTACCATATCCAACTCGATAGTCGTGGTTTCATTGCTCTGTGTACTAAAATTCTAAAGATCTGCGATTTAATGTTATGTTAACTTTCTGTTGTTTCAGCTTGCCATTCGATAATATGCATTTAATTTAATATAATAATTATGATACTGTGCATGCTAAGTCCATTCATTGCGTTTTAATTTAAAATAAAATAACTTCGTAGTAAGAAATTCGGTGAAATGTCTGTCATATTCTGCCATATTTTAATGTGAATGTTACATTTATCTATCACTGTTTAATCTGAATTGCCAAGTTCAAATTATTTCATAGTATGTCACTGTTTACAATGTTGCGTTAGAACTGTCTTTATTTCTACATCCTTCACCGGAATATTCATATGAAATGTGAGCATAAGCTATCAAGCCTTTTTAATCTTCATAGTTCTTAATATTAAGTACAAGCTTGTATCAATTTCTTTAAAGTCTTTAGTCTAAAACAGACAACGGACAAAATCAGTATTTCACACAAGAGAAGAAACGCTAGCAAAACATAAAATATTTTACCGTATGACACTTTACATAGAAATAAACAAATTTGCAAGCAAACAAAACACATACTGAAATCAATATTTACACAAATTAATGACAATAATCAGTTATGCTTCTACATGCATAACAATAATGGAGTACAACATCTATTTTACTTCACGAACAGCTGAATATTTATACCCATGAATGACCACAAACTGTTATTTCAATAAAACAGTCTACATACTGAACCTAGTATAGTGGCGATTTTAACATTCATACCTAATCCCTGAGCCTACTTGTATTAAATCAACTCTACACCTAAAGGGATTTTTATATTATATCACAACACATCGTCTTCTCTAGACGCGGTTGACAAGCCTGCCTTGAGGCTACGAAACAAATATATCAATTCAGCTTAATTAATTTTAAACACTCAAATCAATATAACTGTACTCCGATGAATCTATATACCAGTGCAAAAAATGTAATGAAAATGATGTAATAGTCAATAAAATTGCTCCCAAAAAGTGCCTTAAATAAACGTGTACTTAAACGTTCAACTTGTGCTTTTTCCGCACAACATCTCTATAATTTTAATTATTAGTATCCATATCGAAAATGGACACATTATAGAGGATACACCATTTAATACTATTAAAATGGTTTCAAGGAACTTAAGCTTCCATAGCTTTTCCTTTACAATTACAATATAATAATGCACCATTGGGTATCAATAAAATGACTATTTACAGAATGAAATATGCATAAACAACAAAAAATAGGATCTTTATATCATACAAATATATACATCTGAGGTTCCCTTGCGTTTCTTTTATCATTTTGCTATTTTCAGCATTTTTCAGCTAAATAATCGTATCCTAATAAAATTTCTCCATGATTCCTTACGAATCTCAGCTGAATATAAAAGTTTGTCATGTACATTTTTGTTTAATTTCATCTCAAACTCTAAATGATGAATAAGTTTAATTTATTGTTTTTAAAACAGAAAAAGCTTGTATTTTGTAAGAACTATGCATGAAAAAGGTCTTACTGTTAGCGGCATCACATCATTATTGGCGTGTCATTGTAGTGGTAGTACTTGCATATTGATCTCGCGACAACCCATTGTAGAAGTCCGACATCCTGGTCACGGCGCCATAAAAGCGCTTGTAACGTAGTGTACCTGAAGTTTGACGGTCTTGAAAACAACACTTTACAACAGTTCTAACATTTATTTTCTACGAAGAGCAATGCACAGTAACTTATAAATGTTCAGTCTAATTTCATGAATATAATCAATTTCAATAAGTCTTTTAAAACAGTTCTGTTTACTGATCTATTTAACAACATTTCTTAATTATAAATATATTTCAAACTAGCTCTTAACAAAGCTTCTTAAGTTTCAGCTCATGAGAGCGGGACGACATGTCCCTTGCCCGTACCTGGGCACCTCCCTGATCACAGAGTGTATTGAGTTTATAAAGGATTATACAGGAAAACATAGCAGACACATTATCTAATTTCCCGATCACTTAAAGATACCTACAAGTTCAACAAGCCTTAAGCTACAGAAGATTGTCAAATCTTGTCTGACTTGTCAATTTATGAAATGTACAGTTTTCATCTTCTATAATTTTTTAAAATCTTAAACTACTGAAAGAAATACCCGAAATAAAACACAAAACACCTGAGCATTACACTACAACGATGAATGTTTAGTTATGGTAAAATTATTTAATTTTAAAAAGACTTTGCACCAAATTAACATGTATCCTTGCATCATATAAGTTCAAATGAAGAGCCCAGCTCATATATCTGGCATGTATTCTACATTATCTACTGACTTTTACAAGGTATTTAGCAATATCCTTGCCTACAATACTGAGACACTGTGTGATATTTGAGAGATATAGCCCTCAGATATTGGGCAGAGTACGTAACATCATTTGAATACTTCCTACAATAAGATACTTAGTTACGCCCCTGTCTGCAATATCGGACGTTGTGAGAGATTAGCAAGAGCGAAGCCCTAGAATTATAGGCTGGTATGTAACATCATGTACTTGCAGTAATAAGGTATTTATTGATTCATATCCCTGCCTGCAATACCAAGATGTTTTGTGAGATAGAGAGTAAATCCCGCAGATAAAGATTAAGTGTATTAAATGTACATCATCTGCTTACTTTTTTAAGGTGTTTAGTGATATCCCTTCCAGCGATATCAACACGTCGTGTGAGATCAAGCTGTAACACGCCTTCGTATACGGGACAAATATGTGTTACACCGTCTCCGGAATCTACAACAACCCCAGTGATCAACCCTGAAACATTACAACATGGTTTGGAATAAGGCCCGAACTTTTAAATGTTTGGTTACAGTGTAAATGATACATCATACAATCAAAATATTATGACGACTGCCTTAATGCAGCCGTACTTTCAACACGGATATTTGATTCCAATTTCACAGACATTCAAGTTTTTATTTATTCATCTAACAATTTAACACCTCAGGTCTCTACGTAGACATGTCTGAGACGAGGTTAGGAGAATGTAAGTGTCACGAGGTATAAAACCACTGAACATCAGTATTTTGTCTATATGTTTATATTGTCCTCGTTCATTGTATATATTGTACATTGTATGAAATGTCTGTATGTGTTATTATTTTGCATTATTTCCTATATCATTTTCATTTCATTCATCTAACGTATTCTAACATTTACCAGTTTATTAAAGGCCTCAACAAGATTTGTATTCCGGGCCTCATTTTTTTTTTATTTTTCCCGGATGTAACTACACGCATGTGAAACTGGAAAATAGATTCTTGATGACTTGCGCCTGAAGATTTTCTTATCGATAATTTTATTTATCAAGGTTTTGTTTTTGTGCCTTTACAGGTAATTGTCATTGCATTAATTCTGTCATGTATTCATGCATCTTTCCTTTCATATCTATGTATTTCGGCGCTGTGTTTATTGAATTGCACTTAGAAAATAGATTCTTGATGGCTTGCGCCTGAAAAGTTTCCTTTCGATACTTTTGTTAAATAAGGTTTTGTTTCTGCGTATTTGCAGGCCAGAACGCCCCATGCCACCTAGAAAGAGAACACACATAAGCATCTGAATGAGACTACATAATGTGCACCATCTTATCTTGATAAAGGCAGATGCAATTTTATCATTTTAATCTGTTTGACTGATTTCGTATGAAAACAAAAATCAAACTTTTTTCCCTGAAAAATTTCTTCACTACAGATTTATATTAAACGAACAGCAATAAACATTTTCCCTATCAATTTTTGGTAATTTCAGGATAACATATTGATAGTATCAGTCCAAAACCCTATAACTGCAGTTTTGCATTAAAAAAAGCGTTTCTAATAAACTATATAAACAAAATCCCCCCACAAACACCCTCATTTCGTCGCCTCAGTAGCCAGTACCGTTTTACTAGCAGGAATTTTCGCTCTTGGTATACATAGCTGGATTAGACTCGGCATTTGCAGATGGTTGAAAAGTCGTCGTATTGTAGTCAGCTACAATATAATCAGCTACAATATCTTACTATACTGAATGCAATTTACAAATAGGAACCACAGTTTTTGAGGCTGGTTTTTGAGGCTGGCTATAGATTTTAATACAGTTTAGTCAGAATCAAATATCCTGTGCGCTCATTTAAGCCAGATAATAAAGTTAATGATTTGAAGTTTTTTTTAACCTCTGCTGACCATAAACAATAATTTGAAACTAGTTCTAAAGACATTTGTGTCACAGAACTTGCCCTTTCTATAACGAGTAAATGTGTTTTTATCGTTCGTCTGTTGAAAAGTAGCCATTTTGGCAGTTTCGGGGTTTTGGATCGACACTGTTACATAGTTTATTATTGACTAGATTTAGAATATTCGCTGTCAAGGTCAACAGCATAGTCTGACACCGATACTTACTTTCATGACCACTTACATTTCGTATCCGATCACCAGCTACCCATGTAATGATATTATCTTCTCAACTGCCTATATTTCTGTATTAATCTAAATACGCCATGCATGTGGCAACCATTTTGATTTAAACAAAAACGAATCAGACACTTACTTACTCAATATGGAATCGGGTCAGTATGTGACACCGGATGACCAAATTGAATGATGGAGACATGATATTAAGCATAGTTTTGCCCCATCTTACCGTGAGCATATAAAGCAAGTACAGCTTGAATAGCAATATAAACTCCCTGGAACTGGTACTTCTCAAACATAACCTGAATAAGGATAATAACAATTAATCGGAGCTGAACAAAATAGCAGAAATTCTTTTATGCAAAACCTTAAACATCAAGTTGTTTGAGGTTGCAAGGGTATAAAAAATCTAGTTATCCAAGGTATTTAGTTATTCAAACATTGAAAGCCAAGAACCAATTAAATTGCTCCCGAGAGTTCGGATGTTTCAGCCATCAATGCGCAAGCAAGCGAAGATTTACTGTATCTGATACAATAAGTAAATCTTAAGTTTTAACTTGTTTCATTTTACTTACAAAAAATACTCTTAGTGTTAAAAAAATATGTCAGTGTTATTTATATATCTTTTGTCTTCTAAAAATATGATATAACATAACGCTTTACTGGAAAGCGCTGGGAAACAAAATTTCCTGCACATTTAATAACTGTCTTGGTTCAGATAAATTCCTACAACTGAAACTAACACGTCTTATGTGGACACCCTACACGACTGAACTGTTCCTTTGATCGCAAAATTGTTTTGTTAAGAGGTGTTGTTGTGTATGTTTATACGACACGATCTTTTACAGATTACATTGTAGCCAAACAGTAGTTGTAACAATGCATTTACGGATAATGTCAAAACATATCTGCAGCGAAATGCGACGGGTGTTCAAATATAACCGGAAAAACTGCTCTAATATCTTTATTTGTGGTCCTATTTTACAAAAAAAAATTAACAAATTGCATGTGCAGATTTCAGAATATGCAAATTATCTATTTACTGTCTCTAAAGCAACGTCACTACCAGAATCATTATGACGCTGTCATATCACACAGATGAAATCAATGCAACTGGAAGTTATCCGTAGTTTAATGTTTCTCTCCATTAAGTGCATTTTCTATACATTTCTACGAACAAATAGATATAATTCATATGATATTCCTGTTGTATTGATAAAATGGGACACTGAACTGTGATACCGTATCAAGGATTTCTTTAATTTCCAAAATGTGACTGAACGTTAATGTTTTCTGACGTATGACTCGCGAGTCGTCATCAGTTTTCTTCTGACTACTTATTAAACATCTCGTACCACTAATAAGATGTTATTTTTTTCAAGACATTGTTACCTCAATCTCAGGCAGCATATCAATTGTCTCTGTCTTTGATCTTTATTCAAAACAAAACATGTTTTCTCATTTCTCCCTTCGACACAGATGTTCAAGCGATGACCAACCTATTAGTCTTTACTGGCATAAAGCTTACATTTCATATTAATATTCGGCCGATCTAGGAAAAGGTAGCTTGAAAAATAGTTAATTAACAATTAATGTTATAATGGAAGCCGAGTGGAAAAGTAGACAACATTGGGCGAACGACGTCACATGACGTTGTCGTGGGGATTAGCATTTACTTATTATTTGTCCAAAGAAAGTATAACTTTGACGTAGTTTCTAGGTATTCCATAAACAACATGATATTTCAGTTTCAGTTTCATTGATTTTTGATGATACACGAAGAAATGAAAGCACTTTTCCGGGTATTCATTGAACACCCCTTGCACATTGAACCTGCCACCTGCTTTGAGAAGCCACTTGTCTCACGCAGTCAGTTACCTTACAGAATTGTTTGTACTAATTTCAACTTCTCTCATGCAGCCACTTGCCTTAAGCAACCATGTTGTGTCGCTCTCTTAACTAACAGCCTGCTTGATAAAAGTTTGATTGAATATTAAAAATGATAAGAGCTAAAACCTGAGGGTAGGGGTGGGGTTGTTTACACGACATAACAGCATTTTTTGTTGAGATTAATGAATAGTTATTAACAATTTTGTACAAATCATCCACAAGCTAGTTTGAAAACTTACCTCAATCGTTTTTTCTCTATTACTCATTTCGTTATGAGGTTGTTCTGTGAGAAGCACTTTGGTATTTCTGGTATCAACGTTTAGTTTCTTTGGTCCAAATGTATAATCATACAACAGCTGCATATCATCCCAGTTACATACTATACCATTTTCCATTGGGTATTTTACATCTAACATAGATCTCGACTGACTCGCCTCATCTCCAACCATGATATCCTGAAAAATATCTAGCTTAACTTGAAAATACTTATAGTTTAACTCGTCCAAACATCCAAACAGCAACCAGATATTTTCATATTTTTGACTCACTTATTTGTATAGTGTGCAAGATAAACAAGTGAATCTATGGAACGCCTAAACTGCCTTTGCGTGATAATTATTAGCTCGTCATGTGCCATTTCCAATATTTCTGTACAAATCATAATTTGTTATGTAGATAAAGCAGTTTGTTATGTACATTTGCTAGTTTGTCCTGTACATATTTAGTTTGTGCTGGGCATTCACTAGTTTGTGATGTACAATTAATAGTTCGTCATGTTGGAAAATGCACATGACGAACTAATAAGTACCACTCAGAGGCAGTTTAGGCGTTCCATATGAATTTATTGAATATATCATTTAGTTGGCAAATATGAGGGTTGCTGGTGGTTACACATAGTTTTACTTCTTAAATTTTAAGAACATTTATTTACGCCCGGTAATCCTCCAGAATCAAACCATTTGGTGTTGTATGTAAATGATTCCGTTGTGGCTTCTTGTTATGATGGTTCTAGTATGAAAACCTAAATGTAATGAATACCTGAAATAGAAATAGTGCTCAATGCCTTGTAAGGACTAGGTCGTCGTAATTGTCTCGGATTGTATCTGAAAAAAAACAGGAGGATTGTCATCTAGAAAGTGTAGACCATTTTGAAGCACAGATGACGTACCGCCAAAGTTCACTTCTTGATACTATAGCCATATATAAATGATGCATCGCGAACAGAAACTTGCGAACAGCGAGATGAATAGACTTTAGGATAAACTGTTTTCAGTCAAATGTCATTTAGAATGAAAGTGATGTTTCTGTCACCGTGTACTGAATAAAGAGGAACTTCTACAATTGTGTGTACGCGTGTACGTGTGTGTGTTCGTGCGTGCGCGTGTGTGTGCATACGGATACATGTAATAGGTTATACTGGACAAGTACAAAAGGTGTGTTTAAAGTCACGATATAAGCTGGAAATCTGCAAATGTTTGGCTATATTTCATTTTTTTCTTAATTCCTATGGTAGTTATATGCTATGAAGAATCATAACCCACTCCGAAGAAATATAACATTGAATACACTTCAACATTTCTGTCGTAAACTACAGTACAACCTCTCCAAAGCGGCCCTGTCTTAAACAAAAACCTCTCTATAACAACACCATCAAAATTTCCCTCAGCTAAAATATTTACCTCTGCTGCAGAACAACAACCTCTACAAAACAGTCAATATTTGTTTCTCCCAAAGGGTGTTGCTCTACAGATGTTGCACTGTAAACTCTCATAACACTTTGTCGGGATTAATTGAAATGTTTGTGTATCGTTAATAGATTATCTAGCAGACAGAGGGTGACACAGAACAACTGAAATATCATAACGTGTATAACTTTTAAAGTTGAAAGGAAGCAGATACCTGGTCGCTGCACGGAAAAGCTTTTGTGTCCGTACCGTAATCGTTGTTCAATCCTGCATCGAATACCTTTCGCTGTTTTTCATTTGCAGTACTATTAGAAAAATATATAAAATTTGCTTACCTGTGTCAGCATTTTTGTACTAGATCCATCATAACCGGAAACCGCGACAGGAGCATTTCCACACACCAGGACTGACTATGATTCTGGAGATTACCGGGTGTGTCATTGAACACTGTTAGAAGTGTATTTGTTATAATTTTATGTAAGTTCCTTATTACCTTCCTTTAATAAGAAAGTATCTAAAAAGCGATTTAATTTAATTGAATTTTTAGTTTATATTTATGTTTGATAAATATTTGATTATTTCTGAACAAAAGACAAGTTTGCAAAAAGTGTGTCGCTTCCGAATTCATTTATTTGCAATCTGGCAATAAAACTTGAAAAGAAGCTCCCGTGCAATTCTAGCATGTATTAAGCAAGTGTACTGCTCAGTGCTGCTCAGTGAACATAAATAAGTATAACTGATCAGATTTTTAGTTTCGAACAAATACAATTAACCTGATTAACCACTTTTAATATTTTGCTTGTTGTCATAAACACATCTTCCTAAACTGTCTTACACCTCAATAATTTAAATAAAAATCTTTCAGCATTAAAAGATAGCAATCCCTTACTACATGTTCAAATATGAAAATTATGTCGATAGAAGAAAACCCATAATTAAGCAGTTGTACTTTCTTAGGCAATCTTTAATTTCTTTACTAAGGAGACAATTTCGGGAATAAATCAGTAAAATGTATTTGCTATTGAGAATGGGTTAAATTACTTGTCCTGATAAAAAGCACTGGTTGACTGAAAATAAAACATTACTGACATACTTTGATTTTAACATTGTTGACCTTGACAGCAGATCGACCAACAACAGATGGGAATACAAATGATGGGCTGTTCGAGCCGGCATTTCCAACTTTTACAAACTGAAAAAGAATTAATGTTTCGGTAATTTCACGAATTTCTATAGAATGACAGCTTTTGAAAGAATTTGTGATAGTTATGAGCAATTGACATAGTAAATTTAGACACTGACCTGAATATCACAAAGGCCACAACATATATAAATTTGCTGGACCTGGGAATTAAGTAATACGCAATAACAGACAATATCAAAGAACCTTAAACCCTTGAGCAAATGAGCAAGAGCAAATGAGCACTTACATCTAAAAGATTCAAAAAGATGTTCGACATAGTACTAGGACAAAGTTATTCCTTTCATTCATTTATCTGGTAGACATGTAAATGTATAACTAAAATATCAGCAGATCAATTTTCCCATGAATGAAACCTATTAGAATATTGTTTAAAATCTGTGAAACCAAGATATAAAAGTCAAAAACCGAAAGGGACAATTGTCGTGTCTGTGCTGTAGGAAACATATTTATATTAAAACTAAATTGGAGAGTTCGCATATTTTCCAGATAACTATAAACGAAATTCCAAGAAAAAAAACAACAGTTTATGCCGGATCTATCTTTTCTGTCTGACGGATGACCAGACAGACATACAGACTGACACAAAAATAATGACGTACAAATTACCCATATCATCATGTTTATGAAATAATTCTTGTACTTTTAAAGTAATGGCAGAATCAGCAATTTGGGACTGATGTATGTATAGAAGGACAAACGGACGGACGGAATGAAATAACTTGCATGTTTTCCATATTGTCTACTTAGTTCTCTTGAATTTCAAATTAATCACAGATCCAATTTCTTATCATATTTTAGACTACTTGTTGCCAACTTTGCTAAGATATTGCAATATATTACGATATATTGTAAACATTCCTTTATTAGCACAAGAGCACTGGAAGCGGGTGTCAGTGCCCATTTGGAGATGATTGACGTAAAGCAGTGCCGACAATTTCGTAGTGTGCAAAGTTTCGAATCTACTTCGTTAGAAAGTTGACGTTAAATAAAAAAATCTTTCCCTTATGTACAGCAACGGGCTGTAACACAGCTCCCTTTGCACATAACTAGTACCAGATTCTTGTGTGCTTTTGACTGGAAGTGAATGCAGGTATATAACTATCTTAAGAAGGCAGGGAAGCAGTTTCGGATTTGGGTTCTGGTCTCTTTTTTAAGTACTGTGAATTTGTGTATCCTTATTAAAAA
This sequence comes from Mercenaria mercenaria, assembly GCF_021730395.1. Taxonomy (NCBI): domain Eukaryota; kingdom Metazoa; phylum Mollusca; class Bivalvia; order Venerida; family Veneridae; genus Mercenaria; species Mercenaria mercenaria. The sequence continues at coordinate 34,458,865 of NC_069361.1, read as the reverse complement.
TCATTAAAACTGTTATTTTAAATAGTTAGTGAAAGTATTTTTTGACTTGTTAAAATTTGTAACAAAATACTGTAAACACAGTGAAAAGTTTCAGCTCTGAGAAAAAATCATTCCTTGGGTTTGTTTACTTTACTGACCACTCAAAACGGGCTAAGCGTTACCTTATTCCAAGTAAATCCCTGCACTTTTTGAATGAATTGGTGGTCTCTGACCTATAGTTATAATTATAATAAAACCAAAAGCACTTTTTTCTTACAGTAGTGTAAAGTAAATATATGTCTTATGTGAATTGTATGGTGGCATACTTCTACCAACCACGTGTCTACTTATTTATCTCTATTTTTTTGTGAAAATGTCACTTATTCAGTTATTATCTGGCAAGTGACGAAACTGCTTGTTATCCATTTAAGTATCTAAACGGGACAAAACTGCTTGTTAGTGCCCATTTCTGCCGTCCACATATTCACTTACGTTAACTAGGTATCTTGATTTTTGTCAGTTAGTCAGTTAATAAAATCTGTAAAAAGATCCTTTGGAAGCAAAGAATGCAACCAAGAAGAATAATAGCAGATTCGGTTTGATTGCGTCTGTTCATGAGAGGTAATGAAATGTGCAACGCCTCTCACGCCCCCTAGCACCGACTTAAGCGGAATTCTATTACACATATGTTGAACGGACTCCATGATCCCAAAGGACCAGAAAATATAACAACACTGAATCCGAGTACGGGGAGACTTTTTACAGCCGCCACACGGCACTTAAAAATTGTTGTTGTGATAGTTAATAAAATCTGTAAAAAGATCCTTTAAAGGCAAAGAATGCAATCAAGAAGAATAATAGCAGACTCGGTTTGATTGAGTCTGTTCATGAGAGGTAATGAAATGTGCAACACCTCTCACGCCCCCTAGCACCGGCTTAAGCGCAACTCTATTACACATATGTTGAATGGACTGCATGATCCCAAAGGACCAGAAAAGTTAAGCATCAAGGCCCCACGTTGGGCGCCAAATGTCACAGGATGAGAAAAATGTGCAGCCAGACCGGGACTCGAACACGGAACCTCGAAATACCGTTCCAATGTACCGACTGACCTACGCGGCCGCCTATGCATTTTCTCCCGTTTCGATATTCAAATTATAAACAGTGACAATGCCTTATAGGGGACGAAAAGTCTAACCGTTAATCGCGAATTTGGGTACGAATATTAACTGGATATCAAGAAAACTTTCACAATAACCACTTATTTATGTGAATATGTGAATGGCAGAAGTGGGCACTAACAGGCAGTTTTGTCTTGTTAACATAATTATCTGCATAACACGCAGTTTTTCCATTGCCAGATAATAACTGGATAGGTGATATTTTTAGAGAAAACTGGATATGTGGTTGGCAGAAATATACCACCATAGTATTGTAAAAAATGGCTGCCTGGCTGATATCGAGCCATGTTGCAAACCATCCAAACGGCTGCGAAGTCGACATCTGGCATATTGATATTGTAGACGGCATTGGTCTGATGTCAGACCGAATATGTGTGCTGCCTGTTAGAATTTATTCAAATCCTTTTGATATACAATTGTTCATGTAATCAATTTTGTTTATACAACCCAAAAATAACACATACTGACAATACGTAATACTGTCATAAAACGGCTAAAATTGACTTATAAACGAAGACAACCGTAGTTAAAATTTTCTAAATATCATTTAAGAATAAGACTTTTCAATAGAGCCATTTCTTCTGCCTAAAGAAGGGCCCTCTCCTAACTTCTTAGTGTCATAATGTATTGTGAAACATGCCCATCATGAATATAAAATTTTCTGTTTGCGTCTGAATAGATATGTATAACGTATAGTGTTCATCTGAAATATATCCCGTTCGATGAATGTTTTGCTACTGCAAAAATATTGAAAGGAAATATGAGACACTGTAATCAATACGCAAAAGAACAGGATAAAGGCTGATTTACTCTACATTGCATTTCTAAGCTAAATGTAATTAAAAAGCATATACCCTTTACAAAGTAAATATATACCACCTTTTAAAATGCAAATATGGACAGAAAATGTAGAAGCAAGCACAGTATAAATTTCTTTCAAATAAAATTTAATCATTTTGGATATTATAAATAGATACATTTGTAACGCTTGTTCTGTAACGCTGGTTCTTTCTATGCTGTTGCAATATGTTGAAACAACTGTATCCCCTTTAAATAAACCATTATTCAGCAAAATCAAATTATATGTTAACATAAAGTCCTGGTTAAACTTAAAACACGTCAGAAGATCAATGGTTACTCACTCTTTATTTGGGAGCTACTGGTGCGTCCGAGTAGGCCAGTTTATTAATTTTCTCACCTTACGTATGACAAATATCTTCTATGCCTTAATAATTATGTTGTATGTTTTGATAGCTACAAACGTTATCTTTTCTGAGTTAGGTAAATTTCAGCTTTAATTTTACAGATAGATTTTCAATGAAATTAAACGCATAACTAAATAACCATACCCCTGTTCCATTATCACAAACGATCACGCGTCTGCCTTGGTTGTCCATGGCGGATAGCGATGTATCTATCCAGGTTTAATTTGAAGTAATGAGATAAACTTCCTTTTTCCCAAATATAAATCCTACAAGCGATACGAATTCTGCAAATCTACATGCCACTCTATTCGGTATGGTACCATCTATCGGCCTTGTTAAAATGTTCCAGCTTTAGTCTATATATTCATAGGGACATATAACCAGTCACATTTTTTTTAATTTACATACATTACAATATAGTCCCGCGGAGATGATAAATCTCAAGAAAGGACCATACATTTTCCATGTAATAATAAAAGCTACGTTTATTTCTGACTACATAAACCCTGTATACCTTTATTTTCATCTAAAATATGTCATTAAATTAATCATATAATATAACATGCAATGCCACACAAGTCTACATTCACTTTCATATTGTAACGGTGTTTTGCAGTATTAAATATTATGGTGGCATATTTCTGCATACGATAATCATAAAGTTTTCATGAAAATTTTATTAACTTTCGCGAAAAAAACAATACTTTTCGCGAAAAATCGACTAAACTTTCATGAAAGTAGGAGAAAGTTTTCTTGAAAATATTATTTTGTTAACGAGACAATACCTCAAAATAGTGCCCTGAACTGCATAAAGATAACCCAATAGTCCCCTTTACGGAATGAAGTGCGTTATATCCACCTCAATCCCCGACCAAGACCCCTAAAAGTGTCTTAAACTTATAGATATTTGATTATAACATTCAGATGGGTTACAAAATTATGGTGGCATATTTCTGCATACGATAATCATAAAGTTTTCATGAAAAGTTAATGAACTTTCGCGAAAAAAAAAAAACAATACTTTTCGCGAAAAATTAAACAATCTTTCGTGAAAGTAAGAGAAAGTGCTCGTGAAAATTTTATCTGGTTAACGAGACAATATGTCAAAATAGAGCCCTGAACTGCATAAAGATAACCCAATAGTCCCTTCTACGGAATGAAGTGTGTTATATCTACCTCAATCCCCGACCACCACCCCTAAGAGTATCTTGGACTTACATATATTTAATTATAACATTCAGATGGGTTTCAAAGTCAACGTATTTTTTTTAACTCCCTTTATTATTTCTGTTCATTCCGTATCTGTTATCGTATGCAGTAGTTGGCACTATCGTGAATTTTTTCCACTTAAAACAAAAGATTCTTTTCGTGAAAAGTTTGTAAATTTTCACGAAAACTGTACGAATTTATGCGAAAACTATCTGCTAAAGAGAATGCAGAAATATGCCACCATACAAAATCAACATATTTTAACTCCTTTTATTATTTCTGTTCATTCCCTATCTGTTATCGTATGCAGTAGTTGGCACTATCGTGAATTTTTTCCACTTAGAACAAGAGATTCTTTTCGTGAAAAGACGAATTTTCGCGAAAGCTATCTGCTTAAGTGATTGCAGAAATATGCCACCATAGAATACATGTATGTAGAAATTATTAACAAAAAAAAAACAACAAATAATATGAATTATACCATTTCAAAGATCGCTTAGCATAACCAACATAAACGAATTCTAAATGTCAAATTGTTTTCGACTCCAATTTGAAGACCTAGCAGCATTTTTAAAAAGATTTAATGACGCAATTTCCTGCAGTCTTGAAGAGCAAAACATCGATGCCAAAAAACAAAACAACATATATACAGACATATAAGAATGGTTTCAAAATGTACATTATCACCGCGTCATTTATATTGTACATTAAGTAGTATACCAACACTCTTAGGAAATAAAACCAAATGAAAAAAGAACGTTAAATTTTGCTTTGAGTATAACGATACTTGAACTGCGATATAAAAGTTAAAACATAAACTGAATGAGAATAACATAAAGTACAATACACACACCAGTTTAGTGGTTACAAGAAAGTTTTACCTCTGCGAACTGCACCGCAGAATGCAAACCGTACCATATACATTTTTATGTGCGTGCGTGTATGTGTTCGGGTTTAACGTCTTTTTCAACATTTTTCAGTCATATAAACGGCGGTGTCTACTTGTAGCAGTGAGCACAATGCCCAACTTTATAGTGCTACCTCACTGGAATATCACACCGTAGACTATCCTCTTCATGCTGAGCGCCAAGCAATAGCATAATCAGCTCTTACATACACTGTCAGGTCTGTCATATCTAACAAGTTATAATTGCACAGTACCACTAGTATCACTGCAAGATTTTGGAATATATTTTGCAGAGTTGACCTAAAATATCTTTCTTGCATCAAATATACCCCACCCCAACCCCAATTTTCATTTGTGTTTAATTTAGCTTTGACAATATTCTTCGAACAAAATGCATTTCCTTTTAGGAGTCAGTGGCGCAGTGGTTCGCAGGTTGGACTTCAACGCCAGCGATCTGGGTTCGGTATCCGGCCGCAGCTGATATTCCGACTAGTGTTCAGTGCTGGGTGATTTATTCAAATTGGTAGCGTTTCCAGCAGTATCGGCCTAGACTTGATGCTTGGGATGTAAATGACGCGTACCGTAGGCTCGACTGGAAATATATAGGTCCATCCATTCCAGGTGGGGACTTTCGTCGACTACCCACGTTAAACAAGAAACTTTACATTTACATTTTACTGTGTTCTTTGTCAGTTTGTTAATAACTATATAGAATAAAAACTGTAACCTATTTAGAGTACGTTTAAACGAGAACATGTATAAAACTTTTCCAACGTCCAAACATGGAATGTTTTGTCACATGTTTAGGTAAAGTGACACTCACGTTGCAATTTACTGTAAAAAATAACAAAACCATTAACAGTCCCATTGTCGCTATTTCGTATGTTTAGTTTTGTTTTGTTGTTGTTTTTGTTGTTGTTGTTGTTGTTGTTGTTTTGTTGTTGTTGTTTTTTTGTTTTTTTTGTTGTTTTTTTTTTTTTTTTTTTTTTGGGGGGGGTTTTTGGGGTTTTTTTTTTCAAAACCACTTACGAATATATTTTTAACGTTAGCGCTTCTTCTTCTTCTTCTTCTTCTTCTTCATCTTGACGTTCACCGACTACACCGTTACCCCTGATCCAGCGATGAAGGCTGTCGTCTTCTTCCTCCATCTGGTCATGCACTATGATCCTCATCTTGGTGCTGTTTGGTCACATACTTTGCCTTTGGTTCTCCAGACGTGGACATCTCTGCAGAATGTGCTCAGCAGTTTGTTGTTCCAGCCCATAGGGGCACAGCGGAGAAGGAGACGATTTTAGCTTTGTACACGTGTGGACATTTAACCTGTTGTGTCCTGTGCGAAGTCTAAAGATGATGACTTGTTCCCATCTGTTTAGTAGGTGGGAGTTATCCTTAATTGACCTTGGTTTTGTCAGTACTTTGATCATTGTCACCTTCTCCTCGTTTGTCATGGCATTTTGTGGTTGGTTCTCTGTAGCTCCTCGTTTGGCTAATCTGTCTGCATTCTCATTTCCAGGCACACCACAAAGTGCAGGAGTCCATTGTAAAGACACAACTGTTTTGCATAGGCTGAAAAGTGCGCTGGAGATTGGTGGTTAATTAGAATTTTCCAATTTGGAGAACTGACACAGCATCCGTGAAGATAACCACGTTGGGGCAGCTCTCTGGAGACTCCTCAATGAGTTTTGTAGTCTGTTTGGTGGCCTCCACCTCTGCTGTATAGTTGGTCCAGTGCATTCCGGTTGGAGTACTGTTTGTCTCTAATCTTCCAGAGGTGTGCAGTATGAAGATGCCAGCTCCTCCGTCTTTTAATGTAGCTGAGGCTGAGCCGTCTGTGTACACCTGTGTCCATGACTCTGACGGGTATATCTCTTGGATCAAGGCCTGTGTGAAGGACAGCTTGGCCGTTTCATCTGAAGTACCAGGGGAAAGACCAGAAACGGTGGTATGTAATGTCAGGTTGGATTGGCCATGTTTCCACGGTTCTGGTAGATCTTGAACGGTGAAAGGAGTAGTGGGGTGTTCAAGATGTTGTGCAAAGGTATTGTTGAGCCTCTTGGCTGCGTGCACAAACCTGCCTCTTTTCATACGATTTTTGTTAGCCCTTCGAATTTGGCTTTCATGAGATAGTCTGGCAGGTACTGGTGTTTGCTAGTTTGTACTAGAGCTTTTGACTCTCTTCTCTTTGCAAGTGGAAGGATGACAGTAACGTCTTCCATGGCCTTAATGGGTGTTGATTTCAGTGCTCCGGTGATGATTCTGAGAGCCTGATTTTGCACCTTGTCTAGCCTCTGCTAATTTGTCTTGACCATTGTCATCCAAGCGGAGGAGCCGTACATTAGGATGGGTGTGATGGTCTCAGGGTATACTGCCTTGAGTATGTTTTCGTGTACTCCCCAGTTTGTACAAGCTACAAGCATGTTTCCGTAGGATGGAAAGCTTTTTTGTGCCTGCTTTCTGCAGTGATAAGATGTGCCTTCAATGTTAGACGCCTGTCAAACGTTACTCCTAGATATGTTCTCTCCTCCACTTCTGCAAGTGGGGTGTCACAAATTCCAATATTGTCAGCAGCTGTCTGCGTTGGTGACACTGCAAGTAGCGTTTTGCAGGACTTCGCAGTGTTGACCCGAACACACCATTCTTCTGCCCGGGCTGTGAGCCTGTCTGTGGCTTCTTGCATCCTGCACTTGGCAGTTGTTGCATATTCCTCTGAGCACCAAAGCTCTAAATCATCCGCATAGAGAGCAGCTTTGATTCCTCTTGAACGTTCCGCCACCGATCGTTGATGAAGTGAAGAAAGAGAGTAGGAGAGAATACTCTTCCTTAGGGGAACTCCATGTCTCTGAATAACTTCTGACTAGAGGTTCAATCAAGGTTAACTCTATCCCTTCGGTGGCAGAGATAGGACTTTATCCATCTCCAACAGTGGAAGAACCTCTGTAGTTTCATCAGAAAACCATCCACCCATAACTTGTCAAATGCTCTCTGGAGGTCTACCAATGTTACTAGAGTAACCTTTTTTGCCTGGAAGACATTTTTGATTTCTTGTGCAAGGTATGTTGTTTGACCTTCTGTTGAACGGAATGACCTTTAGCCAGCCTTTTATCGGGCCAAGATATTATTGGCTACTAAGTACCACTTCATGCGATGGTTTATGATCCTTTCCATTTCGCTGTAAGGCTGATGGGGCGAAAGCTGGCTGCTTTCTTCCTGCCCTTTACGCGTTTAAGGATAGGTGCCATGATCGCCTCCCTCCAAACCTGTGGAAGTTTTCCCTCCTTCCAACTCAGGCGAAAGATATCTAGAAGGGTTTTCGTAGCAAAACTTCCCATAGGTGTCAGCATCTCGTTAGTGGTGTGGTCTGGTCCTGGTGATTTCTTGAGCTTGAACTTCTTCCATGCTGTCAGTAGCTCTAAATGAGCTTGTGTGAGACTTGCTTCCATCACTTCTTCCTTGGACTTTTTGGATCTCCTATCTCTTTCCTCCCTTCTAACTTCTCTTTGCCGTCCTCTGTTGACTGTGATGTTGCTTACTTTCTCGTAGTTTTCATCAAACTTATTTGCAACCTGTTTTACTGTCAGCAAAAATCTGTTTTCTTCTACAGATGTAGTGCCTCTTTGCATCCACCTTTATTATCCAATTGCCGTGTAAGTTTCCTGAGCTTTGTACTGTCTCTTTCTAAGTTGAGTGCGGTAGTTTTTTTTTTCTCTCTCTCTCTCTCTCTCTCTCTCTCTCTCTCTCTCACACACACACACACACACACACACACACTTCTGGCCTGGATCTTGGCTCTCAGAAACTTGAATTTGCCTTTTGGAGTTTTATGTTGTTGGTTTGGAACGATTGTGTTTCAGCCTCTCGTCGGGTTTCTGACAACTCCTCCTAATGGCCCTCTAGATTGTTGTTTCAGTATGGCTTGTAATCTCTCCTGAAACCTCTAGGAATGCAATTTTGGCTGCCTGGAGTAGAGCTGCATTAAAGTCCTTTGTGACTTTGTTGATATATCTGCCTTCAGTAAGAATTTGTCTGCAGATTTCATCTGTATACCCTGTATCTTTTTCCGTCAGCCTTTTTGCAGTTCCAACGAGGTATGGTCCTACACTTCAGGATGAGGTAAACAGGACGCCGATCGCTGCAACCTAGTTGCTGGCCTACTTCTCTTGTAATATTCTTGTGGATGTCCTCAGTGAAGAAACCAAGATCAGGAGTAGAAGTGGTGTGCCAACGCAACAGTAGGTATCCTAATCGTCGGGGATGTTGATCAGCAACAAGTTGTGATCATCTTGTCAAGACTCTACTTGTGACTGTTGACGTCGCCAATGACTAGGAAGTTTGAGTCATGCACTGATATCGTGTCAAGGGATAGAGGTTTGTCATTTGGGGAGTAGAGATTGACAACATTTTACTCCACATTTCTAAGTTTTATGCGTAACAACTGATTCTCGGAGTCATCCATCTGCACGGTGATCTGTGTGGCTGCTATGTTGCTTATTACCAGTTAAGATTCCTCCCTTGCTCGTACTAAACCTGTCACAACGGAAGCACTGGTAGCCTCTAGAAGAATTTGTTCTTGCTAAGGTGAGTCTCTTGAATGCAGCAGACCTGAATGTCCTTATCAAACAGAATGTTTTCCAAGTCCATTTTCTTATTGGACGAGTCCTTCTGCATTCCAATGCATAAGCTTGAAAGGTTGTGTTGGCTTCCTTTTATACACCCAAAGGGAAGTATTATGTTATATCCTAAGTGTTCGTCTGTCTATCTGCCCGTCTGTCTGTCCGTTAGCAATTTCGTGTCTGCTCTGTAACTCTTGAACCACTTGAAGGATTTCAAAGAAACTTGACACAAATGTTCACCACATCGAGATGACGTTCAGGGTGTATGTTCTGGGTGGTTCACTTCAAGGTCAAGATCACACTAAGGTGTCAAAGGTCAATTGACTTTATTTCCTGTCCGCTCTGTAAATTTTGTACTGCTTGAAGAATATTTGCACAAATTTTCACCACATCAAGACGACGTGCAGAGCGCATGTTTTGGGTGGTTCATTTCAAGGTCAAGATCACACTTAGGGGTGGGGGCCAAAAGTCATAATACCTTGTTTCTTGTCCGCTCTGTAGCTCTTGAACTGCTTGAAGGATTTTAAGACAATTTGGCACAAATGTTCACCGCATCGATACGACGTGCAGAGGACATGTTTCGGATGGCTCACTTCAAGGTCAATGTCACACATAGGTGTCAAATTTCGTATGACTTTGTTTTGTGTGTATATTGCTCTGCATTGTGGGGCTCTTGTTTTTATTTGGCAGATCCCTTTTTGTTCTCTTACAATATTTTTATTGAATTACTTCCCCTTTATATTGCTATAAATAGCTTATTTTGCACTTTTTTATCATTGGCCGTAGCGAAAACCCGAGTGCACTTTTCTGTGGTACAGCATGAATAATACCTCCAATTTTTAGGTGTATTTTGACATATATGTACCTGGTAAGGATCTTTTTGTGAATTTCTCAAGGAACAAATGTATACACAAAGCATGGTACCTATTCTTCTAGAACAAAAACACACACTTGATAAAAGGCAATAACAAAAAGTAATAGAGATAATCATATGTGTTTCAGAAGTATACTGAAAACTTTAAGAAATATATCTAATAAGGAGAGGGATGGGGAGGGGGGAATCTAAGACTGTCATCATACCTGGACTAAATTGTACGAACGGATAAAATCAATAAGGTAAGTACTTAAAAACATATGTATCCTTGATGTTATGAAAAAAGCTCCAAGCATTTTTATTTAAAAAGGTGCTTTGGTTACACTTTTAGTATCAAAAGGCATCCTGCATGAACGAAGTTCTTATCATGATTATATTTCTTATGATGTCAAGTTGTATCCGTTAAAAATATAAAGATTTAATGCGCGGACAAAAGCAAACATAGGAGACTGCAACTAAGTAAGAAATAAAACGTTTCTCAGTTTACATCAAATTTTGGAACTGAAGTGTCATGAAACCCAAGTGTAGAATGAGTTTGTTTAAATAGGCCCTGGAATGGTTGAATGCAATACAGATCGATTTAAATATTTAAATTAGTGACTAAAAGCCACTAGGATCTTTTTACAAAACCAGGATTTGGACAAACTTCTCTACCATCTCTATGTACTTTAGAAAATTCTGGCTTAGTTTGAATGGTAGTTTATGCGTCACGGAGGAATAAATGACACAGTTTTATATTTATAATATTTATGTAAAAAAAAATAATAATTCAAAATTCAGTTGGATAACCGGCATCCAATGTGAGTTTTTTAATCCAACGAGAAAATTATCCCATAACTGGACTTTTTTTCTGGGCGGACATGATGAAACTTTTAAAGTTTTGTAAAAACGATTATTGATCAATTTGTTTTTAATTTACTGAAAATGTCGGGAAGATTTTCCAACTACAGCTGTTTCAAATCGAACATTTTTCCGTCGGAAAAATTTATTGATTAAACAAACGATAAGAACACTAGCATAGCGTTACCAATTCGTTCATGTCTGTCTATTTTAAATGTTTAAAGAACTAGTAAGTAAAGTAGCCTTGTTGTACAGAACAAGTCAACGTATTACATGATTTCTTTTCCCTGCATTGCAACCGTCATTAAATTGCACTTAAGAAGCCCTGTGAAGGCAACAAGTGGTGTTGAAGAACAGTGTTTGATGTGTCTTCAAACAGAAAAATGATATATTTACTACAATTGTCCAAATTCATGAATTATATAATAATGCATATTTTAAGCACCTTACAGTTTAATGCTGGGCATTAGTCTTGATGTTTGAGGGGCGGGATTGTTGTTATTTTTGTGCGTTTTTCTGTAGTTTTTTTCCTTTGGTGATTTGGTTTTTAACTCCTTTTTAAATATGTTTTACTTGCTATCACTAAACTGAATTCCGTGTGTGACAGCATTTTCTAAATCTTTGGGATATAGATTCCAACGACAATATCCCACCGCTTAAGCAGCGGCTAGGTGGCATTAGGGCTGTTCTCATTACTTCGCATGATCATTCCGAATTTAAGTCATTTCACTTTATTGAGAACTTTACTTCCAAAAAGAAAATCTTGTTATATACTTTATTTGCACAAAATAAACATGCAACAATATACAAATTCTTAGTTCTACTAGCTGTTGTGTATGAATGTTTATAAAATATACCTGTGTGAAATGTAATTTTATACAACAAAAACAACTAACAGTTTGCATGCAAATCAAAAATAAAACTTCACTCTGAAATATTACCACTTACGTCTTTGATTTATAAAATCTTGCATATAAATTGCGCTATTAATAAAATACTTCAGATCTTATTGTAACAAAGCAAATGCCAAACTATTAAAATACATGTATGAGAAACAAATAAAAATCCCTCCATGCATGGAGAAATGCTCTGGACAAAGTAATTCTTAAATCTAACCTTTGACCTCTAAGTATGACCTTGACCTTAGACTCAGGAACCTGGTTCTTGCGCATGACTCTCCGTCTCATGGTGGTGAACAATTGTGCCAAGTTTAATCAAAATCCCTCCATGCACGAAGAAGAAATGCTCTGGACAAAGCTATTTTTGTAGCTGACCTTTGGCCTGTAAGTGTGACCTTGACCTTAGACCTAGGGCCCGGGATTTGCGCATGACATGTTGTCTCATACAGTGGAGTATTTGTGCCAATTGATATTTAAATCCTGTCTTGCATGACACAGTTATAGACTGGACAGGAAAAAAAAATATTGACATTTGATCTGAAAGTGTGACCTTGACCTTTTGAGCTAGGATTCTGGGTGTTGCGCATGAAGAGTCGCCTCATCATGGGAACATTTGTGCCAAGTAATATTAAAATCTCTTCATGGATGGCAGAGTTATGGACCTTTGACCCCCTATTGTGACCTTGTCCTTTGAGCTTAAGGTCCGGGTCTTGCGCCAGGTTTTGGGCATGACACATTGTCTGATCATGGGGAACATTTATGCCAAGTGATATTAAAATCCCTTAATGAATGCCAGAGATATGGACGGGACACGAAACAGACTCTGTTCATGCCATGTTAACATTTGACTGCTAAGTGTGACCTTGACCTTTTAGCTAGGGGTCTGAAAGTTGTGCATGACATATCGTCTTATTATGAGGTACATTTGTGCCAAGTAATATTAAAATCCCTTCATGGATGAGAGAGTTATGGACCGGACAGGAAAAAAGCCCCGCTGACCTTTGACCTTCAGTTGTGACCTTGACCTTTGAGCTAGGGGTCCGAGTCTTGCGCATGACACATCGTCTCATCATGAGGAATATTTATGCTAAGTGATCTTAAAATCCCTTAATGAATGACAGACTTTTGGACCGGACACGAAGCAGAACCTGTTCATGCCATGTTAACATTTGACTGCTAAGTGTGACCTTAACCTTTAAGCTTGGGGTCTGAAAGTTGTGCATGAAACATCGTCTTATTATGAGGTAAATTTATGCCAAGTAATATTAAAATTCCTTCATGGATGGCAGAGTTATGGACCGGGAAGGAAAAAAGCCCCGCTGACCTTTGACCTCCAACTGTGACCTCGACCTTGGAGCTAGGGGTCCGGGTCTTGCACATGACATGTCGTCTCATCATGGGGGACATGATTTATGCCTAGTGATGTTAAAATCCCTTCATGAATGACAGAGTTATGGCCGAACAAGAAATTTTGGACGGACGGACGGAATGACGGAAAAGCGCATTCCTATAGTCCTCGAAACTGGTTTTCAACCAGTAGGGGACTAATAAAGATTCTATGATTGTAAGAAGTACACATAGCTTTTGTATCGGGTAAACCCGCAAAATCCGGTGTATGAACAAAATAAAAATGAAAGATAAGAATATGTATATACAATCGTATTAACTGCCAGTTTTGCCGATTTAATTTATTCAGATACGTGAATATTGGAATATTCTGTCTGCGGATTTGAAATCGGAAATCTTTTTAACTTTTTAGTGCGACAATAATTTCTGCAAAAATTAATGCAGTTGTACATGTACCAGTCTTGTGGTCATTCTACAACAAAAGATCGCGATACTTTTAACTAAAGAGACAACCTCAAATAACCTGTTACACGTAGAGCAAAATCTATCTCGGATTACTCTGCAATAAACCATTCGCGTGCAATGACGTCATCCAACCCAGGTGCGTAGTACGGTCGTAAGAAGTAGTTGCCATTTTTTCTAACACTGTTGATACTTGTATGTCGTGTTAGAATCTAAATAATAAGTTTCCAAGTGTGATTTATCGTAGAATAACCCGAGTTTTTCGTTCTTATGCGAAACAATATATCACTCAGGCCTATGGCCTTCGTGATATATTCTTACGCATAAGAACTCAAAACTCGGGTTATTCTACGATAAACCACGTTTGGTAACTTATTATTTCTTAAATATTTGATTTATTAAAAATATATATTAAAAGGCTGTCTGCTCAGCTTAATGGTACTTTCTGGTTTTGATGATAATAGAAAAGCTATAAAATATAGTTCACGTTTTAATTCGAAGTGAAACAACCTTCTACGCCGTATTTCACGGTGGGGAAACCAATAATGCAACGTCATCAAAACCCAGCGCAAGTGAGCTGACCACACACAAATTTACGCCGATTCAGGTAAGAAAAGTCTTGTAACTTTTTTTTTACTGCAACTTTCAACTGGAGATAAAGAGCACCGTACCCGGCCTGGAGTATACTATTCTACGGTAGTGTTCCATCTTGTACATATAGCTTGGTTTTTTCCTGAAAACGCGAACAGTTGACAAAGAGGACATGAGCAGTACCACACTTTAGTCTAAGAAGGTGAGTTTTGACCATATGTTCTTGAAATGAGGACATATTTGACGCTCATTTAATATCAGTAACTAACATAATGCTCAATCATTGTTTTATTTTGCTGTTTTCAAGGATATCCGACAATATTTTACTCAAAACAAACAAAATTATTAAAATGAGACCGTCCACACTGACGACCTTGTTGGAGAACATCCACACTCTTAAGTATCTTGCACTGTTTAGAAAAAAATCTAAGCGACTTTTTTCTATTCTGACAAGTATACAGTAAAAGTGATAAGTTTTACTGCATTCTGTGCGTCATTTGTTATTTTGTTTCGGATGACAGTATTTGTGTATTTTCACGACATACAATTAATGATGACAATTTGAAAATATCGTTGCAATCAGTAGGGCGTTTGATCTATATAAATATTTAGTAGTGTAGAATCTATATGAACAGGACCGTGTTACATATTCCCGCTTTATGTAATTTGTAAATAATTGTCACTTGATAAACTTTACATTTTCAATAAACTATATTATTGTTTTTGAACTCTTTCATTTGTTTGTTTTGGGTTTAACACAGTATTTCAGTCATGTAACGGCGGGCAGTTAACCTAACCAATGTTCCCGGATTTTGTACCGGCGCTCTACCTACTGTGCTAAGACGGCGGGCTTTGAAACTTCTTTTCAAAGCCCCATAGGCCTATACCAGTGACGAGTTGACAGAATAAGAGACAATAATATTTCCGATGGCTGAAATCACAAAGAATGACTCCACAGCATAGTGCATGTTGAATAATAAGGGACACACTTTACTTGGACAATAATTGTAGATCTTATATCAAAAAAGGAAAAGAAAATATATTTTCCCACCTTTTTTAGTTTTTGATTTTTTTTTTGTACAGTGGCATTGTAACATTTTTCAAATTTTTGGGAAATTATTTTCAGTAAATCATCATTTACTTCCAGTCGTTTATCAACCCGGTAAGTCACATACTGTAGGAGGAGCTTAAATTTGTGAACAAAAATAATACCAAACACTAGTAACAGTATAGCCAGTAATTAGACAATAAAACTTCTCATCCCATATAAATTATTTTGGCACCAATTACACATGCGAGATAACAAAGTATTATGTAAATTTCTTTTGCCAAACCAAAATCCTATACTTAAAATTAACATTTAGTACTTACCTAGATCCAGAGCGAACCATATAAATGATGATATTATAAAGTTCCCTCTCCCGAATGACGTCACGACGCGTATTGAAAATTATAAATTAAACGTGAAATTAATTGCAGCAAGTGCAATTTAACGGTAAGATAATATTTTGTATTACAAATAATCTACAAACAAATTCTCCTATAAAATCTTATATAATATACAGAAATCATGAATGTAAAACAAGATTCATATACATACATTTTTAAAAGTATTTAAGTAATCCTAGGATAAAGTACTGTTCTTCGCTGTTTTATGAGAAAAAAAAACATCAATGCATCAGTCAGTTAACAAAATATTGTACAAAGAAGTGAGTTTTTAGCAGGCTTTTGAAAGCAGCTAGCAAGTCAGCTTTTTGACTGAAGTGCGTAATGGCGTTTGAGAGAAAAACCTAAGATGTTAGTCGCATTGGAGAGAAAAACCTAAGATGTTAGGAATGTGGAATGGTGCATTAATACTGGCGAACTTTTAAGCCGTAACATGAAATCACACAAAAAAAAGCTTTGAAGAATCTCTTTCCCGTATGATGCTTATGGTAGTTCTATAAGACCGGATCCATTTTTTCCTTCACTGATTTGAAATTCGATTGAAGCCCTGCTCCGCGGTTATTCAAGTTTTATTATGTATGCAACCCATGATTACAGTAGGTAATAGATAACGGCCACGTGCCACACTTTAGCACGCAAAACCACAAATATTTTATGCAGAATTTTATATAAAATAGACTCAATTTTGACAGGCGTCACTGTTCGTACTCAAGATTTCCATGCCTTTTCAGTGACAATTTAAGGTTAAAAAGGTAGGACTAGAGCAGGTCTTTACACCCCGATTGTTTTCAAAATTATAGAATAAATGTAAAATAATAGTGTCATATGCTTATTTGCTTTATTTTGCATCATGTTTTAGCCCTAGGCATTTTTAGTAATAGGTGCCTATAGGAAATCATCTTTTAAAAAATAAATTGTCCCTGATGCAGCTTTAACTGAAATTTCTCTGTCGGAAATGTAGAAGCCGTGTGTTTTTATGTTTGCCTTCAATTTTTAGATCAGCGCATTTCAAGCTGGTTTAAAGACACTATTTAGAACTATTTAACATTCTAACAATTTTAATATTATGCTTTATGTTTAGAAATATAATACTGTTGTCATTTGCCATACAAGAAATGAATTCGAATCCGGGCTTAAGCCTATGTCATGCTAATACATTGTATGCCTTACTTCCGGTTTATCAAATTCAGAATAACCTTAAGTGATAGTGCCTTTGAATGTATTAGGTTAGATTGTATTCGATATTCGACTTCCTTTTTTCAATTAAGGTTTAAAATATCTTACAGTTGTAATATTTAATTAAAGTAATGAAATAACTAACCGAAGAACAGTACAACAACTACTCCAATCCACTATTAGCTTTTAGACTTTGTGTGCAGGACTTTTAATCTTAATTTGAACCTTAATGTCTTCGGCCTAAGAAAGCAGTCAATCTGAACGCCGTATCTCCATGTTACACCATACACATTGATTAATATTAGCCTAACATGTGCTCAGCCGTTCTTATATGATTTTGCAGATCTGTTTTAACTGGTCTACAGCCTTGCGGTAAAAGTTTTTAATTGCTGGTTGTATGTATAGACGATATTTTGTTGTTGAACAACATAGTGACTGCCTAAGAGACGTCTTTTAGGAAGCATACCTGCAATAATGGCAATTAAAAGTGTGGATGTTCTCCAACAATGTCGTCAGTGTGGATGTTCTCATTTCAATAATTTTCTTTGTTTTGAATAAAATATCATCGGATATCCTTGAAAACAGCAAAATACAACAATGGTTGATTATTATGCTAGTGACTGGTACTTAACGAGCGTCAAATATGTCCCCATTTCACGAAAATACGATCAAAACTCACCTTCTTAGACAAAAGTGTGGTACTGCTCATGTCCTCTTTGCCAACTGTTCGCGTTTTCAGGAAAAAACCAAGCTATACGTACAAGATGGAACACTACCACAGAATAGTATACTCCAGACTGGGTACGGTGCTCTTTATCTCGATTTGAAAGTTGCAGTAATAAAAAAGTTACAAGACTTTTCTTACCTGAATCGGCGTACATTTGTGTGTGGTCAGCTCATTTGCGCTGGTTTCTGATGACGTTGCATTCTTGGTTTCCCCACCGTGTATTTCGTGCAACTGCACTCCAGTGTATCATTGAAGGGTCCATGTACAGCGCCGTATGAACACATTTGCGGATGTCTCTGTTTGAATTTGGTACTTCTCTGGGCTGGACGACTTGAATGGTAGCATGCACGTGAACAGGCTCAATGAAATTGAGCTTGAAATATTTTCTTTCAATTATGTCGTGTTGAGCGACTTTTAAAATGTGTATCTAAATTCCTGAAAATGTTGAAGGGTGCATCATCTAGATATTATATCTTAAATTACTTTAAAATAAAAATATTACCAAGTTCTTGATTATGTAACGGTGTAGGCCTATTGTGGTTGAAAACGTCTATCTTCTATATCATTGAAGATATCTGAAGGTGAATCAAGGCTGAAAAGAATGTTTTCATGTCCTATGCAATTTTAAAGATGCTAAAGAAATAACACGGCTTATTATCATTTAGTAGAATACTAGTATTTTACATCTATAAGTTTTAAGGTAGCAGTTTCAGTTTTAAGGCAGCGAAGTTAAGGTAGCAGTTTTAATAATACACAAAACTAAAGTAAAATATCGTGACATACATCCTTTGCTAGTACTACAAACCAAACATAGTCTGTGCCTGAACAAACCAAGCCTATATATACAGGACAATATAAATGCACTAGTGCCTTTTACATGTTTCATTCAGCTGCAATCTGCACACAAGACAGCAATGGCAAAGAAGCTATTTAAAGATGTCAAGTTCTGCTCTAGGTGAGAGGGTGCGAGTGGTAGCATGCATTGCCACTACCAACCGTGAACAGGCTCAATCAAACCAAACCTGCAACATTTTCATACTTGTGTTGGGGTCCGTGGAATTTCAACTTTTTCTTGTATGCAGCACAGATATGTATCTGTATATGATATCATTTAAAGTTCAAACACAAGCCTCTATTGATGTAAGGTACAACTATCAAATTACAACACCCAATATACCAACCAAACCTGTCTAAACTTTGTTTAACGACAATCAAACATGGAAGAGGTGATAATGCCAAAAAGATTTGTCATCGGTACACATTCCCTAGCAAAGAGAGCAAAGCCGTTTCAAGCCATCTTTGGACTAATATCTTATTTATCGCATATATGGTGGCTTTTTCCACAGTACCATTTGAAATATTTCGTCAAGTAGATTATCCAATCATTAAGATATTTTTAGCTATACTTTCAAAGTAGCAGTTCGTTACATACACACTGTTGGACGATAAATGCAAATCAAGGACTTTTTAGGAGGGGTGGGGGAATGCCACTTGTGATATTGAGCAACTTATATTACTTTCTAAAGCAAAAGTAAAAGTTCATTGTTTTATCATATTTATTTTATACATTGCTTTATTATATATACAAACAAGAGCAATAACATTATAATTATGTTTATATAATTTCGTTCATGTATATATTACTGGAATGAAGAGGCAGCGAAATATAAATAAACCAGGACTTTAAACGGGGAACCTAAATAGTAAATCTATTCAAGTCCTTGATAAAGGCTGCAAAGAGTCAACATCTATACATTCACTTTCATCCAGACATCAGTTAGAAAAGAGAAACAGTACGAGTTACTACATGTAAAAGGATGAAAAGTTAAAAGAATTAACTGACAGTTGCATTTTTAAACAGTCGCTCTAAGATCCCCTTGACTCCATCAAAAGCATTTGAATCAGTTACACATTTTATTGCCAATTTGTTATTTGGAAAAGCAAGGAAGTTGTGACAGAGATAATGAAAATGCAGTAAATAATTAAATTAAGCCAAATACATTTCTTTGTACCGAACATACGAATAGTTTCACGATTGTTTGCCCATCATAGCACTTTCACAAAATATTCATGCCCAGCATGTCATCATTCAATTCATTAAAAAAATCTCAGAGACACTTTTAAACAAATGCAATGGCACAATAATGCATAGTAAGGCTTACAATTCAGTCTCAGAACAGTACATTAAATTTGAACGATCTGAAGTTTTATTACCCTTCATGTAAAACCGACTTGGTTTTTACAAAAATATCCTTAAAACAAGTGATACCTACAAATGATCACACAGTTACAGTTACAACTTAGGCAGTCTTCACTATTGGTCATATATTTTTTGCAAAATCTGGTTTTTCTTAATATACGTGTTACATATACATACTAACCATATGTTTTACATTTACAGAGGATATTCATTTATTTCACTCTTAGATGAAAATATCTTTAATTGAGAGAACATCAGATGCAATATAAACCAGTAAGTTATCTGTGGATATAAAAATAATTGAATACTGAAAGGGAAAATTTTAAGGGCGAGTCTTCAGTACTTAAATTCTCTTAAGCATAAATCGTCGATCCTTTTTTTTTCAAGACAGACTACCAACAGGAATGAGAGACAGTATGGGCAGACAGAAGGTTATCTTTATTATCTGTCTTTTTATTTTTCTGCCATAGATTTGTCTCAAAATCAATGTTTTCTTTATTATCTGTCTTTTTATTTTTCTGCAATAGATTTGTCTCAAATTCCAACAGGAAATATCCATTACCATCAAATGTCAACAATGAGAATATCAGTATGTCTAAATCCCAATGATTTACCAACAATCTACTTCAGAATTTTATAAGACTATAAATTTGTTCATTAGGGCAGTCCAGTTAACATTCAATACTAAAGTTCTCAATATTAAAGTAACAACTATCACATGATCTGTCTGTTCACTTAAGTGGTCCCAAAAGTTTTTCAAGAACCTTGGTGCCTTTTTCTTGGTATTCTTCTCGTGTCATCCAGAAATCAGCCTTGTCTTTCATGATATCAGCAAGGACAGCTCCTCCTAGGAACACCATATGCTTTCTCCTAGGTGGATCTTCTATACGAATTTTAAATTTCTGAAAATAAAAGAATTGGATCTATAAGAAGCAGTTTTAAATGGTAAGTGTTGTGATTCAGTAGATACTATAGGTAACAAAGTATAAATACCCCTGCATGGGACTAGAGTGCTTAACTGATGGAAACAGTAAATTACTAACTACTCAAAAGTCAACAGCGGAAGAGCAAAATGCTCAGGCAGTCCATGGTTTATTATGACCCAAACATAGAAAATGCAAGAGAAATGACCATGGGTTGCTCAAGTCAGCTCTGGTGATTGACCCAATGACGCTAAAGTGTGCGATGTTGCACTGTTGCTAGTAACGCAAGTAACAAGACTACTGCCTAGCATTAAATGTCCCCTACAGGTACCAGTAGTTGCTTGAAATTTACATTGAACAACTGGAATGTTTTGGCACACTTTTGGGCTATTTACTGCCACAGCAACTACCCTTTCCTGGCATATCAACAAAATAAGAAGGATGTGCATATTCTACATGTTGCCATCTATCTATGTGGCAAGTTTAATGACTGACAGTGAGTGACTGGCTGACAGACAGACAGACAGACAGAGGGCAAATTGTAAGACTCCTTGTTCACCAGTAAAGGACTAAAGAATCTGCCTTTGTACAGAAGTATAACTTTGTTCTTCAGAGATATTGTAACCCTGAAAAGTTTCACTCTTATGTAACTAGTTGACTCTGAGGTCAATGTAGCATTTAGAGCATGTTCTACAAAATCATGTATCAGGTACAGAGGCAATATACATGTATAGCCAAAACACATCCAAAACATAACAGAAGATACAAATAGTTAATGTAGAACTCAGATTACACACCACAACTTTCTTTTGGGCTTACTTTAAAGTTATGGTTTTGTTACTGAAAACGCTTTCCTTGCTTCAAAGTTCAAACATCCACCAAACTTTTATCTGACTTATATGAAGTATAACTGTATTGGCCATGTTCCAGAAGAAAATGTGTTAAACACCTTAAAAAGGTAAAGGTGTAAAATGCAGAGCTGTTGAAAGTGTGTTCATTATATAAAGAGTAAAGAACGCTAGCTATATTTTTGTATTTATGCATTTATAATCATTGGGCAAGATCATCCCTCCATTTCAGAAACAAAACGAAACAAACATAAAATTCACTTACACTCAATGCTTCTGTATTGCCTTTAAGGATTCTCTCTAGATACAACTGTTTTAATTCCCTCTCAAGTCGACTTGGCAGACCGGGATACATAGTGGAACCTCCTGATAGCACTATATGCTTGTAAAATTCTGGTCGAGTGTCCATATCAGCAGCCTGAATGGCTTTGAATAACATTTCAGCTACCCCGTCACCTTCTACATTGATGAGATGGGGTTGAAATAAGGCCTCTGGAGCCTCAAACCGCTCCCCACCCACCTTGATCACTCTGCCATCTGGTAACTACAATTATTCAATTAAGAAAACTCAATGCAAATTTATGCAATTTTCTCGACTGGAACAGTTTATAATATCAACAGTTGAACCTCTGGCTCATAACAGTAACTTTTAATACCTGCAAAAGTTTATGTGTGGCATTTTACTATGAAATATATTAATATGCATCAAAGGTGTCACAACTCAGAATACTGCAATTCTAATCAAATGTAGACATCAATTTACATAAATGTATAAATTAATCTTACTGTTCTAAACTATGTACATTTACGCACAGTAGGTAACTAAAGTAATCTATCAGACAATTTATTTATAGATGATACTGATAAGGCCTTGCTACACACATACGTAAACATACGTGTAACAAAATCTCTGCTTTAACTGCATACCTGCAAAATATGTACTAGTATACCAAATTTCCTTTTTTCTCCTAACTGACTTCTTCTATTTCACTGGGTAATTACATGTCATTTTACTCATTTCTTACTTCCATTTAGTAGGTAGTCATTAGACTTAGTATGTATTTTATCTGTAACTGTTATGTCATAGAAAGTATTAGAAACCTTGAAGGTGTATGCACATATTTCATTAATCCTCATTAATTTTCATTTTTACCAAATTAAGAGTGTCTGCTCCATCATAAAAAGTTCTCAAAAGAAAAACAACTATATATTCATACTGCAACTTTTGCCAAAATGGTCACAGGTAAACTCTGCTTTGTCCAAGAATCAAACTCCAAACTTCTACATTGGAAATCTCCAAAAAGTGGTCTCCCCTTATAGAAATGAGACCTCACCACCACAAACATATTTACAAATATTTGTTTTAGAACACTTTTCAAAGACTTAAGGCCAATGCTAATGATAAAATTAAAACATAAAATCAAAAATAAATAAATATTTCAATTTCTTTTTCCATATTCATGCAATTTTCATGGTCATGTGGAATTTGCGACGGCAACAATTAATATAGTGCTACGAGACATGATAGCTGCTGGGACCTTTCTAGACTGGTAGTCATGACAACCTACTTGGCTCAATGAGAAAGAATGTTTTATTTTTATTTATTTTTGTTGGGTTTAACGTCGCACTGACACAATTATAGGTCATATGGCGACTTTCCAGCTTTTGATGGTGGAGGAAGACCCCTGGTGCCCCTCAGTGCATTATCTCATCACGAGCGGGCACCTGGGTAGAACCACCGACCTTCCGTAAGCCAGCTGGATGGCTTCCTCACAAGAAGAATTTGACGCCCCGAGTGAGGCTCGAACCCACATCAATGAGGGGGAAGTGATTTGAAGTCAGCGACCTTAAAAAATTGGCCATGGAGGCCCCATGAGCAGGAATGAATTTAATTATAACTTATTTTATTTAAAACTGCCTCCCCTCCTCCTGTAATACTTACAGTATAAGATTCTACTAGCACTGTTGTTTCTAAGGCAAGTTTTTGTTCCTGTTCAATGTCATATCCTACATAGCACAATTTCTCTTTCATCATTCGTACTGTCTCAAAGTCGGCTGAATGGTTGAATGCATAGCCCCTCAACAAGAGCAACTGAAATGATAAATCATGTCATAAGTGACTGAGAAAAGTATAAATTAAAGCCCCTGTGATGTAAAAAGGCAGTTTGTCAAGGTGGCATTAGTTACATCATAAAATTGAATAATTCTGAGAAGAATCAGTTCATGAAATGGCAAAATGACTCATTAGCGAGTGTAGAAATCCGTTAACCAGCATTCACAACAAATAAACATCAGAATATTGGACTTAAAAAAAAACAGCATGCGAATAACTCTGTTAAGTAATACAAACAAAAACTTCACATTAACTTGGAACAAAATATTTTTAAACTGTCTGACTGTGTGAAGGCTAAACAGCCTTTGTAATCCATTCCAGTTTCTTTTCAACCAACCATACATCTATCCCTGCATGCTATAGGTTCAAATGAAGAGCCAAGCCCTGGCATATCTGGCATGTATGCTCCATTATCTTCTTACTTTATAAAAACAGCTACTTTGTGTTATATCTCTTCCTGCAATACTGAGACATTGTGGGAGATGAGGGCGAGTAAAACCCTCAAATAACAGGCAGATATGTAACATCATCCACATACTTTAATATGTTGTACATAGTGAAATCCCTGCCTGCAATACCAAGATGTTTTGTGAAATGGAAACAAAGCCCTCAGATAATGGGTAGGTAAATTGTATGCTGAATCATCTACTTACTTTGATAAGATATTTAGTGATATCCCTGCCTGCAATATCGAGACGTCGTGTGAGATGAGGGAGAGCAAAGCCCTCGTATACAGGACATATATGTGTTACACCGTCTCCTGAATCTACAACAACTCCAGTGATTAAACCTGAAACATGACAACACAATTTCAAATAAGGCCTTAAATATTTAACATAAGTGCAAAAGACACATTGTAAAACTGTTAAAACTGCTGACCAGCTTACTGAAGCCAAACTTTCGACTCGGATAATGAATCTGCATTTAAATCAATAATTTATTGCAGAACAACTAAGTTAGTTTGTAACATGTTAAGGTTTCCCAGTGTGCATTATTGAGAGAAAGTGAGGAACTTGCAAGCAGTTGATCAGGTCACAAAAAGTGCAACATCTTACCTTTTTGAAAGCAGAACAATACATGTTTATTTTTTTATATAATCTGTAACACTGGTCTGTGACAATTTCAGAATCTTTCCTCTAAAACATTTCCTTATAACAGTTTTATACCAAACAAACTGACAAAGCATTTTCCTAATCAATTTTAGTAAGTTTATACTTTTATCATCAGTTATTTCTTCTTTTCAGTTCAAGAATAACATATTAGTGTTGTCAATCCAAAACCTCGCAACTGCCATTTGGCGTACTTTTGTTCTTTTAATAAACCGTGTCAGTCAATTTCCCACTCATTTCAGTCAAAGTTTCACATGCTGATTAATATTCCTGTAATGTTTCCTAATCCTGGCTCAAATGTTTTTTGATATACATGTGAAACAAATTTTTAGGCCTTTTTTATGCACATTTTTGACCAAATCTAGGACCATAACTCTGACATATGCACAAAGTTGAATGGATGAACAGGGGCAACTCTTAAGAGCTCCACCCCACCTGTCCGCCCCGCAGAAGAAAGGCTGGAAGAAGATCTGCATATAGTAGAGATAAAAAAATACAGGAAGTGCAATATTATCAAAGTTGATGATGTGTACATTCTGTTAGACACAAAACACCATTTAAAACTAGATCTAAAAGAGTCATCTTGTTACAAAGGACTTGCCCGGACTATAACAATATATGTATTTTTATCATCTCCTGAAAAAGTGGCCATGTTGCAGTTATGAGGTTTTGGATTGACACAGCTGGTATGTATCATTAGACACAGAATATACAATGTCAAGGACAACAGCATCGCTAGGCAACCAGCACAGATTTTCAAGACTCCCAGTATTTTGCATCCAAGCACCCACTACCCATGTAACAATTGTATCTTTTCAACTATCTTCTATATCAGACAGTATATATCTCACTATGCCACGCATGTGACAACCATTTTGATTTTAAAAAAACTTTTATCAAATGCTTATTTATTCAATTCAATATGAAACATATCAGGTCAGTGACACCTCATGACCAATAGAAACTAGAGCTATCACTAAAGGTGATGAATGTACCCCCCTCATGCACTGACACAATACACTGCAATTTGACGCACACAAGATTGCATAATTATGTGGACTGTATGTATATAGACCGTATGTATACAGTATAGTAACAAAAAACAAAGTCCCATAACAATGCAGAATATTTATCTAAAAGAATGTAACATGCACCATGCACAACTACTGTTGGTACTGATCACTTGTGTGAAGTTTCATTAAATTGTGTGCAAGGGTTTGGTAGATTAGGCACACACAAGATTGCATATGCAGACTGTATGTACATAGTATGTTAACAAGAAACAAAGTCCCATAACTCTGCAATTTTTGTTGCTGAAAGAACATAACATGCCCCATGCACAACTACTGTTGTTACTGATCACTTGTGTGAAGTTTCATTAAATTGTGTCAAGGGGATGAGGAGAGATGGTGCACACAAGATTGTGTCTATGTATATAGTATAGTAACAAAAAAACAAAGTCCCATAACTCTGCAAATTTTTTTTCTGAAAGAACCTAACATGCCCCATGCACAACTACTGTTGTTACTGATCACTTGTGTGAAGTTTCATTAAATTGTGTCAAGGGGATGAGGAGAGATGGTGCGCACAAGATTGTGTCTATATATACAGTATAGTAACAAAAAAAAAAACAAAGTCCCATAACTCTGCAAATTTTTTTTCTAAAAGAACCTAACATGCCCCATGCACAACTACTGTTGGTACTGATCACTTGTGTGAAGTTTCATTAAATTGTGTCAAGGGGATGAGGAGAGATGGTGCGCACAAGATTGTGTCTATGTATATAGTATAGTAACAAAAAAAACAAAGTCCCATAACTCTGCAAAATTTTTTTCTAAAAGAACCTAACATGCCCCATGCACAACTACTGTTGGTACTGATCACTTGTGTGAAGTTTCATTAAATTCTGTCAAGGGGATAAGGAGAGATGGTGCGCACAAGATTGCGTCTACGGACAGACGGACAGACAGACAGACAGACAACCTGAAACCAGTATACCCCCCCTTACAACTTTGTTGTCGGGGGGTACAAATACTGAATACAACCTAGAGAGTTTTGCCCAGCCTTACCTTGAGCATATAGAGTAAGCACAGCTTGTATAGCTATATAAACTCCCTGGAACTGGTACTTTTCAAACATAACCTGAATAAGAACAATAACAACTGTTATACATGTCTACAGAAATGACCAATATTCTTTTCTATGCAAAAACTTAAACACCGATTTATTGCAGCCAAAAGTTGCTGAAAAAATTCTCCAGTTACTGTTAATCCAATTATATAGGGTGCTGAGTGATTCAAACAAAGGAAATCTAAAGAAATAAACCACAGACAATATGAATTGCTCCGGAGAGCCCAGGTGCTTTAGCCATCAATCCCCACGAAAGTCATGTTTCAATAGATCTAATACATTCACTAAATTTATTTAGGTCTTGAGTTCTTTCTGACATATATCTTTATCAACTTGTTTCATATTACTAATTCTAAATACAATACTAGTATGTTAAATAAACATCATTATAATCATATGGCTATTTGTATTTAGTATTTACAGCTAAACTACTCCTCTGATAACTTAAGTGTTTTGTTTTAGGTGTATGCTTACACATGTACATGTAACTGACCTGATACCCGAGTTCAAAAAGTAGCAAAAGAGTACTTGTAATAATGCATCTGCAGATAATTCCAAAACATGTCAGCATCAAAGAACATTTTTACATGTAAAATGAAATACATAAACACAACCGTTTTTTTCTGTTTTCACATCATGTACATCTAAGATCATATCCCAACCAATACTGACAAGGTTACTGAACAGTCTCTAATAATTTTATACAAATAATCCAAAGGTTATAAATTACCTCTATCATTTTTTCTCTATTTTTCATTGGGTTCATGGGTGGTTCTGTGAGAAGCACTTTGGTATTTCTGGTATCAATGCCAAGTTTCTCTTGTCCAAATGTATAATCATACAACAGTTGCATATCATCCCAGTCACGTACGATACCATTTTCCATTGGGTATTTCACATCTAACATAGATCTCAGCTGACTTGCCTCATCTCCAATCATGATATCCTGAAATATATTTCCAACTATCAAATATATTGGGTTCAACCATGTCCTGCTCTTCGAAGGAAGCAATATAAACAGAATATAATTCTGATCTTAAAGTGGTATTATGCTTATTTTACTGCACATAGTGTGTTTTTGGTGAATGTTTTATAAAAGCAATTTTTAGTTGCTGTGCATTTAAATGTGTAAAATTAATGATAATGCCGAATAAGTATTTGAAGCTGATGCTTTAGAAATAAAGAAATCGGACTAATGAAATAACAGGGATCATCCTACAAGGCGATTTGAGCGATATCATCGCTTTGAAGTCGGCCATTTTGTCTAATTATCGCCTCCGGGCGAAATCCGAATTGCCACATTTTTTAGAGCGTTGTAATCTGTTTACTTAAAAGTTGCAAAACCTGACGCATAATCTAGATTAAATTACCAATAAATCCACAGTCAACCCCGCCTACTCATCTGTCAAACTTCAGCCAATCATAGCGTTAATATCCCACTGTGTTAATCAATAATATTGTAAGCCGCCGCCATTTTGAAAATTTTAAATCGGCGTGTAAAAAGCCGATAAACTTAACGAGTGCATTATCTTATGCATCAATTGTATATTATTTCTTGCTTTTATTGAAAATTACTTCAAAAAATTATTTCAAATACGGCCAATTTCTGTTAATGCATTGCCCAGGTGCTTTGGATAAAAAAAAAAAATGATTCCGCAGATGTCTGAACAGCCCTACAAAATATTGTAAATAGATCGCTAATATCTAAAAGTTTTGTATTATTTTCGAAAAGATTATTAAATAAATCAATTAAATTTATGAATCTGAACAAGTTGATGCAAAAAACGGGCTTTATTGAAGCACGATAATCGAATCATGAATGAAAATTTTCACGAGGTTTCCATTGTGCACCTGATAAATTAATGAATTTCGGACGTGTACATTTCGGATAAAAATCTAAAGGCGACTTTTTCACGGCTAAGTTTATACTTTATTTAGAAATTCATGATAATAATAATGCAGTTATCAATTTCCTCAAATAAAATTTGCTTTATAAGTTAAAGCAGGACCCATAGAAAGTGGATATATATATGGGCAGGAAACTGAATTAATTAATACTATGCCGGATCTTCTCGGTAAATTCCTCGATTTCTCCCTAAATTCTGTGGAGAAGAGAAGTCACTTCTCCCTAAATTTTTGACCTAGGATGATCCCTGAATAATAAGTCAATCTTCTACACATTGATCTCACTTTAATATCTATAGGTAGTGATTTCTGAAGTTGAAGGGAAGTAACTCCTGCATGAAGTTTGACTTTTCTTTAAAAAACTGCCCCAGTCAAAATAAGAAAAGTCATATTTGGAAAGTTATTATTTCAGACTGGTAACAGAAAGAGTTTGGTATATTGGGTTAAAAGATAAAATTTCCTTCACCCTTTTTACACACATCTATTTCAGCTGGATTTTTACTTGACAAATGCACATAATTTCACTTTAAATAGCCTATTAAATCATGATAAGCCCTGTGATCATCTATCAACTGTTAGATGTTAACACTTGCTTTTTACAATAGACATAAGCTTTCATGCTGTCTCACACCTCAATAATTCAATATAGCAACAACAGCATTTGCAATCACTCCCTACATCTGCCAGTATGAAAATTATATCAACTAATTTAATTATTTAAAGAAAACAACTCAGATTTTAGCAGATGTTTCATTCTTTTGTAATTCTAGTTTCTTTGAGGAAGAGCTAAATCCGTACATGTATTTATTACTGAGACTGGGTTGCATACATGCCCTAAATATACTACTGATGAAAGGTACTGGTACTTGAATCACAATAACACATAACTCACTTACCTTAATTTCAACATTGTTGACTTTGACAGCAGATCGAATGATAGGACGACCAACAAGGGATGGGAATATAAATGACGGGAAGTTTGAGCCTGCATTTCCAACTTTTACAAACTGAAATAGAATTATTATTTCTGTTATTTAATGAATTACTCTACAATGAAAGCACTTTGAAAGAACTTGTAAAAATGAGTAATTTAATTTTAATTTTATGTTTATCACCCACTAATAGCCACTATTACCCACTTTTGGGGGTATTGCCCAGCCCGGATTTTCCCACCCAGGGTAACTGCTTGCCAACCCTGCTCTTGTCAACAAAACATCCCACTTACGCTAAAGAACTTATCTTTGCTGTTTTTGATTTGTATGTAGCTTTCAGTTTTATGAATGTGTGGTATAGTCAAGGATGCATGCGCACTGTTGCGCATATGACCCAGAGAGGTGAGGGATCTGGAAAAAAATAAGCATGATTTTCGTAATTGTGCATCCTAAAACATTTTCATTTAATTTGTTCTTTACTTTAAATCAATATAGACTTAAACAAAGGCAGGAAAATATATACAAAAGCAGTTAAGAGGATATTTAGTTCCTTATTTGACTTGCATATCATGGCACAAAATCTTTCATTTCTCCCTAAAATCTAAGTCTAGCTTGAGCCCTAGATGTATATGTTGTAGAACAGACTGTACATTGGTTTCATTACTGTTATTTGCAGTATTCAATATACATGACTTGTAATGCAGGATTAGTGAGCTCTGTTGCAGGAATATGAGTAACATTATTGTCAGTCACTAGTCCTATAGGACCAGCTCTCTGAAAAAACTTTTGTACCCTGTTGCAGTTATGATACATGATGAAATTGAAATACTGCGATATGAGAGACCAGCATCTGCCTTCAGACTGTAGTGATAGTAGGTAACTAGGTTTATAGGCCACTTCGAACAGCCTTGCTGTGGGGTTAACCCTTTAGTGACGTGGTTAGTGTCTGCGTACGGATCACGAGGTCCTGGGTTCCAGCCCTAGTAGGGACCTTAGTATTTTTTCTTCCAGGGTTTACTTTAATGGCGATGAGGATGTTTGACTGACTCATGCTGTGAGCATACAGGGTCATTCTGGAGAGCTAGTTAGCTCTGAAAATAAAGGGGCAGAAGTGTAGTGATAGTAGGTTTATAGGCCACTTCCAACAGCCTTACTGTGGCCAGTGGTTTAACCCTTTAGCGACGTGGTTGGAGTGTCCACACACAGATCACGATGTCCGGTGTTCGACCCCAAGTAAGGATCTTGGTATTTCCTCTCCAAGGCTTTACTTTAAGAACAACACAAGGATAGAATTTGTGTAATGAAAAACTTTCTATCAGATTGTTTGTTTATAATGATAATGGTGTCTTTTAATTTAAATGTTATTAATATTTTCTACATGGGGATGGAATGAACTTATGATTGGAAGTCTAAAAAATCAACAGTTGTTGTTTGAATATTAGACCCCATTCGGTTTATAACGTGCCGGCTGTGTCACCAGTGTAATACTTGAATAAGCGTCTGTTGATTTGATCACAAGTGATCAAGTCAGCAAACGCTTCTATAACATAACGCGCTGACATGAGCTTACGCAAGATTATCTCCTGTTGCCAAACAGGCTAGGGTAAAGAAGTATAAAATACACAGAATGGCAACGGGAGATAATCTTGCATCAACTCGTGTCCACATGTTAACTTATTGAAGCGTTTGCTGACTTGATCACTCTGTCTCATGATCAAATCAACAGACGCTTATTAATTAAAGTATTACACCAGCGATACGACCGGGCCGTAATTAACCGAATCGGGTCCAATTTTCAAACGACAACTGTTGATTTCTCAGACTTCCAATCCTTCCATGTTTAGAAAATACTGTTAATTTACATGAAAAAAACACCATTATCGAACAAACTATCCATCAGATAGAAAGTCTTTAACAACACATATTTTTATACTTCTGCTGTCTGTTTCATACACCGGTAAAAAGGGATAACATTCAGTTCCCACGTGATGTTGGTGAGATTTGCTCTGTATGTCTTTCAAGTTGCCGATCTCTTTGTTTTTATAGGTCTTTGCCTTTGGCTAGGACTGAAACAACTGACCAAATATTGAAGCATTTCTACCAGGATTATGCAAGCCAGTTGTTTCAATAGTTTGCAATGCAGTAAAGTTCTACCTCATGCTTACTTCTCTAATAAATTCTTTCTAATATAATAAAAAATTTCTGAGTAAAATAGCCTATTTGCATTGAAAACAAGTTTGACAGCTCAAAACTTCACTTCCGGGTTCGGTCCAAATTAGGCCTGTTTTTCGCAAATTTGAGGAAAATATCCCATGATTAAACATGCATATGTAAAAATCATACCCCTGTTCCATTATCACAAACAATGACTCGGTTGCCTTGGCTGTCCATGGCGGATGGCGATGGATTTACCAAGGTTTAATCTTTACTAAACTTTTTGTTTTTCCTTCCTCCCGGAAGTAACTCCCAAAAGCACCATGATATAGTACGATCGTTTTCATTGGTCATTCGACATACTACTATCCAATTAGATTTTCCATCGCATTCATTTCCAAAATGTCTGCGGCCATGTCACCGGTGAAAACAGCTTTTCTGATTTTTGTTGCATTTACGGCCGTGTATTGCGGTAATTACAAACCTATAGAGGTGGAAATAAAGACAAATGAAGGGGGCGTGCCACTGAAAATATTTTCAGCCGAAGAGATCGCAAAATATGATGGAACAGACGTAAGTTGAATGAGTTATCGTCTAAATTTATTTCGGATAAATTTACAGGTCCGGTCCGATAACAGGAACAGGATTCTTGAGGTCCGATAATAAGTTTGTTTTTATACTATACTGTTATTTGCAGAGAGAGGGCTTTAAATGCTTAAGCCAGCTATGTTTAAAAAATTTAATCAGTAAAAACTAAAAGGAAGTGTCTAGCCGTCCGGTATAGATGGTCCGGTAACCTTTCTTTCTTTCTTCCTATAATGACTTTGATCATTATTGATAATAACGTCATGCGGGTGGCAATTTGTACAGTCAGAAGGGTTGATAAAAACAAACAACTACCCATATATAATACAGTTAATAAAAACGAATAAGTAATTTTGATGCCAAAATAGCTCTGACAGCCAAATTATATGTTTTTAAATAGGGTAGCCGACACAACCTGTTAAAACTATGTACATGGCTATATTACCTTACATTGTCATAATGGCCTTCTTGATGGAGTCCACTGTACTAATGGAGACAGTTGACTCAGACAGGCCATTCTAGACTGGTATTATCCTAGGAAATAAGGAATACTTAAAGCAAATCTGTATGTGGGGAAAATCTATAGTACTGGAAAGGATGTCTGGTTCTAAGTGACCTATTTGTAATAGGGGTATTTGTAACCGGACACCTAGCCTGCGTTCTAGCCGTCATTGTCTCACGTTCAATAGACTCAAATTAGCTTAAGCAATGAAAATCAATGAAAGAGTAATTAAAACTCTCTTTTTAGAATGCACAAATTTATTTCAAATATATATAGAAAATTATCTTTTTTTTTTTTCAAATTTTCAAAAAAATTATACAGGTATATACTATTTAAACATCTCTGATGCTGAATGTTTTAACTAAAAATTACTTGAGTTGATGATAGAAATTTACAAGCTATCTTTTGTAGCAATATCAAATGGAAATCAACTTAAAGTAACACTCCATATTCAGTTTTGTGACAAAACATTGACTGTATCAGTGTATGGCTTACAATTATAGACTGAACTGTCTACTTTTGACATAGTGATTAAGGAGTTTTGTACTTTAATATAATAGAGCGGAAAGGTAACAGCAAGTTGCAGAACAGGACAATTTGAAATTGCAATTTAAAACTTTGTTGTTTCTTTGTTATGTTTTTTTGTCAAGTTCGATGGAATAAGCTGTAAATTGGTTCTGATGATTTATAGAATAATGCAAAGAGCTGTAAAAATAAATGTATTTACTTCTTATTATTATGGCTATAATTTTTGCACTGTTGTTTTTTCAATTCTGAGAAAAACAGGATGTAAAATTGTTTGATAAAAGAATTGAACAAGTGACAAGAAAATAATTTGTTGTAATAAGTTTTAAGTGATTTCAGTGATTTTTTTTCCACAGAACACAAAATTGCCTCTCACCTGTCTGACAAGGGTGCCGGCTACATCATACCAAGGCATGGCTGCACTCTTCGATTGATTCTCACCATGTTTTTTAAGTTTTACTATTATTACACATATTTTTATCGGAAAAAAATAGTATGCACAAGTTTCATTTGATGACGAGTTAAAATGACCACTCTGTTACTGCCGAGTGCTTTACAAAGCTTTATTGGTTTGAGGTATGGTGACCGATGAAAGACATAGACATAAATGATTTTGCAAAATTTTAGGTGGTTATCATCTTTAGTTGTTTCTTTAAAAAAAGACTTTAAAGATGACCAGTTAAAGAAATATTGTTCAGTGTATATTGTTTGCAGAGCAATGTTTTTTCTTATATTGCAGCCAGAGAAACCAATATACTTGGCAATGAAAGGTGTGGTGTTTGATGTTACTTCAGGGAAATGTAAGTTAGAGACTTTCCTTCGTATGGCTTTCAAAAATAAACTGTAAAAAGATCCTTAAGAGATTTATTACTTATAGCAGACTCCAGTTGGTTGAAGGTAATGAAAGATGCAACGCCTCTCAGAACAAATGCTGTATTATTATTATGAATTAAATTTTCTTTTGAGTTTTTATGTCCCCGAAGGGAGGCATATTAGTTTTCAACTGTCCGTCTGTTAGTTCGTTCGTTCGTCACAACGTTAACTTTTTGCATGAAGGCACTTTACTCGCGAACCACTGCACCCAGGACCTTCAAACTTCACATGCTGATAGTACTCATTGAGTACACAACCCCTATTGACTTTGGGGTCAAAGGTCAAGGTTACCAGGTCAACGGTCAAGGCACTGCGGGGGCATATGTCACCATTAGTGACAGCTCTTGTTCAGGACCTCGTGTTATATAAAAAAGCTGATATGCAAACATCAACTGTTGCTGTACAGTCAGTTTTGTAATTTGCTAATTTAGGTCATTATGAATTAAAGCCCTGCTCCAGGCCTACCTTTTAACTGTAAATTGTCACTGAAAAGCATCAAAATCCTGGCTATGAACAGTGACGCCGGTCAAAATAGAGTCTATTTTATAAAAATTAGAACTATAAAACCTGTGGTTTTGCATGCCAAAGTGTAGCACGTTGTCGTTAACTGTTACCTATTGTAATCATGGGTTGCATACACACAATATAATTTGAATAGCCGCGGAGCAGGGCTTTAAGCATTTCTAGACCAATGTCAAATTCCTTGTGTCTATTTTAAGAATCATTTTGCAACAGTTACTGATACATAAACAGTAATACAGATTAGAATGTAAATGTAGCATTCTTTTATAAATGTTGAATATCTCTTGCATACAAATGAAATTCTTTACCCATTTGCAACTTGATTGGTATAACCTAGAGGCAATATTGAGTTGCTATAATAATAATTACATAACAAAATTGATACACAAATATTTTCTTGATGATCTGTCACGTTCGAGTGACATCCATCAATACAGGACCTTTAATGTCATGGTGGATTTTTTTTTTCACAAAAATTTGGTATACATGTATCAGCTTAAACTTCACATAGAGTTTTGCTAGGTCTATATAACTGATAAGAAAATTAATACATTAGGTCAGATTTTATGACATAATGGTAGTGTCAACTTACTGTCAGTATGATTTAATAATGATAAGACCGGGAAAACTGTCATGCCAAAATGTTTTATTACCATCTGTTTACTGGTATATATGAGTCTTCCCTTATCTATATCTTTGTAATGGTCAGTCATATTGACTTCCATGCAGTGTTGCTATGATGCAGATGTTTTGAAATTCACATTAGTGTATTCAGACTGAGAGTTACTGCCCTTCTGATAATTGAAAACTGCAACTTTTGTTTTTCAACAAGTTATACCTGGATAAAGATTACTCGTATTGAGTTGATATTGGAGTTGGTGTTTTATACTTACTTATAAATGTCTGCTTCTTGACAGTTTTTTTGTTTGTTTTTTTGAAAGTTAAATAAATATGATGAGAGTTACTGCCCTTCAATTAATTAATAGCTACAGTTTGTTGTCCTTCCGCATTCATTATTAGAGAAGAAACAGTCGTCGCTTTATTCACCCAAACTTCCTACCCTCTACTCCAGCTGTACCTGTAAAAGACAGTAGCAAACTTTTATAATGATAGCAGAATGCATAAAACCAGAGTGAAGAAATGTGAAAGACATTTCATTTGGATGCTTTCTGTAGAGTGCAAAGCTTACAGATGTTATTTTAGGTCTTTAGTTTTAAAGTGGTTACTTTTTGCAAAGGCAATTTAGGTCTTTGTTTTAAAATTAAAGAATTTCTTTAAAAAAAAAACAATTTAAAAGTACTTACCTGGTAACACAGTAAACTTCATACTTTTCTCTTGTTTTCAGCATTTTACGTCAAGCAGTCTGATTACAACGTTTTGGCAGGTAAAGATGCTAGTCGTGCTCATGCACTCTGGTCCCTTGATGAAAAAGATCTGACCCATGATCTGGTATGATACTTTTTTCTTTTAATTTAAAAATGTGTTATATTATAAAATAATAAATTCAAATAATTTTGATTTGCAATCAGTCATAAAATTTATGTTAATGAGCTTCCATTATGCAGAATTCTTTTTACCTGAATGGGTCGTAATATGTCCATCATGAGATAAAAAGCAGGCATACACCTGATAAAAATCTACAGTACTAGTACTTAATGACTTGGTATTAATGGTAAAGATTTGTATATATTTAGATTAAGGCTGTAAAGACCATCCTCCAGAAATGAAAAAAAAAGAGGTCTATCAACATGCTGAAATTTACTCTATAGTTGAATGGGGAGAAGAGAAAAAAGTGTCAGTCTACTGTTTTATATATAAAATATTTCAGAATCAAAATTATATAACAGAACTGTGCAACACTTACTTGGCACATTCTTTATTTATTATTAAGGATACAGATCATTCATTAGAAGTCTATGCACTTGTAAATTAATCCAATGGACGTGAAATCATCACCATGCTTTAACATGAATATGGTGTTATACATGCACTAATTGGTGTTATACATGCACCATTAGATATTTTATAAATATTCTTTTATACATGAAAGTTATGCTATAATTGAAATAACATGTAGCAGAACCATGTTTTTAATTTTTAAGACTAAATTGTTCATACAACGGATGAAATGATTTAACTTCAGTTTTGCCCTCAGGAAATAATTCCATTGGCATATCACCTCTTTGTCATATTGAAATTTAATAAAACTAGGTTCTTATGTATATCATTACTTAATTCCAAATACACATATAATTCAAGTGTAAGTTATATGTAAAACATATGAGGGCAAATTGCAGTTGATGTGGGCAGCTGAATGTTAAATGGGTAACTTGGTCTGAAAAAGTGATGTCAAACACAGAAAATGGTTACAAGGTATAATAATGCTTAATGTTGAAACCAGCTTCACTTGCCTCCTCACTAAATGATATGTGTTCTTGCATCAACCCTAAAACCTTTGTATTTTTCAGAAGGATTAGACTTTAACATCATTGTAAACCAAACCAGATTTCATTCTCTGATACCGAATTTAATTTATGAACTCAATTCAGAAGGTACAGATTAAATGCATCTTATTGAAATTTTATTGCATATTTAATGTGTTTCAGACTGGACTTGATGATGAACAGCTCAAAGGACTGGACGACGTATACACAGGCACTTACCTGGCAAAATATCCCATAGTCGGTTATATGGACCATCTGATAGCCAAGCAGTCCGACGATATCAAGAAAAGATTCACAAATGATGAATTGTAATCTCAAGTAATTTGTTAAACCGTAAATTGTTATTGAGATTTGTTCATATATATATACTCAATATGTGACAGAATGTTGAAATATTTAGTAGAAAAAAATCTCGTATTCTGGTTCTGTGCTATACAGTACTGGAATAGCATAACATGACTGTATATCTACTCTCTCTCTGAAACAGCAATTTGCCATTGTTGTTACCATTCCTCCACCTCCTCCCTGCCTCTGTAATTTGTTTTCTTTCAGTTCAGTTACATGTTTCTTTGACAGCTCTTGTTTATACCCTGTCCTTTCCTGCTTTAGGACTAGCATATGATGCCCAATGCGGTAGAGCTCTTGTTTCTTATTGCCTAGTCCAGTACAGACCTGTTTCTCATGATGTGTAATTTCTTTAAAACCACTAAAATATCAATAAGAAAACTAATGCTGTTTTTTTATTTTCAAGGCAAGTTCGATATTTCTGTATTGACTTGAATTTGAAAAGTGATAAATGTTAACTACAATTTCCAGTAAATATGTATTTTTGCAATGGCCTGCAAAAATATTATTGGGCAGTTAAGACAGGCTTTGAATCAATGGCAGAGCTGTAATGAAAACAGTTGTGTATTAATAGTATAGTATGAAATGGTACTTTTTACTGCTAGTGTTTACTGTTAGTATAATAGTTTTAACTATGTTGTTAAGTAGCTTAATAGTTAACCAGATTTTATTTAACATTGTTTTGTTATAATTAGTGATACAGTTAAAGTTTCATATATATTTTACAGTTTCAAACAGCATTTTGCCTGTATTGTCAAGCCAGACTTTATTTTTTAAGTTTTTTGTTATCTAGCTTTGGCCATGCAAATATTAACTTAAATATGGCAAACATACAAATAGTACGGCAGTTATGCAATAAGAAAACCGTGCAATACATGTTACATAAATTTGGCAAGCAATAGGTGATTTACTTGCATATGGCATATCAATTTTAGCTTGCATCTTAATGTCCAGAAATGGTGTATGGTTGATTCAAAGAAGAGCTAACTCACTATAATGTCACACTTTTCATAAAAAAACAATTCAGGTGTTGTTAGAATGAAAGTTATACTGAGCCATTTATATGATACATGT
This sequence comes from Mercenaria mercenaria, assembly GCF_021730395.1. Taxonomy (NCBI): domain Eukaryota; kingdom Metazoa; phylum Mollusca; class Bivalvia; order Venerida; family Veneridae; genus Mercenaria; species Mercenaria mercenaria. The sequence continues at coordinate 34,420,228 of NC_069361.1, read as the reverse complement.
ACATATATCTTTAAGAATCTCAAAAGTGGAAACTCCGTATTTTAAAAATGTCTTTGACCATAGGAGATTTTTAGCAAATGGTTGGTCCATTTTTAGTTAAAAGTTGGTTCTGATTGTGTCGCTCCAGTTTGTGTCATTGTTTAGATATGGCTGCATTGGAAAGATACAACATTAAACTGTCATACTTCTGTATTTCAGACTTGTTGATGTATAAAATAATAGAAATTTATAGAAAGAAATTTATGACATGTATATTTTAATTGTTTCAACTCCACTGCCATTTCGAATTACATATCGAGTTTATTTTGCCCCCATTCAAGGAAGGAATGTATTGTTTTGCTCATGTTGATCTCTCGGTAGTTGAACACATTGGTTTTCAGTCCAAAACTAGAGAAGGCTTTAATCAAACAACAAAAGGATTGCCTGTGGTCAGTAGATAACCCCTGTTATTTTTCTGATCATAAGGTCCGTGAAAAGGGTTTCTGATCAATGATTGGAGACTACTTCGGTCTACAGTGGTCAAAATTCATAAAATGATTGTGTGTGGTCACTAGATGACCCGTCTGCTTGGGAGGTCAGTATGTTAAAGGTGAAGGTCACAGTTTTCGATCACAAACTCGAAAATGCTTTGACCTCAGACTGTCAAATATCAGACAGTATGGTTGTTTACATTTGTTTTTGTGGTCATTAAGCCAGTTGATTTAGACTGAAAATAATACACTGTCATCCTAAAGTGCATGTGTTTTGCAAACAGGGTTTGTTTTAGCAGTATATGCAGAAAGAGGTTTATATTGTAACAACGAAAACAGATACCCTTGTTGTCCGAAATGTTAAAATGTTGGCCGTACTTTTAAGACGCATCCATTCATGTGTTCTAGAAGTTCTGCATACTTTACTTAACTGCTGTAAGTCCCATCCTGATAACCATATAGGGGAAATTTCAGTGCCATGTAAAGTCAGTTTAATGTTATTGCATAGAATGTGTGATAAACTCAAAACATTCCAGATCTGAATCGATTGTTTTTGTATGAATAAAAAAATATTCTGTACCATATTTGATGTTGTATTTATAGTATGTTACTTTATAATCATGACCAACTTCAAGTACACAATTGCTGATTTAAGATGGTTATGAAATGCTATTAATGTTTTTGTATTTTTATATATGCAGATTTTTAGTGGTTGCCATAGTTAATCAGATGCATTATTTTATGTGGTCTTTTTGTCATTTATATGTGTGATGAAAGACAATATTTTTATGAATGTTTTGCCAGGAACTAAATGGTAAATTTCACTGTGTTATTAAGGCATATATTTTTTTAAAGTATGTGATATTCAGTGTACCTAGGTACATGTATACTTAACTATGCACTTTAATATTAGACAGATTCTACTAGAACCAGAGGAATTGATGCAAAAGCTCTATTTGTTAAACATTCTTGTAGTTTTTGATGCCCCTTGGCATATAGCGATTGGACTCTCTGTCAGTTAGTACATCCGTCCATCCTTACCATATTTACTGTTTGCCTACATCCCTGAATTCTTGACCCGCTTTAGACCATATTCACACTCGACAATCCTTGTGGCAAGACCATATATAAATGAATTTGACCTCATATGACCTTCGCTTTCAAACTTAAAACCTTAATATAAAACAACATTTTTGGTCCTACAGCACACATAAATGATCCAGTTTAGTTCATACTCACATTCGCTAAATGTTATGGCAAGCCGTACGAACTGACCTATATATAAATAACCTTGACCTCCATGTGTTTTTCACCTTTAAACTGAAGACCTCAAAAAACAACATTTTTGGTCTTACACCCAGGGGCATGATTTTGCGCTCCTTGTTTCAAAAATACAATTAGCTTACCTCAGCGTTTAGGGATTTTCTTTCTATAGTTAGAAAACATTTTTATTTGTTAGTTCCTGTGTTCCGAAAGTCTGACGGCAATGAAAGAAAGTGCAGAGCACAATCATGAAAGATACCTTGAATATTGAATATTTTTGCTACGTATTTGTGTAACTATTGAAAGAAATGTAATGGTATATGGTATTCATAGATGACAATCAGCAGAAATTTGTAACAAAAAGCATAACTGAAGCATTATAAATTACTGATTTATCAAATTATGTTAATGGATTTAAGCAAACATGGTAGCAGTGATAGTCCACAGAAAGTATTAGGTGGCAGGGAGACACCAGTTGTGAAAGAAAATCTTATCAGATATCAAATGTGTTGTGAAAAAATGTAAATCAAAGTACTTTATAATTCTATAATAAAACAAAGAAATATATTTTGTTGTTATACATTGGATGTTATAAAACCATTATGTGTTGGTTGCAAAGTGTATCTCCTGGGAATTTAGATAATAAGAAAGGAACAGTTCGTGCTCTTTATCCTTTATGAGATATAAACTGGGTAAGCTCTCAAGTTTAGCTTAAAATTTGCCAGCGGGTACTCCTTCATTCAGCATTGATATTGTTTCATATAGGATTAATTGCATTTTCGAATGATAGATAAATAGCTTGTTTGAAGGAATGCAAATCGGTCATTTAAAATTTTCATCAGACTTTGTGTCGTGGTCAAAATATATGTATTCGACCAAGCCTAGTCAGAACCATTTGTACAGTTAGTATAATATTATGTATGTTTTATCTGCTCACCCTGTGGTCAATGGCCATCTTGACTATGGGTAGTTTTTATACGCCCAAAGGGACGTATTATGTTATACCCCCGGTATCTGCCAGTCTGTTAGGAATTTCGTGTCCGCGCTGTAACTGTTGAACCCCTTAAAGGATTTCAGAGAAACTTGACACAAATGTTCACCACACCGAGACGACGTGCATAGTGCATGTTTTGGATGACTCGCTTCAAGGTCAAGGTCACACTTAGGGGTCAAAGGTCATATTAGTTTGTTTTATGTCTGCTCTGTAACTCTTGAACTGCTTGAAGGATTTCAAAGAAACTTGGCACAAGTGTTCACCACACCGAGACGACGTGCAGAGCGCATGTTTCGGATGACTCGCTTCAAGGTCAAGGTCACAGGGGTTAAAGGTCATATATGACTTTGCTTTGTGTATATTGCTCTGCATTGCAGTGCTCTTGTTTTTATTTGGCAGATCTCTTTTAAGCTCACCTGAGCACAAAGTCCGTCTGTCCGTTGTCAACAATTTGACTGTTAACACTCTAGAGGTCACAATTTTGGCCCAATCTTAATGAAATTTGGTCAGAATGTTACCCTCATTAAAATCTTGAACGAGTTTGATATTGGGTCATCTGGGATCATCACAAACTAGGTCACCAGGTCAAATCAAAGGAAAAGCTTGTTAACACTCTAGAGGTCACAATTTTGGCCCAATCTTAATGAAATTTGATCAGAATGTTACCCTCAATAAAATCTTGGACAAGTTCGATATTGGGTCATCTGGGTTCAAAAACTAGGTCAACAGGTCAAATCAAAGGAAAAGCTTGTTAACACTCTGAGGTCACAGTTTTGGCCCAATCTTAATGAAACTTTGTCAGAATGTTACCATTAATAAAGTCTTGGACGAGAGTGATATTCGGTCATGTGGGGTCAAAACTAGGTCACCAGGTCAAATCAAAGGAAAAGCTTGTTAACACTGTAGAGGCCACATTTATGACTGTATCTCAATGAAACTTAGCCAGGATGTTAATCTTGATGATCTTTAGGTCAAGTTCAAATCTGGGGTCAAAAACTTGGACGAGAGTGATATTCGGTCATGTGGGGTCAAAAACTAGGTCACCAGGTCAAATCAAAGGAAAAGCTTGTTAACACTGTAGAGGCCACATTTATCACTGTATCTTCATGAAACTTGGTCAGAATGTTAATCTTGATGATCTTTACATCCAGTTTGAATCTGGGTCATGTAGGGCCAAAAACTAGGTCACCAGGTCAAATCAAAGGAAAAGCTAGTAAACACTAGAGGTCACATTTATGACCATATCTTAATGAAACTTAGTCAGGATGTTAATCTTGATGATCTTTAGGTCAACTTTAAATCTGGGTCATGTGGGGCCAAAAACTAGGTCACCAGGTCAAATGAAAGGAAAAGCTAGCTAACAGTGTATAAACCACATTTATGACCATATCTTAATGAAACTTGGTCAGAATGTTAATGTTGATGATCTTTAGGTCAATAGGTCAGGTGAGCGATACAGGGCCTTCATGGCTCTCTTGTTTGTTCACTTACAATATTTTTGAATTACTTCCCTTTTATGTTACTATAAATAGCTTATTTTAAATCTGGGTCAGGTGGGGTCAAAAACTAGGTCACCAAGTCAAATCAAAGGAAAAGCTTGTTAACATGTAGAGGCCACATTTATGACTGTATTTTCATGAAACTTGGTCAAAATGTTAACCTTGATAATCTCTAGGTCAAGTTCGAATCTGTATCATGTGGGGTCAAAAACTAGGTCACCAGGTCAAATGAACGCAAAAGCTAGTTAACACTCTAGAGGCCACATTTATGACCATATCTTAATGAATCTTGGTCAGAATGTTAATCTTGATGATCTTTAGGTCAATAGGTCAGGTGAGCGATACAGGGCCTTCATGGCTCTCTTGTTTGTTAACTTACAATAATTTTTGAATTACTTCCCTTTTATGTTACTATAAATAGCTTATTTTGAAACTTTTTTATTATTGCCCGTAGGGAAAAATCGAGACCACTTTTCTGTGGTACAACATGGATGGTACCTCCAATTTTTAGGTGTATTTTGACATACTTGTACCTGGTAAGGATTTTTTTGTGGACTTAGAATTTTTTTTGAAATTTCTTCCCTTTGTTGTTCCTGTCCTTTGGACTTCAACAGGCAAGTTCTTTAAATTTGCGCCCATCCTCTGATGTAACCCTTTCGGCGTATATTGCCCTGCTTGACGGAGCTCTTGTTCTTGTCCTGCCTTGGCATTCTTATGACTGCTTTCACCTTTATGTATTATGGCTTGGCTGTCAATACCTCTTCATCTTAAATTTGACCCATGTTATTCAACTTTACATATGTCTTTGTCTTGCTAAGGAACAGGCACAATATAAAGATCATTTGGGTAATCTTGTTTGATTTCGATTTCTAAAAGTTTGCTGGTGGTGTAGAAGTCTTTCTTGTGAGGAAGCCGTCAAGCTGGATTATGGAAGGTCTGTGGTTCTACCCAGGTGCCCACCCATGTCTGAAAGAACGTCCTGATGGGAATCTGGGAAAGCTGGAAAGTCGCCTTATAGTCTGTGATTGTCAATGTCATGTTAAACTTAACAGAAAGGAAGGGTTTGGGCTTATCTTAATTACTGCCACGATTATTATTAAAGGGACCATAATACTTTTGTTTAAAATGTGTCCGCCACATTTTTTATTACTTTCTATCGTCGATGATTAGGATTAGTTTCTCATATATTTGGCAAAGGTTTGAATACTTGATTTACATGGTAGAAGGTATTATTAACTATTGTTTGTATTATCTCCTTTTGTGACTGACAGTATAAGTCCCTGTGTATATTAAAAGCAGTGCTTTTGTAACCATTTTTAGCCCACCATCATCAGATGGTGAGCTATTCAAATCACTCTGCGTCCGTGGTCCGTCGTCCGTCCTTCCGTCCGTTAACAATTTCTCGTAATCGCATCTCAGAAACTACTGGGGGGATTTTGACCAAACTTTGTCAGAATGATGTATAGATACCCAAGTTATGTCCCCCTGAAAATCGGACTGGTTCAACAATTTTTGAGTGAGTTGTGACCCTTTGTTTATTTTTATAATTTACAATGTATATAGATTTATATAGGGAAAAACTTTGAAAATCTTCTTGTCCAAAACCACAAGGCATAGGACTTTGATATTCTGTATGTAGCATCATCTAGCGGTCCTCTACTAAGATTGTCCAAATTATTTCCCAAGGATCAAATATGGCCCCACCCCGGGGGTCACATGGTTTATATAGACTTATATGGGGAAAAACTTTAAAAATCTTCTTGTCATAACCTACAAAATTCAGATTTGGACCTTATGTATAGTTCTGAGTGGCTAGATGAACCTTCACATGAGTTGACCTTGATTTTGACCTAGTGACCTACTTTCGCATTTCTGTAGCTACAGCCTTCAAATTTGGACCACATGCATAGGTGTGTGTATCGAAATAAACTTTGACATTGACCTAGTGACCTACTTTCACATTTAATTTGGACCACATGCATAGTTTTGTGTTCGGAAATGAAATTTGACCTTGATTTTGACCTAATGACCTACTTTCACATTTCTCAAGCTAAAGCCTTCAGATTTGGACTACATGCATAGGTTTGTGTACAGATATAAACTTTGACCTTGACATTGACATAGTGACCTTCTTTCACATTTTATTTAAGGTACAGGCTTCAATTTTGGACCACTTGCATAGTTTTGTGTTCCAGAATGAAATTTGATCTTGATTTTTACCCAGTGACCTACTTTCACAATTCTTAAGCTATAGCCTTCAAATTTGGACCACATGCACAGTTTTTTTACAGGAAAGAACTTTGACCTTGAAATTGATCTAATGACTTTCTTTCACATTTCTCAGGCTACAGCTTCAAATTTGGACCACATGCATGGACCACATGCACAGTTTTGTGTACCGAAATGAACTTTGACCTTGATTTTGACCTTGATCTAGTCTTGAAATTTGGAACGTTCAAAAATGGCTCAATGGTGGGCGCCAAGATCACTCTGTGATCTCTTGTATTATACATGTTCTCTATTTGGACAGATGATTTTCTTGTTTTTAACATTGAATGAAAAGCCATATGGAATTTAAAGTTTCACAGTGGGACTGGTTATAGTGAAATGGAGGCCTCCGTGGCCGAGTGCTTAAGGTCGCTGACTTCGAACTACTTACCCCTCACCGATGTGGATTCGAGTCTCATGTGAGGAAGCGATCCAGCTGGGCTGGCTAACGGAAGGATGGTTCTACCCAGTTGCCTGCCCATGATGAAATAATGCAAGGAGGGGCACCTGGGGTCTTCCTCAACCATCCAAGCTGGAAAGTCCCCATATGACCTATAATTATATCGGTGCGACGTTAAACCCAACAAAAACAAAACAAACATAGTGAAGTGGAATGTAGTCGCTGATGATCATTTCCGTATCCAATCCCTAAAAAGGGCGGGTTTTTAGCTCTCGAAGTGCTCATGGTGACCTTTTAGAATTGTCCGTCTTTTCTTCTAATCCACCAAGCCAATTTCAATCATACATCACAGACATATTCCTTGGATGGTTTTCTTTTAGATTCCTTCAAATCTCGGTCATTCATTATGATGTAGAATGTATTCTCGTTGCCATGACAACCAAAAGGAAAATGTTTAGAATATCCTCCGAGACCGCGGGCCCAATTTTGAAATAATTTGACAGAAATGATCCTTGGGTGACCCTCTATTATATACACGCCAATCATTCTGTTTCTATCACGACCCTCTTGTTTGTCGATCTTCTTAGCACTTTCTTATGTTCTCAATATTGTTTCCTAGTACCCTCTACATAGTATACCACTTTTCCTCCCCTGATGATATTCCGTTATAGTAACCCCGATACAACATGTCTCCGTTCACCTGCACCCCATACTCCAGCATCTTTTTGTTTATGCTCAACTTTCAATTTCTTTTGTTTGAACTCCTTACTGTTTCTCAGTGCCTTCACACCATTACATCAATGTATCCCCCATGTTGGGGAAAACATATTATCAATGGTCAAGTCGTATGTTTACCCTCTACAGATTTTCAAATACATTTACACATTTTCGTAATGAAACAGCGTGCAGACAAGAGTTCCCATTCATCGGTAAAGAATCAATGTCACATTGTTATTTCAAACATCAATTTCTGGCCTGTATTCTTTTACCACTTTGAAGGATTTTTAAAAAACATGGCATAAATTTTTGCCGTAATGAGGCGATATGCAGAACTAACGCCTTCAATAAGTCAAGGTCACACGCAGAGTTCCAAGTCAAATAGGTAGTATTAAGTATCCGTTACGTTCCTTTTTACATCATTTGGAAATTTTTCAAATAACTTGACCTTAATGTCTACGAATGAGACGATGTGCAGAACGCAACACTCGTATAGGTTTAAGTAGGACCAAAGGTCAGATAGGCAGTATTTCATGTGCGCTCAGTAATGTTTTGAGAAGGACCATTTACTGATGTTGCAGACTCATTGAAGTACTTTTGTACAATTAGTGTTATATATGTATGTTAATGATAAACAGTACTATTAAACAAACAAACAAAAAATAACCGTTCGAAAGATATTGAATAACTTGGACTAATTGCTTACCATAATGATAAGACGTGCAGAACGCAACATTTATGTTTGGTACAAAATCCATAAGAAAATCATTGGAGCCAAGCAAAGGAACAGCAGACTCGGTTTGATTATGTCTGTTTAGGAGAAGAAATGAAATTAGGTTTAAGTGGAACTCTTTTATACATATACATGTAAATTGAATGGACCCCATCAAGGACCAGAAAATGTAGCAAGACTTAATTAACCGGATCTTTTCACGAAAATCATCAAATAAGCAACACCCCTTACGACCCCACCCACTAGCATCAGCTAAAGAAGAAATCAGTTATACAGATGCTTTGACCGGATTCTAAATCGTTCTTGATCGTTCTATTAGATAATCTAATGTCTGCTTTATTATCCTTTCAAGGATGTTCAAATAACTTAATTGGCATGTTTATCAATTACTCACCCATTAATTAATTTAAATCGGTATGAAAAAATACCTACATTTTCAAAAGCATATTGAGTTTTGTTTTCTCTGCTGGTAAATACTTTTGACAGCTATACTACCAACACCTCTTGTTCAAATTTGATGTAATGCGTCTTTGCATTGATCTTGACCTTGCATAAGTTGTCTTTCTCATTGATGTGATGTGAAACAAACGTTGAAAACATAATTTAACGTCTTCTATGGATAAAAACACGTGTTTTACAAAACTTTGTTCTGAATCAAACCAGGCATCAAATCAGCACGCAATGTATATGGAGAGAATACCTACTTATTCTGGAACCAACCTTTTGTCAAGTTTTGATGCACTTTCATTGTTTCCATTTTATCTTTGAAATTACTCAATGCCCTTGCTTCAAACATGAATACATTATATAATGACAAGGCCCATAATTCTGGCAGTCACCTTTTATGAATAAAGTCCCCACCCCCCCCCCCCCCCACCCCCTCCACAAACACTTTTCGTACAAGGCAATTTAAGTTAAGATTATTTTCTACCTCTATTTTTTTTAATGGAATAACGTAAAAAACTTTTACAGTTGTTCCCGTAATTACACAGCCGTATAACAAGTTTACTTATGTTCCCGTTTTACTTTCGATTTTTTTATGCTTATAAATCATTTAAAAACATTGCTGTTGTTTAACAGTTTAACATAGAAATATTCTGCTGTAACATTTTGAATAGATTTTAACTAGCTACATTATAAGATATATTTGCTGGAAGGTGTTTAACCAAGCTCGGTCAGAAAGATTCAGTTTTTGAACAAACTTTGCAACAGGATAACATATTTAAAACAAAAAGAAACGAAAAGCTACACAAAATTTTATTTTCAGGTAACAGCACAAGATTTATGAAAATGAGAACAAAAAAGAAATGAAGCAAATACGTACAAAAATCTATCTACATAAAAGCACTATATTTTATATCGGTTTTAGCAAAAACAAAAACATTAAGAGAGCAATCGTCATGGAGCGCAGTCTATTTTCATAGATATTTTAGTAGCTTATTACTATTACTGAAATGGTCCAGTTTTCGTTACACCTAAAATATAGAGTTAATGCACCACAAAAACATATAAAATATAATCAGCAAGACGTAGTTGTATTTCGAACAAACACTGTATGTTTTAACGTTACAATATATACAAAACTGTTTCAAGTTTTAACATGCTGGCTATTTTGCGGTCACCATTGGCTATTTTGCGGTCATCATTCTCACAAATTCTGAAATAAATAGAAGGAATAATAGGTAATTTACATACACGACCATATTATCAATCACCAGTGCCCGTAACGATTTGACTCGTAACGAACGTACAGATAAGGAAGTATACCAAAACATGACACACTAATACTTAAAAGTATTAAGATATAAAAGCATGAAAACAACAAGGAAATGGTCATCACGAGAATTAAAACCTACTTATCAAATTAATTTAAAAATTACACAAACCTTCGTAATTGATTTGGCCATCACCGTCCGTGTCCGCCTGTTCCAGCATGGTTGTGATTTCCTTATCAGACATGCGCTCTCCCATGTTGGACATAACATATTTCAGTTCGCTGAAACTTATCACTCCATCGCCTACAATTTGTTCAAATGTTTCTTTTTAGCATGATAATGTTGAAAAACGGCATATATTAAAAAGTTAATCAAGCTTTATGCAAAAATAAGATGACAGTAGTGTACAAGCACAGCAAAGTACAGCACACGACCTCAAAAGTTGTTTTTTTTTTTATTTAACTTGATATTTGGTTGAATGCATTTTAATATAAACTTCAGCTTACAGGATATCAAGCTTAAAACTAAAACACTGAATTTACAAAGAGAAAATGATGAACACTTCTAACACTTAAAAAACGTTGTAGAAAGAGTTTTCCCTATTATTAGTTAAAAAGCCTTTATTCATGCTCTCATTGGCAATATGAATTCTCAACGTTTTATCCATAGAGAAAGTATATACATGTAGTAAATTTATTGTCCATGTAAAATGGCAGTTTTGTTTGTTTTAATTTGGTATAATATTTTATGCATCTTATATGAAATGGCTGTTATCTGAAATTGGTCAGTTAAAACAAGCTACTCCACGTTAAATTTATGAAAAGAAAGCCATACCGTCTTTATCAAACACTCTGAAAGATTTTCTTAATTCTTCTTCCTCATCAGTCTCCTCTGCTCGCTTTGTCATCATCTTTATAAATTCCTCGTACTCTATCGTACCATTTCCTATAAAGAGAGTCAATTATATCATTTTTTATGAATTCCTCGTACTCTATCGTACCATTTCTTATACAGAGAGTCAAATTATCATCTTTATGAATTCCTCGTGCTCTATTGTACCATTTCCTACAAAGAGAGTCAAATTATCATCTTTATGAATTCCTCGTGCTCTATTGTACCATTTCCTACAAAGAGAGTCAAATTAACATCTTTATGAATTCCTCGTGCTCTATCGTAACATTTCCTATAAAGAGAGGCAAATTATCATCTTTATGAATTCCTCGTACTCTATCGTACCATTTCCTACAAAGAGAGTCAAGTTATTCCTCTTACTCTATTGTACTATTTCCTATACAAAAAATCAAGTCATCATCTTTTTAAATTCATGCCACTTCTGGAACAGGTAACAAATCTGGTAAAGATATATGCAAGAAAACATTCTGCTGAATACTTTGAATTCCAAGGTGTTCCATATAGCATGAAGGGAAGACTAGCCAATAAAGGCCTGGTAGAGGATCACCCAAGGAAAATAACTATGAAATTATTTTCAAATTATGCTAGCGGTGCGTTAAGTGAAAGATTTTTTTAGACCTTAGAGACGCTTTAGTGGCTTATTGCCATTGTATTTCAGAGTTCCTCGGATAGTTTGGTCGTTTATTTCGTGAAATATTGAGTATTTTCTATTTTCCTTTGTCGACAGGCTTTTATCACAGATGGGTAGATAATCAACCAAGAAGCTATGCATAAAAATCCGAACCAGTTATTCAGGGGAGGATGTCGCTTATAGATGTTCTATTTTAGCACTGTAGCCAGGTGGTTTGCCGGTGGGGGGCGGGGCGGCTTTTGACAAATCAGAATCATTTGAATAGTTTAAGTTGATGGTCATCTTAGGAACATTAATGTGGAAATACTTTACTCGGGTTGGCTATTTAGGAGAATATGTTACTAGAATAGAGTTTTATTTTCAGCTCAATTGGCCATTTTCCACCAACTAGAACAAGAGCTCCGCAAAACGTTCAATATCCAAAGAACTCAAGATCAAAAGAGGAGCAAGTAAAATTTAAAGAAATTTTCTTGGGTGAGGTTGTGTGGGGTGGGGGCGGGGGGTGCTGCGACAGTGATGGAAAACTAGGACACAAACAACTTAAAGTGATTTTACCTGGAACTGAGGCGGCTAGGAAGTTAATGTGTATGTGAGGGGGGAGTGCTTGGGTAGAAATTCGGAATGTTGCACTCATCGAATCATATCATCTTCACCCACCTATATTTCAAGTATATAATAAAAAAACTTGAATAGTTTTGAAGTTGAAGTCATGTGGACTGTGTACTCCTCAAATCACCTCATTAACTCAAACTTATGTTCCAAGTTTAAAATCAATACCTTCAATTGTTTCGAAATTGTTGACCTTTGACCTATCAACAAAGTTCATGCGCTCTGCACATCGTCCCATCGTCACCTGACACAAAATATGACAGACACATTTGACCTTCCAATGACCTTGACATTAAAACCTAAGGACCTAATATATGCGCTTTTTACGTCGTTTCATCGCTACCTACATGTATGCCAAGCTTAGGGTCGATATCTTCAATGGTTGTTGAGATATGCTATAATTCGTTCGTTTTCTTCAAAACGGTGGTAAGGGTTTGGACAAGAAATATTTGTGTGAACTTATTTAAAATCGAATGAGCGTTTTGTTTTCACAAATCAATAAAATATGTTAAAATATTGGAACACCGTCGTAAACAAAAAGACCAACCAAAAACATCACTGTGAAATTACTTAAAAACCGAACCAACGATTCAGGAGACTATGACGATTTCAGAGTTTCTATTTTGAGTTCTGGCTGCCATGATGCTTTTGTATTTTTTGTTTGTTGTTGTTGTTTTCATTTCTTTTTTAACAAATCAGGATATTGAGAAGCTAACTCAAGGATCATTCTCACTTATTTATTTCGGAATCTGGACAACAGTTTCAGACATTTTTTTGTCAATGTTTCCGCTTCGAACACAAGAATCACAATACCTGACCGGTACACTAACAAAAACTGCCGATTTATTTCCTAATCAAGAAAAACAACACAATTATGTTTTCACCTGAAAACTCAAAGAATTGTTCTGTCTATTGAACAATTCCATGTGTTAGAATGTCATCTTGATTTAAACTAATCTTTTTATCAAATGTCCAAAGTTATTTAACCATTCTCTATTTTAGTTATATTATATGCCTCACCTCACTAACTTAAAAGCAAAAGTCAACTTTAAACACAAATATACGTTCATTAGTGTTATGAGAATGAACAAGTTTTCTGCGATGCTAAGCCTGTGAGTTCAATTTACGATCGGATAGCTTTCTTTAATTATTCAAAGATTTAATTATTTCACACAGGAAACAATAATACACTAGAGAGTTAATCGAATAACACAGAGCACACAACATAAATATTTTTTTCTGAAATGGTGAGTTTTTATGTACTTTAACTTTAACAGTCGCATAATCTCGCCTTTTTATTTTGAACACTGGCATTAAATTGGTTGATGCATTTAGTATTGCTGCCAATGGATCAATTAAATGATTAGCAAAGTGCCTTAAGTGGTTTTCCTTCTGTAGTAAGTAAATTGCTTATTTTATGGACATGTGTAAATACATGAAACAAATACATCAAAATTAACAGACCCACACCTAACCATTAACCCGCTGAATTTTTAAGGCATTTGCAACCAGCGTAGACCAAGATCAGCCGGCACGGTTGCACTCTCGCTGATCATGGTCTACAATGTTCACTGCTTGAACATTGAATCAGACAGCGAACAGTGCAGACCCTGATCAGCTGGCATAGTTGCTTGCTGGCTAATCTGGGTTATACTGGTCGTATAGGCCCGCCAATAGTTGTGCTTAGCAGTTTAAGAGTTTTATGTGATGAATTGTACACTAACTGGAACAATAATAAAAAGCTAAATAGGTAAATTAAATCAAACGCACCGCTTTATTTAAAAGCATTTCTACAATTCAATACACGTTTCGTAAACAGAAGTATAGAGGTGATGTCATTATTGAACAAGTCAAATGGTTTATCGCGGCCAGAAATTTGTACAAACCGGACAGAAGTTGCGAAATTGTCATTTGTGCAGGAAAGAAGCGTTTACCATAATGTCCAGTACTGGACAGGTATAGTGACCATGCACGGACACAGCCAATTATCTCAGAGGGGGTCCGATCCCCTGCCCCCCCCCCCCCCCCACACACACACCACCCTGGAAATTTTGAAATTTAGCACTTCATTTTTTTGCATTATGGGACAGTTTTATGGACTAACCTGTTAAATTTGGGAAAATGATAAAATCAAGCTTTCTTGAAGGTAATATTCTTAGTTTCTTTTAGATAAATAATATGAATTATGTCGGGGTTGTATGTAGCAGCAGCCGCATATACTTTACATGCAGTCCTAATGTTGCCTTTTTTCGAAAAACATTTTCTTTCCTTCTTGTCTTCTTTCCTTTTTTAAAGATGATTTTCCAGAGGGGGTCCGGACCCCCGGTCCCCCCAACCCCCCCACCTCTGGGTCCGCGCATGGTGACATATCATGCTTTCTGTTTATGCAGGTAAACTTGTGTTTGGTTAAATTTCAACAGAGCACAATTGTCTGAACAGTGTACAAACTCATTACTGTTTTTTCAGCCAAGGGTGGAAAAAAGTGGTAGACAATGAAAACAGTAACATTTTTATTAAAAAAAAAATAAACAATGAGACAAACATTTCCAACATCTTTGGACGGTTCAAAAATCCCATGTTAAACATACGATAAAGCCCGAAACGCGTGAAAATGTTCCGAATGTAAATCGGGTGAAGTAGGCGCTCTATAGAGTTAGATTATGCGTCTAGATACTGTACCAGAGGGGTCGGTCAATTGTGGGTTATTGATTAAACTGGCCGAGTCTACTTACTTATTACTTGAGGATGAAAAAAAAAAACACGTGTTTTTAAATGTTGCTCTTAAACAAGGGTGGCGGTTGAACTACTAAAAGTACAACAACAGTTAATTCCCAACAAATAGTACGGTATGTTTTATAATCAATAGAAGCCAGGGTTGTTAATAATTACTTGCAATAGTAATGCATTAAATTAGCATTACTTGGAAAAAGATGGCATTAAATTAGCATTAGCATTACTCATTTTTATCAAAAGAATGCATTAAATTAGCATTACATAGGGTGCATTAGCATTAGCATTACCATTACTTTTTGAGAATCATTGCATGTTATTATCACATACACTGTTTTTCATTAAATCATTTTAGTTTACCTAGGTCTAGGTCGTCTACATGAGTAGTTAAATACGTGTATGACTTCCTTGTATTATATCTGATTTTTTTCTTTTACCATTATTTTATAAAAAAAAAAATACCTAATGTTGGAAGTACAGCATGCATGAGCATTTAAATTGTTAGAGAAAGTCAAGTACCTGTTTAATGGCTCCATAACAGCCTAATTTAACATGACATGTAAAAGCTAGCTGCCTTAAACAGGTCTTAAACATCACTATCAGTGGCATAGTGTTAATTGATAAAAAGATGTCAAAAGATAATAGATTCTGTTTGATATTTTGGGTGACAAATCTAATTATGTCACACTTCTATGGCTATTATAAATATGCACCTTGGAGTTGACCAAGGTTTTAAATGTATTTTTCAAAATCTTTCAGGTGTCATTGAACAAAAGGTAATTATATCATCAGACAGTTTATTAAAATCAAACAAAAATCTATTAGAGAACTGCTATAACCTGTATAAATAACAGCATACATGTGTATTATTTTTTTTCCAGCGATACAAAAAATAATGCCTAAGTAATGCTAAGCATTAGCATTAGCATTACTTACTTTGGCATTAAATTAGCATTATTTTCAATGCTAAAATTGTGGCATTAATCATTACTTGGCATTATTTGAAAAAAATAATGCATTACTAATGCATTACCATTAGCATTAGCATTACTACAACCCTGATAGAAGCTAGTCGTATTTACGCTTATGAGACCTGTTTCACCCATAAGTAAAGAATTCACAGGTCCATCATGAAATATTTTCCCCAGCGCGCATATACTTTACCTATTCAATATCTTTATTTAATATTGCCATGCTCGTACGGATTGTGACGCTAAAATTCCAACAAAAACATGTGTACTTAGTCTAGCAAAACATCAAATAGAAACCCTAATATTGCAAATTTCTAAATTATACCCTGTGATGAAACATCTATTCGACATAGCTGAACTTTACATTTTACAGAAAAATGAATGCTGGTAGATGTTAAGGTGCATCGTTTTACATTAACTAAATTAAACAGTTACAGGGTTACAGAAGTGCATTTATTCAGAACAATAATGCATTCTATGTCATCTATACCTGAATGTATAATACTAATAATATGTTAAGTAATGCATTTGCAGATCAATTTTTTATGCACGTTAACCATATTTTGTTCAATAATATACAGGAGTTCGTACATTTTATGTCTAAAATCGGAGAACATCCTCCTAAATTATTTTAAATACTAGTATACGATGCCTCAGAAGCATTTTCAAGTTACTGAAACCGGAAAAAAATGGACAGACACGGATAATAAGGAAAATCTTGAACAAGTAACCGCTTGTCTTTTTTCTTTTTTTTGTTATGCTATACATTTCCATGACAACGTTTAAATGTCAAAGGAATTTTCTGAAGTGGCTGTCGCATTGAGTAAAAGTCATATGCACTATTCTGCCGTTTAATTTCTCTTGATATCACTAATCATCAATCGCTATATAAATAGTTTTTTTAGTTATTCAATTTACTGTAGAATTCACATGTTAAAACTTAATTTGTACGTTTGAGTCTTGATTTATTCTTCTACTATCTATATGTAAGCGTTTCGTGCGCCTCACGTAATTCTGAAAGCGAAGGAACAGCAAAATTTGCATTGATTACAGTTTTGGACTTGCAAAAGTTTCCCACACTTTAGCCAGTGAGTGAATTCTAAACACGAATTACTTTTTTAAATTAATTAAAGACTAAATTACTCCACTCTGGAAACAATAATACGCCAAAGAGGTAATAACAGAACACAAACCTCATTACAGTAATTGTTTTGAGTGATAGTTTCTTACGTATTTCAGTTACATTCGTCACAAATGTTTTGCATTTTAAACGCCGGCATTTAATCGCTTTGGTAAATTAAGTAATGCAACTCATTGATCATTTAAATGGATAAGTCACTGGCTTCGAACATTATTCACCAACAATAGGCCATTTGTTGTTTTTGCTACATTTAATGGACTTTCTCCATTTACAAAGACGAATTCAGTTTGTATTCCCTTGGCTTTTTTTTTGCTATGTATTTGGAGTCTAATTAGTGAATCTGTTTTACGAAAGGTCTGTTTGCTGCATAAACAAACCACTTTTTGCCAATCCCTAATTAAATACTATTGATCATTGTCGATTCCTACAGTTTAAAGAATATCGATAGTTTAAAACAAGCATGCTTATATCCTTTTGGATAAATATATCATTTGCACGGCTGTTTTCAGTAAAACATAATACTTTTACGGGAATGGTATACTTACGAGTTCTGAAGTGTTTGTATTTACAAAAATTGAATTGCAAAATACAGTAACTTCTGTGCTACATACCGGTCGCTAGGAATGTTCACACAGAACCGCTTGTCAACGAACTTTTGGTAGTCATTTCTGATAATCTAATTCGCGAACGAGAAGAAGAAGAAGATAAGCTAATAGGGTTTATACTGTGCTAATGATTGCCAAACTGTATTAGGAAGAACCCTCTAAAGACCTCCCGCCCGATTTTACAGATAAAAGAATAACACATTTTTGTAATTGTTTCCAGGTAGTTATTGGAAACAAGCCAGTGCAATTTTATTGATAACAGTACCCTCCAAATGAGTAGAAAAAACACGTATTAATGAATTTTCCGTGCATTTGGCCCTTGAATTTGATTTCATAATTTCGAAATAAGGCTTTTTTTTATCAAATGTGCTTTGAGATCAAGGGGCTTTTTAAGTCGCTGCAAAGGTACTGTACATGTAAAGGCATAATATGAAAATCGGAAAACATCGTTAAAATTCCGAAATTGATCGTGTGGATTCACGACATTTAGGTAAATACCATCTTACTCCCCTTAATACAACTCTCATGAAACAATATCTCTTCATTTCGTTATATTCGCAAATGTCCTATTTTAAGTCCAGTTATTAGTGTAGACATTTAGTCTTACCATCTTTGTCGACTTCCATCATGATGTCATCTAAATCTTGCTCTGTAGGGTTCTGACCAAGACTCCTCATTGCGGTGCGTAGTTCATCTTTGCTTACACGGCCATCTCCATCCCGGTCAAACAAGCTGAACGATGCTTTGAAATCTAAAATATTCGATAACTTTAATCGTTGTGAAATAGCATCGGAAATGAATGCAGATTTAACGATAGAAACTACATGCTGATTAAAATCATAAACTGTTGCAAACGAATTCAGATGTTGTTTCTTCTAGAATACTCAACCCAATGCTTATATTAACTAAAATCTAAAATAAAACGGTGAAAATTTGATTTGTCAAAATTGTGGTAAAAGCGGCCTCTTGAATGTAGCTAAGGGGTGGCCATTGCGCTGGAGATGGGAGCAGCCACTAATTGTACAATCATGTGCCAAAGAAGTTATTATTGCAACACATATTCTTCCTTTGTAATAACACAGTTAATATAATTGTATGGATTAGAAATAGCACAGTCAAAACAAGTAAAACATTGTGTATATTCAATATACGTATGTAGAAGTTTTGACTATTTATCGTTATAATGTTTAAATATTAATGATAAAAATACCCTACTGAAACTTAATGCAAAATAATGGTAGATGCAGAATGAGATAGCGTTTCTAATGCTTTTTATAGAATAATTTATGTTCATTCTTTATTCATGAATCTTCAAAAATAAAAGAAATACTTATAATTAATCACAAAGAATTTCTTTTACATTTTAATTAAGATGAAGTTTGAAAAAATACAGGGCTGTATGGCATTTTCTCCACAAGGTTATATAAAACAAGCAAATTCGATGAATTGGAATCCCCCGCCGAAAGGGTCAGAGTTGAGGAACGGCAAAAAAATATATCCAGCAAAAAGTTAAGAATGTTACCAAGAAGCAAATAATTTCATTAGTCAAAATCAAATTAAAAGAAAATGAATGGTTTGTTTGGGTGGGGGGTGGGGTGAGGATACAACAGTTTACATGTTGATTATAAATATTGATAGAAAACGAAAAATGAAAAAAAAAAAAAAAAAAAAAAAAAATTGGGGGGGGGGGGGGGGGGGGGGGGGGGTGACCAAGGTAAGGTGGTGACCAGGTGTAGGTACACAACATCACATGTTTATAATAAATGTTCATGGAAAAGAATGAAAGAAGTTTAATGAAATTCTTCCAATTGGTTGGTTTGTTATGTACAGATCTGTGGATTTTTAAACAATTAAAGGGCAATAACTATATGGAAAATTGACCAATCGAAAAAAAACTTGAAGGGCATCGTCGCAGTATCTTGGTTCATGTCTATTTCAAGTTTGATGAAATTCTACCTGCTAGTTACTGAGAAATGGCTGCAGACGGACATTTTTCATTAAATCAAGGGCAATAACTCTGAGGGAAATTGACCTATCAAAAAAAAAACTTGACGGGCATCAGCGCAGTATCTTGGTTCATGTCTATTTCAGATTTGATGAAATTCTACCTGTTAGTTACTGAGAAATGGCTGCAGATGGACATTTTTTATTAAATCAAGGGCAATAACTCTGAGGGAAATTGACCAATCAAAAAAAAACTTGACGGGCATCATCGCAGTATGTTGGTTCATGTTTATTTCAAGTTTCATGAAATTCTACCAAGTAGTTACTGAGAAATGGCTGCGGACGGACGGACGGACGGACGGACGGACTGACAGACTGACGGACTGACGGACGGACAACGCCATTTCAATACCCCCCTCCCGATTTCATCGGCGGGGGATAAAAAGGACTGGCAAAATCATAGTAATTGATTAAAATGAAATTGCATTCTAACACGACCAGCAAATAACCTACATACATGTAGAGCAAAATCTATCTCGGGTTATTCTGCAATAAACCACTCGCGTGCAATGGCGTCATCCGATCCAGGTCCGTAACACGGTCGTAAAAAGTAGTTAATATTTTTTCTTACACTGTTGATACTAGTATGTCGTGTTAGAATCGAAATAATAAGTTCCCAAGTGTGATTTATCGTAGAATAACCAGAGTTTTTCGTTCTTATGCGAAACAATATATCACTCAGGCCTACAGCCTTCGTGATATATTCTTACGCATAAGAACTCAAAACTCGGGTTATTCTACGATAGACCACGTTTGGGAATTTATTATTTCTTAATTAAACAAAAGGACAAATCTGAAGGAAATCGAGTTAGGTATCATGTAAAATACTACATTATTTACGAAAGCAGCATTTAATTGATTTCAGTTGACTTAATGAGAGAATATACGGAGACGTGGCGTTCGCTTCTGGTGCTTTTCAATAAATGTGCGTCTATGTCATTTAAATAAATCTCTTAATCATTTATAAATATTCATAATTTGTCTATGGATATCATTTATTCGTTTATGGATACCACAATTTCAGTTGTTGTTGTTTTTTGTTGTTGTTTTTTGGGGTCGGGGGCGGCGGATGGGTGTGTATCACAAATTCATTTTATAATATCTTTAATTCATATTAACGATTTCTTAAATTCTATTTCATGACATCCAAAAATGATTTTTAGATATCACAAAATGAATTTAATATATCAATAAACAAATTACGGATATCATAAAATAAATCGATTCTGTAATATAGCTAAATCGATTTCAGGATATCGCTAAGTTAATAATGGATATCCTTAATTCAATTTTAGGATACCATTAGATGAACTACTGATATCCAAAATATAGTCTGGTTTTGGATATAAAAATCGACTTTTTATATCATTCAATTAGTTAAAATCGTACAATAATATTACTGAGTATGAATGACATGATGACATAAGAATTAGTTTGTTTGATATCATATGCATACTGAGAAATTTTCCTCACTTATCAGGGGAAGAAGGTGTGCAAATACTACGATTAAGTCAATTTCGCTATTAGCGTTTTCTCCCCTTGTGAGCAAAAGTGATAGCGCTTTGATATCTCTAATCTCAAACAGCTACCAAGTAACCAGACATCATCTTTTACAGGCTTGATTGTCTATACAATCAATGATTATAAATAAATAGCATTTTTTCAGAATGTGAATGTTGTGACTGACGAGGTTTTTTTTAAACAAATTTTTTTAGCAATTTTCTGTTCTTTGCACGGGACAATGGATACTTTTCGCACCTAATACACAAGTGTTTCTTTAGAAATTTATTCGTTATATATTGTATTGATTTCTGATCTGAAATTTTAATCCATCGAAAGTATCTAAACTGTACCAGAGGAAAACATTTCAATACGATATAGTGTTATATTTTATGTTTTGTGATAGTATTTATTATCAGAAATCAGATTAACTTGAATAATTGGTGACTGAATAACAAGGAAAGATCTATCAAGTTTACCAAATTTTTTCAATAATTTCATTGCACATTATTTAATAATATCAAGTATTGCTATTCAAACAAATCAAAGCATACATGTATATGTTGTATGGATGAATGGCTATACTCTGCTGTAAATGTATGCAGCTATGATAAAACTTTGTTATAGAGTTCTTATGAAACTCGATAATATTAAATATGGTACATTGACCCTCTACATGAAACCTGATAATTAAGTGGTGACAGTTTTATGCCACCATAGAAAATAATGATAATAATAAACAGAACAGAACAGAACATAGTTTATTCAACTTGTACACATATACAGGTACCTCGTTGTACAAAACATTCATACAATATTCATAACGTACATGGTCATTTCAAAATATATGTTATATCGATAAGTCTTTACAAACAATATTTTTTCTATTACACATACGATCTTACATTATATCAGTACTTGTTTAAATAGTTAATGTCTCTTGTTGTCACAGGCACAGTGGAAAGAAAAATAATCAATTTGCAAACTAAAAATAAAATAGTTAGGATTTGGAGAATGAACTTTAAGGTCAAAAATTTAATAGAGCGTATTTTCTCGTTTTAAGAGCTATTTTACTGACTCATGTAATTATAAAACACATACACACGCAAACATACTATATATAATAAGCTTCAGGATTCAATAATTCATTTCTTTTCTTATTAGCTTGAAGAATGTATTTAGCGAGATTTCTAATAACAACTTTATTTTCTGACTTGAGTAACTGAATGAATTTGTGCATACTGGGACGTCTATAAAAATACGATTTTATGAATTGGTGTCGTAACTGCTCATATACTTTACATTTAATGACAAAGTGATACTCGTCTTCTATGTCACGCGACTCACATAGCTGACAGATTCGTTCGACCCTTTCGATACGATTCTACCGTGCCTACCTGTTTCAATTCGCAAGTTATGGGCTGAAACACGCAATTTAGCTAGTGCCTGACGTAAGGTTTTTGTATTAAGAACGTGAAGATAGTCACTTGGGACAAAGTCGTCTTTTACATAAAAATATAAGTTGTTAAGAACATTGTTACTTTGTAAATCTGCCCGCCATTGTTGGACGTAACAGTCTATAAGCCTTTGTTTAAAAATGGGCAAGAATGTCTTGGAATCGACACTGTCCTGATAATTCCAGACGTCAAGAAAGCCATACTGGCATAGCAAGTGCTTAACTTTACTGGCCCAGTTAGCTTTACCATTTAAGCATTTGTTAAACGAATCATTATAAATGTATTTTAGTAGTATGTTATTGGACGATAGAAGTTGTAACCAGTATTTGATAATTTGAAAATGTCTCGAGATAAATAACGGATACCGTGCCAATTCGCCGTATACGGCCGCATTACTTGTGCTTTGTCTGACTCCCAAAATTGCCTTACAATATTTTAAGTGCACGCGTTCTATTTCTTTGGACTTAGAGAATCCCCAAATTGGACAGGCGTATTGAAGAATTGAACCAACGAACGAATCAAATAGTTGTAGAGATATAGGTGGGCTTAATTCAAACTTACTTAAATTGCACAATAATGTATTTGTTGCTTTTAGTGCCTTTCCTACTACATACTGGTTATGTAATACAAATGAACCAGTGTAATTGAATACCACGCCCAAATAATTAAAGTCATTTACTACTTCCAAAAGATGACCATTAAAATACCAACATTCATTGCGTTTAACTGGACCCCTTTTTCGAAACACTACCACTTTCGTTTTTTCTATATTGACCTGTAAACTCCAGTATTCACAATATTCGCATAACCTATTTAAGCTATTTTGTAAATCCTGCACAGAATTTCCAACAATAACCATATCGTCAGCAAACAGTAAGATGATCACACATATATCATATAAAGTCAGTCCTGATGTATTTGTATCTTGTAAAAATAGTTCTAAGTCTTCTAAGAAAAGGGCGAATAATGCTGGTGAATTATTAAGACCTTGTCTTAAGCCAATGGATATTTCGAAGAAATCTGAGCACTGGTTACAACTTTTAACACAAGATTTTACCACTGCGTACATAGCCTTAAACATTTTTAGTATTTTACCATCGAAACCCATACCATAAAGTTTGAACCACAGGGCATTACGGTAGACCGAGTCGAATGCCTTTTGCAGATCGATAAAGGCGCAAGGCAATCTTAAATTCTGTGTTAAAGCATGTTCAATTAAACTTTGTAATACAAATATTGCATCGACTGTACTACGACCCTTTCGGAAACCGAACTGGGAGTCCGAAATAACATTGTTTTCCTCGAACCATTTTTCTACTCGCAATGTAAGTATGCTGGTAAAAAGTTTACCAAGATTGCTGAGTAAAGTGATTCCACGATAATTATTTGGTATATTTTTATCCCTTTCTTATGGATAGGCACTATAAAACCTTGTGTCCAGATTTCCGGGAAATAACCAGAATTAAAAACTTTGTTAAATAAGTCAGTAATATGACTTCCAAGAATATCGATAGTTTCAATAAAAAACTCGTTAAGTAAATTATCACTTGGGCACGAAGATTTGTTTCGTTTCAGTTTTTTAACTGCCGAGGTAACTTCTTGTAGATTAATAGGCGCATTTAGTTCATCAAATGTAGGATTATTCACATTAAAATCGCTGTTCTCATTAAAATACTCGGCATCATCAACTACCGTTGTCCTAATTTCGCTAAATAGTTCTGAGAAATAAGATTTGAACTCCTCTACTGGGATATTGTGATCGGATTTATTAGTTTTTGATTTAAAATGCTTCCAAAAATCTCGAGGCTTTTTATTCTTCAATTTTGCTAGTTCAAGTGATTGCTTAATTTTATATGCCCGCTTCTTTTTGCGAACAGTAAATTTAAAGCGCTTTCTTAAGTTACACAACTGTACCCTGTTATACTCAGACTTGCTACTATTGAAAACCCTTAAACGCATTCTTATATTCAGACTTTACCGTAACGCATTCCGCATCGAACCAACCGTCGTTGTCGTAAAAAGTACGCCTCGATTTGGAGCCGTTTTGTTTGAACTCATTCTTAAATAACGGTTCTGCCGTTTGAAGTATTACACGAGAAAATGCATTAACCATAGAATCAATTTCTAAGGTTTCATTTAAAATTATATTATTAAATTCCTGTAGTCTACCGATAATATTACTTCTAAATTTTTCTTTATTGTCGGCATTCCACTTATAATAACTATGCGTGTCTGAAAACTGTAACCCTTCATTTTCGCGCCACGGCTCAAATCCATCGATACAAAACGATAAGGCGGCATGGTCGCTAAACATATTAAATGGTAATACCTGAAAAGAATTTATAGCATAAAAATCTGTCTCTTTCAACAAAAGGTAATCAATCACGCTACTTGAATTACGGTTAAAAAATGTATATGCACCAATATTATAATCATGGCCTAAACGGCCGTTGGCGATTCGTAATCCCGTGGCTTTACAGAGTTCTAATAATTTAACTCCACGGTTATTGCACGTACTGTCGAGTGAGGTTCTGGGGAGGTTCTGGTCAGGTGTATAATTTAAATCATCAGTAAAAATTTATCACTGAGTCACAAAGAATGTAATCAGGCCTAATTCCCACTCGACAGTTCCAGTCACCTGCTATCATAGTACAACCAATTTTATCAAAATAGTTAATATCTTGCATGAGTAAATCGAACAAATTTGCATCAACAATATGTGAAGCCGGTGATTCGTCCGACCATAGGTACAACCCACACAGGTATACATCTTTATCAAAGTTAAAAAATTGAGCATTTAACTTGAGCCAAATTATCGTGTCAAAGTGATTTTTAACAACAGATACACCATTTTTTAGCGAATTTCTCAAAAATATTGTAATTCCTCCGCTATTTCTCCTAGCTTTCTATGCCTAAATTTCCTGTAAAAATTAAAGTAGTAAATCCATCAATATCAATAGAAGAGTTTTATCTGTCCATGACTCACCCAGAATAATAATGTCATTGCTTGTTATGAAAGAAACAAATTCTTGGTCAGATAATTTGCTGTCAGTTAAACCGTTACAATTCCAAACTAAGATTTTTGGTCCATTCTCCGACCGGTCCTAGTTACACTTTACCGGTTTACCTTCGATGTACAGGGTGTCATATACCAGCCAGGCTCTCTTGTTGTCCTTGATAGCTTCCTTTAGCTGTGGCATCAATTTCCGGCGTCGAGCAGCAATTTCCGGCGGGAATTGCTCATGAAGGAAAAACCCCGTTTCTTTTAAGAGATGTTTTTGCCGGCGAACAAGCTCTCTGTCTGAGAAAATGTAAATTTCACAACGAAGTTACGTTTCCGCTGGGATCCGTCGGAACTCGGAACCCCCATCCGATGAATTCGCTCTAGCTTCATCGAGTCTACAATGTTTTGTGCTAGTTTAAGATCTTTAACTAAAAACTTGCGAAACTTATCTTCCAAATTTTCACCAGATTCTTCAGGGAAACCTCCAAATACAAGATTGTTTCGCATGCTTTGCGACTCTAAGTATGTAACTTTGTCTTTCAAATTTAAATTTTCTCTTTCAAGCTCGTCAATACGTGATTGGTATTCAGCTGATATGAACTCAAACCTGTTTACTCTTTCGTCAATATCAGTCATTCTTTGGTCAAATCCCTTGTTGCTATCGTGAACTTGCACAGTCAAAAGTTTAAGATCTTTTTCGAAAGAAAGAACTTTCTTCTCTACTAAATCAAGCTTTTGTAGACGAGATTCAACCTTGTCTAATTTTACTTCCAGACATTTAAGAACGCTCATAATGTCACTGTTCGAGGGAGTGTGATGCGCCGGCGAGGTTGCAGTTGATGAACCGGGCGCAGACGCCATCTTGATATTATCTTCAGGCGTGATGTTGTGGTTAGACAACGAACAATCCGACGAATTAATATCTTCAAAAACGTTATTTGAACTATTGAATAATATACTGTTAGTTTCGTTCAAGATTTCACTTACAGATTTGTTTTGATCTTTCGATTTTGAATCCTGTGACGGGCCTCCGACGATATACACTTTACTTAGATTTACAAATTCATCTCCACTACTGCTTCCTTTTTTACGTTTTTTATTTTTCTTTTTGCCCGATGAACTCATAGTGTATTAATATCCATTATTACATCCAAAATTTTCAAAAAAATGCTTTTAAAACACATATTTTGTCCATATTTTGCAGAGCAACGCAAAGTGCGTTCACTATCTAATCACGTGACCAGGTAACCTAATAAAACCTAAAATGTTGGCCCAAATGAACACAGGTGGTAATTATTAGGTGTCGATTCCTCCTTAATTATGAAAACACATGTGCATCTGTTCACTGTTAATTAATAATCTAATTAAGAGATAAACATCTTTTTTGGCGTAAAACGGCACGCACTAGAACAATCAAATTAATTCTTTAAACAGCATTTAAGTTTAGTACTACATAATAATACAATCAAAGCCATTTAGATTTCGGAAAATGTAAGAACACTTCAGGCAATTTCGAAATAATGATTTTGCTGCTGATTTCACAGAGCATCAAAATCATAGCCAATATCTTGTAAATTTTCTTAATGTCATTTTAATTCTTATTCATTTAACAAATAATCAAGGCCTTCGCGTGGTTTATCGTCTGATTTACCACGGTTCAGTGTTCAGATGCGTAGGAATTGAACCACGAGGGCGTAAGCTCGAGTGGTTAAATACTGAAGCAGCTGAACGATGAACCGTGGTAAATTAGACGATAAATCACAAGAAGTCCTTGATTGTTTTCATTCTGACATGCTCATTGACATATTTTAATAAATATCATGCTGGACTTCATTTACCCGTGGAATAATTATTGGACGTCATGCAGCAATTTGACGTCATAATTGACGTCATACTGCTCTCTTACCGGTCCGCGCGTCAACCATTGTTTATCGCAGAATATACAGAGCTTGATATCCTTCTTTGTTTACTGGAAATCAAATCGAGCCATGTTAGAAGGATCAATACAATCCGCTACTTTGACGTAAACCACGCGCTTAAATTCAAAAGCTTATATTAAAACATCGGCACGTGTTACGATGTTATACCTTTCATTCATACATGCCGTGATTAGGATGGCAACATACGTGTCACTTTAAAATTTAATTAACACAATTTAAATTCTGCGTACACGGATTTAAGGCACATGACCATAAAATTTATAATGCTAATATCTTGTCAATACAATACGCTGCCCCATACCACGAAGATATACATGCATACAAGAAACAGGATGCTACTTGATCAAAATGACACTTTTAAAACTTTTTAATTCAGATTCAACTTATTTACTGAAACACCCAATCATTATGTCAAAATAAGTCATAATAAATATTTTGTATTATTATTTTGGTTATTACTACAATGCAACAACAGAACTGCTTACACTTCTATTTTCGAATTTTTAAAACATATCTCAGTATTTTCAAAGGAAAATGCCATGAAAAAAAAATTAAAAACGTTAAAAAGAACATTTGTCTGACGGGACGCACCCAAAAATCATGCTAAACTTTGTTATATAATTATACATGTATTTCTATTCCGTTACGGCTCTACCTTATCGTAAAACGTTTTTTGTCAATATACAGAAAGTGTTGAAACTCTGTTTTTAAAGGAATTTTGAAGCAAGAAATAAATAAATTATTTTATAAAACAAATATATATCTAGAATGTGCACGACGAGGACTTTCCAAATATATCCGGGATAGTATTTTAACTTTAACCTTTCCTTCGAAAATACTTAGTAAAACAGGGTTATCGTGTAATTCTGCCAAATATGTAAAGAGAGTATATTGAATTTGAGTGACGTTTTTCAAACGAATTTTGAAGCAACCAAATATTGACTTATTTTAAAGGAAAATATACCATCGTAAAGGTATTGAATCGTTTTTTAAAGAAATATCCGGGATGATATAATAGAATAAATAAAAATGTGTAACTTATAGTGATGGGCCGACAATCGGCGACAATCGGATAATCGTCGGCGTGGCTTTCCTGATCGCGATCGCAGACTTCACTTTTCCCTGACCGATTAATTATTTGGCACCCTGAACGGATAATATAGTTGTTTCTGACCTTTCTCTTTCTGGTATTTACGATTCCTTGGGAACAGTTACGCCAAGGGAAACTACTCTACGCAGATATGGCTTCCTCCAAAGTCTCGAAAGAAATTGAGGACATCTATGATAACCCAGAATTTGGAAGATATATGGCTTTTACAATATTAAGCCGGGAAAACTATCATCCATATGTCTGGACATTAATATGGAACTATGCATAGCATTCCGTAAGACTTACGCAAGCAAAGGTATTTTCAAGTTTTAATTTTGTAGGATTGAAAACATTCCAGTCGATCGTTAACTAAGAATTAATAAATCGTTATTACTTTTTTTTGCTCTAAATAATTTTTTATTTAATAGCACAATATCACTGAATAAGTCCCTGGTGAAATTAAGACGAGTACCTGATTTGAAGTTTACTATTTTCACAAATATTTTACTTTTGTGCTGTTAATTTACTCGCGTTAATGAAGGGACACAATATAAATAGGATATTTAATCTCTGTGTGGTTTATTTCTTAGGTAATGACATAAAACATACACTGTGAAGTCAGACAGACAGACAGACAGATTTCTTTATTACTACCCAAGTATACATTTACATATACAATATGGGGATTTTCTAATAAAGTTATTCATAACGTATATATCCAGCAGTAAACATAAAGATAGATGCACAAGTTTAAACAATATCAAATTCAAGTGTTAATGATGTCATACATGATCAAAAATTTGATACAGATGGTGGGGGGATTCATATGTATTAAAGTTACATATTAAGGCGTCATAATCAATTATAAAGAAATAAAAAATAAGATTGGTGTTTATTGCAGCAAGCATATTGAAGTTTCAACATTCTAAAATACGTTTGAGATGGTCATTTGTCAAACAAAATGATTATAATCAAATTACATGCATGAGTTGACTTGAATAAAAATATACATATATATGTATGTTTACATTTAGGACTATTTTTTCTCATAATATAAAGTAGTGCTATGTCAATAAGGTTATTAAGAGTTGTTACGCTATCATTGCATAAAATGAATTGACGATAATTGATGAATGTTCACTGATTATGTGATTCTGATAAAATGCCATAATAATATAAAAGACGCGCATGATGAATCATTGTCTTGTGGATTAATTTTATATTTTTATTGGATTATTACACGTGCCGTTTCGGTAAGTGCAATAGCAGATTTAATGTATAATTTGAATTGTTTTAAAATACACTAGAATTTTGCCAAAACAGCACGAATGAATTTGCATAAGTTTACTAGATCTCTCTCATTTATCGAGTTCATAACTTTTGCAAATGCAATATCGTTTTCGATTGTCAAGTTATGATTATAAAGGAGTTCATTCCTTTGGTTAACAAAGTAACTACATTTGAAAATGTAATGGCTCTCTGTTCCGGGAGAGTCCGTTTGACAAAGTGGGCAGATTCTGTCAAGAAAAGCGGTGCCATCATAACGACCTGTTTCTGACGGAATTCGTGTATTACAAGTTCTAAACTTAAAAAGTGTCAGATAGTCGTTTCGTTGTAGAATATTAAAATATTTTTCATAGCAAAGAGATTTTTTAAAACTATTATAAACTTGTTCTTTATTCGAAAGTTGCAATTGATCATGCCATTGTTGTTTATATTGATCAATTAAATTAATCTTAATACGTAAGTGAGTATTTTTATTTAAAGAGCTATTTTGATTCACCCATAAGTTAGGTCTGCCTACCGAATTTAGTGAACTTATAGATATGCGACTAGATTAACCGATTATCCGATTATATCCGATTAATCGAATCGGTTGGGTTGTCCGATTATGCCGATTAATCGATTGGCAAATCTAATGGTAAATGTATCATTTTCCTATATAAATCAATGTAAGTATAGGAATAGGATTTATCAGTTGCGCTGTCTGAGGGCTTATCAGATTATGTGCCGTAGATGTACTGATAAGATCGCCTAAGAGGAGAATTGTTCAACATGTTCATCAAATGAAAGTTTTTCAAGGTTGTCTTATTCTGACCAATGCAAGTACTTGTTTTCAAGTCAAAATCACATTCGTATATTAGCCAAAACCTGCTTTAATATTTTAAGACAAAGGTATGAATATTTATATATTTAGTAGATAGGTTGGTTATAAACTGTTTACCCCTCATCGATGTGGGTTTGAGCCTCACTCGGGGCGTTGAATTCTTCATGTGAGGAAGCCATCCAGCTGGCTTACGGAAGGTCGGTGGTTCTACCCAGGTGCCCGCTCGTGATGAAATGATGCACGGATGGGCACCTGGGGTCTTCCTCCACCATTAAAGCTGGAAAGTCGCCATATGACCTATCATGTGTCGGTGCGACGTTTAATCCATAAAAAAAAGATAAACTGTTTAGATTTAATATGTACATACTGCTTAACATGTTTATAAATATATCCAGTTATTTTTAAGTCTATCTCAGTACAGACAAATATTATTTTTTTAATGGATATGAATTCATTTCTTAACTATGAGCATATTAAAAAAAAGAAATAACCATTTACAGGTTTTAGATTAAGGGAAGTTTTAGGTATAACTACACTTTTTATTACTCCTGAATAATGATTGTCCCTAAACTTTTACTTTTGTACATTTTTGTCAAGATGTGGAGTAAGACTTGATATTTTACACTGTAAACAGTCGCTTATAATTAAATTACTGAATGACATTGTACTTTTATAGTAGGAAGTGTATAAAATGTGTAATGCAATGTTGTACAATGATGTGACTTTAATAACCAAATAAACTAAACTATGAATTATTGATATTTATCAATTGAATTTAGAATATCATAAAATCAAACATGTTTTAGATAACCTTAAGTGATTTTATGATATCACTATATCGAATTAAAGTCTCGAAGAAAATATTCGTATTTACAGATATCCATATCCAGACAGACAGACAGATATTTTATTGAAGACTTCTACATTGTACATTGTCTATAACACATAAGTTACATAAATAATATCTCCGTGAAACTACACATAGATTTCGTAAATAGTATCAACGTGCAATTATAAACAGTTTGGATAAGACATTATACAAATATAAATGGAAAATGAATAAGTAATTGTATAAACCCTTATAAACATCAAAACTATTACAACGACGAAACTTGTATGTCGGCAAGGGTTGCCAGTCAAAAGAATATCGAAAGTACAGAGTGTCAATTTGTTTGTTTGTTTGTTTTTTTAATTCCATTTTTCAACAGTATTTCAGTTATGTAACGGGCGGGCAGTTAACCTAAGCAGTCTTCCTGGATTCTGTACCAGATTTCAGACACAACATATTTTATCAAATCGTCACGAGGACATAGGACCCGTCCAGGGATTGAACTCACGATCCCGCGATTCGTAGATCTGCGCTCTCCTTACTGAACTAAGCGTGCGGGTTCCACAGAGAATTAAATAAACCTTGAAGGAGCACATTCTGATATATTTAGTGATGAAAGAAAGCCAAGGTATTTATGAGTAGAGTTTTAATGTTTATTGGCAACCACTCAGTGTAAAGAAGCATAGAATCGGACTGGAAATTTATATAAGACACCCGTTTTACATATGAGCCGCGCCATGAGAAAACCAACATAGTGGGTTTGCGACCAGCATGGATCCAGACCAGCCTGCGCATTCGCGCAGTCTGGTCAGGATCCATGCTGTTCGCTTTCAAAGTCTATTGCAATTAGAGAAACTGTTAGCGAACAGCACGGATCCTGACCAGACTGCGCGGATGCGCAGGCTGGTCTGGATCCATGCTGGTCGCAAAGCCACTATGTTGGTTTTCTCATGGCACGGCTCATATGATGGATGTTAACGAGGAGTTAAAGAAACAACACTCAAAATATAAGAGCGTTAGTCAGTGCACATCTGAAAAACTGACACCAGTTTTCGTGAAACCGATACAGCAAAACGATAAACTGATACGTTGTTCTAGTGATATCTTATACAACTTAACCTTGCTTCTAGAAGGTATAATTATACTGTTACAATACAAGATGACAAACAAATTCAGTGAATTTTGCTTTGTCGGGAAAATTTCTGGATCCACGGTAAAATGCTTTTGTCCAGTACCCTCTATCTGATCAAGTAGTGCTGACAGATAACAGTACGATGCTTACATGCCATTTGCCATGTTATTATCCAGCGTAAACTGAATAAAACACATTGGTGTTGATCAAATTGTCAACATTAAAGAAGGAACGGAACGGGAACAACATGCGTGTATGACGAAGATGAAGCTAGTGTGGAAGAGAACCGGGTAATCAATGAATTTATAAAAAGGTCATGTCTCTGCTATATCGACTATTGAAATTATCTCGTATTACTTGTTGAATGTGACTTTGCCTGTATAGGTTTTAAACCAAATGGACACTGATGAGTGCCAGACATGGTATTACGCTGGACGGACAATTTTGTGATCGGGTCGGCCAGTCTGTCTTCGCATTCAAATTGTTGACGGCAAAACATCAAACTCCCGTACCTGCCAGCTCTGTTATGTACACTATAGATAATGCAGATTCACCGATCAATCGTAAAAAATCTTAAGCAATTTTAATTCAACAAACTAACTGTTTTTCAGTTCTATGCTTTCTTTATTACTGCCAGCCTAAATATTTTACAAAATTTAGTGTACATATTTCAAGTTTGTATTGGTTGTTGTAATTTGATCGTCAGTTATAAGTTTGCACATAATAGTATTTAATTTATAAACATATAGAATACATTTTGCTTGAATGTTAAAAAGATATATTTAAAAAGTGAATTGTTATCTTACAAACGGTGAACACACTTTTACAGTTAGAAATGATATTTAGGTAAATCCGAAATTGACTTAAAATTTTACAATTTATTTTGTAGTTGGTTATTCGTGAAGAAAGTCATCAAATATAACCTAAATTGTGCAGTATTTTACGCTAAATAACGTATTCTTAACGAACGAACGTCACATCTGTATATGTCAAGCAAAGGCGGCTCGACTGGAAATGAAAGTCACTGGAACAGCATGTACGTTGACGACATAGTGTCTGTTTGTTTGTTTTAGTTTTCAATTCATGACCATAATACTGATTACTTTTAAATGAAACAAACATGCAACGCTAACAGTGAGTGAAATAATTAAAAACATAAGTTTTCTTCCCTTGTACACTTGACATTCTCCCTTAGTGTAAAACTAATCTAGAACATAACAGATTCTGGCTCGGATTCCATACGGGAATGATATTGTCATTCCACATGGAATTAAAAGTCAACAGATGATGCCATACTATAATCTTGGTTTGTACTTTAAGCTGCGTATTCAACGGCTGAATAAACTGCCTTTGTCGACCAAGGTTTTCTATGAAAAATGTTAAAATAATTTTTTAATGTATTTTGTTGTAAATATTAAACATAGTATTAGGTAAGATATAAAGTCTTATACGACTAACCTATGCATGTTTTCTGAAATATATTAAGGAATCGATTCTACCGACTTTCGTCGCAGAGCGACGAAAATCGGGATCGATCCCTCTACGATAACATGCGATATACCAAATGAGATTAAAAGCTGTGTACTTCCAGTACGTGCACATAGCGTTGACTTCAGAATTGTTTGGAAGAATACGCTTTCTCCTTGTGCCTAATAAGCGTCGACATAATTTGTCCGAACCGCAACGTCTTGCACATCAGTACAAATATGGATAAATGGTATATATACACGTATTGTGCACTTGTAAATAAAAGCATCTAGTGAGTACAGTTCATAAATAAATATGCCTCTCTGGTGGGCGCCTATCCAAGAGGCGGAAATTACCTGTAGTACAATACAATATGGGCAGTGTTGTTTTTATTCCAAAATCTACCTTTAAACAGATAGGGAATCGATCCTACGCGTAGCGACGAAAGTTAAGATCGATCCCTATACGGTAACATGCGATATACCGAAAGAGATATTTACTATCGAATTGAAAATGAGTCCTTCCGTGCTGTCATTGGACAGTTCTTTTCAAATGTTATGGGATGATTTGAAGTCGGATCGATTCCCGATTGAGGCAGTGCCTTGTTTCATATTATTTTTAAATGTATTATATCAAATTAGAGCATTGATAATGAAAACTGTTGTTGTTGCTGCTATTGGTTTGTTGTTGTTGTTTTTAAATATGCTGAAATTTTAGCAAAACGCGCTGTAAGATCACACCCTATGCTCAACTCTTTAATGCTAAACGATATTGGCTGACAGTTCTCAGGGGCGGTTGACGGGAAAGGGGTTCTTACTCCAAGTGTCTGTCAAGTCTGGTTTAACTTGCACATTATAAATTGGAAGTTAATAAATGCAAAAACTCCTGGTAAATGTAGCACTGTAACCTAGTAATTGTTTATAATACTGATGTGTAAAAAAGGTCAATATCTTTAATAATTGTAGCATATCGATCTTTTCATTTCTAAATATTACTTGTAAAAAATCTTTGCTATGCGGAAATGCAAATAGTGGACAATAAAAACAATTCTTAGAAAAAATGTTATTCGACAAACACCTTTCACCTGCCTTTAAAAAATGTCAATTTACTGATTTGTTTGAAGATTAACAAATGATCATTTACATTTATTTGTGTTCAGTGAGTGTTTAATATTATACGTATCATATTTTCACTGGAAATATCTTTAAAAAAAATTTCCTTTCTTGTTTGCCGAGCGAGTTATTTTAGCATGAGTATAAATTCAGCAAGCATACATTGCCTAAGGAATGATGTGAATATAAGAAATAATACATTAGAATTGCTTAGCATTTGCATTGGAAGTTGCATATTTAGCCAAAAGCAAATAGAAATGCAAGTTTTTAAAGTTAGTATTACCTTCCTTGCAAATAGTCTTGCTTGTGCAAACCAAGCCAGTTTAGAAATAATTGAAGTTAGAAGCTTCACCTGTTTTAAAAGTTGTCGTTTGGTTCAGAGTGTTGTAATATCAAAAAATCTGTCAAATGGAAATGTATAACTGGAAATTATACTCAAATAAAAAGAAATAGTCTACTTTTTATATACTCATATATAAGGGGGATTCATTAAAAAAATCTTTAAAATGTAATAATACATACAGGAATGTGGCGTAAATGTTAATGACCGCCCTTATACTTAGTGAAATGTAATAAATAGACACAAAGAATACATGGTTCAAGCTGAGATGGAGAAAGTTTATCCAATGAGGCTTGTCGAACCGGGAAAACTTTCTCCATCTCGGTAGGAACTATGTATTGGATTTACCGTTTATAATACTATAAAATGCATTATGGCGCGTAGGGCTATATCAACAGTGATTGGAACAACCTCTACTGTCAGGATATCAGCAAGTTTGCTCGGTAACCCCTTAATTAGGTCGAAAAATCAAAGAAGGCACAGGCTAGAATGGATTATCTATTTTATGAAAAAGAAATATGAGCCGTGCCATGAGAAAACCAACATAGTGGGTATGCGACCAGCATGGATCCAGACCAGCCTGCGCATCCGCGCAGTCTGGTCAGGATCCATGCTGTTCGCTAATAGTTTCTCCAATTCCAATAGGCTTTAAAAGCGAACAGCATGGAGCCTGACCAGACTGCGCGGATGCGCAGGCTGGTCTGGATCCATGCTGGTCGCATACCCACTATGTTGGTTTTCCCATGGCACGGCTCATATATAAACTAACCGTTAATAATAATATACAAAACTACAGCTGTAATCGTACCTTGTAACTGTTCCACAGTCATAGCATCAGATTTTGTGTCCGCCTGGAAATAATAGAACAATACAATGTTAAATGGTCAATGATGTTGATCAGAACGGGAATATATATTCAATGATATAGCAGCAACTGAACGCCAAAGATCCGAAAATAATAGAGCGAGCCCATGTTCAGTCATGTTGCAGTATAACAGGTTGAACACTACTAAATCCGGCTGTTAGTTTTTCGTATGTAACCCACATACTGTAAAATGTTATTTACGCATTTTCTTGAATATCAGATGTTCAAGTACTAAAATAAAAGAACTATATCTCTACTTCATAGAAAAAAAAACAAGAACAAGGTGTATTAACTTTCAAATAAGAAAGTTTCATGTCATTAAATACAACCCTCTGAATTAACTCCTTTTCGCTTTTGTCAATTTTTATTATTATGTCTCTTTTCGAGACAAAATTTTAACTTCGCTATTTTTATTTAGCATGCGACAGTAGCATAGCGAAACGCAGTAGAATAAAAACAAAATACGGAATTTGGGCTAATTTTACACAAGTTTACATTTGAACTGGTAGTATTCAGCCTAAAAGAACACGACTATGTACAATACTAAGGAAATAATAGAACAAGACCATGTTCTTGCACACCGGACATACGTTTCTGGTAGTTTTACCCGTGGCGGCAGAACCCATGTCGTACCCTCATGCCAGATGGCTCTCGTTCTGTTAATGACAACATCTGTTTCGTGCAGTCATTATACATGACTTTTCTATTTTTGTAATATTCGATTAAAAAAAATATAGAGTCTTTATTGTTTCTCTTTATTCCTTTTAGTATATTTCTCGATTCAAAAGAGTTATTTTACGAAGAAAATTATACTGTTTAAGCTGCAAATGTTAGTACTATACATGAACTATGTCGATGTGCTTCTTTGAAACGTAATAGCGTGCGTCACTTTAGTTTCATGCCTTGGTTGAAATACACTATTAAGCGTGATACAAAGACATTATTTCGCTCTGTTTTATTTTTTTTCTATAATATGTTTTATACAGTATACAAGAAAAATATCCACCACTGGAGATGTAGATGGGAATATCTGGCTTTGACGATAACTCTGCGGAGACTCGGTACCGCCGAAACAATAAATCTGCATCTACAACCAATGACAGATTATTATATTCAATTATACATTACCATGTTCAATGTTATAAAGACTACAACAGAACGAGAACATGATCAATGATGTTGAAATAATAGAACTAGACCTTATTCAGTGATATGGATATAATACAATAAGGTCATGTTCTATCTACTGTAAATAATACAGCGAGATCATGTTCAATGTATTAGTAAGATTAGGGTACATTTAAGTATATAGTTTAAGTATCCTTTGTCTTGAAACTGCAAATAGTTTGCATCATTCATAGTTTAGACCACATAAATATATATTATGTGAAAGGAGACATATAGCATCTAAACTAATGATGTTCGCCTCATGGTCGGGCAGAATTATTATACGTTTCTTTATAATACTAAAAGCACGCTGTTCTGCTCTGGCCATACTGAGGAATACCGCATTGGCGCATATATCATTGATAACGTTTTGATGTTTAAGATGAGAATATACTCGTAGCTTCCTAAACCAGACGAGTTATGATTTTTCATCTGAAGTCAATACTCATGTCTAAGGTGATTGCACTGAAAGGCCTTTGGGAAGTTTAAAGGGGAAACTGTACAAAGATTTTTTTATTTATAAGATATGTTTCACATAAAATAGAAACTGAAAATGTGATTGAATTATTATTGCATATTTCTTAATTATCTGTATGAGAAACACCTTTGTAAAAAACAAATGCATTTTTCGTCTGAAGTTTTGATATATATTTGATTGTTTCATTCTTTTGAGAGTGTGAAAGTTGGCAATAACTCTTGCTCAATATCACATCAACACGAGAGATTGACGCCTAATGGTGGCATACGTCAAAACACTCTGCAGTAAACTTCATAAAATATATGCTCTTGCAATGAATCTATGATAGAATCTGAACAGTGAAGTTTTTAAGTAGAGACTGAAATTTCATACTTGCTCGTTCAGATATTAACTCTTTATTAAGTGTCTTAGGTGTGACAACACAGAACGTCGTAATTCTGATATAAATT
Organism: Mercenaria mercenaria; assembly: GCF_021730395.1. NCBI lineage: Eukaryota > Metazoa > Mollusca > Bivalvia > Venerida > Veneridae > Mercenaria > Mercenaria mercenaria. Next base: position 34,381,629 of record NC_069361.1, on the reverse strand, counting down.
AGCTACGCAGGCTCATAATTTTGAAAATGTACTAGTAAACATAAACGCGTAGCGAAAAACGTTTTCGTTATTTTTACAAGACTCTTATTTTAAAATACGCTTAGGGGTTTTCTAAACATACATGTACACGTACACATCCTGTACTCACGTCACATTATGTTTAGCCTCATTTACGTTCAGTAGAATATCAAACTTCTTCATATAGGCCTTTTACAAGTGTTTTTGCAAACGTAGTACTTCATACATCCGTCAAAAGTGTTTATTTTTGTTGACATGAATTATCAATGGGAAATATGACAGCATATAGATTGTGTTATAACACATAATATAGATTGTGTTACAACACATAAAACTCATTGCAGAACGGGATACTCGTACTTTTCAGTCAAAAGATATATATAGCTATCTTCACACATTTGAGTTTTACGACCAGCCTCTTCTTTTGTTTGTCATTTAATGAATTATGACTTGTCAATTTCGACATTGACTTTTCTTTGTATGATTAACAGAGAAAGCATTTATTTGATATTTATGTGCATCAGCATACTCTTTATATATTAGAGATTTGCCGCTTGAGCAGACACCTAAAAGTGGCTGAGAAAATAGAGGATTTTCCCAAAAAGAAAATGTTTAGTAGGATGATACAGGTTTTAAATGGAAACTAAAATGACAAGAAAGTTTCACCTTGAAACAAATTCAATTGATTAAACAAAATGTTTTCCGTTTTCTACCTATAAATATATTCATTTCGGTTTGGTGCGGGGGGTAAGGAGGGGCATATCAACCCACAAAATATACATTTGTCTTCAAAAATAGATTGCATGATTGTTTTATGATTAGAATGATAGTAACCCTCTGATTATTTTCTTTATGTTCATTTTTGTGAAGTTCAATCATATGTCTGACCGTGCTTAGAACTAAGGAAGCTGACCCTTTGTCCAAACTGGACAAAGGTTAGTGTCGCTTTGTAGATGTGTATACGTCTCAATCCATTTTAATAAAAACGAAAGCATAAGGACTATATTCATATTATAAGTAATCAAACTATATTGTAACGGAAATGAATATAATGAATATAGTTCTGAATAAACGATATATAAAAGATTAGCACAACATGTTTCATTTGCACTTCACAATCTATTTATTGTCTTCAATCAAATTAACACGACCACGTCTGAAAAATGTAAACTTTTTGATAGTCTGGTAGGCTCTTTATTAAATTATAGCGCCGAGATGTGGGGAAATAACGATTCGAGGGATATTGAACAACTTCATTGTGAATTCCTATGTAAAATAAAATGTGTCAAGAAATCAACACACTTGTGACTTGAACAAACGTGTTGTTGCTTGTATTATGTGAATATTAAAATATTGCTTCGTACCAGTTTAGGACGTATATAGTGTAGTATCACATCTACCTTCCCACAAATACTTTGATTTGATATGGCTGTAAATATGCAAACGCTGTTTAATGCCAATAAATTATGTTATGGTATATACGGTTGGTAGCAGTGCGTAATAATATCACCTTTTTATGTCCTATTGTTTCCCCAAAGGTTACTGAAGTATCACACTGTATAGAAAACTCAACAAAATATGAGCCGTGCCATGGGAAAACCAACATAGTGGGTGTGCGACCAGCATGGATCCAGACCAGCCTGCGCATCCGCGCAGTCTGGTCAGGATCCATGCTGTTCGCTAACAGTTTCTCCAATTCCAATAGGCTTTAAAAGCGAACAGCATGGATCATCCGCGCAGTCTGGTCTGGATCCATGCTGGTCGCACACCCACTATGTTGGTTTTCCCATGGCACGGCTCATATTATATTGAATTGAATAAAGGGTATTTATTATTAAAATACCAGAAAAGCAAACCTGACTACAAATCAGTGACAGTTTTCTATATCCGGGTGACCAGAAACCGCCACCCAGCGCCCCGGATATATTTATATCACTGCCTATGTGTACAATTTCCCTGACTTGAAAAACCAAATGCGAGAGGAGTTTGTTTCACTTCACACTTCTTATTAAGAAATAAAACTAACTGATACCTAGACTGGTTGACCTAAAAACTGTGGTTATTTTCAAATTTGCAATTTCATACATTTTTGTCCTACTGGATAGCTTAGTGGCTTATAGTGGTATAGATGGCTTACGATGTATGGCATCATTAAAGTTCAAGAAAGATTCTTTAGCTTGAAACAGTCCTGATGACGTATTTGCTTTCAATGATGCGCTTTCAAAGAAAACATTATGTCAATTGACTCTCATTCTTGTGTACCAAACTTTCTTAACAAGTAAATTACAGTTACTTATCCGTAAATTCAGTCCGATCTAGTCAGTTATTGCTAAATTATTGTAGTGTATATTTAACAAACACAAAGAGTATGAAAAAATCAGCGTTTCTTCCAATATGTTATTCGGGTACTTTCAACTGCAGTAAACAATGGCTAAAATGTAGGGACAAACGTCGAAAGGTATTGACAAGTTATGAAAACTTGATCACAATAAAACTGAGTTTTTTATCTAGTTACTAGTAAGTTTAGAGAAAAATTAGAACAACGAATTCTAATTTGGATCCACATCACAACGAAGAAAAACATTATTATTATAACAGGATACACTTTTGAAAAAAAAATGCAGATATTTTGTGTATAACTTAAATTTGACAAATATTTAACAACATTTACTATAAACATACTGGTCAGCAATACCAAAACACTTGTACGCCTAACAATAAATGTGTTCACCAATTCTTTAACACAATAGTTAACAATAACTAATATATTGAAATAAAATTAGGAAGCAAGCAAAAAACAAACGTACCATTGTTTTCTATTCCTCCAATATATATACACTGGTTCCGTGCCTTCTTGGTAGTTCCATCGGCTGGAAATTCAATAACATTTTTATTGGCTTTTAACCGACTTTAATCAACATGCGCCAAATTACGCAATCGCTTTGGAGACTTGTTAATCGAATCATTAGAAAATTATGTTTCTTTTCTTTTTTCTTTTCACACATTTACTGGTTTTATTCTAATTAACTGCCGCGGAATGGAGAAACAACAAAATCACCAAAATGTCACATGAGAACGTTCATTCATCTATTTGCGCCGTTCAGAATGTTGTTTTGTGAAATGTTTGTACATATTATATAAACAAGGAGCATATTGCTTCAGTCTAAAACATGATTTACCTCCGTGTTTGTCAGTCAGTATTTATGTTGTTGCCGTTGCACATAATTTATAATAAAAATAAAATGAAATATGGAAAGAAAAATCAAATTCTTAAAACTTTTGAAAACCAAGCAAAAGAAAAACGAAACGAACATCTAAAAGGTGGTCAAATTTGTATTAAATATACTAAGATGTGTTTCTATTCATATGAACCAGTCCTTTTTAAAATATAATTTTGTACTTATCTTCAAAGCAGAAAAGAATACATAATAGCATGTGTAATAAATAAATCAAAAGAAGCAGTCATTTTTTCCATTCTTTTGCTGAAATTTATTTTCTTCTAGGATCTGCCAATCACGATTAATACATTAATGACATACATTTCATCATACACACTTCTTTCTTTTAGAATCAGTTTACCTAAATTCACACATTAATACGTCTTATTATACAATCTTATTTTGTATTCTAGAATCTGCCAGTCCAGATTAATTAATTAGTTAAATATTAATTTTTTATCATAAAAAATCCTTCTTCTAGAAACTGCCAGTCCAGATTAATACATTAATTAATGTCATACGTTAAATCATACAAACACTCTATTTTCTAGAATCCGCTATTACATATTAAAAGGGTGTAGACCTACATTTTATCATACAAACTTATTTCTTCTAGGATCTGCCAGTCATATAAATACATTAATGCCATATGTTTTATCATACAATTTTTTTTTCTTGTAGAATCCGCGAATCCAGATTGATATGTGAATAACATACATTTTATCCTACAAACTTCTTTCTTTCCAGAATTCGCTAGTCCAGATTAATACATTTATGTCCTACATTTTATCATACAAACTTCCTTCTTCTAAAATTTATACATTAATGACATACGTTATATCACTTCTAGAATCTGTCATTCCAGAGCAATACATTAATGACATACGTTGTATCATACAAACTTCTTTCTTCTAGAATCTGCCGGTTCAAATAAATACATCAATGACTTACGTTTTATCATACAAATTTCTTTCTTCTAAAATGCGCCATTCCAGATCAATATATTAACGACATACGTTTTATCACTTCTAGAATCTGGAAGTCCAGATTGATACATTAATGGCATACGTTTTATCATACAAATTTCTTTCTTCTAGAATCTGATAGTCCAGATTAATAAATTACGGACAAATGTTACATCATACAAATTTCCTTTTTTCTAGAATCCGCCAGTCCAGATTAATATATTAAAGACATACGTTATCATATAAACTTCTTTTGTTCTTCTGGAATATTGCCAATCCACATTAATACAATAATGAAATACTTTTTATCGTACAAATTTTCTTTCTTCTAGAGTCCGCCCGCTTAGCTCAGTAGGTAAGAGCGTTGGTCTACGGATCGCGGGGTCGCGAGTTCTATCCTCGGGCGGAGCGCATGTTCTCCGTGACTATTTGATAAACGACATTGTGTCTGAAATCATTAGTCCTCCACCTCTGATTCATGTGGGGAAGTTGGCAGTTACTTGCGGAGCACAGGTTTGTACTGGTATAGAATCAAGGAACACTAGTTAGGTTAACTGCCTGCCGTTACATGACTGAACGGCGTTAAAACCCAAAACAAGCAAACAAATCTTTCTTCTAGAATCTGGCAGTCCAGATTAATAGACTGTAGACCTACGTTTAATCATACAAACCTATTTCTTCTAAAATCTGCCACTCCATGAAAATGCATTAATGACATATGTATTATCATACAAGCTTCTAACATCTAGAATCCGCGAATCCAGAGAAATGTATAAATGACATACGTTTTATAATACAAACTTCTTATATCTAGAATCCGCGAATCCAAAGAAATATATATTTACATTCGCCCTATTCTTTTCCTTTGAAAATTATGACTATAAGGATCTTACATGCCTAGATCATTTTTCTTGCCTATCATGTTCAAAATAGATTGTGGAGACAAATAGGTTTGGGTATTTCCTGACATTATTTATAAAGTTTATGACGTCACAATGGTACCAGTACTATGTGACGTCACCTTAGTGCACGCTATTTTAGACAAGGTTTTTCCCTAGGGAAAGACAGGAATATCTATCCCCGGCGCGTGCTCGGATAAATGTATATTTTCCTTGCTAGGTAGGCAAGAAGTTCATTTCTTGCCTACCTAGCAGGGAAAGTATACATTTGTCCGAGCACGCGCCGGGGATAGATATTCCTGTCTTTCCCTAGGGAAAAACCTTGTCTAAAATAGCGTGCACTAAGGTGACGTCACATAGTACTGGCACTATTGTGACGTCATAAATCTTATAAATAATGTCAGGAAATACCCAAATCTGTTTGTCTCCACGATCTATTTTGAACGTGATAGGCAAGAAAAATGATCTAACATGTTTTACCTGTGTAAGACAGCTGTTTTCCCAACCCTCGGGACAGCGTGGAAATAAAAACCTCGCTAACGCTCGGTTTTCCATTCCACACTGTCCCTCGGGTAGGGAAAACCCCGTCTTACACAGGCAGGCATGTAAGATCCTTATATTCGTATGAACAGCAAAACGAAAAGCGCGAAAGTTACGTCATCGCTGCTTAGTGATAACCGACCGCTGTTTTGAAGACGTCCGCTTATAGTCAGGGAGAACGTTCCTTAGATGACGTCGCAGTTGTTCCGTCTTGAGAACAGAATGGCCGGGAAGCTGATCTTAATGTTAAATGCCGCAAATTATGTGCAATTTATAATATTATATTGTTTACAAATGGAAAGGAAATATAATGTAAATATAAGAAATGAAACTATTTTTTTCCGGTGTTCATGAACGACAGAATAGAATAGGATCGGCAAATCCATGAATCGCATCAACACCGAAAAAAATCATTTCATTTCTTAAATAAATGCCGTTTATTATATACGTTTTATCATACTAACTTCTTTCTTCTAGAATACGCCAGTCCTGATTAACCTGATTAACAACTTCCTTCTTTTAGAATCTGCCAGTCCATATTTATACATTATTGGCATACGTTCTATCATACAAACTCCTTTCTTCCAGAATCCGCCAGTCCAGATTAATACATTGATGACATACCTTTTAATTTATCACTTCTAGAATCTGTCATTCCAGATAAATACATTGATAACATACGTTTTATCATACAAATTTGTTTCTTCTGGAATCTACCAGTTAATGACGTACGTCTTATCATACACACTTCTTTCTTTCAGAGTCTACCAGTCCAGTTAAATACATTTATGACACACGTTTTATCACTTCCAGAATCTGTCATTCCAGAATAATACATTAATGACGTACGTTTTGTCATACAAACTTCTTTCTTCCAGAATCTGCCAGTCCAGATTAGTAGATTCATGACCTGCGTTGTATCATATAAATTTATTTCTCATAGAATCCGCAGATCCAGACTAACTGATTAAAACCTTCCTTTTTTCATACAAACTTATTTCTTCTACAATCCACCAATCCAGATTAACAGATTTATGACCTACGTTTTATCAAACAAACTTATTTTTAGAATCCACCAATATAAATTAATAGACTCCACACCTACGTTTTATCGTAATATTTATTTCAAGTTTTCTACATTCTACATTTGTCTTTTTTTTTGTTTAGCTTCTTACGATATACACAATTAATTCGTCTTCTACAGATGACTTGCTAAAAATCCTAAGTTGTAGAAGTGTAACTTTTATATAAACATTTTTAAATTATCAATGATTTTAAAGAATAATCATTAAGTACAAAAATGTTTCTAAGGACTGCGAAACCTTTGAAATGTCTGAGTAGAAGCAACAGTAATTGTTAAATTTTACTTTTCCATTATTTCCAAAAGTCAGATAATTACACATTTATTAAAATGAATGTACACAGCTTTACCCCAACCATTCTAATTTTGCAAACAAATCAGTGTATAACTTAATAATCTGACCACTTTATACGAATATCTCAAAAAGTTGTCTTTCATCCATACTTTTCAATTTTTTAAAGTAAAACGATACGTTACCATATTCCTCATAAAGTGTTATTTTGTCTAACTCCGATGTAGTTTTTAAAATTTTAACAGTGCAGTATCAGCGTGCGGTATCTTAATCCTTAATCGATTATCTTAATCGTTTTCGCCTCGTTTGTTGCTAATTGGTGATTTTAAGTACTTGAATTAATACTTAGCGAATTAATCACCAGAAATAAGTACATTTTTCAAAAAAGATACATAAGACATCTAGATATGCAAAGTATAGATTTAGCTTCAATTGTTTTGAAGTATATTTTACGATTCAAATGAAAAGTTTAAAAAATTCCCCTTCAGGTAGTAGGTCTATTTAAAACGGTTTTAATTACATATAGGCATATTATGGACAATATACGTTTGCAAATGTCCACCACTCTTGAAATAAACTGACTAAAGTTTAACCTTTTGTCAATTAGATTATATCTTTATAATTATAAATTGTTATTTGTAAGTAAACAAAAGAAGGAACACTTGAAAATTAAGTTTTATTATACCTCACATAAATGTCCAATGCAAATTTCCCATTAGTTTAACTTGAATATTACATCATATTCCCCAATGATTTTATAACTCATGCGCAAAACCGTTATTTTCAATTTCTGCGCAGGTGATATGATCCATGATTTCATATCACATGCGCAACAGCGTTATTTTGTTTTTCTGCGCATGTGATATTATTTTTTCATATCACCCGTTGAGAGATTGATACTTTCGAATTGATTGAAAGACTGAGTCGATAAATTTTCAGACGAGGCGCTTATATAATTATACTTTAGGATTAAATTACCCTTTTCTGGTGCTCTTGCATGTGCGAATCCGGCCGAATTTTCTTTTTTATGCTACGTGCAAAATATTTCGAAAACAACTTTTCATCTAATATTGAATCGAAACTACCACCTTGAGATTGGAAATGATCTAACTAAGAAAATGAGTACTCACACTTATATGTTTCGTTTAGAAAAAAGAAAGTTATCGCCGTTTTTCGAATGTTAGGCCTACTGATTGACGCAATGTTGAAATATTAGAATAAATATACTGTAGGGGTCAGCGATATGTAAACGTCCCGTCTAAATCTATCAAAAAAGTCTTATTAAACAGCAAATTCTGTCTTCATTATCTGGTTAGTAATTACTTTTTAATGTTAAATAAATTATGTTGATTTTCCAGTAAATGTTTTGACCCTTATAATCTTTCGGTATAATAAAATAAATATTGCATTCCTGAGAGGGTGATATGAAAAATGTTCACCCCTCGAAATATGAAAATAGACCTCGGCTGGCGCCTCGGTCGATATTCATATATCTCGCGGTGAACATTTTTCATATCACCCTCTCAGGAATGCAATATTTATATAATATAGGATTAGTAACTTATATTTCAAAATGTCCCACGTGCTACGCATTAAGACGGGCAATTACGCAAATTCCGCAATTATAATCCGTGTATACATCTAATGATCTATTGACCCCGTTTGTTTTTAATTATTCATGAAAAAATAATGTTATTAGAGTACAGGAGATGGATTTACTGACAGCAAAAGTTACTTTGGCAGTCAAACTGAAGAATATTTAACACTCTTGGCGTAGAGTGACATTTTACGATGTAAATCCGGCAACAGTTTTAGAGATCCTGTCTCGGTAATCCATTTATCTGTCTTTATATATAATACTCACGGCGGTCGAAATCAGACAAAAGAAAAACAAATCAAACTAAAAGCAATAAAAGTTATTCTTTCCAAACAGTGTTTATTCAATTCAGTATGATCTTCAAAAGACCTTGGTTATTCGAGATGCATACTGTTGCCAAATTCTAACTTATTTTTTCTCATGACAGAAAATTGGGAGAGTTTTTCTTAAATTGTGTTTATCTTTTTTTGTACTTGTCAGAGTAGATGTTTGTTCGAAATGAAAGAGAAATACGGTTTCTCGGCCCCTTCATCTCCCCTTTTCTATATTTTGCATACACTAGAAAAATGTTCTTGTTGAAGCAACCCGTCGTTACAGCTTCTTTTTGTTATGGTCTTTCTTTGCAAATGCGTGGCTCTAAGGCTGTGTTTGTGGTGCTCTGTGCTTCCGAGATATCTACCCTTACCTACTGGTATTATCTTTTGGTTGTACAACTCTTAACAATAGAGAGAAAAAATTGATCCTTAAATGAAGTTAAGAACGAAAACCAAACAATTTTTGTGACATAAAATTTAAGCAGCTGTTACTGTTTTGAAAGGCCAGTTACGGTCATACTAACTGGCTAAACCTCTTACGAATATCCTTGAACGCATGGTTTGTTAAAATATAAACTTAATATGTAGTGACAAAAGCTGAAATAATCGTGCTAGAGACTTTTATTTGTGACAGTTATATCATAAATCAAAGTCGTTAGGAGATTATTTGATGTCATAAGGGCATTCTCAACAATGATTTTTTTATGCTCTTTGAAGATATCAACGAGGTCAGCTGGTTAATTTAAGGAGCGAGATTTATGTCACAAATCGTAAAGGTTCTATCGGACTCTATAAATGTTACAAAGTGCACGCATGTAGAAAACTTTTTTTTTCGGCGACGCCGTCTGAATTCGTTTTCGTAACCTATGCCATGTGACTTCAGTTTGCAAATCAAACTACTTGATAACGCATTATAGATAATTTATCAAAATGGAAGATTTATGCAACACTCTGCCTGATTGGACGAGAGTGTCAATTTCTTTCACTCTGTTGATTGTGCTACGCTGAGTGAAATGTAGACAAAGCGTTTATCCTAAACGACGCTGTTCACAGTTTTAAAGCTAACTTTGGCTCAGTATATTTAGCAAGAATATTGATATATCTCAAAATGATAAATAAGTTTAATAAATATGATAAAAACCTGCTCAAATACCAACATATATCAAATTAAAGAAAGAGCTGAATACGGTCTGCGTATCACATGAATAAGGGTGTGATAAGAGTCTTTTATGTAGAGAAGTGCTTTTTAAAAGATTTTCCTTGTTACAATTGTCGTCTGTATACGAAAAGGTTTCTTGCTTTTGTGACTTATTCAGATTGCATATTAATATGAGTACTTGTTTGCTTTGATATATATGTTATAAATTATTTAACTGATTTATTATATATGAATATTTTTCTTTAGTATGGTATGCAAATATTGAACTCAGTTGAAAACTGTTTCATTATATATATGCTATATAATGACTGAATCTCATTACACTGAAATGAAGGTACGCTGCATACAGTTTATCTATGTGATATGACTACGGTCAAACTTTGCTTATGAAACAGAAATATTGAAATAATTACAATTGTATGTTTTGCTTGACCTTTACTTTTTTTTATAGGTGTGACGTCATTGTCCAAAGATTCATGAATAGCGAATATGCATTTGTTAAGGCGGGATCAGTTGGCCTATTTTAGAAATAAATAAAAATAATAAATAAAAAAAATCCTTTAATTGATTTTTTCTCATGTATTCTAATCAAACTTGATTTGTAGCATCTTTATTAGGCCCGCAGCCAACTTTGTTCAGCTGGGACATTTGACCCCTTTTAGGGGCTGTTAGAGCTAAAACTAAAAATGCCTTTATACAGCGTCTCCTGAACAGCTTGGTGGATCTTTGTCATACTTGGTCTGGAGCATCATTATAAGGTCCTCTTCCAAATTTATTTATATAGGAACTTGGGCCCTATTAGGGATCACTATAGCTAAAAGTAGATATGCCTTTCTTCGTATTAACCACTAAAATGCAATGGATTTTTATCAAACTCGATGTGTGACAATATCGTAAGGTCTCCTGCTATTTTGTTACAAATGGGGATAGGGACCAATTTAGCTGAAAATATAAAAACATGTTTAATGACCTCTTCTCATGAACCGCTTCATGAATCTTCATCAAACTACTGCTGTATAAATTATTCGTCTAAGGATAAACGAAACAAAATTGCAACCATACGAAACCTTTGCGAAAAATTAAAAGAGAACCATTTAAATTGTTAAAGTGCGGTGTTTAGTTTTGCAATTTGAAAAATGTTAGATGAAAGATGAATGTTAGATGAAACATTCATAAACTTCTTTCCTGTTGGTTTTCTCATGGCGCGGCTCATTAAGTGATGGCAAGAATGTAAAATTTGACCGTTCACATAAAAATGAACTAAATTAGAATTTGTTTCTGTAGAAATCAGCAGAGCAACAGTCCAGTTAGAACTAATTCCATTACTTTATACACATATTGGCTAGTTTTAATTGTTTCGTAGTGTAGTTCAAAGACAACAACAAGTTTATTAGGCAACAGCATTATAACATGCCTTTGTTCATTTACAGTATCTTACTAAGATGGCCAAGCCGCCATACAATCAAATACAGATCATCCATTATTAAACCTCATACAAAGCATACATTCATCAACATACAGACACACGAAGTAAAACATTCAGTATTAAACACTGACGCAGCAATAGTAGCATGTTTTTCAAATGTCTTCGCCAAAACGGAAGCATGAAATGGCAGTAACATTTTGTGGGAATCATTTGTCACGTGATGGTACGTGGGTCATTGAAACGGAGAATGCCGTGCGAAATATTTCAGACTGGCATCTATGCCGCCACAATTATAACTTCATATGAAATAAAATATGATCAAAAGCATACTTCTTGTTCAAATGTGCTTCCGAAATTAACGAGCAACGAGGAACAGTTCAAACATAACAACAAAACTGTTTCATAGTAAGAGAAGACTGCAGGCAACTGCGAAGCTGCAAATGTTGATGACCAAACAAACAAAAAAGGCATGAAATATCAGGCAAAATATAAACTCATTGCCTGCGTTGTCAAAGGAGTAACCGTTCTTCGATATTTGTATCACAGTATGTTCGGGCCAATATTGACACGTATACTGACCGATATTCAGCCGATACCAGAAATCAAAGCTATCTGTCGGAATCAATATCGTGTACGTGGAATTTGCGTTCTCGAGACGTGGCTTTTCCTATTGAATATTTATTATTGTTTTCATGCAAAACTGACCTCGGGTTGATATATAACGCTTGCTGCTTCATTTTTTTCGCATCGTTTACATGAATGCACATCACATTTTCTTTATTTAGTAAGAAGCATTATAAAACACCAACATAAATTGATTCAGATAGCTGATTCGTCAGAAATGGTGTGCCGGAGAACAAACAAAAACCTAACGCAGATGACAGCAACAATAAGAGGCTAAACGTCCAGGAAAGCACGTGTCAATAAGAAAAGACAATCCTTTCCAAAGATTCGTGTATTCACGGGTAACTGCCTCAATTTCTTTTCATGTTAAAGAATTCAACAGCAGATGCGACCGGATCTACATTTCGTTTCTGGTACTGGTGGGCGTTAAACTCAATAGTTTAAATGATACGATGTGACGGACCTTACAGGCATGTCAGTAATGTTACTGCTGATTTCACATCCACCATGTAAATACTGGCGTTAATTTAAATGAGGGCTGTTAGCCCTGGTCGGACACGGGTCCCACTTTAGAAACAAAAGTAACATGTATGGTAGATTCTCGAGCAAACCATGCAAATAGTGGGTAACTATTACTTATTATTTTAGATGCTGAAAACAAAGGAGTTCCTATCGTTGGAGGAACAGTTGGTGTGATAGGGACAATCCATCGTTTATATAGATGGAAACACAGTTAATTTAAATAAGGACGTTATACCGGTGGTAAATCAGAAACCTAGATTATTAAATCCACAGACCGAAGTGAACACATTGGTCGAGAGGGCTAAGACGCTTTCCTACGAAGGTGAAGATCCTGGGTGCGATTCGATACTCCCATTGCGGTGTGTCCTTGGGCAAGGCACTTCATCACGATTGCCTCAGTCGACTCAGCTGTAAATGGGTACCAGCAAATTGCTGGGGGTAAGGTATAAGTGGTTTCAACTGTTCTTAAATAGGGTTGATCAAAAGCTCTACAGAGCTTATGTTTCATTGTTTCGCAAAGCGACGGTAAATAAAATCTACATTTACCTTTTTACCTTTTAGTGTATTAGTCATCACACCATCAAATAGTAAAGCGTAGCGACTAACGACTAACTGTAGATGGGTCAGTCGCCAAAGATGCACTGTCCTCAACGGTTTTTGTCTTGTATCCTCATTTGATGAATTTTTTTACACGTTTTGCAAATATTTGATTAAAAAGCATTATGTTCAATTTTGTGAAGTTTATAAACTACACCCCCATAGTATGTCGTGATGTAAGACAAAGTTTTAGAAGTGTTTTTAAGGTTTGTTTTATACTTCTTTAAAATTTCGGACGATCTATAGTGTCTTACAAAGTTTATGATATCGGTAATCTTTTTATCATTAAAATCCTCTTACTGTGAGCAAGCTCTTACAAAACGAATAAGTTGTGACATATAGACACCGCATAAAGTCGCCCGAAGGACATCCCCATCCAGGTGGAGAAGGCCAACAACTGCAAAATTGAAATCGTCTCCTTTATCATACATTTTTATTTCTAGTCCAGAAATGACGCTTCTAAATCTGAGGTGTTAGCTTTGTTAAGCTGTAAGTCTTTTCACCAGTTCTGAAAAATATAGGTTGTCAATATTTAAAATATCATCGAGGTACCTCGAGGTTCCGTTAAAAGCTTTAATAATGTCAAACTGCGTCCCAGTGAACAAACTGAATATGAAATCTTTTTAATAACAGTGAAAGGATAAATCAGCAATGTGTGGGGAGCAGTAAGTCTCCATAGGGATACCAATATCTTGTCTTGTTTTATTGCTAAATCTAATAAATATGTTATCTAACAGAAACCGTAGTGCTTCACAAACCTGGTCACAACCTCTCAAGGTGTATTATGTTAAACTTACTGTTAGAGACAAATCTCTAGTTCAATATATGCCAGATAATTAACGTTTTCTCTTGCAAATGTTTTCTCACTTAAAGCTACCAGTTTTTCTTTTATGATATTATGTTGTAAATTAGAATAAAGAGTAGAAAAATCATAAGTTCTTATAGTCGAATATTTGTAGTGTTTGTTTAATAACTTTCAGATTAACCACGAGTTCTCATATACCTTAGATCAATACTTCTGCAAGTGGTCTTTTATTGCAGATAGACAAACATTCAAAAGAAGGGAAATATTCTTTGTAGTGCAGAAGGTTGAATTCGTATTGAATCGACCTTTATATGGGGTTTTGTGTAATATAAGGATCCAATAAAGAGGAGGGAGCTTCAATTGTTTGTCGTCAAGTTTGACATTAAAATTTACAAAAGACACGTGTGTTTGTAATTGTGATAGTGTCAGTAGGAACGTCCAAGTCAACGTTTCTTGAACTGCAATTCCAACCCTTTCACCAACTAAAGCAATGTGTGCTGATGCGGTATTCTAAGATACAGCTGCGATTACGGATGATGTGTAGATTCCCATCCGGATCGAGTATTATTATTATTATTATTATTATTATTATTATTATTATTATTATTATTATTATACCAGATTTATATAGCGCCCTTTTCATGATCAATTTCACGTTCAAAGGCGCGAGTATTGATGCCTCTTTCTTCCAGGTAGAAAAAGTAAGTAGACTCATCCTGAAAGCGACCGCATCAACAACTGATCCAGGGTAGACCTCCCCGGCAATAAAATTTTTAACAGGACTTGCAGATTTGGACAATTTAAAGGTCCAAGTTCAAATGAATGAACTGTAGAATATTAGCGCTGTTGGATGAGGGTAAATGTATTTGTACCGAATAAGTTCATAAGCCAGTCATGTGAAATCCTTCCAAGTGTAATGGTTTTGATTCTATGCCAGCTCACTGTAAAATTACCGCATTTGACAGACTGGTAAATATGATGTACTCTGATGCCTATGATACTGTATGTGCATAATTTCACTTCCTTGCGCCGGGTGTTAAATAAACAGTATACGTTTCAATGAAGTTAGTAATTTGAAATGAAGTGCCATAGAATTTTTACGAAGCTCACTCAGTTTTCCATATCTAAAAACAGCAAAACTGACATTTATCGTGAAGGAAAAGCTATCTGAAGGTGTGCATTACAAATACCTCACGGCTTATGATAAATGAAAAAGTAAAGATTCGTTACAAAAGAAATTATTGAACAAGGGAAGAATCTTAATACTGTAAATACATAGATAAGGCGCTGTATGAAATATGTTATAAGTCAACCATGTTTTTTGTATTTTTCAAACTTCTATGCTTTTACAATACAGTTTCAGTTCTGTTAGACGATGACTGAACTTCTTTTACCACTTTCTTACCCCTGCAAACTGGTGTTTGTATTTAAGCTTGCAGTTCGGTTAAAACGTCCTAGTTCAGGGCGTTACGTACTACCGCTCACTCGAATATCTTAAAAGAAACGTTAATAATCTGTGAGAATCAGTGACACCAGCAGTCACATAATGTTATACTGGTTATAGGACGGGAGAAGCCGAAGCTTGAAAACGTATTTTAGAAATTCAAATTCGTATATTTTTCTCTGAAATATGTCGTTATACCACGAGTTTAATAATACTGTTTTAGTATGACGTTAGGATGAGACCCGACACCTAATTGTATGCTAGAGGACGCAATCCGTTGATAGCCAAAATGTAGAGGTTCGTGTGATAGAGAAATTAATACAGAACAAAATGAAAATGATAGCATGTGTCCTTAGTTGAAATATCTGAAATTACCAGCGAAATAGATTCTATATAACACTGCTAAACTTTTATTTTCATTGATATGACAGGACGACTCAGGATGGAAATTCCAATTCGTTTGGATATGTTCTCTTTTTCACCTGTCATTGTCAATTGGCATGAGATCTGTCAAAGAAGAATAACGAAGACTAACCTTATTTCTGTCGCTTTCTTCTATTATAGACATTGATGATTAATTTGCTTCCAAAGGAAGTGTATTTCGAAGTTCAGTTGTTGTTCGGATGCCCATCCTCACAAGGCAAACATTATGTCAGGCAATAGCGCCGGTTCGTTTATAAAATCCTCGACGATCTAAATACAATTATGTGTCTTTCCCAGAACAAAATAAATGCTGAAAGCCGAATTTATGACCGAGTTTAAGAGGTTCCGTTACAAAAATGTACTTTAATGTACTTTACATACGTGACAGTCTCACTGTCGGAATAATTTGTATATCCGATATATATTGATAACGTAACACATTAGCACAGATAGTGATTGACTCCCATTTAATGGTGCCATTGCTATAATTATTGTTGAATTGCTGTTTATAATAGGGTTTGGGTCATTTCTGGCTAATTTGGGTTCATTATGTTGATAGCTGGATCCCAGCCTCACACACTATGTCATATAGGCATACAGACACTAAATAGAAAAATGGCGCGAAAAAAAATGGTAGTCGCATAATGGCGGACACAAATAGTCCTCAGTTTTTTTTGCTCTGTAGGGCTATTTTCCTTATTTTCTTTGCAATTTTTTTGCTAAAATCACATGACAGATCTATGCTTGACATGTAGGTAGCATTTTCATAATGAAATAACTACATGACAAAATTTTTCATGGAAACTTAGATCATACACCACCAGTATAATTTGGGGTCTCATTTTTTAGCTGATTTTGCAGTTTGTGTGTTTGACTGAAATCATTTTTCTTGCATCAAACATGACCCCCACTTTTCTTTTGATTTTTAGTTAGCACTGACAATATTCTTCAAGAAAATGTAAGTTACAGAAATTTAAAATGGGTCCTGATGTGTGCTGCGGTCATTGGAAATGGGTCAGTTTCATATAGAATAAAGAACAACAACTATTTAGTGTGTTATAACCTATACAACAGTTAAATGGAACCAGATATTTGTTAGAGCAAGTACTCGTTGTAAAATACTATGTATAAATTTGGACCAATCAGAAACAAGTTCTATAAATAGCACGTCTGTTGAGGTATAAATAGGTAGATGGATGACAGAGAGGGCATTCGGTATCCAGCGATAGAAGAAGACACCTCGATGATTCAAGTAATAATTTATCCCAGTACCTTGAGAAGGAGCTTATTGCAACTACCCTCTCAGGGCGGATAAATTATTGAAAAAAAAGAAGACGTTTGAAATTCATAGACTAAAGAAGAGTTATAGAATTTCAAGAAGGTTTCGAGCTATAGGGCCAGCGCATAGGAGTTTTACCTTAACGATAGTTGAATACTATAGACGATAGCAAATATAGGATGAGCATCGGAAAGCTGAGACAGAGACCCAGAGTTTGGTAATCTACTGAGATAGTAGGAGAGTTCCAGCTTATAGACGGTTCAGCATTATTGGCGAAGTACAGTCAAGGCATCGGGAATATACCTATGATAGCATATAGGCGCTGAGCATTCCAGGAGTCGGGGCATTCATATAGAGTTGTAACTTCAATTAAGAGGACAGAGGCCGAGCATCTATGCGATAGGACTCGTATGTTGTTGATTCAAAGACATTGTCTGACGGAAACTTCAACAAAAAGACCAGTCAAGTATAGAGTCTCCAGCCTATGTTAGTTTGAAACATTTAGTGATTTGCCTGATCCCTGAAATTTTCTAGCTCATAATTGGAAATCATTTACGAATCACTGGTACACGAATCATTTAGGCAAGGTAGCTTGAGGAAAATTTATGTATGAGATATTTGGTCTCACCAGCTATACGTTTTAACAAAGGGCATTCTATATCGTTTGTCAGCTAGTCAAAGACATAGTCACCTTAGCGATTGGACCCATTTCATTGTTCAAGATACTAAAGGCGTAGGCACTTCCCTGGGTCATATAACTCGTATCCTGACACTCACATATCTTGTGATAACAGAAAAATAAGAATACGTCTTTTGCAGTTAATGATTTTTTAAATGGTGGCACCGCTTTGATTTCGCGGACGGAATCACTAAAGCATAACTTTAGTTGACATACTAAATAGCTCCGTATTGTCTCATCTGTTTTATTTTCATGTGTAAATTTATGTAATTCACAGACAATTCGTAATTGAGCCGTGCCATGGGAAAACCAACATAGTGGGTGTGCGACCAGCATGGATCCAGACCAGCCTGCGCATCCGCGCAGTCTGGTCAGGATCCATGCTGTTCGTTAACAGTTTCTCCAATTCCAATAGGCTTTAAAAGCGAACAGCATGGAGCCTGACCAGACTGCGCGGATGCGCAGGCTGGTCTGGATCCATGCTGGTCGCACATCCAATATGTTGGTTTTCCCATGGCACGGCTCAATTTATCACTCAAAAAGGGAGAAAACTGCATAAATATTTTCACTTTCGCTACGTGATCGTGAAGATTTCGATTGTCTCCCTTAGCACTGATGGCTAGATAAAAAAAAACGAATATCCTCTAGTTACCACCGTTTTCATAAACTACATAAATATGTTCTAAATTTTACCATCGTAATTCAGATTTGCTTTATAATTTCAAAGCAGTATGTGTACATTTTTTAAATTTTGCAGGATACCGAAACCTGGGAATTTTACTATTGCAATGGCTAAACTATAAAAAGGGTGTACTAAAAGCGGTTATGATGACAAGACTAACTGCATATTTGATAGACCTTTTACAACTTCCATTTTGATTATGTCGACAGTTCTTGTTAGGCAATTCTCAAAGGCGACTGCAACGTGTTCTCTGTCCTGTTTCGTCAGGCCATTCTTTACCATTGTGTGTTAGGGATTCGTCTGAAGGGAATTACATTGATTTTTCTGTCCTAAAACTTTGTGGAATTGTGGAAATTAACAACGGGAGCTTGAGCACAATTTACCAATTTAAACTCCCGAAGTTTTGCCACTGACCATTTTAAGGCGTTGTCGTATTGTGATCTTATGTCTGTTTATTTTGTCCTCATCTTTGTCTCTGTACTTTATTTATATCCCTCACGTACTCATCCACACTTACAATCATGCTGTGATTCTTTTTGTGTGTGTATACATTCTAAGAACGACGCTATTCTTGTTAGATCGGTGTCCTTGTTTTCTAACTACTGGATGTTTTGGACTCGTTCGCTACAGAAATATAACTCTAACCATAGCTCACCCCACCCCGTTCTCCCCTCGTCGTAGTTTTATTAATAAGTGCGTATGTTATGAAATGCAAGTTAACTGGCCGTCCCTACCGACTAGATATCCAACAAGCAACTACAAAAATAAAGGAAGGTTACAATTAAACGTTGTAAATTGTAAAATAATCTGGTAACCAACGTAAGGAAAACAAAATGTAAGTTGTTTGTTTTGGAAAATGGTTTATTTACATCAAAAATAAATAACAGAATCATAAAAGTATGTTGATAAAAGTAAAATGAAAAACGGGAGTAAAATAAAAAATATCTGATTTTGTGTATCACATATGGAAAAGGACGGTTTGTAACAGGAAAATGCCACAAAATTTTTCAGTCAATCGTAAGTATTGATATTTTGTATGATAGATATATACATCACATACATACATGAAGGATGGAATCTCATGAGACGCTATTGTTTTCTTGTAATCATATTAATTATAATTCATAGTTTCTTAATTCAAAGTGAATCATGTATAATCTACACCATCACCATGCATCATCGATCTAAACAAAGCTGCTAAAAAGTTAAATATTTTAAGTAATTGTTTTTTAATTGTTTAATATCTCCATAGGTTCCATGGTTAGACCGCTCCGATTAAGTGTGGATTTTTCACGATATCAACAATTGCGTGAACTCTGAAAAATGAAAAGCAAATTTGTTCCTAAATAAATAAAATAATTTGAATTAAACC
Organism: Mercenaria mercenaria; assembly: GCF_021730395.1. Lineage (NCBI taxonomy): Eukaryota > Metazoa > Mollusca > Bivalvia > Venerida > Veneridae > Mercenaria > Mercenaria mercenaria. Next base: position 34,361,693 of record NC_069361.1, on the reverse strand, counting down.
GTTTCTTTGCATCATGCAAAAAAATGAAAGCATTTACGTACATTTAGAAAGATATATATTCAACTATAATCTGGCTTTTAGTAAAGATACATAATTGCCAGAACTGCTTATCAAGCTGTAAATTCCCAGTTGTCAACAGGTATGGATTTGATCTTTTTCCATTTACGTTTGACTGTAGGAATAACGCATATTTCTCTGTCTTATAGCATCGGCAGAATCCCAAAGAACTGTTTAGTTTAAACAGTATTTATTTCAATCAAGTAAACATAACATAAACAGCATTGTAACAAATACAGTAAGGACTTGGAAAAAAGGCAACTTTTCTGAATCCGTTTCTTAAGCATTTTATGTGCATACAATTAGATTTTTAATGTTATGACAGGTTGCAACAAGATATGCACTCTTGAATAATCAAAACAATGTAGAGTTAGAAGACTATAAAAGATTAGAGAAAAAAAGAACTAATTGATGCCCGAGTCAAATACGGAGAGGGCACCGACGTATCCCGAGGAATTCTGCAGATGCTATAATAGAAAAATAACTTGGTTAACACTATTTTTGCACAAAGCGCGTAAACCCTAAATTAGATTAATATAAAACGTTCATTTCTTACGAAACAAGTTTTAATGATGCGCTATAGGGACGAAGTACGACAGCATTTTGCCGAGGATATCACATAGATGAAAATGTGAGTTAATTGCAAGTGATCTTCAAGAAACGGTTTTCGTGCAACAGAGAACATAATAAGTCGGGGACTACAAATATACTAAGCTCCTCCCTGTTAAAATCAAATTAGAAGTTAAATTACGATGTTTCCCTGAGACAATTAGTAAGTCAGTGTCAACTGGTATTGATAATCAACATGATATATATAATATCACACAATAAAAATTGATAAATTAATAAGTCTTTTTTCCATGAAAGTAATGTTAACGATATTGAACCATTTTTAAGTCTGACAATTACGATAAAACTGCCTCAGAGCAATGCGGTCATAATACTGGCTTATGATGTTTAACCAGTTGCAGAAATTAACATACCTTGATAATTTATTTGACCATCACCGTCATCGTCGGCTTCTCTAATCATCTCTTCAACTTCTTCGTCTGTAAGTTTCTCTCCCATCGTCGTGACAATTTTCCGGAGATCTGCCGCACTAAGTACGCCTGTGCCTGTCAAAGTAATGCGCTTAAAGTAACTCTTTGTCAGTATTTATCATTCTTGTTTCCATCCGGGTCAAACAAATCATTTATCTTCTACGGTGTCGCTATTTCATTATTTCTCACTCTATATCGCAAAAGTCGAAATCACAAAACTACGATAATGAAAGTTGAAACCACGACAGTGAATGTCGAAATTACGATGGTGAAAACTAAAAACTACGATAACGAAAATCGGAATCACGAAACTACGATAATGAAACGCTATGTGATTTCGCGCATTCACAATTGTTTGTTGGGTTTAACGTCGCACCGACAAAATTAAAGGTCACACGGCGACTTTCCAGCTTTGATGATGAAGGAAGAACCCAGATGCCCTTCCGTGCATTATTTCATCACGAGCGGGCACCTGGGTAGAACCATCCACCTTCCGTAAGGCAGATGGATGGCTTCCTCACATGAAGAATTCAACGCCCCGAATGAGGCTCGAACCCACATCGGTGAAGGCAAGTGATTTGAAGTCAGCGACCTTAACCACGCGGCCACGGAGCCCCTGCATTCATAATTGTGCTTTGGTGTGTTCATCAAGACGGTTTCGACTTTCAACCTTCATCACCGTTGTTTTGTGTTGTTTTCATTATAGTTTCGTGTTTTCGTTGCCGTAGGTTTGACTTTCATCATCACAGTTTTTTTGGCATTGTTGTTTCGGGGGACAAATAAAAATGCAATGATCCAAACGGAAGATCGAGCACAATATGGTACATAATTAATACTGCGTATCATGATGTGATAACGAAATCTGTTCTTTTTGTGTCAGCCCCATGCATCTGAATATTTTAAAACTTTTTTTGGATTTAAGAACTTCCATCAGTAAAACTGTGAAAGGGAAGCATTTATTTCCTTAACTTATATTTAATCTGGAAGTATTGCTTCTTTATTCTTACCTTCTTTATCAAACACTCTGAATGCTTGCAGGAGTTGATCATCGGGTTCAGGGACTGTGAGACGCTTAGCCATTATGTTTAGGTAGCCATCGAAATCTGTTAAAACCTGACCTGTCAGATACAAATAAATTGTCCTGTTGTATACTAGACAAACTAAAACTGATAGGTCGAAAACGATGTTCACTATGTACAGGTTGCGCACCGGATACAGGGCCATTTGCAATTATTTTCTACATTTCCTCTAGCTGCAAGCATCTATGAGAAGGTAGTAATTTTATTTCAATAATGCAGATATGTCTTTGTTTTCAATGAATAGTTTTGTTAGCTAAGTTTAAGATAAAATTGACTGTTATCGACCATATCTGATTTTATGTACGGTCACATTATGACACTAATAATTTCCAGACTTTTACACCCAACACGTTGTTGAAAACATGACTTTTTCAAGTTGATAGAATGTTTCTTAAATAAGGCGGTAGTCTATGGTGTGGAGCAAATTGATTTCATTGTTCAAACAAATCATTCTGCTTGGTTTTCCTTTTTTCATTTCGTAGATGCATCGCTGTTTTTACGACTTTTATTATCTAAATGAGTCATTTGCTCAAAACAATTCTCAGAAGTAAACCTTGAACATTCAGGCTTTCAGTAGAGAGCTCTAAATCTTACGTATCCGCAATATCCACACTTAAAATGTTGTTGCTCGAATGCCACGTGTTACAAAACATAGACACAATACACTATTACACTCCAAGCATTTTAACGTGCATTTACAACATGAGTAATTTTTACCCTTGCACTTTTTGCCCTTTTTCGTCACTTAAAAGAGAGAGAAAAAAAGTAACATGAATTCTGGAAAATTCATACATGACTCGATTTGTCTGCCAGTTAAACAAAGACGAATTCCAACCTCTCTATACTCTGCAATAAACAAAGGTTGAATCGCGGACCGGTAAGAGAGCATTGTGACGTCAATTATGACGTCATAATGCCACATGACGTCCGGTTCATTACTACTCGAATAAATGAAGCCCAGCATTTTTTTACTAAAATATTTCAACATGTAAGAATGAAAACAATCAAGGCCTTCTTGTGATTTGTCATCTTACTGACCATGGTTCATCGTTCAGATGCTTAGATATGACGCCCTCGTGGTTCAATTCCTACGCATCTGAACTCTGAACCGTGATAACTCAAAGGCCTCGATTATTTGTCTATTAAACTGTGTCTAGTACAAAACTGTACACGAAGCAAATATTTTAGATTATCGTGATACAAGGAATTGAAAATATCCTTTTCTCATTCAAAGATGTAGATACTAGTAATAACGTATTAGAATCGAAATAATATATAGAGAATATTAGGTTACTGTCTTATAAATTTAAATTTATTAAGTGAGTCGGAGAAAATATAAAAGTCGAGGCTCTGCCGAGACTTTTATTTTTTCGTAGACGAACTTAATAAATTTAAATTTATAAGACAGTAACCTAATGTTCTATTTATCCTACCTTCTGATCTAAAATCATTCTTTAATTAAAATTCAAAATTTACCACCAACTAGATCTGAGTCTGTCTTGCACAGAAATTAATACGCCCCACCATTACACAAACAGGTATTTAAAATAAAAATATTATAAAATTAGAGCCGAAAAACAAAGGCTAACCTTGTTCTGCTTTGTGTCTGACTTCTCTGTTCTGCTGAACATTAAAGAATAATTTTAATTTGCTGCCAAGTGAAGTTTTGTCCGAAGTTCAGTTGAATGTCGGATTGCCCATCCTCACCAAGCAAACGATTGACGAGACTCATATACACGCCATATCGCCGCTTGACAAAACGAATAGGCAAACCGTTTCCTCGATGATTTTATTCAATAACACTCCATTACAGATGCAATATATTCCTAGATTGACGAGTAGAAAGCTAAAATTCTGAACAAACGCTATACATGAGTCACTTTCCCTTTCTCCGAGCGTTTCTGTTATAAAAACTTTTTGTAGTAATTGCAAGTACGGTATGCATACACTATACATTTGTGATGGTCTCACATACCTAATAAAAGCGCGTTTATGAAAATAATTGCATAAATATGTCTTTTAGCAGTTATTCTCAAAAACAAGATGGCGTCGTTTTAAAAAAAAATCAAAAAAGTAGTCCGCCAAGCTTTATTTAGTCACTGACCAGATAAAGCAAAATTTATCTGACCCCTTGATTTTTGCCTTTATTTTGCATGAAGGTAGGATAAATCTCATTATGTGATTTGCTCTCGAATAGAATCATTGTTTTCCGTTCAGATGCGTATTTTTATATCACGTGATATAATTTCTTCGCATCTGAAATCCAAACAATGATTTTATTCAACGACAAATTACTAAATGAGATATATTATTTCTTAATTAGATATGTAGTAAAATACGGGTAATTTGTTGAAATTACTTCTGTTTAACAAAGGAAAAATAGTTTGGTATCTGCTCTTTAAAAACATTGCAACTCATACGAAAATTCGATGGGTCTAATTCTCCCATATGCAGTGCATTTGGGGTTGGTAACTGATACAGCAAAATATGCTATGGATTTGATTGCATCTTTTATGCTACAAAAAGAGGTTATTATGGAAGGAACAAGACGCAGATGCCAGATGTCAGTCTGCGAAGAAATACATATATACGTCCCTGGAAAAAACATTTCAAAAACCGTGTGCAAATAGGGCAATTCACGTGCTGTTAATACGTGAATTGCCCTATTTGCACACGGTTTTTCTCCATTAATACATTGTCGGATCCAGTAAAAATGTAGTTCTTATGCAAGAATGTAGGTCAACGTGCACATCTTTCATGAAAACAGTCAAACAATGTAAAAGTAGGTTAGTGAGTTTACCCTCTTCTCCTTCCGGTTTCTTGACTAGTTCTTGAATTTCGCTCTCTGTTGGGTGCTGGGCCATGGCTCGCATGGCTTCACCCAGCTCCCGGGCAGTAATGTACCCATCATTGTCCCGATCAAACAATTTAAATGTCTCCTCTAGTTCTGAAATAAGTATGTTTAATTTGCAGGTGATGCATCAGTATTAGGCTGTTTGAATTAATTAAACGAAAAATTGCATTCCTTTGTTTATTTATATAGTAAAAAAAAGATCGGTTTTCTGAAAATTTGAATATTGTGAAAAACGTCAATAAATTAACAGTTATAAATACGAAACTGAAGATAAAATATAGTTTTGTTTTCTCGGAACAGTATATTGCCGCTATCAGTACCTATCTGCTTTCTCTTGGGGAAACATTATTTTGTGTTTGCCTTGTACAAAATAGAGTGACATCACCAGAAACAGAATAAAACGTCCTACTGAAAGACTGACTTTTCCCCCCTTTTTCTCGGGTTTACATATAAAAAAATACAAACCTGCCCTTTCTTCATCTGTGATCGCCTCTACCGCGGTCTGAAAGCATAATCATATTAAGATTCAAAACTGAACATGTTCGCCATTGTTAGGAACAATATAGGAGGACAGTGTGTTTGTCATAGCAAAACTAATAATAACTAGAAAATGCTTTTGTAAAAAAGCGCATGTCTCCCCCAATGCAAAGTCCTATAGGCAAGAAGTCAATAGGGGTCAGGAGCGAAAGTCAAAGAGACACTGATGGTTGGCTGCAATAGGGATCATCTACTTGGCATGTCCAGTCATCCCGCTAAATTTCAACACTCGTGGCCTAGTGGTTCTCAAGTCACTGTTCAGGCTCCTGTGACCTTGACCTTTGATCAAGTGACCTCAAAATAAATAGGGGTCATCTACTCTGCATGTCCAATCATCCTATTAAGTTTCAACATTGTAGGTCAAGTGGTTCTCAAGTTATTTCCAAAAAATGATTTTACATGAACAGGCCAGTGTGACCTTGACCTTTAATAGACTGACCCCAAAATCAATCGGGGTCATCTACTCTGCATGTTCAATCATCCTATGAAGTTTCAACATTCTGGGTCAAGAGGTTCTCAAGTTATTGATCAGAACTGGTTATCAATGTTCAGGCCCCTGTGACCTTGACCTTTAACGGAGTGACCCCAAAAACAATATGGGTCATTCACTCTGCATGAACAATCATCCTATGAAGTTTCAACATTCTGGGTCGAGAGGTTCTCAAGTTATTGATTGGAAATGGTTTTCCATGTTCAGGCCCCTGTGGCCTTGACCTTTAACAGAGTGACCCTAAAATCTTTAGGATTCATCTACTCTGCATGACCAATCATCCTACGAAGTTTCATCATTCTGGGTCAAGTGGTTCTCAAGTTACTGACCGGAAATGGTTTTCAATGTTCGGGCCCCTGTGACCTTGACCTTTCACAGAGTGACCCAAAAATCGTTAGGGGTCATCTACTCTTTATGACCAATCATCCTATTAAGTTTCAACATTCTGGGTCAAGTGGTTCTCAAGTTACTGACCGGAAATGGTTTTCAATGTTCAGGCCCCTGTGACCTTGACCTTTAATGGAGTGACTCCAAAATCGATAGGAGTCATCTACTTTCCATGTACAATCATCCTCTGAAGTTTCAACATTCTGGGTCAAGTGGTTCTCTAGTTATTGATCAGAAATGGTTTTCAATGTTCAGGCCCCTGTGACCTTGACCTTTGACGGAGTGATCCCATAATCAATAAGGGTCATCTACTCTTTATGACTAATCATCCTATCAAGTTTCAACATTCTGGGTCAAGTGGTTCTCTAGTTATTGATCGGAAATTGTTTTCAATGTTCTGGCCCCTGTAACCTTGACCTTTGACGGAGTGACCCCAAAAACAACAGGGGTCATCTACTCTTATGACCAATCATCCTATGAAGTTTCAACATTCTGGGTCAAGTGGTTCTCTAGTTATTGATCGGAAATGGTTTTCAATGTTCAGGCCCCTGTGACCTTGACCTTTGACGGAGTGACCCCAAAAACAATAGGGTTCGTCTACTCCAGCAGCCCTACAACCCTATGAAGTTTGAAGGTTCTAGGTCAAATGGTTCTCCAGTTATTGCTCGGAAATGAAATGTGACGTACGGACGGACGGACGGACGGACGGACAGGGCATAACAATATATCCTGGGGAGACATAATTACATATCTATACGAGACCTATCGAGCAGCACGCTTAAAATGTACACATTACACAATATAGTAAATATAAATCTACAATTAAACTATTTCAAAGATCGCTGGAACATTGATATTTACAAGGTGCTGCGTTTTCAAAACGCAAAATCATGCCCCCGGTTTTCAGTTTAAAGGTGAAGGTCATAAGAAGGTCGATGTCAGTTTGTAGTACTTGCCACAAGGTTTAATGAGTGTGAGTATTAATTAAATGGGGTCGTTTATGCCGGCTGTAGGACCATAAAATGTTATTTTTATAGATTTTAAGTTTGAAGGTGAAGGTCATATAAGATTTAAGGTCATTTATATATGGGTCAATTCGTAGGTCTTGCCACAATCACAAGGATTGTTGAGTGTGAGTATGTGTGAGTATTAACTAAACTGGGTCATTAATGTGGGCTGTAGGCGAAACGGTTAAACATGTTTTGTATGGACGGACGGACAGTTCAATCGCTATATGCCCGAGGGCATAATTCAAATAATTGTTTCAACATACCTGCAGCATTTGACATTTACAATAAATTAAATTATATATTACTGCAGTATTTGCTTTAATTAACAGTGTCATAAAGGTAATAATAACTACAGTACTGTCCTGTACAATGTCACAAAATTAGAAATAAGTTTTTCAAGATAATTAAAGGATTGGTAATTAAAATAACATAGAACTTAAGTAACATACAGAATTATTAGCATTTACAACGGAAAAAAACTTAAATAACCTTAAAATCTGCATTTACAATGCCATAAAATTAAGAATAAGCTTACTGCAGCATTGTATTTACAATGTCATAAAGCTAAAACTTAATGCAGCATTGGTAATTCACATGACAAAAAGCTCAAATTACTAAAGCATTGGCCTTTACACTGCCATAAAGCTACAAATTACAGCAGTATTAACATTTACACTGCCTTACAGTAAAAAAAACTACTGCTGCGTTGGCTATTAGCATTTCATACAGCTAACACCTACTGCAGCATTTGCTTTTACGCTGTCATAGAGCAAAAAGAACATTGGCATTTACGCATAGAGCAAAAAGAACATTGGCATTTACGCTGTCATAGAGCAAAAAGAACATTGGCATTTACGCTATCATAGAGCAAAAAGAAATACTGACGCATTGGCATTTATGCTGCCATAAAGCAAAATTACTGCTGCTCTGGAGTTTACAATATCGCAAAACTAAAAATAACGTGTTTACAAAGATTTCTAGAGCGTTTGCATTTACGATAACATACAGCTTTAGCATCTACAATATCGCAAAAATAAAAGTATCGTGTAAGGATTACTAGAGCACTGGCACTTACAATGTCATAAAGCTAAAAGTTATCTTTTCAAGGTTGCTGCAGCACTGAATTTACAACGTAATAGCACTAAACACAACTACATGTATTTTTTGATAACTATAAAGCTAAAAATATCTACACGTTTTTCTCGTGTCCTGTTAGAATAAAAGATACATGCAGCACATAAAAGTAAAAATAACTCTTTTTTTTATTACTGCTGCACTGGCACTCTCGACATATTCCAACTGAAACAAATCGAAACATTTTTAATAGATACTGCGGATGTTTGTAGCTAGAAATTGCTTAAATATTTGACAAACAGGAAATTGAACCTACACAACTTTTTCATCATTTTCCTTTGGAATTTATCATCTTCTTATCATACTAAAATAAGTGTTGCATTTTTTGCTTTCAAGATGTCAAAACAACAAAATATAACCATTCCAAGAAGACGGACACTGACATCTTCCGTTTACTCTAAAGAGCTTACTATAATCGGATAGCGACACTTCATAACTGATATGTTAATAGTACTGGTTATAGAATCTTTTTGCTCTGATAAAAAATAAAATAGATTGTATTCACTCCTATATTCAGAAGCTTGTGTTTACTCCTGTGTTCAGAAGCTTGTGTTTACTCCTATATTCAGAAGCTTTTGTTTACTCACACCTGTATTCAGAAGCTTGTGTTTACTCCTGTATTCAGAAGCTTGTGTTTACTCCTGTATTCAGAAGCTTGTGTTTACTCACACCTGTATTCAGAAGCTTGTGTTTACTCCTGTATTCAGAAGCTTGTGTTTACTCCTATATTCAGAAGTTTGTGTTTACTCCTGTATTCAGAAGTTTGTGTTTACTCCTGTATTCAGAAGCTTGTGTTTACTCCTGTATTCAGAAGCTTGTGTTTATTCCTGTATTCAGAAGCTTGCGTTTACTCCTGTATTCAGAAGCTTGTGTTTACTCATTCCTGTATTCAGAAGCTTGTGATTACTCATTCCTGTATTCAGAAGCTTGTGTTTACTCCTATATTCAGAAGCTTGTGTTTACTCCTATATTCAAAAGTTTGTGTTTACTCCTGTATCCAGAAGCTTGTGTTTACTCCTATATTCAGAAGCATAATTCGCAAATTAACAACAACTTTGCAAAACAGCGTATACTCGCATCAATATTAACTAACATTCTTTTAGATTATTTTTTGTGAGTCTGCACTAAAATTGTCAGAAATATGTAAAACGTTAGATATTTAAAAAATGAAACAGGGATTAGTCCATACGGAAAACTGATGAAATAGTTTTGTAAATAGGTTTTAGGCCTACATATAATCTGTGTGGGATTGTTTGTATTACTAATAGTTAAGGGCGTATTGTAATTTACTGAAGTGCTCAGGACATTGTAATATTTCGTTTATTTTAGAAAACGTATATACGGAAGTAAAAATGTGGTCGATTATCGACTTCCAAAAAGTTCGTGATAAAAACTGCGGTCCATTTTCGAGCGTTTGATAATACTACATTGTGCACATGTATCAAGTCTATATTTTTAAAGACCAGCAATTATCTCGCATTTTTGTTGGAACCCGGTCGCTTGTTTTCTGTTTGAATATTTTATATCTTTAAACACATAGATCTTGCAATATCCTTGATCATCGTAAATATTTTATTTTTTTTAAATGTCTGAAATTGTTTCTTTATCTTTTTAATGTAATTAGTATAAAGTGAGAATTATCTTACAGATGAAGAATGAAATCATTTTTAGCTGATCGTTTTTATTACGAAAGATTTATAACCCGTGACAAATCTACTCTAATAAATGGAAAAATTACGTTAGAAATATCTGTATAATACGGTGTAGGGCCTGTTACGGCATGGACATCGGGGTATTATATGTAATATTACCGTTAAATTTAATACAAGCCACACTTTTTGCCTTTAGGTCGTGTTGCAAAAAGAGAATGGGATGAACTTAGATCGAAACTGACACTGTATTTTACTGGGTATTTTGAAATGTGTCTGGTCAACATCTAAATATGAAAGGAGCAAAATTTAAGGTAATTTTATGAAAGATAAGGAAACTGTAAAAATCGCCAGTGTTACGCAAAAATAACATCGCAGCTTACCGCGCTCTCAGAAAGTTTCACTTTTTCCATCATTTCCTCCGAACGTCCGTTTTGTTCTGGATATAACGTCACAATCCACAAATAAATGCAGAGGCCGCGTGACTTTTCCCGCCGCTTATTGCATGAGGATTCGACCGGTTAGCGTAACGCCAAAACGTTACGCTTGAAAAAAATATGAGAACTGAAATTCAAATACTCTTAAAAATCATTTATTTGTTTGTGTTTCTGTTTATTTATCTAACACACAATATTCAAATTTAACGAGACACAATTCTTAAACTGCAAGCAATTAAGGAATGTTGCTGTTAAAAAATTGTCGACCTTTATGAACCTGTTAAATAATTTAAGAAACAATTTACAGTCCCCGATGTGGGATTTGAACCAAGAACACCCATTATTGCAGGACAACGTTTTAAAGACATGAACTAACGACAGGCCAGACTCCTACAATTTACTGAAACCCTATGCTGACAAATTCTGTAGTTAATGTCGTAATTCACGTAGGGACATAATCTACGCAAGCTTACGTTTGACGTTGAATACAACGTGCGGGTGGCAATTTCTGTTTCACCTGAAAAAAGTCCTGACAGTTTGCTAATATTGCGATAGCTTGTTTGATTTATGTAACTTTTTAATACTTCGTGACGGATTTTTCCAAATATTGCTATCAGTTTTTAAAAGTTACCCAACAGTCTATCAAGAAGTCTATTTCTACAGGCGACGGACTGTTTTTCCCGGTTAAAATGCAAAACAATAAAATAAATACTGGCCGACAATGTATTTTTATCATCAACAAGACTACACTGGAACTTAGAAAGGCCAAAACATAAATGGCCTGTATTATCAGTTCTTAAAAGAGAAATTAGATACATTTTTCAAAAGGACTAATTTCATCAAACCGCCATCTTGGTTGAACCTGAACTCGTATAATATTCAGCTTAATTATACTTCTGTCCTAAAATATTTAGCCCTTTATGGCACATCTGTTTAATATCTGTGCAAGTGAAACGAACCGAGTTTCGCCGATACGTCCGTAAAACAATGGATTTTGTAACTTTGTGAAATTAAGTAGTTTCAATGACTTTTAATTTACACCGAATGCATACACATGTACCATTAATAATCAAAAGGTAGGCATAAATAACATGTAAAGAAACACGAAAATGGTTAACACTCGGACGAAAATTTGAAAAAGGCGCAACACAGTGCGCAACGTCATGAGCGAGCCCCGATGTTACATAGTTATAATAAAGTATATTGCATCAGGTGTTTTAATTGCTTAAATTGTATAAAGACTAAAGTCGTATTATACACCCCAAAACCACTGAGGTTTCTCAGTATACATGTAGTCTGCGGCTTTGTAAGATGACAAATAAAATTAAACATTGTAATTCCAAACAAACATACCTAACTGAAAAAAGAGAATAAAAGTATACGCAACACAATATTTCGGTTTCGTGTAGATGCAGACCCTTAGGGTCGAGCTTGTTGTTATATACGTATGCAATCAAACACGTTGAAGGCATTCTGCTCGAGACCCAGTAAGACACAGACTGTTGGATATTTCATACAATTACCTCGTTTTACTATTACCGAAAACACAGTACAAATATTATTCTAAAATATTTGTGTAATCTATCAAAACCCTTATTGGACTTTGTTACTATTTACATAAAACTTTAGCAGAGTCACATTGTACCTTTATGATTAGCCGAAGATAGTTTTTTTTTTCAATTCCGTCAAGTAAAGGTAAATAGACCAACCTTTTAAAATATGAAATTTATCATTTTAGATAAAATTTGTCTATACGAAGATAATAATTGAGCCGCGCCATGAGAAAATCAACATAGTGGCTTTGCGACCAGTATGGATCCAGACCAGCCTGCGCATCCGCGCAGTCTGGTCAGGATCCATACTGTTCGCTAACGGTTTCTCTAATTACAGTAGGCTTTAAAAGCGAACAGCATGGATCCTGACCAGACTGCGCGGATGCGCAGGCTGGTCTGGATCCATGCTGGTCGCAAACCCACTATGTTGGTTTTCTCATGGCGCGGCTCATATTTGATAGATTAACTGCAAGTATTCACAAATATGACAAGATTTGTACACGCGTTTCAGAATGATTTTTAAATAAATCAAAGTCACTGCTCCTAGACAATTTGTTTAACCTATGTTTAAAGCCATGTTTCAACTGTACTTCGTTAATTTAACAGCGTCTGATTAATTTATCTAGTTTTCTAGTACTGACGTTTTCTACATAAGTAAGCGACAACTTCCCCACATGGATCAAAGGTGGAGAACTAATGACTTCTTTCAAAACAGCACGAAAATATTTGCCTTGAACAGGCGGATCGAACTTGCGGCCTCACTACAGGCAGTTTTGTACCCTACGTATGAAGGTAATAGTACATGCTGCTGCCGTCCTAACAGTATAAAAAAGTTTAAATCTGGTAACTGAAAAAATCAGCATTTTGAGTTTTTTATATCTAGCTACTTCTGTTAATTTTTACACTATATATAAACAATTTTATGCTGAAACTAAATCATAAGTTTAATATTTGTGTTTTAGTTTTACTATTTGATAACCTACTTGTACGTTACTGTTACGTATAAATCGGGTCAGTTGCATTAATTAAACCGTTTTTATTTCGCAGTAAAGATACTAACTGAAACAGAGTAAAACGTCAAAGTAACAAGACAGAAATATTTCAATAGTTTTTACTATATATCAAGTTATAACTTAAGTTAAACTACAACCGCACAATGTATAAGCGTACATTTTTCTGTACAAAAATCAATTCATGTATTGCAAACACCGAAAATTTGATATTTTAATTACAAAATCTAACCTTTGTCATCTTTTGGTAATAGAATAGACCTCCGTATCACATTTACTCTAGATTAAAACTCTAATAACGAAGCCCTTGTATTTTCAATTCCTTTTCAATATATAACCAATGCCTGAATAAATGAACACTCTATCCAAAAGCTTATAGAAAAATGATAAAAAATTATAATCATCAATGTAAACTAGCCAAAAAGGCCGTACACTTGGACGTTTGTTTAAACGATTAGTTTGTATTACATCAACATAGGAATTTTCTTATTTTGCCACTTTACATTAAAGGTATTCTTCGATAATTTCATAAAAGTACGTGACAAATTTTATCTTGAAATGCTTTATCGTTAATAAGTTTTATGAAAAATGCGTACATTACAGAAAAGGTTTTATCTTAAAGGCTAACTATTCGTTTGTTTACAATACATCATGTGTGGATATAGTATTTTGACATATATCAACTTATATATCAGCATAACATGTTCCCTTCTTTAGTAACATTGCTACATTTTAAAATTTATTTAAGTTTTTAGCATTAAACGTAAGTTTTTATATCTATACTAAATATTTTTTCTGATTTTTCAAGGTTTAATTGCTTCCTTTAAAAAAAAAGGCTGTTTTTACTATTAATCAAAACTTTTAAATAAATGATACTTTTTCTGTGAATATAACTATAAGAACATCACCATTTTGACAAAAGATAACATATCACTCTGGAATACATAGTAATAAAAATGTATATATATGTAAGGAACATTAAAACACAACGAAGCATCCAAGTACTAGAACTGAAAATAAACTAGCATGAGCCAAAACGGCAAAAAGCAATTAAACGCATACAAGAGCTGCAAGCGAAAAACAAAACTTTCTTTTAAACAAATTTAGAAGTCATAAATTGTCTGATGTAACACTTACCTTTGGCATCGTGTTCGGTTATTGTTCTCAAATAGAAAAACTCGCACAAAAAAAAATCTTTTTTTTTCTGAATACAAATACCCTAAATCGGTTACTTCCAAGTGTTTCCACGCATAAACTAGAAAGTTCAACACAGTCCTGTTAGCTTTTTAATAGTTCTTAATTCTAGTTTTCTATTTAATGTTCGAAATCTGTGTATTTTTGTGATATAGACCGGTAAATGAACGTAGCAAGTAATTGTTAATGCGAAAATATTGTCATAAAATCTCTTTATGTTCGGATTTATTATGATATTTAATTACCCTTGTTACAATTATTTGAATAGATAGATCAAATACAGGGCAAGTTTAGATTAGAATATGGAATTCATATAAGTCATCTTTTGTGGCCAATTCTGTGTTAATAAAAAAGGGATAAGATCAGATCGGATAAAAATGTAAACACAGAAAAACAAACAAACATCTGAGTGAAAAGGATTATGATAAATTAATCCGTTCTTTAAAAATAAAAAAATAAAAATAATGTTATCACGGTAAATAAAGGCAAATGGCATTGGCACAAATGTATCTCCACATAGAACAAACTGACTTATGACACTAAAGTAAGAAAAAACTAAGGACATTTCTATATATGTTTTCTTTGTATTTTATGTAATATTATACATTATTTGTTAATTAAGAATGTATTGAATGGCAGTAAATCTTCATCCGATTTGCATCGATAGACCTTGAAAAGTGTTATGGCAAAATGTGTAACTAGTACGTTATTGCTTTGAAGTACTTAATGTATGCGTCTGCCAAGTTTCGTGCGCAACAGAAGTTTCGAACTGAAGATTATTGAAACAAGGTCTAGAGCTTAGTCCAACTTTGTTTCTGTTTCCTTTTCTAAATGAGTGAAATATATTGCAAAAAATGAGAACACAGAAACTTCTTAAAACCGAAAATAATGCCTAAATTAACCCTCCTCTCGTATATGTACGAGTATACATTAGCTTGGTTGAATCTCCTGCTCAATGATATCCTGTTACAGTAATTTATGAACTATCAAAAGTAATCACTGCGCGGTGATTTAGAAACAGGATATTGTGGTAATTTGGGCTTAATTATGCTTCCGTGAATTACTTTACAAAAAAAGACCCTTTTTTGACTAATACCCGCATTTGTCGAGACAAAGGTACATATATTCGACGGATTGGCTTTTAAACTTGCACAATATGTGTGTCAACTACGTTGGCACGATCTCCTCCCCATTTGATCCTTAACTCACTCTTACTGAAAATATACCAATATGGTCCTGATATTACTGAATTTGATACGAAACAAAGAAAAAAAGCTATTTTACTTGTTTATGGCCTGGTCTGAATAAGAATTACCAGTTATCTTCTACCATCAACATAGTATTGATTGAAACTAATTACCCCGTTAATAATTCATTATTTAGGCCTATCACTTACATTTATCAGAATATCCTGGTCAAATTTACATTTCAATATCACTTGCTACAATAGACTTACAGCTGAATACATGTATACATTTGTTTTCAACACATACCCTGTAAGTGATGAAAACAATAGCATTTTCTCTCAATTTTTTGTCATTGCCATTACAAGAGCCACAAATGTATAACTCAATGCCGATATCATTTAGTCTTTACTTAAAAACATCAACCAGAAACAGATGGAAAAGTTAACGGTTTCGAAAATTTTGAAGCGCTTTAAACCCAATCTACTTCTTGTATAAATTCTTAAATTTAGTTGCAAAACAGACCTTTCACCTGAATGGAATGATGCTAAACCATTTTAAACATTTTGAGAAAGTTTATCCAAAAGTTTAACATGGCTTATTTCCCTCATTTCTTGTTGAAAACGATGAAAAACAATTCGGTTTGTAGATTCTGAGAACATAAGATTTTACAACAACTTATCATTTTCATTTCTCTTTTTTTTTATCCCTATCCAAGATAGAGCAAATTTGAAAATTCCATTAAAGATATCTCCAATTCGCATCTTTCACTAAAATATTTTATATTTACTTTAAATGTAGAAAATCCACATAAATTCTATTCAACTTTACTAAATAGGGCCTATATTATAATTAAATGTTATGCAGTAACAGTCAATTGTTAAAAAATACTTCCAGTGTTTTTAGTGGTAGAACACATTTATACTGTGTTTAGCTTTACATGTATTAAGTGTGTATTGTTTAAACCTACTGCATAGTACTGAAAAACACATTAACTTATAAACTTTATGTTCACATAAACTATATGTAGTTATTATCCATTATGACATTTGGGTCTAGCATACCTTTAAAAGTGTAGTTAATGACAAAACTGCATCTCTTCAAACGGATTTAGAGAATTTCTCGATTAAGCTCTTTAGGCCATGGAGCACTTTGGTGCCAAGTCCAGCACATAAAGTCGTCACATCTAACAGAGATTGCCCCTTATGAAGACACAATTTATGTTATAAAGAGTTCTTCAAGACAAACAGAATGGTTACTTAAATTCATGGAGATAGAACGCTGTAAAAATCCAAGGATGATAGGTCAGTCTGTAAATGACTGAGTGTTACAAAGAGAACGAAACATTACGCATGTTACCTTTAAGTGTAACGAGGACCCCCTGTATATATTATTTCATCAATAAAGTGTTCATTCTATCTTTAGCGGCCTTAAATCGCTCTCAAGTACCAAGATTTGATTGATTGTCGTTGCTGTTATCAATAATTCTACTAATATCTGAAGGGCAACAATCAAGTACAAATTAATTCATAGTTTCTACGTGTACTTGACAATATTTGAAACTGCTAAAGTTAAACTTGTGTGTCATGGACAGAAAGTACCGTTTTGGACAAAGGGATTGCATTTGACATATTGAAGTTCTAACAAATTGGTATTTAGTTGTTTGAAATTATCGCTTAGCTGGTCACTTAATTAAAAGTGGCGGCCACTAAAAGATGTTTAACTGAAACGTATATTAGAACTTAAGTTTGCCTTTGAAACTACATATTGTAGACTAGATACACAAGTTTCAGACGCCAAAAACTGCATAATATACAATGCTGACGCATATGTACCGACATTCCTACAATATGTAACCGCCTATCATTTTTAAATCAAAGGATATTACATTTTCCGCTAATTCGTAAATTTTAAACTTTTTCTGCTGCTATTTATTACAATACGAACGTAATTTTTAATTATCTTTTAATATTAAATAAAGAAATTTGCCTTGATTTATGATAAATGTAATACCACCGTTTGGTACCGTTGTCGCCATTTCACGTGACATTTCATAAATATGTGTAAGTGTTACTACAACCACATACACCCGAAATTTCGTGTCACGGGTCGGCACACGGTAAAACGTTCAAATTTAAGATAAGATGGATTAGCTCAGTCAAGGTTAAGGTGGCAATCTGGCAAATTTATGATTAATGTTTTATTGACCTCTATATATGAAATTTACAAAACAAAAATTGGTTCAAAAGTCATGGCTGTACGCAATATGTACTAGTATTTCATTTAAAGGATTTATTTAAAATTAAACTCTATACGTTTTAAGTTTTTGGATTTGTTATCATATTTAAAACGTGTGCCCATAAGCAATACACTCATTGTTTGATCATTTAAAACTTTAACTTTTCAAAAGAAATTGAAGGCCATTTGCTATTCAAAATACACGCAGTATCAATACAGTAAGTAGCGTTGATAAGTTTACAATATTTGTAGATAAGTGACGACATACTAAATATCTATTTCTAACTTCAATATATTTTTTTCTAGTAAACTAAAACCTGCAGAAAAGTAAAAAAAAAAAATAAATAAATAAAAGCCGGCTACAAATTGAAGCTTCTCGTTCGCAAAATAATTGTAAAAAAATCGGCTTCCTTAAACACCCAGTTTGAAAAAACATATAGTTTTAACCGAAAGGATTTACATTTGAATGTTTTGATAACATAACTCCATAGATTGTTGCAGATTATTCGTGTTCATTTTTGAGTAGCAATAAGAAATGTTTTATTTGATATAAAAACTGATATTTAGATCTACGTATAACTTAACTTCATACAAACGGCAAAACTATAACAAAACGCACTTTTTGTATTGAGATGATTTCATTTTACCAACACAACAGCGAACGAGAGGCTATAAGCACACAAAAGTAAAAATATATTTTATATGCAATGATACATCAAGTTATATAAAGTTTTAGCACAAAGCTGTAATACATTACCAAATGGTCTACTTCCTCTTGTCCCTTAGCCTAGTGTTACACAATATCAATATTACTTCCACACAAAATGTTTAAGATATAATTATTATCACATACCCATTTTTAAACAACGTTAATCTCAAACGTCAATATTTGTCCGCACTGACGTTCAAGACGTCACGGCACATTTAGAACATGTGACATATTTGACGTTCAAGACAAGATGTCACGGCACATTTAGAGCATTTGACATATAAAACAAACTAATTAAACACATATAAAAATGTAATCACAGTAACAGAACAACTATGTTGGAATGTAAAATTGGATGTTAGAATGTGTGACTTAACAATGCCACTTTAGTAATAATGTAATTTTAACTTAATTTACTTAAAAAGTAGCTAAATATAGCTTAACTAGTTAATGTAGAATGAGTAATTAAAAGCTACTACAATAAGCTATTTATCAATGTAGGAGAAAACAAAACGATGTGCTAAACAGACTACAGGCTGAAATAATTTCTTTACAAAGTAAGGCAAATTTATTAGAATTGCTTTGTTTTTGCTATTCAAAACCTGTTCAAACTTCAATGAATATGGTTTTCTTTTCTTTAGTAATAAGGGTTTATATATTTACATGACATATATTTAATCTTTATTAGAGTCTCATCTATGTACATACATATGTTACATTCATAATACTTAAAATCTAATGCACACAGCCGTTCTAATAAAAGAATGATAAGGGACTAAAATCATTATTCATAACACTCCCAGTTAGATACTTAAGCTCCGAAAATGTTGCTAACCTATTACTACCATTAAAATCATAAAGTGCCCCTTAAAACACTTTACATTAAGAAATCAGCACCCGCTTTGATAATGTCAAGCAAACATATGCCGCTTGAAAAAAAAATGTCTAGCTGGTTGTCATCACATAGGTTACAGACATGTAAACTTCTCCGTATGTTAAACATTCTACATTTTCTGACTGGTAGTTTGTGGTTCATACATCTTAACTTCAAGAGTACAACACCTAAACCATATGGCAAAATATAAAGCAAAGTCAGTCTTAAAAATAAGATAATTCGAACATTTATTTTATAATCTGAACATAATATTAATTATATTCTGAACGAACTGATCATGAAGTCTAGTATTTACAGCTTTCTTGCAGCTAACCGAACACCAAACGACTGATCTAACAAGTAATTAGATAAATAAAGACTGTCTAAGTTTTTTCCATAAAACATACCCAAAGACGCATAACATTACTTCTACAAAGCGAGGAATACATAGTCTTATACAATGTTGAAGTATTTTTGCAATTTTACTATTAAGTAAATATACACCAGTAGTTAAGAACTCTGCTTTCAATAGGCAAAGCTCGCCATAGATCATACAATTTGGTGTACCCTGTTGACATTTAAGAATAAGTTTATAAAATTTCAACTGAAACTTATCACTATTGTTAAGATTATCTATACAATGTTTATGAAGCGGAAGTGGGAAGACAACCTTGTATGGAAGCCTACAAGGCGAAAATGAAAAAAAAAAAAAAAAAAAAAAACGACAATTCTGTATGGGAGATTTGGCGCGTGACGTCATTTGTGGCGTCATTTTCATTTATGTTGTAAAACTTGCCTTAAAAACGATGTTTATTAGGCTTAAGAACAAATTTATATCGTTTGTATAATACTCATAAATGTAGCTGCGTACGTGCTCCTTTCGCGGAAGGAATAATACTGCGTTTTTAAAATCGCACAGAACTCGTGCAAAGTTCTAGACACAAAGTAATTGAAATTGTACCTATAGTTATATAGTAACAGTCTTGGATAATTGTGAAACTTTTCTCTTGATTTTGACATTTACTATATTTGGTTTTACATTTAGATATGCTGGATTAATATCTATTTGGTCTGACATTTATCACAATTACAATACTCAAGTTTTTTCTTCTAAAAACTGTAATTAAGTCCAAATTTTTTAGTTTTCATTTCTTCATAATATCTTATAAAGCAATTTAGTGGACAAAGTACCTGCCACATAGCCCGAAGGTCGAGGGCTCGAACCCAACATGTTCGTCTTCCCTCTTTTACAAATTGCCCTTTTTGTGCAACAATTAAGCAAAACATTTATCGATTTAATCCTGATAGGCCCGAACATGTAGCGACTGAAAGATATATAGGGAAGCACTACGTTATGGGATTTTATCGATTTTAAGTATATGAAGGAGTTTCTAAGCAGTGTCAAAACTGTCCCCCCCCCCCCCCTTGCTTACGACAAAAGTATTTTTCAAGAGGTAAATGCAAGAATATTTGAAATAAGCATCGAACATTTTTTATTAAATAAATACAGAAATAGAACTAGATATAATTGACCAGTTATACTTTTCAGATAAGAAATCTTATTCAACTGCTGCAGACACACTTTAAAAAAGAACTCATTCAAACTTCAGCGTTGCAATATGTATCTTTTGGAAAAATAATATTCTGCAACGACTGATATTAAGAAAGTAAGAGTGAACTTTTTCTATCAAAGCCCGCCATATTGGTAAACAACACAATCTATTATGGTATATACATGTAATAGTTAAAGATATGGATAGCAAACATATACCATCAATTTTGGCACAAAATAAATATATGTGAATGAAATAAGTAAAAAGTAATCCATTTTGGCTCATACAAAATAAATATCAGTGAATTAAATATATACCATGGGTAAACAACAATTTTCGCACATTCATAATAGATACATGGGAAGCAAAAATATAGAGTCTACCATGGATACACAACAATTAATGTTGGTACATACATAATGAATACATGGGAAGCAAATGTATACCATTACATGGGTAAACAGCAGAGCCAATTTTGGTACAATAAAATAGAGATATGGGTGTAATACACTACCAAGAGAATGTATAGCATGGGTAAACAAAAGTCAATATTGGTACATACTTTACCAGTTACCGGGCGGCTCCTTGTGGTCTAAAACATAAGGAAGAGAATGAATGCCGTAGAGGGCTCTAATTTTCGTGAATGACACTAACTGTCATAAAGGACGCTTACAAAGCGAAAACTATTGTACACGGTGTCTCCTACTGGTTGGATGAAGGTAACTGTTACAACAAAATTCATAACAACTGCCGGTACATATGTTTTCTTTTGAAGTACTAACATTTGTGACCTGTTAGTGTAACACTGAGATATGCGTCTGGAATTTCCTTGTGACACATCGCACTTGTAAATGTTTGTACCATGTTATGTGAATATTCTAACCATTCATAGGAAATTTACTGACAGTACAGGAGTGTGGTTTTGACCTTTTATCGGAAGGTCTGGGTCTTGAGCTTTACACATTGTCTTTTGTGTCGAGTATTATTACAATTAATTGAAGAATGGCAAATTTATTGACCGGGCACGAAGTTTGATCTTGTTAACGTTTGATCTCCATATGTGACCTTAATATTGCAGCATGGCGAACATTTGTGTCAATTAGTTCAAAACTCTATCTTATGGACCGGTTACAAATGACGGACAGACGCACGGGTGGACTAGGCGCACACCTATGATGAAAGCAATTTCAAATGCAAAAGAATAAATTCTTGTACGAGATGGTCATTAAATGTACGTAGATATGCGGTTTTTAAAGATGGTTAATCACATTTTGGACAAGCTATGGCGCTGTATGAAACTTTACCAATTGATTATATGCATTTAGTTGTGTTCACTGAGCGGGTAGATGATGTAAGATTTCACCGAATGCATTTTAAGAATTTGATTTTCTTATCCAGACAAAATTGTTTTAACATATTAAGTACAAATTTAAAAGATACACTTTGCCAAAGGAATTACCTGAATATCAGAACTGTTGTTTTACATTTGGCTAAGATTGGATTGACAATAATATATGAAAAATGCAAGTCTATTATTACCTCTTGTTGCGCAACCAAGAAAAAATGGAAGTGCATGAAATCAGAAGCTAAACCTGTTTTAAACCTGGTTCTTGCGTTTTGGTTCATATTGTTGAAATATCCAAATATATATCAAATGCAAATATGAAGTAGTTTTAAACTCTTAAAATATAAAAGAGGGATTGTCAATTTCATACACAATAATAAAACACACATTTAATAGTGATTCAACTCTATGTAATGCGTCTTTTTGTGTCTTAAATAAATCTTTAACTGAATATATAAAAGCTGAAAAATGTCATAAAAATGTTACTTAAAACGTGACTGACCACCTTTAGAGTCAGGGTCACAAAGAGTAATATACATGTATATGCATACGTTTTTAAAACCGCTAAAATTTGTAATTATTAATGTTAAACTTCCTTATATTATAAACTGTCATTTATTATATACAAGAGTCCGACGAAGTGGCTCTTAACAAAGCGAAAATAAAAGTCATACATCACACCTATATATGTAAGTACTTAAATTACAACTTGATAAAATAAGAATAAAAAACCAGATGGAATTACCACAATAATGAGACAAGATCATAAAATGGAATGATAAAGTTAAAAAGAAATCAAATGTAACAAAATCTTTTCATATATCTTAAGGCACTTAAGTTTTATTACAAAAATAAATATTTAAAACTAACATACCATATCTTTCTATAACGGCTTAATCTATTGATCCAACATAGATTTATGTTAAACCTTGATTAGTCTATTAACAGTCAGAGATTTAGTGAAATGCAAGCGTCACTTTGTTATCTTTAACTAATTTCTTTACCCTTGGATAATCACATAAACTTTTATAGGCGAGTTCTTATTCCATGTTCTAATTTGTAGTTAAATTCCTAATTACATGTAAAGCAAATCTGGTCTTCTTTTACTTTTATTCGAGTATTTCATTTTCAATTAAGATTAATTAGAACTGAATCAAGATTAATTAAAGTTTAATAGATCAAGTGATTGATTTTTTTTTTTTTTGGATGAAACATAAGAATAATACACTGCTATCACGCG
The DNA here is from genome assembly GCF_021730395.1 of Mercenaria mercenaria. NCBI lineage: Eukaryota > Metazoa > Mollusca > Bivalvia > Venerida > Veneridae > Mercenaria > Mercenaria mercenaria. The sequence continues at coordinate 34,338,119 of NC_069361.1, read as the reverse complement.
CTCATTAATTTCTAATTAAAGCTTAAGTACTAGCACTTTCATTATTTGTAAGGATTTGCTACATGCAGCTAAGGCATTCTGTTTCGTAAGAAAATGTAGGAATATTTCGCTGATTGAATGTGCGGATAGAAACGTCCGCAAAACAATTACCCGAGAGCCAGATATTTCTCTGGTGATAGATACTTTTTGCAAGCCGTATTCTTCAATCAATACAATATGTAAAGTAAAGCTCAACCACTATTTATCACAGCCCGCCCGCTTAGCTCAGTAGGTAAGAGCGTTGGTCTACGGATCGCGGGGTCGTCAGTTCAATCCTCGGACGGGGCGTATGTTCTCCGTGACTATTTGATAAACGACATTTATACTGGTACAGAATCCAGGAACACTGGTTAGGTTAACTGCCCGCCGTTACATGACTGAAATACTGTTGAAAAACGGCGTTAAACCCAAAACGAACAAACACTATTTATTAAAGTAGCGCATTAATTTACACATTCATTTATAAATAACAACACGTGAGTCTTCTTACACACCGGGGTGAAAGACAAGCCGATGATGTTCCAGCGCAGGCAAAAAAAACCCCGAGAAAATCCTGCCCGGCATGCAATAAATATACATAGATTCTACAACTAAAATAAAAAACATTAAGAAAAACTATGAAATATAGAACACAATTTATAACTCTATGAAGTATTAAACAGTGCATTTTGCATGTAATGCTTGATAACGAGTAAAGCATTTCATGATTAATTTATCTCATAATTTTAATATAGCTTGCTCTATATTTAATATACAGTCTATTAAGATTATCAATTCATTTGTGAATTTTCAAGTCACGATTAATGTCTTGAAAAGTAACTCTATCTATCATCTCTATATTGCATTTCAAAAGAATAAATAGTTTCTTTCAACAGACGTAGCAGAGGGTATTTGAATTGCCTTCTTAACGATATCAATGTATACTATCGATTTGTCGGATTTTTTTCTTTCTTTTTACAACAGGTCACATTTCAATCATTTGGAGTTTTAGCTTCGCTTTTTACAAAACACCCAATTACCTCAACAGAAAAAAGTATCAATTTCATTTTAAATAAATATATTTTGGTTTCGTTCAAATACGCGTGTATGCTTGAGGAAATATGTGGTACGCGACTTAAATGAATTTTGCTTGGTATTGACAGCAAAACTCGGCTGTTAAATAAATATCAGATCATCAAATTGATTGAATAAACTGGCTGGCCACAGTGTAAATAAATTGGCATACATTTTTGGTATCATTCAAGTGTGATGTTATATAAAATAATTACTATGTTATTAAAGCTATAGCATCATGCTAGCATTAGAAATATGTGTAGCAATATGAATAATGACCTTTTTCAAATCTGACAGCGGAACAGAAAGTGAAAAGAACTTCTTTTATAAATACAACCGATTCAGAAATGAAAGGCTTCAGCTATTCTGTCCTTGAAAACTTCATTTTGATGCAGAAAATCGCAATTACAGTTTCAAGATTTTATTTAGATCATGGGTTATCACAACCATGTGATCAGAACAATAACACCATTAGAAACAAGTAACTAAACATGTATATGTTTAATATAATAGGAAATACTAAGACAAAAAGTTTGTATTATTTTAAAGGAGAATGACTATTTGACATAAGATAAAAGAGTCTTACAAAATTTAGCCAATTTGGCAAGTTCTTTTTTTTTCATTTACTGTTCATTAATTGATCTAACTTAATACAATTAGAGTTACGATAAAAGTACAAGTAAATATTTTTGTTTCTGTCATCTGAAAAATGTTGACATTCAAACAAGTAATGGAATTCATCCTTAAACGATTACTATTACACAAGTGACCTTTCAATATTTTGACTACGACCTACTTCAATAGGGAAATTGAGATTCATTAAAACCAACATTTTATTTATTTGTTTCCTATGCTCGCATAGAAGGTCAGTCTGCCTCACTTTGGTTCGGCACAGCACAAAAAAACTATTTCTCTTTTAACCCATTATTCAGACAATCGTCCCTTTCTTCTTATTCTTCATTTGAAAGCGGTTTAATCTGCATGATTTTGAACCATTTGGGAGGATTGTTTATATGTTGGCAAATCTTAACTACAACCGATTTGTGTTGTTTCTTTCATGCCAATATATGGTCAATCTCTTTGAATATTATGTATTTACATTGAAATGAAAATATGCAACAAAATATAATTAAACTATCAGAGCTTCAAATTCACTTGTTGGGTGAATAGTTCAATATCTTCATTTACTTACAATAAATGGCAGGAAGCATAACGTAGAAATAATTAAAAACGGCTATCAGATTAATGAAATTATAGACCGCCCTGGTAACACACCGCGCCCTCCCCACCTCTAACCCCATCCCATCCCACAAACATTATTTTTAATTTGCTTTCTTTTTTTTAAATCTTAAACCTTCCATGAACATTTATCAGCATGCAAAGTTGTACCTCCCCCACCTCGCTCCTCCACCCAGTCACCCCCCACCACCCATACGTTGCAACCACCCCTACCCTCGACCTGCCAACTTTCTTTTATTTTTTTTTTCAATCGATATGCTCATAATAAGACAAATCGCAGATTTTAGATGCAACGAATTAGCATTTTGTCAATATTTCGAATATTATTGAAAAGACATGTTTTATTAAGTAAAATGTTTCAAAACTCTAGAAAATTATTGAAAAACGTAAGTATGCCACATTTAATTAAGAAATAATAAATCTGTTCCTATATTTTATCAGTTAATAAAATATGGGCAGGAGTTTGGATGCGTAATAATTAAATCACGAGTGTGTAGCACGAGTGATTTAATTATTCGCATCCAAACGACTGACCATGTTTTATTAATTGATAAAATTATTGGAACATATTTATTATTTCGATTCTAACAATGCAAATACTTCGCATTTTACAGTACTACATTTTCAGCTTTTCAGCGTAGTACGTCATTCCGGTCATATGCTGTTACAATTTACCCCCTATGGTTAGAAAGAGTTGCATAGCCAATGGAACGTATAGATATTTGTTTCTTTTTATCAGAATTTTGAGAAGTATTTATGAATTAGTAATCTAACAGCTCGAAAACTAATTATGAAGAGAATCATAAAATTAGTCGAGTTGACTCTGTGTTACAAGTTACGAGCTTAACTTTATATGACGTCACATCAGTATGACGTCATACTTTATGTCATACATTTATGACGTCACCACTGAATCTTAATTAAGCTAATTGAATTCGCTCGTAGAGATCAAAACGTGTTTTACGGTCCTACACATAAGTCAGTATGACTTTTTATCATATTTGTGTTTTTGAAATGCTGTTTTCAACCGTTTGGCCCTTAAATAATTCGTATGTAATGGAACTGAAGTAGAATCTCTTATGCCACAATCATAGGGGGTGAAATGTAACAGCCAACCATGTTTTATCGTAGATTCATGCATAGGCGATTTCGCTATATGTTTATATAGCAATTGCTGCAGATCGTGTTAGAATATTCATTCTAATATGCTTTTCTCTGTTAAAACACTCTTACGCTAGAATAACGTCACGTTAACGTGCGGTGACGTTAATGTTTTTGTTGCGACCAAGAAAGAGCGCTACTATAATTTATCTACTGTTTTAGATTAAGGGCATATTAGAATCGAAATAATTTATACTAAAACCGTATTTTAACACTATTTATACACTCGGGCGGTAATACGTCGTACAAATAATTTCACTCGGGCTGCATGAATAGATGGTATTTGTCCGAGAATAATCAAGCACTGCGGTCACTTTATTACTCCTGCTATAGCTCATGTTATAAACCAAAGCATTCGTTACGGAATATTTCCAGATGCATTTAAGGAGGCGTTTGTAATACCAATTTTTAAAAGCGGTAACAAAGATGACCCCAATAATTATCGACCGATGTCAATTTTACCAACTATGTCTAAAATTTTCGAAAGACACATTCCTTTTTTTAAGTCGACTAAAATCATCCATTCCTCACAGTCAGGTTTTTGTCAACATGATTCGTGCCACACTGCTCTTATTCACTTAATATATACTTAGTTAAGAGATATATATCCTGGGAAATATGTTGGGTCAGTGTGTCTTGACCTTAGAAAAGCTTTTGACTTAGATGACCATCAAATTCTCCTGTATAAACTTGAACTGTATCAGTTTTCTAACAATACAATTAATATATTCAAATCGTATCTTTCAAATAGAACTCTGGTTATTAACTGAAATTGAAGGGTACGTTCCATGATTCGGATATTGGAAGAGTGATAAAACATACTTTCAGGGGTGTAGTGACTAAAAAAGTCAGAAATGAAAAAAATGGGCAAAACTTACAAGGCAATACATTGGAGTTGACTGGAAAACATCAGAATCTGTTCAAACAGGACATGAAATCACCACACATCATCTACCATCATTGGATCATTCATATTCGTCTTGTGGAATCGGATCATAAAGATATGGACACAATATTAAGTACTATTACAAGCTCCAACAATTTAGACCAGTTTGAACTGAGTGAAAAATCCGAATTATTACTGCAATCTCAATTAACACTAAACAAATGTAATGAAGAATGTAGATGGAATCCTGAAATTTTTAGAATGTGTTTAACTTTATACTGTATATCAACAAAAAGCTACGAATTTATTTCAAAATGTGGATACTTAATACTTCCATCCGAGAGCCAAATAAGAAGGTATAAAAATTAAGTTGATCAAACAGCAGGTTTCAACAATGATATTTTTCAATGGATGAATAATTAGGCTGTTACAGAAAATATACCTGCAGAAGGATTTGAAGGTGGACTTTAGGTTGATGAGATGAGAATCCAGGAGGATATTCAGTTAAAAAGAGTTGGCAATGAATTTCAACTAATTAGCTTTGTTCAATGTTGTGAGGAGTCCACAGCCTTCTATAATCTGTCTGGGAAACATGGCAAACTAGCAACTCCTGTTTCACAGTTATTATTCCTTGGTGATACTGGTTTCAGATTTCCTGTGGCATGCTTTCCAACTTCGCAAGCAAGTGCAAATGAACTGTACTTAATATTCTGATAAGCAGTACCGAAGTTAAGCATTTACGGATTTAAGGTAACATACATAAGCTTAGATGGTGGTGGAGCTGCAAACAGATCTTTCATGAAGACCTTTTCTTCCTCAGGAATGCGAGACCTCTGACTCTATCAAAACTTTGCAGTTTTCAAATGTATTTAATCCAAAAAATGCCAAACATAACTGTTATTATGGACTATTCCCACATGATGAAAATATAAGAAATAACATTTCAAAAAGTGGATATTTGGCAAACCATAAAAAGGTATTAATGTTCAATAAAAAGTACATGTACATAAGATGGAGTCACTGGTATAATGCTTATCGACGGAACGTATGTAAAACACACTAAAATACACCAATCACTCGCACAGGATCACTTAGTATTAAATTCGCAGTTAAAAATGAGAAACAAATTGGCAGAAGATGTGTTGGATAAAATATGCTGAACCTTACGACCTGTTATATTAAGAGTTTAGATTCTAATAAAGCATTGGAATTTCCCACCACTGTGGAATTACTTAAAATCACATCAGTACGTGTTGAAATCTTCAGAGATAACAGACCACTGCATACTTATGAGAACATAAGGTTGCATCAAATTAGACAGGTTCTTGGATGGATAAGGGTTTGGGGAAAACAAATTAATGAGAGTGATAAGGAAAATAAAGAAAATGTTTAATGTCCACAGAAACCAGGGAAGATGTTGTTTCGTGTCTCCTTGGAATTGATGAAATGTGTATGCAAAATTTTTAAAAATCACAAGGATCAATATCTCCTGCCAGGATCAACAGTAACACAATCGAGAACATTTTCTGTCAACAAAGTACACTACATAATGGGGCAAACACAAACCCGAATTATCTTACATATTGCAGAACATTTTGATAGTACTTCAACTTTGTGGTTCAACGCTGCTGTTATGTCAATTTAGTTAATGTGACCTCCAGCAAAGCAGAAATAACTTCGGTATCAGCCAAGTAAACAGTTTTTGTGTGTTTTCTAAATCTAAATTTCATGGTTTTATATATGGCAGTACAAGTGTCCATCTCATAGAAAAAGTGCCACACTCTTGCACTTGACAGTGACAATGTGTTTCAATCATTAAAAATAATTATTGAACGATGTTGGATGCTCACCCTACATGCCCTGGGCATAAAAATTAACTTGTGAATTTTTAATTTCCTTGAAACAGTGCTACCTTTTACGTGCAATTCAAACAACAGTATCATCACTATTATACAGCTTTCAAATTTTAATTTCTATTTCTTGTTGCATGATAACATCATTGAAAATGAGAATGGTAAAGTGTACTTACCAAATATTCAGAAGAAATTGACAGGTACGTTTCATACCCGTGATATTGGAAAAGCGATGAAACAGACTTCCAAGGGTAAAGTGATTAAAAAGTCATAAATAAAGAATTTTGGGCAAATCGTACAAAGCAATATATTGGAGTTCACTGGAACACATCAGAATCTGATGAAATCACCACACATCATCTACCATCATTGGATCTTTCATATTCCATAAGTCTAAGAGGAATCGGATCATAAAGATATGGACACAATATTAGATACTATTACAAGCGGCAACAATTTAGACCAGTTTAAACTGGGTGAAAAATCCGAATTATTACTGCAATCTCAATTATCACTCAACAAATGTAATGAAGAACGTAGATGGAATCCTGAAATAATTGAATGTGTTTAACTTCAATTATCTGTCTAGGAATCATGGTATCAAACTAGCAACTCATGATTTACAGTTATTATTTCTTGGTGATACTGGTTTCCGATTTCCTGTTGCACATATTCCAACTTCACAAGCAAGTGCAAATGAACTGTTTGTTTTTGTTTGTTTTTTTTTGGGGGGGGGGGGGGGGGGGGGAGGTTTAACGCCATTTTTCAACAGTATTTCAGTCATGTAACGGCGGGCAGTTAACCTAACCAGTATTCCTGGATTCTGTACCAGTACAAACCTGTTCTCCGCAAGTAACTGCCAACTTCCCCACATGAATCAGAGGTGGAGGACTAATGATTTCAGACACAATGTCGTTTATCAAATAGTCACGGAGAATATACGCCCCGCCCGAGGATCGAACTCATGACCCCGCGATCCGTAAACCGACGCTCTTACCTACTGAGCTAAGCGGGCGGGGTACAAATGAACTGTACTTAATATTCTGGCAAGCAGTTCAAAGGTTAAGCATTTACGGATTAAAGTAACATACATAAGCCTAGATGATGGCGCTGCAAACAAGATCTTTCAAGAAGATTTTTCTTTCTCAGGAATGCAAGACCTCTGACTCTATCACAGCTATGCAGTTTTAAAATGTATTTAATCAAAAAAAAAGGATGCCAAAAATAACTGTTATTATGGACTATTCCAACATGATGAAAAAATAAGAGATAACGTTTCTAAAAGTGTTTTTTTTTTTTGGCAAACCATAAAGTTATTAATGCTCAATCAAAAGTACATAGTATGGAGTAACTGGTATGATGCTTATTAATGGAACATATGTAAAAACACACTTAAAATACATCAATCACTCACACACACAGGATCACTTAATACTAAATTCGCAGAAGATGTTTTGGATAAAAAATATGCTGAACCTTATGACATGTTATATTAAGAGTTTAGATTCTGATGAAGCATTGGAATTTGCCAGCACTGTGGAACTACTTAAAAACACATCAGTACGTGTTGAAATCTTCAGAGATAACAGACCACTGCATACTTATGAGGACATAAGATTGCATCAAATTAGACAGGTTCTTGAATAGTTTAGGGCTTTGGAAAAACACATTAGTGAGAGCGATATGTAAAATAAAGAAAATATTCTGGCAAGCAGTTTAAAAGCGGTAACAAGGATGACACCAATAATTATCGACCGATGTCAATTTTACTAACTATGTCTAAAATTTTCGAATGACATATTCCTTTATTACTGCAATCTTAATTAACACTAAACAAATGTAATGAAGAACGTAGATGGAATCCTGAAATGATTAGAATCTGTTTAACGTTATACTGTAGATCAACAAAAAGCTACGAATTTATTTCAAAATGTGGATACTTAATACTTCCATCCGAGAGCCAAATAAGAAGGTATAAAAATTAAGTTGACCAAACAGCAGGTTTTAACAAGGGTATTTTTCAATGAATGAATAATGAGGCTGTTAAAGAAAATATACCTGCAGAAGGATTTGAAGGTGGACTTTAGATTGATAAGACGAGAATCCAGAATTCGGTTAAAAAGACTTCGCAATTAATTTCAACCAATTGGCTTTGTTCAATGTTGTGAGGAGTCCACAGCCTTCTATATTCTGTCTGGGAAACATGGTATCAAACTATCAACAGTAACACAATCGAGAACATTTTCCGTCAGCAAAGAGCACGACATAATGGGACAAACACAAACCCGAATTATCTTACATATTGCAGAACATATTGATAGTATTTCAACTTTGTGGTTCAACGCTGCTGTTATGTCAATTTAGTTAATGTGACCTCCAGCAAAGCAGAAATACCTTCGGTATCAGCCAAGTAAACAGTTTTTGTGTGTTTTCTAAATCTAAATTTCATGGTTTTATATATGGCAGTACAAGTGCCCATCTCATAGAAAAAGTGCCACACTCTTGCACTTGACAGTGACCATGTGTTTCAATCATTAAAAATAATTATTGAACGATGTTGGATGCTCACCCTACATGCCCTGGGCATAAAAATTAACTCGTGAATTTTTCATTAACTTGAAACAGTGCTACCTTTTACGTGCAATTCAAACAACAGTATCATCACTATTATACAGCTTTCAAATTTTAATTTCTATTTCTTGTTGCATGATAACATCATTGAAAATGAAAATGGTAAAGTGTACTGATCAAATATTCAGAAGAAATTGAAAGGTACGTTTCATGCCCGTGATATTGGAAAAGCGATGAAACAGACATTCAAGGGTAAAGTGATTAAAACAGTCATAAATAAAGAATTTTAGGCAAATCGTACAAGGCAATATATTGGAGTTGACTGGAACACATCAGAATCTGATCAAACAGGACATGAAATCACCACACATCATCTACCATCATTGGATCTTTCATATTCCATAAGTCTAAATGGAATCGGTTCATAAAGATATTGACACAATATTAGATACTATTACAAGCTCCAACAATTTAGACCAGTTTGAACTAGGTGAAAAATCCGAATTATTACTGCAATCTCAATTATCACTCAGCGAATGTAATGAAGAACGTAGATGAAATCCTGAAATAATTGAATGTGTTTAACTTCAATTATCTGTCTGTGTGTGTGTGTGTGTGTGTTTAACGTCTTTTTCAACAATTTTTCAGTCATATAAACGACGGCAATTATCTGTCTGGAAATCATGGTATCAAACTAGCAACTCATGTTTTACAGTTATTTTTTCTTGGTGATACTGGTTTCCGTTTTCCTGTTGCACACATTCCAACTTCACAAGCAAGTGCAAATGAACTGTACTTAATATTCTGGCAAGCAGTTCAAAGGTTAAGCATTTACGGATTAAAGTAACATACATAAACCTAGATGGTGGCGCTGCAAACAAGATCTTTCAAGAAGATTTTTCTTTCTCGGGAATGCAAGACCTCTGACTATCACAGCTATGCAGTTTTCAAATGTTTTTAATAAAAAAAAAAAGGATGCCAAAAATAACTGTTATTATGGACTATTCCAACATGATGAAAAAATAAGAGATAAAGTTTCTAAGAGTGTTGTTTTTTTTTTTTGGCAAACCATAAAGTTATTAATGCTCAATCAAAAGTACATAATATGGAGTAACTGGTATGATGCTTATTAATGGAACGTATGTAAAAACACACTTAAAATACATCAGTCACTCACACACACAGGATCACTTATAATTAAATTCGCAGAAGATGTTTTGGATAAAAAAAATATGCTGAACCTTATGACATGTTATATTAAGAGTTTAGATTCTGATGAAGCATTGGAATTTGCCAGCACTGTGGAATTACTTAAAAACACATCAGTACGTGTTGAAATCTTCAGAGATAACAGACCACTGCATACTTATGAGGACATAAGATTGCATCAAATTAGATAAGTTCTTGAATAGTTTAGGGCTTGGGAAAAACAAATTAGTGAGAGTGATATGTAAAATAAAGAAAATCTTAAATGTCCACAAAAATCAGAGAAGATATTGTTTCGTGTCTCCTTGGAATTGAAATATGTATGCAAAAATTCAATAAACTCACAAGGATCAATAACTCCTGCCAGGATCAACAGTGACACAATTTTCTGTCAACAAAGAGCACTACATAATGGAGTAAACACAAAGGTCTGCGTGCGATGTTACACCTCCGTCCAGTCGTAACTAATTTGCTACAAATAATGTATGGTTTCTGGAAACGCTTTAAAAGTAATGTGGCTTTTAAACATGAAGCAAGCTTAATGGATAAAACCGCTCTATGATTTGCATTGCATCATGCTTAAAAATATACAAGAGTTGTCACCGGACAACGAAGCTCACCACAAATGATGAAAAGTTTAACAAAGAGGGATGGGATGGATAGTGGAGGGTATTTCTGAGTGTGTGAAATTTTTGTATTAGGAAGGTTAATTGATGTAAGAAACAATACAAAGAGACAAAGTTAAAATAGATAAATATCTCAAAGTAAAAAAAGCGTTGTGACTGGTGAGTGGTACAGGTATACTCAGAGACACGAGAAAAACAAGAAAATGAAATTCGAAAAGAAAGAAGATTTTTAGGAGGGTGTGTGAGTGTCGGATGTAGTAATGGATGTAACGGCATACTAAGAGACGATATCAAGAATACAAGTAACAAAATTGGAAAACAAAGATATCTGGGGGAAGAGAGGTCGGAGCAGGGGCGGGGTGTCGTGTTACTGGTACTGTTTAGTTTCTCAGCATTAACATTTCGGCCTGGGTGGTTCCAATACTCTCGCTTTCGTAGCTTTGGGTATTGTTTTATCACCCCTTGTATATGGTGCCTGCTTTTTAATTTTGTCTTTTGGTAGTTCCTGTGATATGCAGGCTCCATAACCTCAGATCCCCTTTCTAAATTCCAGTTTATTTAGTTCTGCTCATTCACGGGTACTAAACAGTGCCTGCGGCACTGCCTGTGCCGACGAGGATTGAAGGCACTTCGCTTCCTGTACCGCAGGTACTTCGTCAATGTTTACAAAACGAGCGAGATCGGTGAGTGATTTTTGTCATTTTTATCATTTTGTAACTGCATGAAGCATTTTTTTCAAAAATCGGGGAATGTAGCGGGGTGTAAATGTATCTTATCTACATATCCATGCTTAAATTTGTGGCAAAAGATCAAATTCCTAGAAACGTAAGGACAAATAAGTTTAGAATGAAACCTGATTTTTTCACATCAGTGACTGTTTAGACTCATTTCTTTTCGCTGACCAAAACGATGCCGTCTCTGCCGTCGTAAATCATATTTATAAATGACATGTGATCTGCTAAAACATAAAATGTGTCCAGAAAATTCCGAATTTGAACGTTATGCCAATTTTGAAAAAGTGCCGCAGGCATTTCGACGATGCCGCAGCCCATTCGAGGTGCCGCAGGCACTTCTAAAAGTTTCATAAATTTGACCCATAACTAACCAAATCTCAAATAACTCGCATTCGTACGATTAAATTTTATATTCACAAATATAAAAAGTATAGCAATCGGTTTATCTCCGCGGGTAATCTTAAACTCTAGTACGCGATTGTTCCGGTCAGTTAATTTCCCAAACATTATGCTTTTTGAAAATTGCCTTCTCTGTCCGTCCTATGCTGCCCGATATGTTATTCTTTTTTTCAAAGTTTTGTTTGCAGGAAACGAATAGGTTTTTACGTACATGTAAAAATTCTCCAGTTTGATCGTTTATGAGCTATACTTATATAAGTTCTCCAATTTTCTGAAAACATTTTTACAATATATATATATATATATATATATTTTGTAGATATACTTAACATTTCCAGGAAAAGTTAGGCTATTAAAATAACTACAGAAAATTTCAACATCAATATAGTTTCGGATTTTATACCGAAATAACTGTCTAGCTAGTAAGTGTAAGCTGTCCACAGTGGGCTCTTACACAAATGGTATCGAGATTATAATGTGAATCATCGCAATAATATTTACAGGAAAATTCTGACTATTCAGACTCTTATTAGAAAACTTCGCTTTATCACGGTAATTTCTTAAAGTATCGCGACAGCTACCTGCCTATCTCATGGCAGAGGTTATAATGCAGTAATTCGGTCAAAAATGTGCTTCCGTGGTGTAGTCGAAAGAAGTCTCTAGTAAATAGATCCTAATTTTTCCATTTTTCGCGCAACTGCGCGTAAATCGGAGCCAAATGAGCATTATTTCACTCGTGGAATGAATTTTAAATAAAATAGGACACTTTTCATGCTAATACTCGCATGTTTTCGAGTTGTGTTACGTGAAAACAAAGTAGGGTTTTTTATTCTGCTGGCCGCTTTCTGAAATGCGGCAATATGAGGGTACCTGACTTCAGTTGACTTGCATTTCACTGCATACTATTAAACATCCCTTTTTCTTTTCGTTTACTCGAAGGAAATGTACAGGTATCTTGTGGAAAATAGGTCTACGACGGAGTGAAAATCTAGAAACTGTAACAAAATTGTTCTGAAGTAGCTGAATTTTATCTGAAATTTTTTATTGGTATATAGCCTATACCACCATAATGGACTGATATTTAAAGCGTTACAAAGGTTTGGTCCCTTTTATTTTACAACTATAAAGTCAATTTACTACAGTATCATGGGTGCATTTAGTTTCTGCTTTCTGCCCTTCTGTTTCTCTGTCGCAGTCTTCCATTTGTCTAGTTTCGGCCAAATTTATGTCCCGATACTTTTTGAAAGTGCCTGCGGCACCTCGAAGGGGCTGCGGCATCGTCGAAATGCCTGCGGCACTTTTCCGAAATTGGCATAACGTTCAAATTCGGAATTTTCTGGACACATTTTATGTTTTAGCAGATCACATGTCATTTATAAATATAATTTACGAGGGCAGAGACGACATCGTTTGGGTCAGCGAAAAGAAATCGAGTCTAAACAGTCACTGATGTGAAAAAATCACGTTTCATTCCCAACTTACTTGTCCTTACGTTTCTAGGAATTTGATCTTTTGCCACAAATTTTAGCACGGATATGTAGATAAGATACATCTACACCCCGCTACATTCCCCGATTTTTGAAAAAATGCTTCATGCAGTTACAAAATGATAAAAATGACAAAAATCACTCACTGATCTCGCTCGTTTTGTAAACATTGACGAAGTACCTGCGGTACAGGAAGCGAAGTGCCTTCAATCCTCGTCGGCACAGGCAGTACCGCAGGCACTGTTTAGTACCCGTGCATTGTTTTCACGTTTAGGGCAAACCCATTATTTTAACTGGAGACCATACGCCGCTTTTCATGGAATTACACACTAGTGAAGCATACACACTAGTGTAGCATTGAAGGTTCCATGTGCACCGCCGTATGAACACATCTGCAGATGTCTCTAAATTGTTTTTTGTACTTTTAGCATGTGTAAATGTTGAGTTCTGCTCAACCCGGGGCTAGAGGTCGTGGACGGTAGCATGCATGAACAGGCTCAATCAAACCGAGCCTGCAACATTTTCGTTTTTCTTGTGTTGAGCGACCTGTGGAGTTTCCACTTTTTCTATTTTGGTAATGAGGGCCATTTTTTCAGTTGATCTTTTTTCTTTTGCTGTTTTTTTTTTCTTTCTTTCTTTAAGTGTTTTTGTAAGGGATTGTAATGTAGAGAGTGGTGTGTAGATAGGCGGACACACAGATTGTATGAAAGGCATTTACATACCCCCCCCCCCCCCCCCCCCACTTCCATTAAGCAGCAGATCATAACAAAATATATTTAAGAAAGACAAAAGAAACAGAAGCTTGAAGTCTGATTTGTATAAAAATGACTACGCTCAATTTCATCGAAATGATAGCATGAGCTATGGACATTGTCATTCAGTTGGGGCTATCATGGGGAAGGCATGCATGAAGTTTTTATGAGAAATAACTGAGATATGAGCTTGATGAGAATTGTTGATAAAGTGTATACATGTACATACAACGCTGACGCCGAAATTATCACATTAGCTCTGGTGACTTTTGTCACGGCGAGCTGAAACATTATCCATAATTGTCACAAAAATTACTAAATATACTAGGTTACTGTATCAACAAATTTTTATTTAATAGCACAGCAAGACTGATACAAGTAAAACTGTTTTGATAATCAGCTTCTTCCATTGTCAAGAAGTGTCTAGTTTTTTCTATATAACTGCGTCAGTTCGGGTTATTGCGCCGGCAACGTGGCCAAATTGCGGCATTCTTCGTAAAGTGATTGAATGCTGATACTAATGCATAAGCAGTCGGTTGAAAAGTTCATTCGAAGCTTACGTTAAATTGTTTCATGTAATAAAATAAAACTTATCTTAACTGAGTGCCTCGCCGACTTGAAATAACTCCTATATGCAGTGCCATAGCCAGGCCTGAAAAACAACCACCGAGGAAGAATTTTTTGGGAAACAGTTTTGCTTACATGGGCTTATCTCAATTTGAAATTCCTAGTATAAGATTTAGTCAACATGGATTTTTCCCTTCGTTTTGTATAAAGCATACGGAACTGAATTGTGGCATATGTTGAGGCGGGCCTTCAGGGGTCCTCCTCGAGAAATTTTGAAATTCTACAAGACAAAATTGTGTATTTAAAGGCCATTTTCAGGTAACAAATTCTGAGCAAATTGTATCATACTAGCCTGGATGTTCGAGTAAAAGTAGGGCTGGGAATTCAGTGGTACTCCACGAGAATGTTTGAAATTCTGCAAGACATTATGGTGTATTTTAAGCTATTTCAGACAAAACAATATATTCAAATCAGATTAAAATGTACAAACTTCTTGCCTGCATAATTAGTGTACAAGTAGAGATGGGGGCTCGGTGTCCTCCCGAGAATTTCTGAAATAATGCAAGACAAAATGGTACATTTTAAGCCATTTCAGACAAACTATTGAGCAAATCAGGTTGAAAAGCCACAATACTCACCTGCATTATTGGATTTCAAGTAGAGATTGGAGTTCGGGTCTTCCCCAAGAATTTGCGAAATTAATCAAGACAAAATGGTGAATTTTAAGCCATTTCTGACCAAAAAGCTGAGCAAATCTGTTTGAAATGTACACACTATTCTTCTGATTAATTTGAGTACAAGTAGAGGTAGGAGTTCGATAACTTCCCCGAGAAACGTGAAAATTCTACAAAAGTTCAGTATACAAGCCTGGACAACTGGAGAGCAGATAGGGGGTTCGAAGTATTTAAATAATTTAAGTGATAACAAGGTAACAGGCTTGGACGGCATTCCATCTAGATTTGTTAGGGACAGTAATCTCTTATTGCCTGTCCTCTTACACACATTGTTAACCTTTCCATTATCCAGGACACCATTCCAGATGATCTTAAGTCCCACTATATAAGAAGAATGATACGGTCGAAGTAGGTTAACTACCGGCCGGTGTCTGTTCTTAGTAATATATCTAAGATATTTGAAAGGGTTATTTATGATCTTATATCTTATGATTTATGATATTTATAAAGCTGAAGGCTATCTTGATGATAGAGGACTTCTTTACATTTTCCAGCCTGGTTTCAGACAAGGTTTTTCTACAGATAAGTGTCTTATTTATCTATCTGAGTTTATTCGTTTTAACATGGACAAAGGTAATATGGTTGGGATGGTTATTTTGGATCTGCAGAAAGCCTTTGACTCGGTAAACCATTGTGTATTACTTATGAAACTTGAAGCTATAGGATTTCATACGAATGCTGTCAGATGGTTTAGTTCTTATTTATCTGATAGACAACAAATTGTCGATATGTCAGGCACCTTATCTTCGGGGGCATCTATTACATGCGGGGTACCGCAAGTGTCAATCCTTGACCCTCAATTATTCTTAATAAATGTCAACGATATGACAGTAGTTATCCAGGATAAAGTTCTTTTATATGCTGATGATTCAGGTATACTGGTTACTGGCAAGTGTAAACCAGACACTGAGAATAGGTTGACTAAGGATCTTGAACTAATTAGTTCATGGCTGATGGATAACAAGCTTTCTTTACACTTGAGTAAAACGGAATTCGTACTCTTTGGTCCAAGCCTAAACTTAGGAACAGTTCCAGCTTGAATATTACTTGTAAGGGTAAAAGTATCTCATCCTTTAGTTTTGCTGAATATTTGGGTGTTACATTGGTTCAGAATTTATCTGCTGACGTTATTGCTAAGTCAGTTATTTATAAGTAAAGTTAATTCCAGGTTAAAGTTTCTCTATAGGGTTAGTAAGTTTTTAACAGTTCGTACTAGGAAGCTACTAGTAATGTCACTTATCCAATGTCATTTTGACTATTCCCGTTCCTGCTGGTACCCTGGTCTGTCCCAGTACTTTTAAACACAGGCTACAGACTACCCAAAACAAGCTTGTCAGATTCGTTCTGAACTTAGACACCAGGTGCCGTGTTCATAAAGCATCTTATGTATAAGAAATTGATTATTTACTCAAGTATTACTTAGGTATGAAATTTATTTTACTTAAGTATATTTGTTATTCATAAAACAACTTAATAAGTAATTCTTGTTTTTTATTGTGGACGAAAACATTAAAAAACCCCATTAATTTCAGACAGATACAACATGCACAATTATGTTTAAAGTGCTTTTATCTGAAAAACAACACTTTAATTGTACTCACCACGCTATTTTATTTTCTGACTTAAGTCATTTCTTACGTATCTTAAGTTTAAGCTGTTTTATGACTTGGACTTAAGTTTTTACCTAGACTTAAGCTGAAATCACCACAAACTTAAGTAAAATCTTCAACTTAAGTCAAAACTTATACTTAAGATGCTTTATGAATACGGCCCCTGGTCGCATACCGGACAAGAACATTTGGTTACCAGTCCACAAAAGGGTCGAACAGATTATTTTGTGTCATGTATGGTTCTGCCCCGGAATATCTTTGAGAACATTTTATCCCATAATCGCAATACCAGGACATGTGTTACAGCCTATTCCAACCCTAAGTGATGTTCGGTTTAATTTTAGGAACACGGCCTAAAGTACGCAGTTTTGGGGAGACTTCATTTGCATGTAAATGGGTACAGGGATGGAACAGTTTACCAGCCCTTGTGAGATCTACCCAGACTTCATCAGTTTAAGCTTGCTGTAATAGAGCATATGTTGTCCTTATAATACTGTAATTTAATATTAGCATTCCGGTTAAAGCTACTTTTAGTCAGTAAAGTCCGATATATACTGGGAAGTAACATTTGCTAATTTTAAGTACATGCCAGTTTTTAAAAATACTTAGTCCATTATATCAGTCAGTCTAGTCATTTTATTATAATTGAATGCTTTTTGTCTTTTAGTACTAAATTTTATTGTTATTAATGTATCATTTGTGTTTGTATTATTAACTATAAACATGGCTGTGTAATTTCACAAATAAATTTGCTCAATATTTATTCTATTTATCTGCATTTAAGGTCATATCAGTACGTTTGTAGCTAAATTACTTGTTCCTATAATCTGTGATCTCATATGATGTGATATTAGACAATGCATGACTTTCCCTTGGTTATGGCACTAATATCAAGGACCACAATGGAAATAACAAGAAATTTTTTCCTTCATTATTGTGCTATCCTTGGTGTTGGTGTGCATGACAAGGTGATTAACAGTGATGTATATTACTGCTTTTTATTATTGCTGATATGCATATTGTTATTGCCATGCTGTGTTCAACATTTGAACATTTGATACCAAATAAATCTATGTATGTATCTATCTATAGGGATTTTCCACGAGGAATTGTGAAAACATAATTGACAAATGGTACGTTTTAAGCTGGTGTAGACACAATATCGTTGGCAAAACACAGGTCATGATTTTTCTCACTGACTTCGGGTAGAGACTTGCAAATGAAATAGAAAAAGTGGAAACTCCACAGGTCGCTCAACACGACAAAAACGAAAATGTTGCAGGTTCAGTTTGACAGAACCTGTTCATGGGCGCTAGTGGAAATGCATGCTACCGTCCATACCCTCTAGCCCCGGGTTGAGCAGAACTCAACATTTATACATGCTAAAAATTAAAAAAAAAAACAAGAGACATCTGCGGATGTGTTCTTACGGCGGTGCACATGGAACCTCCAATAATACACTAGCGTGTAATTCCATGAAAAGCGGCGTATGGTCCTGAGTTAAAATGATGGGTTTGCCTTAAACGAGAAAACAATGGGCAGAACTAAACAAACTGGAATTTAGAAAGGGGATCTGAGGTTATGGAGCCTGCATATCACAGGAACTGCCAAAAGACAAAATTAAAAAGCAGGCACCATATCCAAGTACCCAAAGCTATGAAAGCGGGAGTATTGGAACCACCCAGGGCGAAATGTTCATGCTGAAAACTAAACAGTACCAATAAAATGACATAAGTCGTGCTGAACAATCTGAGAAGATCGAAATATAGCAGCCCTGATTGAATGTACGAGGAGAATTTTAACGGCCGCCACACGGCACAAACAACGCTGCTATGATAATAAAATAGAAAAAGTGGAAACTCCACAAGGTCGCATAACACGACAAAAACGAAAATGTTGCATGCTCTGTTTGATTGAGCCTGTTCATGGACGGTACTGGAAATGCATGCTACCGTCCACACCCTCTAGCCTCGGGTTGAGCAGAACTCAACATTTACACATGCTAAAAGTAAAAAAAAAAACAAGACACATCCGCAGATGTGTTCATACGGCGGAGCACATTCAATTACACACTAACACGAGCGTGTAATTACACGCTAAAACTCCATGAAAAGCGGCGTATGGTCCCGAGTTAAGTGAGTGAGTTGGGTTTTACGGCGAAACGACACAAAATGGTCATATATTGCCGATCCGAGTTGAAGTAATGGGTTTGCCCTAAACGAGAAAACAATGGGCAGAACTAAACAAACTGGAATTCAGAAAGAGGATCTGAGGTTATGGAGCCTGCATATCATAGGAACTGCAAGAACACAAAATTAAAAAGCAGGCACCATATCGAAGTTCCCAAAGCTATGAAAGCGGGAGTATTGGAACCACCCAGGCCGAAATGTTCATGCTGAAAACTAAACAGTACCTTATTAATAACATAACATAAAAGTCGTGCTGAACAATCTGAGAAGATCGAAATACAACAGCCCTGATTGAATGTAGGGGGAGAATTTTAACGGCCGCCACACGGCACAAACAACGCTACTATGATAATAAAATAGAAAAAGTGGAAACTCCACAAGGTCGCTCAACACGACAAAAACGAAAATGTTGCAGGCTCGGTTTGACTGAGCCTGTTCATGGACGGTAGTGGAAATGCACGCTACCGTCCACACCCTCTAGCCTCGGGTTGAGCAGAACACAATATTTACACATGCCAGGGTCATTCATTTTTGAAAGACCCTGCACATGCTAAAGGTACAAAAAACGAGACATCCGCAGATGTGTTCATACGGCGGTGCACATGGAACCTTCAATGATACACTAGTGTGTAATTCCACGAAAAGCGGCGTATGGTCCTGAGTTAAGTGAGTGAGTTGGATTTTACGGCGAATCGGCAAAAAATGGTCATATATCGCCGATCCGAGTTAAAATAATGGGTTTGCCTTAAACGAGAAAACAATGGGCAGAACTTAACAATCTTGAATTTAGACTGGATTTGAGGTTATGGAGCTTGCATATCACAGGAACTTTCAAATGACAAAATTAACAAGAGCGCCGCCAAGCGGGGCAATATACGCCCGAAGGGTTACATCAGAAGATGGGAGCAAAATTTAAAGAACATGACTGTTGAAGTCCAAAGGACAGGAACAACAAAAAGAAGAAATTCCAAAAAAAAATGTCCAAGTCCAAGAAAAAAATTCTTACTAGGTAATGTCAATATACATCTAAAAATTGGATGTACCATCATGTTGTACAACAGAAAAGTGGTCTCAGTTTTTCCCATTTTTTTTTTTTGCCAATAACAAAAAAGTTTCAAAATAGGCTATTTATAGTAACAAAAAAGGGAAGTAATTAAAAAAATTATTATAAGAGAACAAAAAGGTATTTTGCCAAATAAAAACAAGAGCACTGCAATGCAGAGCAATATACACAAAGCAAAGTCATATATGACATTCGACCCCTAAGTGTGACCTTGACCTTGAAGCTAGTCATCCGAAACAAGCGCTCTGCACATCGTCTCAGTGTGATGAACATTTGTGCCAAGTTTCTTTGAAATCCTTCGAGCAGTTCAAGAGTTACAGAGCGGACACGAAACATACTCATGACCTTTGACCCCTAAGTGTGACCTTGACCTTGAAATGAGACATCCAAAACATGCGCTCTGCACGTCGTCTTGGTGTGGTGAACATTTGTGTCAGGTGTCTTTGAAATCCTTCAAGGGTTCGAGAGTTTCAGAGCGGACACGAAATTGCTAACGGACGGACGGACAGACGGACACCGGGACCATAACATAAAACGTCCCTTCGGGCGTATAAAAACAGGCACCATCTCCAAGGGGTGATTATACAATACCCAAAGCCATGAAAACAGGAGTATTGGAACCAACCAGGCCGAAATGTTAATGCTGAAAAACTCACTTAGTCTCTAATCAGTGAGTCAGTGAGAAACATTAAGGCCATATATCATTTTCATGGAAATGTGGCACATTAAAAACAAGTTTTCAGTATACAGACATCCTAAAATAGGCAAAGAAATATATAATAAAAAAGTACAACTACAAAGAAGATTTTAATAAACAATGTACAAAATAAACTTGCTTCATTAACTGAGTTCTGTATAAAACAAGAGCTGTCGGAGGACAGCAACGCTCGACTATTTAACAGCCTTGTAAATTGAATGAATACAAAAGTCGAAAAAGGGGCATAATTTTGTAAAAATGCGCAACTGGGTTATGAAACTTGCACAGTGCTTATCAGCTCATGACAGTGGACAAGTGTGTGAAGTTTCAATCCATTCCCATTAGCGGGTACTGAGACACCAGCTTACATACAAAACATTAACCAAAAACAGCTAAGTCAAAAAAGGAGCATAAATGCGAAGTAGAGTTATGGAACGTGACACTGCATGTCAGATCATGACAGTTAACAAGTGTGTGAAGTTTCAATCCAATCCCATTAGTGGGTACTGAGATACCAGCTTACATACAAAAACTTTACCAAAATTTGCTAAGTCGAAAAGTGGGCATAATTTTGAAAAAAAATGCAAAGTAGAGTTATGGGACCTGGACAGTGCATGTCAGATCATGACAGTGAACCAGTGTGTGAAGTTAAAATCCATTCCCATCAGTGGGTACTGAGATACCAGCTAACATTCAAAACCTTAACCAAAAATTTCTAAGTCAAAAAAGGGGCATAATTTTATAAAAAAGCAAAACAGAGTTATGGAACCTGGCAAGTGTAAGTTAGTTTATCACACTGAATAAGTGTGTGTAGTTTCAATCCATTCCCTCAAGTGGTTACTGAGATTCAAGCTTACATACAAAAAAACTTAACCAAATCGGGACGCAGACGCCGGCGCACGGGCGAGTCCAATAGCTCTACCTATTCTTTGAATAGTCGAGCTACAAATAGGTCCTAGTAGTGCATTTTCACAAATATAAGGGAAAAGGAGACAAATCAGATCAGGTATTTTATTTTGTTTGGAGCAAAAGTAGATATTGTGATTTTTATTAAATGTATCAAAAATTCAACTTGCGAAAAACACCTCGGCGTGCCTCAACGTAGTGACGACACTGTATCTTATCTTAATTCAGTGAAGAAAGAAAGAAAACTAGAAAATGCTTTTGTGACAAAAGCGCATGTCTCCCCCAATGCAAAGTCCTATAGGAAAGAAGTCAATAGAGGTCAGGAGCGAAAGTCAAAGAGACACTGATGGTTGGCTGCAATAGGGATCACCTACTTGGCATGTCCAGTCATCCCGCTAAATTTCAACACTTTTGGCCTAGTGGTTCTCAAGCCACTGTTCAGGCTCCTGTGACCTTGACCTTTGATCAATAACCTCAAAATAAATAGGGGTCATCTACTCTGCATGTCCAATCATCCTATTAAGTTTCAACATTGTAGATCAAGTGGTTCTCGAGTTATTTCCAAAAAAATGATTTTACATGAACAGGCCACTGTGACCTTGGCCTTTAATACACTGACCCCAAAATCAATAGGGGTCATCTACTCTGCATGTTCAATCATGCTATGAAGTTTCAACATTCTGGGTCAAGTGGTTCTCAAGTTATTGATCGGAACTGATTATCAATGTTCAGGCCCCTGTGACCTTGACCTTTAACAGGGTGACCAAATAAACAATAGGGGTCATTTACTCTGCATGAACAATCATCCTGTGAAGTTTCAACATTCTGGGTCGAGAGGTTCTTAGGTTATTGATTGGAAATGGTTTTCCATGTTCAGGCCCCTGTGACCTTGACCTTTAACAGAGTGACCCTAAAATCGTTAGGGGTCATCTACTCTGCATGATCAATCATCCTATAAAGTTTCATCATTCTGGGTCAAGTGGTTCTCAAGTTACTGACCGGAAATGGATTTCAATGTTCAAGCCCCTGTGACATCGACCTTTAAAAGAATGATCCCAAAATCGATAGGGGTCATCTACTCTGCATGACCAATCATCCTATTAAGTTTCAACATTCTAGGTCAAGTGGTTCTCAAGTTACTGACCGGAAATGGTTTTCAATGTTCATGCCCCTGTGACCTTGACCTTTAACGGAGTGACCCCAAAATCGATAGGGGTCATCTACTTTGCATGTAGAATCATCCTATAGAGTTTCAACATTCTGGGTCAAGTGGTTCTCGAGTTATTGATCGGAAATGGTTTTCAATGTTCAGGCCCCTGTGACCTTGACCTTTGACGGAGTGACCCCAAAAACAATAGAGGTCATCTACTTTGCATGTAAAGTCATCCTATGGAGTTTCAACATTCTGGGTCAAGTGGTTCTCTAGTTATTGATCGGAAATGGTTTTCAATGTTCAGGCCCCTGTGACCTTGACCTTTGACGGAGTGACCCCAAAATCAATAGGGGTCATCTACTCTTCATGACCAATCATCCTATGAAATTTCAACATTCTGGGTCAAGTGGTTCTCCAGTTATTGATCGGAAATGGTTTTCAATGTTCAGGCCCCTGTGACCTTGACCTTTGACGGAGTGACCCCCAAAGACAATAGGGGTCGTCTACTCCAGCAGCCCTACAACTCTGTGAAGTTTGAAGGTTCTAGGTCAGATGGTTCTTCAGTTATTGCTCGGAAATGAAGTGTGAAGTACGGACGGAAGGACGGACAGGGCAAAAACAGTATGTCTCCCCCAGAGGGGGGGGGGGGGGGGTGAGACATAAATATCAACCAGCTAACCTTCTATATATTATGTAAAATTGACAAACTTTCAAAGACTGCAGCACGTCCCATTTTTAAATATTTATAACTCGCATCTTCTTGAAGAACAGTACGTGTCAATGCTAAAAAAATGTTTACCTTGATTTACCTTGATCCTGTTGGTCGTGCAGTGAGCTGTAACTCGTGGTGGCTCAAATGAAATCAGTTACTTGTGATAAAAATACTTACACGTGTGCCATGCATGTGATGGATGTATCAATCTAGTGAATGGAATCAAATTTATTTCTCTGGAGCTTCGAAATCAGGTTCAGCGAACTTTTAAATGAATTAACATCCTTATAGCTTCCCCTGTTTTAGCTGGCAATGAGTTCTACTGAGTTCTACTTGTTAACTATTCTGTTTGAAAACCTATTTCTCCAAATGGAGAACCGGTATGATCTTTTCCTAAGTTTGTAGATATGCCCCCGATCCGAGTTTGAAGCAGTGTTAACGTTTTCAACTGTAACATTCTCGTAGCCCCTCATAATTTTGAATATTTGTAACATATTAGAGCGATCTCTTCTGTAAGCAAGTGTTGGAAGGCGTAGAATTTTAAGTCTTTGTTCGTAGGTCATGTCTTTCAGCCCCGTAACCATTTTGGTAGCCTTACGCTGTACAATTTCCACTGAGATAATGTCCTTTTTATAAGTTGGAGGCATATTCTAAATGTGGTCTAACAAAACTTTTATAAAGCGGTAGAAAGATGTTTATATCCACTGAGGTAAATGTATTAAGAATCATGCCAACTGCTTGATTGCTTTTATAACTTTCATAGCTGTATGTTCATTTAATTTAAACTCATCGTCGAATACAATCCCCAGATCTTTTTCCTTGTGAATAGATTCAATATTGATTTCACCTATAACATACTGATGTATTGAAATTTCCTTTCCAAAGTGCATATATTTGCATTTTCCCGTGTTAAAACATAGCAAACACTTGTCCGACCAGTGTTGTAAGCTATGTCGTTTTGTAGATTTAAAATATCGTCAGGTCTGGATATCGAACTGTAAATTTTTGTATCATTGGTGAATAATTTCACTACGTTTTTTACTACCTCAGGTAAATCGTTTATATAAACCCAAAACAAAGTTGGTTCTAAGACACTGCCTTGGGGAATTCCACTCTTTACTGAAACCGAGCTGGATTCAGATGAACCTACTCGTACTTGTTGGTGACGGTCCAGAAGAAACGACCTTATCCATCCATGAACTTTCCCTCGGATGCCGTATGCATAAAGTTTTCTTAAAAGTCTCTGGTAAGCTACTGTATCAAAAGCCTTTGCGAAAGACATTACCTCCTTGTTCTAAAATATTGGACCAATATTCCAAAACCTCAAGTAATTGAGTAACGGATGAATGTTTTGTCTTAAGCCATGTTGATGACATGTAAATAAGTTATTTTCTTCAAAATGTTTCATGACTGCATCCATAATGAAAATTTCAACAACTTTACAAAGTATGACTGTTAAACTGACTGGTCGATAATTTGAACATAAATGCTAAAAAGGAAGTATCGCCTGTGCTTTTCTCCACGTGGCTGGTAGTTATTCACTCTGTGGACTGATTAAAAGTTTTGGTTTTATGGTTCAGTGAAGGGCTTATCTTTAATACTGGGTATCTGGGATAAAATCTCATCCGTGAAAACACTTGCAAGAAAAGGCGTTAAGAAGTTCAGCTTTTTGTGTGTCGTACGACGTTAAACTACCGTCACTACTTCCAAGATCTCCTATGCCAGATATTGTTTTCGACTGAGCCCGACCATAATTCCAGAACGGTTTAGAGTCTGATTTAATATTATTTGCAAGTTTCATTTCGAAATTCAGCTTATCAGTCCTACATGCTCTTGTTCCTTTGTACGGACTTCAGCATACTTTTGAAAGTTTTGTTTGGTACGGCACATTACATAAGATTTCTATGCTTTCTCTTTATCGTGAGTTGCTAGTAAAGCCTCTCTATTTAACCGAGGTTTCTTTATCGCCATGTTGAAGGTTTTATCTTTGTCGATCGAAGAGACAAAAAAAATCCACAGGTGCTAGACATATAATCAAATATTTTACTTAATAGGCCTATAGATCTATATGTATATAAGAGAATAGAGATATAGGCCTATTATGTAAAATATTTGATTATGTGTCTAGCACCTGTGAAAAAATCCCAGAATTTTTTATGTTATCACATTCAATTTCGCTCCAGGGTGTATCTTTCGAGGTCTCTCTCATAGTTTTAAAGCATCTCGATGGCTGGTTTAGCTTTAAAATACTTAATATAGCTAATACATACCAGCAATTAGCAGATTAGAGCAGATGTGTCAGGACACGTCTAGTCTGTACGAAGCCGAGTTGAAGAGAGAGCAATCCGGAAGTCAGAAAACGGAAATCGGAAGTTGGGCCCAATCTCGTCATCATGGTTCCCGGCAGTTGACAAACATAACACTCTCGCCAACTTTAGAAATAACCCCTCTCGGGAGAAAATTGATTTTGAGCCTTATAGATTGGAAAATTTACCTATCCAGATGGAAAGCTAACCAAAACGTTAGCTCAAAATCAAGGTAACCTTAACCTGTACAATACAGGAACAAGTTTATCCCTTTACAGGTATAAAATGAATAAAACTATTCATATATCATTAAATATTCCCACAGGTGTTGGACAAAAATGTAAGTGAGCATGATCATTTAGGTGAATCGATACAAGTTACGACCATTGTCCACACTGGCCCTAAGCAGTCGGTCAACCGCAATGTCCCTCTTTGAGGCCACTATCCCAGCCAACTATATAGAGTACTTTAAATATGGCAATTTCTGCATCATAACTTTTGATATATTTGACCTAGAACTATGAAACTTAAACAAAAATTAGAGCACTATAATATGGTTGTGCACACACAGTTCCGTAGGGATTTCTTTTTGTAACTTCAGAGTTATTGCCCTTTAATTGTCTAAAGATTCACATATTTGTACATAACAAACTACCCGTTTGGCAGAATTTCATTAAATTTCTTTCATTTCTTTTCCCTGAACATTTATTATTAACATATGAAGTTGTTCACCCACACCTGGACACCAGCTTGCCTTGGTCACACCCCCTCCCCCTCCCAACTCCCCTCCCCAACTAAAAAAATATTTTCGTTCATGCCTTATTTTAGATTTTTTTCAAACCTTCCTTGAATACTTATCACCATGCAAGTTGTACCATTCCCCCACCTCGCATTTCAATTAACTGCATTTAATTTTAAAAGCTAAGCTTATTACAGTAAGCATATCCCATTCAAAATAAATTCTTTAGTCAGGATCAAAGTATCATACATTTATTATGTACTCTTTTAATTAAACATTTGTTTTCTGTTAAATTAATTTTGACTAATGAAATTATTTGCTTCTTATTAACATTCTTAACTTTTTGCCGGATATATTTTTTTGCCATTCCTCACCACACCCTTTCGGCGGGGGATACCAATTCATCAAATTTGCATGTTTGTCCCAGTAGCTATCAAGCTCAGTCCAGTCCAATCCAATTTCACCCAGACCCACTGTCATTGGTAAACCAAGAAATCTCTGAAGATCATTAAAGTGATCCTCGCAAAACGACTCGGCATGCCTCGGGTGGTATCCCACTGCGACTCTAAAAAACAAAGACAAATATCAAACAGGGAATGCCACGTACCAAAATCGCAGCCTCCCCAAAACGAAACCTACAGCACGCAGACCACAAACACACACACACACACATACACGTGCACACACACAAAGCCAACACACGAGGACAAAACGAACAAACAAAGGAACACACACACATACACAAAGCCTACACAAGAGGACAAAACGAACAAACAAAGGAACACAGTGGGGCACCGCCTTGGAACGGTCGGTGGCAAAAACACCACTGGGGAATTGTCAATGTTAAATGTCTTGAGTAGACCTTCGGGTCACAATAGACAGCCACAATTCCAACAAGATCAACCGAGTTATGGGGAGCCACCGACTGCTTGTGATCAGGAACTCTAGGTAATAATTCCAGGCCCATAACTCTGAGGTTTTCATCAGAAATTTTTCTGACTTTTCGACCGGTGCGATCTAATGGAAGTGACTATCAAAGGCTTCCATCGGTATGTTCCCATTTTCATCATTCTCTGCTGAGGTTCCCGCCACATGTGCCTTAAATGCCTTAGAGGTGCTTATGGTAACCTGTAATTTAGTGTCGGCTTTATTGGCCACAACCTCCCGCCTAATACCAGAAACGGACTGTAATGTCTCTCTACAGGACCCAGCCTTACACCAATCATGGAAAGCAATCTGATATTCTGTGAGCATTCCCAGACAGGCGAGAACTGGTCTCCAATGAATCAGAGACGCCCGGGAATTTAGAGGATTTAAGGTAAATTCCTTCGGGCTCGGCCGACTCTGGTGCTGGCACAAAGCCTTCATGGCTACCTGACTCTCACTGGAGATCTGAGACTGAGGGGAAAGGATGTTACTTCGATCAAAGTATCTATACAGTTCCCAAATCCCGTTACCTGGACCAAGACACAGAGAGGCTAATTTCTTAAGTCTCTATTATTTCTTCATGGAAATCAGGGTTCATGAACTGTTCCGGAGTTTCATGGTCATGAAAAACAGCGGGTATGTGAAAAAAACATAGCATGTTTCCTCAGTGACCTGTATGGATGATCTCATATTAGACACAAACTAGCACCCCCACGTTTTCAGTTAAAGATCAGAACAGCCTCATCCTTCTTAAGATCAGCAGATGCTGGTTTGTCATGGACCGCATGGGTCTTAACTCCCTTAACATGAGAACCTAAATTACCCAGAGTCACAATAAACTGGGTTTTCCTCTTTCCTTGTTGGTTGGGAGAAATTCACTTCAACCAATTGTCGTCAAAGAAATGCATAGCATTTTATCTGGTTTCTTTAACCCACTTATAGTTTTTACGGGCCAAAGCTATCTCCCCCTGTTCTTTAACCAGGCGTTTGAATTCATCCCTAGGGAGCCCATGTCTATCAACTGATAGGGTCTCAGAAGGACCCTCCTTCTGATGTTGTCTTCGACAAACCTGATAGTCTCATCAATCCCGGTGGCCATACCTGAAATACAGTTACTGGTCTTCTAACCTATTGCCTAGGATTTACATAAAGGGCAAGTAGTCTTGTCAATATCCATTGCATCCTGTGAAGAGACATTCACACAGGACCCATGATAACATTCTTCACACTCATCACATTGTATCATGAATTCACCCGCATAAGGTCCCCTACACAAGCAATATGGGTCATCTTGTTTGCCCTGATTAGCTATTGGTAAACTATCTCCAAGCAATTGGAAATTATCTTTGTATTTCCTGAGCCAGTTTGGTAAAAGCCTTGCCTTACAGGGAGCCAGCTTGTCATGGTTCGTTACAAACATGGAACTCCTGAGTTTAATCCTACAGAGATACGGGGTCAGTTTATTTACAATGGTTCCTGGACCTTTCCAAGGTGGGGACAGCTTCTTACATTTTCCTTTTATGGAAGCAGTATATAAACCAAATCCCCAGGTTTATAGGATTTCATATTTATCCGTAAATCAAAGTCCCTCTTCATTCTACATTGTGTGGTTTTGAGGCTCTTACGGCCAAATTGTGAGCAACTTTAATGGATTGTTCAAGGTCTTGAAAATAATTGTCTGGACTTTCACTGGACTTTTGAGAATCAATGGAATACATGAGATCTGCAGGATGATTAACCTCTCTTCCAAACATTAATTTGTTTGGAGTTAAACCAGTACTGCGATTCACACAGGATCTCATGGCACAAGCTATTTGAGCTAGATATTTATCCCACTGGTTTTGATTCTTACCAATGTAGCACCGTATTGCATCCATCAAAGTACGATTGAATATTTCGACTTGGCCATTTTCAGACAAACGGTAAGGGGTATTTCTTGCTTTATGAATACCCAGGATTTCACACGCTTTTTTAATAGAGTGCTTTCAAAATTTCGGCCTTGATCAGTGAATATTTCGAAAGAGTATCCAAACCTGGCGAAGAAGTTGTTAATAGCTGCTTGTGCCGTTATTTCAGCTGTTTGCGATGGTAACGGAATATATTCAACCCATTTAGTAAATTGGTCTACCATCAGGAGTATGAATTCGTTACTATTTTTTGTCTTGGGCAAAGGGCATAAAAAATCTAAATGAACCCGTTCCATTGGAAAACCTGCATGGAAGTCATCTGAATCTTAGCATGTCTATTAGGCTTTTTGTTTTGTTTACATATGGCACAACTTGAAATGTACTGCTCAATGTCTTTCCCCATTCTGGGCCACTGATATTTACTTCTAACCCTAGCTTTTGTTCTAACAATACCTTGGTGACCAGAAGATGGTATGTCATGGTGTAATTCGAGAATATTACTCTTTAGAAATTCTGGTATGACTAACGCTTTGTAGTCATCATCTTTGTTTTTTCTCCAAAGAACATCATTCTCTAGAAAGAACATTTCACTGTTATTCCAAAATTTCTTTACTACGGAATTTGCCAGAAAAAGTTCAAACTCAGAAGGTACTGTATTTGTTTTGAGCCAAGCCAGAAGAATATTGAGGTCATTGTCCTTAACTTGTACATCTTCAACATCATGCCCCCAAATAGATTTGGTGTTACCTTGGATGTTACCGTCACTTGAAGATACCCCAGATTGTTGAATGCTCACAACCAGATCTGAACCTGCAAACACTTCAAAATGTGAATGCAACTAGGTGGACGGATAGCTCAGTGGTTTGCACACTGGCCTTCCAATCCTGAGGTCGGGGGTTCGATCCCCGGCAGCTACTCGGGAATTTTCAGAAACGCTTTTTTCAGTGTTCCCACCCAACTAGAAGTGTACTGGTCAGGAACTCAGGCAATCCTTGCGTGTATCAGTGCTATGCACTGGACACGTTAAAGAACCAGGCTGTCTATTCGCAACGAGCTAGGCTAAGTTAGCCGGACAAGCCTTATCTGATTTCTGATCTCTCTGTCGTGGGGGCTTTGTCTCACTCTGTTCCTCTGGTCAGATCGCTCTGTGTCTGTACTAGAAGAGGATGAATTATGCGCCCTGTATGGCTGCATTTGAACTATGTAAAGCGCCTTTGAACGTGACATTGATCATGAAATTGGCGCTATATAACTCTGGTATAATAATAATAATATAATCATCCGGATTTGGAACCTCAAAATTCGGTTCTGCTGATTCTGTTCCATAAAGCATGGAATCTAACAGTATGGTTTCAGGATCAATTCCAACTTGATTGGATTGTTAGCTGAACATTCTGTCTGCGATTGTGTTCCATACAGAATGGAATCCGACAAAATTGTTTCGGGATCCATTCCCACTTGATTGGAATTGATCCCGGACACATTTCCATTTGAAATGCAATCCTTATCCTCATACCACTGTAGGGCACATTAACAAACAGACATATTGTCCTGTCCTTGGAAGCAAAGCTCTTCTATGTTGCTAATGGAATGACGTCATCTACTTCCGTAACAAAATTATTCCAGTTATCATGGGCTCTTTTGCATTTTGGGCAACCACCACAAGGCAACTTTTCCAGATTGTAACCTAATCTATAATTGTCGCAATTATCTAAATCTGAGATTCTGGATAGAGCGTCAGCATTGCTATGTTTGTGACCTTTACGATGCTGGATTTTATGGTTATATTGGCTTACTTCCTCAATCCACCTAGCAAATTGACATTGAGGCTGCTTAAAGTTGAGCAACCAAGTGAGACTACTGTGGTCAGTTCGAACAATTACAAGATTTCCTAATAAATAGGGACGGAATTGTCTTGTAAATCGAATGACAGCTAATAGCTCTTTCTTGGTGGTACAATACTTTCTTTGCTCAGGTGATAATGAAAAACTGTCATAAGCAAAAACCTTTTCTTGACCTTTTTGAATTTGAATGAGTTCACATCCAATTGCAAAATCACTGGAATCACAGTCTAACACAAATTGATCTTTTTGATTTGGTAAAGCCAAAATAAAAGGGGAAATTAATTTTTGTTTGATCATGTCAAAGGAGCACTGTTGTGGTTTTCCCCAGACAAAATTGTTCTTTCCTGTTAACTCATACAAGGGTGCCACCAGTTTTGCATAGTCCTTGATAAATGACCTATGGTAGTTAGCAAGTCCCAGGAATTTTTGAACATCATTCTTGTTCTTGGGGATCGGCCAGTTTTTAACCACTTTGATGTGTTCATCACACATTTCTAGACCATTCTTACTAACTATTCTACCCAGGAACTCTACCTTTGTCTGAAAGAACTCACACTTTTTAGGTTTAAGTTTAAGTTTATACTGCCTCAAGCGTTTAAACACTTTTTCTAGATTCTGAAGGTGATTTTGGAAGTATTTGCCCATGACTAATATGTCATCTAAAAAGGCAAGCACTATATTTCAGTTCAGCCCATGCAATATCGTGACAGGTGCGTTGCAGAGTCCGAATGCCATCCTAACGAACTCTTATAAACCGTACTTTGTTACGATTGCGGTTTTTTCTGGTCTTCCTTGGAAATTTTAACCTGCCAGTATGCACTATATGCATCCAGTTTGGAGAACCATTCGTTTCCTTCCAAAGTATCAAGACACTCCTCCACATTCGGTAGAGGATATACATCTTTCGATGTGACACTGTCCAATGCCCTATAATCCAGGCACCAGTGAACAGAACCATCACGATTTCTTATTAATACTGGTGCTGAAGCCCATTCAGACATAGATGGCTGTATGACTCCTGTTTTTAGCTCACCTGAGCCAAAGGCTCATGGTGAGCTATTGTGACCGCTCAATGTCCGTCGTCCGTCGTGCGTCGTGTGTCCGTCAACAATTCCTAAAAAAATCTTGAAAACCACTGGGCAGAATTACACCAAACTTCACAGGAATGATCCTTTGGCGGCCCCCTTTCAAAATTATTCAAAGAATTTAATTCCAAGCAGAACTCTGGATGCCATGGCAACCGAAAGGAAAAACTTAAAAAATCTTCTTGTCCAAAACCACAGGGCCTAGGGCTTTGATATTTCATATGTAGCATTATATAGTGGTTCTCTATTAAGATTGTTCAAATTATTCCCCTAGGGTCAAATATGGCACTGCCCCAGGGGTTACATGGTCTATATAGACTTATATAGGAAAATACTTTAAAAATCTTCTTGTCTGAAACCACAAGACCTAGACCTTTGATATTTGGTATGTAGCATTGCCTTATGGTTGCCTACTAAGATTGTTCAAATTATGCCTCTAGGGTGAAAAGAGGCCCTGCCCGGGGGTACCAAGTTTTACATAGACTTATATAGGAAAAACTTTAAAAATCTTTTTGTTTGAAACTGTAAGGCCTAGGCTTTTGATATTTGATATGTAGCATTGCCTAGTGGTCCTTCACCAAGATTATTCAAATTATGCCCCTTATGTGATTAAAGGCCCCGCCCAGGGGGTCCCAAGCTTTACAAAGACTTATATAGGAAAAAACTTTAAAAATTTCTTGCCAGAAACTGAAAGGCCAAGGCATTTGATATTTGGTAGGTTGCATTGCCTAGTGGTTTTCTACCATAATTGTTCAAATTATGCCCCTGGGGTGAAAAGAGGCCCTGTCCGGGGGCCCCAAGTTTTACATTATATAGGGATCTTTTTTTTAAAAACCTTGTCTGAAAGTTCAATGAAAGTTCAAGGCACAAGCCTTTGATATTTGGTATGTAGCATTGTTTAGTGGTTCTCTAACAAAATTATTCAAATTATGCCCCTGGGATGAAAAGAGGCCCCACCCCGGGGGTCACTTGTGTATGAGTTATGTAGGAAAATATACTTCAAAAATTATCTGATCATATTTCCTAGACTGTTTAATTATAATTACCTGATGACCCCAAGTAATTAGGGGTCACTTGACTGTGACCTTGACCTTCTGACCTCCATTTTTGGTTTTTTAAGATACAGCCTTGAAATTTGGATGACATATATAGTTTTGCACACCGATCTTAACAGCATAGAAATTTGGACCACGTCAATAACTTTCTATAAAGATTTCAATACTAATCTTTAATATTCTTGGATGACATATATAGTTTTGCACACCGATCTTAACAGCATAGAAATTTGGACCACGTCAATAACTTTCTATAAAGATTTCAATACTAATCTTTAATATTCTTAGCCCTGACCTACTGACCTACTTTCTTGTTTTTGAAGATACAGCAGAAAGATTTGGACCACATGTATTAAGTTTGATACAGATTTCAATACTCATAGTCTTAATCAGGTGAGCGATATAGGGCCATCATGGCCCTCTTGTTAACATTTTTTGCAGATGTGCCTCTTCCTCTGAAGCAAAACAGGCTGGAGTACGGCGCATTTTATGTTTGTTGGCTTTTGCATCACCCGTATCAATACTATGCTCTATTTCAGAGAACTAGCCCAAATTATACTCACTTTGAGCAAAGACGTCTTGATACTCTACTAGAAGTTCTCCGAACTGATTAGCTTCTTCCGGAGATAACTGGGTTGCTGATCTAGTATAAGTATCCAATAAATGGATAGGTATCTTAAGATCAACAATCTCTTCGCAAACAGTGGTTTTGTTTACATTAACCGTTCCCGATAATCTTTCTGGAACTGGTGTAATTTCAACTATCTCATGAGCCTTTGCAATAGGCATATCTTTTTTTATAGTTATATGCCTGTCTGTGATGTTCATCACGCAAACCAAAGGTTTAGAATTTGCTACGTGAACTGTTCTCGGAACTAATACCTTTAGTCCTTCATTCGGCTCAATGACAGTCTGCCAAATTGTCCCATATTTTACATTGGACATGTTTAGCGGAATTTGGCGGAATAACAGCTCTTTTACTAACTGTTACTTTTGATACTTTAACTTCGGGGTCTACAGAGTTCCCTAATGTAAGCCAATATTTTTCATTATTGACTTTGATGAAAGGCTTAAGTGCTTAAGCGGGTGTTAAGTGCTGTGTGGCGGCCGTAAAAAGTCGCCCCGACTTCACCTCAGTGTTGTTATATTTTCTGGTCCTTCGGGATCATTGATTTCAACTCATTTAGATTTGAAGATTGAATACTGCTTAAGCCGGTGCTTGGGGGCGTGGGCAGTGTTGCATTTTCCATTACTGCTCATGAACAGACTCAATCAAACCGAGTCTGCAATTTTCACTGTTTGCCTTGTTCTCGGTGCTTCCGAGGGATCTACTTTTTAGATTTTATTACCTTTACCCTTTTGAGAAATAGTTATGGACATCCCATGATGATCCATAAAATCGAGGCCTAGGAGCATGGCATCCTGTATTGGGGCAACATACAGATTTTGATTATACGTTTTACTCCCAAGTGTAACCTTAACAGGACCTACTACACAGCCGAGCATGGATAGATCCCTACCTGCTGTATGCATTTTGACTTTTCTCAGATCAGGGGGTTTAACATTGAGTTGTTCATAGAATTTGTCAGAAATAATTGAAACTTCAGCAACAGTATCAACAACTGCAGAAGAAACGTCTCCATTTACGATTGCAGATACTTGTAACATAGAGGATGACCGTAATTGACATATGTTTATGCTTTCAAATTCCGCTTGATCATTCCCCACCTCATCAGCATCTGAAGTTCTTTCTATAAATAAATCATCCATTTGAAATAGATAAGACTCTTCATTTGTATGTTTTGAATCCATGTTATTTGGATTTTCTAGAAGTTTTGGCACTTCATCTAACGTTTGATGCGTAAGGCCTTTATGGGTATGGGTCAAGCCTCGGCCTCTGTGTTTGACCTCGATTCGTTTAAAGAATCATCTCCATCTTCATAGGCAACTTGGGACACAGACTTTCCCTTTTTGCCTAGTTTGGGACGGTTTTGTTTAAAATGTCCCCCTTTGCCACATTCGAAACAAGGACCCGTCAGTGTTGGCTTATTGGAAGACGAAGTCATCAAGCTACCCACACTGGTAGCTAGTTTAGCTACAGTATCTGTGAGGTTTGATACCTTTTCTTCCAAACTCTCTAATCTATTGTCCTTAGACTTAGATGCTTTAATGTCCTTTGGTTTCTTTTCTGGTGCATTTTTATACTCAGGCCTCTTCTTATTAGAAGACTTATTAGAGGACGGGCGTCCAGCTGCTCGGACATAATATTTCCCATCCTCCTTGATACCTGAGTATTGGTCGGAAATTGCTTCCGAATGTATCCGTTTTACCTCGGCCTGATGTTTATCATCAAACCGTACTGATTTTTTTGTCTTTTCCAAACATTACCGTCTTATTGTGCTGATACCAGCGTATTTTATCAATAGCGGATTCTATGGAAAAAGGCCTTTGATTGGATACATTCGCACCTGCCTCCTCGTCTTCTAAAGCCTGACAGAATCGTACAACCGCCATGTTGTACATTCGTTCATCAGGCATTTCTCTATATGCTTTGGAGGCTAAATCGACTATTCTCTCACCCGATTCACCTAGAGATTCGTCTGATTTTTGTGTAGCACTTTGAAATTCAAGAATCAGAGTGTCTGTTATGTCTCTGTAATCGAACCTAATCTTGAATTTCCTAATAAGCTCTAAATAACCAATGTTTGGCTGTGAGAGTGAGAGTAAAAATCACTGGCCTTACCATTTAAGCACCAGCATAAACGTGTTTTCTTTTCTCTTACCGTCCATTGGTTTTCTTCTGCGTAGGTGGTAAACATAACATAAAAGGATCACCATTTACCGGTACCATCGAAAATTAATGTTTTCGGGATATTGAAAGATCTAACTCTATCCCGTCTATACCGGTTTTCAGCGTTCCTGTTATCATCATCAGTTTCTACCTCATCCCCACTACTATCAGATTGCCGATTTTGTACAGGTCTTGCTGCAGGTCTCCGGCCTGGCCTGTCATTGACAACTTGCCTCTTATTCACACCAACATTCCGCTCATGACGCCTGCGTGGAGCCGGCAATGGAGTATCGGTTGGTGGGTTACCAGTTGGTTGAGGCGTTTAAATTTGATCAGTGGGGGTAATATTTTGTTCCAATTTAATTGGAACTCCACCTATTTGTGGGTAGTAAGCCGGCATCCTAAATGAAGCAGGATAACCCGGATACTGTGGTTCCATGTAATATGGAAAACACATAGGAGGCATAGGTGGCCTTCCATATGGCAAATTGTACATTTGCTCAAGCTGCATGTTATGCATAACTTGTAATGGGTTAGGTGGTGGCATGTTTCCCATATCTTGTCTAAATTGACGGTAATTAAGGGAATCATTACCATACCTCTGAAAATCACTAGTTCCCGAGTAATCTGGAACCTGTGATTCCTGTCTATATGAACTACTATCATAGTTATGATAATCTTCAGGATTATCATAAAACTGTTGCGACTGGTCCATGAAAGTTGTTCTTTTAGTCTTGGGAATAGCACCAGAAGCTCTTGATAACCCATAAGTAGAACTTTGATTTGCCAAATGTTCCCTAGTGGGGGTATCATATTTATGAGTGTAAGAGGTTTAATAAGAAAGTGAAAAACCCCTATCTCCTGCAATAGATTGATTCATTGTGGTTGGTACAGTGACAGGTGGTGCTACTGATGTTGGGAAAGCATAAGCACCAGCAATATTAACCATGTTTAGTGCTGTTATACTTGTTGTTGTTGTACTTATTGTTGTTGTACTTGTTGTTGTTGTAATTGTTGTTGTTGGTACCAGTTGCAATGGAGAGGTTCGTGGGGAATCCTCCACGGATGATTCATGAGAATGAATTGATTCATGTATTTCAAAATCACCTAAAGAGTAATCAATTTGATTGTCTGATATACCAGGAAATTCAGTTGCAAAACTACTTGGTGTGATCGGCTTTTCAGCCCTCAACAATATAATTTGCCAAGCACGCCTCGGTCCAATGTATTTAGTACTAAGTAAATCATCAGAAGAAGCTGTGTTAATTGGTATAATGATTTCATGCAAACCATCGAGCATAGACTTGCGATGTAATTCAGCGATTTATTGCTGTTTTGGCATACAGAAATTAAATAGAAAAATGGCATAATGGCGGATACAAATAGTCCTCAGTTTTTTTGTTGTTTTTTTTTTTTTGCTCTGTAGAGCTATTTTCCTTATTTTCTTTGCAATTTTTTTGCTAAAATCACATGACAGATCTATGCTTGACATGTAGGTAACATTTTCATAGTGAAATAACAACATGACAAAATTTTTCATGGAAACTTAGATCATACACCACAAGTATAATTTGGGGTCTCATTTTTTAGCTGATTTTGCAGTTTGTGTGTTTGACTGAAATTATTTTTCTTGCATCAAACATGACCCCCACTTTTCTTTTGATTTTTAGTTAGCACTGACAATATTCTTCAAGAAAATATAAGTTACAGACATTTAAAATGGGTCCTGATGTGTGCTGCGGTCATTGGAAATAGGTCAATTTTATATAGAATAAAGAACAACAACTATTTAGTTTGTTATAACCTTTTAGTGTAGCCGGTGATTTGGAGGTATTAGACCTATATATTTAAATTTTCACAGCGTTTTTAAAAAATGACACCGTTTATAAACAACAACAACAACTTTATTAATAAAACTAAAAGTTATTTTTGTTATGCTATTTTCATTTAATTGTCATAAATATGCATGTCTGTAATTAAGTCAGAATGTACTTTTGTTATTAGAGAACTTAGAAGCAGGTAATATGTTGTTTAAAATTTTTTGTTTGCACTTTGCGGACGTTCGAGTTTGCTGGGGCGGCACGAAAACCCCAAATATACCCAAATCTTACCCAAATATACCCAAATACACCCAAATCTTACCCAAATCTGGTCATATATGACTTATTTAGCAATGAATAAGATCAATCTTGTTAATAATGTGTTAATTGACAACTTTTAAACTGATCTAGACATATTTTTTCAAAGATTTAGCTATTTTAAACAGTTATTATCGAGAGAAAATGAATGACCGGAAACACCGGATAGCGCCGAAACATCGGGAAGCACCTTTATAAAACATAAAAGGGATGTTCTGATCAGGTTTTAAGTGCTATAAATCGATTGTTCATTTAAAAAATATATAATATGATAAATTTTAGGCTAATTAGATTTCATATATTACGGTGGTAAGATAGTTTACATTATGCGAGTGCTTTCCGGTCCTGCGATCCTTTCAATTAGACATAAGAATATCTGAAGACATTTTGAATATTTAAGTGCTCCTGAATTTCAGAGTGTTATATCTCATATTTTATGAATTGATTATAATGTTTCCCCAAGCGGATTAATCAATAATTACCGAAAAAAGTACTAACCAACGCACAGGAATGTTCACTTCACGAATGTAAAAGCACGAGCGGAAATTGATATATTAGATATACTTCTTTAAATATAGGGTTAGATTTGTATTTAAAATTAATATATTATTTGAAAATGTAAGAAAATATGATAAATATTTTGTCCAATTAGGTCCCATCATTACTGTCATACAATAATATACATTTTGTGCTTTCCGGTCTCGAATCAAAACAAACTTTTTTCTAAACGAAAATCAGAGCATAACTAAAACATTTATCTATATGATTTTGCAACTGGAGATATGTCAAAACACGTACAAAAATATACAAACACATGATACACATATACATACAAACATAAAGCAGATGATGAACTAATAGAAATTATCATAGCTGTGTTCAGCTTTAACTAAACTTTTATAAACACAAATTAAAGAAAAAACTGATTTGTAAGTGTTATGAATACGACGATCCAGAATTTCTATATATGTTTTCTTATCATTATTTAACATACGTTATATATCCTCTTTATTTGCTTACCGGAAAGCTCTTAGCGCATAATGAGGTACTAATTCAATCACAGCGGTTGTATATTAACGATAATAGGTGTTAATTCAATCTCCAGTGATTGCTGTGGTGTTTATATATTATGACAACCGGAAAATATAGTTTGATGTTGACGCTTGAGAGTTCACTTTATAAATTTGTCTGCTGATTAGGGAAATCAACATGATTTATCTTGCCTTATTTAGGCAAGAACCAGCACTGAATAACACTACCATAACGAACCTTTAAGAAAAATTACAAAAACATCGCTGACCTCAAAATCGAAATATAATAACAATACAATAATTTGTGTCAAAGACCTATAAAAATGAATTATCATTTTATACTTCCTTGTTTGTGTTCATCTTTTATAAAAACAAAAAATAAAATATTAGAATAAGTTTTGCTTTTGTTAATTGGATAAGTACATAAGAAATACACAGTACATTTCCATAACCCAAGTAAACCCGGTGGAAATTTTTTTTAATTATTCATTTCTAGCTCGACTATTCGAAGAATAGGGGAGCTATCCTACTCGCCCCGGCGTCGGCGTGATCGTGAGCGTTAGCGTTAGCGTGAGCGTCACACAAATGTTAAAGTTTGCGTACCACCCCAAATATTTTCAAAGTCCATTGAGATATTGCTTTCATTGGAAGATTTTACCAGGAAAACAATATCCTGATCTTAGGGTCGTGGTTTTGAATCCCGAAAGTGGATTTGGCCGCGACCTCAATGCATTTTGCTTTAAGCCCTCTGTGTTTCCTTTAAAGGCGGGAAATTGCACACATGTCGTCTGCAGTGTTGACGAGAGTCATTTCCGGATATGATGCGCAAATTTGTTTAAAAATACTAAAATAACAGAGAAGGAATGGAGGAAACTTTAACTTTAGAGAATTGTAGACTTTTGAACAAACAATTTGCGATCTTTGATATTTATTTATCTTTCAATGTTTTAACGTGTCAAGATTTATATCAGAAATATTACTATCTTGTGAAAACCTGCGAAATACGAAGTTTGTTAGCAAAATATTTGAATTTAGCCAGGTTTCAAATAATTTTTTTAGATGTTTCAGACATCTTAGATTCAAATTTATTCAATGTGGGCCAGTGACAGTATTAAGGTTTAAAAAACTTTGTTCTTAAATCACGATATTTAAGAATCATAAGAGACTAAATTAATTACTATACATATCACGAAATTCTCCAAATAGTGGAGCTAAAAAAGCATGGCTGCTCCCGTAAGTTACTAGAGACTGTGAAAATATGTATAGAAATATTTGTGTTGATGGATTAAAA
Source organism: Mercenaria mercenaria (assembly GCF_021730395.1). Lineage (NCBI taxonomy): Eukaryota > Metazoa > Mollusca > Bivalvia > Venerida > Veneridae > Mercenaria > Mercenaria mercenaria. The sequence goes on along the minus strand of NC_069361.1, from coordinate 34,297,368 downwards.
GTGCTTTGAAGAACTGACTTACATTACACAGGATCTATAACTATGTTCTTCTCTTTTATTTTTACAAAATTATGCCCATTTTCGACTCGTACTTATTCAGTTAACAACGCTGTGTAATAGTCTAGCGTTGCTGTCCTCCGACTGCTCTTTTTTGTATATATAAATGATACCAATATTGTCTTTAAGTTGCAAGAAAGATTAATGAAAACAATAAGAAATAAACAATATATGGCTTATTTTCGCAATTATAAAAAGTATTTTCGTCACCGCTTGTTTATTTCATTATTACCTAATATGCAAAATCGCACGCGTATTTGGCGGGATTTGATTAATAAAAGCTCTTTCGCTTATTTATATATTTGAATTACTTATGATTCGCATTATATTGTTATTTAGAAGAATAGATATCTAAATATGATATTGTTATCTAGTATGACTAGTTGAAAATTATTAAATCTTATTTTTTATTCATGTCATGCAATCAGATCTATATCATCAATATTATCATTTAATTCATTCTTTGTTACTGGTTATAAGAAACTGGTTATTAGATCATTTGAAGCATTTATGACAGTAAAATCTTTAAATTATCAAATATAACAGCGAATTTGTAGGGCCATAACTCTGGTGTTACTAGGGCAGTCTGACTGAAACTTGACGGGCCGCATAAACTCATAGCGATGAACATGTATATGAAGTTTTATATCAATATTCCCAACCACTTCCTAGATATGGCTCCGGACGGACGGACGGACAACGACAAAATTATATTCTTCCGACTTTCGTCGGGGGATAATTAAAACTAAAATAGCAGCAAAAAGTGTGTCATTTATAGAATACTTTTCGGATTAATAAAGTTATTTTCGACACAGGTAAATTAATTTTGCTATTTTCTTATCATTGGTGCGAGATTATTTATTTTTCGTTTTTACGAGTGTATTGGTATGATTTATTTTGTTATATGAAAATAAAATCAAATTAGACATAAAATAAAGTAAATATGGCTTATTTTCGTAAACATTTTATTCTCGCGAAAGTAAAAAGAAAAATAACCTTATGTTCGCACTTTATGCTTACCGATGATAACTTGACATGATTTTAATAATATACTTTTATCATGCAATTTCCAAAAAATATGAACACCGATTTTATCTATTATTATCCAGTTTTCAGTAAATTCATATTCTTTCTTTCTTCATACTGGCATACAGTTACGGTAAAAAATCAAAATTGAATTGCATGTACATAAAACAATTATAATCTTTTGATAGCGATTACGCCTTTTGTCTTTATTTCTCTGTAAAGAAATGTATCAAATAGTAACATTTAGAATATTGTTCAAATTTTAACCAATAAGGAAATTATTTCGCTCATATTCATCATATTTTTCAAAAGAAAATAATTTAGCTTCTAGTGACAAACTCTAGCAAACAAGTCGAGAATGACCAAATGGAATTTTTTTCTTTGTTTCAGTATTAATCTATGTCCTTTTTATAGTTACAGTATTCAACTAGGTCCGTTCACAAGTTTAAATTTACAGTAACAGTATTAAACTATGTCCGTTCACAATTTTAAATTTTGAGTTACAGTACAACTTTAATGTTTTAATTTCAGAATTCATCTTTGTCCGGTTTTTAGATACAGTACTCGTCCATGTCCGTTCACGTGTTTTAATTTATTATTATTATTATTATTATACCAGATTTATATAGCGCCCTGTTCATGATCAATTTCACGTTCAAAGGCGCTTTACATATTTCATTTAAAGCTTCAGTATTCAACTATGCCCGTTTACAAGTTTAAATCTATATTTACATACTAATTATCGACGCTTGTTTACAACTTTAATCTTTAAGTTTTAGTATTCACCTATGTCCGTTTTATAGTTACAGTATTCATTAATGTCCGTTCACAATTTTAAAATTTAAAGTTACAGTATTCACCTAAGTCCGTTTTATAGTTACAGTACTCGTCTAAGTCCGTTCTTAAGTTTAAATTTATAGTAACAGTATCTATCTATGTATAATCCATTGTTGTATGTTTTTGTAGTTGTTGATGTTTTTATTGAGAAAAAAAAAAACATAAATGGCGATTACTGCCCCTGCCAGTGTATACAAACTACTAGCACTCTTGCCGTCCGTTTTATGTAGGCTATTTCTGCAATATATTAAATTTAGATAATATAAAAAAGAAAAGATTAACCACTGTCCCCACAAATATAAAATGTATTTATCACCAATACCAATACCCGTTTGAGAATTTCTTGTATATATGTTTTGCGAACATATTATTGCAAAATGTTATTTTGTAACCTGTGCTTCTTCAATAAAGTTCTGTTCTGTTCTGTTCTGTATTTTCAATAGCATAATGTACATCACATACACATGATTGTTATATATGTGCATAATGTATGTAAGTTCTTCAGTTCATTTCACTGGCTGGTAGGTGATATTAGAAATACGTACTTGAAACGAGTTGGAACGCACGTGCGATTTTCCCACCTAAACTGAAACTAAACGCCTTACAGGCAGTACATACATATATATACTTTCTTCACATGAATTTCATACATTTTTATTATCTTGCAATTAGCTATCCCACAGGTATTTGATATTTAATCAGAAAATGAAATAAAACTATCGATGTATCAAGTCACAAAAGAAATATATCTTTCTTCTTAAAAATAACGATCTCGAAAGAACACACTTGTTTATAGAAGGGGCCGGGTGCGCGGGGGAAGGGTTGATTTTTGCGGAAGATGCATACTTTATCGTCTGATTGAATATCAAGTTGATGTGGCTAGAAAAGGTGATGATATCAGTTTCCACGACCGTTCTCCAGGATCTTATGTGAAAGAAGGCAGTGAACAGCTCTGTTTATCAAGTGAAATAAATAAGAAATTTGTCCTAAAGTTTCATTTTTTTACAAGGATCGTTAAGCGAAAGCAAGCACATTACAAGGTGTTATCACGGACAGTTATTCTCATGACTACCTCACTGAAATCGTTGACATGAATACATTGCTCAGTAATTTGGACATAATTCAATATTTTCGAATTATTTATAGGAAATAAATTACCAAAACAGTCATAATACGTTCGTTTCACATAATTATAAGTAGATTTGCTCTAAATATAATGTATTTTGAGAAGATTTGGGTGTATTTGGGTAAGTTTGGGTATATTTGGGTAAGATTTGGGTATATTTGGGTTTTTCGTGCGGCCGGTTTGCTGCATGGCGGTCAATAGCTCAGAGATGTTTATATGCTGTTAGGTGTAATGTAATGGCCTATTATTTTATTATTGTGGGCCTGTTACTTTATTATTATGACATGTTCATACTTAAATTATTATTTTATTTTAAAGAGAAGAAAGAAAGGAAATTGTAATGTAATGGCCTGTTACTTTATTAATTATGACATGTTCATACTAAAATTATTATTTTATTTTAAAGAGAAGAAAGAAAGGAAATTGTATGTAATGGCCTTTCAGGACATAGTTATAAAGTAATATAGAAACAGTTCAGTATTCTAAAATATTGCCTCTCCGAAATATTGTTCTCTCTGTTTCATACACATGTGTAATTGTATATTGCTATCCTAAGGTTAACAAAGTACAGTTCTTCTCTGTACCAGGCATACAGGTAGCCAACTGGACGCTGGCATATTTCCATTATACACTGCAGATTCATGCAGATTCAGCAGTCTGCAGAATGTTGTATCACCATATTTGTAATAACGCTCGGACATGATAGCTAATTACCAACAATGCTCTTGGGTATATTTCCTATATAACTCTGATTAACGAGAGAGAAAGGGAGAACTGTTGAGAACGGCACGGGGAACCGAATAGATTAGACTCTTTTAGTTATTTGGGCTAAAACACCTTGGGTTAGCTATCATTGTCAGTGCGTCTCACTTTTCCATAAGAACTTGGGTTGAACTTTAAATAAAAACTGTTGACGCGATACTGCTATAATCTCGCGAACATATAATGAATGTCGCACTTAAATTGGTCTAGAAATGTAAATTTTGGGGGACAGATATATGTATGGGACGACCGGAACCGGTATGATTCGTTCATTATTTCTTCCATATCTGAATAGAAGGAGTTTCCTGCAAAAACGTCATTTTGATCAACAATAAACAATTTTAAGCTATGTTTCTGTATCTGCAGACAAGAAAAACATTCAGTCTAATGATTAGCAGCCTACATGTAGTACTTCATGTCGCTTCATAAAACTGAAAGCCCGACAGACCACACCAACCTGATGTTGTTTACCGTACTCCACCCACTGTCTCGGCAGGTGAATGAAAGTGTGTCTGTTAACTGCTTAAAATCTCCGCCGACTATCCGACACTATCTCCAAAACAAAATCAAACCACAAAGGGTGCAGAAAATTCGGATGAAGTAAAAATGAAAAATGACACCAAATTTCAGGAAAGTTGGATTTAAAAAGTATCGATGGATGGAATACAATAAAGACTACAATTTTAGTCATGTTACTGTCTAATTGCAACGGCATACGGTCAAAAGTTGTTGTCCCCAGGATTTTGAAAATGTCCCCACATTTTTTATATCAAGGAGTCATGTGTCCCCACCATTTTTGATCCTTGGCAGACCCCCAGGGCTATTTTTATTAAAGTTGGCAGTGGCCAGGGGTCTGGTAACCGGACCTCTAGACCTGGAGACTAGAGGACCAGACCTCTAGACAATCCTTGTAAGGCAGATGCAGGGTTGTCAATAAGTTTTTGTTAAACAGGCTGAAATAGAAAAGTAGGTGGCCAGGTAAGGTGGTTCGGGGGCAAGCTGCCCCGGAAAATTTTAAAATTCAGTGCTTCATTTCCTGCATTTTGAGAGCATTTAAGAACATCTTTTCCACTGCATTTTTAAATACAATATACCCCATCTTTTCACATTTTTATGGGCTCACCTGTTAAATTTGGAAAAAATAAAATCAAGTTGTCTTAAGGTAAAATTCTTTGTTTCTTTGAGATAATTAACATTAACTAAACAGCTAGTAATAGTATCAGCCAACATCAGAGGGGCTGCAGTATCAGAAAGAATCACAGTCTGAATTGTGTGGTAGTGTTGGAATGGTGTAGTGTGTGGTTGTGTGATAAAAGCAGCTAAAAATGGTAGTGATATGTACCGTACAAGGGGTGCATTACATGAATGGCAAAACTATTAGGAAATTGGGGTCACGAAAATAGGTGACAAACGAAAATGAGGCAATCAAGGCTAGCATAATTTATAAAACGACAATTTATAACATTTTCTACAACAAGAGTTAATTTTTACCAATTATTTCTGCTTGTTATGGCAGTTTTTCACTGGAATTTGCCAAAATCAGTTTAAATACGGTCATGATTTTAAAAGTCTTGAAAATTTTCGCGGATGTCCCATCACTCTCATCATTCCTGAGTTTTTGCTACAAAATATAACTTAAAATGGCTACTTCGACACTACTTTCGTAAATCTGCTTGTAAAAGAAAAAGTGTAAATCAGGTTTATACATGCGAAAAACATTGCCGCGAAAATGGTAACTGATGTATATTTTTCATGTAATAGTATTACATGTAATAGTACTAATACCTGACATTGCCTTTTAATTCAGTCTGTGAAACATGATGATGCTAGCTTGGATTTCGTCAGTTATGATGTATGTATATCATCATTTATAAAGGCGGAGCTTAAATAATTTTTCCGATAAAATACGTCACGCATTCTACATCCAAAGCTGTCATTGGCTTATGGCATGTTTTAACTTGAGTCAAAGATTGAGAAGCACGTGGCAGTGTGTATGAATTACTCTATCGGTTTATGACATGTCGCTCGGCAATTAAGATTGAACAATCGCCCATGATAACACGCTGTGTATTGTGTATTATGAATGGAAACGGCCGTGGATAATATCAATTTTTTGGCTGGATAGAGAGTTCTTGATACAAGTTAATACACATTATATTTTTGTAACAGAATCGTGAAAAAAAAAACGCTGTGGTCGGCAGGTTCAACTTTTTAGGCCCGATCAAAAAAAAAAATTTTGTGAATTTGAACCGTCCATTTCGGCCGGCGGCCGGTTCTTATTGACAACCCTCGCTAGTGGAGTTTTACATCCCTGGCATGCCACCCTTTGATTGACAGCCTGTGATTATGATGCCTATAGCAGGATTTCCACTACAATTTGCCAATGGCGAAAAAAAATAAAATAGTGGCGAAAATATTTTTTGCCATAAATGTATTTTTAGCTCATCTGATTTTTTGAAAAAAAATGATGAGTTATTGTCATCACTTGAGCGGTTGTTGGCGTCGCGCTGAAGTCGGCGTAAAATGGTTAAGTTTTATGTTTAGGGTCAGCTTTTCTATCAAAACTATCAAAGCTATTGCTTTGAAACTGGAATACTTGTTACCATCATACTAGCAGACCCTGTATAGCAAGAAACATAACTCCATCTTGCTTTTTTGCAAGATTTTTATGGCCCCTTTTGTACTTAGAAAATATCAGATTTTCTTGGTTAAGTTTTATGTTTAGGTCAACTTTCTCCTAAACTATCAAGCTTTTGCTTTGAAAACTTGAAAAATACTTGTTCACACTTCATAAAACCTGTACATCAAGAAAACATAAATCCACTGCTTTTTGCAAGAAATATTGCCCTTTTGGACATGTAAAATATCAGTTTTTCTTGTTAAGTTTTTAATGTTTAGGTCAGCTTTTATTCCTGAAACTATCAAGCTGATTTCCTTATAAAACTTGCAACACTTGTTCACCATATAAGCTGACCCTGTACAGCAAGAAACATACTCCATCCTGCTTTTGCAAGATTTATGGCCCCTTTTGGACTTAGAAAATATCAGTTTCTTGGTTAAGTTTTATGTTTAGGTCAACTTTTCCTTAAATATCAAAGCTATTGCTTAACAACTTGCACTCTTGTTCACCATCATAAGCTGACCCTGTTACACAAGCAAAAACTCCATCCTGCTTTTTGCAATAATTATTGCCTTTTGGACTTAAAAAATCATTTTCTTGGTTGAATAATTGTTTAAGTTCAACTTTTCTCATAAAACATCAAAGCTATTGCTTTAAAACTTGCAACAGTTTTATTACACCATCATAAGTGGACACTTACATCAATGAAACATAACTCATCCGCTTTTTGCAAGTGATGGCCTTTTAGACTTAGCAAATCAGGGTAGGACAATATTTCTATTATACAAAAAAAATCAGATGAGCGTCAGCACCCGCAAGGCGGTGCTCTTTTTATAAGGTGTATTTTTTTGTCTGAAGAACTCTCCATCAACTAAGTGATTAGCAATTCAACAGCCGTTACACGATAGTATGTTCAAACACTGCCACGTGCTTCTTGATCTAAACATACAATAAACAAATAAACGGGAGGTGGCAAGCACACGACACACAGCACACCACACTTGACGCATCAACAGACCAATGCCACACTAATGGTGGCTTGATTTTGGGGATTTATTTTTTAGTTTAAAGATAATGTTAATAGGAAACGTATTTGCTAACTTTGGATTAATACTACAAGTAGTACAACAGAATCCAAGTATATTATACATGTTATTAATGATTTCATAGTATTTGCTTACAAAACCTGCCTGTTAAATAAATGTGATTCTACTACAGAGATGGCTCTGGATATTATTTAGCTGTCGCCAACACTTCGTCATTTGGCCAAAGTTGGAGCCAACATTGGTGCCAAAGGAAAATGGGGAATGAAAGTTCATTTTACCTGCATTATAAACTACAAGAACAAATACTAAAATTCAAGTTCATTTATTTCAGTTCTATTTTCAGAACTACAAAACAAATAGAATAAAAAGCACAGTTTAAAGAACATTTTAGTAAAATGAATGGTTTACAAGTTCTTTTAACCATTTCTAAATAAAGTACAAACTGCAGTATGAAAAAAAGTCACCTTTAAATTTTTATCCGAAATTTACGCGTCCGAAACAACTTTAAGTAAACAGATTACAATAGTCTGAAAAACTCGGCGATTCAGATTTCTCCCGGAGGCAATAATTAGGCAAAGTGGCCAACTTTACAGCAACGGTGTAGGATGTTCCTTGGTGTCATTGAACAAAAAAATGTCTTGGTCCAATCTTTGCTTTGTTATCGCCAAAAACTTGCGCCAATTGATCAAAATTAATGCCAGATTTTTTAAATCGGTGCATTTGTCACCATTGGTGGCCGACAGCACGACCCCTGCTACCATTATTAAGCATGAATTTTAGTTTTCACTTTTCCAGATATTAACTGTTGTAAAGAATACTTTGCAAGTACAAAATGTGGCATGAAGCACGTAGACAGGAGAAGAAGATCAGAGGTTTAATGGTGGATTATAAGAAAAGAGCAGAGAGACGCAGGGAGTTCTATGAAAAAATAGTATGTTTTACTCAATATTGCTTCTTTTTGTATCCTTTAGCTCACCAGAGTAAGTGCTCAATGTGAGATATCGTGATCATTTGCTGTCTGTCATTGTCGGTCTTTGCATCTGTTCTACTTCTGTTAACAGTTTTCTTCAAACAAAATCTCTTCTCAAATTATTTGGTGGAGGTTCCTTGGATGGTCCTCTTCGAAAATCTTTTAATGCAATCTCCTTTTAAACCACTTTTCTTATTTTGAGATAAGTTTAATATTGAAATGTTTTGGGTGAGCTTTAAATATAGATGGATGTCCGTTATGTCGTTCACAATTTACATGTATCATCTTCTCCTCTGAAACAGTTCCTCAGAATTAAACAATTCCTCAGAATTATACCACACTTGGTCTTAAGCATCCTCTCAAATTTGTTCAAATGGTTCTGCTTAACCCATTTTATGGGCAGCTAGAGATAAAAATAGAAAAACGTTGAAACAACTTCTCATGAACCACTGGATGGATCTCTATGAAACTTGGTCTTAAGCATAATTGTAAAGTCCTTTGAATTCCCAATTTTGTCACTATGTGGCAGTTGATTATAGTTGTAACTTTGTTTACATAGTCACTAGGTGGCAGTCAATTAAAGTTGTAACTTTATTAACATTTTCACTAGGTGGCAGTCAATTAAAGTTGTAACTTTGTTTACATTATCACTAGGTGGCAGTTGGTTAAAGTTGTAACTTTGTTTACATAGTCACTATGTGGCAGTCAATTAAAGTTGTAACATTAGGTGGCAGTCGGTTAAAGTTGTAACTTTGTTTACATAGTCAATAGGTGGCAGTTGATTAAAGTTGTAACATTAGGTGGCAGTAGATTGAATTTGTAACTTTATTAACATTTTCACTCGGTGGCAGTCGATTAAAGTTGTAACTTTGTTTTCATTGTCACTAGGTGGCAGTCAATTTTTCACACATATCATTGTTTATGTTCAGAGAGCTGATCCTGCACTGTTTGTTCGAGTGTTTGGTCAACAATGTAAGATAAACTTAGACCCTGCCATTGCCCTAGCTGCTGAAAGCCCACAGAGCATGTAAGTATCAAACATAACAATATATATATAGAATAAGTAGTAGTAGGGGTAATTTGCTTTAAGTAGCTGCCTCACAGAAGTAGTCACCATTTTAATTGACAAAATTTTGTTTATTGTTAATTTAACTTGTGCAACAAGAAAACACCTGGTTTAAAAGATCATTTTATGCCCGTACCTTGTAACTGGTTGGTAATGGTAAAAAATCTGGGTGATAATAGCAGACTTTTGAAGGAGAATCAAAGAAAATAAATTAGTAACTATATTCACCTGAGACGGACGGGGCCCCCGTGGCCAAATGGTTAAGGTCACTGACTTCAGATCACTTGCCCCTTACTGTTGTGGACGGTAGAATTCATCATGTAAAGAGGCCAGCCAGATTGCTCCTGGAAGGTCAGTGGTACTACCCAGGTGTCCGTCCATGCCTGAACACATGTCTAGAAGGCCACCTTTGGTCTTCCTTTACCATCAAGAGGTAGAAAGATTGCCCTATGACCTAGATTTTGTAAGTAAAGAAACATGTTGAGTTTAAGGGAGTATAAAGTAAATGAAAACATGTATGAAGTCTATGTTGAAATATAAAATGTAAAGTATCCTTTAGATAAAATGACATTAAACACATACAATATTTCCACCAGGATGCCATGGCAGGGTGACACCAGCAACATGATCGACAGGTTTGATGTACGTGCTCATCTAGATATAATGCCACCAGAGAAGTCCTACACTATAGAGTAAGTACAAAAATACATTCAGTTTTCCTTTCTTTGATCATGACAACCAGAGTTCTGTATTCTTTATTTAACAAATTTGAAAGTAGACCACCCATGGAACATTCCTGTGGAGTTTGGTTGCCTCATTGTCTTGATGTCATTCAGCTTTGAAGCAGTTATATTGTGGCAGTCATGATTAGACCTGGTTGAAATATTCCAACTCCAACAAGTAGTTATGGCATACCCCACCCACAAATTTATCATATGTATGTAGGTCATGACTATGAGGATTTTGACTTGTATAGTTTGAAAACTCCTGCATTTAATACAATTATAGTATAATTGGTAAAAACCACTGAAAAGTCATGAAATAAACTGAAAAAAAAATGCGTTTTACTGGTAAGATTGAATATCTTTTACTCCTTTATAGATTAAGCAAAGACGAGGAGGATGAAGAAAGACGAGCTAATTACGAACGCTACAGGATTCTTGTTGAAAACGAATGTGCTGGCTGTATGTATCTGTGTAAAAGATATTAATCTTTAGCCTGCTGGCAGCAAGTGATTCGGCCTTTGCTACCAGTGCAGACCAAGATCAGCCTGCACAGACGTGCAGGCTTGTCTTGGTCTGCACTGTTTGCTATTCAGTCAGTAAATTTTCTGTTAACACCCCTTTGGATAACGAATGGTATTGCTCAAATTGAATGATGGACCAGTCCAATTTAGAAATTTAGAATGTTAAAGGTTAATATATATTAATCTTATATTGTTGTTATATGTATTGAAAATTTGGGATGGACATGTTCTAACAGTTTTTTGTTAGTTCTGTAAAGTTATAGAAGACTGGATTACGAAATCATTAGTCAAACCTGTGTTGTGTTTTTTTCTTTAGATTTTAATACATGGCCTAGTATTGAGATTTTTGTGGCATTTTCCTCAGAATGAGAAAATTTAATGAGGTTAATGAAATAAAAGGAAAATTGACAGGAAAATGTAGGAAAATTATATTTAGTCAATGCTACATGTATTATACCTTCAATGTAAGTATGGATCTTGATAAAAAATAAAAATGAAAAAATCTGTTTGTTCCATTATGGTTTTAAATTAGCTTATACATTTTTTTCTAACAAAAAACAACAAATGATGGAAAGGTAGTGTACAAAATATATTTTTCTAATCCAGAACTTTATTTACAGTGACTGAAGAACAAGCCTTGCACCAATTATATCTGGATGAACAGTTTGGTGCTATAAACAAAGATGGTGAAGAGGAGAAAAATAAGTAAGTGTTTCAATTTCAGAGAAATTTTGAAAATGAGGGGGTGGAAATGTTATGGAAATTTTTATAATCTGGGTGTCAGTGCTCAGTTTTCTGAAGGTGTGTGTGAAGACAAACATGAAAATGTGTTCATGATTTTTAGCTCACCTTAGCTTGTAGTGCTCATTGAGCTTTTCATATCATCTTATGTTTGGCGTCTGTTTGTTTGTCAACAGTTGCTTTAAGCTACATCTTCTAAACTATTAGGTAAATTTCAACCAAACTTGCACTGTTTGCCATTTAGTCAGTATCTTTTTGGTATGCACCCCTTTTAATAGTTTATGGTACTGTCCAAATTGAAAACTGGACGAGTTCATTTAATAATAGAAATTTAACAGGGTAAGGGTTAAGCTTCTATTTAGGATAAATTTTGCAACTGCCTTGATGTTTAATTCTTATTTTCTAATTTTGATCCCATAATGCGCTGACTTCCAGGAAATTAGTAAATATATTAACACACACTTTAGGTATAACCAGTTTCATCTATCTATATCCCACATTACATCAGTGTTTGTCCCAAATTATACACATTTTGCTAACAGCATATCAAAATGTCAGGAAACTACTAGTATAAATTATTTTTTGCCTGACATATTTTATACACTTTTGTTGTATCAGGGTATAAATCAACTGTGAACTTTCATGTGCGCAAGGTCTGGTATATCCAAACCTGTGACATATATTTTGTTACAACATTAACTTCACTGACCAAAACTATTTACATTTTCAGTTTCACCCTTTCGAATTAAACATGCTGTGTTATGAATTGTATGCTTTTCAAATTTGCAGATTCTGTTTGAAGAGTTTTAACCTTTTGAAGTAGGTCTTACTGAAGCCGTGCCAATCAAACGACAGCATTCCGTTGGCCATTTTGCCCCCACATAGTCATGTCAAAATATTCAAATTACCTTGCTGTTGCAGATTGCGGGATAAAAAAGCAGCTATAGGCTACACATACGAGGATAGTACAGAAGGAAAGAAGGAGGAAGAAGAAAGTGAGGAGAGTGAGAGTGAAGAAGAAGAAGATATAGAAACTCTTGACCTAGGTAAGATATAGTGTTACCTCTTGGGAGCAAACACCACTGGGAAAACTAAAATTAGCTTGTTGTATGGAGGTTATTGTACCCCCCGACAACAAAGTTGTAAGGGGGGGTATACTAGTTTCAGGTTGTCTGTCTGTCCGTCCGTCTGTCCGTAGACACAGTCTTGTGCGCACCATCTCTCCTCATCCCCTTAACACAATTTAATGAAACTTCACACAAGTGATCAGTAATAACAGTAGTTGTGCATGGGACATGTTAGGTTCTTTCAGAAAAAAAAATTGCAGGAGTTACAGGACTTCGTTTTTTGTTAGCTCACCTGTCACAAAGTGACAAGGTGAGCTTTTGTGATCGCGCTGCGTCTGTCGTCCGTCCGTGTGTGTGTCCCTAAACTTTTGATTGTGACCACTCTAGAAGTCACATTTTTAATGGGATCTTTATGAAATTTGGTCAGAATGTTCACCTTGATGATATCTAGGTCAAGTTTGAAACTGGGTCACGTGCCATGAAAAACTAGGTCAGTAGGTCTAAAAATAGAAAAACCTTGTGACCTCTCTAGAGGCCATACTTTTCACAAGATCTTCATGAAAGTTGGTCTGAATGTTCATCTTGATGATATCTAGGTCAAGTTCGAAACTAGGTCGCGTGCCATCAAAACTAGGTCGTAGTCAATAATAGAAAATCCTTGTGACCTCTCTGGAGGTCATATTTTTCATGGGATCTGCATGAAAATTGGTCAAAATGTTAATCTTGACAATATTAAGGTCAAGTTCGAAACTGGTCACTCCGATCCAAAACTAGGTCAGTAGGTCAAATAATAGAAAAACCTACCTTGTGACCTCTCTGAGAGGTCATATTTTTTCATGGGAATCTGCATGAAAAATTGGTCAAAAATGTTTAATCTTGACAATATTAAGGGTCAAGTATCGAAACTGGGTCAACGTCCGATCCAAAAACTAGGTCCTAGTAGTGTCAAATAATAGAAAAACCTTGTGACCTCTGTAGAGGCCATATTTTTTCATGGGATATCTGCATGGAAAATGTGGAGTCACATGATGAATGGTTTAATTCTGATGCACTATGATCTAGGTCAAGTTCGAAATGGTACTGCGGTCAAAACTAGGTTAGTAGTCTAAATAGAAACTTGTGACCTCTCTGAGGCCAATTTTTCATGAGATCTCATGAAAATTGTCAAATGTTTCACATATAATCAAGTTGAAACTGGGTCACGTCGATCCAAAACTAGGTCAGTAGGTCAAATAATAGAAAAACCTTGTGACCTCTGTAGAGGCCATATTTTTCATGGGATCTGCATGAAAATTGGTCTGAATGTTCATCTTGATGATATCTAGGTCAAGTTCGAAATTGGGTCAACTGCGGTCCAAAACTAGGTCAGTAGGTCTTAAAATAGAAAATTCTTGTGACCTCTCTAGAGGCCATATTTTTCATGGGATCTTCATGAAAATTGGTCAGAATGTTCACCTTGATGATATCAAGTTTGAAACTGGGTCACGTGCGGTCCAAAAAGGCATAGGTCAATATAGAGAAACCTTGTGACCTCTAGAGATATTCTTGGATCTTCTGAAATGGTCAATTCATCTTGATGATATAGGTCAGTTGAACTGGTCACTGGCAAAAACTAGGTCAGTAAGTTCAAATAGACTTGTGACCTATGTAGGTCAGTTCGAACTGGGTCACATGTGTGGTCAAAACTAGGTAGTAAGTAAAAATAGAAAAACCTGTGACCTCTGTGAGGCCATATTTTTCATGGGATCTACATGAAAATTGGTCAGAATGTTCATCTTGATAATATCTAGGTCAAGTTTGCAACTGGGTCACATGCAGTCAAAAACTCGGTCAGTAGGTCAAATAATAGAAAAACCTTGTGACCACTCTAGAGGCCATAGTTTTCATGGGATCTGTATGAAAGTTGGTCTGAATGTTCATCTTGATGATATCTAGGTCAATTTTGAAACTGGGTCAACTGCGGTCAAAAACTAGGTCACTAGGTCTCAACATAGATGTTCACCTTTATGATATCTAGGTCAAGTTCGAAACTGGGTCACATGCGGTCAAAACTAGGTTAGTACGTCTAAAAATAGAAAAACCTTGTGACCTCTCTGGAGGCCATATTTTTCATGAGATCTTCATGAAAGTTGGTCTGAATGTTCATCTTGGTGATATCTAGGTCAAGTACAAAACTGGGTCACATGCCTTCAAAAACTAGGTTATTATGTCAAATAATAGAAAAACCTTGTGACCTCTCTAAAGGCCATATTTTTCAATGGATCTTCATGAAAATTGGTCAGAATTTTTATCTTAATGATAACTAGGTCAAGTTCAGAAGTAGGTCACATGAGCTCAAAAACTAGGTCACTATGTCAAATAATAGAAAAAACGACGTCATACTCAGTTCATGTGGGGGCAGGTGAGCGATTCAGGACCATCATGGTCCTCTTGTTGCTATACTATATACATAGACACAATCTTGTGCACACCATCTCTCCTCATCCCCTTGACACAATTTAACGAAACTTCACACAAGTGATCAGTAACAATAGTAGTTGTGCATGGGGCATGTTAGGTTCTTTCATAAAAAATTTTTGCAGAGTTACGGGACTTGGTTTTTTGTTACTATACTTCGTTTTTTTTTGTTACTATACTATATACATAGACACAATCTTGTGCGCATCATCTCTCCTCATCCCCTTGACACAATTTAATGAAACTTCACACAAGTGATCAGTAACAACAGTAGTTGTGCATAGGACATGTTAGGTTCTTTCAACTACAAAAATTGCAGAGTTATGGGACTTTGTTTCTTGTTAACATACTATGTACATACAGTCTGCATATGCAGTCTTGTGCGCGCCTAATCTTCCGAACCCTTGCGCACAATTTAATGAAACTTCACACAAGTGATCAGTACCAACCCTAGTTGTGCATGGTGCATGTTACGTTCTTTTAGATAAATATTCAGCATAGTTATGGGACTTTGTTTTTTGTTACTATACAGTATACATTAAGTCCACATAATTTTGCAATCTTGTGTGCGTCAAATTGCAATGTACTGTGTCAGTGCATGCTGGGGATACATTCATCACCTTTAGTGATAGCTCTAGTTGCGTTTGAGAGATTAATTTATTAACCCTTAGCCTGCTGGCAGCAAGTGATTCTGCCTTTGCGACCAGTGCAGACCAAGACAAGCTTGCACATCTGTGCAGTCTGATCATGGTCTGCACTGTTCGCCATTCAGTCAGTATCTTTTTGGTAATCACCCCATTTAACAGTTAATGGTACTGTCCAAATTGAAAGATGGACAAGTTCATTATAGAAATTTAGCAGGGTAAGGGTTTAGAGTTTTGATATTAAATTAGTATTCTGTCATTATAGAGAGGTGTTTGGTCTTGGGAGAGCTAATACTGTGCATAGTTATTTGTTAAATTATCTTTCTACATTTTAACTGAAATTATTATTTACATTGGGTATTAAAATCTTCGGTGTAACTTTTTATGGTATAGAAAAAATTTACTTGATTATCCCCCACCTACCATTCAGTTTCATTAAAGAACATGACCCTCAGGGGCAGAGCTGGTTATTTTAGCTTGTGATTTGATTCAAACTGAAAATAGTTGTTTTACATTATCACCCACATCGTTTGACACTTGGTCCATAACGCTGGCACCAATTTTTCATGAATTACGTCCCCATTTTACTTAGAATTTCAGGTAAATTTTGGTGCATTTTCACTATATCTCGTGTGACAGCTCTTGTTCTGTGTTGTTATAAAAGTCTTCCACAGTGTGGATTAGATAATATTAGTGACTGTTTCCATTTGTTTTCACAAATTATTTGGAATAATGTCACTTACAAACTCAAAACATTTGATAGTATTGGTTTGCATCATGTTTTGAAACACAAACACTCTAGTTTTGGGAAATTTTTAACTCATCATGCTGGACATGACTGATTCTGCCTTTACAACCAGTGTAGATCATGATCAGCCTGCACATCTGTGCAGTCTAATCATGATCTGCACTGTTTGCCATTCAGTCAGTATGTTTTTGGTAAGCACCCCTTTTCGAAATTGAAAGATGGACAAGTTCATTACAGAAATTTAGCAGGATAAGGGTTAATAGGGTAAATAAAGCTGCTGACCATGAAATCACTACGTAAAGCATACACAAGAATTACACTGTGTACAGAAATTTACATGTTACTTTTGTTTGCAGATATTGTGATAGATGTAGATACCCTCAATGATGACCAGATACAGCAGTTTAATATATGTGGTACTGCTTATGGCATGGGAAAGCAGGACTACATCAAGTAAGTATCGTTGGATATGTTTATTTGTTATTGGAATTTTAGCCCAAAATTACAGGACTGTTGACATTGTTTCAGCTGTTTCTATTAGGAATGGAGGATAGAAAAACTGTAAGCTAGAGCATGTAGGAGGTAGTCAGTATGCTTCTTCTAAAACATTGTTCAGGATTTTTATTGTCTCTAAAAAGCAATTAAGGTAACTGTTTCGATGTTCCTCAATGAGTCAATGTATTTAGTTCATTGAACATATTATTTAATTTTTTTTAACTCACCAGAGACCTTTTATGTCCCTTCAGAAAAAGTATTCAAATTATTCCAGTTTTTCAAAAAAAATGGCTGCAAGTGCTGAAATTAAAAAAAAAAACAACCTTCAGCACTGCTGGTCTTATTATGTCTCCCCCAGGAGACATATTGTTTTTGCCCTGTCCGTCCGTCCGTCTGTCCGTCCGTCCATCCGTACGTCACACTTCATTTCCGAGCAATAACTGGAGAACCATTTGACCTAGAACCTTCAAACTTCATAGGGTTGTAGGGCTGCTGGAGTAGACGACCCCTATTGTTTTTGGGGTCACTCCGTCAAAGGTCAAGGTCACAGGGGCCTGAACATTGAAAACCATTTCCGATCAATAACTAGAGAACCACTTGACCCAGAATGTTGAAACTTCATAGGATGATTGGTCATGAAGAGTAGATGACCCCTATTGATTTTGGGGTCACTCCGTCAAAGGTCAAGGTCACAGCTGCCTGAACATGGAAAACCATTTCCGATCAATAACTAGAGAACCACTTGACCCAGAATGTTGAAACTTCATAGGATGATTGATCATGAAGAGTAGATGACCCCTATTGATTTTGGGGTCACTCCGTCAAAGGTCAAGGTCACAGGGGCCTGAACATTGAAAACCATTTCCGATCAATAACTAGAGAACCACTTGACCCAGAATGTTGAAACTTCATAGGATGATTGGTCATAAAGAGTAATTGACCCCTATTGATTTTGGGGTCACTCCATCAAAGGTCAAGGTCACAGGGGCCTGAACATGGAAAACCATTTCCGATCAATAACTAGAGAACCACTTGACCCAGAATGTTGAAACTTCATAGGATGATTGTACATGCAAAGTAGATGAACCCTATCGATTTTGGGGTCACTCCATTAAAGGTCAAGGTCACAGGGGCCTGAACATTGAAAACCATTTCCGGTCAGTAACTTGAGAACCACTTGACCCAGAATGATGAAACTTCATAGGATGATTGGTCATGCAGAGTAGATGACCCCCTAACGATTTTAGGGTCACTCTGTTAAAGGTCAAGGCCACAGGGGCCTGAACATGGAAAACCATTTCCAATCAATAACTTGAGAACCTCTCGACCCAGAATGTTAAAACTTCATAGGATGATTGTTCATGCAGAGTAAATGACCCCTATTGTTTTTGGGGCCACTCCATTAAAGGTCAAGGTCACAGGGGCCTGAACATTGATAACCAGTTCTGATCAATAACTTGAGAACCACTTGACCCAGAATGTTGAAACTTCATAGGAAGATTGAACATGCAGAGTAGATGACCGCTATTGATTTTGGGGTCAGTCTGTTAAAGGTCAAGGTCACAGTGGCCTGTTCATGTAAAATCATTTTTTGGAAATAACTTGAGAACCACTTGACCTACAATGTTGAAACTTAATAGGATGATTGGACATGCAGAGTAGATGACCCCTATTTATTTTGAGGTCACTTGATCAAAGGTCAAGGTCACAGGAGCCTGAACAGTGACTTGAGAACCACTAGGCCAAGAGTGTTGAATTTAGCGGGATGACTGGACATGCCAAGTAGATGATCCCTATTGCAGCCAACCATCAGTGTCTCTTTGATTTTTGCTCCTGACCCCTATTGACTTCTTGCCTATAGGACTTTGAATTGGGGGAGACATGCGCTTTTTTACAAAAGCATTTTCTAGTTTTAAAATAATTTCATAGAAATATTCTGTTTGTGACCTTTTACAAAGTTTGTTCAAATTATTCTGACATGTCAGAAACAGGCCACCAAGGATTATGATCACTTAACTAAGTGTGTGTATAGTGACAGTTTTATAATCTGCTAGTTGAAATTTTAGAACTATTTCACATGGTTGATTCAAAGGTGATCATCCACAAAGATTGATTAAATTATTCTGACTTGAAAAAAAATTTGCTTTCAGTTGGCATAGACACTTTTCCCGTACATGTATATTGTGGAAACTCTCCTTGTCAGAAACTTATGGCCTGAATTCATATTAACTTTACAGGAATAATCCTTGGGTGACTGTCAACTAAGATTGTTCAAACTATTCTGATTTGTCAAAAAAAACATTATATAGGGGGGCATTTTTCCCAGTATGTGTATAGTGAAAACTATAAAAAAAAATCTTGTCAGAGACTGCTGGCCAAATTTGAAAATAATTTTAGACAAATGATCCTTGGGAGACCCTTTACTTAGGTAACATTGTTCTGATTCATAGAAACAAAACATGCCAGCCTGAGCTAAAAATCTTTAAATAACATCTCCACCTGAAGCGTTTGTCCAATTTAAAAACAATTTTGCACATGTTTTTTGGGTGAGCTGTGCAGTGTTCAAATTTTTCTGATTCTTTGAAAAACATTGCTGCTAGCATGGTAAATTTCGCCTTTATGTATATACTTGTAGTTGGAAATTCATAAATCTTGTCAGAAACTGCCGGCCCAAGTTTGAAATAATTTCACTGGAATGTTTTTGAATGATGCTCTACCATTACCAAGGTTGTTTATGATGTATGGCCAGGACTTCAGTCACTATATTGTATAATCCAGATTAACATGCAACATTATGTAGCTTGGATATTTTTAACGATTTTCAGATATTTACATCGAGACAAAGATGAGCAAGAAGCTCTTAAGCAGGCCAAATTACTGGAAGAGGAAAAGGCACAGTTTGCTGTAAGTAAAATTTAATAGGTTTTAAGGGATCTAACTCAGTTTACAGGGAGTTTTCTTCTTTGTAGTTGAGGAAAGATTCCACTGGCAGTATTTCAGGCACAGATGGGCACCTGAGGAGAACCACCAGCCTATTGCAAGCTGCTCACAGCAAAAAATATAAAAATAGAAATATTGATTTTGGATTAATTTTTCAAACATTTTTATTAATTTTTTTGTAGACTTTCATATTGAATCTCTGTCTACCATTAAGCATCATGTTAAGTCTACCTAATGATATAGCAGGTAAGAAAATCCAACAATATAAGCATAAAAATGACCATGAATGACCATTTCATTTAAGTTACTTCTACATAGATAGAGGTGATTTCAAACCATGAAAAAGCACTCCGTATTTAAATTAAATGTCTTAACATTTAATTGCATGTTTTGAAAATATCTTATATACAGTATTGTTGTCTTAATTTTAGGGCAGAAAGTCAAGAAGAGAGAGGAGAATTTACAAGGAAAAGAGACTTGCTGGTAGAAAGCTTAGTCCTCCTAGGTAACTACTATACCATAATTGATGATAAGGTCCAGGGTTTGTATTCATTAACAGTTAAAGTAAGAAGTTACTATATGTACTTCAAATGCCATATATATATTTGTCAAATAGGGGAAGTTATTTTGGTAAAGAGAGCACTGATTCATGTTGGGATGTTATTTGGGGGGGGGGGGGGAAGTGCACTGATTCATATGGGAGAACTTATTTGGGTAAAGAGCACTGATTCATATGGGGAAGATAATTTTGTTAAAGAGAGTACTGTTACAAAATGCAGCTGCAGTAGGTAAGTAAATAGATGAACAGAAGTTATAAACTGTGTTAGGAAACCAGTCTCAGAACGTGACCACGCTATTGATCAATTTCAAATTTATGCTCAGAAAAATCCAGTAAGTTGATGGAGATTTTGACTGGTCTCAAAAACTTGGACCCTGGCCTTAGTATTAATGGTAAATATATAAACTGAAATGCTGTTAGTATAAATGGTAAATATATAAACTTAAATGCTGTTGAAAAAAAGCATAAACAAAGAGGGATTTTGAGACTGTAAAACTTCTGTTTTAATCAGTTTCGTACTAAATGGTAATAAATACTGCAGATGTGTAAAAGTTTTTACAGATCACATTACTGAGGTTTTGCTTTAGGCCATTTAGTTTTACTTTGATGAATTGTTAATGTGGTTCCATCAATCACATTAGTGTCAGAATGTTCCCATTTAGTGTTGCTGAATTTGTGTCTGTAGTGATGAAGCTATCGCTTTCTGTTCAAAAGGGCATTGTAGATGCACGCATATCACTTCTCCTGCTTATACCACAGAAAAGGAAATAAACTTTCTATATAAAAAAAATGTTTTGCATTACTAGGAGAGTGATATTTTTCACACAAGTGATCACGGTGGAGTAACTAGGTACAGAATAGAAATTTTGTTGAATCTGTCTAACATTTTTCAATCAGAATGATGATTTAATCTTTTCTTCTAGTAGATCAATAACCCTTAGTGTTCTTGATTTATGGTCTTTTATTAAAGAGAGATGTCATGAAACAGGTTCTTTTCTAGATTAAAGGGGAAAAAGACATCAGTTTATTAAAGAGAATCTTGCTTTAAAGGCATTAAATTTCAGTATGTGATTTTTGCAAAAAATATGGGACAATCCATTCGGACATTAAGTCGTAACTTATTCTGTATAGAGCAAGTGGTAAAATTTTTGAAGTTGCAGAGGTCCACAAATTATTATTTGAGCCGTGCCATGAGAAAACCAACATAGTGGGTTTGCGACCAGCATGGATCCAGACCAGCCTGCGCATCCGCGCAGTCTGGTCAGGCTCCATGCTGTTCGCTTTTAAGGCCTATTGGATTTGGAGAAACTGTTAGCGAACAGCATGGATCCTGACCAGACTGCGCAGATGCGCAGGCTGGTCTGGATCCTTGCTGGTCGCAAAGCCACTATGTTGGTTTTCTCATGGCACGGCTCATTTATTCTAATGATAAATCCGGCTGATCAGAGTAGTTATTCCAGAGTTATATGCCCTTGATTTATCAAAAATGCAACAGTTCACTGTGTTTATGCTTGAGCGTCTCCATTTTTAACCAATCCTAATCATATTTACACCGAATACTGTTACTAATGAGGTGTGTTTTAGATATGAATATAGGTCAGATCAGATTAATAGAGTGAGAGTTATTTGCCCTTGAATTATCAAAAGTTGCCATATTTGCTGAGTTGTGTGCTTTTGCTTCAGTAATCCATGTAACATTTACAGGAATAGTAACCTTTGTAATACACACACATACATAATTATAACTAATACAATGACATTTATTTCTGCAAATAAAGTAGAGGTGTTATCAAACAGCCAGTGTTGTATCTAGGTTACCCGGTAGTACCGTATTGAATAGTTTCAAGTTGAAGTACTTGGCTCTTATTATTTTCAGGAGTTTTGAAATAAATCACAATTTTTTTATGGGTGATAAGAATTCCTTCACAGTTAATTAAAAACTTTCCAAAAACAAGTGGATAGAAAAGATAGTGCATGAAAAAATATCTGAATATTCATTTAAATATCTAAATCTTTTTTACATTTCAGCTATGCAGCTAGGGATAGTCCAAAATATGAGCCATATAGAAAGTATGTCATTTGTTTTATAATAAAATGGTTTTTTGTTATCATTGATTGATCAGTGTCATTTACAGCTATTCTTTCATAGATGGAATGAAAATTTTCCAATACTTACAATTTCTTGTCAGTTTGAAAATAAGCTTTAAACATGAACAGCTGGAAATATGTGCCTATGAATTATTGCATTAATGTAGTGTCAGCATTTTAATATGCTTTTTGTGCCCCCCCCCCATGAGTGGTGGGGGCATATAGATTTGCTCTTGTCCGTCCGTCCATCCGTCCTTCCGAAAATGTTGTGTCGCGCCTAGCTCAAAAGTATTTGACGTAGAGTCACAAAACTTTACAGGAATGTTGGTCAGCATGTGTAGTTGTGCACCTGGGGTTTCACGTCCGGATTCATTTAGTTGTGTAGGAGTTATGGCCTCTGACTTTGTAAAAATTGGTCTTTTTAATGATGTGTCACGCCTAGCTCCAAAAGTATTTGAATAGAGTCACAAATTTAGAATTTTTGGCAGCATGTGTAAGTTGTGCACTTGGTTCCGTATTTAAGTTCCATCAGTCGGTAGGAGTTATGGCCTGATTAGTAAAATATTGGGATTTTATGTGTGTTGCCTAGCTCAAAGTATTGACAAGAGTCACAAGTTACAGGATTTTCAGTTGTGCAGTTGTGCACTGGGTTAGTCCGGATTCATTCAGTCATGTAGGAGTTATGCCCTGATTATTTTGTTTTTAGCTCACCTGTCACAAAGTGACAAGGTGAGCTTTTGTGATCGCGCAGTGTCCGTCGTCCGTGCGTACGTACCACTATAGAGGTCACATTTTTCATGGGATCTTTATGAAAGTTGGTCAGAATGTTCATCTTGATGATATCTAGGTCAAGTTTGAAACTTGGTCACGTGCCTTCAAAAACTAGGTCAGTAGGTCTAAAAATAGAAAAACCTTGTGACCTCTCTGGAGGCCATATATTTTACAAGATCTTCATGAAAATTGGTCAGAACGTTCACCTTGTTGATATCTAGATCAAGTTCGAAAGTGGGTCACGTGCCCTCAAAAACTAGGTCAGTAGGTCAAATAATAGAAAAACCTTGTGACCTCTCTAAAGGCCATACTTTTCATGGGATCTGTATGAAAGTTGGTCTGAATGTACATCTTGATGATATCTAGGTCAAGTTCGAAAGTGGGTCACATGCGATCAAAAACTAGGTCAGTAGGTCTAAAAATAGAAAAACGTTGTGACCTCTCTGGAGGCCATATATTTCATGAGATCTTCATGAAAATTGGTCAGAATGTTCACCTTGATGATATCTAGGTCAAGTTCGAAACTGGGTCACGTGCCATCAAAAACTAGGTCAGTAGAACAAATAATAGAAAAACCTTGTGACCTCTCTAGAGGCCATATTTTTCATGGGATCTGTATGAAAGTTGGTCTGAATGTTCATCTTGATGATATCTATGTCAAGTTTAAAAGTGGGTCACGTGCCATCAAAACTAGGTCAGTAGGTCAAATAATAGAAAAACCTTGTGACCTCTCTAAAGGCCATATTTTTCATGGGATCTGTTTGAAAAATGGTTTGAATGTTCATCTTGATGATATCTAGGTCAAGTTCGAAACAGGATCATGTGCCATCAAAAACTAGGTCAGTAGGTCTAAAAAATGAAAAACCTTGTGACCTCTCTAGAGGCCATACTTGTGAATGGATCTCCATAAAAATTGGTCAGAATGTTCACCTTGATGATATCTAGGTCAACTTTGAAACTGGGTCACGTGCCATAAAAAACTAGGTCAGTAGGTCAAATAATAAAAAAAACCTTGTGACCTGTCTAGAGGCCATACTTTTCATGGGATCTGTATGAAATTTGGTCTGAATGTTCATCTTGATGATATCTATGTCAAGTTTGAAACTGGGTCAACTGCGGTCAAAAACTAGGTCAGTAGGTCTAAAATTATTAAAATCTTTTGACCTCTCTAGAGGCCATATTTTTCAATGGATCTTCATGAAAATTTATCTGAATGCTTACCTTGATGATATCTAGGTCAGTTTTGAAACTGGGTCACGTGCGGTCAAAAACAAGGCCAGTAGGTATAAAAATAGAAAAACCTTGTGACCTCTCTAGAGGCCATATTTTTCATGAGATCTTCATGAAAATTAGTGAGAATGTTCACCTTGATGCTATCTAGATAAAGTTAAAAACAGGGTCACGTACCTTCGAAAACTAGGTCAATAGGTAAAATAATAGAAAAACCTTCTGACCTCTCTAGAGACCATATTTTTCAATGGATCTTCATGAAAATTGGTCAGAATTTTTATCTTGATAATATCTAGGTCAAGTTCAAAACTGGGTCACATGAGCTCAAAAACTAGGTCACTATGTCAAATAATAGAAAAAAACGACGTCATACTCAAAACTGGGTCATGTGGGAAGAGGTGAGCGATTCAGGACCATCATGGTCCTCTTGTTTAAGTTTTTTCATTACACAAGACCAGACTTCTTGTCCAGACTTACTCAAAAAAAGAAAAGTTTGTGAAACATGTATGTTAAAATGTACTTGACCTAGAATCATAAAACATTATAGGATTGTTTTATAGCCTGTGAAGTGTTCTCTTTAGGATTTTACTCAGCTAGGCCAGAGTTGTGGCTAACTAAGTGAAAAATACACATAAGGTTTTTAAAAGTTTGTGTTGCAAACATCTTAAAAATTATTTAACCTGAGTCATAAAACCATGTTACAGTGGCAGGAGCGGGGTGGGGTGGGCACCTGTGTCATATGGACACACATCTAGTTGATATCTATACTTATAGATTAACTTCCTCTTTAACACTGTGACACATATTTTTATATAAGTACTATATCACAATTTTATTTATTGTGCCTGCCTGCTTTTGGTCGTTGGTGTATGTAGCATGCAAGTATTCTTCCACTGCTTTAGATAATCTCATTGTATCAATAGTCGTTTCCTTTTCTACTTCAGGTCTACTTCAAGATCGAGATCCCGCTCCTTAACCCCGCCACGTAGACGCCGCAAGATGTATATAACCAGTTTCGGGGACAATGAAAGTGATGAAGGCGATGGTGTGGTGCAGGGCCCCGCCCTACCACCAGGTTTTGGAGGGACTTCTGAAACTGAAAGTACAAACCAGAAACCTTCAGCTTCATGGTCGGTGTCACTGCTCTTCTTGTTTCTGTCCATCATCCAAGGGAGTGCTTGATTAAAAAGGGAGTGCTTGATTAAATAGGGAGAATAGTATAGTATAAAGAACATGCTCTACAATGTTTGACTCTTAACAGGGGAATTTCGCCAATCTTGAACCAGTTTATGAAACATTTTGTTAAAAATGACTTGTCATTGAATGATGACCTCCAGAATAGAAACAAATTACATTCATGTGACTGACAGCATTTTGTGTTGTGATAACTGTCACATGACAAGAGAAAGGGTAAGAAGGAAAACAGTCCTGTATCTTGGTAAAGTTGTAATTAAAAAAATAGCTGAACAGCAGTTTGAAATAGAAAAGGAATTTGCAAGAGAAAAATGGTTGTATGTCTAACACATTTTGATATACATGTATGTCGGTCTGTTCTGTATGTAAACAGATGCTTTATGGTATGAAAGGTATATATAAAATTATATTTTCTTCAGGCACCAGAACTAAATGAAAAATTATTAGTTTGTAATAAGTTTCATCTCTCTGATTGTTATATGTTATGTGCATCTTTTAAATACTGTATTTTCTATTTTGTGCAGGGACAGCAAATCGAAGAAAGAATCAATTCGGAAAAGACTAGGCAAGTCTTTAAGCAGAGAATCATCTCCAAGAAGTAGAGATATAGAATATAGCAAGCGAAGGTCACGTTCAAGGTCAAAAGAACGTAAATACAGGTCAAGGTCACGGGGTCGTCGATCAAGCTCATGGTCAAGAGACAGGTATTCAAGAGACAGAAGATCTAGAGATAGAAATCAGAGGTCAAGGTCACGTGAAAGATGGCAACGTTCAAGAGATAGAAGGTCATCAGATCATTCAAGGGGTCGAAGGTCACGAGAAAGATCAAAAGGGTATAGATCAAGATCTAGAGGTAGAAAATCTAGGTCAAATGAGAGAAAATCTGATGTAAACCGATTTGGAAGGGGAAGGTCAAGGTCACGATCAAGAAGCAGGCGACGATCATCATCTTCATCTAGATCTAGTTCAAAATCATCAAGAGATTCCCGATCAAAATCCAGGTATGTTTTAAATTTTTGTTGCAAAGGAGTAATACCACAGTAGCATGATTGTAGGATTACATTGTCTGACTCATTGCGTTGATACCCAAAAATATGTAAGATATTACAGTTCCGTTTAAAAGCAAAGTACTGGCTTGAATTCCAGTAAGCATTCATCAAGTGTGGGTGGCATAATCAGATTTTCAAGAGTCAAGATCAGCTTTTCAGAAATCAAGCTATATTGTTTTAACTGCAACTTTCACAGACTTTATCTAAAACAAGTACATTAGTCTCCATGCAAGCTTACAAGAAAACAAAACACTTAAATATAATTTATGTACAAAAAAACAAGCAAGTGTACTAAAGTACAATACAACAATATATCTCAATAATTTTGTTTCTTCCATTTCTAACCACTCATATTCACTAAGCCGTTCAGTTCTGAACTTGCGTTTAATTTTAGAATTGGGTGTTTTAGCATCACTAACATCATTGTCATTCGTAGAACATTTGGTTGGCATACCACACACACCGTCATTAGAACATTTCTGACCACATACAGATTCTAAATCAAATAGTTTTCTTTGAGCCATAGTGTCACAAAATACTCAAGAAAAGTTCATAAAAGGACAAAATTACCACTTTTTCAAAACATAAGTCGAAACGTTTTTGAGAACTAAATGGAAGTGAACCTAATTTTTTGCATCCAGATAATAACGGTATAAAAATGTGCTTAAAATAATCAAATATGTGTAAATGTATTGAATTGGAAAAAAATGTAAAGATCAGTTGATTTCTCCTAATTATCGAACCAACAAACCTTTCATTATTGTCACCAACCTTT
Source organism: Mercenaria mercenaria (assembly GCF_021730395.1). NCBI lineage: Eukaryota > Metazoa > Mollusca > Bivalvia > Venerida > Veneridae > Mercenaria > Mercenaria mercenaria. The sequence continues at coordinate 34,269,854 of NC_069361.1, read as the reverse complement.
CATTGTACCCCCTCTGTATACCGCTAATTAACAAGTTGTACAAACACAATAATAGGCTGCTCATCTACGCATTGTTTATCAGTTAACTTTTACACATTGATCAATAAACACCTTTGATAATGACGGACATAATTGTACTAAATAAAAACCGCAAGATGACATGATGAGGGGATCGGCGCGTGGTGTGATTGACATCTGTCGGTAGCTAATTAATATACGATGCTCCACCTACTGCCATACTTCTGCTTGTGGCAGCAACAAAATATTGAAATTCACCGGGATTTTGATTGACAAGGGGCAGAACATTCGAACTCAAGAAGCATCAAAGAAAATTTCACGGGTTAAGCGGACGCATGGGACATTCTTTGTGGGGGTCAAATACGAGTTTTTCTCGATTTTCGCAGGTCAAAACCCGGAACCTCTGGTCTACCAAATGCTCTGATATATACATACTTTTTGGGACTTTCATGTCGTGGAAAAATCATTGAATATGGCCAGTATAAGTTTTGACAAACCCTGTAAAGTAAACAAATTGCATAGTTATTAGACAGTGAAGTGTTGAAATTTTAATCAATAACCACCAGCCAGTAGCTAAGGAATTGATTTGCTGAAATATGAAACTGACAGTATAAATATAAACTCGAAAGTTTTCTTTGAACAAGGTAACATCTCTCTTAAAGAGATTCCTAAAAAGAGTCAAACTCTACAATGTTTTTAATACTTTATGGCATGCCATTGGGTACATGTTCATTGAAGTGGGAAGACCTTAATATGTGCCAGTTTTCTTATAAATCAAGGGCTGCGAATGATAAAAGTCTATGAATGTGCTGTTTCATAGACCACTTCCTTGTGTAAAAGAATTTTTTGTGTACAGATAAATTCTTAACTTTTTAGAACTTATTTCTACTTCTGCCTATAATTATATGGTTAAATGATAAAATAGGGTGAAATTTTACTTGTCTGTATTGGCATTGGAACAAGCTGGGCAAGTTGGATAATTGATTTTGACACCAATGATTACAGAAGAATTTTTCTAAAGATTGCAATTTTGATCCATAGGCTGGTGAATTTACAGAAGGAAAAGTTATTTTTTTCCTTCCCCTGATGGTCATTGGAGGATGTGGTAGGGGGTTGGACGTGGGGATAAAATTGTCCGTTGCTTACCAAAAACAAGTTTGTATTGATAAGGAATGCAAGAGAGATTGGCTGCAGTTACATTTCTGAAATACATCTAGAAGAGTATTTCTGAAGGGAATGCTGTATCACTAAGTAGCCTTTCTGTTTGTACATGAACCTATTCACTTTTCCCCTCTACATGGAGTCAAGCAACCTGTATTAAACTTACACATTGGGTATTCCACATTATCGTTATGTAGGGCTGTCATCGATAGAAACAATATCGATGTATCAACGATATTTTTTTGTCGATCGATTATCGATTCCTATTTTCAAAAATCGATATTTTACAGAGAGAAAAAACTACCCAAATAAACACTCAGACCCTAAAAAACAACTAAAGTTCACAAAGTTGTAAATTTGGATAAATGCAAAAAAGGAGTGAAGGCAAAATAAAAATGAAAGATGTTATTAATTTTTATGTATTTCTTTTATTTCATAAATACAAATACAACACAATCAAACAGAAATATGGAAAGTAGGCAATAAAACTTAAAATATTATTTACAGGAAGGTATATAGTATGCATATGAACAAATAGGTCGTTAATCTAACTTAATAATCAATATATCGATGTATCGTCGATATTTGTCTTCAAATATATTGGTATCGTCGATACGCCTAAGATCCAATCAATGACAGCCCTATCGTTATGGAGCCATTTTTGAGTCGGCTAAAGGCTGAAAGCCTTTTGACGAGTCCTTGCTGTTCAGCGATTCTCTAAATGGACCGAATAACACGTGAAGGGATGTAGTTCCATTAGATTTCTCAAATTTCAAACAGTTCACTGCATGAATGAAGTTAAGTTGTGTCAATTCCCTTTGCTATGACCAATATACGATGTAATCTGTCATATTTATAACTTGTAATTGTGCAATACTCGAATGTAACTCATTAAGTATAAATGTGCATTTTAAGAATTGCGCAGGCTTACAAAGCTTGCGTAACATCCAGCGAAAGACAAAAAAATAGTTCCACAGGGCTCCAGATAAGATGCGTATTAGCGTAAATTACATATAGAAATGATGCAAATACGCATGTCTAATAATTTCTAAGCGTATAAAAGCGTACATAAAATTACAGAAACGCACACAATGCTTTTTTAAAAACAAAATCTGAATCGTCTGGATGCGTTAGGTAACATAGCCGATCAGCCTTAATTCTCCCACATTGAACGTATGTGTATACACGCATCGTATGATTTCTATAAACTTTGCGTGGGTTGAATTTTGCAGTCAGTAAACGGATAAATTATCGGAAGAAGAAGCTCTTACTGGTTTGTTTAGTTACTACTGATATTAAAAATGATTTTAATTCTTATTTTTCGAGAAATAAACAAATCGGCGAAACATTAAATTGTATTTTCTTGTAGTTTTTGAAATCGAAAGTAGATCGTCTATGTTTGGCTGCTTTCACGAAACGAAACAACTTTTTTATGAAAAGATTTAAATAAGAGGTAATTCAACCGTAAACTTCAATGTCAGATACTGCCAATTGCTGCTAAATGTCTCCGTATCATCACAATTTGTAAAATATATTGTTGAAACTGGAGAAAAGTGTAATCGTATCCGGATATAATATTTTGGGTAAATATCGAGCTGTGTTATGAAATTTTAAGAAAAAAACTAAAAACAAACTGAAACTGGTAGATTATACTGTCAGTACATCAATCATTAGCAGACTCAGGCCCTTCAGGCCTTTGATTAGTTTCTTTTGCCAAAGTATCATATCACCTGCCAGAGCACCCTATCACTGCCACATTTCACATTATTGCAGCCTCCAACCTCCCTCCGCACACGTACTAAATTTTACTCTTTCCTCCTCTAATCTAAAACTTTGTTCATATATAATGACATCGCATATTGTATATTGAGAATGTATTCTTTCCTTGTGTGGTTGAAAGGTTAAGGTCACTGTCTTTGAATTGCTTGCTTTTCACTTTTGTTGGATGAACCCCTTCATGGAATGTAGAATTCTTTAATATGCAGAATCCATCCGTTTGATTTACAGAAAGTCGGTAGATCTATCCACTTGCCTGCTCATACTTGAAATGATGCAAGAAAGGGCATCTGCGATCTTCTGCCATGTTTGACATGAATAACATCTTATAACCAAAAAAATAAAAGAGTCTTATTACAACATGTAAAAAATTCAGTTATTTTTTACTTTCGTGCATTGTGTACAGATTACAGAAGCAAAACATTTACATTGATGCTGTCTTTCAGATAGATAGATATTTTTCCTTGAGATAAATAAATTATTCTCCTATGATAAATGGATAAATTTCCTTTCAAGAGATAAAAACATTTGTCCTTCTGATAAATGAATGAATGTCCTTAAGAGATATAATAATATATTATAGTATAGTGATTCTCCTATCGATAAAGAAATAATTCTCCTTGAGAAAAATGAAAAAAATTATATTTTCTGTAGTATTTGTATTGAACAGAAAAAGGACCGTTTATACGTAATACGTTTGATTTGTCCTGTCCACCGAAAGTGAAGTTTTATTGACTACCAACAAGGTTTGGTGATGCTGTCTTCCAGTGATACATAGATATGAGCCGCACCATGAGAAAACCAACATGGTGCATTTGTGACCAGCATGGATCCAGACCAGCCTGCGCATCTGCACAGTCCGGTCAGGATCCGTGCTGTTCGCTTTCAAAGCGTACGGCAATTTGAGAAACTGTTAGCAAACAGAATGGATCTTGGCCAGACTGCGCGGATGCACTATGTTGGTTTTCTCATGGCACGGCTCATTATAAGTAAAGAACTGTAACAGTTGGCCAAGCTCTAATATAAGCTGCATCATTAACAGCGACTTCAAAAACATGAACAAATCAGTCAAGCATGATGTCTTGTTAAATGAAATATTCTTAGACTACCATAATGCAGATTTTCCATATCCATTGCTTAATTGATAAAGGCATACACCTTAGACAGCATCAAAACAGTAAAGTAATTATCTAACCAGAACCCATTCTTTAGAACATAAAATAATGTATATAAGTATCATTGATTGAGTAAAATAAGCACATTTATGCAAATTGCCTAGAAATATACAAACTGTAGAGAAGCCATATGAGGTAAAATTTGATTTTTGTAATTTTTTCTGAAATTGACCTCTGATGAGAAAGCTGATCTTGAGTTTCGAATGTTGTAACACCTTCTTTTCATAAATTATTTCAAACCAGATATACCAGGCATGTGTAATAGAATAACGCATACAAAGTTATATCTATGTGGTCTTTGGACCAACAGTGGGCTGAACATTACCTTGGCCCAGGCAGTAGATGGTCTAACCCATTATACTGTAGGAACATAATCAATGAGCAAGCAACTTGTACATATGGGATATAAAAATCAATCTGCTGTGAGATGTACTGTTTATCAAATTGTGCTGTTTAACATGTAAAGTAGAATAGATACAACTTTGTGCAGTTTTTACAGCTTGTGAAAGAAAAGCTCAAGTTTCCTCTATTACAATACAAGGGAAGTAAGTATGTAGAGTTTTAGTTAGATTCACACACAGTTTTATGTTTCTTTACTTAAGAAATAATAAGTTCCCAAACGTGGTTTATCGTAGAATAACCCGAGTTTTGAGTTCTTGTGCATAAGAATATATCACGAAGGCCGTAGGCCTGAGAAGTATATTGTTTCGCATAAGAACGAAAAACTCGGGTTATTCTACGATAAATCACACTTGGGAACTTATTATTTCAATTCTAACACGACATACTAGTATCAACAGTGTTAGAAAAAATGGTAACTACTTTTTCAATTGGCTAAACACCTGGATCTGATGACGTCATTGCACGCGAGTGGTTTATTGCAGAATAACCCGAGATAGATTTTGTTCTACATGTATGTAGGTTATTTGCTGGTCGTGTTAGAGTGTTTATTTATCACACAAGTGGCAAGAAATTCAAATGTGAATTAATTTTAATTGATGGGTTCTTTGAAAAATTTGCACCAAAATTATGGCACTCTTGTTTTAATTCAGATCGCCAACTAAACCAGTAGTGAAGAGGTATCGACGTGAGTCTCTGTCCTCCAAAAGTTCGAGTGATTCGGATCACTCACCACCTAGAAAGTCAACATCAACCTCATACACTAGACCAAAATCTGGTGCTGCTGGATCCACGTAAGTTACATAACTAGCTACATCAGTCTCAGCGCCAGCCATTTTAACTTGGTAGAAGGAGCACAAGGGTGAAGAGTTTGATCCCAGGACAAGATGTCTGTTATCCATAATGATTTGATAAAAGACAGTGTGCAAGTAATTTGTCCTCCACTTATGACTCATGTGTTAAAGTTGTCAGTTACTTGTTATCCCCTGCCTAAGGTGGAGGGATATAGATTTGCCGTTGTCCGTCCAGCTGTTCCTCCATCCGTGCGTTTGTCTGTCTGATACAGAAAATGCTTATAATTTAAGTATTTTAGCTAGAATCACCAAACCTCATGTAATGATTATTAGCACTTGACTTTTGCTCTTTGCTGACATATAGTTTTATCCCCCAGTGATCCAGTAAAAGCAGAGTTTTTCCCTTGATTGGTAAGAAGTAGGGATTTTTGACTGTATCAAAATAACCTATGGATTGATCTTCATGAAACTTTACACATATCGGATCACAGTGGGCAGTTGTGCATATATATTTGATTGAGTTATGCCCCTTTTTTTGGCAAAGTTCTAATTAAGAGTCAAGCACTGAGAAAAGTCGAGCGTGCTGTCTTACGTAAAGCTCTTGTTGAAAATTACACCAGTTAAATACTCACTTTGATTGAATCAAAGAAACCAGTACATAATGAATCATTCAGAGTTTTTATATATGTAATTTGATATCTCAGTAACTACTTTTTGGAATGTACTGAAACTTCTCACACTAGCTCCCAGTGATGATATGACTTGCAAAGCACAGGACCAGTAACTCTATTTTGATTTTTACAAAGATATAGAATCTACGTCTTTTTGTATGTAAACTATTATCATAGTAACTGCTTGTGGGAATGGATTGAAACATCACACATTTGTTCCCTATGATATTAAGATGTCAAGAATAATTTCATTTTATTGTGCCATAAGTAATATTTTTGGTGTAATCTGTCATTTCATTAAGCATCAAAAGAGGGGAAAAGATCTGTGACTCGAAATTCTTGCCCCTTTCGTACTTGTTTATGTCTGTGTTTCCATTATTTTATTTTTCTGGTGCAAAGTCTTTTAAATAATAAAGCTTTACTGTCCCATGATAGCTTTTGTTTGATCACATTATATTTTCTACTTTCAGGGGTGGAAAACCTTTAGTGCCGTATGGTAAAACCTCCAGCATATCTCAAGTCAGTAAGAATATTACCTTAAAGTTACATTTGTGATTATTTTATGTTTTAATTTGATAAAAGGTTTAAGTATTAACAAATTATGTAATGTCTAGAATTACGCAAAAAGTATTACCTTATCATAGTACGAATAATACAGATATGTGTACTATCAAAACACACATCATGTTTGGCTTATTGTAGTAGTAAATACTGAAAAAGGAGAGACTTTTCTGACATCAACCACAGACCACAAAGTGTTTGATGATTCTGAGCCAGAGATTTGAACCTGTATTGACACTGGAACAACTATGGCCTTTGACTAACTTGCATGTCCATGTGCTGAGTTTGGTACCAGTTTCAAGCTCCATTTTATTGGCTGTTTCTAAGCAGTATATTGAAAATGACCAATGGAAAGGCAGTGTTGGAGACTGGTCTCCAAAATCTTTTAAATCCTTACAGCTACCAAAATGGATTCTAGTTTCATTGGATTCTAGCACAAAAGAAGTGTTATTTTTGTTTTCAAGGGGTGTTTTAACTGATATGTTAACAAGATCACATGCTGTTAACACACCTTTTGTATATAATTATGTGTTACAGAAAGGTATTTTGGCCCTTTGATATATAATTTAAACAAGACTGAAAGGAAATGAATGCATATCAACATAGTATTTATTTAATTTAACTTTTTACTCATTTTTTGATAGATTAGTGTTAACATATGTTTGATTCCAGTAATAAAATGTTCAGTATCAGTCAGGGATATGTTGGTGCCCGCATCCATACCCAGTTCTTTGATATTCTGCAGACATTATAAAATGAATACACATGCATTATCCTTACATTATTGAAACTTCCTAAACCAAAGGAAGCTTGAGTTCTTGTCTGCATACTGTCAATAGATTTGGAATATAGCTGCACTGATGCAAACATTTTATATGTGTCCAGTGTTTAGATGGTTTTCATTTGCATACTGTGGTAGATTTGATAATAGTTTGGTTTCATTGTACAATGTTTCTGAAATATTTGAAAACAGTCATGACTTCTAATCAATATTATTTCTAAACAAGATTTTTTGTTGTTGTTGGGTTTAATATTACACAGACACAACTATAGGTCATGTGGCACCTTTAAGGTAGTTCTGCACGTTTGTTAAACTGGAAGTGATGGCGTAACGTCATTTATCCAGAAAATGTAGAATAAATCCTGGATTAGGCATTAGGAAATGAAAATCATTTTATGCATTAATGGCAAATTGTGAGTAAATTTATCACATTGGCACTGTTACTAGCTTTCTAAAGTTAAAATATGAAATTAAAACATCTGACACGTTAAATAATTCAAAATAGTGTCTTAAAATTGGCGTGAATTGTGCTGTTTACTTTAATCATGATCAAATATCTCAAAAATAAGCACATGAACCTATTTTATATCACCACATTCAAGGCCATATGTTTATTTACAGCTGTGAGAAGTTTCAGTAAATTCTACATTGAAGAAAAATTTCTATCAGCGAAAATGTTATGAAAGTTATGATTTCCCCATAGACTCCCATTATGAAAAATTGCATGAGGTTCAAATCAGTCTAGCAAAAAATTCAAGCACACAACCCTATCTTTTTAGCTCATCTGATTTTTTGAAAAAAAATGATGAGTTATTGTCATCACTTGAGCGGTTGTCGGCGTCGGCGTCGGCGTCTGCGTCGGCGTTGCCTGGTTAAGTTTTATGTTTAGGTCAGCTTTTCTCCTAAACTATCAAAGCTATTGCTTTGAAACTTGGAATACTTGTTCACCATCATAAGCTGACCCTGTATAGCAAGAAACATAACTCCATCTTGCTTTTTGCAAGATTTTTGGCCCCTTTTGTACTTAGAAAATATCAGATTTCTTGGTTAAGTTTTATGTTTAGGTCAACTTTTCTCCTAAACTATCAAAGCTATTGCTTTGAAACTTGGAATACTTGTTCACCATCATAAGCAGACCTGTACATCAAGAAATATAACTCCATCTTGCTTTTTGCAAGATTTATTGCCCCTTTTGGACTTAGAAAATCAGTTTTCTTGGTTAAGTTTTATGTTTAGGTCAGCTTTTATCCTAAACTATCAAAGCTATTGCTTTAAAACTTGCAACACTTGTTCACCATCATAAGTTGACCCTGTACAGCAAGAAACATAACTCCATCCTGCTTTTTGCAAGATTTATGGCCCCTTTTGGACTTAGAAAATATCAGATTTCTTGGTTAAGTTTTATGTTTAGGTCAACTTTTTCTCTTAAACTATCAAAGCTATTGCTTTGAAACTTGCAACACTTGTTCACCATCATAAGCTGACCCTGTACAGCAAGCAACATAACTCCATCCTGCTTTTTGCAATAATTATTGCCCCTTTTGGACTTAGAAAATCATTTTCTTGGTTGAGTATTATGTTTAAGTCAACTTTTCTCATAAACTATCAAAGCTATTGCTTTAAAACTTGCAACAGTTTTTCACCATCATAAGTGGACACTGTACATCAAGAAACATAATTCTATCCTGCTTTTTGCAAGAATGATGGCCCTTTTTAGACTTAGAAAATCATGGGTAGGACAATATTTCTATTGCACAAAAAAAATCAGATGAGCGTCAGCACCCGCAAGGCGGTGCTCTTGTTTATTTGCTGAGTTTTCTAGGTATATTTTGAAGTTTTGAAAAATCAGAGTTTAATCGAATTCTGCATTGTAGAAAAAAATTCAGTCTGAACGTGCAGAACTACCTTAAACAGCAACAACAGAACAAGAACCAGTCACAGGAAGTGAATTCTTTAGAAAGCAAATATGACTGAACATCGAAGTTGCATGAATATTACCTAATCCACAGTATTGCAAATTACACTTCCATGACATATCATTTCTTATTAGATATAAGAATATGAATACCAGTATGCTTTCTTACCTGAATTATGAGAAAATTGTATAACCTTCAATTAAATCTCTTTTGGGACAAGGAGAATTGGAAAGATAAGAAAACACAAAGGAATATCTTTAAAATATTATTAAATTTTATAGAAACTAGATAAAAAATCTTTCATAGATTCCAATGTATTTCCTAAGAGTATACCATCATATGTCTTGCTATGTTGTAAAGTAATGTTTCAAAAGCAGACACAGGTTTTGCAATGATAGATCATTTTTGAACGCTGGAAACTAGATGGCTGAAGCAAGTCAGTTTAGTTCACAAATGTAAAATATATCTATAAGATTGTTGGAAGCATCAAACGAAACCAAGTAAAATAAAAGTAACCTAGGTTTGAATGAGTCTTTTCTTGAGCGGAATATGGCAATATCTATAATACCCCATTGCTGGCTAGAGGGAAACACTGTTTTGCAGTAATACTGAATGGACTCTATGATCCCAAAAGACCAGAAATGATAATTACACAGAATCAAAGTCACACCAAAAATAAATTCTTTTTGGTGTCTCAAAACTTTTGAGCTTTTTAATGTGTTTTACACAAAATATTTTGAAGTTAAAGCTGTATACTAAGTTATTGCAACATTAAGAAATCAAGCTGTACCAAAGGGTAGTATTAAATTGCTATTTACATTAAAAGTTGGTTATGAGAAGAAAAATGTAATCTAATTATCTAGCCAAAAACAGTGAAATGAGTTGTCACAGTTATTTTTAGCTCGACTATACGAAGTATGGAGAGCTGTCCTACTGGACCTGGCTTCGGTGTCTTTCCACATCCCCATCTTGGTTAGTTTTGATGCACTTTCTCTTAATCTTTGTTATTAGTTGATGGATTTGCTTCAAACTTAAAATAGTTATTCCGCATCATCACCCACATAATATGGCACAAGGGTCATAACTCTGGCACAAATATTTTATGACTTATTTCCCCTTTTTGCTTAAAATTTCAGGTTAATGTTTTGATGCACTTTCACTTTATTTCCGATATTACCAAATGGATTTAATTCAAACTTAAAATAGTTGTACCACATCATCACCAACATCATATGATACAAGGGCCATAACTTTTGCATTAATATTTCATGAATTATGTCCCATTTTTACTTAGAATTTCAGGTTTATTGTGGTGCACTTTCACTATATCTTTGGTATTACATAATGAATTTGATTAAAACTTACATTAGTTTTTCCAGATCATCATCCTCATCATATGATACAAGGTTAGTAACTCTGGTGCAAATATTTTATGAGTTATATCCCCTTATTACTTAGAATTTCAGTTTAATTTTTTATGATTTTTATATCTGTTGTTACTAAATGGATTTTATCAAACTTTATATAATAAAATGGTTGTTCCACATCATCACTCACATCATATAACACAAGTTTGATAATGCTGGCACCAGTCTGTTCATAGATATGCCCTCGTTTTATTTATAGAATTTCTGGTTCAAGTTGCGATGCACTTTTGCTGTATCTCCAGTATTACTAAATAGATTTGATTCAAACTTAAAATAGTTGTTCCAAAATAGCCGCATGATATGACACATGGTGCATTACTTTTGCAGAAGTTTTTCATGAATTATGTTCCTTTTATACTGATTTAATGTTTTGAGACTTAAGCGATTGTCCAATATCTTCATCCACAGTTGAGTCATTGAACACTCCAGTGACAGCTTCAGCTTCCGCAGATGTGCCCAATTTTACTATCCAGCATCGAAATAGTTGAGTGTGCTGTCTCATGTGACAGCTCTTGTTGTGTATGTGTGTGTACAGAAATTGTTTATTTTAAAGTAAATAAGAACTCTCAAAATTTATGGATTTCTCTTGATTATTTAGTAGAAGACATTATTTCTGAAATCATTATTCGTCCTCCACCTCTGATACATGTGGAGAAGTTGGCACTTACTTGCAGTTAGTATTGGTGCAGAATATAGGAACATTGATTAGGTATGCTGCCTGCTGTAACATAACTGAAATACTATCGAAAAATGGCGCTTAACCTAAAAAGCAACAGAAAAGCAAACAGACAAGGTTTTGATGTTAACATGTACTGATAAATTTAAATTGGTGAGGTTTTGAAACAATGTGCTGAAAATTATCTTATTTATTAGTATTGAATTTCTTGGTTTCAGCCATTCATGTAATTTCAAATTTCTTAAAATCATGGATTTCAGTTTTTAAAATTGATCAAAGTTGATTCGCTTTGTAGGATTTTATTTTGTGGATCCGCTTTACTTTTTCAGCCCAGATTTACACCACAAAAGAGGGTTATATCCTCATTACTGTTTCAGTCCAGACTTAATCTGCAGTAGAGGCTTATACCCTCTACTTTTTTAGCACAAACTTACTCTGCAAGGGAGGATTCTGTCCTCATTACCTTTTCAGCCCAAACTTACTCCACAAGAAAGGCTTATATTCTTTTTACCTTTTTAGTTCAAACTCACTCCACAGAAGTGTCTTATATCCTTATTACTTTTTCAACCCGAAGTTATTTTCAGCCCATATTTACTCCACAGAAGATACTTATATCCTCATTACTTTTTTCAACCCGATCTTCTTTTCAGCCCATATTTACTCCACAGAAGTGTCTTATATCCTCATTACTTTTTTCAGCTCGATCTTCTTTTCTGCCCATATTTACTCCACAGAAGTGTCTTTTATCCTCATTACTTTTTTCAACCCGAACTTATTTTCAGCCCATATTTACTCCACAGAAGATACTTATATCCTCGTTACTTTTTCACCCGATCTTTTCAGCCCAAACCTAATCCACAAGAGAGACTTATATTCTTGTTGCTTTTTCAGACAAAACTTACACCACAAGAGAGGCTTAAGAAGAGGATGCAGATAGCTTTAAGCAAACAATGTAAGTACCATGATAATGTTTTATAGGGTTAAAGAGAAGAAGCAGATCTAGGATTCATTTGTTCTGGTTTACTCAGTTCATTGAAGGAACACAGTTGTGTTAATTAATGAAAAATATATCACTGTTAGGTGACTTAATTGTCTAATAAAACATTATTTAACTACCAAAATTAAATTATCTTATTTATTTAAGTAAATAAAATTCTGAAAAAAATTATCTGTTTTATTCTGCTTGAATATTAAGATGATATATTACCTGGCCTTAGGTCAGGCCGGTACAATGAAGAATATCATGCATGTCTGACATGTAAATAAGAAACAAGGTAATTTGGGATATTTGTTTTGAGTTTATATTGAAAAATCTTTTAGAGAGTGAACACCAGTATTTGTATCAGTGGTGCAACCATGAGTGAAAATGTATAATCTGCTGTTCACAAATAAAATGTACCTTGATCTTCAATGTTAAAAAAAAAAAAAAATGTTTTTTATGCCCCCAGTGTCAAAGACCTAGGAGGCATATAGTGCTTGAACTGTCTGTCAGTCTCATTTCCTTGTGTTCTAAGCTTTTCCCACAGTTTCCGTCCAACTTAATTAAAACTTGGTATACATCATCAGCATTAAGAGGACATGCACATAATGCCTGGACTTCCATGCATATTTATTGTTTGGAGTCATGTCCCTTTTTGAGTCGGCTAAACGCTTTCAAGCGTTTGACGAGTCCTTGCTATCACCCGATTTCTCATTCTTATTAAATAGCCTCACAGCACAGCGAAGTGATGTAGTTCCATTAGATTGTCTCTAATTTCAAAGAGTTCATTGATCGAATGAAGTTCAGTTATGTCAATCCTATTTGCTATGACCAATATACGATGTAATCTGTCAAATTTATGACAAGTAATTGTGTGATACTCGAATAAAGCCACATATTTTCTTCCGCGGTAACTCATTAAGCATAAACACGCATAGCAATTCTGCGGGTTTTGTTAATACATTTGCGCATATGATTATGGTGACGAATTTTATGCCCTTTTGTCACAAAATAGCAAATATGATATTCACAAATTCAAACAAAAACTGCATATTAACTTATTAGCCAAATTATCCATTTGTTACCCAGTCCGTTTCAAAAAATAATCTTTACAATCATTGCGCAAATAACAAATTTATTGCACTGTGCATTTTTAGCTCACCTGTCACATAGTGACAAGGTGAGCTTTTGTGATCACCCTTCATCCGTCGTCAGTCCGTGCTTCCGTCAACAATTTCTTGTCTGCACGATAGCGGTTTCATTTATGATTTTATTTTAACCAAACTTGCACATAACTTGTATCACCATAAGATCACGGTTCCTTTCTTGAACTGGCCAGTTCTCATTATGGATTCCAGGGTTATGGCCCCTAAAAGGGCCAAAATTAGCTATTTTGACCTTGTCTGCACAATAGCAGCTTTATTTATGATTTGATTTTTACCAAACTGGCACACAACTTGTATCACCATAAGATCTTGGTTCCTTTCCTGAACTGGCCAGATTCCGTTATGTGTTCCAGAGTTATGGCCCCTGAAAAGGCCAGAATTAGCTATTTTGACCTTGTCTGCACAGTAGCAGCTTCATTTATGGTTTTATTTTAACCAAACTTGCACATAACTTGTATCACCATAAGATTTTGGTTCCTTTCTTGAACTGGCCAGATTCCATTATGTGTTCCAGAGTGATGGCCCCTGAAAGGGCCAGAATTAGCTATTTTGACCTTGTCTGCACAATAGCTTCATTTATGATTTGAATTTAATCAAACTTGCACAAAACTTGTGTCACCATAAGATCTTGGTTCCTTTCTTGAAACGGCCAGATCCCATAATGGGTTCCAGAGTTATGGCCCCTGAAAGGGCCAAAATTAGCTATTTTGACCTTGTCTGCACAATAGCAGCTTCATTTATGATTAGATTTTAACCAAAGTTGAACACAACTTGTATCACCACAAGATCTTGCTTCCTTTCTTCAACTGGCCAGATTCCATTATGGGTTCCAGAGTTATGGCCCCTTAAAGGTCCAAAATTGGCTATTTGGCTTTTGCAGCCAAATAGAGACTTCATTTATGGTTTTATATGATACAAACTTCCAAAATATCTTCAACAACAATAAATCTTGGATTCCATGACAAATCGGATCCAATCGTAGGTTCCAGAGTTATTTTATATCTAATTACCTCCCCTGATTGTAATCAAAATGGATTTATATCAGTAAGTAGTTATAGGACTTATTTGAAATTCCATTATTGTTTTAGTTGGACCGAGACAATCAGGATAGATAACTATGAACTGATTTTATGGCAAATTACCTCCCTTTATTTCAAATTAAAATGGGTATATCTCCATAACTAATGAAGATACTGATCTGAAATTTCATTTATGTCGACAGATTTGTTTGGCAGATCCTTCTTTTGTTCACTTACAATATTTATTTTTTTTTAATTACTTCCCTTTTACGTTACTATAAATAGCTTATTTTTAGTAACTTTTTTATTATTGGCCATAGGGAAAAACCGAGACCACTTTTCTATGGTACAACATGGATGGTACCTCCAATTTTTAGGTGTATTTTGACATATCTATACCTTGTAAAAAAAGTTTTTTCTTTTTGGTTAAATTTCTTCGCTTTGTTGTTCCTATCCTTTGGACTTAGATATTTTTTCTGAGGACCTTCTTGTCCTCAAGTGCAATGATAACAGGTGAGCGATATAGGGCCATGATGGCCCTCTTGTATGAATTGCGCAGGCTTACCAAGCTTGCGTAACATCCAGTGAAAGGCAAAATATAGTTCCAGAACATACTGCTAGTATTTTATTGAGTCGGGTACCTCTAAAAGCATTGGAATGTCTCTTATCAAAGAGTTTGCCACATCGATGAAATTAAATTATGACAGCTTCATTTTAAATGACCCGAATAAGATATGTGCAGTACATTAAATCTTCCGCGAGACTTCGCGGATGAATCCTAACTACATTCTGGACACTTGTCGGCGAACACGCGTGACCTGTTTATAACAATGCTTCTACGACTTTGCGTGGGTTGAATTTTGCAGTCAGTAAGCGGATAAATTATCAGAAGAAGAAGCTCTTACTGGTTGGTTTAAGTACTACTGATATTAAAAATGATTTTATTTCTTATTTTTTCGAGACATAAACAAATCGGCGAAACATTAAATTGTATTTTCTTGTAGTTTTTGAAATCGAAAGTAGATCATCTATGTTTGGCTGCTTTGACGAAACGAAACATTTTTTTTATGAAAAGATTTATATAAGAGGTAATTTAACCGTAAACTTCAATGTCAGATACTGCCAGTTGCCGCTAAATGTCTTCCTATCATCACAGTTTGTAAAACATATTGTTGAAACTTGAGATTTAGAAAAGTGTAATCGTATCCGGATATAATATTTTGGGTAATATCGAGCTGTGTTATGAAATTTTAACATTCAAGTAACAGACATGATAGATATTATTGTAACAGAAATGATTCTAGAATTTATTTTTATAACACCTACATAGAATCTATATCAGACTCATATTCTAGTCCTGAGGCATGATCTGAAAGTAAACAGATGAAGTGACAGTCATTCATACTTTATATTGTAATACTAAAAATAATCTAGGTAATATTTAGAAAGTGAAACATAAAATTTTCAGTTAGAAATTGCACCAAAGGCTGTATCAAGGGTCTACATATTCAAAAATTTCTTTTGGTGATACCCCAAACCCTAGTTGCAGGAGGGGGTATCCCCCCACACTCTTCCCCCATATTGCCACTTTATAGTTTGATACATTTGCCCTTTTACCACCTGCCACAATGCCCATTTCAAAATCTGACTGCAATTTAAAGCGGGAAGAAACACCCCTCCCCACACCCACCCTGCTACCGACCACGTAAAAATGGCTCAAACATTTTTCAGCCCAGTCTGGGCCTGTCTGTCTACATGAATCAAAATGGATAATTGAAAGTCCATGGACTTCGGGATTACAGACATGATTTTGAAGGGGTTAACAGGTCTGAAATAGAATAAATGATGGTTTTAAATAAAAAAGAACTGCATTTATTGATATTGGTTACAGTATATATTGGCACTCAGCAACATTTACATACATGTATCTCTAAACGCAAAATTAAGTATACTCAAATTGACATCACTTATAATACGATTGAACAATACCTAATATATGACACAGTTATCGCCAGGCCCATTATCTGTAAAATATCTGAACAGTTCTTTCGTCCATCCGTTACAAATTGTATGTGGCAATCCGCTCTGTAATTTTAATATATAAATTGTCATATTCAAATTTTATCATGTGCGAATATATACCAGCCGATAATTGCCTCTTTTGGTAATGCCGGAGGCAAATGTTTACTGGAAAAATATATATAGTCATGGGCAGTATCTTAGTGTCAGCTGTCAAATTGTAGTTAGTACTTTCAACATTTTTAGCTCGACTATTCGAAGTATAGTCTAGCTATTCTACTCACCCTGGCGTCGGCGTCGGCGTCACACCTTGGTTAAGTTTTTGCATGCAAGTACATACAGCCATCAATTAAAGGCATATAGCTTTGGTTAAAAGTTTTACATGCAAGTTACTATCTCCAAAACAAATGCAGATATTGATTTGAAACTTCACATGTGTCTTCGGGGTTATAAAACTAGTTGATTGGAGCAAGTCCCATAACTCTGACTTTCATTTTGGCCAAATTATGCCCCCTTTTGGACTTAGAAAATTCTGGTTAAAGTTTTGCGTGCAAGTACATACAGCTATTTCTAAAAGGCATATAGATTTGAAACTTATTTTTTCTTTTTTTAGATCAATTACCAACCTCACTGGGTCAAGTCCCATAACTCTGACATGTTTTTTGAGCAAATTATGCCCCCTTTTAGACTTAGAAAATTTTGGTTAAAGTTTTACATGCAAGTTATTATCTCCAAAACTAATGCAGATATTGATTTGAAATTTCACATGTGTCTTCGGGGTTATAAAACTAGTTGATAGCAGCAAGTTTCATAACTCTGACCTTTATTTTAGCCAAATTATGTCCCCTTTTGGACTTAGCAAATTCTGGTTAAAGTTTTGGATGCAAGTACATACAGCTATTACTAAAAGGCATATAGATTTGAAACTTACTTTTTCTTTTTCTAGATTAATTACTAACCTCACTGGATCAAGTCCCATAACTCTGGCATGTATTTTGGGCAAATTATGCCCCCTTTTGGACTTTGAAAATTCTGGTTAAAGTTTTACATGCAAGTTTCTATCTCCAAAACTAATGCAGATAGTGAATTGAAACTTCACATGTGCCTCCGGGGTTATAAAACTAGTTGATAGCAGCAAGTCCCATAACTGATATGCATTTTGGTCAAATTATTCCCCCTTTTGAACTTAAAACTCTTTTGATATTTAACCTTTTTGGGTAATATTTTCCTGCTTCTGGGACAATATTTCGAATAGTCGAGCTTGGCTGTCTTACGGACAGCTCTTGTTATTTCTGCGAACCACTCTTCAATTTTAGAGAAATATATTGGGTTTAAATACTTGTATAATGTCAATTAAAGTTTTACTAGGCATCGACTGAATGTTCATTTCATTTATTGTAACAAAATCTCTGTTTAGTTGGGGGGAAAAACTAAAAACAAACTGAAACTGGTAGACTATACTACCAGTACATCAATCATTAGCCGACCCTCAGGCCCTTCAGGCCTTTGATTTCTGACTATGAAATATGACAACATCAAAACATTGTGTACTCAACTTCTCTTACAGTATCATAGGCTCATGTCTAAAATGTAAATTTATAGGTAGGCATGTGCTCTTGGAAAATGAGTTGTAAGCTCCTTTGTTTTCTTGTACCCTGGGGATCATAGGCACAGTGACGAGCAGGTTGCACTACAGTGTTAGCAACCTAGGTTCAATCCACTGTTGCTTGCTGATTACTTGACTCTGTACTGTTTCCACCAGTATTGGCCTAGACTGGATACTAGGAAGGTATATATTATGTGACACTTGGGAAATAAGTTATTCTGTGTATTCCAGGTTTAGACTTTTGTCAGCTACCCACATTATATAAGAAGCCATTACCTTTATCCTAATGTCTGAATAGTAACAGTAGTTGGGCAATTTCCTAAGGCAGAAAAATAAATTTTGTTCAGATTTGAAATCTGCAGAAAGTGTAATGCCCCTGGACCAGATAACTAAACAAAGCACAGGAGGAATTTTGAGAAATTTTATTTCAGATAAAGCGGATAAAAAGGCAGAGGTTATGAGGATAGAAAAGATGGAACAAGAAAAAATGGTATGTCTTTTTAATTCACTGAGAGGTTGAGATTTCAACATGTATACACATAGAATGTCTGTTACATAGTTTCTACTAAAATATGTCAGATAATTTAGTCGAAACACTTTTTACACGTAAATGTGTAAATGGTGCTGTTTTACCCTTCATGAAATCAGTAAATTGAAAAATTTCTACGTTTATTTGTACAATTATGAAATTGAAACCTCTCATCTCTGTTTAGTGTGACCCTTGTCTCAAATCTGACTTTCACAAAAAAATCTATCAACTTTGGCTTGTTACTCTTCATTAAAATATCATTCATTTATCCCTTTTTCCTATGTTTTTTCACCCATAGAATTTAAATTTTTCTAAATCATGGCTATTTATTTCATTTATTCTTGCAGTTGATGTGATTCAAATTAATGTTAATCAATTAGTATTGACTGATGTTAAAAATAGAAGCAAATTCAGATTAAACTTTAATCGAAAACATGCATAATCTGAAACTTAATTGCTATTCAAGGATCGGGAAGAAGAGCTGAGGCAGCGTGCTATGGAGATGCGTCGACGAGAACGTGAGAAACGTCATAAGGAGATGGTGGAGTATGGCAGTGACAGTGACATGAGCAGCAGAGGGAGTAGCCCGCCACGACGTCAAGACAGATCACCAGCAAGGCGAGTACGAAGAGATAATGGAGATGTGCCTGCAAAGTCTAAACAGAGGTTTGTTAGCACGCTTTTATTTATGCTTATTCAAACTTGCTTGTGAAGAAAATTGGAGGCTTATTTGAATACCTGTCTAAAACGCTTCCTTGAAATAGGGGTACTGTTGTAGTATGCAAAGAAATGCCTCAATGGGATTTAAATTTCAGTTGCTGACAACTGACACATTAACCCTGTTATGTATTACAACTTCAGACATAAACGTATTTACAGTATACAGTCATATACAGTATACAGTCACTTACCCGAGTACTGGTTTTACCAGGAAGTGGACTCTAGAGCGATTGGCACAACATTTGCGGAGACATTGAACAACAGATATGTATCTGCTACTAAAAATATATGTATCAAGGACAGCTTTTTACAGATCTTAGTACTAAGCTGAGAAAGGCACGTGTAATTTTTTTCTGAAAGTTCTGGATTAACTGTTGTGAAAAGTGAAGAATCTTCATACCATAAATTCTAGTATTTATTGATATGATGACGATCTTTTGATTAGTGGTTTGGCAAACTTCTGACTTCCCAAGTTTACAAGCTTAACTATTGTCAAGGCATGGCAGTCACACAAATCACACTGCCACGCAGGGCATATTCTTGCAGTTCTATGTATATTTGTCTCACACCAGATTGTGATTTTCTATGTTAAATATCTGTTGTATATTTGGCATAACTTACTTTCATCTTCTGTCTTACTTACTTTGCAGGCTGGAATAATTATGTCTCCCACACCACTGTGTGGTGGGAGACATATTGATTTACTCCTGAATGTTTGTGTGTTCGTCTGTCACAAATTTTGTCCGCACTCCAAGTCGAACATTTCTCATCCAATCTTCACCAAACTTGAACAAAATGTGTTTGCCAATAAGTCCTCAACCAAGTTCGATAACTTGCCAAACCGGCCCAGGCACTTCAGAATTGTGGCCCTTGAATTACCAAAAATCGCTAAAAATCGCTGCCAGTATCCGCTCTTAAAGTCATTGGTGCATGGTTGACTCAGATACATAACTATTCAGATGATTAGGCAGTTATGGGAGACATGCACTTTTCTCAAAAGCAGCTGTAGTTTTTAAATCATTATGTCTCCCACCACACAGTGGTGTGGGAGACATATTGATTTACTCCAGTCTGTCTGTGTGTCCGTGTGTCTGTGTGTGTGTCTGTCACAAAGCTTGTCCGCACTCTAAGTCGAACATTTCTCATTCGATTTTCACCAAACTTGAACAAAATGTGTTTAACCATAAGACCTCGGCCAAGTTCGATAACTAGCCAAATCGGTCAAGGCGTCTTGGAGTTATGGCCCTTGAATTACCAAAAATCGGTCTTTTTACTCTTGTCCGCACTCTCATTCGAATATTTCTCATCCAATCTTCACCAAACTTAAACAAAATGTGTTTGACCATAAGACCTCGGCCAAGTTCGATAACTAGCCAAATCGGTCTAGGCGTCTTGGAGTTATGGCCCATGAATTACCAAAAATCGGTCTTTTTACTCTTGTCCGCACTCTGATTTGAATATTTCTCATCCAATCTTCACCAAACTTATACAAAATGTGTTTGACCATGAGACCTCGGCCAAGTTCGATAACTACCCAAATCGGTCTAGGCATTTTGGAGTCACGGCCCTTGAATTATCGAAAAATTGGCCTTTTTACTCATGTCCGCACTCTTAATCAAACATTTCTCATCCGATCTTCACCAAACTTGAACAAAATGTGTTTGACCATGAGACCTCGGCCAAGTTCGATAACTAGCCAAATCAGTCCTGGCATTTTGGAGTTACGGCCCTTGAATTATCGAAAAATCGGCCTTTTTACTCTTGTCCGCACTCTAAGTCGAACATTTCTCATCCAATCTTCACCAAACCTGAACAAAATATGTTTGACCATGAGACCTCAGCCAAGTTCGATAACTAGCCAAATTGGTCCAGGCATTTTAGAGTTACGGCCCTTGAATTAACGAAAAAACCCGTCTGTTTACTCTTGTCCGCTCTCTAAGTCGAACATTTCTCATCCGATCTTCACCAAACTTGAACAAAATGTGTTTGGCCATAAGACCTTACCCAAGTTCGATAACTAGCCAAATCCGCCCAGGCACTTTTGATTTATGGCCCTTGAATTACTGATTGGATCCACTCATCCAGACCATCTAATTGGATCCACTCGTCTAAAACATCTAGAGAAACTAACATTTTTCATAGGGGCAGTTGTGGGAGACATGCGCTTTTCTCAAAAGCATCTCTAGTTATTTCTTGTTAGTGCCTTTTGCAGCACCTTGTTTTCATTTTCAATGCAATCTTAATCTTTAACCTTAATTATTATGGTAGAAACCACTAACAAGACTCCTTTAACATCAGTCTCAGTACTAGCTTTTTATACATATAAAGGGCAGTAATCCCAGCTTATTGGTGAATGCTGTTTTGGCAAGTCTATTGCCCTCCCTTTGATCAATGACTACAAGAGGCAAAAGCACAAAAAAATACAATATTCAAATTAATAATCTGTTTCTGAACCATCCAAGTTGAATTTTGCTTGCTCTGTGAACAGCAAAAATATAAAAGAAATTCAAAGTGCTGACATTGAGCTGCATTGTGGCAGACACACACACTCGTAGAATAGTAAGAATTTTAGTTTAAATTGTAGAAAATAGACCATTTAATAGCAATAAATTTCATTGATTTTCCCATTTTGTTTACTTTCCATCCACTAGAAAAAATTTCACACACTAATGGCGAGAAAAATAAATTTGAAATAGATAATTTTTCACTCTCTCTTAAGCAAGAGCAAATATCACTGAAAATCTAATTAAATTTTTTTGTCCTTATTTAAGTTTATAAAGAGAATGTACAAAAAAGCCAGAGTGTAGTAACCTAGGCTGTCCAACTAGGCCATGAAAGGAAATCAGTAAACCATGGATTATGAGTTAAAAGGCTTTTAATAATTTGTTGACAGATGAAGTTAAAATAGCAAGTCACATAGGCCATTTGACTTGCATCATTTCACATAATTGCTTACAACATAATTTATTACTGCTGTTGTTATGTGTTTTATACATTTAAATTTTAGGCAGGTTTTTGTGTTTTTTGAATGGCCGAAAAAGAAAATCATATGATAGGTGACCTAACACTTATTTTGCTTTTAACACAGCTTGACAATTATTTCTCCCATTTCTAAGAACAGTTTTTCAAATTTAAAACATTTTTAAATTTGTCTATGAAAGTGCAAAAAATGGATAACTTTTAGATATTTGTTTATGAGACCTCAAAAACTGAATTATTTCTCTAAGTTTAATATTGTGAGGTGGTCAGTGATACTTGATGTTGATAGCATGGTTCTTTAAAATATGTTGTTTTTTCTTATCAGGTTTCTTTAGGATTTAAACATAAAACAACTAATGGATTTCTTCCATTCCTTGATCTGACTATAATATTGTATCAGCGTTTTTATTATGCCCCCACTAAAATTTTTAAGGCAGCATATAGTTGCAGCCATCTTCATCAGTCTGTACAACTGTTGCACAATACTTATGAAAAGTTTTGACTGGATAAGGCCCCATAGTTTTCAAGGAATCTGGCCAAAATCGTTTTGAGAGAGGGAAATTAGGGGTATTAACATGATATACATATACCATGCTAGGTTTAGGGGTTATAGCCCTTTGAAATTCAAGAAATGTGCAATACATATGAAAGGTTTGTCCATGTAACTCCTTAGAGCTTTCAAAGGATTCGGTCAAAACTTAAAGATGTCTTTAAAAGGTTGACTTCTTGATTTGAGAATGGTCATTAGATACAGTTTAACCAGTAGAGCCATACAACTGAAGCAGCCTTGTCGGCCACCTGTATTAAGCAGCTATTGGCCTTAAGCAGTCAGACATGGCTGGTTGATACAGGTTTATCTGTATGTACAAGTTCTCCTCAGATAGTACTTAGTGTACATGTATCAAACTTAGTGGCATCATATAATTGCTTTCTTACTGGTGATAAAAATGGCTTAACATGAAATTTGAATGAAAATAGAACATCTTGTAACAAACTCCATGATAGAACCTAGCTAAAATGAAAATGGGACTCTGGCATCCTTAGGTTTATAGGTGGTCAATCACATTTAAACAACATTTAATGACATTTTTTACTTTTTGTATATTCTGGTAGAGAATTATTTAAGGAACAAAAAGACCGAATACATAGAGTTAGATTCCTATTTGAAATGTATATTTTATTATTTTTATAAAATTTTGTAATTACTCCCCTTTAATATGAAAGTATATAAAAAGCTGGGTATTTCCTTTTATTTCGATACAATGTCTAGTTTTACATTTGCATTTGATAGACATATCAACTATTGAACAATCTGAACCAAAATGCAAGTTTAAAAGCTGTGTGTAGCTTCTGAATTCATTTATTTCCAATCTATCTTGGTTGCGCAACCAAGATAGGCAAAGGGAGGTAATAATAATTTTTCAAACTTGCGTTTCTAATGAATTCCATCTAAATAAATAATTTTTAATGCAAATATTTTACAAATATATTACAATATGTCTAATATTTATACATTTCCTTAGGCAAAGTATGTTTATCAAATTTATACTTATGATAAAATAACTCTATCTTGGTTGGGCAACCAGGATAGGAAAATGAAATTTTAGAAATACCTCCAGTGAAAATCTAATTTGTATTAAGTGTTAAGTGAACATAAATGAGTGTAAATGATCAGATGCTAAAGTTTCGAACAAATCCGTTACATGGCCAAAATCTGATTATCCACCTTTAACTTTCTCAGTTATAGTTCATCAGTTTATTCCCATGATTCTGCTTTTCAGTACAGAATACCAAGAATAGGTGAAAGTTTGATGAAACTTTACCAAAATTTGGAATGTAATATTCCTTTGACAGTCTGTTTTATATTCAGATTTTTCGGCTCCGTTGCTTGAACAGGTCCCATGGTGTCATTATGAGGTGATGTATGTTTGTGCTATGTTTTGTTGAAATGGAAAGTTGAATCTATCCTAAAACAAAGCTGTGGCTGAGTGGTTAAAGCTGCCAGCTTGGAATCACTTGCCCATGGCAGATTTTGGTTCTAAATCTTTCTTGGGGATCTAAAATTCTTCATGTGAGGAAGATATCCAGCTGGCTTATGGAATGTTGATCGTTTAACCCAGGTGCCTGCCCATGCCTGAAACAATGCCTGGAGGGGCACCTGGGGTCTTCCTCCACTATCAGCAGGGGCACCTGGGGTCTTCCTCCACTATCAGCAGATGGAAATGTTGCTGTATGACCTAAATTGTGTGAGTGTCACCCTAAATCCAGCAACAGGAACAAGCAAAAAGAAAAGAAATCAGAACTCATTTTAAGGTTGAGCGCCTATCGGTGTATGTTTTACATGAATATGGATACTGTCAAAAAAGTGGAGGGAAGTTAGGAGACCATGAACATACAATAATGTGAAAGTGTGAATGTATTTAGACTATAATAATTTATCGTTTTCATTTTCAAATTGAGCTGATTGAAAGCTAAGATAGATTGTAAATGTAGAGTTAATGTTAAAATCTTTGCAACAGATTGATGAAAAAAAAGAACTGATTAAACAAGCAGATATATTACACAGCAAATGCATTTGATGTTTATTGTAATCATTTGATCATCATTTGTTAATTGTTGATGTAATTTTTGTTCTACTTTTTATTGCTTTTAGCCCAGCTTTAGCTAGGGGCTCATATTTGAGCTTTTTGTAAAGTTGAGTACAGTAGAATTCCGCTATTAAGACCACCCATGGTTCTTTGTAAAACTGGTCTTATTAGCGGTCTGGTCTGATTAGTGGACAAGGCTATATGGGGAAGGTCTGGCAGATAATAACACATTGGAATACAATCAAGACGCAATAATGGCAAACACAGTGTTCAATTTATATGTAGCTTTATTTTCTTTAATTTCTTTAGCCTTAAATACTTGATCACTGTGTTAATCAAAGAATTACGGATCAAACTGTGTATTAATTAAGGACGCACTTAACTGATAATGATTTGAATTTTGTTCAGTTAAAGACAATTACAACAATATCAAACCTTTTCAAACTTCATTCTCCGCTGAAATCCCAAATGTATTTACATTTATAGTTCAACCATCATTTTTATCCAATGACAAGCGAGGGATTTTCAAAAAAGTAACCAACTTATTTTCATATTGTTTCATAACTGAAGAATCTGATCCACTTAATCATGAAGTAGTTCAAAATTAATGAGTATTCATTGTTCCGCCTATTATGGATTTCCCACATTCTAGGAGGCGGAGCAATTACCAAAGCAGGAACTGCATACAAGCAATGTGTCTATGTAGATCTAATAAACGGACCAAGTAGATAAATGAGCTGTGCCATGTGAAAACCAACATAGTGGGTTTGCGACCAGCATGGATCCAGACCAGCCTGCGCATCCGCACAGTGTGGTCAGGATCCATGCTGTTCGCTTATTAACAGTTTCTCTAATTACAATAGGCTTTGAAAGCGAACAGCATAGATCCTGACCAGACGTCTGGCGCGGCTCAAATATTTTAATGCAAGCTGTACTTTCATAGATCAAGTTTGACCTTTTTGTATCTTTCACTACCTCTACTGGTCTAAAAATAAACCAGTGCACTTAAATTCTACTTGTCTGTTATTATACATGTAGTTGCTTGACTTGTACTGTTACATCATACGAGTTAAACCTGCTTATATATTTCCATTGAATAAGAATATAAGATCGTGTTCCACAAGTACTCGACAAGACTGATGTATTTATGATATAAACTAATTAAATCAGCATGATCCCGCTGTTTTGCTAAAGGTGCACTAAATGACCTTGTAAAAGTGAGTAACATGTACTTCTCACCATGAGTGAAGATAAGACTAGCCAATGAATTAACAGAAGGCGTGGTTAGTTTACTTCAGAGAGAGCTTTTTGCAGTTTTGACCTGAAATGGGGCGTTAAACTATAAGCCGGTTATAGATCACTTATTGAACTTCTAAATGCATTAAGTTTTGCCTTCACTACGCTACGCTCCATTTCGGCAAACTTAATTGCATTAGAAGTTCAATAAATGATCTATAACCTATACTAATAATAACAAACAAACACCGTTTAGATCTAATTAAATCCGTTTTAATCCAGTCAATTCGATCAGCGGGCATTCGTCTATTACAAACAAATAAGTTATTTCAACAATTTCTTATGTTAAAATAGCGATGTAAAACACCAAACATCTTTAAATAACAATTTCAGACAATCAAACAGTTTGATACGTTGTTTTGATAACGTTTAAAAGACTTGTTAGCAATTAATGGATAAATACACAATGTACTCGCTTAACGTGTTAACACGATGTCGCACGTGTTAATTCCCGCGGCGATTTGCGGTAACATACAGAAAAATTTGAGTGGTCGTAATTGCGGTGATTAATTAAGTGTGAAAAAATCAAACAGTTCTGAAATTGGTGGTCTCATTAGTGGATTAGCGGTCTGGTCGCATTTTCGGACAAACGACCACTGGTTTTAAGAAGGAAATATTCCGTTCTTTGCAAAATCGGTCGTATTAGCTGTGCGGTCGTAATTTCGGCGTGGTCGTAAGTAGGAATTTTACTGTAATTCATTTTGTATCTAAAGTTGCCCTTTGCCTTATATCTACCTCTAAAGCGGCTTGCCCAGATAACTATTTTTGTCTGCATTGTCACTGCACATTTTTTTTTTCAGAATTTTTACTCTTCTGTATAGAGAAGTTCGTGTCTGTCAATGAGAAAACTTACACAACCCTCTGGCCTTCTTAGTGCTTCCTTCATTGAAATTGCCCACAGGGTACCTGTATCAGTTTTTTTGAAAAAAAAATTCCTGGTATTTCATGGAATGTCATGGAAATGACCAAGAGTCAACAAGGCTTTCTGTTTTTATGCCCCCGAAGGGAGGCATATAGTTTTTGAACCGTCTGTCCGTCTGTCGGTCTGTCAGTCTGTCGGTCTGTCAGTCTGTCAGTCTGTCCGCAATTTTCGTGTCCGGTCCATATCTTTGTCAGCGATGGATGGATTTTCAAATAACTTGGCATGAATGTGTACCACAGTAAGACGACGTGTCGCGCGCAAGACCCAGGTCCGTAGCTCAAAGGTCAAGGTCACACTTAGACATTAAAGGATAGTGCATTGATGGGCGTGTCCGGTCCATATCTTTGTCATCGATGGATGGATTTTCAAATAACTTGGCATGAATGTGTACCACAGTAAGACGACGTGTCGCGCGCAAGACCCAGGTCTGTAGCTCAAAGGTCAAGGTCACACTTAGACATTAAAGGATAGTGCATTGATGGGCGTGTCCGGTCCATATCTTTGTCATCGATGGATGGGTTTTTTAATAACTTGGCATGAATGTGTACCACAGTAAGACGATGTGTCGCGCACAAGACCCAGGTCCGTAGCTCAAAGGTCAAGGTCACACTTAGACGTTAAAGGTCATTTTTCATGATAGTGCATTGATGGGCGTGTCCGGTCCATATCTTTGTCATTCATGCATGGATTTTAAAATAACTACGCATGAATATGTGGCACAGTAAGACAACGTGTCGCGTGCAAGACCCAGCTCCGTAGGTCAAAGGTCCTAAACTCTAACATCGGCCATAACTACTCATTTAAAGTGCCATCGGGGGCATATGTCATCCTATGGAGACAGCTCTTGTTGTTAATGATTTCAGTGCATTATTAGAGGAATGACCCAGACAGCAAGTCTGTATGTTCCAGTAGATCTCATTGTCAGAGAAATAACCCACAGGAAACATGTCTGTTCCATTAGATCACATTGTCAGAGAAATTACCCAGAGGCAACAAGTTTGTATGTTCTGGTAGATTTCATTTTCAAAGAAAGGACCACAAAGCAAAAATCACTGTTCCAATATATGTTATTGTAAGAGAATAACCCACAAGAGACAAGTCTGTCTGTTACTGTAGGTTTCATTGTCATAGAAATAACCCACTGGACACTAATGTCTTGGTTGCGATAGATTTCATTGTCATAGAAATAATTCACAGGCAACAAGTCTCTCTGCTCCAGTAGATTTCATTGTCATAGAAATAATTCACAGGCAACAAGTCTCTCTGTTCCAGTAGATTACATTGTCATAGAAATAACCCAAAGGCAACAAGTCCCTCTGTTCCAGTTGTAGATTTCATTATCATAGAAATAATCCACAGGCAACAAGTCTCTCTGTTCCAGTAGATTTCATTGTCATAGAAATAACCCACAGAAAAGTCTCTCTGTTCCAGTGGATTTCATTGTCGTAGAAATAACCCATAGAAAACAAATCTCTCTGTTCCAGTAGATTTTATTGTCATATAAATAACCCACAGGAAAGAAGTGTCTCTGTTCCAGTAGATTTCATTGTCATAGAAATAACCCACAGGGAAACAAGTCTCTCTGTTCCAGTAGATTTCATTGTCATAGAAATAACCCATAGAAAACAAATCTCTCTGTTCCAGTAGATTACATTGTCATAGAAATAACCCACAGGCAACAAGTCCCTCTGTTCCAGTTGTAGATTTCATTATCATAGAAATAATCCACAGGCAACAAGTCTCTCTGTTCCAGTAGATTTCATTGTCATAGAAATAACCCACAGAAAAGTCTCTCTGTTCCAGTAGATTTCATTGTCGTAGAAATAACCCATAGAAAACAAATCTCTCTGTTCCAGTAGATTTTATTGTCATATAAATAACCCACAGGAAAGAAGTGTCTCTGTTCCAGTAGATTTTATTGTCATAGAAATAACCCACAGTGAAACAAGTCTCTGTTCAAGTAGATTTTATTGTCATATAAATAACCCACAGGAAAGAAGTGTCTCTGTTCCAGTAGATTTCATTGTCATAGAAATAGCCCACAGGAAACAAGTCTCTCTGTTCCAGTAGATTTCATTGTCATAGAAATAACCCACAGGGAAACAAGTCTCTGTTCAAGTAGATTTCATTGTCATAGAAATAACCCAAGGAAAGAAGTATCTGTGTTCCAGTAGATTACATTGTCATAGAAATAACCCACAGGAAAGACGTCCCTCTGTTCCAGTAGTAGATTTCATTGTCATAGAAATAATCCACAGGCAACAAGTCTCTCTGTTCCAGTAGATTTCATTGTCATAGAAATAACCCACAGAAAAGTCTCTCTGTTCCAGTAGATTTCATTGTCATAGAAATAACCCATAGAAAACAAGTCTCTTTGTTCCAGTAGATTTCATTGTAGTAGAAATAACCCATAGGCAACAAGTCTCTCTGTTCCAGTAGATTTCATTGTCATAGAAATAGCCCACAGGAAACAAGTCTCTCTGTTCCAGTAGATTTCATTGTCATAGAAATAACCCACAGGAAAGAAGTGTCTCTGTTCCAGTAGATTTCATTGTCATAGAAATAACCCACAGGGAAACAAGTCTCTCTGTTCCAGTAGATTTCATTGTCATAGAAATAGCTCACAGGGAAACAAGTCTGTCTGTTCCAATAGATTTCATTATCATAGAAATAACCCACAGGGAAACAAGTCTCTGTTCCAGTAGATTTCATTGTCATAGAAATAACTCACAGGAAAGAAGTTGTCCTCTTTTTCCAGGGTTTGATTTCATTGTCATAGAAATAACCCACAGGAAAGAAGTGTCTCTGTTCCAGTAGATTTCATTGTCATAGAAATAACCCACAGGGAAACAAGTCTCTGTTCCAGTAGATTTCATTGTCATAGAAATAACCCACAGGAAAGAAGTGTCTCTGTTCCAGTAGATTTTATTGTCATAGAAATAATCCACAGGAAACAAGTCTCTCTGTTCAGTAGATTTCATTTTCATAGAAATAACCCACAGGAAACAAGTCTCTCTGTTCCAGTAGATTTCATTGTCGGAGAAATAGCCCATAGGCAACAAGTCTCACTGTTCCAGTAGATTTCATTGTCATAGAAATAGCCCACAGGAAAGACGTCTCTCTGTTCCAGTAGATTTCATTGTCATAGAAATAACCCACAGGAAAGAAGTGTCTCTGTTCCAGTAGATTTCATTGTCATAGAAATAACCCAAGGGAAACAAGTCTCTCTGTTCCAGTAGATTTCATTGTCATAGAAATAACCCAAGGGAAACAAGTCTCTCTGTTCCAGTAGATTTCATTGTCTTAGAAATAACCCACAGGGAAACAAGTCTCTGTTCCAGTAGATTTCATTGTCATAGAAATAACCCACAGGAAACAAGTGTCTCTGTTCCAGTAGATTTCATTGTCATAGAAATAACCCACAGGAAACAAGTCTCTCTGTTCAGTAGATTTCATTTTCATAGAAATAACCAACAGGAAACAAGTCTCTCTGTTCCAGTAGATTTCATTGTCGTAGAAATAACCCATAGAAAACAAGTCTCTCTGTTCCAGTAGATTTCATTCTCGTAGAAATAACCCATAGGCAACAAGTCTCTCTGTTCCAGTAGATTTCATTGTCATAGAAATAGCCCAAAGGAAACAAGTCTCTCTGTTCCAAAAGATTTCATTGTCATAGAAATAACCCACAGGAAAGAAGTGTCTCTGTTCCAGTAGATTTCATTGTCATAGAAATAGCCCACAGGGAAACAAGTCTCTATGTTCCAGTAGATTTCATTGTCATAGAAATAGCCCACAGGAAACAAGTCTCTCTGTTCCAGTAGATTTCATTGTCATAGAAATAACCCACAGGGAAACAAGTCTCTGTTCCAGTAGATTTCATTGTCATAGAAATAACCCACAGGAAAGAAGTATCTCTGTTCCAGTAGATTACATTGTCATAGAAATAACCCACAGGAATGACGTCCCTCTGTTCCAGTAGTAGATTTCATTGTCATAGAAATAATACACAGGCAACAAGTCTCTCTGTTCCAGTAGATTTTATTGTCATAGAAATAACCCACAGGAAAGACGTTCCTCTGTTCCAGTAGTGGATTTCATTGTCATAGAAATAATCCACAGGCAACAAGTCTCTCTGTTCCAGTAGATTTCATTGTCATAGAAATAACCCACAGGAAAGACGTCCCTCTGTTCCAGTAGTAGATTTCATTGTCATAGAAATAATCCACAGGCAACAAGTCTCTCTGTTCCAGTAGATTTCATTGTCATAGAAATAACCCACAGAAAAGTCTCTCTCTGTTCCAGTAGATTTCATTGTCATAGAAATAACCCATAGGAAACATGTCTCTCTGTTCCAGTAGATTTCATTGTCATAGAAAAAGCCCAAAGGAAACAAGTCTCTCTGTTCCAGTAGATTCCATTGTCATAGAAATAACCCACAGGAAAGAAGTGTCTCTGTTCCAGTAGATTTCATTGTCATAGAAATAACCCACAGGGAAGCAAGTCTCTGTTCCAGTAGATTTCATTGTCATAGAAATAACCCACAGGAAAGAAGTGTCTCTGTTCCAGTAAATTTCATTGTCATAGAAATAACCCACAGGGAAACAAGTCTCTGTTCCAGTAGATTTCATTGTCATAGAAATAACCCACCACAAGAATAGAATGTCCTCTGTTCCAGTAGATTTCATTGTCATAGAAATAACCCACAGGAAACAAGTCTCTCTGTTCCAGTAGATTTCATTGTCATAGAAATAGCCCACAGGGAAACAAGTCCCTCTGTTCCAGTAGATTTCATTGTCATAGAAATAACCCACAGGAAAGAAGTGTCTGTGTTCCAGTAGATTTCATTGTCATAGAAATAACCCACAGGGAAACAAGTCTCTCTGTTCCAGTAGATTTCATTGTCATAGAAATAATCCACAGGAAATAAGTCTCTCTGTTCAGTAGATTTCATTTTCATAGAAATAACCAACAGGAAACAAGTCTCTCTGTTCCAGTAGATTTCATTGTCATAGAAATAATCCACAGGCAACAACTCTGTCTGTTCCAATAGATTTCATTGTCATAGGAATAACCCACAGGCAACAAGTCTTTCTGTTCCAGTAGATTTCATTGTCATAGAAATAGCCCACAGGCAACAAGTCTCTCTGTTCCAGTAGACAGTAGATTTCATTGTCATAGAAATAACCCATAGGAAACAAGTTTCTCTGTTCCAGTAGATTTCATTGTCGTAGAAATAACCCACAGGAAAGAAGTGTCTCTGTTCCAGTAGATTTCATTGTCATAGAAATAACCCACATGGAAACAAGTCTCTCTGTTCCAGTAGATTTTATTGTCATAGAAATAGCCCACAGGAAACAAGTCTCTCTGTTCCAGTAGATTTCATTGTCATAGAAATAACCCACAGAAAACAAATCAGTCACAGTAGATCTCATTGTGAAAGAAATGAGCCACAGGCAATAAGTCACTGTTTCAGTAGATTTTATATTCAGAGAAATAATGCACAGGCATCAAGTCTCTCTGTTTCAGTAGATTTCATTGTCATAGAAATAACCCACAGGAAACAAGTTTGTCTGTTTCAGTAGATTTCATTGTCATAGAAATAATTCACAGGAAACAAATCCCTCTGTTCCAGTAGATTTCATTGTCATAGAATAATTCGTAGGCAACAAGTCTGTCTGTTCCAGCAGATTTCATTGTCATAGAAATAACCAACAGGAAACAAATCTGTCACAGTAGATCTCATTGTCAAAGAAATGAGCCACAGGCAACAAATCAGAGTTTCAGTAGATTTTATATCCAGAGAAATAACCCACTGGCAAGAAGTAGATTTTACTGTCATAGAAATAACCCACAGGAAACAATTTTAAGTGCGTTTTTTTTTTCTTACTACTCAATATAACTCACTCTGTCAGGGAAATGACTCACCAACTATTTGTTCCTCTGCTTTATATCCAGAAAGTATATCTCTGAAATGCACTTTCCTTTGTTCCATTTGTTTGTCAATGATATGACCTATAACAAGCCGGTATTTTTATCTGTAAGAGAAATGACACATAGAACCACTGTACAAAGAAATTCCACCTAGAATTTTCCATCCTAGATCTTACCTTCTTTTTTTTTTGTGGCTGCACAAAAAATTAAAAATACTTCACCAAACAAAACACGTACAGCCTGGCAAGTCTGTAACAATAACTGTAGACTTGAACAAACAAATGCAGACTGACTGTGTCAGTATTATTTCATTTTGAAAAGCATTTGAGCCGTGCCATGGGAAAACCAACATAGTGGGTATGCGACCAGCATGGATCCAGACCAGCCTGCGCATCCGCGCAGTCTGGTCAGGCTCCATGCTGTTCGCTAACAGTTTCTCCAATTCCAATAGGCTTTAAAAGCGAAGAGCATGGATCCTGACCAGACTGCGCGGATGCGCAGGCTGGTCTGGATCCATGCTGGTCGCATACCCACTATGTTGGTTTTCTCATGGCACGGCTCATTTTGATTATTGGTACACATTGTACTCTCTCAAAATAGAGCTGCTAATTGATCTTTGCTTGCTCAGTCTTTAATTTTTAATTTTTGTCTCAGTGATTTTATTTCAGCTTTTTACAGTAGCAGATTCAATTATTGTAAACCTGAGATTGTCTATTAGCAGAATTGCATGTTTGGACCGTGTGGGACGACATGGTTCAGTGTATCTTTGATAAAAAGTTATGACACATTCTTGTTAAAATTGGTCTTTTTAACAGGCATCACAAAGCTAAAATTGTAGTTATACAAAATTATAATCTTTTTTGCTTGAAATGGGATATACAAAATTATAATCTTTTTTTCTTGAAATGGGATATAGCAATGCTTCTTCTTCTTCTTGTCGTTCGCATCTACACTTTCAGACCAGTAGCCTCGATGAAACTTGTGGTTTGCCTAAGATCCTCAATGCCTCCATACAGTTTCTGGTGGATTGAGGTATCTATTGGCCAAGTCACAGCTCGCTCCTGGTCTTGCCTTTTGCATCTCTGAAGTATATGCTCCGCAGTCTGATTTTCACCACATGGACAAGTTGGTGATGATGTCAGTCTGTATTTCTTGTACATGTGAGCATTGAGCTTGTTGTGCCCTGAGCGGAGCCTGACCATCATCACTTGTTCAGACCGATCAAGGAGATGAAAAGCATCTTCCTCCATCCTTGGTCTCGTTAGTGCCTTGATAATGGTGACTTTCTCCTTGTAACTCACAGGTACTGTTGGTTGTTCTGACTGAGCTCCTAGCTTAGCCAGTTTGTCTGCCTCTTCATTGCCTGCAAGTCCACAATGGGATGGAATCCACTGAAGTTCTACTTTGCAGGTCATACTCAGGCTCTGCATTCTCCTGGCTAGCTGCGGAGCTTTATTGTTGATCAGAGCTTCCATGACAGACAGTGCATCTGTGAAAAAGACGACTGAGGAGCTTTCTTCTGCCGAGTCTTCAACCATTGAGACGGCCTTCATGAGTGCTTCAGTCTCTGCCTTATAGTTGCTGCAGTGTTTTCCTGTGGCTGCATGTAGTGTTTCTCTCTTGCCAGATGGTTACTGAATGAAAACTCCTGCTTCTCCATCTTTGACGGCGCATGTGGCTGATCCGTCTGTATAGACATGAGTCCATAATTCCGGAGGATAGTCTTCATTGATCATAGCAAGTGTGAGGCTCTTTCGAATGCCTTCATCCTCTTGCTTCCCGCGGTCAAGACGAGGAACAGCAAGTCTCACAGTCACTGAGGACAGATCATTCGCTTGTGGGTTTATGATGTCTTCACTACCTAAGGGAGTCGTTGGCAATGCTGTCTGCCCACTCTTTGTCCATATGTGTGCTACATACCTTTTAAATCCTTTGATTAATTTGATAAAAACATTCACCCACAGAACGTTTGGAATAAGTTAAATGGTAAGATCAGAGGTAAAAGAAGTTTCATGTGAGGACTATATTTGATAAATCCCAGGACGGATTTTGAAGGAAGATTACAAATGAGAATAAATGCAGTCCAAAAATTATTTTTTGAGTAATTGCATAGATTTATCATCCCTTTGTTACTTACTTTTGGTCTGGACACTCAGTGGACAGTACTTTAGAAACAACTGATGGGACTTTATAGTATTTTTAGCTCACCTGAGCACAAAGTGCTCAGGGTGAGGTATTGTGATCGCTCGCCGTCCGTTGTACGTCCGTCCGTCGTCCATCCACACTTTCCTTTAAACAACATCTCCTCCTAAACCAACAGGCCAATTTTGATGAAACTTCACAGGGATGTTCCTTGGATGGTCTTCTTTAAAAATTGTTCAAAGAATTGAATTCCATGCAGAACTCTGGTTGCCATGGCAACCGAAAGGAAAAACTTTAAAAATCTTCTTCTCAAAAACCAGAAGCTCTAGAGCTTAGATATTTGGTGTGAAGCATTGCCTAGTGGACCTCTACCAAATTTGTTCAAATCATGACCCCGGGATCAAAATTGACCCCGCCCCAGGGGTCACTTGATTTTACATAGGAAAATCTTAAAAAATCATCTTCTCAGAAACCAGAAGCCCTAGAGCTTAGTTATTTGACATGTAGCATTGCCTAGTGGACCTCTACTAAAGTTGTTCAAATCATGACCCCGGGATAAAAATTGACCCCGCCCCAGGGGTCACTTGATTTTACATAGATTTCTATAGGAAAATCTTCAAAAAAAATTAAAAAATAAACCAGAAGTCCTAGAGCTTAGATATTTGACATGTAGCATTGCCTAGTGGACCTCTACAACATTTTTTCAAATCATGACCCCCGGGGTCAAAATTGACCCTGCCCCAGGGGTCACTTGATTTTATATAGGAAAATCTTCAAAAAATTTCTAAAATTAAACCAGTAGGCCTAGATCTTAGATATTTGACATGTAGCATTGCCTAATAGACTTCTACAAAAAAATTTCAAATCATGACCCCCGGGGTCAAACTGACCTCGTCCCATGTACATAGAAAAATCTTCAAAATTTTCTACAAATAAACCAGAATGCCTAGGGCTTAGATATTTGACATGTAGCATTGCCTAGTGGACCTCTACAAAATTTGTTCAAATCATGACCTCCGGGGTCAAATTGACCCCGTCCCATGGGGTTACTTGATTGTACATAGAAAAATCTTCAAAATTTTCTAAAAATAAACCAGAAGGCCTAGAGCTTAGATATTTGACATGTAGCATTGCCTAGTGGACATCTACAAAATTTGTTTAAATCATGACCCCCGGGGTCAAAATTGACCCCCACCCCAGGGGTCACTTAATTTTATATAGGAAAATCTTAGATATTTGATATGTAGCATTGCCTATTAGACTTCTACAAAATTTGTTCAAATCATGACCCCTGGGATCAAATTGACCCCGTCCCATGGGGTTACTTGATTGTACATAGAAAAATCTTCAAAATTTTCTAAAAATAAACCAGAAGGCCTAGAGCTTAGATATTTGACATGTAGCATTGCCTAGTGGACCTCTACAAAATTTATTCAAATCTTGACCCCCAGGGTCAAATTGACCCAGCCCCAGGGGTTACTTGATTGTACATTGGGAAATCTTCATAAATTTGCTAAAAATAAACCAGAAGGCCTAGATTTTAAAGCTTTAGCTAAGAAATTTGTTCAAGCAAGCAACTCTACTCAGGTGAGCGATATAGGGCCATCATGGCCCTCTTGTTTTACAAGTAAACTTTGCAGCAACTGTAAAAAATTTAATGAAACTTGTTATGTTAATGAAGACAATGAAAGAGCTTGGCAGAGTCGACAGTTTAACTTTTATTTTCAGTAATCCCCTTTTTAGCTCACAAAGAGCTATTGCTTTACCCCTATTTTCAGGCTTGGACTTAGACACCTTGTTAACAATTTTCAGCAAGCTGATATCTCAGATATAGTTTTCATCACAATTGAATGGAACTTTGCAGATGCTCTTTCCAGGATTATGCCAGTGGGAAGACATAGGTTCCATAACTCTTGCTGTCATTTTTGTGAAATTATATCCCTTTCTTTTCATTTTTTTAGCTCACCTGTCATATAGTGACAAGGTGAGCTTTTGTGATCACCCTTCGCCCGTCGTCAGTCCGTGCGTGCGTGCGTCAACAATTTCTTGTCTGCATGATAGTGGTTTCATTTATGATTTTATTTTAACCAAACTTGCACACAAATTGTAAGATCTCGGTTCCTTTCTTGAACTGGCCAGATCCCATTATGGGTTCCAGAGTTATGGCCCCTGAAAGGGCCAAAATTAGCTATTTTGACCTTGTCTGCACAATAGCAGCTTTATTTATAATTTGATTTTTACCAAACTGGCACACAACTTGTAAAACCATAAGATCTTGGTTCCTTTCTTGAACTGGCCAGATTCCATTATGGGTTCCAGAGTTATGGCCCCTGAAAGGGCCAGAATTAGCTATTTTGACCTTGTCTGCACAATAGCAGCTTCATTTATGATTTTATTTTAACCAAACTTGCACACAACTTGTATCACCATAAGATCTTGGTTCCTTTCTTCAACTGATGAGATTCTTTATGGGTTCCAGAGTTATGGCCCCTGAAAGGGCCAGAATTAGCTATTTTGACCTTGTCTGCACAATAGCAGCTTCATTTATAATTTGAATTTAATCAAACTTGCACAAAACTTGTGTCACCATAAGATCTTGGTTCCTTTTTTAAACTGGCCAGATCCCTTAATGGGTTCCAGAGTTATGGCCCCTGAAAGGGCCAAAATTAGCTATTTTGACCTTGTCTGCACAATAGCAGCTTCATTTATGATTTGATTTTAACCAAACTTGCACACAACTTGTATTACCACAAGATCTTGGTTCCTTTCTTGAACTGGCCAGATTCCATCATGGGTTCCACATTTATGGCCCCTTAAAGGTCCAAAATTGGCTATTTTGGCTTTTGCAGCCATATAGAGACTTCATTTATGGTTTTATTTGATACAAACTTCCAAAATATCTTCAACAACAATAAATCTTGGATTCCATGACAAATCAGATCCAATCGTAGGTTCCAGAGTTATTTTATATCTGATTACCTCCCCTGATTGTAATCAGAATGGATTTATATCAATAAGTACTTATAGGACTTATTTGAAATTTCATTATTATCATTAGTTGGACTGAGCCAATCAGGGTAGATAACTATGGACTGATTTTATTTCAAATTACCTCCCTTTATTTCAAATTAAACTGGGTATATCTCCGTAACTAATGAAGATACTGATCTGAAATTTCATTTATGTCAACAGATTTATTTGGCAGATCCTTCTTTTGTTCACTTACAATAATTTTTTTATTACTTCCCTTTTACATTACTATAAATAGCTTATTTTTAGTAACTTTTTTATTATTGGCCGTAGAGAAAAACCGAGACCACTTTTCTGTCGTACAACATGGATGGTACCTCCAACTTTTAGGTGTATTTTGACATATCTGTACCTTGTAAGATTTTTTTTTCTTTTTGGTTAAGTTTCTTCCCTTTGTTGTTCCTGTCCTTCAGACTTAGATATTTTTTCTGAGGACCTTCTTGTCCTCAAGTGCAGTGATAACAGGTGAGCGATATAGGGCCATCATGGCCCTCTTGTTTACAATTGTCAGTGAGTAAGTATCTCAGTAAACTAAAGGAAACTTCTCTCATCCCTTTGCCCATGATAATACCAAATGAATGATGTAAGTTTGAGAAATCCTTCTGTCATTGTGTTGAAATAATGTCGCTGATGTAGTTTTCCCATCATCCCTACCACATCCCACATCCTTCCCCCACAGACAGTACCTAAATATTTTTTTTTTATTTCAGTTAAAGTTACTTACTATTTTCTTGATATTGTTTCTTGTTTCAGGTCTCAACCTTTTACCCCCCCCCCCCCCCCCCCCCCCCCCTCCTGCACTCTTATATTTTTTACTTTCATATATTTTTATGTTTTGATCTACAGGAACTTGATATTTTATTAGGAAATAAATTAGAACCATTTATCCTTCAAAAAATGACCCTTTCTGTATGGTTATATTTTATTTTCTAATTTGAATATCAAGTTCATATGGTTCATTTTGCTCACCTCTTGCCCCTAAAGATTAGTCCATCGTAAATATTCCCCCTTTCTGAATGTGCTCCTTTTCATTTTTGCTGCAAGGTTCATTTTCAGTTGACATATAACCAGAGGTGGATATGGCTGTTTCTCAGACTGAACTCTTGGTGCTTTTAGTTTAATGCTTGCGTGGTTTGTGCACATAACTAATTTTCCTGTGTTTATTTCAAGGATAATGAATGCCCTGGAAAAGTCTTTTTTTTATACTTGTTCAGCATCTATAGAAATCTATGAACTTTACAGTGTACAGTAATAAATTGTCCTTTTTTCCTGGAAATATGTTACATTTCCGTGAATATGTTTCATTTTTAATGGCATTCTAAGAGGTAAGACTAATTTTATGGCATGAAATGTCAGTTTGACATAGTTACTGGTGTGACACTCTGTGCTAGTTAGAATAATTGTTGTGGTAATGACAAGTCAGCCTTTCTCCACAATTATATCTAAGGATGGTGGTGACAGATTTAACGGAAACGTGACAGACTGTGACCTTGACATTGGCCTTCATAGTACATGTGTTCAATGTCACATGTTTAGCACTTTCTTAGGTCACCTGGTCAGAATGACACCAAATTTGATCTGCAGCATTCTGGTAAGGTTCTCTCAATTTTGTTCAACTTGGGGTACTAAGATTAGAGGCCGCAAGAGTTGAAAATAG
This sequence comes from Mercenaria mercenaria, assembly GCF_021730395.1. Lineage (NCBI taxonomy): Eukaryota > Metazoa > Mollusca > Bivalvia > Venerida > Veneridae > Mercenaria > Mercenaria mercenaria. The sequence continues at coordinate 34,229,916 of NC_069361.1, read as the reverse complement.
GAAAACCTTTAAACAAATTCTACCCATTTACCGATAGATGGATCTTCATCAAACTTGGTCTGTAGTGTCATTTTAATGTTTTCTCCCAAATATTTCATGGCTGCTTTATTGGGCTGCTAGAGCTAAAAATAAAAATACCTTCAACAACCTCTTTTCATGAACCACTTGATGGATCTTCATCAGACATGGTCTGTAGCATCATTTATAAGGTGCTCACCCAAATTTGTTCAAATAGGGGCACTTGGTCCATTTGAGAGGCCACTAGAGCTGAGGAGGATTGGAACAGGAATTGCTGGGTGTATCTTCATCAAACTTGGTTTGTAACATCATTGTAAGGTCCACTCCAAATTGTTTTGTTTGATAGGGGTCCTGGGCCCCTTTTAGGGGCTGCAAGAGCTATAACTAGAAATATTTTTAAACAACTTCTTTTAATAAAAGACCTATTGGATCTTCATAAAACTTCGTCTGTAGCATCATTGTAAGGTTGTCTCTTTATTTTATTAAAATAGCAGCACTAAGCCCTTTTTGGGGGCAACTAGAGCTAATAATAGAAGTACCTTTAAAAAAATTCTTCTCATGAAGTGCTTCATGGATCTTTATCAACCTTGATCTGAAATGTTCTTATAAAGTCCTGTTAATATTCTTCATATGGGAACACTTGGCTCCTTTAAAGGACCATTAGAGCTGCAAATAAAAATATCTTTAGATGACATCTCCTTGAACCGCGTGGAGGATCATCATTAAGGTAGAACGCGACACTTTGCGAACTTTCGAGTAGCATCTTGAAATTTTGCATGTGTAAAGTTGACCATATTTCAAACAAGATGCAGTTTATTTTATACCAATAGAGCCAACCAGTTTTTGTTCACGAGACGTCAAAGTTGACCACCAAAGCCCGTTTTTGAAACTGACGTTGCCGCGTATCCTTGGCAACTGGTACGGGTACTGCAACGGCACCAGCCAACAAATTTTCTTAAATTATACATTATTCGACGAGAATTACTTTTTCCTTTATGGTAATGTAAAAATCATTGTTTTACACCGACAAATATTTGAAAAATGGAAAGAAAATTGGCGTTTTTGACTAAAAATTGACGTTCAGTTTCGCAGCATTTTTCGGCTTTAAATCAGCATATTACAAAATCCCTGAATTAAATTTTTGATTTTTTTCAATAAACGGTGTTTAAAATGTATACAGAGTCCAAATGACAAATAAAACTGGGGGGTCACCGACTTAGTTTTTTCGGTACATGTGATTTTATTTCCCCCACCCCCATGCGTAAATTTTGTACCATAATTCGACGTCTGCAGATACGTTCGAGACATCATAATTCAGCCATTTTGAAATTTGCTTTTAATATATTTTCTATATAATAATGATTTTTTTTTTCATCTTTTTCTTATTCAAAGTACCAATTTAACAAGTTTTCCATTGTAATACACTGCTAAAATGAAGAATTCATACATATGCAATTGTATAGATAGTTCGGAGATTTCACATTTGAAACAAAAAGTTAAAGCATAATTATTGTAAAATATCATAGATCAGTATTATACAGCAGTTTCATATATTTTTAAGTTTGCCCTCCACGAGAGTAAAGCTTAATTGTTTCGTGTTTTTCTTGATATTATCCCTTTTCCCCTATAAGCACACACGCACGCACGCCCGCACATCCCAATGTCATACATTTTTACTATTTCATTTCTAACTTCTCCAGCCTAGTAACATATGACAATAAGATTAGTTTCTATGGTCTCTTCCGGTTAATTATCAGCTCCACGCAAATGTTCACATATTTTGACGGCGGGATTTGGTTTTACTATAGTCAGAGTATTTTGAAATTTTATAGCAAAGGGCACTGTCTGAGATATGAGTTCCAGGACAATCATGATATGAGCCGCGCCATGAGAAAACCAACATAGTGCGTTTGCAAACAGCATGGATCCAGACCAGCCTGTGCATCCGCGCAGTCTGGTCAGGATCCGTGCTGTTCGCTTTCAAAGCCTATTGTAATTAGAGAAACCCTTAGCGAACAGCATGGATCTTGACCAGACTGCGTGTTTGCGCAGGCTGGTCTGGATCCATGCTGGTCGCAAATGCACTATGTTGGTTTTCCTATGGCACGGCTCAATAAGAGGTATCGCTTTGAATATTATCCTAAAGTTACATTAACGCATAAGCGTAGCTTTATAAAATCCTGATGAGTGAACTGCTAAATTGTTTGAAAATTGTTACATTCTGAATGTTGACATCTCAGACGCTTATTAAAATTAAAATAAATAAAAAATAAAATCTTACACATGTACATATACTGGTACAAATCCTAGTATCTCGTAAATACGAAACCAGGACTAGCAAGTTTGAGCCGACGGTCCTATGTACAAAGTTACGATTCTTGAGTATTACAACATAGAATTATACATGTTTAACCGCTGATGAGTTACAGCGAGTTTCCATCACAACCACTGTTTTCTGTGTTTCTTTCTTTTACCCCATCCGCTTAGCTCAGTTCTATGAATGGCTTTTTCGATCCCTGGGTAGGGCGTGACAATTTGGTAGAAGGTATCTGTTCGAAATCATTCATCCTCCACCTCCGATTTTATGTGGTGAAGTTGAAAGTTACTTGTTGAGGAACACTGGTTAGGTTAACCGCCTATCGTAACAGAAAACAGCGCTAAACCTAAAACAAACAAACAGTTTTCTTTCTTTTTTATTTTGTGGAATATTTATCATTTTTAGCAGATTATTTACTCTTACTTGTTATGTTTGATAGGTCTCTAATATTAGGAAAAATATTATATATGGAATATGTTTCTATTATGTGTCTATGAATACAAGGATAACCTTTCTTAAAACACATATCTGTAGAGCTAAAACCTCTTTGTAAAGGATGATGTTTCTATCTAGCGTTGTTAATAGATTAACCTTTTCAGAGCAACAGCCTCGGTACAATGAATATAAATTCTGTTTCCCCATGGCTGCACTTTATTTGGAATCGGGGTGTCTAACTACTCTCGAAACAATCGAAATATTTCCAACACGTAAAATTTATAATAAAGTTAAATAAATTTGTGATGTTTATTCCAACATGATGACATAACGATATTAGGGCTTTTAATTGTTTTTATTATTTTTGTAAATGTTTACAATGTCGTGTGTATCAATCATGTATAATCATGAACTTAAGAGGTAATTCAAGAAATCCTTGCAAAGTTGTAAAGGACTCTTTTGACTAAATTCTTCTTAAAATAGGTTAAAAATTGATCACAAAACATACTATAACCCGTTTAATTACGTATTTTTATCTGGGGTACGGGTAGAGTAATGTAATTCAGCTTAATAATTTCGCCCACGGTAACAGAGTTTTAAAGGTTATTTTGATCTAAAAGTAGAGTTTATCTTAAAATGAAGATTTACAGAAACAAATACTCATTGCGATTAAATAAAGTTTTCATCATCATATTAGTTTTTAGTCAAATTATATTGCTTGGGTTTTACATTAGACAAGATTAAAGCATATTTTTTATTCAGGCAAAACTCAACGTCATATTTGTCGCTCTGACGTAATTTTAACGTAAATATCGAGTCTAAGGTTAAGTGATCACCACAAATTATATACCATTTTAAATGCAGGTACTTGGTGACTGAATAGAACCATTTACGAAAACAATCCGGCGGACATGAAATCACGGTTCATCAAAAATGGACGTCTAAGGTTTGCGGAGAAAAAAGTTACAGAAATATCAAAAAAGTAAAATACGCATTATATGAGGAATATGCTGGATTTTAAATTAAACACAGTGTCGAAACGGAACCCAATAACTTCTGAATTTAGGCGCATTCCACCTTAATTATAGCAAATTGTGTCCACTTGACGCATTTAAAGATACCAAACGTTTCGGATTTTTTTTTTGAGTCGGCTAAAGGCTGAAAGCCTTTTGACGAGTCCTTGCTATCCAACGATTCTCTAAACGGACCGAATAACATGTGAAGGGATGTAGTTCCATTAGATTTCTCAAATTTCAAACAGTTCACTGCATGAATAAATTAAGTTGTGTCAATTCCCTTTGCTATGACCAATATACGATGTAATCTGTCATATTTATGACTTGTAATTGTGCAATTCTCGAATGTAACTCATTAAGCATAAATGTGCATTTTAAGAATTGCGCAGGCTTACAGATCTTGGGTAACATCCAGCGAAAGACAAAAAATAGTTCCAGCAGGGCTCCAGATAAGATGCGTATTAGCGTAAAACGTATAGAAATAATGCAAATACGCATGTCTAATAATTTCTAAGCGTATAAAAACGTATATAAAATTACAGAAACGCACACAATGCTTTTTTAAAAACAAAATCTGAATCGTCTGGATGCGTTAGGTAACATAGCCGATCAGCCTTAATTCTCCCACATTGAACGTAAACACGCATCGTATGATTTCTATAAACTTTGCGTGGGTTGAATTTTGCAGTCAGTAAACGGATAAATTATCGGAAGAAGAAGCTCTTACTGGTTTGTTAAGTTACTATTGATATTAAAAATGATTTTAATTCTTATTTTTCGAGAAATAAACAAATCGGCGAAACATTAAAATGTATTTTCTTGTAGTTTTTGAAATCGAAAGTAGATCGTCTATGTTTGGCGAAAAGAAACAACTTTTTAGCTCACCTGTCACAAAGTGACAAGGTGAGCTTTTGTGATCGCGCAGTGTCCGTCGTCCGTCGTCCGTCCGTGCGTCCGTGCGTCCGTAAACTTTTTGCTTGTGACCACTCTAGAGGTCACATTTTTCATGGGATCTTTATGAAAATTGGTCAGAATGTTCATCTTGATGATATCTAGGTCAAGTTCGAAACTGGGTCACGTGCGGTCAAAAACTAGGTCAGTAGGTCTAAAAATAGAAAAACCTTGTGACCACTCTAGAGGTCACATTTTTCATGTGATCTTCATGAAAATTGGTCAGAATGTTCATCTTGATGATATCTAGGTCAAGTTCGAAACTGGGTCACGTGAAGTCAAAAACTAGGTCAGTAGGTCTAAAAATAGAAAAACCTTGTGACCACTCTAGAGGTCACATTTTTCATGGGATCTTCATGAAAGTTGGTCAGAATGTTCATCTTGATGATATCTAGGTCAAGTTTGAAACTGGGTCACGTGCGGTCAAAAACTAGGTCAGTAGGTCTAAAAATAGAAAAACCTTGTGACCACTCTAGAGGTCACATTTTTCATGGGATCTTCATGAAAAATGGTCAGAATGTTCATCTTGATGATATCTAGGTCAAGTTCGAAACTGGGTGACGTGCGGTCAAAAACTAGGTCAGTAGGTCTAAAAATAGAAAAACCTTGTGACCACTCTAGAGGTCACATTTTTCATGGGATCTTCGTGAAAAATGGTCAGAATGTTCATCTTGAATATATCTAGGTCAAGTGCGAAACTGGGTTACGTGCCTTCAAAAACTAGGTCAGTAGGTCTAAAAATAGAAAAACCTTGTGACCACTCTAGAGGTCACATTTTTCTTGGGATCTTCATGAAAGTTGGTCAGAATGTTCATCTTGATGATTTCTAGGTCAAGTTCGAAACTGGGTCACGTGCGGTCAAAAACTAGGTCAGTAGGTCTAAAAATAGAAAAACCTTGTGACCACTCTAGAGGTCACATTTTTCATGGGATCTTTATGAAAGTTGGTCAGAATGTTCATCTTGATGATATCTAGGTCAAGTTCGAAACTGGGTCACGTGCCTTCAAAAACTAGGTCAGTAGGTCTAAAAATAGAAAAACCTTGTGACCACTCTAGAGGTCACATTTTTCATGGGATCTTCATGAAAGCTGGTCAAAAACGATGTCATACTCAAAACTGGGTCATGTGGGAAGAGGTGAGCGATTCAGGACCATCATGGTCCTCTTGTTTATGAAAAGATTTAAATAAGAGGTAATTTAACCGTAAACTTCAATGTCAGATACTGCCAATTGCTGCTAAATGTCTTCGTATCATCACAATTTGTAAAATATATTGTTCAAACTGGAGAAAAGTGTAATCGTATCCGGATATAATATTTTGGGTAAATATCGAGCTGTGTTATGAAATTTTAAGAAAAAAACTAAAAACAAACTGAAACTGGTAGACTATACTGTCAGTACATCAATCATTAGCCGACTCAGGCCATTCAGGCCTTTGATTTTTTTTGCACCAGCGGGGCATGTTATATAATATATTGAAATGTACTAAGATTTCACTTTTTAATACTTTTTCATCATTGTTTATATATAAACGTCTTGCCATGGAACAAAATGTTTGTTCTTGTTTTGTATAAAGTTCTTTAAGAACCAGTAAAACACTAAATGGTGCAGCTGATAGGCTAAACACAATGGCCAAATCATGATGTCTCAAACGTATCTGCAGACGTCGAATTACAGTACAAAATTTACGCATGGGGGTGGGGGAAATAAAATCACATGTACAGAAAAAACTAAGTCGGTGACCCCCCAGTTTTATTTGTCATTTGGACTCTGTATACATTTTAAACACCGTTTATCGAAAAAAATCAAAAATTTAATTCAGGAATTTTGTAATATGCTGATTTAAAGCCGAAAAATGCTGCGAAACTGAACGTCAATTTTTAGTCAAAAACGGCGATTTTCTTTCCATTTTTCAAATATTTGTCGGTGTAAAACAATGATTTTTACATCACCATAAAGGAAAAAGTAATTCTCGTTGAATAATGTATAATTTAAGAAAATTTGTTGGCTGGTGCCGTTGCAGTACCCGTAACAGTTGCCAAGGATACGCGGCAATGTCATTTTCAAAAACGGGCTTTGGTGGTCAACTTTGACGTCTCGTGTACAAAAACTGGTTGGCTCTATTAGTATAAAATAAACTGCATCTTGTTTGAAATATGGTCAACTTTACACATGCAAAATTTCAAGATGCTACTCGAACGTTCGCAAAGTGTCGCGTTCTACCTTAAACTTGCTTTGTAGCATCCTTGTAAGGTCTTCTCCCAGATTTGTTGATCATGGGTACCAGTGGTGCACTTGACTAAACACAGATGGTTCATGGTTCAGTGGTTCATGGTTCATGGTTCAAGATTCATGGTTCAGTGTGTCATGCAATATATATTCAAAAATATTTGACCTGTAAAATATACCAGATGAAGCTTTATTAGCAACTATCAATGTTCCAGCACAAATATACCATACTTGCCGTCAAACAAGGCCTTGAATGCAGACCAGTAAAAGAGCATAGAACTGGAATATTGCTCAGATTACTACACTTGATCCTTACGATTACTACACTAGATCCTTACAAAAATTTGTTTTCATTTCATTGGAAAATCATATGAACAAAAGTCAGGTACCAAATTCGCCCCGAACAATGAAATACTCTTTATGCACTACTTTGAGCAAGAAAATCTAAAAAGATATCCCCTCTATCATAAAAAAAAAACCTTATTAACACTCAGGAAGCCACATTTTCAAGTTCATAAAACTGAATGTTTGTACTTAGATCTCACAAGTTTTTTGTGATTTGCCTTGAACATGACTGGCAGGAGCTATGTTAATTTTCTCTATATGGCTATAATTATGGAAAATAATGGCCTGTTTTTCTTTGTTACTATTGCTCATATCTTACTGTAACTTCACATAAACATTGTCCAGCATACAAACAAAGTATGTGCTGGGGCTGGGTCCATTATACTGGAGGTCAAGGTCACCAAGTTGTTATACTTGGAATTATTTTCATGTTAAATTTTTTCAAAAGCTTCGTTTATAGATATATCTTTGGTACTTTAAAAGATAATGACTTGAAATTAAAAATGTTTCTTTATAATCATCATCTGCATGTGTTGTTACAATCCCCATAACTCTAATCATATTTTTGACAGAATTATGCCCCTTTCATGCTTAAAGTTTTTTGGAAATCTTCGCTTTCTGGATATAACTTTAGTACAATATAAGATAATGACTTGGTGTATCTTCCTTTTAGAGTAGAGGTCTCTTATTGAGACATAAATTCATTTTACTGTCAAATCACCGAATAGTGGAGCACGCTGTCTTATGGACAGCTCTTGTTTTTTGTTGGATTTTTTAGCTCATCTGATTTTTTGAAAAAAAAATGATGAGTTATTGTCATCATTTGAGCGGTTGTCGGCGTCGGCGTCTGCGTCGGCGTTGCCTGGTTAAGTTTTATGTTTAGGTCAGTTTTTCTCCTAAACTATCAAAGCTATTGCTTTGAAACTTGGAATACTTGTTCACCATCATAAGCTGACCCTGTATAGCAAGAAACATAACTCCATCTTGCTTTTTGCAAGATTTATGGCCCCTTTTGTACTTAGAAAATATCAGATTTCTTGGTTAAGTTTTATGTTTAGGTCAACTTTTCTCCTAAACTATCAAAGCTTTTGCTTTGAAACTTGGAATACTTGTTCACCATCATAAGCAGACCCTGTACATCAAGAAACATACTCCATCTTGCTTTTTGCAAGAATTATTGCCCCTTTTGGACTTAGAAAAATCAGTTTTCTTGGTTAAGTTTTATGTTTAGGTCAGCTTTTATCCTAAACTATCAAAGCTATTCCTTTAAAACTTGCAACACTTGTTCACCATCATAAGCTGACCCTGTACAGCAAGAAACATAACTCCATCCTGCTTTTTGCAAGATTTATGGCCCCTTTTGGACTTAGAAAATATCAGATTTCTTGGTTAAGTTTTATGTTTAGGTCAACTTTTTCTCTTAAACTATCAAAGCTATTGCTTTAAAACTTGCAACTCTTGTTCACCATCATAAGCTGACCCTGTACAGCAAGCAACATAACTCCATTCTCCTTTTTGCAATAATTATTGCCCCTTTTGGACTTAGAAAAATCATTTTCTTGGTTGAATATTATGTTTAAGTCAACTTTTCTCATAAACTATCAAAGCTATCGCTTTAAAACTTGCAACAGTTTTTCACCATCATAAGTGGACACTGTACATCAAGAAACATAACTCTATCCTGCTTTTTGCAAGAGTGATGGCCCTTTTTAGACTTAGAAAATCATGGGTAGGACAATATTTCTATTATACAAAAAAAATCAGATGAGCGTCAGCACCCGCAAGGCGGTGCTCTTGTTTAAATTAGCTACGGACTTGCTCACCAGTAATTAGTATACCAGTAAATGACAACTTAAAGGTTGAGAGAAGTAGATCATCAGATGACCTGATGTTATTTGATCAAGTTCTTAAATACACTATTGATGCAGGTCAAATATGTCGCAAAAACAGTTCAATACTAGGTTAAGAAAATGCCATAAAAAGAAAACAAGCTGTGACGTGATGCAACATAATTTTGCCACGGAATCTGTATTATAGCAAAGTTTATTTAACAAAAATACGAAGGCTATTACTAAAATGTTGTTTGCTTTGCCTTGTTTAACGGCCGTAAAAATTCTTCTTTTTCACCTTTTTTGTATGTTTCATTCCCTTCAGTTTATAAGATTTTAACAGCTTGCAATAAATTAGAGATCCTAAACTGTTTTGTATAAAAGTAACAAAGAGAAGATGGTAAATTCGCTGGAGTGTGTATTCATAAAGGACAAAGTGAAGGTTTATCACAGCCTCGTCATATATTTCAAAAATGGTGACCACACTGTAATATAAACACTTTCGTGTTTAAACTCTGCATGGTTGGCTACTTTGCGATACCATCGCAAATTCGTCTGGGACTTTTGCCCGCGGCTAAGGAGGTTTATAGAAATAAACATCCATTAAACTATATATGCAATGAGTCCTGATGTCAGTGATTTTGATGTATGATTGCGTAATGCCAGTCAAGTGTGGAAGCAGTGCAGCTATTGGCTAAAATGTGGACAAAAAATCACCCTAACGATTTTGAACTTGTCGTAAATTATGATAAATTGATAGATAGTGTGCGCCCTTGATGTTTGAATGTGATGCAGCTATTTTGCATAGTGTTAAGATCATATGTTTTAAAAGACCTATTAATTTTTGTAAACTGAAAACAGGTTCGCTTTGTTACAAAAAAATGATCGTTTTTCTTTACATCATGATTTTAAAATTGTTTATGATATTTTAATTGTAACAGCCTTCCAGTTGGATGTTATAAACTCCATATGATAAAAAATACAGTTTCCTTATACGATTTATTTTTACATACAGTGGAATATTAATTAACCTTTTGGTGCTTCATCAATCTTGTTAATTATTGCCCTTTGCAACAAGTATGTTTGCTTATGTTGAAGACGTGTCAGTTTTGTTCAATAATTAATGGTTCAAGAAAAAAGTTTTAATTTCCTGCAATTTTGTTGCAGGTCATTATAAATATTTAAAACGCTCTAGTTAAATTTGCAAATTAAGATTAGATACTGGTACTCAGGTATTCAGGTACTCGCAAATTTTTCCAATGACAGTTTATCAAACAATGGCTGAAAATGAAAAAAATAAGGCTCAAGTGGACAATATAGATTTATGGTTGCCTCCATGAAATAAAGAAAGTGGTCAAATAGAAAATAAAACTGATGTCAGCTATAAAATGTCAGCAGCTCAGCTGATAGAAGGTTCGTTCACAGCTGTGATCACATGGTCTTATAGGGCAATAGAACTTCCTTTTCCAAGGGAGCAGTCTCAAGATGATCAAATAAGCCTCAATCTTTCTTTGCTTTGAAGAATAAATGAACAGATATATTGACTGTGTTTTTAGCTCACCTGTCACATAGTGACAAGGTGAGCTTTTGTGATCACCCTTCATCCGTTGTCCGTCATGTGTGCGTCCGTGCGTGCGTCCGTCCGTCCGTCAACAATTTCTTGTCTGCACGATAGTGGTTTCATTTATGATTTTATTTTAACCAAACTTACATAAAACTTATATCACCATAAGATCTCGGTTCCTTTCTTGAACTGGCCAGATCCCGTAATGGGTTCCAGAGTTATGGCCCTTGAAAGGGCCAAAATCAGCTATTTTGACCTTGTCTGCACAATAGCAGCTTTATTTATGATTTGATTTTTACCAAACTGGCACACAACTTGTATCACCATAAGATCTTGGTTCCTTTCTTGAACTGGCCAGATTCCATTATGGGTTCCAGAGTTATGGCCCCTTAAAGGACCAGAATTAGCTATTTTGACCTTGTCTGCACAATAGCAGCTTCATTTATGATTTGAATTTAATCAAACTTGCACAAAACTTGTGTTGCCATAAGATCTCAGTTCCTTTGTTGAACCGGCCAGATCCCGTAATGGGTTCCAGAGTTGTGGCCCCTGAAAGGGCCAAAATTAGCTATTTTGACCTTGTCTGCACAATAGCAACTTCATTTATGATTTGATTTTAACGAAACTTGCACACAACTTGTATCACCACAAGATCTTGGTTCCTTTCTTAAACTGGACAGATTCCATCATGGGTTCCAGAGTTATGGCCCCTTAAATGTCCAAAATTGGCTATTTTGGCTTTTGCAGCCATATAGAGACTTCATTTATGGTTTTATTTGATACAAACTTCCAAAATATCTTCAACAACAATAAATCTTGGATTCCATGACAAATCAGATCCATTCATAGTTTCCAGAGTTATTTTATATCTGATTACCTCCCCTGATTGTAGTCAAAATGGATTTATATCAGTAAGTACTTACAGGACTTATTTGAAATTTCATTATTGTCATCAGCTGGACCGAGGCAATTAGGGTAGATTACTATGGACTGATTTTATGTCAAATTACCTCCCTTTATTTTTGAAATTAAACTGGGTATATCTCCATAACTAATGAAGATACTGATCTGAAATTTCATTTATGTTAACAGATTTATTTGGCAGATCCTTCTTTTGTTAACTTACAATAATTTTCTTTGAATTACTTCCCTTTTACGTTACTATAAATAGCTTATTTTTAGTAACTTTTTTATTATTGGCCGTAGGGAAAAACCGAGACCACTTTTCTGTGGTACAACATGGATGGTACCTCCATTAAATTTCTTTCCTTTATTGTTCCTGTCCTTTGGACTTAGATATTTTTTCTGAGGACCTTCTTGTCCTCAAGTGCAACGATAACAGGTGAGCGATATAGGGCCATCATGGCCCTCTTGTTACATTAAGTCAGTCTGTATAAGTTTTAGATTTTGTCACCTTGATCCTCTTGTCTTATTTTAATGCAGTTCTCATCCTTGTAATGTTGTCCCTGAAATACTTCCATGTGATCCGTCATTTTTAAATGCATAATTTTGACAGGTTTCTGGCATAAATATGAAGAAATTACAATATAATGTCCTTTTCAAGGACATCTTTTTAGGTATTTCTACATATTCAGATGGAAAAATAATTGATTATTAAAATACAAGTCAGAGTTATGGGACTTGACCCAGTGAGGTTGTGAATTGACCTAAAAAAAAAGAAAAAATAAGTCCAAGGTTATTTAAAACTGAGTTTGGAAACCTGTCTCAAAACCACATTAAATTATTGGTTGATTATTTTAAATTAACCAATCACAAAGCTGTACTCTGAGATTGGTCCCCCAACATTTTTTTTTTTTTTTTTTTTTTTGATGAGATGTTGTGCAGATGGTAGTTCAAAGGTTAATATTACAAATTAAGCTCAGAAGTCAGATCTGTCCATCTTATTTCGTGTCCAAAACATAATTTTATAACTGTTCAAGGTATTGACTACAGACTTGGAATATAGGTAGGTGGTGATGAGATGATGTACAACTCCCATGAAATGGTTTCGTAGTTCAAAGGTGACAAATAAGCTGAAAGGCCAAACCTGTATGTTACATTTCCTGTCCTGAGCATAGCTTCAAAACTATCCAAAATAGTGGCTTCGGACTTAGAATATAGCTTGATGGTAATGAAATGATGTGCAAAGTGCAAAATATTGTGAAGGTTGGTCAAAGGTTAAGGTCACAAATTTTGATTAAAGGTCAAATCTGTTGTCAGTTTTATGTCTGAAGCATAGCATAAACCGTTCAAACCCCCCCCCCCCCCCCACCACCACCACCACTCCCAATATCTTCCCCACAGGAAAAAAAAAATCCTTTTCATTTTCTTGTGTATTATTATCCTGTATAGAACTCCTGACCTCAATCCAGCAACTCCCACCCACTACCACATTATCCCCCAAGCCCCACATGCACATACAAAGAGAAATTCTTAAAGCCATTTATACTTTCTCCTACAGTCAGGCAGATATTGCCCCATTTTGCAGAGCTCATATTTATGTCTATTTGAAAAAGTCATTTAGGGACAGTTTCAGATGTTGGGTATAATCTTTTTAAAGTTGTTTGTATGGTCATTCTTTTCAAATGTTGAAGTTTTGAAAATAAATGTTCCTGTGGTGTCACTTGTAAGAATACCTCACATCCTTTTGTCAGTCACAAGTTTTTTTCATTTTTGTCGAGCCCGCTTGCGGTGAGCTCGACTTAGTCCTCACTTTTGGCGGGTCTGTGTATGTGTGCGTCTGTCCGTCCGTGCGTGCATGCATCTGATTTTGTCCGGACCATAACTTTGAATGCATGGACCAATCTTACTTATATTTAGCATGAATGTTTACCTCAGTGGAAAGGAGTGTCGTGCACAAACCCCATGTTCCTGTCTCAAAGGTCAAGGTCACAGTTGGAGGTCAATGGTCAAATTGAAGTTTGTCCGGAGCATTTTTTCTTCATGCATGGTGGGATTTTGACGAAGTGTCACGCGCAAGAACCAAGTCCCTAGGTCTAAGGTCAAGGTCACACACAACTGGCCGGCGCGACAATCTGCCCATGGGCATTCTTGTAACTCTGATACTGCCCTTGTCTGCTGATAAAATGACTTTGGATTTTTCTTTACCGAAATTCTTCAATGCTTATGCAACATGCTGTTGCTCTTGGTTGGGGTGGGGGCAGCGTTGCTAGTCTTTAATAGTTTAACATCTTCTGCCCTTAAAATGTCATGTTATACCATGCACTGACCTTGCCCTTTGCTGAATTGAACTGTCCAGTATTTCATATATTTTGTTCTGAGTAGTGGAATATTTTCATCTAAATTTCAAATCCAGAAACAAGAGAACTGTATTAATTTTGTAGCTGTCTGTGAAATCTGTTTTCTGATTATGTTAAGAATTAACCTTCTTGGCTTATTTGGGTGCAGTTTGAAAGGTAAGAAATTGATAGTTCTCTGTATTATTTGATACTATAAAAAATAAAGACAATAATGGTTTTCTCATTGTATTTCAGGTCTCGATCAAGATCACGTTCAGTTTCAAGGTCAAGATCAAGGTCACCGGAGGTGAGGAAGAAAATCGTGGACTATTGAAAAAACTCCAGCAAGAGGAGCAAAATAAGATCAGTGATGTCATAAGAATTAACTTTGGATAATGATGCAAACTGTTTATAGTTTAAAAGCTTTTTTGCACTGGTGTAGAAGAAGTTGGGCAAAATCACAGTGTTTAGATAATTATGTTTACCTATTACTAGGAAAGGTGATACAGGAATACATACTCAAGGTCATGGTATAGGTTTTTCTCCGCCAGGGATAAATGCTGACATGCAATACTTTATATGACTTCAAAGCTGGTCTTTAAGAGAATGCTTGTAATAAAAGATTTATTGTAAATGGATAGAGAAGGAAGTGGTCTGTTTTGAATTGTTAGTTTTAGTGCGAGAAAGGCATCTAGGTCAGTCAGTTGATACTTCATGAAGTCATTATGATTTAAGGTAATAGTATGGTAATAGCATTTAGCAATTTCCATGTTATTACGTAAGTAGTCTTGTTCGGTAAGATGACATTCTTCGGATGTAAATATAGCTCTACATGCACATGGTTTTCCATAAAAACCGGAGAATGCTGAAATCACGTGCAGAGAATGCTCAATTAGTCGAATCTTACCTTTATAGCAAAATTGTATAGTATAGATGGGGATTTGGAATTGTTTTGACCGAATTTTATTGCTGAACTATGCCTTACAGCTTGGAATAGAAATGGGGTCAAAATGTATTGATTGAAACTGGGTGTTATATAGGTTGACCTGTAATGACAGTTTGATTTCCAACTCGTGCAGAAAGTCGTGTGCTCGTACATACTTTGTATTAGACGAAGAATGCTGAAGTTACGTTCTGGAACAGATAATTGCATGGAAATTGCTGACTGTTATTGGGTATCTACTATCTTTATTCGAAAGGTAAAATTTAGTCTTGTGAACTCTTATGAACTTTCAGTGCAGTGAAGATCCTATGTCAATTTGCCCTTGAGGTCTTGAAATAAGTCTATAGATGTTGGCAAGTCTGGATACTATGTGTTTTACAGAATTCGCAAAAAGAGCAGTGCATTAGAAACATTAAATTTCATGTAGATTTCTTTTCTAAAATTTATTTAATTACTGTGAAATTTTTATAATTCATGGGGGAGGAAATTTAGGAGAAATTGTTGTTGCATTATTCCTTAACAAACAGATAAAATTCCCATTTAATTATTTCTATCATTTTAAATTCCCAAAGTCATGTTTGTACAATATTATTGTTGTTTTGTGGAAATCACAAAGAGCCAGCGGAAGTACATGACTTTATGTATTTACAATTGAAATTTGATATTTTGAACTCGCTTGTCGTAAAATTCCGGCCATCTCCAAGACATTTTCAAGTCCCATTATGAAAACACATACACAAAATACTGTTTTAAGGAGGTAGGTTACCTTCATATTTGTATGTGCGCATGTCCAACCGGAAGCTAACGTGACGATTTACGACGACGTTTACGACAAACTAAATGTGTTTGTTTATTCATTCTTCTTAAAACAAATCATGAAGCTGTTTTCGATCTGATGCTTTATGGTTGAATAATGCAGAAATAATTATTAAATTGCCGCAGAAACGCTTCAAAACAATGTTGCCTTAAAATGACGTCATTGACGCCATGACGTTACGTGTCAGTTACCGCGCAAAATTAATAGCTTTTATCTTGAAAGTACGTAATTCTGTGCATTTTCTTTATTTTAACTATTTTCAAATAACTATTATTTGCTGAAATATTTTTTATGAGTCTTTTGCTGTGAATAATAATCAATATTTTGCCTCTTTTATGTAGTTATATTGAAATGTTATGCGGAATGTAAGAAAATGGATGATGGTAACCAATGTTATTTGGAATATAGTAGGGTGAAAGGTTACTTGTTACGGCCATTTTCAAATAAAAAAATCTAGCAGTTTGATTTGTAATACCTATTTTTCAGGTTCCGTTGATAATTTGTTACTTATATACTAAAACTAAGATCTTAAATTGTTCAAATTTCAGTTGAAAATTGTGGTTTCTTCAACTGAATTGATGTTACCATGGAAACGAAGCCCGTGACCTATGTTTCTAAATGTAAAATTCCAAAGCGTTGACACTGGTCTATTTAAGAAACACAGCTTCGGCTTTTTATTTTCATTTCAACAATATCCATGAGAATAATAGCAGCATGCTGAACGATTTTTCCATGAAAAATACCGGACGTGGGGTACTTCTGTAAGTATTCTAAGCTGTGAAGTTTGTTTGAATAAATGCAAATAACACGAAAATATAACTTACGTTAGAAATAATACGTTTTAAAGCTACATTAACTAGAAAGATAATCTTATTCAATATCTTTTTATAAGAAATTACGACAAAAAGCAAGATATAAGCTATTTTAAACATATCTGTTGCCATGGTTACTTTAAACTTTAAGAAAAACAGGGCACCATGTAAAGTGCTTGGTATTTTGCTAATAATATTACCCAAATATTCCATGTTGGTCATTAACAGAATGGCGCTGAAGCCGTCGAAAACCCATATTTTTATACATAGTTGTTTAAAAATGAATGAAAATGCGTTACCATGGAAACACGAGCCCCGCGACATATACATTTTAAGCTTATATTAGAAAGCTAACGTGCATACTAGTAAAATTATCAATTATGCAGACTTCTACGGATATCAATGAAACTAAAATACACTGAAAAGTGTTAAATATCCGTATTTTCCTTCTTCTTTCAATATGAAATACCTTTGGAGGGTCATGATCTTCAAACCTGGATAAAAATTGAATTCGAAGAGACAGAGACAAACGAAAATGAGATTTTAGCCGTTAAAACTTCATATAACACGAACTACAAAATAATGCTGCGGTTCAACTAATTTGAATTTACCCTTGTAACAAGGTAACCTACCTCCTTAAGTAGAATTTCAGCTATCCCAAAGAAAACCACCTTGGAAATCGAGATACCGAGTTTCAACTGTAGTTCAAAGCAGTACATGAATTCAGATTGGTGCAGTGTATCATTGCTGATTGTTGAGAATTTTAACCCTTACCCTGCTAAAGTTCTATAATGAACTTGTCCATCTTCTTACCAAAAAGATACTGACTGAATGGCGAACAGTGCAGACCATGATCAGATTGCACGGATGTGCAGGCTGATCTTGGTCTGCACTGGTCACAAAGGCAGAATCACTTGTCACCAGCAGGCTAAGGGTTAAAGCAGTTCATGAATTCAGACTGGTGCAGTGTATCATTGCTGATTGTTATTGAGAATTTTAAGTAGCACCTATAAAGTTTGATGATGGGGAGTTTGAGATATCATAAGGTACACATACAATTTCTGCCAGATGCTTAAATTTCTGCATAGCGAAATACTACATGGATATACATTCATGCACTGAAATCACAACCCCTCATTTACAAGGGTTAATCCAGAAGTATTGTCATTGGTGTATTTAAAAGGTGTAACAATAAAGAAAACAATGAAAAATCATACACAAGTACTTTGTACACAAGTACTTTAATTTATTTGCAATAATTTCTGAAAAATTTATTGCTTTCTTTATTGACATGTACAGAAAACATGGTAACGGTGATTGCTACATGTCAAAGATGTTATTGACATCCGAAATTGATATTTTTATCACTAAGCAACAAGTGTTAGCACTACACAGATTTTTACCTGCCAGGGTGCTACAACAGTTTTCACAGTTGACCTCTAGAAAATGTTACTTCATACAGTTATAACTTCATATGATTAAGTGGGGTATTTTGATGTCAGTTGGCAATCATCTTTATTTTGGTTGAGTTTTTTTTTCTGGTTATGATAGAAACACTATTTTTACATGTGGCAAAATATTTTTCAGAGATGGACTTTGAAGTTCTGTGTAAATAAAATGAGACAATAGTAATAACTTGTTAAATCATAATTGAATTTGGTACATCTGGATATAATTTCTGTAGTAATTTATACAGTGAATAAATGCACTGTGCACGCAGTGACATTACTTTTGGATCAACCCTCGTAACTACTTTTTAGCTCACCTGAGCAATGCTCAGGTGAGTTTTTGTGATCGCTCAATGTCCGGCGTCTGTCTGTCGTCTGTCTGTCGTCTGTCAACATTTAGCTTGTGTATGCGATAGAGGCTGTATTTTTCAACTGATCTTCATGAAATTTGGTCAGACTGATAACCTTGATGAAGTCTAGGCCAAGTTCGAAAATGAGTCATCTGGGGTCAAAAACTAGGTCACTAGGTCAAATCAAAGAAAAACCTTGTGTATACGATAGAGGCTGTATTTTTCAATTAATCTTCATGAATTTTGGTCAGAATGATAATCTTGATGAAATCTAGGCCGAGTTTGAAAATGGGTTATCTAGGGTCAAAAACTAGGTCACTAGGTCAAATCAAAGAAAAATCTTGTGTATGCGCTAGAGGCTGTATTTTTCAATTAAGCTTCATGAATTTTGGTCAGAATGATTACCTTGATGAAATCTAGGCCGAGTTGGAAAATGGGTCATCTGGGGTCAATAACTAGGTCACTAGGTCAAATCAAAGAAAAACCTTGTGTATGCGATAGAGGCTGTATTTTTCAATTAATCTTCATGAATTTTGGTCAGAATGATAACCTTGATGAAATCTAGGCCGAGTTTGAAAATGGGTCATCTACGGTCAAAAACTAGGTCACTAGGTCAAATCAAAGAAAAACCTTGTGTATGCGATAGAGGCTGTATTTTTCAATTAATCTTCATGAATTTTGGTCAGAATGATTGTCTTGATGAAATCTAGGTCAAGTTGGAATATGGGTAATCTGGGATTAAAAACTAGGTCACTAGGTCAAATCGAAGGAAAAGCTTGTATATGCGATAGAGGCTGTATTTTTCAATTGATCTTCCTGAAATTAAGTCAAAATGATAACCTTAATGAAATCTAGGCCGAATTTGAAAAGGGTCATCTTGGGTCAGAAAGTAGGTCACTAGGTCAAATCAAAGAAAAACCTTGTGTATGCGATAGAGGCTGTATTTTTCAATTGATCTTCATGAAATATGGTCAGAATGATAGCCTTGATGAAATCTAGGTCAAGTTCGAATATGGGTCATCTGGGGTCAAAAACTAGGTCACTAGGTCAAATCAAAGAAAATACTTACTTATACTCAAGATTTTTCCTCCAATTTTAATGATAATTGGTCAGAATATTTTTTCCATGAAATCACTAGGTCAAACATGTTTACTGTGTTTAATATGTTGTGTTATGGTGTGTTTCTCAGGTGAGCGACCTAGGGCCATCTTGGCCCTCTTGTTTTGGTATTGGTATAGCAAGTAACATGCAATATGTGAAAATATGATAGAGATTTTTTGTATCAGTGGAAAATTGAAATATCTGTCACCAGTTGAATGCCAGATGTAATATTTTCACAAGTTGGCTATAAGTGAAAATTAAAGATCTGGTGTTCCTAATCTTGCATGTAAAACAAACAAATTTTCTTTTTATTTCTTGTTATTCAATGGTTTTAATCAAATTTTGTGTATGTTTGAGAAATAAATGGGATATTTTTTTACTATGAAATTACCAGGGCTTTTTTTACATACATATTTTTAATCTCTGTTTCTTAAGTATAGGATGTGAGAGGTCAACATTTTTACATATTGACATGGAAATTTCAGTTCGGATTCTCAGTGTTATTTGTGATAGTCACTGTTTGCAGGTTTTTTTGTTAAAAGTTCAGTTTTTCAGTTTTTCTCAAGAAAAAAAAAATTACATCATTAATTATATGTTAATGAATGTAGATGCATTTGTAATAAAAATGTTACTAGATTTGCACTCGTTATATACTCTTCTTTTGCTGAATGATATTGCACTTCTGAAGTTGTGCATAATCTCAACTGCAGAACTTGCGCATGTTTCTCGATACAGAGTTAATGACCTATATTTTCACTCTATTTTAGAACTTTTTGAGCATTTTTATATGTTTACGCTTTCTTCTATCTGCACTTATAATTTCAAGAATCGTTTCTGGAAGCATCCTTAAAAGTTAAAGCTGAAGAGATAATGAGTAGTGACCTCTTACCGGTACATGTTATAAATATTTTGACGTTTTGTCTCAAAATTCATGATGTAAATGAAGCGAATAGTAGGTCACTAATAAATGGCTTCTAGGCCTCTTGCATAAAGGTTAGAGACGGCCAGCAGGGACCTTCATAGTAACATTTTAAACAATCAAATGCTTAATCACCCCAGAGTGTTGATGTAATTACGATTCAGATGTTAAATTGAACAATATGTTGTGATGCAACATAATGAATTGTAACAAATTGGTGACAAATGCTGTATTTCAATGTTAATAAAATTTATGCATATGAACTGGTATTTGTTTCCCTTAACCGGCATTGCATTATATATGGTGCGCTCTTAAAAAGTACATTTTGATAAATGACATTTAAATGCCTGGAGTGCATTGTGAATGTTTTTGGTATACTTTGAATATTATTAGCTCCACTGTTCGGAGAATAGGGTGGCTATTCTACTCGCCCCGACATCGGCGTGACCTTTCTTGGTTAAAGTTTTTCGGCAACCTTTGTTTTTCTGTCATATCTTTGTTATTATTGCTTATATCTTACTGTAACTTCACATAAACATTGTCCAGCATACAAGTAAAATATGTGCAGGGGCTGGGCCCATTATACCTAAGGTCAAGGTCACCATGGTGTTATACTTAGGTTATTTTTAAGGTTTAAAGTTTTTCAGCAACCTTTGCTTTTCTGTCATATCTTTGTTACTATTGCTTATATTTTACTGTAACTTCACATAAACATTGTCCAGCATACAAACAAAGTATGTGTAGGGGCTGGGCCCATTATACTTAAGGTCAAGGTCACCAAGGTGTTATACTTTAGTTATTTTTAAGGTTAAAGTTTTTTGGCAACCTTTGTTTTTCTGTCATATCTTTGTTACTGTTGCTTATATCTTACTGTAAGTTCACATAAACATTGTCCAGCATACAAAGTATGTGCAGGGGCTGGGCCCATAATACCAAAGGTCAAGGTCACAAAGTTGTTATACTTGGAATTATTTTCATGTTAAACTTTTTCGAAAGCTTTGTTTATAGACATATCTTTGGTAACTTGAAATTAAAAATATTTCTTTATAATTATCATCTGCATGTGTGATTACATTCCCCGTAACTGTAATTGTTTTTTGACAGAATTATGCCCCTTTCATACTTAAAGATTTTTGGCAATCTTCGCTTTCTGGATATAACTTTAGTGCAGCATAAGATAAAGACTTGAAACTTAAAATGTATCTTTATCATCATCATCTGCATGTGTTGTAACAATGCCCATAACTCTGGTTTGTATTTTTGGCCAAATTATGCCCCTTTCATACTTTAATTTTTTGACAAACTTTGTTTTCTGGACATAACTTTGGTACTATATAAGATAATGACTTGAAACTCAAAATGTAGCTTTACCATCATCATCTGCATGTGTGGTAACAATCATATCACTCTAATTTGTGTTCTTGATTGAATTATGCCCCTTGGTATATCTTCCTTTTAAAGTAGAGGTCTCTTATTGAGACATGTATTCATTTTACTGTCAAATCTCTGAATAGTGGAGCACGCTGTCTTACGGACAGCTCTTGTAAATCTTTTTGTAGATAAAATCTGCCCCAAGTATTCCAAATTAGGATATGTAACAGATTTGACCCTTTGTGCCATATGGACTTGTTTTCATGTTATCAACATGACCTTGTCATTGCTCTAAGGTTGTCTAACTTTTAGCCCAAGTATACAAAAATGTGAAAGTAGGTCACTAGGTCAATGTCGGGGTCAAAGTTTATTTCAGTCCACAAACCTATGCATGTGGTCCATATTTGAAGGCTGTAGCTACAGAAATGTAAAAGTAGGTCACTGGGTCAACCTCAAGGTCAAAGTTCATTTCGGTACACTAAACTATGCATGTGGTCCTAATTTGAAGGCTGTAGCTTGAGAAATGTGAAAGTAGGCCACTAGATCAAAGTTCATTTCGGTACACAAAACTATGCATGTGGTCCAAATTTAAAGGCTGTAGCTTGAGAAATGTGAAAGTATTTCCTAGGTCAAAATCAAGGTCAGATTTCATTTCGGAACACAAAACTATGCATATGGTCCTAATTTGAAGCCTAAGCCTTCAAAAATGTGAAAGTAGGTCACAAGGTCATTGTCAAGGTCAAAGTTTTTTTCAGTAAACAAATCTATGCAAGTGGTCCAAATTTGAAGGCTGTAGCTTGAGAAATTTGAAAGTAGGTCACAAGGTCAAGATCAAGACCAAAGTTTATTTCGGTACACAAAACTATGCATGTTTTCAAATTTGAAGGCTGTAGCTTGAGAAATATGAAAGTAGGTCACCAGGTCAAAATCAAGGTCAAAGCTCATTTCAGTACACAAAACTATGCATGTGGTCCAAATTTAAAGGTTGTAGCTTGAGAAATGTGAAAGTACTTCCTAGGTCAAAATCAAGGTCAGATTTCATTTCGGAACACAGAACTATGCATATGGTCCTAATTTGAAGCTTGAGAAATATAAAAGTAGGTCACCAGGTCAAAATCAAGGTCAAATTTCATTTTGGAACACAAAACTATGCATGTGGTCCAAATTTGAAGCATGTGCCCTCAAAAATATGGTCACTAGGTCAGTGTCAAGGTCAAACTTATTTCGGTACACAAACCTATACATGTTGTCCAAATTCGAAGGCTGCAGCTACAGAAATGTGAAAGTAGGTCACTAGGTCATGTCATGTCAAGGTTCATCTAGCTGCTCAAAACTATACATGTGGTCCAAAGTTGAATGTTGTAGGTTATAGACAAAAAGATTTTCCCTATATAAGTCTGTATGAACCATGTGACCCCGGGGGCGGGGCCATATTTGACCCTAGGGGGATAATTTGAACAAACTTGGTAGAGAACCATTAGATGATGCTACATTACAAATATCAAAGCCCTAGGCTTTGTGGTTTGAACAAGAAGATTTTCAAAGTTTTTAGCTCACCTATCACAAAGTGACAAGGTGAGCTATTGTGACTGCTTGATGTCCGTCGTGCCTCGTCCGTCATGCGTCAACAATTTCTAAAAAAATCTTCTTGAAAACCACTGGGTAGAATTACACCAAACTTCATAGGAATGATCCTTGGATGGCCCCCTTTCAAAATAATTCAAAGAATTGAATTCCATGCAGAACTCTGGTTGCCATGGCAACTGAAAGGAAAAACTTTAAAAATCTTCTTGTCCAAAACCACAGGGCCTAGGGCTTTGATATCTGGTATGTAGCATCATCTAATAATCCTCTACCAAATTTGTTCAATTATCCCCCTAGGGTCAAAAATGGCCCCGCCCTGGGGTCACATGGTTTACATAGACTTATATAGGGAAAACTTTGAAAATCTTCTTGTACAAAACCACATGGCCTAGGGCTTTGATATTTGGTATGTAGCATCATCTAGTGGTCCTCTACCAAGATTGTTCAAATTATCCCCCTAGGGTCAAATTTGGTCCCGCCCCCAGGGTCCCAAGTTTTACATAGACTTATATAGGAAAATTTCTAAAAAAATCTTCTTCTTGAAAACCACTTGGCAGAACTACACCAAACTTCACAGGAATGTTTCTTGGATGGCTGCCTTTCAAAATTGTTCAAAGAATTGAATTCCATGCAGATCTCTGGTTGCCATGGCAGCCTAAAGGAAAAACTGTAAAAATCTTCTTGTCCAAAACCACAGGGCCTAGGGCTTAATATCTGGTGTGTAGCATCATCTAGTGGTCCTCTACCAAGATTATTCAAATTATCCCCCAAGGGTCAAATATGGACCCGCCCCGGGGGTCCCAAGTTTTACATAGACTTATATAGGAAAAAAGTTTAAAAATCTTCTTGTCTGAAACCACAACACTTAGACCTTTGATATTTGGTTTGTTGCATTGTCTTATGGTCCTCAACCAAAATTGCTCAAATTGTACGCCTTGGGTGAAAAGAGGCCCTGCCCTGGGGGTCCCAAGTTTTATATAGACATATAGGAAAAAGCTTTAAAAATCTTCTTGTATGAAACCATACAACCTAGGCTTTTGATATTTGGTATGATGCATTGTCTAGTAGTCCTCTACCAAAATTGTTCAAATTATGCCCTTGGGGTTAAAAGAGGCCTCGCCCTGGGGTCACTTAGTTATTATGTGAGTTATATAGGAAAAATACTTAAAAATCATCTGATTCTATTTCCAAGACTGTTTAATTATAATTACCTGATGACCCCAAGTAATATGATGTCACTTGACTGTGACCTTGACCTACTGACCTACTTTCCTTTTTTTTGGTGGCTGCTGCCACCAGTGTCAAAAAGAATACTCCGTTTGAGAAATCTTGTCAGTTCTTAAGACCATCCTAACAACACAACCCAAAATAGTTCCAAGCTTTCCAGGTAAACAATTATCTACACAACGTGCAGAATATGCAAAGCTACAATATATGCCTTAATACCACTTTTAATGTAAATTCGGCAACATAAATCAGTACAAACTGAAGTCAACGTTTTAAATAAAACAACCACGTGTATGAATACAAATATGCAAATTTATGGTCACGTGAATAAATGATGACCTCATGTTACCTGAACTGGAGCGTGATATTGATAAGCTATTGCATAGTACTGCCCCAGAGGTCACGTAGCTTATAACGTAGAAAAGGTAGCTTATATATATATAGAAACCTAGCCTGGGAATCCAGACTGACAATTCAAGAATGTTTCCTAACCGCAGTGTCACATGTATAACTCCCGAAATTTAAGGCTTTATTTGATAAAGAACAATGACTTCTGCTAGCAATAATCCGTGGCTAAAAATAGAAATAGAATTTCAACGGAAAAGTTTCCAAACATTTCCGGTCCATAGACAATACCAGTTTGTACCTCTGATAGCTTTTCCAGCAAGTTGTAACACTTTTCAAATATGTCAGAACAAACTTAAATGTTCGTCTTAGCTATCAAATTGTAAGATATTATATTAATGCAACCCTAGTGATCTAAGAATGTTACTGAATTTTCGACTGCATTGTCTCGTTTTCGTTTCAAGCACGCAAAAATATGACCACATGTTAATTAGGCTATTTATAGAAAATCGGTAATCAGCAGTGATATGGATTTCCTCAGGCGTTGATATAGCCTGGGAAGCCGTTGATAATATTTGTGCTTTGTCAGAAGAAATCATACCTAATATCTATGCAATAAAGATCACTTAATTTGTGCTAATTAGTGTTAATTGGCATTCATCGAGTTTCTGATATTAAAACAGGTTTCCCCAGGCTGTCAATTTGCAGGTAGAAAAAAAAGAAATGTCAGACTGGATTCCCAGGCTAGCGTTGATACTGCCAATTAACACTAACTAGCGCAAATTTAGTGAGATGATTTATGAACAGGACAGTACTTTATTGATATAACTTGAACATGTACAGTTCATCGTTATATCAAGAACAAAATATACTAAAACATGCTTAGCAATACGAGAGTGAGCAAAAATAAAAGAACAGTCAGTTAAAATTCATTCGATATTGTTTGCAATGTGACCTGCCGTGAGAATCCAAGACATGTATGTTTTCTAAATAATATTCCTTCACGGATAATCTTCCTTCAGCAAATACTATATGTATGCATAGATACAAATGTATTCGGTATAATTTCGTCTGACAAAACACGAATTATCAACGTGGAAACCCACAAGTCGCCCAAGCTGAGAAGTGTTGCAAGCTCGCTTTGACTAAGTGGTGCTACTGTATCACGATTTCATCAACTTGTAAGCCCGTGAAAGTGGGCGCAGCGATGATACTAATCCTCGCCTTTTTGAAACGGCAATCTGTCAGACTGTAGCAAGTCGTCGGATAACAGATTTGACCAACTTAAAAATTGAATTGTTTCTAGACAGATTCTGCTCACTTCAATTAAATTCATTCGAGTCGCCCCATGAGAAAAACAACATAGTGCATTTGTGACCAGCATGGACCCAAATCAAACTGCGGATCCGCACACCACTCTGGTCAGGATCCTTGCTGTTCGCTAACGGTTTCTCTAGTTGCAATAGGCTTTGAAAGCTAACAGCATGGATTCTGACCAGACTGCGCGGATGCACAGGCTGGTCTGGATCCATGCTTGCCGCAAATGCACTATGCTGGTTTTCTTATGGTGCGTCTCAATATATCTGGATACAAATATATGTATTAAAAATAAAAACGGTTTCGTTTCGCCAGTTACATATTATTTGACTTTTTTCTCGGTCTGACTAAAGTTGTGTGTCTGACTTAATGTCCAGCATTTTTGCGAAGCCTGCTGTTATGTCTAGCGAACTTTTGAGTATAACAGATGGAGTGATAATTAATGCACCTCTAAAATACACTGGCTGCAGAACTGACATTCTGAGGTGCATTTGTGGTGCATGTTTGTGTTGTTTTCTTTCACAAAAGTCTCATGAAAACCACAGCTATCTGATACGGACTAAATCAGTGTGTATAATAATTCATGAAAGACACTGCCCAAAAGCTTTAAAAAGAAATCTTAAAAACTGAAAGATTTGGAGAAAAAGCTTACATTGTTTATATTATTTATTCATAGTAAAACATCTTCGATGTAATTTATGTTGTAGTTTTCGTCACAAATAACCAAAAAGGATCAAAACTATTCATTAAAGACTGAATCAGTGTGTATGTAAATAATGACTGGCAGTGAAAAGGGATTAATTTTGAAACCAAAGCCGAATATTAAAAAAATGCAAAAAAAGTTCTTATGGTTTATATTAATTCCTCAGTTGTCGCTTTCTTTGTAATATTTTAAACATTGATTAGCAGCCACCATCAGCGCTTTGAGCGCTTTGATTTAAGATACAGCCTTGAAACTTTGATGACATACACAGTTTTGCACACAAATCGTAAAACTGAATTTCATTGACCATGAATGTGACCTACTGACTTTCTTAATATTTTATCATCAGTTTGACATTTGAAACATGTAGCTCATATTACTCAGGTGAGCGATCTGGGGTCATCATGACCCTCTTGTTTCCTATATAAGTCTATATAAACCATGTGACCTCCGGGGCAGGGCCATATTTGACTGTAGGGAAATAATTTGAAAGATCTTGGTAGAGGACCACTAGATGATGCTACATTACCAAATTTCAAAGCCCCAGACCCTGTGGTTTTGGACAAGAAGATTTTCAAAGTTTTTCCCTATATAGATCTAAATAAAAAAATAAAGGCCCATAACTCGCTCAAAAATTGTTGAACCAGTCTGATTTTCAGGAGGACACAACTAGGGTACTAGTACACCATTCTGACAAAGTTTGGTCAAAATCCCCCTAGTAGTTTCTGAGGAGATGCGATAACGAGAAATTGTTAATGGAAGGACCACGGACACAGAGTAATTTGAATAGCCCACCATCTGATGGGCTAAAAATACTGAGTTACATTGGGTAAAAGTTCTCTATTTTGCTTTTACTCTTTAGATTACATGTTGTAAAAGAAATGTAGGTGGGTTTTACTTCTGCCCCAAGGTTATTTTTGAATGAAATGAGCAAAATCAAAAACTGTCCCACAGTACCTGACCTTACTTTTAGCTCACCTGAGCGATAGGCTCATGGTGAGCTTTTGTGACCGCTCAATGTCTGGCGTCTGTCGTGCGTCGTCCGTCCGCCAACATTTCCTAAAAAAATCTTCTTCTTGAAAACCACTAGGCAGAACTACACCAAACTTCACAGGAATGATCCTTGGGGGCCCCCTTTCAAATTTGTTCAAAGAATTTTATTCCATGCAGAACTCTGGTTGCCATGGCAACCAAAAGGAAAAACTATAAAAATCTTCTTGTCCAAAACCACAGGGCCTAGGGCTTTTATATCTGGTGTGTAGCATCATCTAGTGGTCCTGTACCAAAATTGTTCAAATTATCCTCCTAGGGTCAAATATGACTCCGCCCCTGGGTCACATGGTTTATATAGACTTACACTCAGTTCCAAAAGAAAGTGTGCACTTAGTTTTCTGTTATTTTTTCTCGGTTATTTTCATGAAAACTAATAATGTTTGGTACCAAAATTTAAATCAGTTCATAAACAAATTGGTGTGCATTTTAGATTTTGAGTTATACCTGAGAGTTAGTGTATGAAAAAATGAAACAAAAATGTCGGGGAATTTTTTGAAATATTTAAACTTAAAAAGTGCACACTTTCTTTTGGAACTGAGTATATATAGGGAAAACTTTGAAAATCTTCTTGTACAAAATACATGGCCTAGGGCTTTGATATTTGGTATGTAGCATCATCTAGTGGTCCTCTACCAAGAGTGTTCAAATTATCCCCCTATAGTTAAATATGGCCCCGCCCCGGGGGTCACATGGTTTATATAGACTTGTATAGGGAAAACTTTGAAAATCTTCTAGTACAAAACCACATGGCCTAGGGCTTTGATATTTGGTATGTAGCATTATCTAGTGGTCCTCTACCAAAATTGTTCAAATTATCCCCCTAGGGTCAAATATGGCCCCGCCCCAGGGGTCCCAAGTTTTACATAGACGTATAGGAAAAAAAATTAAAAATCTTCTTGTCTGAAACCACAACACTTAGACATTTGATATTTGGTTTGTGGCATTATCTTATGGTCCTAACCAAAATTGTTCAAATTGTACCCTTGAAGTGAAAAGAGGCCCTGCCCTGATGGTCCCAAGTTTTATATAGACTTATATAGGAAAAAGCTTTAAAAAATCTTCTTGTCTGAAACCATACAACCTAGGCTTTTGATATTTGGTATGATGAATTGTCTAGTAGTCCTCTACCAAAATTGTTTAAATTATGCCCCTAGGGTTAAAAGAGGCCCCGCCCTGGGGTCACTTAGTTATTATGTGAGTTATGTAGGGAAAAATACTTAAAAATCATCTGATCCTATTTCCAAGACTGTTTAATTATAATTACCTGATGACCCCAAGTAATATGATGTCACTTGACTGTGACCTTGACCTACTGACCTACTTTCTTGTTTTTAGCCCACCATCATCAGACCTCTTTTCCAAAACCACAGGGCCTAGGGCTTTGATATTTTGTATGTGACATCATCTAGTGGTCTTCAACTAAGTTTGTTCAAATAATCCCCCTAGGGTCAAATATGGCCACGCCCTAGGGGTCATATGGTTTACATAGACTTATATAGGGAAAAACTTTGAAAACCTTCTTGTCCAAACCACAAAGCCTAGGGCTTTGATATTTGTAATGTAGCATCATCTAGTGGTTCTCTACCAAGTTTGATCAAATTTTCCCCCTAGGGTCAAATATGACCCCGCCCCGGGGGTCACATGGTTCATATAGACTTATATAGGGAAAAGCTTTTAAAATCTTCTTGTCAATAACTACAACATTCAAATTTGGACCACATGTATATTTCTGAGTGGCAAGATGAACCTTGACATGAGTTGACCTTGATTTTGACCTAGTGACCTACTTTCACATTTCTGTAGCTACAGCCTTCAAATTTGGACCACATGCATAGTTTTGTGCACTGAAAAAAACTTTGACCTTGACATTGACCTAGTGACCTACTTCCACATTTTTGAAGGTACAGGCTTCAAATGTGGACCAAATGCATAGTTTCGTGTTCTGAAATGAAATTTGACCTTGATTTTGACCTAGTGAACTACTTTCACATTTCTCAAGCTACAGCCTTCAAATTTGGACCACATGCATAGTTTTGTGTACCGAAACAAACTTTGACCCTAACATTGACCTAGTGACTTTCACATTTTTGAAGATACAGGCTTCAAATTTGGACCACATGTATAGTTTTGTGTTCCGAAATAAAATTTGACCTTGATTTTGACCTAGTGACCTACTTTCACATTTCTCAAGCTACAGCCTTCAAATGTGGACCACTTGCATAGTTTCGTGTACCGAAATAAACTTTGACCTTAAGATTGACCTAGTGACCTACTTTCAGATTTCTCAAACTACAGCCTTCAAACTTGATGCACATGCATAGTTTTGTGTACAAAGAACTTTGTCCTTGAAATTGATCTAGTGACCTACTTTCACATTTCTCAAGCTACAGCTTTCGAATTTGGACCACATGCATAGTGTTGTGTACGGAAATGAAAATTTGACCTTGAGCTAGTCAATAAGTCTTGAAATTTGGAACACTCAAAAATGGCACATTGGTGGGCACCAAGATCACTCTGTGATCTCTTGTTTAAGATACAGCCTTGAAATTTTGATGACATACACAGTTTTGCACATAATTCGTAAAACTGAATTCCATTGATCATGAATGTGACCTACTGACTTTCTTA
The DNA here is from genome assembly GCF_021730395.1 of Mercenaria mercenaria. Taxonomy (NCBI): domain Eukaryota; kingdom Metazoa; phylum Mollusca; class Bivalvia; order Venerida; family Veneridae; genus Mercenaria; species Mercenaria mercenaria. The sequence goes on along the minus strand of NC_069361.1, from coordinate 34,199,356 downwards.
ATATTTTATCATCAGTTTGACATTTGAAACAAGTAGCTCATATTACTCAGGTGAGCGATCCAGGGTCATCATGACCCTCTTGTTTCAGTGTTGGAGTAGGAATTCTGTCTCATAAGATCCATTTACACGAGGCACCCTAAAAGATGATATTGACAGTTTTATTTTGTGTTTTATAATTGTTTACCAATAGTTTGACATTACTTTTATCAAAATTAATGGTAAAATGAATTCTCTGCAAATGTTTGGACAGTTGCCATCACTCTACATGAGCTTGTAGAAACATCATAAATTATATGAAATTAATAAACAAGAGAGCCATGATGGCCCTATATCGCTCCTGAGTACCATTGCTTTAACCAAAAACAAAAAGAAAAAATTCTTACAAGGTACAGATAATTATGTCAAAATAAGCCTAAAAATTGGAGGTACCATCCATGTTGTACGACAGAAAAGTGGTCTCAGTTTTTCCCTACGGCCAATAATGAAAAAGTTACTAAATAAGCTATTTATAGTAACATAAAAGGGAAGTAATAAAAAAAATATTGTAAGCGAACAAAAGAAGGATCTGCCAAATAAAAACAAGAGCACTGCAATGCAACGCAAATGCAGAGCAATATTCACATAAAACAAAGTCATATGACCTTTGACTCCTAAGTGTGACATTGACATTGAATTCAGCCATCCGTTAACACTCTAGAGGCCACAGTTATGACTGTATCTTCATGAAACTTGGTCAGAATGGTAATCTTGATGATTTCAAGGTCCAGTTTGAATATGGATCATGTCGGTTCAAAAAATAGGTCAGTATGTCAAATTAAAAGAAAAGCTAGTTTACACTGTAGAGGTCACATTTATACCATATCTTAATGTTAATCTTGATGGTCTTTAGGTCTATAGGTCAGGTGAGCGATATAGGGCCTTCATGGCCCTCTTGTTGAAGGTACAGGCTTCAAATTTGGACTACATGCAAAAGAAATTTTACCTTGATTTTGACCTAGTGACCTGCTTTCACATTTCTCAAGCTATAGCCTTCAAATTTGGACCACATGCATAGGTTTGTGTACCGAAATAAACTTTGACCTTGACATTGACCTAGTGACCTACTTTCACATTTTTGAAGGTACAGGCTTCAAATTTGGACCACAGGCATAGTTTTATGTTCCAAAATGAAATTTGACCTTGATTTTGACCTAGTGACCTACTTTCACATTTCTCAAGCTACAGGCTTCAAATTTGGACCACAGGCATAGTTTTATGTACCGAAATGAACTTTGACCTTGAGCTTGACCTAGTGACCTACATTTACATTTCTCAAGCTTCAGGCTTCAACTTTGGACCACATGCATAGTTTTGAGTTCTGAATTTAAATTTGACCTTGATTTTGACCTAGAACCTACTTTCATGTTTCTCAAGCTACAGCCTTCAAATTTGAAGCACATGCATAGTTTTGTGTACCGAAATGAACTTTGACCTTCAAATTGATCTAGTGACCTACTTTCACATTTCTCAAGCTACAGCTTTCAAATTTGGACCACATGCATGGACCACATGCACAGTTTGTATACCGAAATGAACTTTTACCTTGATTTTGACCTTGAGCTAGTCTTGAAATTTGGAACATTCAAAAATGGCTCATTGTTGGGCGCCAAGATCACTCTGTGATCTCTTGTTTAAATATTACTATTAGGGGTCTAATACCTTAATCTATTGATACATTTTTACTCTATCTGTTATAACTTAGAATAAATTTTACTCGGACTTTAACTATTGTCCAGTATTATCACCCCATATTGGACTCATTATACCATGGAGGTAATATAGATCTGTATTGCCTCCATGATTATACACTCCAGTGATAGCTCCAACTTCCTCAGATGTGCCCTGTTTCACTATTCCAGCACTGAAGTAGTTGAGCATGCTGTCTGCAGTAACAGCTCTTGTTTGGTCAAGTATCTATAATTTCTGCAACTAGTATAAAGGAAAGGACTACAAACAAATTGCCATATAGAAGACATATTACTTGGAAGTATCTGATCCCTGTCCACAGCTTAGTGCAAATGATTGGTGTAAAATGATTTTGAGAGACTTCAATGGAAGCAAATGTCTACAGGTTCATATTTCAGAGAAAATGATTAGTTACTGGTTTATAATTTGGTTGTAAGTTACTTTCAATGTAACTCTTGTCTGGTCAGTATGATAAACCGGATGTTGGGGGACTAGAAATAACTAGTATATAATGAGATAATATATAGAACACAATTTTCTGCTAAGTCAATTCGAGGTCAAGGTCATACCGTCTGATCAACGGTTATTGAGACAGGATTTTGTTTTTGCCCTCTCGCAATTTTTCCTATGCCCATTTTGGAAAAATTGACATTATATGATGGCGCATAATCCGTTAGTCATATTTTGTGTCCAGAGCATAAGTTAATAAACAAAGTATTGACTGTAAACTTTGCATATAGCTAGGTGGTGATGAAATGATGTGCAGAGTGCATGAAACTGGTAGGGATATCAAATTTTCTTTTAATTTTACTTCCTCTTTTAGGCATATATATCCTAGTTTTGCAGAGCTGTTGTATTACCAATATTAGGGTACAAAATTAATGCTGAGCAACCTTAGACAGCTTTAGGTCATGGTATTTTTAAGGTCAATTTCCTATAGTGAAATCAAAGGTTGGATAGGTCAGATAGGCAGTACCAGGTGTCTGAAGCACTGTAGTGCGTTTTTAAGCAGTAAAGCGATTTGAGCCATAATGAAAGGGCATGCTTAAGCAGTATATCAGTTCAAGGTCAAGGTCAGTTGCTAGATTACCATTCCATTTAAATGAAGATGTTTGTGGACTTGCCCTTTATCTAGAATCAATCTCTTGTTTAGCAAACAATAAAGAGGCCTAGCTGTTTTGCTTTGATATACTATTGTTCCTAGTTTATTTCCTCTTGAGTTTTATTGTAGTGGCAAACTAAAATGTTTTGTATGGTAATTATGCTGGGCAATTTTAGGATAGACTGACAACTCCTGTGGTTTAGCCTAGCAATATTTGACCCAAGGAATAAAGTTTGATTAAATTTTGACAGCACTTTCAATTTTCTTTCATTCAAATTAATTCTGCCATAACACGGATCAATATGAGTGAGAAAGAATGTATAATTGTCAATTTCTGCTTTGGAGTGGGTCACTTTGGTCAAGAAGAAATTTTGTATTTATTCTTTATTAAAATTAGGATGTGGTTATTATTTTTTCCACCAGACTTTTACATTAAAACTTTGGTGGAGTATAATGGGAACATGAAATAAGTCTGAAACTGGAACCAGCTGACCTTCTAGTTTAAAGACATGCGTTAGAGTCTCTTAAACATTGACATGCATTAAACAGACTTGCCCCTAGAATTTACATCTTTTTCAAAGTTCAGTTTTAATTGGTTTTCATAAATTTTGTTTTGTTTTGTTGGGTTTAACGTCGCACGGACACAATTATAGGTAGTATAGTGACGTTCCTTCTTTGATGGTGGAAGACCCCATTATTTCATCACGAGCCGGCACCTGGGTAGAGCCACTGCCTTTCTGTAAGCCAGCTGGATGTAGTAAAAATAGTTGTTCAGAAAGAACTAGGCTGTACTTGCTGCTGAAATAAATTTGATATCTGTAAAATCTATAAAGGCTTTCCAAAGTATACTATTCAGCTGTATTTTAATACTGATTTATGAATTCTAAAATTTTATCAGTTTTAAAAATCCTGAAATTTTGATGTTCATCAATAGGCATGCCTTTTTAAAAATGAAAATAAGTTTTAATGTAAAGTGCTATTATTGGATGTATGTGGTCTGTCCTTATTAACAATTTGTTTGGAGCCCCTAAACCACCAGTCCATGCAGTTTCAACTAAAATTTACCATACAATTCCTTCAATGGTTCCTTTTCAGGTTCCTTCAAGTGTGGGTGATCCATGCAGAACTCTTGTCATGTGTTCCAGTTAAAAAGCTTAATAAGCCTCTTTAGCATTCAAAATAATTTCAAAGAGGTATGCTTTAAAATTTGGCAACCCTAGCAAATTCCTCCAAATCTTTACGGTTAGAAAACATGGCCGCCAGAACTAAAAATAGGAACTGGTGCTCCCACTTCCTGTCACTTTACATGGTTTCACGACTCCGGGCAGGGTGAACTAAACAGAACACCAGGTAATGCTTTATGAATCTGGGTCAGTAGCATTTCGAGATACATGGGACACAAATTTTTATGCCTTAAATGCAGGTTTTCATGAATGAAATGAAGAATTCAAGGGACATTAATACTCCGGTCTTGTAGAGTGTAATAAATAAAAAAATTCACGTTATGCAACATAAACTTAGTACTTTATGTGTATTTTCCACTAAATAAAGACCAGGGGCCTTAACTCTGGGCTGGCTTTATGAAAACCTAATTAAAACACCATGGCATGCAGGTGCACAACTTCACATACTGAATAACAATCTTGTTTGGTTTGCTGACTCTAGGTCGAAATCTTTGAAATATGCACAACACAAATTTGGACAGACAGTTGAACGGGCAACTCTTATGTGCCACCGCCCCCTGCCCCCACCCCAAAACAAATATTCGGGAGCATAAAAAAAAATCATTTAAACCACTGTTCTGATTGTGAAATAATTTAGTAATTTAGCAGAAATGTTTCTTGCGAGTTCAGTTTTTTTTTTCCGGATTTGTCATAAACATGGCTGCCAGAGCTAAACATAGAAACTTTTGAACAATGCATTTTTAGATTTTGTCACAGTTTCAAGACTGTTCCTTTGGTGACTCTGCCATGTTCCGGTTTGTTGAAAAATGGCCTACAGAGTGCTTTGTTAATTTTGTCAGAAATTGGTTCTTTTTCCTGTCAAGTGGGTAGGAACTTTTAAAAATTTCAGCAGAAACTGCTGGCCCAATACTGAAACTGTTAAACATAAATGATAATTTAGGACGATTCTAAAAATTATTTCGAGTCATTAAGGTATTGGCAATGGATGGTGTGGTCAATATAAACCTCATCAGAAACACTGACCTAATTTCAAAAGTAATTTCATAGATATTTATGTCTCCCACCACACAGTGGTGTGGGAGACATATTTACTCCTGTGTGTGTGTGTGTGTGTCTGTCTGTCGCAAATCTTGTCTGCACTCTAAAGTCGATCTTCACCAAACTTGAACAAAATGTGTTTGACCAAAGTCCTCAGCCAAGTTCAGTAACTAGCCAAATCGGCCTAGGCACTTTGGAGTTATGGCCCTTGAATTACCGAAAATCGGCCTTTTTACTCTTGTCCGTGCTCCAAGTCGAACATTTCTCATCCGATCTTCACCAAACTTGAACAAAATATGTTTGACCGCAAGTCCTCGACCAAATTCGATAACTAGCCAAATCGGCCCAGGCACTTCAGAATTATGGCCCTTGAATTACCCAAAATAAGCCTTTTTACTCTTCAAAAGTATATTTGTAGTGAGTAAACAGCATATAAAGACTGACTTACTATTTCGATGATTAGGCAGTTGTTGGAGACATGCGCTTTTCTCAAAAGCAGCTCTAGTTTCTTTGTATGACCCTCTGCCAAAATTGCATTCCTAAAAGAAACATTTCTATGTCAGCTTGCATTGCTTTATGGACTATGTCAGCTTGCATTGCTTTATGAACTATTAAGTCTACAGGCCAACTTTCCTTTGAAAGTTACTTGGGCAGAAGTGGTCTCCTTTGTGAACTGAGAAATTTTGGTGAAATGTAACAAGTCATTTTCAAGACAAAATATTTATTCAATTTTACATGTACTTGGTACTTTCAATTAAACATGCACACACAAACGTAAATACACAAAAGCTTAACTAGTAAATATTTGATGCATCGGATGCATCATAGAAAATAAATAAAGGCACCGAGAGGACAAAGGCGTGGTATTGTAACGCCAATCATCTCCAAATATAGTATCATTACATCATAATCCTATATATAGTAACATAATCTCTTAGCAAAATATTTTCATCTCAAAATTTGTAGTTCTAAACGCCAAAAGAATTTTGCCATGCTAGTTCTGTTATCTTTAATGGAAGAAAATATGAAAATTGAATTGTCTAAAAAATGTTCCACATTTTTTTTAAACCTTCCAATAACTGCCAATTTAATGAGAAAAAGAGAAATTGAGAAGTTCAACAGAATTTTCAGAAAATACAACTTTTTGTGCAATCTTCATCTTTTGTAATAATTTTTTGTGTCTCAAGACATCAATTTTATTAGGTAAATTGACTTCAATCTCAAAGACTTAAAATGTGTTAATTTTGCTCCTGGAAAAACAAAAGGAGACACATGAACTAACATGGCAAGTATTATTGCAATAGAAAAATCACAAAGCATATTTAAAAATCTGTAAGCAGGAAATTTTTTCTTAAGACTCTTAAGAATTTTCTCGGAACTGTAAAATATTTGTCTCATTTTTTTTTCATACTGGAGTTCCTCTCCTAAAGTGCTAATGAACAAAAATGTATAAAATAATATCTATAAATCATTTAATATGGCACAAACAGAGCACTATCAATCTCTAGGCAAAATACCCGAGGTATTCCAAATGATCAAACTGATAAATAATGACCTTGACCTTTGTATTACCTTCAAGCCAAAGGTCAAATCATAACCATTTCTGACTCAATAGTGGATGTATACAAGTCCTTGTAAGAGGTAAATTTATTATTCTCATTCAGGAAACAGAACAAAATCTGACTGACAAGGAAAGCAAAAACCCCTTTGGAAGCCTTAAAGCAATCACTGAAACCATGGGAACAAGGACCATTTTGGTTAAGTTTCTCAAAATCCTAGTTTTGCAGACTGGTAACACTATCTTTTGTATACATTTTAGATATATTTACAGGACAGCCAAAAAAAATATTAGGTATTAAGGTTAGTGAACTCAAAACACCATTTCTCAACAAAATGTTTTGTTGCAAGATGGTCTGTTCAGACATGTAACAAAGCAGTTAAGAGTAATCTGTTAACATTTGATATTATATTTTCTCTGCTACTTGTAAGAGCTATTTTACTGAGTTAGAAATGGTAAAAAGTATGGTGGTGCATGAAATACTCATCAGAACATGGCCTTTTTTCATTGAATCACCGGGTTGCCGTAGACGCCATTTTAAGGAAATTTTACACGACCAAATATGACCAAAAAGAGTCAAAAGAACAACAAAATAGCCAATGTTCTGAAGGCTTTCAACCAAGTTCCAGTTTTAAAAGTGAAAAAAAAAAATCATAAAAAATGGCACAAAAAATGATCCCTGAATAAAGTTGTCTACAATGAAGAAAAAAATACAGCGAAAAAGCACAATTTTTTTCCCCCAGTATTATCTAAGGAAACATACCCAAATCGCCACTTACGGAATAAATGCAGGACCAATTACCTTATATTTGTAAGAGTGATTTTCACATTTTTATTCTGTTTCTGGTAATTTACTTTTTTTGCATGTGTATTAAAGGTAAAAAGTTGTATGTAGCTGCAAAGTCAAAACTGGATGGGTAACAAAAATATATGTAGCTGCAAAATTAAAGTTCATTAAACAATGTTTCTTTACATATAGAACTTCAGTGTAAAATGAAGGTATTTCCAGGACATCAAAAGAGGTGCATGTGTTATTCAAGTCTTTCACTATATCTACAAAATGGGGGAATTACTAGCAACACAAAATGTTTGAGGTAAGGAGTTCAGAAAATAAAGCTGGTGGAAGTATAATTTACAGCATGAAATACGTAAAAAAAAAAAAAAAAAAAAAAAAAAAAACCTGAAAACTTGGTTGAAAATTCTGTATGAAATTTTATCACCCAATACCTTTTTATCAGTTTGATCAGAGCCTTTTTTAAACGTCCTTACGTCCAAATGAAAGAAAAAAAAACAATGAAGCACTGAAAAATAAAAAATAAGCACAAAAAATGAGATATACATGAACAAGTTAAATAAACAAACCAGTTTTTTCTAGAACTCTTTTATATGCAATACTGCAATACTAGTCATTATTTTTTAAATGGAGCTTATAATTATTTCTTGTTCAATTATTATGCAAAATAACACTTTTCTTCTGAAAAGATTTTCAAAACAAATAGATAAACTTCTGTACTCAATGAGACTTGATAAAACAATTCTAGAAAAAACTTGTTCCTAAAAAAAAAACTTGAAAATTAAATTTTAAATATTGAACTTTCATTTCAAGAGCAGTAAAACAGTTTCCCACAAATATATATCTATATATTATACAGATCTAAGAGTTTCTGAGGGTTAATCAAAAAGCAATCACCACTTGTATGTAATAATAGGCAACTACTTCTTGATCAGCCCTCTTTACATGAACTTCATAACAACCAGTGCAAAGAATGATGTACATGATTAAATTTTTTTTTTTAAAAGTCATAAAATAAACTAGAATGTTATCACTAAGTTGAATTTATGGAAGAATTAATAAGGAGTATGTATGATTTCTGTACTTCTCGTTAGTAAATCAGAATTCACAAAATCTATAAATTATTTTTTAATCCTTTCTGCTTTTATCAGTATCTCATTTGCATATTTTTGCATTAATTATGCAAATACACCATGTTGGAAGAAGTGTTATTTTCATCTAAATCTTTCTTACTCGTACAAGATCTTTGTAAGAATCTGATGTCATAAGTAGTACGAGTTACTTAACTAAAACCGCTTTCTAACAACAGAAAAGAGCGGAATCTTGTTTATCTGTACCATACTATAGACATTACAAACAGTATCATAAGTATTAAGTGTAAACAGTATTAAAAAACATAAAGAAGTTTCCTTAAATCATGCACCAAAATGCCAAAAAAAAAATTAAATGAAAATACAGTACTATTAATATAATATTTGTGTCTTTAAAACATATAAATGAAACATGTAAAAATGTTCTTAAAGATGTGGAATTTATGTAAAACAAAGCACCAGAAAGCCAGGTATCTAAAATAAAGAAATACAAGCATCATTTCGTAAGAAATCTGCCCTTTGTTTAAAGATGAAGGAATAATATGAGCGGTGCCATGGGAAAACCAACATAGTGGCTTTGCGACCAGCATGGATCCAGACCAGCCTGCGCATCCGCGCAGTCTGGTCAGGATCCATGCTGTTCGCTAACAGTTTCTTCAATAGTAATAGGCTTTGAAAGCGAACAGCATGGATCCTGACCAGACTGCGCAGATGCGCAGGCTGGTCTGGATCCATGCTGGTCGCAAACCCATTATGTTGGTTTTCTCATGGCATAGTTCATATTTTCTTTCAAAACAGAAAATTTTAAATGATTTAAAAATTGTTTAGTAAAAAATTTATGAAAACAAATTTATTTTTCTCAAATAGAGACATTAGTGCACGCAAAGAAGTATAAAATACACAGAATGGCAACTGGCTGTAATCTCGCGTGATCTCGTGTCAGAGCGTGAATCGGCGTTATCTCAGTAAAAACAAACATCGGTGAGCATGGAGTTACAATTTGTACCTTTAAAACTACATTTAAAATGCATGTTGGCTAAAACAACATTAGTTTAATGTGAAATAGTCTTAAAACACAAAGTACACGTTTCTTGCCATCAAAAGAAGCGTGGTCATACGGTGATAATTAATTTACCGTTGAATAATTGCTTTCGCATACAAAATGGCACATGGAGAAAGCGTCACTTCCGGTAAACAAGATCTCATTCAGTTATCACGGGATGTTAGCGAGATTTGCTCTATATGCCTTTCAAGTTGCTGATCTATTTATTTTTATAGCTCTTTGGTGCATGTTACTGGACTGCAAAGGCAATAGTGACATTTTTTTTTAATCTGATGTAATAGCCTTTTTTTCCTTTATATATTTTCACACACTGTTGTGATATAGGATGGCTGAACTGCCAATTATTAGCAGTTGAAAATAATTAATCATGAATTTTCTACAAAATACTTCACTTTAAATTAACATAAACAAAAGACAGACTTCAAACAAAATACACTTATGCAAAGAAGAGATATATAAAACAAGCATTTTTTTAATAATATATGACACTAAAAGGAAGTGTTAAAACTTCGATATGGCACAAATTCACAGGAAGAAGTTTTAACAGCATATTCAATGTCATTAATACAGAAATTTTTCATTCATACTTTAAAATCAAATATGTACTCTAAAATATGATAAAATATAGATATTTCAGTACAAGACATTAGTCAAGATAACGAAATATCAGCCAATTATTTTGTTCAAAGAAATAGTACAGCATAACTACGAAATTTAAAAATGAAACTGCGATAAAACAAGTGGTAAAATATTTTTTCATAATATAAAAAGATCATGTTGAATATGATGGTATGCTGTATTGGTACATTTACTGTACAACATTATGATATTTCAGTAACGTATATTATGTTCAAATGTGACTCTACGTTACATCATTTCCTTTATATTATACATTCTGAAGGCAATGGAAGAAACAATTTGTTCACATTTTTGTGCTTTAATTAAAAAAAAAAAAAAGAGAGAAAACAAAATATTTATGTTTTCCTACAGATTTCCACCTTAAGTTCATATATCCATTTTCTTATCTCCTGAAAACTGAAAAAAAAAGCTGCCTGCATACATAAGGACTAAAACAACAATGGAAAGGATAAATAAATTCTGTATTAATAACTATGAATATCTGAGTGAACAACTTCTTCATATGTATATCTTAAATATTCTTAAACAAAGTACATACACTCATTCTCTGAAATATGGCAGATTAATTGTAAAGTTGCATTTTTTCTATTATAAAGAAAATAAATGATCTATGTTTTGAACATATTTTTCGTAAAACAGTATTTTTATTTGTCATATATGGCACAGATTCAAATATGGCAATTTATATAATCAGTAAAAAAAAATCACACTTATTTTTCATATTTTAATTTGTACAATGCACAAAATTTTGCCTATAGCACTGGAAAAAATCAGAAATATGGTATAATACCACTGAAATATTCTTAACGCAATTTCGAAACACAAAATATTTCAAACGTATTGCACGATAAATTTTCCAGTTTTAACTGTTGGTACAGCACAGGAAATGAAGAAGATAGTTAATTGTTAACACATAATGAAAGAAATCGAAACATAAAAAAAATCTCTTCAAAATTATAGAACTGTAAGAAAGCAAATCCTTTTAGTAGAATTATTTAGTTACAAACTTGTCCTTTTTTTAGCTGCAGATACATATTGCTGAATCTGCACAATTTAGTAGAAATTTCATGCCACTGTAACATGCAAACTATAAATTTGTTAATTTAAAATTGAACCTGTATTTAGGCAAGCAAAAAACCTAAACTGAAACTTTCTCGGAAAATACACAATAACAAGTTCTGCACCCACTTTTAATCTGCAAAACCACGCAACCTAGAAATTGTCTACGTGACTTCTAATTAATGTACTCTAGGTACCGATTTAATATAATAGTGTAATTTTTTATCTGGTTCAAATGACGATTAAAGAATAAAATGTCTGATGATTCTGTATTAAATATCAGTTTAAAAAAAATGAAATTCTCAAATTTTAGCAAAGTAAATTAGTTTTTTTAGACATTTATTTCATTTAAAAAGAATGTCTTTTGGACCATGTTGTTATTTTACACTCTTACCCCCTTTTTACGTAACAATTCATAATGTCACTTTCATTTGAAATTTGGTAGTAGAATGTTATCAAAACTTGTAAGTTTTGAACTTTAAATTTTGAACTTCAGATGTTGAACATTTACATTCAAAAAAGAAGAATTTCTTCTGTGAAACAGAAGTCTTAAAACAGTAACCTATTTTCCTTCTAGCATCAATTTGTTTTTGTTCATCTTAAAATCTAGGTCGCTGACATGTTATTTTCTAAGAATTCTGTGCATAAAAGGCAAAAAATTTGATAAGCTATTCCTTGCTTTCCGTTGAACTTTCAAATTTTCAAAACAATAATTTATCTCACTAAATGCTCGTAAATCAAATATCTTAAATGCTACTTTAACCCCACTTTCAAAGAACTCAAAAAAAGGTTATTTAAGATCAATTCTTAGCTGGGTGCATTATACATAAAAAAATACCAAGAAAAAAACTGTGCTTTGATAAAGCCATAATCTATATATAGTGTGCAATGTTGATTTACTTCTGTGTACAATTTAGCAATAGAAAAAAAAGACAATTTATTTTTATGAACCACACAAAAACAAAAAGGTACCTCTGTTTAAATTGGCATCTTGTGATAAATGGTATAAAAAGACTAATGAATATTTTTTATTCTAAATTCTATTCAAACTTCTTGCCACAATCCAAGTCTTGAAGCTTCAGTCATAAAATATAAAGTAACTGAATTTAATTTATATAAATTTGAAAACTCGACCCCAAAAAAATACAACAGATACTTTTCACTGTGATGTGGCTCATTTTGTATTGCTTTCACAATGTATGAGTTAAGAACCTTTTGACTGCCAAAACAATTGCATTTGTGAGTTACTTCAGGAAAGAAAACTTTACCAAATCATAAAAAAAATCAAAGAAATGGTTTTTCATGCAAAAAATGTTATTTTTTAAATCCTTATTGAAACTTTGCATACTCCCTGCTGTTGGTTTCCAAATATTTACCTATATATTACTAACGAAATATATAAATCAATCAAATTCAGTTTCATCACTTCACAAATGCATTTTTTGACAATTCAGCTGGTTCTATATATAATATACAGTATGTGTGTAAAAATTGCTGCCCGTGCCACTCCTTGACACTAAATGGTTTTTTTGCATACCATAAACCAAATTTGGTGAAATTCTGGTACAGACATGGCCCAAAAGTTTGTTCACATTTACTGTACAGTTTTTAAGCAATATTTTACATTAAATGCTTCTAACTTTCGAGATACTTCAACAAAAATTTTAACCATCTTGAAATGTGTCTGTTTTTCTATTCAAATTTTGAAATATTCTACTTAAGGATTTGTGCAAAAAAAAAAATGTAGCCAAACTTTTGAACCATCCCTGTACATATCTCCTGAATCACAAGTCATTGTAAAAGATACTCCTGGACATATATGTTTACTGTCCCAACAATAGTAACAATTATCAATAAAGCACTGTAGTTTAGGTGTAGTACTCCAAAAAAAAAAATTTAAAGCACTTTTCTCAAAAAAACAGATGTATTTCTTCACTGTAAAAGTATGGCACGGATTCATAAAATTATTTTATGTTTTATTATACTCCACATGAATAATTTTTTTCTCAAGAAACCTTTAAGGCTGTAGTTTTGACAAACTCCTATAGTCAGTTACTTTAAGAAGACATTTAAATAACACTTTAAAAATATGGAAGAAGTAAAAGATAAAACAATTTCCACAAATGTAATTGTAAGTTTAGAGTCAACTATCGCCTATAAGCCGACTTCAAATATCCCTTGGTATGATAATTATTGACCTATACAAAAATACTTTCATAACATGAAGTTAGTATATCTTCGATAAAAACATGAAATTATGCGTAATTCACTTCAGTTTCTATGTGATAAACTACCATATGAACAAAGAAATAAACAACAAATAATATATAGCCATTGCAACAGTCTTACAATGAAAAACTTCTGGAACTGATTTTGGTGCACATCACACCCCACGTGTCTTAGAGACATTAAATCTTACGCATATTATTATTATTCCTGATGAAGATCTTCAGATGTTTTATGAACCAATGATAAACAGATGACATAACCTATCTTTTATTTAAGTTTTCATGACGAGCTTTTAATTTAAGTTTTGATATGAGCCGTGCCATGAGAAAACCAACATAGTGGCTTTGCGACCAGCATGGATCCAGACCAGCCTGCGCATCGGGGCAGTCTGGTCAGGATCCATGCTGTTCGCTTTCAAAGCCTATTGCAGTTAGAGAAACTGTTAGTGAACAGCATGGATCCTGACCAGACTGCGCGGATGCGTAGGCTGGTCTGGATCCATGCTGGTCGCAAAGCCACTATGTTGGTTTTCCCATGGCACAGCTCATATATACCTTATTATGGCCAGTCATAGGCTCTCTCTAATGTAAATTGGTGTGATATAATCTTTACACTGTAACCAACACAGCGTCTCTATTATGTAAGTTTTCATGATAATCTTTCGTAATCAAACTTTTCTGATGCAAAAATTTTCCTTAGTCATATCAGGATGATAGCTCAAGCATTAAAGATCCTAACATATATGTCTTGAATAAAATCGTGTAATTGATTACATGTACATCTAATGTCATGCGCCCTTTTACACAATGTGTTTTAAGCTAATATACACAAGCACCAATACAATAGTCGCTATTTACATAATGTCATGGGGTCTATAAAATGGGGATTCCAGACAAATCGATTAACAATCAAAAACATACAAACAATAACATGATACCATTAAAGAAAATTCAAAAAGTATATCTAATTGTCTACTGCTACATAGTTAACAACCCTGGTTTCCATAGAAATAATTCTATGTTAACACACAGTGATTTACTCACAATAGTAACATTTTACGAACAGAGACTTACAGCCGCTAATATCAATTTCCCAAATCACACGCTAAATAATAATTATACAAAAAAAAAAAGTTCTGTAGAATATACAAAAAAATGGTTAATGTCACGTATGTTTAGCATCCCTTACTTAATCACACACTTTGTGTCTCCATCGTGAGATTGCCAACAACATAAAGCACTGGGCCGATATCCCAGTAAATTTCTTTGTAACTGTTTTGAGCACTATGAAAATAACAACTGCAGAGGTATACACGTTCTATTATGACAAATAACAAAAAAAATACAAAGTTCACCCCCTTTGTTCACGTTAGTCCTCCAATTATGTATGCACTCTCTAGTCAAATGGCAACAAGACCATAACTTATTATGGTTAGTTCAGGTAGCTTTTTTCGTACATATTACTAAGCATCATCACTTTTTCCTTCCTTTTTTATCTCTGGTAAGTCTGAATCTTGCAACAGCGCCCATTTCAAAAAATCGTCACAACTTCTATAATCCATTTACTTATATAAAAATGAGCCTGTCTGATACAAGCTAAAACAAAATTCAAAAAGCACTAGTCACTATATCTAATGAATGTAACAGAAACCAACACTGTCACGTTAGTTCTTTCGATGCTGCCTTAAATTACAGCAAATATTAAACGGCATGATTCATAAAACATATTGAGCAAAATGAATCTATGAACAACTTAAAATAAAAAAAAAAACATTGACTAACTTCTCTTTTTAAGATGAATTGTAACATTCAAAATAATTTGCTCCCCAAAATATAGGGAGAAAAAAGTCCTAAACAACTCAAATGCCAATTTTTTTTCTTCTTCGAAATTCAAATAACTGTAATCATTTCAGATTCATAACTTCTAAGAAGAACTGTACAATTTATTATGCTTTTATAGAATTCTAAACTACAGAAATTATATATTTGATGCGTTTTCTACTTGAACTTTTTCCATGCTTTCTCTTTTGATACTATGTAACAAATTTGAGTTTTGAAGTCCGAGGCTTGCAAGAGGAGAAGTTGCAAAAGACTCGCCTGGTACACCTGATTCCTCCCGATTTCTCATGTTTTCCATCTTTAAATTGTGTAATAAGTTTGAATTCTGAAGTGCTAGGCTTGAAGCCAGAGATAGATTTGTGCTCGGAAATGGCACTGCTGCGCTTGAGGTCGTTGATGTGCCTGACACTGATGTCTTCTCGCTGTTCAAACCTGTGTTGTTGCCATCTAAAAGGGAGTTGTTCTGTTTCTCGAAACTGCTTGCAAGCGAAAAGGAAGTTGGAGTGCCTGATGCAGAATGAGGGTCTCCATTTGAACCAGTATTATCATTTTCCATCTCTGCTAAACGGCTCATGTGCTTCTCAAAACTGCTTTGAATTGAAAACGGTATCTGAAGCCCGAGAGTAGATGACAGTGACATTGGTGTAGTCGGCAGCGACATAGACATTGTAGTTAGAGGAGCTGACTGACTATCTGAAGCAGATGCAGCATCACTATTTGAACCAGTATCTTCGTTATCAGGTAAGGATGATCTGTTTGTGTTTTCAACACACTTCCGCATGTGCTTCTCAAGAGTACTGGGAACAGAAAATGGCATTCCACAGAATTTGCATTTGTAGACATCTTTGCCAAACCTGCCATGGGTTTTCATATGACGTGTGAGCTTACTGGATTGTGCACATGCATAACTGCATAACATGCATTTGTATGGTTTTTCGCCTGTGTGGGAGCGGCGGTGAACCGTCAAATTGCTGCAGTTTTTGAAGACTTTACCACAATACTCACAAGTGTCATTGCGAGTCTTTTCTCTTCTCTGTGTTGCAGATGGCGCTGTGCCATTGGTTGGAAGTGGTGTTGTTGGTGAGGTTGTGTTACTCTGTGAGTTGTTGATACTATGGGAATGTGGAATATCCCCTGGAGTGGATAAACCTATCCCATTTGGCATAGTATCATGATTTCCCTCACCGAGGCCAAATCTTGGTAATGGAAACCTACTGCCAAAGAAGTCTGGAGGCCCTGCTGGGAACCATAAATTTGGGAAGAAAGCTGGTTCCATGGCGTTACTGATTCGCGATGAAGAGGAAACTGGAGGTGTACTGGCAGGAGGGGTACCAATTTTTTCATATGGTTCCCGCTTTATCATTTTTGAGATTGACATTATACTGTCTTCCATTGGTTTCTCTCGTTTTGTTCCACGTTCCTTCTCATCAAGATCATTCGACTTTGCACTTGAAGGGCGACTACCATCAGTATTTGAAGAACTTCTAGGTCGAGGTTCATAAGGAGAAAATTTTTCTGCCATAGCTAGTTTTAATGATTCGTTGTAGATTGGTATGTTTTTAAAACCTGTGCGTTCCATTACATCCGTCAGAAGTGACCCATGTCTGTCCGTCTGCTCGGAATCTTTAGTAAGCTCATTTGTGATTGTTTCTTCAATCCTTTGATCAAAAAGCCTAGCTGCCAGCTCACTTTTACCAGAGTATTTACCCAAGTCTTTCAATGCCTCTTTCTTCTGTTCATCACTTTGCTCCGTCATGCCTTCCAGATTGATTATCTCCATATCTTCCTCTTCTTCCTCTTCTTCTTCTTCATCATCATCAGGGTCATCCTCATCAGCCATTTTGCTTGAGTCTGGTGTGCTGCTACTTGAAGCATGACTGCCTTCTGATGTGTTGGACATAGAGCCCATTGACATACCTCCCTGCTTTGAGTGTGTTTTCATATGTCGTTTGAGCTTGCTTTGCTGCGTGCATGCGTGAGGACATAGCGGGCATTTGAATGGTTTTTCCCCAGTGTGAGATCTTCTATGAACAATCAAGTTACTTTGGAACCGGAAAGACTTGCCACAAAATTCACACGATTTCTGGTTTCCTGGGGGAGTGAGACTTCTTGGGTTGTCGCTAGTTTTCTCAATATCACTTGATGGATTTGACGTACCTGGGGGTGTGACAGATGAAAACATTCCTGGTCCTCTACTGCCAGATCCAGTAGAGCTTTGGGAGAATGGGGGCGTATGCTTTCTCCCCGGGGATGGAGATGTAGATGAAGCAAGCTGGCGCAATCTCTGTGAGTAAAAGTCATCAAGACTCATTCCTGAACGTGGCCTTTGATCAAAGTGAAAAGGTGTCGAGGGTCTATGTTCAAATTGTGGTAGACCAAATGGAAGTCTGTGATAAGGATCAACCAAATCAAGTCGAAGATCTCCCGGCATTCGGCCTAAACTCATTCCAGTGATAGGTGAAAGTGGATGCCGAACATCAGGAAATGGCATTCTGGGAAACATGAAAGGATTGTGAGGTGAGGGATGACCTGAGAGTGGCCCCTCTCCACTGCTAGCGGACCCAACAGAAGATGTTGTTCGGAGCGGCTCAGTTGAATCGCTACAAATTCTCTCTTTTCCTGAGATATTGTCATGTCTATCATCTTTACATTTGTCAAAATCTCGACCCAGGTCGTCAGATTTTTTACTTTTCTGTGAGTTTGGTGTTGATATTCTCGGTGAATGAGAAGGTGTAAATGAATCTCTTGTTGATGATGGAACATAGATGCGCATTCCATGTTCCCGCTGAGCATGTTGCAGCAAACTCCATGCTGAACTGAACGTCTTGCGGCATGTTTCGCATGTGAACTTCAGAGGCTCTGAAATTGAGAATGAAATTACTATAAAGCCTCATCATATTACACTGCTGTTTTATCTATATTGGAAAATTGAAAAGATTGCATCTTCTATAGCTTCAAACCAGACATTAAAACATCATTATGAAATGAATATGTGATAAAAATGATTTGTCTCCCTTGCATTAAGAAATCATTACCAACAGCAAAGTACACAATTTTATCAGGTAACGATGTACAAAAATAGAAGCAAACAAGCAACGGTCAATTTATTATGTCGCTTTGTCTCTTTTTCCTTATAATTTATACAGGACAAGGAATTATTCAAGTTCTTTTCCGTATCTCATTATTTCATTCAGCATAGGAAAGTATTTTGACTGATATATATGAAGTGGACTGTCATGTATTTACACAATGACCCAGCAAATTAAATCAATGACCAACTCTGGCCCAGATATGGACATTATGGATATATATGTCTGATAACGCAGCAATAATTGTGCAAGTTTTGACCAGTGAATGAGGACATAGAGATAACTGACTGATATAGTTGTTCCTGAGGTCAGTATCCGCATGCCGGCAACCTTAGTTTCAAATGACTTTTGGCATTAATATTTAATAATGTCAGAGATAGTACACTTTCTGTGGACTATTTATTATTAATCACAAACTCTTTGTTCTTCAAAGAATCAGAACAGATGAGAAATAAACCTGGCTAGGTTGTCCATTAGAAGCTAGGCCATCCATTAGCAGTCATTTTCTTGTTTCCTTTTAATTCATTATGTAAAATATATGTTTAGATATAAATAAACTTTTTAAATTCCCACTCACCACAGATGAAATTGTTACATTTTTCTTGCTTTCATTCTGACACATCTTACTATTTAACAAACCAAAAAGATAAGATGCATCTTATTTTCACTGTTGAAAAACCAGCTTTATTATCATCGGACCATATACAAAGGACAAGTAATACAGAGATAAAATCTGATATAATGTCATTATGTACTTTATTTGAATTTTTCCCAATAATGACCAAGGGCCATTCTACATAATGGATGTGAATAAATAAAAATGAAAATCTCTATATGTTTATACTGGCAAACTGCCATTCTTTTCAACACGTATTCGACAATAGTTTAAACTAAAATACATAGTTGGTATAAAAATGTTAGCCGCTGGCGAGCTGAACCGATATTTTTATTCGCTAGGACATTTTTAACGACTCTAGACGTAAATGACACTGTCCATAGTTTGTGACACTGTGACATATTTAGGTCATATCACTTAATCATTGCTCTTATACATCAGACCTGTAAATGATCAGCTAAACCAATAAATGTCCATCAACACCTAGTAATTTCCTTTTCAATTCAATTCATAGGTATTCATCAAGGTAAAACTATGACTCGCCTAAAATCAAAGAAAATACTGGTACATCACAAACATCTAACCGAAGTATCGAATAAAAAAGCTGTTGTAAAGGAAAAACTTACAAACTTTATTTTAACTGATTTGTTTAAAACTTAAACAAATGATCTTTAAACTTATCTATGCTCACTGAGTGCTTAATACATGTTAGATTTGCACAGAAGGTACTGTTGAAATTTGGTTTTCCTATCCTGGTTGGGCAGAAGATAGCATCTGCACTCTCAGACTGTGCAAACTAAATACTCTTAAACCTGGTAAATATTCTCAAACCCAAAACTTCTAATTCAGTGCATGCATACTCTCAAATCTATTAAATATCTCTAACCCACAACTTCTGACTTAACAGCTGGATACTCTTCCTACTTGGAAAACTGGGCAGGACATGTATAATACAGGTGAGAAATGTCTGTTGGCAAGAAAATCTATTTTTCTGGCACTATGAGGCCAATATAGATAATCACATGTCAGTCTGACCAAACGAATCAACAGCTTTTGTAGTTAATTATTTTGATTTTCCAGGAATAACCTGGTAACTGTTCTGTTCTGTTACAGAGGAACAACAGATTCATAGATCAATGACCTTATCTTTCTAACTAGTATGTTTAAACAAAGCACATTATACTTTGTACTGTATTTTGCTCCATATTTTTGTATGACTTATTATATTCCAAGTTTATCCCTTACCATGCTAAATTTCTATAATGGACTGGTCCATCTTCCAACTGGGCAGTACCATTTATCATTTCAAGGGTGTCTACTGAAAATTTACTGACTGAATAGCAAACAGTGCAGACCATGATCAGACTGCACGGATGTGCAGGCTGATCTTGGTCTACACTGGT
This sequence comes from Mercenaria mercenaria, assembly GCF_021730395.1. Lineage (NCBI taxonomy): Eukaryota > Metazoa > Mollusca > Bivalvia > Venerida > Veneridae > Mercenaria > Mercenaria mercenaria. The sequence continues at coordinate 34,178,929 of NC_069361.1, read as the reverse complement.
AGCAAAGGCAGAACAAATCGTGTCCAGCAAGGTAAGGGTTAAAGATAATCTGAACCAACTCAGAATCATTTCTAAGTACCAAATCTAAGTGCGTAACTTGTCACACAAAGTAAGTATTTCCTGTAATTTGCCATATAAAGAATGATTTATGCACCAAACAAGCCCTTCTTGTACCCGAACTCTCCATATCAAAACTGTTGATAAAATTTAATGTACCCAGGGAAATAATCAAACATGGCAGAGTGAGAAACCTGTGTTCTGGCTAAATTTTGAGGTGAAATTGTTCAGTAAATCCAATCCATCATGATAGAGAACAATGTTCATGTCATTGTGCCAAGAAAAATACATATCATAATATTATCTAAATCCCTAGTTCCTAAAGAACAATCTACACTTTTGATTTCTAGTTATGTAAACAGCATTACAGGGTAATTCAAACTGTGGGCCGTAATTATGAAAGAACTAGTAAGAATGAAAGTCAAAATCTTGAAAAGGTTTAATGTACATCCATCTTAACAGTAAAAATAGCAATGTCCTTCCGTTGCACATCCATCCAAACAGATGGTTGTTCATTTATGCAAGCAGATTGGTTTCAGCAAAAAAATCATAATTAGGTGTAAAGAAGTAGACAAGAAATACATGTATGTTCTAACTCAGGTACACCATCCCAAGGCTCTGCTGTAAAGATGTGCACTGTTCAGGCCATAATAATTGCTGTTTCAAACTTAGTAGAAGAATTTTTGAAAAGTATGTCTTTATTTTGAAAAAAAAATGTGGATTATCATTTAAAATTATTAAACACCAGTTATTCACAAATATACTTAATATTCCTAACCTTTCTCTGTTTATCTTTAGGTTTAAGAGGAGCGGGTCAAGATAGTCCAATTTATTGGTCACTTTGACTATTTTCTGTGAATGTTGGTCAGTTTAGGACACTTTGACCATTGGTCAGTATGCACTTGGTCAAAAGCAGACCAGTAGAGGTCAAGAACCTCAAAATTGGACAAAAAGAGCACTCCTTGGGTCAACAATGGTACAGTCCAGGTACACTTCAGGTCATAGAGTAGGTCAACTGACCAGTTAGTTAGGTCATAAAAGTGTAGGTGGGGTCAACCAGTTTAGGAAGTGGTGATTTTCAATATGTTTGAAAGAACTGTGTAAATAGGAAAACACTGCACATCAACAACAATGGGATTACTATCAATTAGGAATCATTACTGGATTAATTAGTTCTACAGAAAACAGCAATTTATATAATGGAGTTACTTGTTATTTTGTAGTTACAGAGTGGTAAATAAAACACTAGACAAAAGTGATTGATTAAGTCATGGAAACAAGACTTAGTGTATCAAATGACAGACAAAAATCATCATACTTTTTCAAAGTGCAAGAAGGTGAATCTTTAATGGCTTCAAGACACTAAATCTGTGCTAGCTAAAAGTTTGGGAACCAACCTCAAAATAAAACCTTACTATTGGTTTATGTGTTCAGAAACAACCAATCAGATGACAGAGAACTTAGACTGGTTCTGTCTTAGAACTGAACCTGGTACAAAGGTTATAGGACCAGTGTTAACTCTCCTGCACCTGATTAGTTGTTTCTAAGCATAATTTTGAAGCGAGCAATGACAAGGTCAGAACACGAACTCATGTAGAGTCAAACTTCATTCTCTCAAACTCCACAGGACTGGCAAAATTTGTTCAAGTTATCTGTAGTTCGAGCCATCGGACAGAATGCAATATAGAGATATTTTGCCGGGACCTAATGATGACTTTGAGCGAAGGGAATTATTCAAGTTCAAGTGAACAAAGTTCGACTGTAACTCTTCATAATTAACCTCAAGTTAAAATCTTAATGTTTCTCTTAAATTTCAAATGTAATAATTTTGGTGGTGCACACACACCTTTACATTTAAAACAAGATGAAAAAATAAGTAATGAAAAGGCAACTGAGGCGGCAAACTTGCCCTCTCATACATTATTTTAAGTTTTATTTTGCAGAAATAGTCCCCCCCCCCCCCCACTCTCCCCCTCCAGAGACTTAGATGGTCACTTGTTCTGAATGGTAAAAAAAAAATTGTTTTTTTTTTTTTTCAACAAGTCAGTAGTGTCAAGAGATTTTATTATTTGCTCTGTTCTCAAATTGCCCATTATCATAATGGAAAATAGCCATGGCTAAATTACAGTACATAATGACCTGCTGTTCCAAGTTGGCGGCAATCCAGGTCAGCGTAATCATGTGATATCACAGGTGTTGCTATCAACTGGTCAGGTTGTCCTCAAGTGACCGTAACCCCCAGAGATAAGTAGGCTCTTGACCGTTGTACTAACAGGGAAACACTAGAAATTTATCGGTCAATTGAATCTGCACTTGAATAGAGGAATGTAGTCCACAGTATGCAAACAATGTTTATGCATAATACCTCACCTTTTTTTTTTCAAGATATCAAACTGCTTTTTTAAACTTCCTAATTTCAAGTTATCAAAAGTGGCTTGCAGAGGTACTTCCATTTCCACTAGTAAATCAAGAAAGTGTGTAATTACATTTACCAAATAATACACCATTGTTTTGTTATGTAATAGGGCGAAAGCTTTCAACCTTTGAAAAAAAGCCACACTGTACCTATAAAAAAGTACGAATTCCCATGTCCTGAAATGACCTTGATAATATTTATGTTGGCTGCTGGTCTGACATAGCTATCAAGCCAGGCTGAAATACAAACCATATGTAACCAATTAGTGCCAGCATTATGCAGAGCAAATAAACACTGCTAGCAGCCGCTGACCTTAAACCACCAGCTTTCTGGCTTAACTAGGTCATTTAAGGTCAGACAGCTAATGACCATAATTCTGCCAATAAATGAAATAATGACTAGGGGTAATTTGAAGAAACATTCAACCTAATTGGCCACAATACACACTAATTGGCCCAAATCATACAAAATGTATCAGCTTTGAGAGATAGTATGATACAGACAGTTAATTTGTTCTTTTACATATTGTACAGAAAACAGACATTCTGGGTTTACTGGTAGCCATCAAACTTCCAAAACTTTAAATTTTCTAGCAGTTTTTTTTTCTAACAAAAACTTCATACATACTGCAAAACCATTAATATTTGTGACTGAGTAATTTTCATGAATTCAATCTTTAACATTGAATCAAATTTACTGTAAAGGGAGATAACAATATGTAGGAGACTGCTTGAACAAGACCTAACATCTTAATTTAAATATTTGTACCACAGAAACTGCATGTCATGAAACCTTTTGAAAGTTCTGAGAAACGAAAGTTAAACTTTGTAGGTAGACCACAAGTCTATATCTGTTAAAAGGTTGAGAGTTAAATCCTTAAAGAGGGCCATTTTGACAGAAGACAGCATGTCATACCTGAAGTCATACTTGTTGTGTGTGGTGGTAAAGCAGGAACACTTGTTAGGGTCAAATGACCACTATCTCATAACTAGTACAGTGGAAAAAAGCCTTAAACCAGTATCAGAAAAAAAAAATTCCTGAAGAATTTTTCCATTTTCACAATGACACTTAACTAAACAGTGCATTTCAAAACAGTGTTCTACACCAATTAATTACATCAAAAGGTATTGCTAATAACACATGATGGCTATCTTTCAAAAACTTGGCATGTTTTTTTAATTACTTTTTTATTAAAATGAACCCAATTTGACCAAATTGGATGCAACATGTAGTACCATATTATTTTTTCCCAGCAGCAGCTGGATAATCTTTCTACCATATATGACTATATAAACACCCCATCCCCTAATAAATGTTCCAACTCCATCCCCAATATTTAATTTTTATAAACCTAGATTATTTTCATCTTTTTAATTTAATCAATTTTATAAGCGGATACCATGATGAAACATATAGAATAAATCAGCCCAAATAATTGCTCCCCCCCACACACACTTTTTTTACAAAAGGCAGTGTCTCAAGGGACATTTATATGGGGCATACAGTAGCCTTCTTTTTTTTTGTTATTCATATTCATTATAAAGAAACCTTTCAAATTATTATATTTCACATATCTGGCTACTGTAAAAGCACAATATTTTCGCTGGGTCAAAATTTCACGAATTTGAAATTTTGAGTATGTTTGCGAGGTTTAATATTCCTGAAATTGTAAAAATGGTATCATACTTGAATTTGAAGTATACTAATGGTGAATATTTATGCGAGGATTAATTTTCGCGAGATGTAGGGCCTCACGAATGTAGCGAAAATTAAAACCTCGTGAAAATTTCTGCTTTTACAGTATCAAACATAAAAAAAGAAACTACATACAGAATATATATTTTTTTTTAAAATATCAAATAATGATTAACAAAATAAATATGAAACAAATGATTTTTTTCGCAAATATTTATGAAGGTACATGAAAAATAGTATACAGCCGACAGGCTTCTAAAGCATTTTAACACAGATCCTGAAATTCCATCACTACAGCAATCATTAGCCATTCCCTTGGCCTGCATAGAGGAGAGCTAGGTAAGGAAGTTTTGATTAATTATCCAGACACCCATGGTTGAAAACATAAACACCCTGAGAATGTAAAAATTCCAGTATATGTGTAACACACATCCTGGTCCAAAACCATTACATTTCATGTATTATACTGATCTGTAGTTAATACACAACAGCTGCAAATTATTGAGTAACATATTTCATGAGATAGGTTAGTATTTTGTATCTCCTTCATAGGAGTTAGTATCTCCTACGTAGGACATACTATCTCCTAAAGAAGGATTTAGTATCTCCTATGTAGGACTTAGTATCTCCTACATAGGAGATATGAAGTACTATGTAGGAGTTAGTATCTCCTACGTAGGACTTAGTATCTCCTACGTACGACTCTCCTATGTAGGACTAAATACCTCCTACGTAGGACATAGAGATACTACTATGTCCTACGTAGAAGATACTAAGTCCTATCTTGGAGATACTATAGGTCCTACGTAGGAGATACTAAGTCGTATGTAAGACAAATTTAAATCTCTCTGCTAGAACCAGGACACTGCCATATCAGGTACCTGTTCCTCACATCTGACAAATTTATTAAAATATTCTCAGTCATTTTCTGTACATGTGTATAACATACCTTTATATATGCATTTAGTGTGTAGTATATGCTAAGTTTAGTCACAACGTGTTAAATTTTAAAAAATCTAGATGAATTAAATGGACATCATCATCTACTTGAAGATAACAAATACCACATCATTAATCAAACTTCTATGAAGAGGTAGGTTTTCTTATATTCATATAAAAGTGAACATTTTACTTTGTACTAAATCATGTATTTCATTTAAAAAGTTCTGTCCTTTAAAACTTAAAATAAAGCTAAAATCAAATATCTGTTAACTTTAAAATACAATTTTGGCCATTTTCCCGTAAGATATTTGTTTTTTTTATTACAAAATATTAATAAAATGACAACAATGTTGTGGTTGCCACTATCATCTAAAACCCCACACATTCTGTTGAGAATTCTCTCCAAAATATGGCAATAGAATCTTGGGTCCTGTCCAGAAACCTTGTGAAAGTCAATGACCATATCATTAGCCTAATGGTAATGCAAAAATATTCTCTGCCACCAGAACTGTGCAGAATATTTGTCTTCTGGTAGAAAGAAAGAAATGATATTTCTTTGATGTAGGTTTAGTACCATATTTCAAACAGACACCACTCAATTAACCTAACACATACTTGCATTCACTTCAATACATTCTTGTTCTTATTTCAATACATTCTTCTTCTTGTTACAATACATTTATGTTCTTACTTGTTTTAATACATTTTTGTCCTTGTTACAATACATTCTTGCTCACATTTTAATACATTTTTGTTTTTGTTTTAATACATTTATGTTCTAACTTGTTTTAATACATTTTTGTCCTTGTTACAATACATTCTTGCTCACATTTTAATACATTTTTGTCCTTGTTACAATACATTCTCGTTTCAATACATTCTTGATACAATACATTCTTGCTCACGTTTCAATACATTCTTGTTCTTGTTACAATAAATTCTTGCTCACGTTTCAATACATTCTTGTTCTTGTTACAATACATCCTCGTTTCAATACATTCTTGTTCTTGTTACAATACATTCTTGCTCACATTTCAAAACATTCTTCTTCTTGTTACAATACATTCTCGTTTCAATACATTCTTGTTCTTGTTACAATACATTCTGGTTACAATACATTCTTGCTCTCGTTTCAATACATTCTTGTTCTTGTTACAATACACTCTTGCTAATGTTTCAATACATTCTTGCTCTCGTTTCAATACATTCTTGCTCACGTTTCAATACACTCTTGCTAATGTTTCAATACATTCTTGTTCTTGTTACAATACACTCTTGCTCTTGTCTAATACACTCTTGCTCATGTTTCAATACACTCTTGCTCATGTTTCAATACATTCTTGTTCTTGTTACAATACACTCTTGCTAATGTTTCAATACATTCTTGCTCTCGTTTCAATACATTCTTGCTCACGTTTCAATACACTCTTGCTAATGTTTCAATACATTCTTGCTCACGTTTCAATACACTCTTGCTAATGTTTCAATACATTCTTGCTCTCGTTTCAATACATTCTTGCTCACGTTTCAATACACTCTTGCTAATGTTTCAATACATTCTTGCTCTCGTTTCAATACATTCTTGTTCTTGTTACAATACACTCTTGCTCTTGTTTCAATACGTTCTTGTTCTTGTTACAATACATTCTTGTTCTTGTTACAATACATTCTTGCTCATGTTTCAATACATTCTTGTTCTTGTTTCAATACATTCTTGCTCATGTTTCAATACACTCTTGTTCTTGTTACAATACATTCTTTATCATGTTTCAATACATTCTTGTTCATGTTTCAATACACTCTTGCTCATGTTTCAATACACTCTTGTTCTTGTTTCAAAACACTCTTGCTCTTGTTTCAATACACTCTTGTTCTTGTTACAATACATTCTTGCTTTTGTTTCAATACATTCTTGTTCTTGTTCAAGATGAAGACATTCAGAGGCAGACACCTGACTCAACAAATCTAATGACATTTTTAGAAGCAGACAATTTAAAAGATTTTACAAATTCTCTGATGACAACATTCCCATTGTCTATTTTTACATTTCCAAACAAATAACTATGTTATTGCGACAAATAACTTCTTATAAATATATATTATATATTTGAGGGTTAATCCAAAAGTAAAATCCCTAGTGCCATATAAACATGTATAATGAAAAAAGAAAGCAACATTAATTCATTCCAACATACTTTGATCTATTCGAAAAAGTCATAAAAATATTTTGCATACCTACTGAGATATGAGCCACGCCATGAGAAAACCAACATAATGGCTTTGCGACCAGCATGGAGCCAGACCAGCCTGGGCAGTCTGGTCAGGATCCATGCTGTTCGCTTTCAAGCCTATTGCAATTAGAGAAACTGTTGGTGAACAGCATGGATCCTGACTAGACTGCGCAGATGCGCAGGCTGGTCTGGATCAATGCTGGTCGCAAAGCCACTATGTTGGTTTTCTCAAGGCATGGCTCATATGTACATCTACTGAAAGCGTAGTGAAGGCAATGGCTGCACATCACTGAGGTTACTGACATCAAAAATCCACATTCTTACTACTAAGTAATACCAAGCGCTACCTTAAACATGCAATGATATCATTAACGTTTTACCGGCAACAGCAGAGAAACACTGCTTCACATCATTATAAAATAACGATGATTGTCTTTGTTTCTTTTTTATACCATGAAACAAACAGTATTTTCTTGTGCAATAAAATGGTGCTGGTGGTATATTCTGAATTGGTAAGTATTTCAAACTATTAAAACGACCCTTGACAATTATATTAATGGGTGTAATCAGGATTAAGTAGACCTACATCTTGATGAATTTTCACAATAATTCAACTGAGAATCTTTTGGATCAACCCTCACATGTATACAGTGTAACCCCTTTGAATGGACATATCTGGAAAAACTCAGAAACATGTTTCTTGTAGAGAAGTTTTTGCTTTTGATTGGTTAATTTACAAGAAAAACTTAGTCTTAGGTGGAAAGAAAATATCTGCCATTATAGGGAGGTCACAATGTTGATCCTAAGAGATGTCATTAGACAGCGGTTACACTATACATTATGCAAGACTAGGAAAGTACCTATCGCCAATAAGTGTAATGTTGTTTTTTTTTTGCGGATATTTTTTCTCAGTAAAAAAAACAAGAATTCTTAAAGCATTTAACCAATCAACTGTATGAACTTTACGATCCAGGTGCTGCCCTCTCACAACCTGAAACTGGGACAACAATGGACATATCAAAACAACAGATGCCACAAATGACTTTTTTCACTTTCCCCATTTTCTTTTATGATACTGAAGGGTACTCCAGGCAAAATGAAAGTGGTATGACAGTTAATTATGCCTTTTTATAGAACATTCAGTAAAATAAATAGTAATTTAAGAAGACAAAATAAAACAACATGAGACAGTGCTATGACATACAGGAATCAGATCACTGAGGCTGCCTTGTATTTTTAAAGGGGCATGGTCTCAAGATGTAGTTAGCAATTATTTTGCCTACTGAATAACAATAAATGTTAAGCAGCAGCTTTTCAGTTGATATTTTATGTGTATGAAATAAAGAACAGTTAAAATTATTCTATTTTGCATCTAATTCACAGCATGTGACTAACACAGAAGACAGATTTTCTATGAAGGTCATATTTATACAGAAAAGACAATAAGTTTCCTCATTAAAGGTTCTATTACAGTGACAGATCCATTCTCTGCAGAATTAAAAAATATAATACTGATAATGATGCTGATCATAATAAAGTTGATGATGATGATGATGATGATGATGATGTTGTGATGATATTTATGAAGTTTTCTGAGTGATTTAAAGAAAAAAGACTATCTATGTTCCTGGAATATTAGAAAGATGATGATGTAGGTGTTGCTGCTACTGATGTTGATGATGATGATGATAACAACCCTGCTGATGATCAAGATGAAAAGGAGGATGGTGCTACGGAATTTACAAAATTTATATTGTGATGATGAAGAAATGGCAAATAGGTGATGAATATAAGCTGACAACATGTAACGCTTGTTACATAATTTCCTGCCTAAACTGTTTACATCCTTATTGATGACAGCAATTAAATTAACAAGAATAAAGAATATATTAAAGCAGTCCATAAAAACAATAATAAAATGGAAAGACTGAAAGTCAGGTATCACTGATATAGAAAAACAAAGAGAGGTCAAATCGGACAGCAGGTGCATTTTTCTATATTTACATACATCCTCGTGTATTCAGTCATACTATGTCATGGCAGGCCAGTTTCCACTAGACGGGAACCATCGCCAGTAATTTTAGATAATTTTCACCTTTATATAGGTGCTTTCAAGGACATTGGCATATATATGCATGACCGACCTACCAGTCAGCCAATATGATAGTAATGAATTTTACAAAACGAGAGGTACATTTTATATTTCAGTTACCTCCCTTTAACTGGTACTACAGCTACTGTACTTTGCCTAGTTTTCGTGATAAAAAAAGTGTAAGTTGTTTAAATTGGTTATGTGTTAAAGGTACACTTTTAGATTTAAACATTTTTCTATATATTTAGAGAAACAATACAATAATAATTTGTTCGTAAATTTCTGGGACTCTGAAATGGTTTTAGGTTATAGTAAATAGTACAATGAAAAGGTCTTTACACAAGAAAGTCAAGAAACGAAAATAATTATGACCGTCATTAAAATAATGTTTATATGTGCATATAAAGAAGAATTTTTTGTTCAATTTATGACCGGATTAAGAAATACTGAGTTCTTGCGAAGTGACCTTGCACATCTATTTGTGACAACTTACAGACTTCAAAATGTTTTGATATAATGCTATAAAAGCAAAAGACAAAATGATGTTGTGCCATTGTACAACAGTTAGTATTGCTATAATCAATTGACATTGTAATTAGTATCACCATATTCTATATAATCTATTCTACATTGACTGTAAAGGAAGTTCCTGCAATTGATGTTAATTATGATTGACATCTGCTTCCTTGACATCTGATGTTGTATATTATTTATGCAATGTCACTGGCTAACTGAATTTAGTGCTCTCCCTTGGCACAAAAGTATTATGTGCATTGCTTTTGGCAAAATACATATTTTGTTAAATATTATAACTTCATATCATTTCCTACTTTCATCATCAAACAAAATATACGTATCAGTACCACATCTTTTTATGACTTCCCACTAGGTCAATAATATAATTATATATATATATATATATGTATATATACATATTAGGTACACATTAAATTATCTGATGCCTCGATGATCAGTGGACCAAATTTAAGTGAGGAAAGTGACATATCACCAAAGGTTTAGGTCATTGACCAAATAATGTGCATTTTAATTGATCAGTATTCATGCAGAGTTTTATAGGACTTGGGCAGTACTATACATATGATTTATGGGATTACGTTTTATATTTAAATTTTATGATTACATGTAAAACACATTGAATTACTATAGTTCAGGTTTGATTGACACAGTGATATACATGTGATGATAATAAAATATAAATTCTTTTCCATATTTTGACAAACATTTTTTGTAAGTTGTGTCAGATATAAATGTAGTACTCACAAAACTGTGTCTAATATATCATTAAAACTATGTCCTTTTTGTTTTAAGTCTTCCCAAATTCCCTACACAGTTGCCTTAAAATGCTTTTTAAGGCACTATTCATACTTTTAGGTGATTTTTTTTCTCTAAAAAATAAACAAGAGCACCGCAATCCGGAGCAATATATGCCCGAAGGTATGACCTTTGACCCTTAAATGTGATCTTGACCTTGAAGCGAGCCATCCGAAACATGCGCTCTGCACATCGTCTCCATGTGGTGAACATTTGTGCCAAGTTTCTTTACAATCCTTCAAGCAGTTCAAGAGTTGTAACAGAGTGGACACAAAACAAAACCATACGACCTTTGACCCCTAAATGTGACCTTGACCTTGAAGTGAGCCACTCAAAACATGTGCTCTGCACGTTGTCTCAATGTGGTGAACATTTGTGTCATGTTTCTTCAAAATCCTTTAAGGTGTTAGCTACAGAGCGGATAAGAAATTGATAACGGACGGATGGATGGACACCGGCCTCATAACATGATACATCCCTTCGGGCATATAAAAATGTAGATGCTGTGAAAGTGACCAGTGGTATAAACTTATTGAAATCTGATTTTGCAAGATACCTTAATAAATCACCAAATCTAATGCTTTTTTTTTTTTAAATGGAGAAACAAACATGCTTCTTGCTTTTTTTTACCAATTTCTAAGACATATCATTTTTCAGTGTTGAACAATGGTATACATTCCATGCCAAACTTGGTGGAAATCAACATATTGCAAATGTGAGCAAGTAGTTTTAACCCTTATCGTGCTGGACATGATTGATCCTGGCTTTGCGACCAGTGTAAACGATGATCAGCCTGCACATCCACGAAGTCTGATCATGATCTGCACTGTTTGCTATTCAATCAGTATCTTTTTGCTAAGCACCCCTTTTAACAGTTAATGGTACTGTCCAAATTGAAAGATGGACAAGTTCAATATAGAAATTTAGCATGGCAAGGGTTGATACCCATACTTTACTAAAACATTACAATGTTTCTTGTGATACAGTAATGGTATTTTTACAGTTCAAATTTCATTGGTCAGATCTTCAAAGAATATAGCGCTTTCTGTTCAATACTGGCAGTCATTCTATCAGTGTACAAATCTCTTTTAATTAAAAAAATTCTATTAGTTCTCATAAATCCCTTGATACATTATGCAATGAATATAAAACTAAATTTATAGATAAAAGCAATTATAAAGATAAATATTGAAAATAATTACGAATGTTCACTTTCAAACGAAATGCATAATTGATGTGCGTCATGAAATTCCTGTCCACAGGGTCAGGTGAGACTTTTATATTGTCCGCCAACCAGCGCCGAGATCAATAAAAGTAATAGCGGCAATATTAAGCGTTAATTAGACTTTTCCCAGGTGATGTATAATGACAAATATTCACAGACATTGCACATTTTCATTCCAATGTATCGCAGGAAAATGACTTTTTCTGCAGGTTTTTATTTGCCATTACTAATTAGCCTGCTGTATACTTCAACAAGTTGCAGTGTCACATATCTGTTATAACATAAAATATAGATCAGTTAGAAAAAAGTAAACTAGATGCCCATGGGCGACATGTCGAGCCCGCCAGCTGTCAAAAGGACTAACATTAATGATATTATTAAAAGAACTGATTGCAGCATACTAAGTTATTTAAGAACATCTCAATCAATGGCTAAGTTTTTGATGTTTGATCTCTAAGTATGACCTTGACCTTTGAGGTAGGGACCGAGGTTTGTGCACGGCACTCCATCTCAGAGAGGTAAGCATTTAAACCAAATATCCAGACACACACATACACGGACGCATGCACATACACCGTTTGAGCCATTGATCTTAGCTTATACTTTGCAGCATTGTCATACTTAACAGACAAAACAGATTTACCACATTTAATTTCACAATCAAATGTTACATTTCAATTAACACAAACAAGAGCTGATTAAGAACACACTTTACTGAACAGCAGTTCCAATGGCCCTGTCACACACTCGCACCTTAAAAGCAATGTCACATTTCAAAGGCAGAGCTGTCACACACATTATATTATATTTAAGACTACACAGTACTATTAATCTTACACTAAACAATGATTTTTCTCACTTAATTGTATCATAATTAATTAATGTCACAATATAGAGCATGCCATACTATAATGTTACAATTACATTGTCATTGTTACACAGCAGACCAAACAATACTGTCACATTTCAAGAGCATCTTGTCTTAGTTTAGACTGAACAATGTCACACTTGATGACATAACTGTAACACAGCAGACCAAACTGTCACATTTCAAGTGCATCTTGTCTTAGTGCAGACTGAACAACGTCACACTTGAGGGCATAACTGTAACACAGCAGACCAAACGATACTGTCACATTTCAAGAGCATCTTGTCTCAGTGCAGACTGAACAATGTCACACTTAAGGGCATAACTGTAACATAGCAAACCAAATAATACTGTCATATTTAAAGGGCATTTTGTCTTAGAGCAAATCAAACAATGTCACACTTGATGGTATTATTGTAACACTGCAGACAAAGCAACAGTGTCATATTTAAAGGCTATCTTGTCTAACTGAGCAGATAGAGCAGATCAAACAATGACACACTTGATGACATTATTGTTACACTACAGACAAAGCAACAGTTAAAGGCCATCTTGTCTTACAGCAAATAAAACAATGTCATACTTGATGGCATTATTGAAACACTGCAGCCAAAGCAACAGTGTCACATTTAAAGGCTAACTTGTCTTAGAGCAAATCAAACAATGTCACACTTGATTGCATTATTGTAACACTGCAGCCAAAGCAACAGTGTAACATTTAAAGGCCCTCCTGTCTTAGTGCAGATCGAACAATGTCACACTTGAAGGCAGCAAGGCAAACAATATTGTGTCTTCAGTAATCAATGCTATTGATAAGATTGCTAAATCAGCCAAACAGATTGCAATATCGATGTTTTAAATAAAAGACCTTTAATGAAATTCAGCCTTTGAATATATGATGACATCATTGTCCAGATGCTACACATTTGATTAATGTATACAATTTGGGTCCAGGCATTTAGACGATGAAACAGCTGTCACACTTTGAATACTTTCATTTAATTGCATGGAAGGACAACTTTTATTACATAAATTAATGCAGTTTTATGTTGGAGCATTGTATCTAGAGACTTAAGTATGTGAAACAATTTACTACTTTCTTGAGCAATTATGGATAAGAATATAAAGTGACCATGTGTGTTGGCTCCCTTAGATATCTGTGTTACTCTGAGCTAGCTCCTTTAAATTTTTGTTCAATCTGATTTAGCTCCCTTGTTGGAGTAAGCATAGTATGAGTTAGCTCTTCATACATTTTCTGATTTAGCTTTCTTAAATGTTTTTACAATCTGAGATAGCTCCCTAATTTGAAATGTACACTGTTAAAGTAAATGACTTGACCTTTGAAATTTTAGGTATGATACAACAAAACAGATTTTTCCAAATTTTATAAAACACCATTCCGACTTTAGTACTTGAAAACTATGCAATCATCTTTCCATTATTTCATAATTTTCCCAGCTAGAACATTCAAATTTATCTAATTTCAAAGAAATTAAAAAGAAATATACCAGAAAACATAGTAGTGAATAAAAGCAAATCAATACATAAGGCCATAAAATACACTGCATTCTTAAACAAAACTCATTAAATTTATTACTTTGGTCAGAAAGCATCAGGCAACATGAGCTGAAATTAAAATTCTCTGCGAATCTATGTTCCGTTCCGATTCTTGTTTGTGAAAACATTACCTCCTTAACCAGTCTGTCACAGTCTGATTTGTTTCTTTCTGTGGCTGAACATCGGATAGTTTTTTGTAGAAGAAAATGCCATTTGGATCTTTATAATGGCTGAAAAAGGATGCATTAAAAAATACAGGAAATCTCTAAAATACACAAAAGTAAAAAGAATTGCCTGACAGCCCATATTTGGTAAAAGGCACGTCACCCATTTTGTACATGTCAGTGACCTACACCCTGTTAGTCAACAGCTGTGAAACTATCATCAATAATGAACAGAAAGGCAGACAACCTTAGGCAAAAATACGATTTAATCACATCACGGAATCTGTCCTAACATACAGGATTTTTCTTGCATCACTTCATCAGAATAATGCTTTAATTTTTCAGTAAAACAGAAAACGAATCAGTAGCATCCTAAACAGACATACTTTATTTTGTATGAATTTTTTAATAACATTATTAAGTAAGGTATAAAATTAGGGATGGGAACGAATACTGAAATCAATATTCGAATATTCGGTTTGCCATATTCGAATATATTCGAATATTCGGTTAGTTTTAATGGAAGCTTTAAATTCTTATTAAGTGATTGGCATATACACAACGTATTCATTTGTTTAAAGCGTGGATGATCGTAAATAAGGGCAACAAAATGTTTGTTTCGGGTAACCCGATCCTATACATAGCAAAACCCGCCGATCCTAGCGTTTTATTTCACGACTCTGTCAGTATAATCATGAATATATTTAACTAATTCATTAATTAATTAGCTTCAAAATGATACAAAAAATCAAAACGATTATAATTTACACCGTCGCAATTTTATCTAAAAATAGCAGGTCGTCCCATTTAAACAGGTGACGCGCTGTTGTATTACCGCCGCCATTTTGAAAAATTTCAGTTGGCGTGTAAAAATCGTCGTGTAAAAAGCAAGTAAGGCAGACTTAAACCTCCGTCAACATGAACTTATGCATCAATCATGTTTTTCTTGATTTAATTATTAACTACTTCAAAATTTAATTCGAATACGGCCGATTAAACCGATTCTGCGGATGGTCTGAAACGTCGTACAAATTATTGTGAAAAGATCGACAATATCTACAAGTTTGGTATTGTTTTCGAAAAAAAAAATCTACAACTTGTTACATAAAACAGGCGCCAATAAAAATGAACAAAAGCTTAAAAAAATATCACATTTACGCCTAATACAAACTGTTAATCCGTAGCGTAACTGTTAATTATGCATTGCACTCCTGTTAATTGGACATCTTTTGACATGCATCTGACACATTGACGCCTGTTGCAAACTGTTAATCCGTAACAATGGCCCCTGCCAATTATGCATTGCTATTTTCTTGTTAATTGGACATCTTTTGATACGCGATAAACTAACATGACATGGTTTTACTCTGTAGAAATAGCATGCTCATATTGCCCAAAATCAATGATACTTATTTCGAAAAAAAAAATACAATAATTTACGAATATTCGAATTTGATTTTCATATTCGAATATTCGACCGATTTTCGAATATTCGAATATTCGAATATTCGTTCCCATCCCTATATAAAATACCAAAAATCATTAATTAGAACTACTGAAGTATAATATGCAATTACCTTTATTTTTACTGTGTGAGTAACACAGAAAATAACTTTTCTACATTTTTCACAGACTACATATAACTCACTTAAACAAATATATTGTTTCACTACATCAGTAACACTCTGTACACAACTTTTCTATATCTTTCACAGTCTCCATATAACTCAATGAAACACTCAGAAATGGAAGAACTTTCCGAATGTTACAATTTAAGGACTTCGGATAAAAGTTTTGTCAGTAAAATACCAGAAAATAAGAAATACCTTACAAACCCCAAAATAATTGCCTGTGAATTTTTTAGTTTTATCACTCGGGAACAAAGGACGGTAATCATACAAAATGCTTTATGTAATGAGCTAAATGTTAATATTTTAACACTTGCTAATGACTTTAGCTAAAACCATTTCAAGAAAATGCACCTAAATGCAGTACAATGCAGTTGATTAGTGAAATAGACTGATTAATTAGCGAAATCTAGTTAGACAGTTATTTTGTCAAGAGGAATATATTTCACCATTAAAGGACCATTCTTTTGCTTTTGAAAAAAAGAGAAAAGGACCTAGGAGCCGTATAAGAAGGTCTGCAACTGGACTGACCTAACGGCACAGTAGCATTACAAGTAGAAAAGAAGGATACACCCCACACAGATGTTCTGAAAATTAAAGAATGGTCAACAGGAAAAAAAAAAAAGAGTATTTAACTGTCACAATTATTAAATACACCCGTCACAGTGAATAAATTTTAAGTTTAAAAATACTCTACATATCGAACAGACTGTTAATTTTCACAATTTTGCCTAACTCAAGGACAATTACCCTGGAATACTTATCCAAACTGAATGGTTATCAAACTTGACCAAGATTTTATAGAGATACAGAAGTTCCCAGAAACTTAAAACTCATGCCTCATGTAACTGGGCAGACACTGTCGATTTTCAGAACTTTTAGTAATTCAAGGGCAATAACTCCAGACTGGGACTATCTAGATGGTGACCAAGCCTCATGAACATTGGAGAACTGTTCAAGTTAGAAAGCAGACAAAATAAATTTTATGGATGCTGCCAACAGCCCGAAGCTGCAGATGATCCCATAATACATACTGTTTCACGGGCATATAAAAGCAATTCTTACAACAACAGCAGCACAGAACTGACAGTTTCTGAGTAGGACTGTGATGTAGGTCTCTAATGAAAAGTGACAGTTTACAAAGAAACTCTCACAGTTCTACATGATTCGGCAATTTGAAATTGGAATTTCCCTATACAAGGCATTCCTAATGAAACCTGTAAGAACTGTTCATGTCCAGAAATCTAATTTGAAAAGAATGGATTTTGAAGCCTGTTGCACTTATTCCTTTCTTGTTTACAAATTTGAGTTAAAAGCAGAAAAAAATGTTATTAAAGCTAGTGCCTCCAATTTAACTATGTTTTAGAGACATTATTAAATTTTGAATTTAGAAATTGATTAAAGAAGGGCCAAAACCATCTACAACAGAACCACCAATCATAGTACCCATGAATGTCAGAATATATAAGAATGTTTGCATTACTGGTAATATAGTTTTGAAAAGTCAAAATTTAAACATCAAAAAATAATAACATTTAAGCTTAAAGGCTTGGCAAAAAAATCTCCAAAAAAGTTTTAAAAAAGCTGATACTGGAGACAGTCTGAGAATACATAATCTTGCCATTGGTCAAGTTCAAAAGTATGCTCAAAATCAACCAATCAGATACTGATGTTCATAGACTGGTCTTCAAACTTAGTTTTAAAAGTATATAGGCAAGTACTTTGTTTTATGGAAAACAGAGAAACTTTAGAAATTGTCATTATTAACATCAAAATGTATATAATTATTTCATTATAATTTCTTCCGCTGGTTAAACAGAATTTTCTGAGGATTTTCTATAAATTTCAATAATTCTCTATAAATATTGAAGGAATGTCTATCTTTTATGGTTTCCATTTAATCTATACATAAAATGATATGCCAGAGGGGATCATGAACAATCAGTTCTAATCAAGAAAACAATGGGCACAATTAACAACTATCTTGATAAAACCCTTTGGAGCATTCCCAATTCTAGGAAATATCTCATATTGAGAGAATATTATGAAATTAATAAAAAAGTATATATACAGGGTTTCTTTAAGAAAAAAATTATCATTAATTTTATAAAGTTATAACTTTTAATTATCAAAGGAATTCAATCTTTTGATCAAAAGTGGTAGATATGGAATTAATATACAAAGTTAACCTTTATATCAAAGACAAAATGAAAGTACAAAGACGCACAACTGGTATGACTGTGCACATATAAAACATGTAACACTACCTGGACTCCTTTGACTTACACTTTCACATTCAAAGACAATCGATGGGTTTAAATCAATGACCATTTAATCTGACGATTTAACCAACTTTTATGAAACATTATTTAACGACAAACTTTTCTTGGACTTTTTTTATGTCAGTAAGACGTAAAATACACAGCGTAAAATTTAGCCAAGCTTAAGAAAAGAATTTTTGGATTAAATCAACAGACAATATTCCTTAAAGACAAACTGACATTAAAATGATCCCCACAAGCTATTTATCTTTACGACGAAAATACTATCATTTATGAGTCCGACAGTCTTTTGCATTAATATAGCAGCTTTGCAAAATGTAATGTTTTATTAAATGACGGCTTCGGTTCCTACTTAGACTGTCTGCTAAAATGTGCATGTATTATGCCAGGAAAGCAATTATAAATCTCATATAAACGATATTATCTAATTACTATTTGGTTAAAGAGAATCGTAACTAACAAACATTATCTTCAGTTAAAATAGCCGAAAATATATCATAAAGTATAAACATCTGTTTGCACTATCGTCCTAACCAAAACTCTAGAAATCACCCTCTGTGATCTTAATATATATAAAATGTAAAAAAATCTCATGCAATTTTCTTATAGCATACAGAAATCTTGGTAATATGCCATTATTGCGCAATAATCTCCAGGTTGTAATCAAAAACACTTAAGAAAAGGGTGGTCACTGTAGTGTAATTTCGAAAATGATTCCACAATGCTTTGATGTTGCAAGCATTCATAGAAACTGTCTGAGAATCGCTAAGCGATTGCAGAATTAACCGACTGGTTTGAATTTGCAGGTCACGTAGCAGGGTTAAGTTTATCCATATATTAGACAGACTGGTTATTAAGAATACAGATATTAGCACAGCCTCTTGTTAAGCTGATCCACCTGGCCTGGCGCAGGGCCACGCTTGTACATTTTTTTTCTGCGTCTGCTGCAAAGGAGTACTCTTCATTTCACATAATTGTGGAGAATCACAGAGGGTGTGTACATACTCTTATCATTGCATTTCCTGGAAAAAACTTCACTGTAATCTCTTCTGCTCAGAAGCTTTTGTGCACCTCTTGTTCCGTCTTAAATATAGATATATTACATCATTTATTTCTCGTTTCCAATTTCATTATTTTCCAAAAACATTGAGTACTGAGATAATACTAATAACATTAGAAAGTAAACCGTTTAGAGTCATCCTATATTATGCATTCTAGCATTCAAGAGAGATAATCCTGTTAATATTTCATATTAATGAAGTCAAAGACCACTCAAAGTAAGACAAAAACTATCCCAATATACTAACGTAACAAAGACTAAGTAAATCTAATTCACAGTAAGTGCGTAACACGCTGTTAGTTGATTAAATTTTTTTCAAAAACTTAAAAAAAATGTTAAAGCATGAGGTAAATCAACAATTTTGTGATAGGATTCAAAGACTGATGGGAAAAACTATGTAAAACAGGCAACAGTTTGATGTTGTCCAGTTCACATACACCCTACAGCTTTACAAGCAATAAAACAAAGAATGCTCATTAGTATTACATTAAGCAATTTTTACCCACAATTCTTAGGTTTCAAACTCACAAAACTTGTTTCACAGGGGATACAGAAAAATGAAACAATATATGCCGCCTTTATGACATTTTTCTCAGCTCGAAAAAACAATCAAGATCAGGGCTGCTTACGCCCTAAACTAAAGACATTCATTATTTTTACTTGGATTTTTCACAATTTTTTATTATTTAAAGCAAACTATGCAATTGTTTGCAAGAAGGGTTTTTTTCTTCAAGGTGTATTAAGGTTGTAATTTTGTTGCCAATAAAACTTCCCCATTTTTAACAAGGTCTGTTCATTGTGGGCAACGGTTAGCAGCTGACAGTACCAAATACTAAAAATTGTTTTGTTTTTTTTGTTTTTCTTTTTCAAAATTTTCAGAAGTTTCAAAAAGTGTATTTTCTTAACATGAATTTTCAAAGGTATTTTAAAAGGTGAGGATTACTATGAATTACTTTACCTCCTTTTAAAAATGAAAAAAATAATTTAGCACCATGCAGTCATAAGTTATTTATAGCACATTTTATAATTTTCATGAAAAATCAAATCTGTAGAGATTTAAACTTTACCAATACATATACCCGGTATGTACTTAATCAAATAAAATGTAACCATTAAATGTTCAACATGCAGACAAAAACACACAATTTTTTTTTTTTTTCGAGAAGGAAAAATGTAATCTACGATAATAATGATTTTTGTGGTATCAGGCCCACGGGGCATTACACTAGTCAGTCTCTAGTCATATCTATTAGCATCAACTTTTGTGACAAAATGTCTGCTTCCGTAAGCTTGCCTAATTTTGACCAAAACTGATTATCCGACTTGCTAAATAAGCTCCGCTGGGAATTCATAAAAACAATCAGTAATCAGTAAAATTTGTATGCCTTCACACTGAAACCAATGGGACACTTTAGGATTTTCCAAAAGCGCTTATCTGTTTTGCGTTTTCAGAGATCTTGGACAATAAAGGGTCTAAAGGGATTTAAGTAGATAAGGGAGAAATCATCATTGTGTAACTGTCACCTAACACATGTAAATTTTCGCTAAACGTTAGATTTTCTGATACATTTTGTTTTCGTCCTGTTACGTACCAAATTGTATGGTATAGCCTTCTAGGGTTGTTACATCAGTTGGATTAGAAATTTTAATCAATCATTTTTCAATTAATGCACATATGGAGTTGTTGCCAGCCATTTTGTTCTAACTGTCCATTTATCATTGCACATATGGAAACAGAAGATGGGGTAAAAACAAGGAGGTATTAAGTATCATAAATGATTTAATATCATGTAAGAACTGCAAGCACAGGTAACAGCCTTATATACTGAAGTAATTGTCGTGACAGACATTTTTTGATTACTAGAAAATTGTCAGGCAACTTCAATTTCTCACCACTCCAGTGAAAACAATAACTGTAGGCTTATCAAAGTTTTATCTAATTCTGCGATTTTTTAATCGATCAAATTAATATGAATATTCATATCCAATATTCATAAATGGTATCATAATCCAGTGATGTATATTCAGATTTACCTCTCTTGCAACATTTAACTTCTTCACAAGCAAAGTGCATTACATGTTGTCAGCCTGGAAGATCTACATGAATCTGATATGTGGCTAGTTTTAGCACTCAAGCCAGAAGGCTTATCAGAGATTGAAAAGAGAACACTGTGTTCTGAGAGCAGCTGATTCTATCTCTCTGGCAGGTAAAGGCTTAGGTTTCTATCTCCCACTGTTTCAGCAATGCAGACAAAAAATGAAAAAAGTATTTTAAGCGAAGTGCTTTAGGTGTATGGCTGAAATGTCTGATCTTATGTAATGGTTATCTCCGCTAATAGACTAGTTATAGGCTGCAATAAAATGCTGAGTTTATATGAAAGTTATGGCATTTAATTAAGTAAAATTTCTAAGAAGTTTGTGGATCCAAGAATTTGAATGTAATCCCCGCTGTTTCCCAGCAAGGACCGCCAGAAATGCAAAGAAGATTTAGCACCAGTTATGCCGTGGAAGATTATGACCTATTACATGCGGAAAACAAATTCACTGTCAGTAAATATCCTTGAAACGCTGTTGGGAAATGGGTTTTCAGAGCACAACAGAGCGCCAAAATGAGCTGACAGGCGAAGATATCCCGAGATACCAGTAAAGTGCCCGTGTTGATTACCAGCAACAGATTTGTAAGTTTTCATCAGTTCTGCAATTCAGTAATTGGCATGGATAAAAATAGCCGCAGACGGTACTTCCTGACATTTTCAAACTCTCCATGAAGTAAGGAAGAAAAAAATTAATGGCAAGAGAAAAATAACTTCTTGAGATTATGGCATTATTTTTATGTAATACTTGATGTTTTGCCATAATAATCATACTTCTTACGTTATCTCACCCAGTGCCCCCTAGTGGCTAATTACGAACCTATCTTGCACACCATTAAAATCTATGGCAACGAAATTTGCATGGAATTAAGACTAGATGCTGTTTTCAATCTGGCCCGAGCTTCACGAGGCACTTCCGAGCCAAGAGTGGCTTTGCATTCCAAGTTTTATTACCGATAGACTGTGAGAAAGGTCAGGGAATCTAGCAAGCATCCCCGGGGCAAGTGTTTACGCGCCGGATAATTAAAACAGTCTCAGTGCAATGATTTTTACATCTTTTATCACATGCATTTATGACTACAAATAATGGAAACACTAACATCAACAAGGAATTACACAAACTATAAACATATTTCATAATTGATTAATGGGCCTCATGGATTACTAGACTCGGCAATGGCCAACAATGTGCGAACCTGCCAAATATTCTCACAGTTAGGTCTACAAAAATGCCATAAATGTCTATCATGCTTATGTCCAAGGATAAAAATGTGGACGAAAAATGCTGTTCTTAACCCTTGACTGCCAAACTGCAACATTCTTCGAGCACATTCCAACTTTTTTTCTATCAATGCAGAATTAGAATCCAGGTTATTATTCATATATGTTGCCATGTCTGTTGGTACATGGAAACTACCACTTTCCTTACTTTTATCTAACTTTGACATTTTACAAATCTTCACTGACACTGTAGAAACAAAGTAAGGGAAACAACCTGAATACCAACACAATAATATGAACCTGAAGAAGATTTACATATTCCTCTTTCCATAAACATGCCACTGGAGAAGATTTACCTATTCCATACACACAAACCCCAAAAGGATTTACCCATTCTGCATACACTGAAGATTTACCCATTCCATATACACAGACCTGAAGACAAAACATGACACTGAAGAAGATTTACCCATTCCCCTTTCCATAAACATGCAATTGGAGAAGATTTACCCATTCCATAAACACAAACCCCAAAAGGATTTACCCATTCTGCATACACTGAAGATTTACTCATTCCATAAACACAAACCTGAAGAGGATTTACCCATTCCCCATTCCCTAAACATGACACTGAAGAAGATTTACTCATTCCATAAAAACGAACCTAAAGAATATTCACCCATTCCCCATTCTATGAACATGACACTGAAAAAGATTTACCCTTTCCCCATCCCATAAACATGACACTGAAAAAGATTTACCCATTTCATAAGCATGATACAGAAGTGTACATTAGGCAATTCAATATATATGACATGTGTCAGAACTTGACCAATGCTTGTTCCAGACATAATATAAACATGACAATGAACTTGGCATAACAGAATATTAAACATAATATCACGTATACACAACAGTACATTGTCCTGTTGCACATCTTATAAAGATAACTGGCCATTCAATACCATGACATGTACCAGGACATTTCATATAGAAGACATGTAGAATGTCATACATAAATAGGACAATGAAGTTATTGGCATAACTGGTCATTCAATATATATCGGACAGGTACAGGGACATTTCAGCAACATG
Organism: Mercenaria mercenaria; assembly: GCF_021730395.1. Lineage (NCBI taxonomy): Eukaryota > Metazoa > Mollusca > Bivalvia > Venerida > Veneridae > Mercenaria > Mercenaria mercenaria. Next base: position 34,154,971 of record NC_069361.1, on the reverse strand, counting down.
ACACTGAAGGAGTCATTCCATAAACATGACACTGAGGTAACCATTTACCAAGAGTCATTCCATCAACATGACACTGATGTAGCTATGAACCAGGAGTCATTCCATCAACATGACACTGATGTAGCCATGTACCAAGAGTCATTCCATCAACATGACACTGAGGTAACCATGTACCAGGAGTCATTCCATCAACATGACACTGAGGTAACCATGTACCAGGAGTCATTCCATCAACATGACACTGAGGTAACCATGTACCAGGAGTCATTCCATCAACATGACACTGAGGTAACCATGTACCAGGAGTCATTCCATCAACATGACACTGAGGTAACCATGTACCAGGAGTCATTCCATCAACATGACACTGAGGTAACCATGTACCAGGAGTCATTCCATCAACATGACACTGAAGCAGCCATGTACCAAGAATCATTCCATCAACCTGACACTGAAGTAGCCACGTTATCAGCATGGCACTGAAGTAAGCATATATATCATTATAAAAATATGACAATGAAGTTGCATACTGTCCATTCGAACAATATGACACAAATGCAAGCCAATTTGGCATACCAACCTGTCCATAAACTGAAGGAGAATATAACAGGACATACAATCAACATGACACTGTCTATTCAATCCAAATATCAAAGCTCCGATGTCCTATACAAATAAATAAATATAATTATAAAGACAGGGATTGAAAACAGAAAAACGATCGAGTAAAATCTATTTACATGAAGAAGAAATAAAACTTACGAAAACCATCACTGCTTTAGTAAAATCTAGCGGAATGAAATATTTTCACTTATACTGGCATTAATAGCCTTTAGCTTACGAGACTTATCCCTTTACGGGAGCCGATTTAGTATTCCAGGCAGAAAATTAATCCAGCCACTGTAAAATTGAATTAACGGCATGCCACCAAATGTATTAGCAATGGATGACAGTGTAATTCTTCGATTATTTTGCTGCCTCTTTAATGGGTTTAAATTCTCATTACACCAATTTCAACTCTGTTCTCTGTGTCTTGTTGCTTTTATTCAACTTTCTTGTTTTGTTTTTTATATCTAATTCAAATTTTTTTTCCATCACGTCTGAAATTCTGACTGATATGAGAAATATTGGTATCGTCCTTTAAAAATCTTTATGAAAGATATGACTTTCAAAAATATATAATGCTTTTGTAACAACAATAGTAACAATGATAGATCATGCAGAAAGAATTTTTAGAATAATTAAATTGTAGATGGAATGAACTGAACTGCATGTACCGAGTAACTGGAAATGAATGTTAAGGATTGTGTATTTTATATGAAATATTCATATGGTCAGAGCACATACTTTGATAATCATAATAATAATAATAATAATAATAATAATAATAATAATAATAATAAAAATTTTATTCAAGCAATATTTTCAACATTAAATTTGAAACATCAAGTTTTGCATCAGAAAGTACCAATTCCAAAATGCAACAATTTCCGCTAGAATGCAAATTATTTAACTGCAGCAGAATATGCAAAACAAGTTCAAAAGATTAAAAAACTTTAGACAGAAAAACTGACTGCAACAGAAATACCAGTAGGCTAATACGGGAGCTTCACAAGTGAAGACCTCAGCACTGTAATTATATGGGGGTGATTAACTCACCCTAGTCATTCCCGAACCTTCATCTATGAACGGTTTTACTGCACGTTAAACATGTTCTTTCACTTTTACATGTTTGGCGAAAAGAGATATGGTAGAAAGTCAGGCAACCAATATCAAAACTCTAATTTTCTTCATTTTAGTTGCTGTATTTTACAAATTAACTTATTCCTGAAACAGCAAGTATTGATACTGTTTTGCTCTCAGCTTTTGGAAAATCGACAGTTTTCTTACAGTATGTGCTCACAGAAACAAACAACATAAAAAAACGAGATAAATGTTGTCTTCAGATATAATGCATCTTCCTAAGTCGGAAACTACTTCTGCATACTGAGAAGCATCCTCTAGGGTTTTAATCGTGTACATTCATGTACCAAGAGCTTAACAGAAAATAGTCCTAATTTATTTGTTAAATCTAACATGTTGCGACAGTTTTGCATTAAGCGTTTGATATATAGTTTTGTTAGGTGTTTACAAATAGGTGCGACCACTGTTGCTAAACTTTTACAACTCGGGAAAGCAGTTTGGAAACTTATATTAACTATTTGAAAACTATTAACTACAGAAGTATATGCAGTAGTTCCAACACAATTTTGTGGCAGTTAAACTTTAAATATGGTAGCTACATAAAAGATTTCTGGGACAGATGGACAAACATCCCATTTTGAGTGTATTCAATTACTTTACAATTTACGTTGAACTTACTTATGCACATTCAATAATATACTGCGGGATAAATGTTATGTTTGCCCAAGAACATCTGCACATTCATTTATACATTGCGGGATAAAATTATGTTTGCCCGAGGAACATCTGATTCTGCACATTCATTTATATACTGCGGGATAAACATTATGTTTGCCCGAGGAACATCTGATTCTGCACATTCATTTATATACTGCGGGATAAATGTTATGTTTGCCCGAGGAACATCTGCACATTCATTTATACATTGCGGGATAAACGTTATGTTTGCCCGAGGAACTTATGCACATTCATTTATACATTGCCGGATAAACGTTATGTTTGCCCGAGGAACTTACGCACATTCATTTATATACTGCGGGATAAATGTTATGTTTGCCCGAGGAACTTACGCACATTCATTTATACACTGTGGGATAAATGTTATGTTTGCCTGAGGAACATCTGATTCTGCACTTTCAATAATATACTGTGGGATAAATGTTATGTTTGCCCGAGGAACATCTGCACATTCATTTATACATTGCGGGATAAAATTATGTTTGCCCGAGGAACATCTGATTCTGCACATTCATTTATATACTGCGGGATAAACATTATGTTTGCCCGAGGAACTTACGCACATTCATTTATACATTGTAGAATAAAATTATGTTTGCCCGAGGAACATCTGATTCTGCACATTCATTTATATACTGCGGGATAAACGTTATGTTTGCCCGAGGAACTTAAGCACATTCATTTATACATTGCGGGATAAATGTATGTTTGCCCGAGGAACATCTGATTCTGCACATTCATTTATATACTGCGGGATAAACGTTATGTTTGCCCGAGGAACTTATGCACATTCATTTATACATTGTGGGATAAACGTTAAGTTTGCCTAAATATAGATTCTGTATTGTAGCTTCTCACAAAAATAATTTAAGTGCAAAGTGTGCCCAGGGCACACACATGTATAAACGTTAAATTTTCTGCTACTTTAATTGCATTTCTGGAAAACAAATGGGAGAATTGGTCCGCATAAAGCAAGTCAACATCATTAGTGGACCTCCATGAGTATCAATCAAAGTGTCACATGATTGCTTTCTTGAGACATTCCTGCATGTAGCTCAGAAATCATGTCCTAAAATGCAGTAACACGTCTTTCCCCAACGGCACAGCACTATTAACATGTAACGCAATTAGAAACCGAAAGTCACACAAAATTTATTTTCATGTACTCTCTGAAGTCTTGACCTTACAAATAGATCATTTCAACAGAATTGCTCATGTTATAAATTGAATTTAAATCAAATTGATTCAAGAGCCAATAGACTTACTCTTACATATCTTTTGCTCATTTCTGAGGAACGGTGCTGAGGGGATAGGGAAAACCTGGTGTTTCATAACTTCAAATACAAAACTGTTCACAACAGAATTTCAGTGATAGTCTTTTAATTCTGATTAATACATTTAGAATCATTTATATTAAATCAAAATATTGATAAATACAGTGTACTGGAGTGTATTCCGAAACAGTTTTCAGAAAAAAAATGCTCTCACTTGTAGGTTTAAACTAGTAGACTGTATACAGGTTTTTAACAAATTTTATTATGCCCATTCACACATGATTATCAGCTCAGTCTATATTTTCTAGTATTCCCTTATTTTCCTATTTATTTAAAAAAAAAACTACTACTTTCTAAATGTTACTAAAACATCATCCTCTTATTTTTATCATAAATAGTTTACTTTTTTATATAACGTGTACCATTCTTTTCTGGCAGTTATAGCATCCAATATCAAAAATAGGTGATAAGACATAACAACAATACCAGGACAAACATTCACCTTACTAACCTTAAACATCTTCTCTATTTCTGCAAAGTTGTTTAGAAAAAAATCTATTGACTGCAAAATATTTAAAATTCACCTCTCGTAAAGTTTTTCAGTAAATAAGAGATGATTTAGAAGAGCTTGTCGTTCATTAAGATCATATTATACAGTAAGATATAAATCAATTAAAGTATGAGCGAATTCTGATCTCTATTGTCATTAGTCTCCTATCTTTGCTTTTTTGCTTCCCTTTACGTGACGTCTGCCGATATTTTGTGGAATTTTCCAAGTCTTACAGCCGTGTGATTACCAACTGCCTAACATGCTAGTTATCTAGGTCGTATCTGATGACCAATGAGCATAGGGTGTTAGACGCAAACGGAAAATCAATTGCCTTACATAATGTGCGGCAAAACCAACCAAAATAGCGGACCGTAATAAAGCAAACTATTGATTGTTGAGCACACAGTGAGGGTCAGCCATGAATATAGTTTGTCATAGGGAAAACCATTGATGTTACTCTCGCGAGATAAATAGAAATATACACTATAATGGTCAGACACTTTAATAAATAAAGTGCACTGTGGTTTCATTGTGTCCCGCTATAAAGACGATTTAGCAGGTAATTACTTAGGGATACTGCGGGCTCTCTTTGTCAGCTGGTTAATGACACTGGCTTTTAATCATATTTCTTTCAAATCAAATTTTAAATTAGCACTTATTTATAAGATAAAAAGTTTATGAATCCAAACAGACAAGGTCACTCGGCATAATTAAAAGTTAAATATTCATTAACTTGAAAATAGAAAAATATTTATACTTGTATGAACTCAATTTGCATCTATAAACATAAAATCGTCTGACTGTATATAATATTATATTTGTCCGTATGATACATTTACATCAGGGGTTATCTAGTAAAAAACAAACATATTGATGTTAGCATTCTCTGTGTTCTAAGTAAATTTTAAGTAATCTTGCAATTATATTATTATATAACCAAGCAGCAAAAAGCCTAATTTCGGAATGGGTGATTCTTCATAAATATTAAGGTTGTTTGTTTTTGTTTTCATCACACCAACACAACTATTTGTGTTTGTTGGCCAGTAATCATAAATCATCACTGTAGTTTCAACATGATGCCTGTTTTATAATAATTGACTGACAAACACTAAAGTTAGCCGAAATAAAATATCCTGCACCCATAATTCCTTCTCTCTTAAAACAGATGATTGTCCTGTAATTGTCAAAAAAAAAAAGGAATCCTCGAAATGGACTCAATATGGTGTCCAATTGATTTGGACACATTTATCAGGAAGCTTTTACAACATCTTAAAATAACTACATTACTTTTGTCATGAAAAATATAATCAGTCCCAAGTTTACAGGCCATTTGATGCAATAATAACCTTTTGTGTGGTTTTTGATTATTCAAAATGGCTTTAATTCATACGGCCAGACGTAATTTGGTGGCCATAATTTCTAATTTAACACTTTGTTCATTTTATTGATGATCTGTCCTAAAGTTATAGTATAAAACTAGACTATTTGTCAAACGTGAGGAAGATGGGACATGAAAACCGATCGAAAATTCCTTAGTAAAAGCGGAGAGATACGAAGCTGTTTAATGCCCGAAAAGAAGACGCTCTGATATATAGAGAATCTTTCATTATAATCTACTGCAACCTTACTCTATTTAAGGAAACAAAAAAGTTCTCTATATCAGGAGACAAAATACCTTTTTTTGGTAGCAATTTACAAAATGTCTGCAGACTGGTCAGTGATATTTTTCCTCTCTTTTATTATTTTCTTTGCAAAAAAATTATTTTGAATGCCTTCTAAAACGAAATTTTTGCTTTCTTTATGTTATTTCATTTTTTTTTTTAATTCTACGTTTTTTTTCTCTTCAGGATGACAACTGGAATGGCATTACAGCAAGAATTACATTATTCTAAAACAAGCTGACGATTCAAAATGTATGTCAATTATCAGAAGAAGACGCTTTTACTTTCTTTTATGCCAAGTCACATATGACCAGTGTTTGAGTAACAAACATTAAATTACGTCTGCTTCCCTCATAATGCACACTACAAACAAATAATATCCAGCCCGATGTTCAGAGAAAATGCTGGAGAATGTGTTACTCTGGTAACTTTTCTAACTTTAATCCGCTAAATTACTTTTTACGTAAGGACAGAAGATTCTTCCGAATGGTGATTTGGTAAAACATGTTAACGCAACTAATTGAATGAATTCTATATTTCTTGTCCAATCGAAGTAACAGAATCTGTAGATTTTGTTTGGAAAATTCATTATCACAACTGTGATTGATTTTTATGACTACGCATGCCGCCTCACACCCACTTTGATGGACCGTAATGTCAGGATGAGAAACTCTTACATAGCTCTTCACTCGTCCACGATGATAATATTTTCATGTAATTAAATTGAGCGTCTTTTCTTCTTGGAATGTTTGAAAGCAATAATATGTCTATGTGTAAATCCACAAAAAAGGTTTTGACTGTGCAAATTAATATTTACATGAAACATTTATTTCCTGAACAAACAGTTTTATACAGGCCATTGCTGTCCACTGGTCCACAAGTCTTCGAATAACAGATACTGTGAAACCATTAATTTTCAGTGGACTAATTTTTGTGGACTTGGTGGTTGTGTCAATCCATGAAAGTAAACCTTATCCTGCTAAATTTCTATAATGAACTTGTCAGTCTTTCACTTTGGACAGTACCATTGGCTGTTAAAAGGTGTGTTTACCAAAACGATACTGACTGAATGGCGAACAGTGCAGATCTTGATCAGACTGCATGGATGAGCAGGCTGATCAAGATCTACACTGGTCGCAAAGGCAGAATCAGTCGTGTCCAGCATGGTAAATGTTAATTCCTAACGACAAGCAAAATTCTCATTCAATTTATCTTCAAAATTTGAAATTCATGAATTCATAACCCCAAGGAAACAGCCATTCTGACAAAACAACAAAATGTTGTGCCCAAGAAATTAAATAATTCTGAAGTAATGCTTCTCTACTACGTCTTTTTAAGGTAAAACAAAGCTAGTAGCCAGTAAAAGAATAAGAGGTACCGTATGACCAAAATAACAAACACTGAAGTGACCACATATCTGTAAACTGAACATGTAAATTTACAGAAACCAGACATTGTTGTCCTATAATCACACAATACATTAATAGTTCTAAGAATGCATGGTTATGAAAATGAGTTAGGAGACCAGTCTCAGTATGCCACAAAGCCATTGGTCAATTTCAAAATTCTGCTCAGAAGCAACCAATCAGCTGCTGGAGGTCTGAGACTGGTCTCCCAACTTTGTCTTATAACCTGGGGCCCTGGGCCCATAAAAAAAACAATTGGACACTCATTCATGACAAGGCATTTTTTTTTATTATCAAGGCCAGCCATAACTTGATTGCACAACCTTTCCATTGATTTTGACATAAACTATCCAAGGAACAAATGATAAAAACTTATGATCATGCACAAACGAACATTTCCTTTAAGATATGAGCATGTTTGTTTTAAGACAAAAGGCATAGGAAGGCTACATAATTGGTAAGAATGGTAACATTGTGGCGGACAGAGCAATAAAATCCCAATAACCTGCAGTTATAGTGTCAGTTTGGAGGTTTATTAAAGTCATTTTGTGTACAATAGAGGAGGCAGGAAAGGCATATGGGGCTGGTCTAAGACAATAACCATATTTCATGTGTGCCATACTTATTGATTCAAATGATGGAGAAAAAAAACTTACTGTTTTATGGAGATGAATTCTGAAATAAGATGGTGTCAACATTGTACGACACAATGTCATGACCTCCTGAAAATGCATGATAGAACAAAAATTTAAACTAAAAATAATCTTGACATGAAAGTCCAAAAAAATATGGGCATATCCACTTCATGTTGATGAGGTATACCAAGTTTCATTTAAACTGAATGAAACCTTTGGGAGGAGTTGAGTATACAAGGTATAAAATGACATAGTTGTAACATTGTTAAGTCTAAATAAGGGGCATAACTCAAAAATTAATAATCAAACAAGAAAGTCCTGGCAAGAAAGTCCTTTAATATTGTTAAGTCCAAAACAAGGGGCATAACTCAAAAAATAAAGCCAACCCCTCAACAAATCTCAAAAGTCTTAAAAGTGCATCTTATTTTGTCTTACCTGTAAAACTTTCTGTATGATGTTCTGGGCTTTTCTGTTTAAAATTGATATAGCAGGAAATGAGTATGTCTTGGAACTAAAGCTGGTTTAAATGTATAATCTTTTTTTTAACTCACTCATTAACTTTTGCTGATGTTCTCAAATAACATAATCTGAGCATTTAATTATTGTATTCAAACAACTTTTGACTTAATTTGACACAATATACATAGAATCATATGAGTTATGATACTGCTGCTTTAATAGTTACCTTATAATTAAATAATAAATTCAATGTTTTGAGAACTTTAGAAACTAAATATTGTAAGTACTGTCACAATATATTAAAGAGGTCAAGAGTTCAACTCTCTCAGCTGAGACAAGATATAAGTAATTTCTTAAATATTTTTTAATTTCTCCTGGTAACTATGATATAAAATTTGATATGCTAGGTAACAGGTAATATCACATGTCTTGCTTCAGAAACCCTCATTTGATTGGACAAAAGTGCTGCACATGACACTGTGGGTCTGCAAAAAATTCATTTTATACTGAATCCACGATTGTAATTTTCACAAAGTGAAAAGGTTTATAAGGATGTGAAAAGATAGGCATATGGTATAACAACTATAGATTTTATGTTTGGATAATATGCTTTCCTCACATAAGTGAAATCCTATAAAATAATGGAATAAAAAATTTTTTAAGGCAAATTAAATAACATTCCTGGCTGTTATATATAAGAATCTAAAATTGTCTCCGCACTTTTTTAATACATTTACATATATTCCTCATGTTTTTGCTTTTGTCACACACCTGAAGAAGGTCTATATAAGACCAGTAGCTTCAATAAAAAACATTTAATTTACCCAGTGTGTGTGCTGTCGCCTTGTCTTCTGTTGCAAAAATTTAAAATTGTTTAATACTGGCCTTAAATTACATAGGTGGCATCCGAATCACTGTAAGAACATGACAAAATCTTTATATAAGTCTTCCCAATGACAAAAGACATGAAATGTTCAAGAATCAGCATCTATTTTGACATATCAACGACAAAAGTGGAACAAACGCAATATTTGAGAAGCCATGTATGAAAGCTGTAACTGATTAATAACTCAAGCTTCCAAGCCCAGTATAAGGCCAATTACAGGTGCCCTACTTCCGAAACAAGAAAGCCGAAACAAGAAAGCCGAACTCCTTACACTGTCTGGAGATTAACATAGGTTTAAAATCCCAATAACTTGGAAGTGAAGAAAATAGCTCTTTCTTTATGTACATAACTTTTGCAAGGAAAGATGTTTAATCTGCAATGATGCCATTTTCATTAGTGTTATATATTCTGTTTTCAATGTTTGAGAGAAAAAGTTTAACCTTAATTTTAAAACTTTAAAACATATTTTTTTAGACCAAAGACATGATTATACAAAAAAATCGTGAATATATTAAAGGGAGGTAATTAAAGACACTAACTTCCATCTGAGATTGTAATTTATAACGCTGTAAGTGTTTAACGACACTTACATCTCATTTGTATATTTAAATCTACACAACAAATATATTTCAGACTTCGATTATTAAAAGCATTTGAAGTTTAATTTACAAACAAAATGTATCATTAGACTTTAACCCTTACCATGCTATATTTCTAAAATGGACTGGTCCATCATTTAATTTGGGCAATACCATTTAATATTCGAAGGGGTGTTCACTGAAAATTTACTGACTGAATAGCGAACAGTGCAGACCATGATCAGACTGCACGGATGTGCTGGCTGATCTTGGTCTACACTGGTCGCAAAGGCAGAATCAATCGTGTCCAGCATGGTAAGGGTTAAAACATTCATTTGTCATTTTTAAAAAAAATTGCAAGTTCAAGAAAGATTCAAAAATGAAAATTTAATAATCAGCTATTATGGGCAGTTTTTTTTTCTAAAAGCAAAATGTTTGCAAAGAAATACAAGTACAAATAAATATTATAGCAAATTTCCAGCTTTCTTCAGAATTCAACGAAAACAAAAAATCTGAACTAGATTGTTACTGAAAACCCAAACATCCATTTCAGGTGACTGATGATCTCTACAGAGCACATACAGCACTGTCTATATAAACAACAGTTGTAGCATATCTTTCACAGACATCTAGAAATTATAGTGAGAGGGCAGAATAAACTTTGCGCCTTCACAAATAGCCTAGCCCTACCACAGCTTCACCAAATTTCTACATGAATACTGTAAATTTGTAACTTTAAGTGGGATTTTTCTTAAATTCCCCCATCCCCACCATCACTCGAGCCATCACCCAGAAAGTAATTTTATGAATCTACTAAAACACAAGTTAAAAAACACCAATAGCATTTAATTTAGAATGCTTTGAGTTTTTCCAAATAATGATCACCTCATACATTAACCTCATATAATTATATAGTATTTAGCATAGAATTTAAATTTTACGGGGGTGGGGAATTATAAATATTCATTCAAATATACATGATTATTCCAGATGTTCCTCCTCTAGAACTGAATGGAAATCAAATGGTCAATGGAACTGTCTACATATTTTATAAAGTTGCCCAATAAACTAGCCATGACCTTTTGGGTTTCTTTTCTTTTATCAGTTGAGGATTGCAGAAAAAAAATTTTTGTGCTATTTTCAGTTACACAATCTTGCATGAAAAATGATGATGCCTAACATATGCAGACATCACTTCATCATGGCTTAGAGATTATCTGACGGTTTGCAATGGTTTAGAGATTAAAAAGAAGACTGGTACTCAGTGTTTATCCAAAATAACATCAGACTGATCAACAACCTTTCCAAAAGATAAGTCACAGAGCTAGCCCAGGTTTTCTCTTTATGATGGAACATATGGAAAAATTGGCCAAAACAGAAAAGATATATTTATTTATTCTGGCTGCATCAGGATTTATTTTTTTTATCTTGTTCTTATAAATTCAAGATAATACTCACTTGTCTGCATGGGGCATCAGCACTCCATAGAAAACATGATGCATTTTATTACTTGGTATAAGCACTTTTCAGTGTATTTATGAAATTCAAATTTTTGATTTACCATAATCTTTTAAAATTTACATATTTTTCGTTTTACAGAATTTCAAAGATAAAGCATAAATAAAGACGATTGCCAAAAGCGAAAACAAAAGTATCATAAATCAGGATTGGTTTCTGCAGAAACTTAAACTTAAATGTTTTTTGTTTAATGGTAAACATACTACATTACAGAGATAATGACAAAGAGAATTTAAGGGGAACAAATGAATTTTGTACAAATATAAAATCTACAAATACCACACTATTCCATTTTTACGACATAGTTTATTATCATAAGATAATTTTTTTCTTATTTATTCTCCAGTATAAATGTGCAATTTACAAGGATTCTCTGGAAATGAAATGAAATCACCCCAGCAAGAGAAAAGTGCGCACCATACGCAAATGTTAACAATGCTTTCATTTTAGCGGGCAAAATTAATATTCCGCAGAAAACTCTTCCTTCATGGACCCCTGTGGTCATGAAACCCTACCTGCCTCTTGATCACATGATATGATCTATGCGTAACCAAACTGCAAAGCGTCTTATGTAATCTTGCGTTAAGTGCCGAAAAATATAAGCCAGATGTAAAAAACATATGGTTGTCCAAAGAGAAAATGTATGCTGTGTATATCATTCCAGGAAAAGAATGCAATAAACTGCAAAACCAGTCCAAGAAAAACAGTTGTTTCAAGAGCCTGCAAGCAAAACCAGTCTGGTAATGCATTCATTTGAGATGATGTGCCAATGGCCTGGGGAACAATGTTAAACTTTAGCATTTAATGTGGGTGGTACAACATGTACATGAAAACAGCAGGTTGAAAAATCAAACATTATATTAAGTAAGATTGCCAGATTTATTTTTCTGAATGAAAAAATGTAAATGTACTCTTCATAAAAACTTGAATGCCCATGACAGACAATTTAGCTGGAAGGAATATCATGAGGATATCTGTGACAATGTAGAGCCTAGAAAACTTCTATATTAAAAGTCCCTAAGACATGAATATATAAATTGAAAGAATTCTTGTCTGAACATTTTCATTTAATTTCTTACAAGAACTGTGTGCATTTTTTTCCAAATATTGCATTTAATGCCAGACTACCTTGCAGCTGATCTAGATTTATAAAATTGCATGCTGGCCACTTAAAATAAACTTTTCTCACGTTTCTCATTACAGGATTTATTGCTAATAGGCAACTGTTACATTCCCTAGTGTTGAACATTTTGCCTATATTTGCCACAAGGGACGAAGAGCTAAGAACTTTACATTAATAAGGTAGTGGACCCGTAATGGCAATAAGTAACTTCCGTGTGAATATGTATTCTTAAGCATTCTTTGGGTGATGTAGCTTGTACAAGCACCTGATTTTCCGTTCATACCACAGAATCCATTCATACTTGAGAATGCTGAAATCGCAGAGAATTGTAACGTAATCGAATGGACATTTCACACTGTCATTACAGGTCCACTACCTTAAAGAAACAGTACTCCCTATAGTCCCAAACAGTACTCCCTATAGTCCTAAACAGTACTCCCTATAGTCCCAAACAGTACTCCCTATAGTCCCAAACAGTACTCCCTATAGTCCTAAACAGTACTCCCTATAGTCCCAAACAGTACTCCCTATAGTCCTAAACAGTACTCCCTATAGTCCTAAACAGTACTCCCTATAGTTCTCTAAACAGTACTCCCTATAGTCCTAAACAGTACTACCTATAGTCCTAAACAGTACTCCCTTTAGTCCCAAACAGTACTCCCTATAGTCCTAAACAGTACTCTCTATAGTCCCTATAGTCCTAAACAGTACTCCCTCTAGTTCTCTAAACAGTACTCCCTATAGTTCTAAACAGTACTCTCTATAGTCCTAAACAGTACTCCCTATAGTCCTAAAATACAATATTAAGGAGTCATAAAATTTATCTACCTATTAAATCTTATAACATTTGAAGGTCTGAAGGAATTTGGACAGATTTTTCATCTAATTTCTCTTTCATTCTTTAAAAAAAAAACTAATTTATGACCATAGCTATTTAATAGCTGACATTATGTCATAAGAAGACAAAAGAGTGATATCTGATTTTATAACAACAAGAGGACCATGATGGTCCTGAATCGCTCACCTATCTCCACATGACCCAGTGTTCAATGAGTATGAATGTTATTCTATATTTGACATAGTGACCTAGTTTTTGAGCAATGTGACTGATATCATCAAGAATAAAAAATCTGCCAATTTTCATGAAATATCAAAACATGGCTCTAGAGAGTCACAAGGTTTTTCTATTATATGACCTAATGACCTAGTTTTTTGAAGCAGTGACCACTTATTAAACTTGACCAGATATCACAAGGTGAACTTCTCACAATTTTCATGAAGATCTCGTGAAAAATATGGCCATCTAGAGAGGTCACAAGTTTTCTATTTTTTCACCTACAGACCTAGTTTTGAAAGCACATGACCCAGTTACGAATCTAGACCAAGATATCATCAAGCTGAACAATCTCACCATTTCATGAAGATCCATTGAGAAAATGCCTCTAGAGAGGTCACAAGGTTTTTCTATTTTTAGACCTACTGACCTAGTTTTGACCCCACGTGACCCAGTATTTGAATCTGACTTAGATATCATCAAAAACATTCTGACCAATATTCTGAAGATCTCAATAAAAAATATGGCCTCTAAGAGAGGACACAAGGTTTTTCTATTTTTAGATCTAAATGAACCTAGTTTTTAAATCAACAGCATGACCCATTTCGAACTCGACCTAGATAATCATACAAGGTGAACATTTCTAGACCATTTTCATGAAGAAACCATTAGAAATATGGCCACTAGAGAGGTCACAGGTTTTTCGTATTTTAGATCTAACTGACCCATTTTGTGGACCCAACATGACCCAGTTTCAAATTTACCTAGAAATCACTCAGGTGAACATTCAGACCAATATTCATGAAATTCATGAAAAATATGGTCTCTGAGAGGTCACAAGTTTTTTCTATTTTTAGATCTACTGACCTAGTTTATAACCCCACGTGACCCAGTTTCGAACTTGACCTAGAATTATTCATGATTCATTCTGACCAATTTACATGAAGATGCATTGAGAAAATATGGCCTTACAGAGGTCACAAGGTTTTTCTATTTTAGACCTTTCTGACCTAGTTTTTGACCCTAACGTGACCCAGTTTTCAAACTTGACCAGATATCATCAAGATAAACATTCTGACCAATATCATGAGACTCATGAAAAATATGCCTCTGAGAGAGGTCACAAGGTTTTTCTATTTTTAGAAACTACTGACCTAGTTTTGCCCCACGTGACCCAGTTTCGAACTTGACCTAGATATCATCAAGGTGAACATTCTGACCAATTTTCATGAAGATCTTGTGAAATATATGGCCTCTAGAGAGGTCACAAGGTTTTTCTATTTTTAGACCTTCTGACCTAGTTTTTGATGGCACGTGACCCAGTTTCGAACTTGACCTAGATATCATCAAGATGAACATTCTGACCAACTTTCATAAAGATCCCATGAAAAATGTGACCTCTAGAGTGGTCACAAGCAAAAGTTTACGGACGCACGGACGCACGGACGCCCTGACGCACGGACGGACGACGGACGACGGACACCGCGCGATCACAAAAGCTCACCTTGTCACTTTGTGACAGGTGAGCTAAAAAACAGTAATTTCAGGTAAATTTTATAAACTGAAGCAGAACTTCGTTTCTGTTTAATTAGTGTTTTCTGCAATTAACGGCCACATCATAGGAGAGGAAAGCCTGTTTTATGACGTGAAATTGACATTTTCAAAGAATTATGGGTCCAAAGACTGCCAATTTAATCATAATAATGTACGGAATTTCATGATAGTTATATCAGACATAGATAATGTGACATTCATTAATAATTTCTTTCTACCTGAGAAGTGAACATTATTAATTTTCCTGACCATTCAGCGCAAATGAACTTTGAATGTTTTCCTCTCATCTACTCTCATTCTAAAAATAATTGAAATTAAAACTGCAAAATATTATAAATACAGAATTAATTACTTATGTTTTGCCCACAGACTTCGTAGGTTTCTGAGAAACAAAAAGGTCTGATAACTTTCACTCAGTTCCAGGAGACAACAGTCAGATTCGTATCACATTTGTCTCTCAACCTCTTCCTGATAAAAGTCACACCAGGGTCTCAGCCTTAAAACTTCAGCATCCGAGTGGTGGTTTCTGAGTAAGATCATCTTGAAACTGTCTCCGATGCAAAAGTGCATTCTGGGGCAGGTCTCTGAACACAAATCAATTCAGAAACAGTCAAAAAATCAAATTACAAAAAATGTCAACAAAAATATTTAATTGCACCAGAAAAACTACTTTTAATTTAATAAAATGTGAACATTTAAAAAAAAAACTTCTTTCATAAAAGTTTGTAAAAAAAAATAATTGAAATTTCTTCCAACAAAATTTTTAAGCAAAAAGCATAAATCCAAATATTGGGACAATAACAAAAAAGGAAATCTTAAAGTGTTGAAAAGATTTATGTCCTAGACACTGTCATGTTTCTAAAGCAACAGGTTACGACTTTATCATCCATAATATGTGTTCCGACTTTGAAACTACTTCCGTTTAAAGCATTCTAATCTGGGTCCCAAAGGGCGAGTCGAACATTTTGCTGTGAGGACAATCACAATTGGAAGTTACCAAAAAGCCAAGAAATTCCACTGAGGCGAGACAAATCCATCATTCCATGTCGTTTAATTGTGCAACATGCTTATATAAATGCTACTGCGACTTTCCTGTTTTCTTTTTTCTTCAGCGTATTTTTAAGATTTACTGCCCTATTCCATAATTGTCATCATTTTTTGTATTCTCATGTTTTAGACATTTTAAATTTTACTGATTTTTTTTGTTTCGATTATACAAATAATGAAAAGTCAGAAATATTAAAAATTTTGTTGTTACACAGCCGGTCTAGATTTCTAACAAACTTTAAACTTTACCCTGCAAAATTTCTAAAATGGACTGGGCCATCATTCAATTTGGGCAGTACCACTTCTTATTCAAAGGGGTGTTCACTGAAAATCTACTAACTGGATAGCAAACAGTGCACATCCATGCAGGCTGATCTTGGTCTGCACTGGTTGCAAAGGCAAAGGCAAAATCACTTGCTGCCAGCTGAACAGGCTAAAGGTTAAGCAATAACTGGAACGTCAAAGAAATGGCTATCCATCATGTTGCCCTATCTATCTTTTCTGTTAGGCCTTGCAAAATACCAAATAAAGTAATTTGTAAATTCTTTCGTTTTATCAAAGATTATACGGAATAAAAAAAATGTGTATGTAACAAAACAGTATCTGTGTCATTAATCAAGACATATTCTTTTCAGCTGCTCTCTCATATTATTATTACTGGCGGCCTAACATAGATCTTTGTTTCCTTACAGCCAATAAATATTCATTTTCTCATCGAAGTTGACACTATTTTTAGAGATAGTTTTCTTCTATAAAGAGGTGTTACGTTACCTCACAGGACACTGCTAATTTGCATCAATATCCGAAACTAAAACATAGTATGACATACATGTATTTTTTTATGGTAACATTTTATTTGTTTCTGTTAACATACAGACAACACTCACCAAAATGTTCAATCATGGAGGGTTTTTTTTCGGCTATAATACAAACTCATTTGATTGGCTGAGAACAATTTTGAAAATGAATAATGACAAGGATTCCTTTTTTTAACCACTAAGTAAAGTTTCAGAATGTTATCAATGTCTTTCTGTTTTATGATTACCTCCCTTCAATATGAGAAAAAAATCAAATGCTAACAATTGCATTAAATTTCAGCAGAATTACGAGCTCTGATGTACTAAATACAAAACTGCTAGGTTAGAATCCTTAATAAAAATGTAACACAATGTACATAATTATATGTATAAATCTGGGAACTGCAAGTCAAAACTGTATTTAAATATCTACTCCATATATTCTAAGAAATGGACACCATTAAGAAAGCAAGCAACCAATTAGCGGTAGTTTGACAAATACATAACATAAATTTATGAAATGCCATGCAGCAAAGCCATTAAATTATTGATATATTTCCTCAAAATATCTTTCTCAGAATACAATACAATGCTCAATTATAAATGCAAAACAAGTAAGAAAGTTTCTCGGCGATCGCTGAGTCAAGTCCTTAATTATATTTTATATCTTAGAGGCATTTTCATAATGTTTCTAAGTTCTACAGGTTAAGAATGACATAAATTTCATCCAGTATGTTATTGTTCAATTCTCTATTGTATCGTTTTCTATTAGTTATGAATAGAATTTTATGCCATATTTGCTCTCAGATGCATCTCATTTTTCTTTGAGAGCGATCTACTTTTTCAAGACTGGCTAGAACTTCAGAAGTCTTCGTTAAGTGGCGATGCATGGCAATGTTTACAAATTCTTAGAAACTGCAACAAGTCTGTAGGGAAAAGTATTAAATTAACATTTTGAAAGTTTGTAAAAATGCGTCTCCTGAGAGCTATAACAGATATGCTTCTGCTTACTGTGTGTTACAACGGAATTATATTTTACCCAGGGATATCATTCCTCGCCAATCCCCTTAATCCCTTCCATAATGCAGTCAGTTTCCTACATTACTTAACTGAAAGGGAAGATACATGTTTGTCATTGCACAACAAATTACTTTTGTTTAAGAACTGGTCTTCAATTTAAGATACTTGCATATTTAAAGAGTTTAAGGTAAGATCTTTTGTAAAAAGTTTTGTTACATATTATTTGAATGGTATGGTATGATAATCAGAAAAGATTTTTTGAATTACGGCTTTTTTTTAAACTTTTAGGTTTATGATAATTTTTACGCTTCACAGAACAATCTGAACTGTCCCTTTGCATTTAATTTTGTGGACTGGTCCCATTACAACATTAAATCCATTAAAATTAATCCTTTTTTTTTCAATCTTTTAAAACAACTTATACGAAATATTCAAGATTCAAAACATTAAAAATAAAGATATTTTATATGCATTATATCTTAAAATTTTCTAAAAGAAATTATTTTTGCAAGAAGTCTGAGAATTTTCCCGATTTTCCAAGACACTATTTTGTCTACTTGTCTATTAATTCCGCCCTCAACTATCTCTTTCAGAAGCCGAAACGAAAATGGAACCATTTTACTGCAGTTACTTCTCTGAAGTAAAATTTAATGGTGTTCAGAGATCGATACAAAATTACTGAACGTAAATTAGCTTGCACCATAGGGTGTTACCGAGAATGAGGGAAGCCTTACTTAAGGAAAGGCTATCACGCATGTTAGTGCAAAAAAAACATAGAATGCAAGTGCGCAGTTCAGGATATTGTTAAAATGGGAACCTTTCGTAATGGAATTGAAATCCAATTATAGGTATTAAAGGAATAAAATGGTCCTAGTTCAACATTTTAATTTTTTGCAATAAAATTACATCAGTTACACTGGGGAGACATGAAAATTTGTGCGCTGAGAGAATTATTGCAATATGTGTTAAAGAAAAGAATACTGAATTATTGAATTTTTTATACAAGATTCTATTGTTTAATCAACAGATTGTTCAAGTAAATTTTGTTATCATTGAATGCAGATTATTTGTAAAAGAGATCTGCAGAGTATTTACGAGTGTTTTTGCTGTAATAATTTTAATTGTTTGCCGTTCCGATGCCATTTTATATTTCTTCTTTGCCTTCTGTTTTGCTGAGCTACATATAAATTGTGACTTTGCAAGATATTTTGTATCACCTATTAAAAAAGAACATTTAGGCAAATTGAATGTCTTATTAACATATTTCTTCGTTTTGATACATTACAAAAAAGCATCAAATTCTCCAAAAAAAAATTGAATTTAAGAATTTAAAGAGAATCACTGAAGTGCACTATTCACCAATGAATAGGTAGGTTTTCCTTATCTGTTGAAAGAGTACCTTGAGACTCACAGTATCCGGGTTCAAAATGAAGAGAAAGATTGCAGTGTACTTGTAACAGATTCCTAAGAAACTTTAATTAAAACAAAACAATTCTGACAGCATTGATAAATAATGTTAACATTCTGAGTTTCTGTTTCTTTTACTTGTTAAACCAATCTGGACACGCTCTATGAGGAAGCACCCTTAACTCCACCCCTACACCCCAACCCACTCACACACACACATCGAAAATGCTCCTACACCAATGCCTTTATTATTAAAATATCATAGGTAGTAATTTTTTTACAGTCACAGAAACTTCAGGTCAGATAAGAACTTACCCTACCAGAATCTTTTTTCTTCTCTAAACATATCATCATTTCCTTTTAGTAATATCTCTTTGGTTTAAATTCAAAACTTGCGGCAGGAAAAGCAAACGAAGTGTGTTTTTATTACTGCGGAAAAATTTCACTTAAAATAAAACATTCATCACTATTTCTTGGTAAAGTCAAGTCCACTTTTTCTAGGTATCAATTTCCGGGGAAACTTAGTTTTTGGCTATAATGCTGACATATTAATCAATCAGAAACCACCTTTATTTAGCTCTCCGAGGAAATAGCATTGCATTTTCTCGCACTTAAAGGCTTCTACAACTAGCGCATCATGCAGGTTCTGGAGGTGAAAAGAGAAGTTCCGAAATCGAATAAATTTTAATTAAGAAGTCAATGGATCAGGGACTGCATTCAATGACTAATTAATGTTCCAGCAGAATTTTAATGCAACGTAACTTTTCACCTTCCGAGGCAAAATAATGAGTGTGCAGCCATTTCTTGAACATTTCTTGCATTACCTTCGCACATCTTAAAATTGTGATCTAATTATGGATTTTGGAAATATTGTGGAATTAGAAAATTAGAAAGAACAAAAAATCGTGTCACGTAGTAACAAAATTCGCACAGCAAAAACAACAATGAAAAAAATAATGACTAGGACAATAATGAAATTACTACAAAATATAATTAATGAAAATATTTTCATACTTGTTCAAATGTTTAATCTACATCACTTTAAGACAACCTGATAAAGGTTCCTCATAATTTTGGTGCACTTTGTCCCCTGCAATTTGAATTCTTGCTGCCGACATTGGCGACACACAGTTACATAAGTAAAATGTGGGACCCGTGCAGTCTGCTTCACCTAGAGGGACTAAATCTGACTGGGATGAAAGTAATATCAAGGAAGAGAGTTATAACTTCCCTGTGGACTACTTTACACTTCAGCAACATGAGTAAAGTAAACAACTTTATTGTACAGATAATAAAACGCTCAACCCGATATTGAAAACTGTTCCAAATAAGCCTTAGCCGTACAAGTATAACTTATCACTCTAATATTGGCATATCTGAAGTGCAATATCATTATTTATGCTCTAGAGTTCAACTGTTAGTACCACTCATCTAGTATATAAAAGAAAGTTTGAGAATCCGTCTGCATCATTTTGCTAATACGCTCGGGAAAGCCTCTTACGGGGAAAGGACTAGGTAGGGAGCATACTTAAAACCTGCTACATCCATGGGATTACTCCACTTAAATAATTCAAGAGGACAACTGTGTTATGTTTGATACAGTTTTGATCATTATGCTAGTTTCACTTGTAACTTTGAAATCATATAGCTTTTTCCATGGCGTCTGGACATACTGGTGAAATGTGCCATCTTCCTGCTGCAAACTTACCTTCCCTTGTTTCTCTGTTATGGCAAGAATACACACACAAATCTGTTTCCAAAATGTCTGCAAATCATTACAGCATAAAAAGGGAGACAAATCATTTTTAAAATCTAAAAGAAAATTATTATTTTTCACCAAAATGGGAGACAATGCCTAAGAGGTGAGACAAATCATTTTCATCTAAAATGGAGACTCATCATTTTTATTAAAAGGTGAAACAAAACACTTTTACTAAAATATGGAGACAATTTTTTCTCAAAAAGGGAGACAAATCATGTTAATAATTAAATTTCAAATATGCTCTCATCTTATTTAACAGAAAATCTTCCTGACTTTTTCAAAAACTTCTAAGTTTTTTTAATTGGTAAATGTATAAATTGTATTTGAATGACAAAGTTTAAAATATTTACCTGTATTAGTTGTGTTTGATTCTGCATCGGCTACTTGTTTGAGTCTAAATGGTAATCTGTCTTTAACGTCTTTAACATCGTCTTTGTCCTCATCTTCCTCGGTTTTCACGTCAGTGTCCAAGACCCGTGGTGACTTGTTAACGCCATCAAACGACTCCTTTCTCGTGATAGGTGCAGATATCGGTGTACGTTTTGAGCTGATTACATTGTTACCATCGTCACTATCGCAGTTACCGTCAAATGCATCATTGTCATTCTCGACATTTTCTTTATTGCACTTGTTGACCTTATGGCGGATGAATTTTGTGATCTCGCGTAATGGGAAGTTGGTCCGACACTCTCCACAAACAAGGAGGTCATTTTCTTGTTCAACTGCAAAGTAAAAAAAGAAACAATTAGTAAGTTACAAGGTGATATAAGAAGCGTTAATTTTTCTTTTGTTCATTATGATTTTTTTGCACGTGTCTTTAATAACCATTGTACATACAATAAACACAAGATCACTAAATAATTTTTTTTATTGCAGTTGAAATATCTGCAGGCATTCCTGCCAACTAATCTGGTATCTACAAGGCATATCAAAAAGTTTTAGGTTCTTAGACAAATATTTTTTTTCCAGAAATCAAGTAATAATGGATTTATCAGGATAATTATTTCACCCTATACTAAAATAAAGGCATTCTATTTATATCCAGCCATTCAGACACATTACCAAGTTCATAAGTCCTACACATAATTTAACAATTAAAATTTATACAATATTTAGCAATGCAATATGCTTCCCACATAAATGTGTGGGGACATAAAAAATGTGTCTAGTCCTTTCATGGTATTGTAATTCTAGGATTCTACAGTGGTTACCTCCCTTAGCTGTACATGTACATAATCACTGTTGTTTCAACAACATAATAACAATGAAACTCACATGACTATTACACAGAAAAACATTTTTGTTTCAAATTAACACCCACATTAGCCTTATTTTAATTCTGAAAATACAGGAAACATATGAATCAAACGATGAAAATAATTGATTCCTCGTAGCAGTAAAGGGAGAGAACTGGTTTTGGAGACTAAAGACTTTGTAGCACTGTTATAAACTTTGCTAAATTTTAGTGAAGTGAAATTGAAAGAATTACTGATGTACTTTTTCTATGTCTACAAGAGTATAACAGAGTTTTGAATCTCCAAATCTGTTACGACAAAATGATGAATCAATAATCAATAACAAATGTTGCTTTTTTTGTGATGTTTGATTTAATATCATATTTGTAATGTAAGTTATTTTCTATATCAGGAAAAAAAGGCATTTTATTAGGTATATATCAGCAATGGCTCCACTGGTATTCAATGGCATTTCCTTTTTCAAGAATATATGAAATCTAAGAATCTAAGTGTTGGATTTTGCAACAGTTTTATCATTTAAAATCACATTATTTACTGTGTAACATTTTTGTACTTGCTAAATATGGCTTCTAAGACTAAATAAAATGTATCTCTTTCCTGATTTAGAAAATAACTTGAATTGCAAATCTGATATTATATCAAATTTAATTTCCTATTTTAATTCAAACACAATAAAAGACAGACTCTATCCTAAAAATACTTCAGTTTGACACTTTTTCGCTTATATGCACAATGAATATCTAATATATGTACAGAATTTCATGTAATTGTTTCTATACTGTATTATATATGTAGCTTAATATTACTGCAGAACTTCAATTTAAAACAGATAAAACAGAATTGCAAGTAAAACAAAACCCACATCATTCTATGACACAAAAAGAGGATAAAAATGTGATCATGATAAAAAAGTAACTTAATTAGACAAGATGTTGCTTGTTTAAAACAAAAAAAAAGATACATATCTCAAAACATAAAAAATACTATCATTATAAACACATTTATTTAGAAATTTACTGTTAATTTGATACTGTAAAATTCAAAATGTTCGCGAGGCTAAAAGTTCACCATATTTGAAACTGGAATTGGCTGTGTGATAGAATATTCATGATAATTTATAATGACCGATCTTTGATACATATGAATACATTTTTAAAAACAATACTTATAGTTTATTTGCTTTGTATCAAGAAATATACACAAGTTCAACAGAGAAATGATACTGTGCTCCTAAAATCGCCCAATATTATTTCGTTAAAGAACAAGTACACATTTCTCGGTGCAAAGCTAATAACCTATTTATTACATACTGATCTACAAATATCAATATTACATAAATGTTATGAATTTGTCCAATGGCCTAAATAAAGCTGATAAAACTAACGTAAATAAAAAAAATTAATGCAACAACACATATTAAAATGAGCTTGTGCACAAGATATGAAATTCAGACGTCATTAATATGGAAAAAATATATTGACGTTTCCAGTTCCACTGTAACTTAATGGAGTATTAAGACAAGTATATATAATAATTATATAAATATTATAAGCTTTCACGAGTATTTGTTTTCGTGAAAATAGAGCGTTAGTGAGTGTAACAAAAATAAATCCCTTCAAAAAATCTGATTTTAAAGTATATAAAAATTACACTTAAAAATTATTGTGTTAAGTGACAGAATACAACATAATATGTGAAATATAACCAAATTTAAAAGCAGTATACATTAATTTTGTAAATGTCAAAATATAGATATGGTCACATTTTAAACAAGAGGGCCATGAAGGCCCTGTATCGCTCACCTGACCTATTGACCTACAGATCATCAAGATCAACATTCTGACCAAGTTTCATTAAGATATGGTCATAAATGTAGCCTCTAAAGTGTTAACTAGCTTTTCCTTTGATTTGACCCGGTGACCTAGTTTTTGCCCCCACATGACCCAGATTCGAACTTGACCTAAAGATCATCAAGATTAACATTCTGATTAAGTTTCATGAAGATACAGTCATAAATCTGGCCTCTAGAGTCTTAACAAGCTTTTCCTTTGATTTGGCCTAGTGACCTAGTTTTTTAACACACCTGACCCAGATTTAAACTTGACCTATAGATCATCAAGATTAACATTCTGAACAAGTTTCATTAAGATATGGTCATAAATGTGGCCTCTAAAGTGTTAACTAACTATTCCTTTTATTTGACCCCCGTGACCTAGTTTTTGACCCGACATGACCAAGATTCGAACATGACCTAAAGACCATCAAGTTTAACATTCTGACTAAGTTTCATGAAGATATAGTTATAAATGTGGCCTCTAGAGTGTTAACAAGCTTTTCCTTTGATATGACCTAGTGACCTAGTTTTTGACTCCATCTGACCCAGATTTAAACTTGACCTAAAGATCATCAAGATTAACATTCTGACCAAGTTTCATTAAGATATGGTCATAAACGTGGCCTCTACAGTGTTAATTAGCTTTTCCTTTGATTTGACCCGGTGACCTAGTTTTTGACCCGACATGACCCAGATTCAAAATTGCCCTAAAGATCATCAAGTTTAACATTCTGATTAAGTTTCATGAAGATATAGTCATAAATGTGGCCTCGAGAGTGTTAACAAGCTTTTCCTTTGATATGACCTAGTGACCTAGTTTTTGACCCCACCTAACCCAGATTTGAACTTGAGCTATAGATCATCAAGATTTGACCAAGTTTCATTAAGGTATGGTCATAAATGTGGCCTCTAGTGTAAACTAGCTTTTCATTTGATTTGGCTTGGTGACCTAGTTTTTTATCCTACATGACCCAGATTCAAACTGGACCTTAAGATCATCAATATTAACAATCTGACCAAGTTTCATGAAGATACAGTCATAAATGCGGCTTCTACAGTGTTAACAAGCTTTTCCTTTGATTTGACCTGGTGACCTAGTTTATGAACCCAGATAACCAAATATCGAACTCGTCCAAGATTTTATTAAGGGTAACATTCTGACCAAGTTTCATTAAGATTGGGCCAAAAATGTGACCTCTAGAGTGTTAACAAGCTTTTTCTTTGATTTGACCTGGTGACCTAGTTTTTGAACCAAGATGACCCAATATCGAACTCGTCCAAGATTTTATTTAGGGTAACATCCTGACCAAGTTTCATTAAGATTGGGCCAAAATTGTGACCTCTAGAGTGTTAACAAGCTTTTCCTTTGATTTGACCTGATGAGCTAGTTTTTGACCCCAGATGACCCAATATCGAACTCGTCCAAGATTTTATTGAGGGTAACATTCTGACCAAGTTTCATTAAGACTGGGCCAAAAATGTGACCTCTAGAGTGTTAACAAGCTTTTCCTTTGATTTGACCTGATGACCTAGTTTTTGATCCCAGATGACCCAATATCGAACTCGTCCAAGATTTTATTGAGGGTAACATTCTGACCAAGTTTCATTAAGATTGGGTCAAAAATGTGACCTCTAGAGTGTTAACAGTCAAATTGTTGACGACGGACGGACGGACGGACGGACGGACGACGGACGACGACGGACGCCGGACACAGGGTGATCACTAAAGCTCACCTTTGAGCACTTCGTGCTCAGGTGAGCTAAAAACCAATTGTATTTCTACACAATTATAGTGCATATAAAATATTATCCACTAATCCATGGGATTTGTTCTTCTTTTCAAAAAGTTCTACAGTCCTATTTACATTTCGACAAAATGAATTTAATTCAAAATGCAACCATATTAATTTTCTCTGCAGTAAGTCTGTGAACTTTCTATTCATTCCCATGTTTACTATGCATTATATAAAGTGGAAAAAAAGAAACTGTCCATCAAATTGTGGCATACAGCAGTCATAAGTAAACAGTCTCTATCAATATTGATTTCAAAGGCTGCCACTGCAAATTTTTTTTTAATAAATTACGTCCATCAGGGATATTATATTATTATTTACATAAATAAACAAAAAAATTAGATTTACCAAATATCATATTTATAATTTAAATTAAATCTGTTTCTTTTTGTGAATCCTTATCACCCCATGCAAAAAACTAAATTAAAACACATGTTTATATAAAATAAAGTCTAAAGGCAGTGGACCCATATTGGCAATCAGCAATCTCAGATGATTATGTAATGTGGCAATTTCCAGATTATAACATAGTCTTGCAATTTCCAGATGATTAAGTAATTTGGCAATTTTCAGATGATTATGTAATTTTGCAGTTTCTAGATTACTTAATCTGGCAATTTCCAAGTTAATAACTATGAAATATATAATTTTCAGATGATTACATAATCTGGCAATTTTCAGATTATGTAATCTTGCAGTTTCTAGATTAATACATAATCTGGCAATTTCCAGATGATTACATTATGAATTCTACAATTTCCAGATGATTAAGTAATCTGGCAATTATCAGATGATTATGTAACCTTGCATTTTCTAGATTACTTAATCTGGCAATTTCCAAATTATTACACTATGAAACCTGTAATTTTCAGATGATTACATAATCTGGCAATTTTCAGATTAGGTATTCTTGCAGTTTCTAGATTAATACATAATCTGGCAATATCCAGATGATTATATTGTGAATCCTACAATTTCCAGATGATTAAGTAATCTGGCAATTTTCAGATGATTATGTAATCTTGCAGTTTATAGATTATTTAATCTGGCAATTTCCAGATTATTACATTATGAATCCTGCAATTTCCAGATGATTAAGTAATATGACATTATTTTCAGATGATTAAGTAATCTGGCAATTTTCAGATGATTACATTATAAATCCTGCAATTTCCAGATGATAGCATAATCTTGCAATTCCAAACTGTTATGTTATGTTGTATGATTATAATGGACATTTTTCTGCAATTATGGTTCAGCTCAAGTGACACTCTGGAAAGACAAAACGAAAATTACCGAATGTTATTATGGATCTACCGTCTTAAACTTCAGTTACTAAGTGAAACAAATGATCAACACAGTGTTATGCTGTTTGTATTCATTATGAATTAATATAAAATTAAAATATGGATTGGAAGCTGTTTTTTCTTCAAATCTAACTTTCTATGAACTTCAGTCGGGATCTAAGATGGCTTTTTTGTGTTCATTTTTAATGTCTCTAAATAAAAATAACACAATATAAAATCTGACTTTAAGAAAAAGGGACATGAAAATGAAAGCTAAGTATATGGGTATTGTTTTCATGAAATAAGGAAGTCTGGAGGGGTTTCCGGTATCCAGGGGTCCTGGTTTACAGGGGTTTTAATGATAGATTTTTACTGTACTAGACAATAAGTTATATAATCAACCAGGAAACTTCTTGTTAAGTGAGTTATCAAATTCTTTGCTTTTCAGATATTATTCTTAAACAGAACATTACCTGGAACTTTATTAGAATCCATTTAGCGCTGTATTATATAGCTGCTTGAGGATGAATCTCGGGAAATATTAAGAAAGAAACAGACTTGACAATCACACATTCTGTGCACTTTTTTCTTACATTAACCATACTGTAAATTTTATTACATATTAAAGTGGAGAACAGAGTATTTCTCTTAGTACAATATTAGGAATATTTGTAATCTTGCAAAAAATTGTATTAAAGAAACCAACAACATTGGAATAATAACTAAAAATGAAAAGTTTACATCATGTAGTTGTGTTCATTTAAATTATCATGGAGAGGTATCTCAATTTTTCCTGGAAAAAGGTATATCCTGGTGCAAAGAATAGTACTCCCAAACCAAAATACAAGCATGCGGCAAGCTTGTGAGAAGTTTGCCATAAGCTTGCGCAAGCTTACAGCAATCTTAAAAAGATTGCAGCTATATAATATAATGCTTGCGGATGCTCGCATAGAAATTAAGTTTGCCGAGAAGTCTTTCTTCGCAAGCTTGCAGCGAGCATCCTGCGATCTTAATACTATTTAAGGTTGCGACTAAGCTTGCGATAGAAATTAAGTTTGCGGAGAAGTCTTGCTTTGCAAGCTTGCAGCGGGCATCCTGCGACCTTAATACTATTTAAGATTGCCAGATTGCGACTAGCTTGCGATCCTGCAACCTTTTTCAAACTCTTTTAGTTCACTGATACATATAAAAGGGAGGTAATATGTTAAACCATTAAAACTGAACTTTTTATGTGAAAATAAGTTGTTTTAAAAACATATTATCCCTGACTGTTAAATCTTTATCTACTGATCACTAAAAATATTGTTTTATGAAAGTGCGAAAGTTTTACAAACTGTGCAGTTTGTCAAATTAAAGGACGTATATAATTAAATTTTTAGACTTTTACATTATTAAAACTGTCTCACAAACCTAAGTAAGGTTTAGGAAGATAGTATAGCTTGCAAGCTTGCGCAACCTTGTTATGATTACAAGGTTGTGCGAGACTCGCAAATGATTTAGTCTACACTCATATAAATGTGTTTAAGCTTGCAAGACTGCACAAGCTTGCAACCTTGTTATGATTGTGTAAGTCTGCAAGATTGCGCAAGCTTTAAGATTGCAAGCTTGTGCAAACTTGCAAGGTCGCAATTAAGATTGCTAGGGTTCCAATCGCAAGCATGAGCAACCTTACAAGCTTGCAAGATCTTAAATAGGTTGCAGGAAGCACGCAAATTAGTTTGCGCAAGCTTAAATTATGGTTGCGATGGTTCCAATCGCAATCTTGCTGCATGCTTGTTAAGATCGCAACTGCAATCTTGCTGCGACCTTAATGCAAGCTTAATTAAGCTCGCCATTTTGGTTTGGGCTGTGACCATTATATTACATATACATAATAACTATATACCCATAGCATGTATATAAAGGGTTGTAATATGATATATCAAAATGATGGGGAGACTTTATTTTAGATATATTTTTATATCCTTAATTCAAAAATTTGTTGTTGTTTTTTTTCATTCAGTTTGGCAACACATTCAGAAATTTTAAGTTTTAATTTCATACCTTTAATACTATAGGTATTGAAATAACACTCATTTTCATTCCTTTTTATGTAAATTTGAATTAAACTACTGTGAAAAAATAATCAAATTTTATTATTCTTTAAACAGGACAACGTAACACATATCAAATAATTATAATGGACCTTTGTTACTTAAAACACAGCATATTAATTTCAAACTTAGGAATGTTCCTTTAAAGATATTTAAGGAAATGATCTAAATCTAAGGCTTGATTGACAAAATAGCATACTCTATAGATATACTACAAGGAACAGGTTTGTTCATTTTTAATTTTCAATTAATTAAGTTAATTATTAAAATTAATTATCTAGTTCTTCAGAATGAGGAAAGTTTAAGAAAATGGAATGATTGCACAAATTATTTTGAACGGTGAAATAAACTTTTTATTTAGATTGGGTACACAATGAATTATAAAAGGAATTTTAACCGTCTTCTTCGTTACTTTATATTTCGCACGCCTACTTTTTTACTCAATCAAAAAAGCTACTTCTTGCAATGTGAAAGCTAGTCACATGATCAGGTGGTCAACTGTTGCATTATGGTACCATTATGCAAATGACTGAGGTCAAACATTCAACCAATGACATCATCTTTTACAATCCTGCAAAAACAAGCAGTATTGTACAGTCGAGAGTGAGGAAGCAGTTTTTAGAACTTCCTGCAGAAAAACGGACTCTTAAAGAGAAAAAAATGTAAGTTTAGAATTAAAAACAATATAAGAAAAAAGAAAGTCTTACTTTCAGACAGGTTTCCCAGTCCAGATATTTCACTGCAAATTGAAATGTTACATGATTCCAACACATTTTCACACATATTTTCTTTTTCATAAGGAAGAATTAAACTTTACAATTGCATTTCATTTTTCCGAGCGCACTCAATTACAATTTCCTCTAATTCTAATTCAACCTTTGCTTCTTTGACCATAGTGTTTATACCGAAAGACAAATCCTTATTGCAGACTACAATAATCTGCAAAATGCTCGCTAAAAACTTTTCTCAATTCAAGCATAATTCAAATCCAATTCAGATTTCAACACTGTTTCAGAGATATTCCTAATTCCTCCTCATTTTGTCTTTTAAATCACAAATATGAAAATGACATTCTCTCAGCTTTTCTATTGCAGTATCCGTTGTCAATTTCAATATTCAATATTTTTCATCAAATTTCAAAGAAAATTGTCAATGAATAAAGTATACAGTTCACTACCACTGTGTCTTAAACAGATCAAATATCATCGACGAAACGAACTTTCGAAGACTCGTACCAAGAATCTTTGAATTTCATATAAACATTATCTTCCCATTTTAATACCAAGTGACATCAACTATCAATGATGCCATAGGTAATTACGGCATCACTTATTGGCATATCTTTTTTCAGAAAGGCTAAAAAAAATTGTCGTAAAAATTGAACGAAAAAACCAGTAGTAGTGTCATGGATGTTGATTCGTACCCCACAATTACTTAACATGAATAACGATGACATCACATAATATTGAAGTCAGATAGCCAATTGTGTTTTTTTCTTATTTCAACTTTCAACAAAAAACCTCCAATTTAAAGAAAACGTCATTTTATTTAAATGTAATTCAATCCGTGCCCATTTCGATTTTCACCTTTCATCGGTGTCAGATTGGTTTCAATGAAAATTTATCTCCACTATGATTTCATTTCTTTCTATTCTTCTTTCAGTTTTTCTGCCGACAAACGGCAGTAATCATTAAGTAAATCAAAGTCTCTTTTAAAACCAATCGCAAGGAAAATGTAACTTTTTTCATTTGACGTCCTTTGAAACATGTTGCTGACATTTCCAGAAATTGGTCTCGTTGAAATGTTATATCACTGCTCTCTCAGAATTAATAAGAATTTCTCTAACAATATCTTTTTCTTCATATTAAGGCAAAATTATCAGCCTTACAGTGTAACGACACGCTATTAATGAAAAACAAAGAGACACATCTAGAAAGAAAAAAATCTCAAATTCAAATCTTAATTTGCACACTGCTGTCCATTGAACATATACTTGATAAGTGGACAAGGGGCCATTGAGACGAAAGTTTTTATTTTAATAATTTCTCCCCAGATGACCGACTGTGGTCAAGTTCTCGAGATAGAGTCACCTAAAGGCTATTCAGTGTCACTTTCGAGCTATGACCTTAATTGACACATCAAAATGCATGTAGCAGCGATAGTGGACCAAGCTCTTTAAAAAGAATATGCATTTTAATGACCCCGTATGAATCGACAATGCTCAGGTGTATGGAGAACTTATCTTATTATTGTTCCATCTAAAGCGATGTTTTCCGTTGACCCTTTAACACTGTGATAGTTTTTCCCAGGACAAAATTGACCAGTGGGCAGTGGAAAAAGTAGCCAGTGGTCATTAAAACATCAACATGTTTTGTTTGACTCCTGAGTGGCATTTCCTATCAATAGAGATCTGCATTGTTAAAATATTAATTTTCAGAGTTAATGACTTGGTTCATTTTTTAAAATGGAGAAAATTAAACTTTCGACAATTTGTATTTTAAGTGACCGTCTGTATCAAAGCTTTTTGACACTGCATGCTAATGTAAAATAACTCTTAACCCTTATCATGCTGGACACAATTGATTCTGCCTTTGCGACCAGTGTAGATCATGATTAGCCTGCACATCCATGCAGTCTGATCATAATCTGCACTGTTCGCTATTCAGTCAGTATCTTTTTGGTAAGCACCTCTTTTAACAGTTAATGGTACTGTCCAAATTGAAAGATGGACAAGTTCATTATAGAAATTAAGCAGGGTAAGGGTTAATCAATTCATTATAAACCATTGCAGTTTTGATTGAGAATGTAAGAATTCTGTTTCAGTATGGTCTCTAGAGTCACATATTAGAAAAAAGAAAGTTCTGTGGAAATCATAGCCAGCAAATTTGCATGATTAGGTAGGGAGAAGCATCCTAAATGAAAAAAACAGAAGTTTTTTCCATATATAGATCTATTTACAAACATTGTGCATATAAATTTACATGAATCATAATATATATTGTCAGCAACTACAATAATATGACACATATCTTTATGGCATAATATGTCATTAAAGACAAAAAAAGTGCCTGTGACGTGTGTAGATTTATTTGTTGTCGTTGTATGTGCGTGCGTATGCGTAAATGAAAAAAATGCTGCAAGGTTTACTTTAGTGCTCATCTATTTGTTTGTTTGTTTGTTTGTTTATTTGTAACAATAGCACAATTTTTGTGACTTTCCTGATTCTGTTGATAAACAAACACCTCCTCTGGACTTTATTTCTGGTACATGCGGTAGAATAATCAACCTCCAATAAGCCACTGAGCTGGATGACTTTCCCACATGAAAGAATTCCAACACTCTTAGAGAGGTTTCGAACCCATAGTGGTAAAGGGCAAGTGATTCCAAGTTTGCAACCTTTACTAGTATTAAACGAGGACTTCAGCCATATGGGACTTTACTCTAATTGTAAATTTTATAAGTTTAGTCCCTTGTTCCTCACTGAAGTAGGTAGGTGTACAAAAGAGAAGGGAAAAGACATGATCGTAATTATTCCCGCATGTATTTGCAGGAAAAACCAAGATAATAACAATAAAATCCATTCATTACTAATACACCTTCGACTTGTATGCACTTGGAAGTAATACGCCAGTCGTAACTGTTGTTGGGAGACTCATTTTTCAAGTACAGTTTGTGCAGACTTAAGCATTTCTCGATGGGAATACTGCTTGAGAGAAGAATTTCTTACATTTATTGGCCATTAAACTTATTCTGCATTTGCTCCGTCCACCATCCTCTTATAAAGCGGCAGCATCTAATCTTGAAAGTTTTTTTTAAATCTTTTTCCATTATCATGTAATCAGTGGTTTTAGAAATTACAACATTTCTTGTGGTGCTGACATTTGAAATCCTGATCATTTTCCACTCGAAGCTTTGCTGAACTCAGTAGGACTTGGCTTGCGTAAGGCAAGAAAAGGCTTAGCAAACAAAAGCGAACAATGTAACTCTCTGTACGAGACCGCAAGTCACAGATGTTTTCAGGATCTATGCAGTCGCCATTTTTATTTACATGTACTAAAACAGACGTCATATCGCCAACAATTTTCAATAAGCTGACCAATAAATAAAGAATTCGCTAAAAACAATTCAACAAGGGGCTGGGTCATACATTTATCTGCTATCCAAAACTCTGAATAGCAAAATACCTCTAAACAAAAGAGGAAATGCAATTAGATTCTTCGTAAATTAAAACATGCAACAACAAAAATTAACTGTTACTATTGTACAAAAAAAAAAAAAGTCTGGGTTTAGTAACTCAGTTGTGTTGCTCTTAAAAATAGCATGACAGAAAATAATCAGTGAAGATGGGTTCTCCTATAATAAATGCTAAA
This sequence comes from Mercenaria mercenaria, assembly GCF_021730395.1. Taxonomy (NCBI): domain Eukaryota; kingdom Metazoa; phylum Mollusca; class Bivalvia; order Venerida; family Veneridae; genus Mercenaria; species Mercenaria mercenaria. Next base: position 34,121,187 of record NC_069361.1, on the reverse strand, counting down.
AAAAATAATTTTTCTTCCATGACAGAAAATGCTAATCTAAAAATGAACTGCCTTCAAACCTCTAGAATGACCAGACTGTTAGCAAAACAAGAGGTATAATGGATTGTTTTTTGTAGAAGTAATTGTCAGCAGTCCAAACAAAGCGTCCAAAGGGAATTTAAAAGCTGTCGCTGTCGAAAAGGGAAACTTCCTGACAGACAATTCTCACAAATGGACATTCATTGCTTACAATGGGAAAGTCTTTTATCATCAGTTGTTATTTTGAAATTATGTCCGTCTTCTGGTCAATTCTATAACATTTTTATCCTGGAGGCTTCAGACATGCTTTTTGTTAGCGTCCACAGAATTCCTTGTAAGAAGTCAAGAAAAATTGATTATCAGAATAGGGCGTCACTAGCTCTGACAAAAAACTTAATTACTGGTCCAGAAAAACGTCTTTTCACACCAAAAGACATGTCCAAAATGTCCATATCACTTTCTACTGGACAACATATAATCATATCAATTGTGAAGAGAAAATTGATTTTTTAACGGCACATTGACCCCTAATTTACCAATTTCATTCAAAGGTATTTCCATAAATCTTAACATTTAAGCTTTCTTGACCATCGACTATATGAATTAATTACTTTTTCCATCTTTTCATTGTCGTCCCTTCAAGCCAACGATTTCGTAGCACTGGACTTCATATTGATTTTATGAATAAAGAATGAATATCTTTATTGAAAAGTGAAAGGTTTTATTATTTCATGAAATTCAAATTACTGCCATATAGAATAAATTCTTTATGCTTTATGAATTCCTGATAATAAAGTTAATGTTCTTCTGACACTGTTTGGTTTTGAATTTATGGACAATTATTAATGATTATTATTTTCCCATGTCAGTAAGTCCAGGTGAGACCAGTCGGATCAGGTGACAATTACGGTATACTGACCATTCCATTCTCAGTCGACCATTAAAATACTGGATAGCCCATTGTATTAATTACCCATAGTGGGAACTCATGTCAATAAATTCTGACATTAATACATGGCAGTCTTCAAGGATTTTTTTATTTTTAATTCTGCAAACAAAATAACAGTTTTTTTCTGAATCCAAGAACAGAACAATCTATATGAAGCCAAGAATGTTGCTTATACATTGTTATATACTTAAGTTATTTGCTTGCCTCATCAACACACTCTTTTACTATCTACATTTGGAAAGCCAGTTCTACAACATAAAGCCTTCTTTAGACTGCCATTACAAGTGATAATCAGGGTACGCAACTCTAATTTAAGTTGTCTGGACAACTCTGAAGCATTAAACAGTTTATGTATACATATTATAGGTTTTTGGCATGCTTTCGTTCTAGGACTTTGACAAATTCATCAGCAGGATAAATGGTTTCACACAAAAATAGCCAGTTACATTCTTTTGTTTATGCTACCTCTTGACCAATCAATATGCTTAACATTTACTAAACACAGACCTGGTGATTCCCCCTGATCTCACTAATAAACGATCAACCTTTTCAAAATGTAACAATATTATTCCTTACAAGAAAAGTAAGAGAACTACTTCTTAGGCAACAAGTCCTTGAATTACAAAATTTCCTCGAAATGAAGTACCGTTTAAGTGTGTACGAGATAATGAGAAATGAATAATTCATAACTTCCTGCCAAGAAGTAAGACAAGATCTAATATTGCTTATGTCCGGTAATGGGCATTGTCCAGATATGTCAATTGCCCCGTGATTCAGATGGCATCATGGCTATTTCAAGTGAACGAGTTATATCATAAGTACTTCATCTATTGTTTTTATGCATTAAGCTTTTGAAAGACGGACAATTATGCGAAGTGATAATTAGAAAAGGGAAAATAATAACTCCAAAGATCCTGTATGTATAGAGTATTAACTAGATGGAAAGGAAATTCATTGTTTGAATTAATATCCAGCACTTACAGATAATGTTCATCAAAATCTTAGTAGGAACTTAGACTGGTTTCATTACACCAAAAAAAAAATTGAAAAGAAAACATTAAACTTTGGTGCCAGTGTAACAGGCGATGTACAGTACATGAATGTTGCTGAAGCAGAATAGTGGCCAGCAATAATATCGAGGGAAACTGAAAATTTCAGTGGTTTCTTTAAATTCAACAAGTCTCTACAATTTTCAGTTTTGTTATGAGGGACATAGTCATCAAGCACTTATTATGTTTTCACTTAAAAGGAACATCCAACGTTAGCAGAAATGAATTTCATATTAAAAAAAAAAGAGCTTCTTTTTTCCAATATACATGATTCCATCAAGTTCTGGACAGTAAAACAAACTCTCAGACACCCGTGAATATTTTTGAGGGACAGAGATATTAATCATTAAGAACTTGAATTAACATTAAATCATCAACTACTGGTAACTAAGTAATCTTAAAGTGGCATGATAACAAGTATAGCTTCTTTAACAAGACTATGTATGTATGATGCGACTGAAATTATTCTTCTCTGAAAAGAGCAGTGTTCATGAAACACTGTCCATAAATAAAAAACAAGAATTTATAGGTAAAAGATGATAACTTGGCCCTTGTTATCACTATGTGTGAAAATCTTACTTAAGTGCGATCATTGGATATCATTCTGTGATAACCTGTTTTCCTTTTACTTCAGTATAAACTTTACTTATATAAGTGTATTTAACTTTAAAAAAATCATCCTTCTGTCCTTATGTTGTAAGGAAAACAAATGTCAGATTATCATTCATGACCTCCAGCTTCCAATAAAAAATATTCATCTATATTTTGCATCATCTATTGACGTAAGTTACAAGGGAAAGTTTGATTGTCCTTTATATTCATGAGCAGCAACGATTTACGATTTACGCTATCCATGACTGGCCAAGCTATGCATTATTTTTTCCCCCTGGATGTACCTTCCATCGAGTACATGTCATATGTATATATAACATAATAACCTGGCCAGGTCAGTGTAAAATATGTCACAATCAATAAAATGTAAGGTGCAGTGATATATCAATACCTATTTACTTGTATGCATTATGCCATATATATATCATGCATGCATCTAATGGCTGGTCTCATGTCAAATTATTCTTCCCTCTCTGTACTTAAATTCACTTCACTTAAAAGTGTAAGATTATATGTGATTATCAAGAATTTAGTTTGAAACATCCCTGTAATTAAAATTTCCTCCTAGTTATTTACTGTATCTACATCTTCCAGTTAAGTGTAGGAAAGAATTTATTTGTTTGAAACACTGTCAAGGTCATTATGGTGACTTTTCAGTAGAAGAAACTCATATGCCCCCTTTCAAGGACATGATCTTGGCAAAGGAGGACACCAGCAGAGAACAAGCCCAGTAAATAGGGAATTCAGCCCAAGAGAGCTTAACCTAACCATTTATTCTAGTAAGCTACTGAATAAACTCTAGAAATGAGGAAAAACTGTGGAAATCTAACCATCAAATTAATGTACAACTGCTTTAAGTACATTTGCACTGGGTCCTATATAAAGTGTAACTCCCCCCCCCCCCCCCCCCCCCCCCCCTTTCACCTCCACCACCTTCCAACCCTGTTGATGTTTAATGTAGAAACAACTATGAAAAAGTGGTCTTTTGTTACACTGTTTCATACTTCAATGGACATGGGATCTCAAATGCCCAAAATAATGGTAGGTCCATAGACCTAAGGTCTGTCTACACAATATTTCAGAGTACCAATACCTAACAAAATGACAGTAAACAAAACCAGTCCAATAATGTATAATGTTTACATAGCAGTGGTTTGTTTGACAAATGGCTAGACCAAATTGACCTTAGATAACAAAGTAATACAGGTAGACATTTCTCACATGTCTAAGTTCCTGTTTACCAGCTTTACAGGCCATATATTTCACAAAAAAAGTTTTCGGTTTTACACGCCAGACTGAATCAGTCATTTGAAATACTGTAGCATCAGGCCAAAACGGATACTACTTCAGGGAGGTTATGAATTCATGGATATTGAATTTTGAACATAAAATGAATGGGAATATTACTTGTTAAATGAGATTCATCAATTTACTCAATCACAAAATCCATGAAAATTAATTCCCCACGAAATCTAAGGATTTCACAGTATATGAATGCTCTTTAATTAGCCATATACTCTTTATGTCCGCTTTTCTCTCTTCATTATATTTTCTATTTCTTTCATATATTTAAACATAATTCATAGTCGATCTCTTTCTTCACATATCATTAATTAAATCTCGAGGAAACAATTGTTTGGACCCCATTTTGGGCCTCCTATGTCGACCACTGGCTCTTAAAGTACGTTTGACATTGACAGATTATTTATAACTTTCTTATTCTGGGCGAGTGACATACTGCTTCAGTTTTATACCTTATAACATTAACTCGACAAGTATTTACATAATCGCTAATTTTTTATATCCGTATTGATTAAAAAACCGGTCCTCAGACAGTTTGTTTGAACTGAAATGACCAGCCTATTATTCAAAATGCATTCACTGGGTCTCTTGAAACTATTGAATAATAAATCATAAAACTTTTAGCGCATTCTGATTCGTACCATTCAGTGTGCTGTCGCAACAATAGTTGGGAGTGAAAGGATTTTTTTTTAAACTTTATTAGATCATAATATGGACAATCAATAACGACAAAAATGTCCGACTGATCCAGACTGAACGCTTGGCCTGTCATGTTTAAAATGTGGATGTTGTTAGCGACCATAAGTAAATATAAACCTGCAATAAATTTGTCCCTAGTCAATTCTGTCACCAAACGTTAAAAAAAGTATGTAAACACATTTACAATGCAACAATACATTTTATAAAATGCATAAAGTAGATAGTGTCTACCTGACACGAAAACTTCATTTTAATGGTTAGCACACGGAAAGTGATTGAACGATCATAAAATTTCTAGCTCTATAAAAAGATATAATTAGCACTGTTGCATGAAATAATTAAAAGCAGACGACTAGCGTAGTGACAGATGAGCTATTGACATTGCGTGGAGACCGAATATTGCGACTCGTAATTCAACGTGGACATAAAGAGATACCATGCAATAAGTTTATGCAGACAAAATTTTATGATGATAAATTGTAATACATTTGCATACTAGTAAGGACAACACATCATCAAAGTCAACTAATCATAACTGGCTAAAATATAAATTATGCAAACCTTTAAACTCTTCATGTCTGTCCTTTTATAGTTTGTGTAGAAAGGTTGTTACATTGGGACTGCCAGTTTAAAACCATCAAAACGTTGACAGCTATCTATCTTGTTAAACATGATATTTAAGCTAAAACTGATGGAAAACGGGTCATTAGTACAGACAACTATTTAATTTCAGGGCTAAAAATCGTTAAATTTTTAATTATATGAATATAACAAGCTCATTTTAGAAAAACTGACAAGCTTCCTTGATGACATCATTTCCCATAACTTAAAATGCCTTTGCAATAATTATAAATAAACATTTTAGGGATGCAGTCTAGTACGGTCATGCCAGAATGTTGCACAGAGGAACCTAAACTTCATGTGGCATATCACAAATTTATGTTTAACCTAAATAGGTATTACTAATCAAGGTCAGACAGTATTATGTCAATACTAACTTTATATTCAATTAATTAACAATGTGCTGCACTTGTGGACACGCTCGTTTCAAGACACAGGTTTAATCTATTTATGTTTACTGAAGTTCGCTCTGTCGCGCAAAGTGTCACAAAGGACAAATAGCGACAAAACAACTGTTGACGGGTCTTCTTCAACGAAATCTAATATGCATATTTCACGTCTCAAGTTATAGCCACTAAAGCCGAACAAAAAAATGGCCGGATATGTCTCGTATGACAAAATATATAAGAGGTCAGGTCGCCTAGCCACTCTGACATTATAACATAATGAGGCCACTAAAGGGGAAACAGTTTTTAATTACATAATTCAGTTCAGTAGCTTCACACTTCTAAATTACTTCAAGTGGAAAGGCATAAAAAAGACATTCACTTATCAATCATGTTTGCCCGACAAATAAAATGACTATGTGTTGAACTTATTAAACTAATACAGTATTTGAATGCACATGTCATTGTCAAGGTGGAAATGAGCAATTACTGCTAGATTTTATGAATGATCAATGACAAATTATTGCTGAATTTCTTCGGAAAAACAAAAGGCCCCAACAAAATTCTACTTTCAGTACATTGTATTTACATATCTATAAAAAGAGAAGTAGCACAAAAAGGCTAAATACAAACTTGTGAACCGAACTTGTCACACATTTTTCAATTATTATAATTTTAATTAAAGTTACAGTTTTATACTGCAATTACAAACTGACTTTTACTGCCAGTTTAACTGTAAATGAATAACTGACATGACAGTAGGAAAAAGCTGCTAAATTTGAGCAGGCACAATGTCATGATTTTTGTTGATATTTAGCAGTTACTGTCTGTAAGTATTGACCTGGCACTCATTAATCTTTACTAATATTTTCGGACGTTTTTGTTTGTTCATGCAATATTTGTTTCCTGAAAATATCTATATTACTAAATAAAATAACCTATAATAGTTAACCGTTGACATGCTGGTGTAGTGATATTAGGTCTCTGACTTTCATGCATGTTACCGAATTCAAATGGGTTCAAATTCACTTCAGACCATTTTTTAGATTCAGACTGTTATGTAATGCTATTGCTTACATAATATTTATACGTGACACTGTAATGGGTGCAGATCTACCTTAATTTTTCTTAAGCTCAGTGTCTATTAATGATAGCCAAATAGTTAAAAATGTTTGTGAAACACCTTACTCCAAAGTTCTAACTTTGTCCTAAATAAGTAGGCTTCATGAAACAAGCCCCAGATGCATAAATTGTTGATAACTGGCAGATTATACATTAAACTGCAGGTGAGTAAATCGTTGATAACTGGCAGATTATACATTAAACTGCAGGTGAGTAAATTGTTGATAACTGGCAGATTATACACTAAACTGCAGGTGAGTAAATTGTTGATAACTGGCAGATTATACATTAAACTGCAGGTGAGTAAATTGTTGATAACTAGCAGATTATACATTAAACTGCAGGTGAGTAAATTGTTTATAACTGACAGATTATACACTTAACTGCACTGGTGAGTAATTTGTTTATAACTAGCAGATTATACATTAAACTGCAGGTGAGTTAATTGTTTATAACTGGCAGATTATACACTTAACTGCACTGGTGAGTAAATGTTTGGTAACTAGCAGATTTTACACAAAAATGAGGACGAATAAGTTGTTGATATTACTAGCAGATTATATACTAAACTGCAGATGAACAAATAAGTGATATATGGCAGATAATACACTAAAATTTCATGATTATGAACAAATTGTAAAGCAAATGAGATTACCTGATTTCAATCTAACATGATACTATTAATGTGAGCCGTGCCAAGAGAAAACCAACATAGTGGCTTTGCGACCAGCATGGATCCAGACCAGCCTGCGCATCCGCGCAGTCTGGTCAGGATCCATGCTGTTCGCTTTTAAAGCCTATTGGAATTGGAGAAACTGTTAGCGAACAGCATGGATCCTGACCAGACTGCGCGGATGCGCAGGCTGGTCTGGATCCATGCTGGTCGCACACCCACTATGTTGGTTTTCTCATGGCACGGCTCATGTAATGTTTGAAATTTAAACAGATGAATTAGTGTGTGATTTAAAACTTTTTGATAACTGGGGATTTTGCAGATAAAATTATAGACATATTGAAAAGTTAACTTTAAGTTAAATAGTGAAAGAATTTAAATAAAACAAAATATGAAATAATTATGATAATATTCAACACTGATAAAACATCCATTCATTTAAAGTAACTATTTTTCTTACATTGCTTACATTTTCTTGTTTCTTAATTCATTCTTAATAGTAAATCAATTAAGTCAAATAAAAACATTGCAGAATCCGAGGATAATAAAAATAGCACAATGTCCATAATCTGTTAGACTGAATAGAAGCAATATTCATATGGAAAAAGGAACACATCATTGTTAGCTAATAAACTGTTTCATATGCAACAACAACACAAACTATACAAATTAATATTTGAGCCGCACCATTAGAAAACCAACATAGTGCGTTTGCGACCAGCATGGATCCAGACCAGCCTGCGCATCCACACAGTCTGGTCAGGATCCATGCTGTTCGCTTTCAAAGCCTATTGCAATTAGAGAAACTGTTAGCGAAGAGTATGGATCCAGACCAGACTGCACGAATGTGCAGGCTGGTCTGGATCCATGCTGGTCGCAAATGCGCTATGTTGGTTTTCTCATGGTGCGGCTCATCTGGTTTCAAGAAAATCAATGTTGTATTGTATTCCCTACAGGCAGCATCATTCTTCTCTGAAAAGTTACACCTTTAATACCTGGGGTCAAATTTACTCTACAACCCTAAGTCACTTGGGAATATCGTATTTTTCCTAATCATATCCTATTGTCCTTTGTTCTATTTTGTTGCGTCACCACTAGTTTGACTGCTAAGGTTACTTTATAAGACGCAGCCCCACCCCTTTTCCCCTCAAGACTTTCGCTTTCACGCCAGAATTCTCCTCGTATGGTATTGTCCGTGATGACAATAACATATAGTTACAAAGTTGAATAATAAAATTGGCTCCTGGGTTCATTTAACTTAACCCCAAGTTTCAAATTGGAGGTCCAATGAAAGCCAGTAGTAAGATGTTAGTTTTTGTTGTCATTTAATTCTAGTTTACATTCTATAACAATCAGACTTGATACATGACAATAGGATGATTGGAAACATTCAGGGTTTTTTTGTGGGGCGAAAATTTATTCACTTTTGTTACGAAAGGACAGCTGTGCCCAAGAAATTTCATCCCGTTTTATCAATCTGATATATCTTAAAATTCACATTTCATTTAAATTTTCAAAGGGATTTGGTCACATGGGGCAATCACTGAAGTGAATATAATATTGCATTTGATTGGATAACTCGGACAATGGCGCAATATGAACCAACACTTTCTATCCCTCAATCTATTTTGCTCATTGCGTTTTCAATTGGTTACATGACTGACAAATTTACAGCTCAAATTCAACTTGTTTCAAATGATTTTTCAATTTCACGGGTCCAGCATCTGTGGTCGAAACAAAAAACAGAGTTATACAAAACCCCTGGGCATTGTGTACTTTGCGTAACTCTTAAATTAAACAAAGAAGACCTATTTTCTTCCTAAATCGCACTTTAAGCACACTGTCCGCGTTGATCCGCCCGTCTTCCCCACAAATCCATTGTTGAAAGTTGCAACAATACAAATGGCTATTTTATTTTTGTACCTCCGTACAATGTCAAATCTTTTGAAATATATTTTACGGTTCAAGCATGATGTCAGCCTTAAGGACAAAATTCAATACAGTTTTCATGTTACTTAAAACGCTTGGTCCTTTTGTATTAATGTGATATAACTCTGCAAAACCAACGACCCTAATCAAAAGTCAAGGAATAGAAGAAGTCTATGCGCAATGTCTTTTGTTATGGACACATTTGGTTTGAATAATTCATTAGCATTTAAGTCTCCTAGTTAAAGCGATATTTTTGCCACAGTAGTCCCTCTGATGGCTTTACATTTTCTTTGGTATTTTTTCCTCGACAAATTACACCGATTAATATACCGCAGTAGAATATTTATGCTGAATACAAAAAGTCATTTTCATACAGTAAGTCAAGTACATGAGACAGGGCAATTTATACTTTTTTTCCAGACTTTTTTTAAGTGAAACGGAAGTGTCCAAATGCTGCAAGACCACCTATAAAGTACTAGGACATTTTTAGGACACAGTCGATGCATTTTATTAATGGTTCATATTGCCACACAGTTTACAACATTAAAACATTGGCCCATTTCACTTTTATAAAACTAAGTTTTATTTTTTGTAAATTAACTTTTATTTCAGTAGCAGTTTGTTTTCCAGTTCAATGCTTGAAAAAGCATATGACGCTCCCACATCCCCACCTGAAACACCTATCCCACTGCATCATACCAGTTACAAGAAAATAAGCACCCCCCTCCCCAACTCTGCCATAAATATGAATAATGCCGAGTATTTTTTATACATTTTTTTTTCAGACAATGTATAAAACAAATGATGTAATTAGTACATTAGTACATGTACTTACCCCTGAATTGTATAGGACAGTATCACTTGAATAAGGTTTAACTGAAGCGACCAGTAATATTAAGGCCAACTTAAATTAATTTATTTGGTTATGAGTTTGGTCAGCTGCTTTGCTATTTATAGTACTTGCATTTTTTTTTATATTTTATATATATATCACTCATCTGGGAATAGCTCTGATCTTTATGAGGCATACCCAACATATACATTTTGACCTTGCTCCTGACCAAGTTTGATGAACATTCATCTGGTAGTTTATAAGGAAAAGTATGCTATAGACTAATTATAATGATCAGCAGTTCCTGAAGTGAAAATGTTAACAGAATTATGATGATGGCCCTCTGACAGTGCTGAAACTGTGGTTCAGATGAGCTAGAAAAAAGTACGCTACAAAAAAATCCTGTAGCACTCATGAATTTTTTCCAGCAATGATTTCAAGATTTGCATAACTGTTGATAAAATCACTCGTGTACATGACAATTTCTTAAATTCTCTCTGGACTTATAATCTAATTACAGCACCAGCGGCAACGTTTCATTGGTCAAAATTTTCCTGAAAATTTTCTACAACGGAATTATAAAACTAATTTCCCTATATCAAATCCAACTTCGGAATCAACAATAGACAAAATTTAATTGATCACAAGTCCTGAATCGTAAACCAAAAGCAATCAGACCCAAGAAAGACAAAATAGAAAAGATTTGCTTAATTTGGCGAAAATTTAATTTCTTTGCAATCAAAACTCAAGGCATGTCCCAGGGTACAATTTCTGGGAAAGTCTCCTCTGATTGGAAGTAAACTTAAATTCAATTAATTCCTTTCTAATCTACTGATATGTAATTTTGTCAGGGCCGAAATTTTGTTCCAGTACAAGAATCATTATGTTCCGTCTCCCCGAGCTATTCTGTATCAGAATACTAAAAATCGTCCAATCTAAAGTTTAGCGCCACTCATCAGTTGGTACCAACAGCTTGAGCATTTTCTTGAATTCAGATCATGTGATTCATTATTAGACAATGGTGTTTTAGATTCAGACTGGCTTAAGTCTGTGATGGGGTAGCATTTTAACACTACATAGGGAGATTGAAAACTTTTTTTTTGCCAACTTTGGTTTAAATACAGGAAGTTATTCTATCTCCGGTGTTTTAAAAAGGGAAGATATTCATGAACTCCCTTTATTCTTCCATCTATTTGCCATTACATGGGAAAGCTCAACAAAGGATTTGAATCTCCATAAGGCAACTGGGTGAACAGGTCCATGTGACCAACAAGAGTTAGTGCTGAATGGACAAAATTTTATGCCACAGATCACTTAACCTTAAACGCCAGGTCCTACCTGGCTGATATTGCAGTGGTAAAGCCACTAAGCATATTTAGAGAGTAGGCTTTGGCTTATCTGACAGATGATGGGTGATAACACTGAAACTTTATCTCTAGTTTCTTCTTAAAACCCATATTAAACAATTCTTGATGGGGCTTTAACCCTGTATTTCATAAAAAGACATTGAAACTCTTATGAAGAGGTTATTACCCCTGCAACATCAACAAAATTCTTATTCAGTCATCCCTATAACCCACACTGGACAGCAAGGGGAGACAAGTACACCTTCACTGACCATACAAACTGACCATTGTACCTAGCAGTTTATCCCTCTTGCATTATTGTTATACTTTTACCAAACTCTTGATTCATTTTTTCAGTTTTTCAGTGTTATTCTTCTATGCTAACAGATCTATCTAAGTCATTACTGTGGTCAACTGGGGCATCTGGAATTAAAATGCAGCTTGAAAATGTTTTAAAACTTAGAAATGCTTTAAAAACATTGTTGTTTGATGACCAAACATGTTAAAACTTGCAACTCTGAATATTCTCCCATGTATGTAGCCTGCTGGTGGCAAGTGAATTTGCCTTTGTGACCAGTGCAGACCAAGACCAGCCTGCACATCAGTGTTCGCTATTCAGTCAGTAACTTTTCCTTGGACACCCCTTTGAGTAATAAGTGATGCTGCCTTAATTGAATGATGGACCAGTCGATCTTAGAAATTTAGCAGCGTAAAGATTAAAGTCTTAAACATATCATGAACTTTGTTCAGTACCTTACCTAAACAGTTAAACCCAAGTATCTTGATCATGCTAAGGGCAACAAAAAGCGGTCTTTATTGGCAGGTCGTCACTGGACTTCACACACTGCAAAACTTAAAAGGGAAATAAAAGTAGTAGCCTCTGTTCAAAGGTGGTCTTTAACACAGGTTTCACTGTAAATCCTTGTTTTGCATCCGTTCCAAAAACAGTCTTTGTGAATTGCCCATATTTCAGACAGAACTGCAATTCAGAGTGTTTTACATGCCTAGAAAATCAAACTACATTAGTTTTTACTACTTTTTCAGATTTAACATTATAAAAAAATATTTCATTTATTTCATTTCCTTAGAATCATTTAGTTCAATAAAAGCTTATTTTACTAAATCATAATCTGTTCAGTGGGATTGTGAGCTACTGTCTTAATGGAATACGCATGCATAATGAACAAAAATCATCGAAACAAAAACTACAGAAATGGCAAAGACTATAAACAATTTTTTTTCTAAATTTCTGAGATTTCTGAACGGATTCCTATGACATTTTAAACACCACTTAAATGACAATAATCTGAAGAAAAAAACATGAAAGACACAGACTAATGAATCTTATTATTCATTCAAGTGAAAGCAAGAAATTATAGATGAATGAAAATTACAAAACACGTTTTTTTTTTCGGTGGATATAAAAGGACGAGATGAAATGGACGCTACTTTCCCTTCATTAGATGTCCCATCTAAGTTAATTCATGTAAGAAATAAATTATTTTGATTTCTATTTAAACAGATGCTATGACAACGATAAAATAGGAAAAATCCCATTGGTTAAAACACGTTTTCACCTGGTTTCATTTTCAATCTACATTGACTTATGGGTACACTGTATGTACAGATGGGTGATCAATGTGAGTTACAGAGTTTTATTGCTGAGCGGTAAGAGGTCGCAAGAGGTCAACCATGATAAAAAGCGCTCCCTACGTATCAAAGTGGTAATAAGATGTAATCTCAAAGCCTTGGTGCGAATTTTCATTTATTTACCATAAAAGGATAAATTGACTTTTTAACATCATTTTTGGACTGATTTGTATCAAACACACTACAGTCTGTTTCTGATCTAATTGTCATTTGTTCCATAATGTGTCTTACTAGCAGTGAAAAGAATTATCGATATAATGAATGGAAGATAAAAACTAATGACTCACTTCCTTTGTTTTTATATTTGTCTGTGACGTTGTTTTTTCCAGCATGTTAAATAACTGATATGTGAAGGCACATAAAATGTGACACTTGTTAAAGATAAAGAGCCATTGATATAGTTGACCATATAATGAAAAATTCACTTTTTTACAGGTAAATAAAATAAAGCCTAAAAGAGGAGTGTAGTAAAACATATATAAAATTTCCCAACATGCATCTTACAACACCACCCACTACCCACTTTTTTGTACCAACTGAATTAATAGCAGATATTTTACATCTGTCCTTGTAAAGAAAAAAAAATAATATAATGAATACTAACAAAAAATACTTTGGATATATTTTTCTCAAAATTAATCCTCACACCCCTCCCTCAATCTACAGGCTTCCATTTTTCCAATGAATTAATCATGGTATAGCTTAGTTATTATTATGCAGCTGGCCTATAATCCCTATTTTATTCTAGATCAACAAAAAAGCTTATTTCCTATTCCTGAATTTAAAACACATATTGAAGAAAAAACTGCAATGTCATCTCTAGAATCTTTCTCAGAGCCAATGATGTAAAGATGAAAGTGAAACTTGTCTTAGAGATTATATTTCATGAAAAAATCATTACTGAAAATATGAGCCGCACCATGAGAAAACCAACATCGTGCATTTGCGACCAGCATGGATCCAGACCAGCCTGCACATCCGCACAGTATGGTCAGGATCCATGCTGTTCACTAATGGTTTCTCTAATTGCTATAGGCATTGAAAGCGAACAGCATGGATCCTGACCAGACTGCGTGGATGCGCAGGCTGCTCTGGATCCATGCTGGTCACAAAGCCACTATGTTGGTTTTCTCATGGCGCGTCTCATATAATCTCTAAAAGGGGCATGCAAAGAACTGACATTATGCAGTGTCAAGATATACTTCAATGACATTTTACAACAAAATAAAAGTTTATTGTTGTAAATGCTCAGGGACAATATAATAATGGTTTTTTGAAGGACAGTGGTATACAAATGTTACATAAAGTCATATTTTGTTACAGTCAAGGACAAAAGTAAATTTATTTTCAGTTTGTATATTTTTTAAAGAAACTGCAACACTACGCAATGACCATAATGAATCTTGTTGCTTAATTAATTTGTTCTCATCGAATGCATGACAATTGCAAGTACAAATGTGTTTCATGCTTGTATGATATACAAAGACATTTCACTGAAGGTGTTATTACTGTATGTTTTCAAAAAATACACAATTGTTCAGACTCCCAGCAATATGCAGGCATGAAAACATTCTGTCATACAGCAGTATAGGTCACTTTGCAATACAACAGCAAAAATATGTAGTTAAAAACACAATTCCTAAATTACAACAGTATATTATATTATAACAGCACAGGGTTCCTTGCAATTAAACAGCACACAATGCATAATTCCATATAAACCAACAGCACACAATGCATTATTTCATACAGGAAGACAGCACACAGTAATGAATTTAAACTTACATTATTTGATTTATTTCATACAATAAAATCATGTCACCTAGTAATAAAACAGAACAGTATATATGACTCCTTGCAATGAAACAGCACAGGGTGCCTATTCCCTTATAACAAAACAGAACAGTATATAACACAGTTCCTTGTGGTAAAAACAGCACAGAATACAATGATATGGTTCAATACAAAAACTGCATATGTCACATGGTTTATTGTAATAAAACAACAAAAAATATATATTTTCTTACTATTTCAAAACAACATATTAAAAGATACATAACATGGTTCCATGCAATCATAAAAAACACATGATACAATGGTGCCTTGCAATAAACAGCACAGAATACAAGAGTTAATGGTGCAACAGCACATGATACAACTGTCTTATCTTTCCATACATGATAACAGAGAACAGCTTTCATGGTGTTGCATGAAAAAGCTGCAATGGCTACACCGTGTCATAAAACATGGCATCACAATACATAATGCCATTAAGTCAGAACAAGATCTAATGTGCAATACAAGCTCATTAAATAATACATGTTCCAGTTGGTCTTCATCATTTTTACAAAAGAAAACATGAAACACCTAAAAGATACAGTTACTTTTTCTCAAAAGCATTTAAAGGTTATCTAAATTCAGTGCCCTTTTCCATAATTTAACCCCACGAAATCAAACTGGTCTCTCCAATACCGTGTTGCATATTTTCTACATCATTTATAGTGCTGATGATAATGCGAGCCGGAGGCCAGAAGGACATTTGTGCACACAGTTATTGAGATAAATGCATTTTTGATAACTGTCAACCGCTAACCAAGGTCACCTAGGGGCAGAAGGGGACAAATGAGTGTCCAGAGAAATAACAGAGGCCATGTGACCACAGATGGTCTGTGGTCATTTAAGACTGAGAAAATGTCAACACCTGCTGGTGGTCACTGCAGGAAAAAACAAAACATAAAAAACAAACACTGGTCAATATCTCTTATCTCATATTGTATCATGATGAATGGAGGGCTGCCCACTGGTCAATAGAGCAGATGGACTCTACAACAGAAGTACTGAATCATGGGTAAACTGAGATTGGCACTGGGTGCATTATGGGTAAATTGAGACTACAGTTAAATTTGGCATGATGTTTATCTTGGAAGCAATGACATCTAATGGTACTAAAGATACTATTGCTTTAAAATCCAAAAACTGAGGTTTCCCATGCTGACGAACAATACATGTATAAAAGAACTTTGACATTAGATTTTAAAGGTATATTTGATGGTTTCCACTGCACAGTTGTGCAGCTAGGCATATAGCATCTTTCGAGTCATCATACTTTAGCTGGGGTCTAGTACGGTTGACCACACTATCTACAGAAAAAATGGCTGGAGAAAAAGCCAGAGTAACAAAGTTAAAAAGAGTTATTGCAAGACTTAGTGTGCTTTACTTTCTGCCCAACCATAGAGCACTAGTACATCACTTCTATTACATGTAAGACTATTACATCACTGATATTACACTATTACATCACTTGTATTACAATTATAACACTTTTACATCACTTGTATTACATGTAAGACTATTGCATCACTTCTATTACATGTAAGACTATTACATCACTGATATTACATTATTCCATCACTTGTATTACAATTGTAACACTTTTACATCACTTGTATTACATGTAAGACTATTGCATCACTTCTATTACATGTAAGACTATAATATCACTCCTATTACATGTAATATATGTTATATCACTTTTGGCTATACATTGTTTTATACCTTTAAATATCTACAATTGGAAAATTCATCTATATCTTTGTAAAAGGGAGATAATAAGGTTTTTTTTATAAACAATGCAAAAATTGGCACAAGTTGTGGTATTTTTGTTTTGTTTAACAGTCTAAGAACAGTTTTAACTAGTTACACACAAAACAGGAAAAATATCTATCAGAAATTCCTTTATTTACAAAAACTAGTTTTCATCACTTTTTTTTCACATACATAATTATATATGATGAAGTCGTTTCCATGTAAAAATTTTCAAAAACTTTTTTGCTACCAAACACAACAAAATAAACAGGGATTTTTACTGACCTGCATGATTATCTTTTTCAAGCTTTGATGGAAAATTGTTATTTTTTCTATTTTTCAAGTGGGCCATCTAGATCTACCTTGAATGTTGAAATCTCACAATTTTGTGCAGCAGCCTATCATTTCAATTGTTAATATTTGACACTTTCATGTAGTTTCAGTATTCTGAATATGTATATTTGAAAAACAACCGCCAGAAATTGTTCCTTTACATGCTTACGTCAATGAAAGTATTCTAATGCTTACAGCACCTAAAAAAAGTTAAACTGTCAGAGTCTAACTAAAGAAATGGCTCAAATCAAAGAACTATAAAATAAATAGATTGGCAACTTGAAAGGCATATAGAGCAAATCTCGCCAACCTCCCGTGACAAAAAAACGAGATCTCGTTACCGGAAGTGGCGCTTTCTCCACGCGCCATTTTGTATGCGAAAGCAATTATTCATCGGTAAAATAATTATCACCGTATGACCACGCTTCTTTCGATGGCAAAAACCCCCTGTACTTCGTGTCTTAAGACCATTTCTCATTGAACTAATTTTGTTTTAGAAGCTAACATGTATTTTAAATGTAGTTTTAAAGGTACAAATTGTAACTGCATGCTCGCCGATGTTTGTTTTTAGTAAGATAACGCCGAATCACGCTCTGACACGAGCTCACGCGAGATTACAGCCAGTTGCCATTCTGTGTATTTTATACTTCTTTGCTCAAATTGATAAAAAAAAATTTGGAATCTATGCCCAGCTAAAATATGAAACAACTCTTTCAAGCCAGTGAAAACATAGCTTTCACATTAATACTGTTTTATAATGAGAAAAAATATTCATAGATTCCAGAGCCATTATTTAAGCACAAAGGCAATTTTGATGATAAACTGACCATATGAATCATTACAGTGCTACTTCTCATCACTCGTAAGGGTGTTTGTGGCCATCTTACTGGTCAATAATAATGAGTTTTCATTATTACATTATCAATGCCCAATTATGGTCATTTCCAGATTATTGTACTGTAATGGATATCTTTTAAATAGCTGTTAAATAATACACTGAATTGTCCAACCAAGAATGCCGTAGGGACCGCCGAACAAAACTCCATTCTTTATTTTCCATTGTCCATGTGTAAAAACCTGTTTCAAGGGTTATGAAAGTGCTAATGATATCGCAAAATGCAATTATCATTTACGGAAAAAAATGTTTTTTGTCGAATTAATGAAGTACCGTTCTTTTACGACATATCAGTCACCAGAATCAGATTTTTTCTTTGAAGAACACTTCTTCTGTCATTTTATGTGAAAAAAAGCCTTAAAAATCATCTCTCATTGAATATTGAGTAAGTAAGTTATTCAAAAGGTCAATTTTGATTTTTTTTTTTCAAATAAAAAACGCTATTATTTTTTCATCTGATCTCAGTGAGAACAAAAATGTATAGTTGAAATTCTTGAAATGAAGTTGATTGCCACGAAGAGAAACATAAATACATGTCTTTTTGTAGATGATGTCTCCACATAAAGTTCATTGTAGTTAATCAGTTAAAATGAAAGAAACAAGTAAAAACGCCCCCGACACAGACCTTATGGCACTATGTTATATATAGTAAGCATTTTTGCTACTAATCTTAACATGTTTTAAACCTGCAGTACAGGAACATGATTCTAGCATAATAATATAAGTTTGGAGACCAGTCTGATTCTAGGATAATAGACCAGTCTAACTCTAGGGTTACAAATAAAATTAACTATGGAGACCAATCTGATTCTAGGTTAATGAAGTTACGTTTGGATGAAGTTAAGTTTGGAGACTGAGACTCACAAAGCATCCTTGCCATTGGTCAATTCAACAAGAATCAGGTGTCAAAATTGTATGACATGGAAGGACAGACAGACGGACAGTTCAGACACGATAATGCCGCACTGGTCTTGATCAACAATTAGGGGCCATAAAAGTTGGTTTTAGGAACAGCCAATCAGTACCTTTAGTTTGAGTCTGGTCATCCAACTAAATGTTATCACTCTGGACCAAGTGCCAAACAAAACAGCATATAATTTCACCACAGCGTATCCTGAAATGCATCTGACAGTGACTAACTTAAACTAATAAGACTGGTAGGTTCAAACTGACTAACCAAATCCAGTTTCACTATTGCAGAACCAGAAGGAGTATTTAAAACACACTGCACTCCTTCTGCCTGAGGTTATAAAAACTATATTTGGAGACCAGTCTAAAATCTCAAGCATCTGACTGGTTGATTCTGAGCACAGTTTTACAACTGACCAATAGCATGGCTGCATTCTGATACTTAAGTCTCCAAACCTTGGACCATTGTATGGTAATTTAAGTCTTTCAACAATGTTTTATTATGCCCTTTCTCAACAGTAATTACTCTAATCTTGCACATTCACTATCTTTAAAAATGTAACTAACATTTCAAACACACTGACATTTCAGAGAACACATATTCAGTCTGACATTTCCCAGAAAAGATTTAAAATAGACACTTATACGACAGACCTTCTCAATGTCAATTCTAACAAGGATCACTAACATGTTATAAGGACTATTCACTGACATTCATATACAAACAACTGGGAAAAGGATCCTCAGCTAACATTTATAGGACCAATCAATGACATTCTTAAAGAAACATTTCAAAATGGACCATTTGAAGACATTCCTAAAGGGACACTTTAAAAGTTATCATTAAGTGACATTATTAAAGTGACATTTCAAAAACTAGACCCTTAACTGACACTCCAAATGAGACATTTCAAAAATGGACAACTAACTGACATTCCTATGTGACATTTCAAAACTGGACCATTAACTGACATTCCTAATGAAACATTTCAAAAATGGACCTTTAACTGACATTTGAAAAAATAATGACTTTCAAATTGCTTGCCAAAACAACAGATAATATATAGACATATTTTTTAATGACAAAATGTTTCCTTCTGGGCCATATTAAAAAGCATAAATCTTAATACCGCAATCATCAAAGTGCAATTCACCATATATCACAATGCATTTGCATGGTGAAGTCAATCTTGTGACAAAATTTACACATAAGTGATAAATGAGACTTTGTAGACAGAGTGTTTAAAAATTCATCACTTTAAAACATTGTGACAAAGCATCTCTAAACCATCTTCTAACCCAAGGGACAGCTAAGAAAGTGTCCGGACAAATTGATGTATATTCTCTTAGGTTCTAAGAAAATTGCTATGCTAGATCGTGAATGTTACAAATTATACCGAGAGAAACTCGCTTCCACACAATTTTATATATACCTTATTTGACAAATTTGTTTTGCAAGCATCTCTAACAATGTATATTTGTACTATTTTCAGCAAAACAACAATAAAGTTCTGCAAAATGACTGTCGGCGATGGAATTATAACAACTCATGGGATACCGTTTGCATGCACTAATAGGAAACAGAAGCAGTTACTGAAAGATATGTTTTCATTTACAATTTATTTCATGCAGTGGCAGGAATGGGATGTCAAATTAATTTAGTTAGTTACCCTCACAATTTTTACAGTTGGAGCAAAAAAACCCAGATGACTGGGGGCTAGTGAAATTTTTTTGCCAAAATGCTTTCTGTTCATATGTCAACTAGCTTAGGAAGACTAGTCTCTCCAAACCAAAGCATTTGATTGGTTGTTTCCGAGCATAAACTTGAAAGTAGTCAATCACAAGGTCCGATTCTGAGACTCTTTTCTCCAAACTAAGTTTTAAAACCTAGCGGCAAGATTTAGTCAATGGTATGTCTCTGTGGTAAAGAAATAATTATTCTGCTAGTAAAATACATTGTAAGATCAACATATCATCAATACCAGAAAAAGAACAACAAAAATAGAATTTAAACAACCTTTTACAACACATTTAGGACAAATGGTGAAAATAATTCAAGGGGAGAGAACTATACTGTAAACATACTAGTATACTGCTTTTCCTTGATGAAATACAGGCTTTTTAACCCAATTTATGTTTTACTTGCAAATCATACTAGCTGAGTTGGTCATTAATTTGCACCTTTTTTCTGGCAGTTTAGAAAAGGGAGTGTAAAAACTAGCAGATGCAGATAAATAAAATGAAAAACAAAACATCCTATTTCTTGTTTTCTTTTTCATTTCTTTTACCTGCTATATTTCCCCAACTACTAACTGATGTTTAGACTGAATGAAAGCTTGTTTCTCCAAGATAAACGTTATAGGTGAGAGGAACATATTGTTATATTTTCTGCGGAATTATTTTTTTCCCCCCAGAATGCATCTATCTTTCATATCCACACTTATCAGAAGTGCTAGACTGCGGGATCAGTCTTTATCCCCGAAAAATGCAGGAAATCTCGACTTCATTATCTCTTTACTTTTTATTGCAACTTGAAAAATTTATCACTTAATGTAATGCACCAATGGTGAGCAGGGAGAGTATAGCTCACTGATTCAAACCTGATTTACTTGATAATGAGTCCTCTTGATTATTGAGAACTTGTTTCATATTTAATGTGGCGATAAGTCTGCATCCTAACCCAGTGTAAAGTCAGTACACATTTAACATTATTTCACAAAAAATAAAAGTCATCCCCCCCCCCACCTCTAAGCACTCCCCACCCCCAACCCCATGAACTTTAACAAATTTCATGCATATTGATCCTTCTTCATTTATTTAAATACTGAATGTTGTAAAAAAAAAAGAAAACAGTAAGATCTAAATAGTACATGATAAAATTTAAGAAAATTCATAAAAATTTGCATGTTAATAAAGTAATTATTTCTTCTTGCCTTAAGATCGTGTTTGCGGTTTATAATATGCCCCAAATATTTCAACACTTTATCCTGTTTGACTTTATTATTCATATAATGTTTTTTATTTATCTAATTACCATCTGTATTTGATTATGTCATGGCTGCATTTATTAAACATATTGAAATGACATTATTTAACTTCTTATTTACAATAAACAAACTGTTGCGAAAGAATTAAATAATTCATAGTGTCGAAACGCCTTTCATATGAAAAATATAATGAAGGAGAAGCAAAATAATGTAACATTTTTTTCAGTCACATGGCCAAAAAATGGAAATCATTTCTTGAATTCTCAGTTTTTTCTTTGATAAATTAAACTTTTCCAGTAAAGGTTAAATAAGGCCATATCAAATTGAAAGAAAAATGAAAAAAAAAAATCTGTGAAAAACTTTAATCAAATTTAAAGTACAGTGTACTTGTACTTAGATTTGTTAATGTTTCTATGTGTATTAATATTTTTTACAAATTATACAGTTTCTTCTCCCAAAACTATTTGTTGTTGTTGTGTTGTTCTTGTTTTAGTTGTATTACAAAACATTCTCTCCAAAGATTGAACTCCCATAACTTAATTAACTTAATTTCTATAAACTTTCAAAGAAAACAAAATGAAAACTGTAAAAAAACGAACTTAAAGACCAACTTTTTTACTTTACAACAAACCCGTTGGAGACCTCAACAATTAAGTGCTCAAGCCAGGACAATGCCTACACTCTCCCTTTTCTCAAGAAAATCTTATCTCTTTGGAAAAATTGCCAAGAATTCTGCAGAAAATGGCCGACATTTATGCGATAGTGTAACACCCTGAATCGCTGGGCACATCAATGTCAAAAGCAGGCGTGAGTCCCTGAGAGTTCTTGACAGGTAAAGTTGTTTGTTCGTATATAATATAGCCGTTGCAGGCAAAAAAAAGGTACAATTAAGTGTAAAATTTTACAGTCTGATCTGTTTTGCATACGGTTACTGCTACAAAGCATTTCTTGTCAAATTTGATTTTTGTAGAGAATTAATATCAAACTTATACAGCACAGAAATTGTGCCAGGTGTATGTTATTTATTATCTACAAACTCAAGTTACGTTTTACAAAAAATTTCTTGTTACGGGTAATATTAGGTTGAATTTTCAAGTCATGTATTCCGTAAGTTTGAGTTACTAGGTTGGAATTTTAAGATACTAAGTTGAAATTTGACTTACATATGTGCGTAACTCAAAATTTTGAGTTAAAAACTCGAAATTTGAGTTTAATAAATAAAACCGCCCTGGCACTAATGCTCTTCCGTAAACTTGTACACTGCAATGAAGTTTTATCACCGTATTCTTATTATTATCACCTGCAAATAAAATATCTGTCAAAAGTGTACAGATTTTCCATATTAAATATCAAAATTTTAAGTGAGTAAAATTTTCAGAGTGGAGACACTTGTTATTCATTGTTTAAGGGTGATCAATGCCATGTGATATAACATGCCTGTGCATCATCCTGGTTATCAAAACTTTATGGCAATATTTTTGTGTTCTTTTTACTTACATTCTTTTGTTTCATATTGTTGTTTGAGTGAAAGAAAATGCAGAATAAAATTAAATTTGGAATAATTTATAATATTATAAATTTGTCTGGAAATTAAAAGGTCCTTGTTTTGGACACAGTAAAAGTGCAGTGGTCAGTACATCAGTACATTAAGTATTAACCAAGTTACCCGAAACATCATGAAAAAACTTTTGTATAAAATGACTTAAATGTGGCCCAAAAATTGTTGCAACTTCATCATTTTATTTTTCAAATTAATAGTCTTTTTTTAAATCTTCAACTGTCATATCACTCAATGTTACTGAATATATGGTGCAACTGACAGTTTAAACTCATTTTGTATTTTGGAAATTAACCAAAGTTTTGATGAAACAGGATAATGTTTCAATAAAACAGGATGATTTTAGTTAAATCCTGTAAATGATCTCAAAATGATTAGCCAGAATTAGAAATCTCAAGAATCTCAAGAAAACGGACATTCATAATCTTAGGTCATCAAACCAACACCCAAATTCACATGTCATCCTGTACATCAGTCTTAAGAAGTTTGTGGTCAAATATATTTCAAGTTGTATATTACCTAAAAATCTTTAAAGGTGTACAAGTCCAGATTCTTTTTTCTTTTTTGTCTCATTTTTTTAAATCTAAACAGTACTCTGTGATAATTGAAAATAAAGAGAAACTAATTTTGAACAGTTACATGTAATTTAATGATTAAAACTTAAATAAATAGAAAATCTATCTATCATTCACTTTAAAATTAAGGTATAAAAATAGTAAATTACATGAATTTTTATAACACCTTGATAATACTGGTTCATGATAAACATTTATTGTATGATAATGACGTGAATATTAAAGTTTAATGATATTCACAAATATTATCATACAGTAAGTATTCTTTTTAAAACAAGAGGACCATGATGGTCCTGAATCGCTCACCTCTTCCCACATGACCCAGTTTTGAGTATGACGTCGTTTTTTCTATTATTGAACATAGTGACCTAGTTTTTGAGCTCATGTGACCCAGTTTTGAACTTGAATTAGATATTATCAAGATAAAAATTCTGACCAACTTTCATGAAGATCCATTGAAAAATATGGTCTCTAGAGGGGTCACAAGGTTTTTCTATTATTTGACCTATTGACCTAGTTTTCGAAGGTACGTGACTGTGTTTTGAAATTTATCTAGATATCATCAAGGTGAAAATTCAGATCAATTTTCATGAAGATCCATTGAAAAATATGGCCTCTAGAGAGGTCAAAAGATTTTAATAATTTTAGACCTACTGACCTAGTTTTTGACCGCAGCTGACCCAGTTTCAAACTTGACCTAGATATCATCAAGAAGAACACTCAGACCAACTTTCATACAGATCCCATGAAAAGTATGGCCTCTAGAGATGTCACAAGGTTTTTTTTATCATTTGACCTACTGACCTAGTTTTTTGTGGCATGTGACCCAGTTTCAAACTTGACCTAGATATCATCAAGGTGAACATTCTGACCAATTTTTATGGAGATCCATTCACAAGTATGGCCTCTAGAGGTCACAAGGTTTTTCTATTTTTAGACCTACTGACCTAGTTTTTGACCGCACATGACCCTGTTTCAAACTTGATCTAGATATCATCAAGATGAACATTCAGACCAATTTTCATACAGATCCCTTGAAAAATATGGCCTCTAGAGAGGTCACAAGGTTTTTCTATTATTTAACCTACTGACCTAGTTTTTGATGGCACATGACCCACTTTTGAAGTTGACCTAGATATCATCAAGGTGAACATTCAGACCAATTTTCATGAAGATCTCATGAAATATATGGCCTCTAGAGAGGTCACAAGGTTTTTCTATTTTTAGACCTACTGACCTAGTTTTTGACTGCACATGACCCTGTTTTGAACTTGACCTAAATATCATCAAGATGAACATTCAGACCAATTTTCATACAGATCCTACGAAAATTATGGCCTCTAGAGAGGTCACAAGGTTTTTCTATTATTTGACCTACTGACCTAGTTTTTGACTTCACGTGACCCACTTTCGAACCTGACCTAGATATCATCAAGATGAACATTCAGAACAATTTTCATGAAGATCTCATGAAATATATGGCCTCTAGAGAGGTCACAAGGTTTTTCTATTTTTAGACCTACTGACCTAGTTTTTGACCGCACGTGACCCAGTTTTGAACTTGACCTAGATATCATCAAGATGAACATTCCGACCAACTTTCATACAGATCCCATGAAAAATATGGCCTTGAGAGAGGTCACAAGGTTTTTCTATTATTTGACCTACTGACCTACTTTTTGGTGGCACGTGACCCACTTTCGAACTTGACCTAGATATCATCAAGTTGAACGTTCTGACCAATTTTCATGAAGATATCGTGAAATATATGGCCTCTAGAGAGGTCACAAGGTTTTTCTATTTTTAGACCTACTGACCTAGTTTTTGAGGGCACGTGACCCAGTTTCGAACTTGCCCTAGATATCATCAAGGTGAACATTCTGACCAATTTTCATGAAGATCTTGTGAAATATATGGCCTCTAGGGAGGTCACAAGGTTTTTCTATTTTTAAACCTACTGACCTAGTTTTTGACGGCATGTGACCCAGTTTCGAACTTGACCTAGATATCATCAAGTTGAATGTTCTGACCAATTTTCATGAAGATCTCGTGAAATATATGGCCTCTAGAGAGGTCACAAGGTTTTTCTATTTTTAGACCTACTGACCTAGTTTTTGAGGGCACGTGACCCAGTTTCGAACTTGCCCTAGATATCATCAAGGTGAACATTCTGACCAATTTTCATGAAGATCTTGTGAAATATATGGCCTCTAGGGAGGTCACAAGGTTTTTCTATTTTTAGACCTACTGACCTAGTTTTTGACCGCAGGTGACCCAGTTTCGAACTTGACCTAGATATCATCAAGATGAACATTCTGACCAACTTTCATAAAGATCCCATGAAAAATGTGACCTCCAGAGTGGTCACAAGCAAAAGTTTACGGACGGACGCACAGACGGACGACGGACGGACGAAGGACGACGGACACCGCGCGATCACAAAAGCTCACCTTGTCACTTTGTGACAGGTGAGCTAAAAACATGTTGCCCGACTAAGCCGATACTTCATTGTTACTCAGCAGCATCTGTTTCTTATATTGTAGTAATATCTTTAAATAATCATCATACTAAATACTCGGTTACTGTGATGTCTGAAAAACCAGTTATAAAACCTTTTAAACATACATGAAAACAAAGGGTTTGAGGGCTTTTCCCTCTATTATTTGACCACACCAACATTCTTAATGTTTGGCCTAATACAGAGTTTCACTGAATTTTAAAATCAAGCGATAAAATTTTAAACCGCAATGCATAAATATAATTAATCTATTTACATCATAAACACCTACACTGTGTATTTTCTACATGCAAAAAAACATTTTATGGGCAAACGGGCAAATCATTCATCAACATTTAAACCACCTTTATATAAAACAAAAGTGGACATGGGTTTTACGTCATGAATTTTGAATTCATAATGAGCGGGCACAGACATAATCAGTTTAAAAAACAATTGAGCCATGCCATGAGAAAACCAACATAGTGGCTTTGCGACCAGCATGGATCCAGACCAGCCTGCGCATCCGCGCAGTCTGGTCAGAATCCATGCTGTTCACTAACAGTTTCTCCAATTCCAATAGGCTTTAAAAGCCAACAGCATGGAGCCTGACCAGACTGCGCGGATGCGCAGGCTGGTCTGGATCCATGCTGGTCGCAAAGCCACTATGTTGGTTTTCCCATGGCACAGCTCAATTAATGGTTTGATGATTTGAAATTTATTTTAAACTATTTAAGTTCTCTTCAAGTCGTTAGAATTAAATAAATTTTCATGTTTGAAGATTAAACTAACCTAAATTAACTATTAGACTAACAGTCTTCTTGTGGAGGCTGCATTTCTAAAAGAAGATTTCTTTTGTATATAATGACAATCCTCGGGATAAGACCTTCCACCTTTAAGGTAGTTCTTCATGTTTGATACATTATACTGGAAGTAACCGAGTAATGTCATTTGTCCATTTTGTCCAGATAACAGAGACAAAAGCCTCGTTTTGGAATATGAAAATCAAGATCATTTTATATTTAATGGCAACCTATGAGTAATTTTATTAAAATGGTAACATTACTGTCTTTTTAAAGATAAAATATGTTATTTAATAAATTTTAAACGTTACAAAATTAAAATTATGTCTTAAAAGTCAGCCTGAAATATGCGTTCTCTTAAATATCACAGGCAGATATCACAAAAACAAGCGCCTAGACCTGCGAATTTTATTTCACCATATCTTTATTAACAATTGTGAGAAGTTTAATATAAAGTGAAAATTTCTGTTCATGAAAAGATCACTTTAGACTTCCAGGATAAAAACCTGCATGAGGTCCAAATTTTTCAAATCAATATTGCAAAAAATCAAGCACAAGACCATATGAGCCGCGCCGTGAGAAAACCAACATAGTGGCTTTGCGACCAGCATGGATCCAGACCAGCCTGCGCATCCGCGCAGTCTGGTCAGGATCCATGCTGTTCGCTTACAGTTTCTCTAATTCCAATAGGCTTTGAATGCGAACAGCATGGATCCTGACCAGACTGCGCAGATGCGCAGACTGGTCTGGATCCATGCTGGTCGAAAAGCCACTATGTTGGTTTTCACATGGCACGGCTCATATCTCTTTTTTTCTTTGCCCTATTTTCAAAGTATATTCTGATGTATTGAAAAATCACAGCTTAATCAAATTTCACATTGTAGAAAAAATTATCCTAACATGCAGAACTACCTTAAACAATTCTTTATTTCACACATAATGAGGCAGAAAGTAATTTCTGAAGGGGACATAATTCTTGGAGTAAAGCCCACTTAAAGCGCATCTATGTCAAGTAGACATAATTGAGCCGCACCATGAGAAAACCAACATAGTGCATTTGCGACCAGTATGGATCCAGACCAGCCTGCGCATCCGCTGGTCACAAATGCACTATGTTGGTTTTCTCATGGCATGGCTCATATTATATGTTCTATTTCATTTTTGTTTTGTTTCTCCTGAAATAATTTTCTAGACCATCAGTGACTCCTTGGTCAAACATTATCATCTAACTAATAAACAGACACAAGAATCTAATTGTTCACTTTTTTCAGCCTTAGAAAAATCACTAAGCTCAGTTTTCCTCATACTAAAGGGATTGTGTCTTAATGATACGCACATGCAGGTATTTGAACATTTTGCCTGAAAAAGAGGAAAGGTCAGTTATGAACAATATATGTATATTTTTTTAATTTCATTATATTTGTACAAGGATGTCTATACTACAACACGCGTATTGACTGCCAAATAAGCTCATTCTTGTATTACATATTTAATCTTTATTTTGACCATAAAAAAGTAGTCCCTCAACTAGTCTTGTGCATACAAATCCGCCTAAATAATCTATTACAAAAACCGCAGCTGTAGGAATACCTAAATTTAACCCACTGCAAATCCTAATCAATATATTGAAGTACCCTCGTCAGGTTAGATATTTTAAACTTTTATTTGACCAAAAATCAACATGCTTCCTACACCGACACTCACTATAGTGCAACATGCAGATAACCTTGAGGGCGAAAAGTTCCGCATTGCAAAAAGTAAGGCTAAATAAAAAATTTCTTTGTTTATTGTGAGCTTTACTTTGTTATTTATTATATCTGTTTTAAGTGAAAAAAAGTTTATAATGTTTATCTGAATCGTATTAGAGTACATATTCTGTACCAGACTTTCTATTACCTCTCACTTGATTAGGTTACTTTACTAAGAAAATCTGTTGTATGACCAGATTCGCAAAACCTTCACAAGGGATACGACGAAAATCAGGTTTGAGCTATGACCTCTGAGTTAGGCTGTGTTACTTCTCTAGCAGCCCTGGTCAGTATAAAATAATCAAAATCACTTGTGTGAGTATGAAATACAAAACCTTCAGGCGGGACGTTGGCAGATCTGGCAGAAGTGAATTAGGCAAAAGGGTCTAGCCCCTTATTGCAATATGACAGCATTTTCAAATCATCTCTAGCCACTAATAATTTGTGTTAAAAAATGCATCTATATATAATGTAAAGAACAAAAACAAAATTTATGCCAATATGAGATTAATACAATAAAGTTCATCACAATGCTGACCATTTGTTTATACTAAAAAAAACAAAATTAGAATGCAAAAATGTAACATTGTTTCTCATATTTTTTGTTTTTAGTTTATAGCAACCATCAATTCTGATGCATAATAGCTGAATTTATAATTTCCGATAACTAAATGTAATATTAAACACAATTCATATCCTATATCATTATGTAGGTGGACTGTCAAAAAATGCATATCCTGGTACTGCATTTTTTTTCTTTCAAAGTGTGGGTAACTTTAGATAGTAGGAAGATATCTAAAGATATCATAATATCATTAGAAACAGTTTTGAAGCATATGCCTTCAGGTTATCTTTAGTGCTAGAACATTTGCACTTTGCAAATTCTGTCAGTGATTTCATTTAATTACCTCAACAACAACAACACAATTAATGCCCATAATGAAAAGTATTAAGGGCAGGTAACTCTCTATTATGACTAAGCAATATCAGGTTAATCACAATATTATGCAAAATATTAATATAATTTAACTTCTTTTTAAAACTAGTCTGTATCAAAATTGAAAATTTGTTTGGTCTTGCAAAAGAAAATGAAATTCGAGAAAAAGCCCTTTGATAATTAAAATTCTGTCAATTCTTCAAAATGGTTAGGAGATCTTGTTTCTCATGTGTTTATGCCTATTCAAATGGTTTAAGGACGCAAGATTTAACCGATAATGAAAAAAACAACTTTTTTACTGCCCCTAATGAGATTTCAAAGCTTAAATAAATTTCGACAAATTTTCAAACACAATGGGATCAGTCCTTAATCTTTTAACAAAATGACTGGTCACATCTTAGAGAGAAGTTTGTTATTCGTCCATCTGACATTTTGTCACTTTTTGTCAATAAAATTAAGAAGGATGTAAAAAGAGGAGAAATTTAAATGAGGTACCAAGGAAAAGTGAAAACACAAGATCAATATTGCTGGACATCAAAAGCAGGGCAATTTATCATTCTTCATTGATCACCAAAAACTAGGAAACTTGAAGGAGAAGAAGAGCAGAAATAATGCCTTCTTAGATTTCCTCTTATTGTATGGACATGAAAAAAGACCTACAATAATGATCCAAAATAAAGATAAGGCTTGATCTTGTGTAATATTGAATTACTTCTCCTGTCTGACCAGCTCGAAATAGATAGACCTCCAGACAGGTGCTCCCCTGGCTCACAAGTTCAATTCCATGGTGTGGCAAATATCCAGAAATTTGTTTTTTGTTTTTGTTGTCACACTGACAAAATCACAGGTCATATGGCGACTCTCTAGCTTTTCAATGGCGGAGGAAGATCCCCAAGTGCCCCTCTGGGCATTTTTTCATCACGGGCAGGCACCTGGGTAGAATCACCTACCTTCTGTTAGCCAGCTGGATGGCTTCTACACGTGTAGAATTCAATGCCCAGAGACAGGCTCAAACCCACATCGGTCAGGGGCAAGTGATTTGAAGTCAGCGGCCTTAACCACTCGGCCATGGAGGTCCCAATATCCAGAAATGTAAAACAGTTTCCAATATGTGACAACCTTGGCCATTTTGACCATCTCCTTGGCAAAACATGTTCAAGTCTGGCTACAGACATTACAGAATGACCGAATTTTCACATAAGTGGTTAAAACTTTGCATTAAAATATTATAATGGTTACAAAAAAAACTTGAAAGTAGACGTTTCTAAGTTCATTTGCATCATATAGTGATTCATACCTATGGATCATAAATTTCCACCTAACTGGCATGTTTCACACTGTAAACAGCATAAATTATACTAAAACATGACAAAGGGATAGTGAAAAATAGTGCATTTTGACTTCCATTTTGGGCTTGTAACTTTTAACCACCTCCGCCAAAAACTGCGTAATATGACAAACAATTACAACCAGAAATCACAGTAAATAGTTAGGGATGATAATCTACTGGCCTAATCCTGAAGATCATTCTGGAACACAAATACAGAAAAGGAGCAGGTAGTGTAGTGGTCAAATTAGCCAAATGTGGTGATGAAACTGCTACACACAGACTTAGTGCTACAGTGATAAAATCATAGCCAGATTCAGTTCTTTTTATTTTCAGAAAGGCTCAAAAGTGTAGTGGTCAAGCTTATTTCAGTCAGGTTCAGTACTAAACAAATAGCTGAAGAGATTTAGCTAATTTCTGCCAGGTTCAGAAGTGTAGTGATTAAACTAATTTCAGCCAAGCTCAAAATGTTGTGATCAACATTAAATTTCAGCCAGGTTCAGCAGGAGAATAATAGATGCAGTAATAAAGCTCATTTCAGCTAGACACAGTGGTAGACTTACAGCTAGACACAGTGGTAGACTTACAGCTGTTCTGATAAGCTAATTTCAGCCGAGCACAGTGGTAGACTTACAGCTGTTCTGATAAGCTAATTTCAGCCGAGCACAGTGGTATATTAACAGATGATCAAGCTAATTTCAGCCAGGCGTATTGGTAGACTTACAGCTGCTATGATAAGCTTATTTCAGCCAGGCACTGTGGTAGACTGATATCTAGTGATCAAGCTCATTTCAGCCAGGCACTGTGGTAGACTGATATCTAGTGATCAAGCTCATTTCAGCCAGGCACTGTGGTAGACTGATATCTAGTGATCAAGCTCATTTCAGCCAGGCACTGAGGTAGACTGATATCTAGTGATCAAGCTCATTTCAGCCAGGCACTGTGGTAGACTGATATCTAGTGATCAAGCTCATTTCAGCCAGGCACTGTGGTAGACTGATATCTAGTGATCAAGCTCATTTCAGCCAGGCACTGTGGTAGACTGATAACTAGTGATCAAGCTAATTTCAGCCAGGCACTGTGGTATACTGATATCTAGTGATCAAGCTCATTTCAGCCAGGCACTTTGGTAGACTGATATCTAGTGATCAAGCTAATTTCAGCCAGGCACTGTGATAGACTGATATCTAGTGATCAAGCTAATTTCAGCCAGGCACTGTGGTAGACTGATATCTAGTGATCAAGCTCATTTCAGCCAGGCACTGTGGTAAACTAATGCCTGTTGTCATAAGCTAATTTAA
Source organism: Mercenaria mercenaria (assembly GCF_021730395.1). Taxonomy (NCBI): domain Eukaryota; kingdom Metazoa; phylum Mollusca; class Bivalvia; order Venerida; family Veneridae; genus Mercenaria; species Mercenaria mercenaria. Next base: position 34,088,544 of record NC_069361.1, on the reverse strand, counting down.
GCCAGAATCATAGATGTAGTGATCAACTTAATTTCTGTCAAGCCTAAGCTAATTTCAGGAAGGTTCAGAATCACATTTGATCTGTACTGATCAAGTTTACATTTAAGCCAGGTTCACAGATGTAGTGATCAAGCAACTTTCAGTCAACTTTGTTTTTTGTTTTGTGTTTAGCGCTGCAATTTTAAACAATATTTCAGTTATGTAAAAGGGCAGGCAGTTAAGCTAACCATTGCAGTGTTCCTGGATTCTGTACCAGTACTAACCTATTCTCTACAACTAACTGCCAGCTTCTCTACATGCATCAGAAGTGGAGGACAATAATAATGATTTTAGACACAATGTCTTCTATCAAATCATCACAGAGAACAATTATGCTTTACCAATGAACTGAACTCACAACTCCATGATCCATAGATCTGAGCTCTCCCTACTGAGCTAAATGATTTAGCTGCCCACAGGTGCAGTGATCTAGGCTTAGTTCCAGCTTGATTCAGATGCATATTAAGCTAGTTTCAGCAAAGTTCAGATGTGCAGTGATCAAGCTAATTTCAGACATGTTCAGATAATGTAATTCAGTAAAGTAAAGAGCTATATGGCTCTTCACAATTTAGCATTATAATTTTCCTTCATGGGTCATTTTTTCATAATAAATTTCATTTTTAGCCTTTATAAATAACTAACATACATATATTGGACTTTTCTTTAAACCTCTTCACACTGAAAATAAATCTTGCGTCACAGTTTCAAATCGACTGATACTTAATCCTAAAATGCAAACAAGGACAAGTGTCTAGTTTATGTCGACCTGTCACTGGGACAATTTCAATATTTTGTTTGTCTGCCAAAAATACCTTTAAGAACTGACCAATCACTGCACAGATTTCTATTTACTGCCTTTTACAATATTTATTTCAACAGACTGACCCTGGTTGACCCCTCCTAGTTTGGTTGTCCAGGTCTTGATATGTCTGCATAAATTAAATCGTGTTCACTTCAATACTCTACTAAGTCCTTATAAATCTATAAAGCTTTACAGGCCTATGATATTACGTCCACGGTTACGATATGTGGTGATATTTGATATAGCGCTACTTTGTCGGGTTTGCACAATACGGACTGTATACCTGAGTGCACACTGATCAATGCAGGACACAGCAACAGGACAATGGACCTGCCTACATTTATCATCGGCTTATTGCAAGGACTTTTACCGATTCATTGCACAAGGATAGGTAATAATTTAAACCGCACCTACCAATACAAATATTCAAAAAAATTTAATCCAGCTCTGGTCAAATCAGTTTACCCAATGTCTTTGATACATAAAATGAAAAAAAAAAGTTTGCACATAATTTTTTTTTCAAACAACGGCAATATTCCAGTTAGCGGTTTATAAAATAGTGATTTAAGAGTATGTTGCATGTAAAAAAGAATTGATCCTGCCTTTTATCAAGTTAATTGTCAAAAAAAATATTAAGAGATAAAAACTGGCTTTTTCAGAAAATGAACAGCTAAAATATAATACATTAAGGATTATTACTTTCATCCAAAAAATTTTCCTGTCAATTAAAAAAGGTGATAAGGCAGTCTTTGAGGGGAATGTCAAAATCAACTCTGTCGTTGACCTCTTTATATATATCTTCCATAACAAACCCCTTCATAAAATCTATTTGGATAAAATTTTCATGTAGGTAATTTGTGGGCAAATTAGACACACTTCCCCATGAAATAAATCAAATGTGCAGTTTCAAATGACCATGTTACCAAAAACAGCGTGAAATATGATCAGTAGCCCAGTCCTAAAACTACTTTGGTTTAATTATAGACCACAGTTGTTTACCCAAGGTGCAGTGTGCTCAACAAATAGCTCTCAAGTTTCTTATCAATTTATTACACCAATGTCCTGCATTACACAAAAGGTAATAATCCCTTTTGCAAATTTTTCATTTCCATGAAATGCAATAATGTAAAAACTGTAATACCCATAATTCCCAACTTCTATACTGTCAAAAGTTGAAATCCATTGTCAATAAATGTGGGCCATAAGAATGCATAATGTCTTTCTTGTCTACAGTGCGACTTCGTGCAGGACGACGCAGGTCAAGTTACCACAGACGAGGTGCAATATTTCATCTATAGATATATGACCAAATTTACAAAAATAGTTCTCACCAGTGTTTATCGCACATTAATCTATCCACCACTTTAACGTTTTTCAAATATGCGGGTCAATACAAAAAGTTTACTTCAGAATGCCCTATGTCCTGCGTTATCTTTCAAGAGTTTAAGGCTGTTAAATCATTTTTATTACTTTGAATGCAGAGTTGGTGCATTATATAATACATCAATAGAAGTTTTTTGCATGGCATGTAATTACACGATAGCAGATAAAATTGTGAATTATGAATGCTTTGACAATTATGGGTTTAGAATGAAGGACACTTATTAAACAGTCAAATGGAGAGAATGACCCATGCAGATCTATATACAAATTCATATTAATCAAATAAACTTTTCTGAAAATCTATCTGAATGTTTGTAATGTACACGTTTTCAATATTTTCGGATTTAAATCTTTCTATGGTAATCCGTTATCTTTAACTGTCTTCAGTAACAGGTTTTTTTCACATGCCCTTATTCAAAGCAACACTGTGACATACCTCTTCATCTGTTTGGCATGATTTATCATTTTCTTTAACAATTTGAAACAATCGAAACAAAAAAAAAGTGTAATATTTTTTTTAACTGACCTTAAAGCGCATACCGAGATATAAAGAGGTCAGCGGCCTAAAAGACAAACGCAGATAGTCTCTATAGGAACAAGATATAGCAATGGTCTAACATATGGTCAAATTTTTGTCCATTATGTTTTTGAGATATAACATTACAATGGTGTGTTGTATACATTGTAAAAGAATAATGTATTTTGTACATTTCATATTCCAGTCCGTGACAGGTTCTTCTTGTTAGACATATTTAACATGCCCGCAAGGTCATCTTTTGTAAAAATTTGAAAAAAAAAAGATAATTTCTTCACCAAGAACAAATATTAGCAAATTCAAGAGTTCTTAAGAGTAATTTGAGACACACGCTTAATTTGGTCACTCTATGACAAAGCGTTTGAGAAATATGTAATTTGAAACAGCAGGCATTCAAATATACAATATGTTTCTGTTGAAAAAGTGGTCATCTTTTCCAAACATGTCAAATTTCATTATAACTAAGTCATCCCCTAAAATATCCTACTGTATAAATAAAAAAAATACTGATAATTTAGGAAAATGTGGCAGCTGATTGGACAGATATATAAACAGGTTTAATATTAAACCATATCATGCTGGACACGACTGATTCTGCCTTTGTGGCCAGTGCAGATCATGATCAGACTGCACAGATATAGATATAAACACAGGTTTATAACTGATACCGATGAATAAATCTATTGTTCTAACAATGATCTGTAAGTAAATAAAATGAATCTATATTTTATTATTAAGCAATTGGATCACTCTTATTAAATACTTGATTGACACATTATCTTAAAATGACTAGTAATGTTATGCCATTCGAAAAAAACAAAACTGTTGTATACGACTTCAATATGGGAGTTTTATGTTCTAAAAGTAATTACTAGCAGACTGACTGTAATTCCAAGAGTTTTTCACTCTTGCGCCTTAGGTAAAAATTTTAAAATACATGCACACTGACAATTTGATAAAATAAATTAAATTAAATTTAAATTTCGTCACTTTGGTGCAAAAAGTGGATAAGTACATCTTTATGTCAATGCAGTTATCCACTTTTTGCACTCAGGTTACAAAATATACCTACAACAGGAAGTGGATATCAGCGAAAATGGACATAGCCACCAGCCAATTTACTTAAAATATAAATATGTTATAAGAACATTAAAACCTGGTTTGAAGAAAAAACATTCATTAACTAACAAAACTGTCAATATTTACCACTTTTGAAGATGAATTTTATAACTTTACTAATAAATAATTTTTGACTTAATTGTAGAAATAATGTACATTCTGCATCTATTCTACACAAAACCCGACTACTCGCAAAACTTGTATGCTGTACACAGAATACTTCTCCTAAACAAGACAAAGTCCATGTCTCCTTGCAGCTTTAACAATCTTGAATCTTTCTTTTTAAGTTTTTGTAATAGTCCATAAAGATTAGAGTCATCAGTTGTGACCTTTACTGATACTGTTGCCTTTGATGGTTGGTTCTGGAGCTGCCAACTGTATAATCACTTGCCCCTTACCGATGTGGGTTACAGCCTTACTTGGGGTGTAGAATTTTTCATGTAAGGAAGACATCCAGCTGGCTTACGGAAGTTCAGTGGTTTCTACCCAGGTGCCCACCATAATAAAATACAATAACTGACTACACAAAATGAAAATATAATCAAAATAAACTGTCCTAAATTTATGCAAGTGAATTTTTTATCAATTTCAACAAGTTCCATTAGGGTTCTACAGTAGATTCCCCTTAATCAAGAACTGAGAAATCTTAAAACATGCATTTGCACTCAAAGAGTTCAGGCTTTTAACAGGTACATACACATACTAAACATCTTAGTTACAAAAGTTTATATTCAGGTTAAAAACAGATTTCTATGCACAATTTAATTCAAATGATATGTAATATAAATACATTATATATATATAATTGTACACTTATTTAATGAGTCAAAACTGTTAGCAAATAAGTTGTTTTTACTATTGACCATACCATTCAATAAGTGTTTTATTACATGATGCAAGTACTTTTCTCCAAGTTATAACTTTAGCTTAGTAAATAGTGTTGAATTTAGACTGGTCATATAGCAAAAACTATGGACCAGCAATTCATGTAATAACACAAACTATAGACCAGTGATTTAGATAAGGAGTCATGTAATAACACAAACTATGGACCATTGATTTATGTAAGGAGTCATGTAATAACAATCTTTGGACCACTGATTTAAATAAGGAATCATGTAATAATACAATTTATTGACCAGAGATTTCTATAAAATACATAATGCCAGCTGTTTAAGATTGCAATGCAACAAAAATGTACAGGTTAAAAATACATGCTTTACAGTAGGCAAAATACTTTGTATTCAGCAACATCTGTTTTTTATATTCATAAAACTTTAACATGTATGTTATGAGCATAATGACCTTATGTCTAATTACATATGTATACCATCAGATTCAGGTCACTCTTAAACTAGTATTAATTGTCAAGCAAAATGGCCAATTAGGAATATGCAAATACTTAAAGGTCCACTACTAAGGAAAGTGAACATTTTAATTTCTTTTAAAAAGCACAGAAACTATTTCATTTTATTGGAAAATGAAAGTTGGTATGTAGAAATTCGAAATAAATCGCAGTATATGTACAATTATTTTTCTATGAAGTATGAAGAAAGTTAAAAAGACCTGGGGGGGTCATTCTATCGATTCATTGAAATTTCAACATAATACACATACATTTCTTTGAGTTCCAAAGACCTTCTGTAAATTTTGACCTGCCAATCTTCATTATTTATGCCAAGATCAGTGCACTCTTGAAAACTAGATAATTGTCAAGCAAATGGCCAATTGGAGTATGCAATACTTAACTCTCTTACTTATCTCATAATACAATGTTCATATATCTAAATACTGTAATTTCACATAAATGTGTTTAATACTATGAGTAAGTTGCTTGTGGTCAATGTAATTGATAAATCATACCAAGGAAATTATCAAGTGAAATGACCTATGTAGCATATATTACAAAGATTGCATGAAAGATGTTCTTCTTCCTATATTGAATGACTAATTAAATATAATATTTATATATAAGCTTATTAGCAAATATCATCTGGTCATTGTAATATAATCATAACATTATATCAAGTAATTTATCTTGTAAAATTGACTGCTAATATACTCCAGCACTTGTGGCTATTTGCCAACCTTGGTCAATGACCTTCACAGGGTAATGTCCGCTCAACTAGCTGCCCACTGATAGATAAAACAGCCAGTCCATTATACACTCAAGTAAAATGTAAAGAACACTAAACCTTTTCAAACTGCCCCTGTATTTAGTGCATTACAGCCTGAGCTCAAGACTAAAGTGCCCATGTTGTATGTCCATTGGATTGACAAATGTGACCAAAGATTAAATATGAGTTACTGACCTCATACCTGTATGTATATTTTCTGTACTTTGTTCCCAAACTACTAGCAATAAATTAGGAATGAGTTTTTTCCACATGCTTATCTGAAATACCTTTTCCAAATTATTACACCTACATATACCTTTTCTCAATTATAACAAATGTCTTTTTCTCAATTATTATAGCACATGTACCTTTTCCTAATTATTACATCACATATACCCTTTCCCAATTAATACACCACATATACCTTTTCCCAATAATTACATCACATAGATCTTTTCCCAATGAAATATATACATTCACTTTTTTCCAAATAACTAGACATAATATTGTAATTGTACACATATACTTTCCTCCTTAATTTTAATGAACATCTGTTTCAGATGAATACCCTTTTGTAATGTCCAATGAAATTATTATTCCTAATAATTAAAAGACAAATTACCTCCATAAAGTAATACAGACATTTACTTTTTCCCAATTATTGTTTATATAATACTCTTTCTTACTTTAAAGTTTTAATTTTATACCATTATACTATATATTTTGCCCAATAATATATGATAAAAACATCTAGAGATTCTTAAAAGTACAAGATAAAGACTGTTTTTGCTCATCTGCATACAGGAGTTTGTTTTTCATTGACATTTTTTTTCTCCTTTTTTTTTTAAAATAAAAAATCATTTTAGATAAAATGTTGATTAATGCATTTACATACTAATTTTTTTTCAGCATCAGCTTAAAAAAACATTAACAAGTTAAACCTATCTTGATATGGAAAAATAGTAACAGCACAATGTATATTTTTCAGTTTAGTTAGTTTTTTATTATGTTAGACATTAAATTCTTGTGTTATGGTAGACATTAAGCATGCCAAGAGACTGCTACCTCATGGACTTCAGGTTATGTAAGGCAATGGTAGGATATAATACTTTACAGTTTTGTACCATAGCAAACAGACTGGTCACAGTATAACTGTACCAATACTGAAGCAGATGAAATGGTCTTTCACCAAGTAATAAAGTCACCATGATGTTTTTCACTATTTTACCTGCATTATAGCACAAAGAAAAAAGAATTATAGATATAGAAGATAAAACAGTATTGCACCATTAGGCAACAAAATGACCATGACCTATTTTACTATATCAACTGTTTATATATATATAATAATATAATATATATATATATATTTATAGTAGATAGAGCAGTATTGACCAAGGCAACAAAATGACCATGTCCTATTTTACCACATTGTAATTATAGAAGCAGATAAAACAGTATTGCACCAATGCAATAAAATGACCATGACCTTTTTGCTATTTATAGAAGTTAATAGAGCAGTGTTGCTACAAGGCAACAATAATGATATACAAAAGAAACAGATACAACAGTATAACACTAAAGCGAGGAAATGACCAAGACCTTTTTCCTCATCAATGCCTGTATTGATCAGCTCAATGGTCAATACTGCCATGACCAGGTATTTTATCCTATTTCCATTATAGAGGTAAGACGGTGATCGGTGATCGATACCAGGTGAGAAAAAAGAGATGTAATGAAATAGTGGAGTCGGTAATGAGATGTAACAGTCAATTATATGATCCCTAATTGGGCAAGTATAAGAGATCATGAACGAAATCTCCCATCAATTTCGTTCAAAATGATATGAAATACTGATTAAAACACAATGTCATTGTCATATATTTTAATAATGTCATTACCTTATACTATACTTTTTTTCTCTGACATATAATTGGAAAACTATAGAATTCTGTCAAATAAATCACTATAGAAACATACTCTAATTAAAGATAATGACTTTCAAAATTTGCAAAACTGAAGCAGAACTTTAAATATAGTTATTATATAATACCAGTACTTATTAGTCTTATAATAATATTTAAAAACATGTATAATATACTGTAATGTAACTAAATATAGCATGTTATGAAGTTTAGTAACATATATCATATTTCTCTAAAACTCAAGAAATAATATAATGTAATATATGAGTAGTGTATAATGATTATTTCCATATAACAGTCTTTTATCAAGAAAATCATTCAGGTTCCCTTTGCAAAACAAGTTTCAAAACATTAGAAGTTTACGCAATAATCACAATTATAATACATTTTGAAAACTTTTTACTTTTGTTCCATGATTTCTGTTATAAATGGCCATACATATTTCCTACTGTCTGTGAACCAGTCTAGGAATGTTGCATTATCATTGGTCATCTTCTAGTTTGAGTCCAAAAGCAACCAATCATATGATGGAGCATTGAGACTGGTCTCCAAGCTAAATCTCTGTATTTTCAGAAGAAAAAGGAACAGCATTCTGATAGATTTACATCTTTTAAAAAGCCTCGTATACAAGTCATCCAGCTGCTGCTAGCCTATGTAGACCGAGTCTTTGACCACAATTCTTAAACAAGTCGGCTTTTGCTTATATAATTATCATAATTCTGCTTCAGTAATTTACATCCTATAAACCTTGGGGCAATCACCCTTTAAATCAAATGACTTTTCCAAGAATTTCATATTCAAAATATATATATATTTAATCTTCTTTCTTTCAGAAAAATAGGCTAAACATAAACTGCTGATTTACAGTTTCATAAAAATTTGCAGAACTTCTGCTTTTTGGTGGTCTGAACAAAGGATTTGTTATCACTTTCTCTTATCAAATGTTTTGGCTGAAATAAACTTACATAATCTGTTTCAAGCATGACATTTGCAGACAATCACTACCCAAAATGCATCTGGTGCTGTCCCATAATGCCCTAGCTTAGAGGAAGTTGAGGTCATCTAAGGTCAGAATGCCTATCTGCCATTATCCAACCTCCATGTCTGAGTTTATTAAACCAACATCCCATTCACTGGAACAGTAGTGTATGTCATACAACTTTGCGCTTCAGCTACCCTGTTATCGGACTTTGCCACCAGAAACCTTTACACTGAATGTCTGGCTTTTTTTGAATGTTTACAACTGCACAATGTGTGCTCTATAGATCACATAAATATTAATGCAAGTGTAATGCAGTTGTGGTTATGGCTATTTGCACAAGGCAAAAATTCCGCATGGGACTGACTCAGAGGCATGCTGAGGGGTGATTTAATCATATTAAATTAATGACGTTCTAGGTTCACTATCTGAACAAGTCTGCCAAAAAAGGGGAGACATGTGAAATATTTAGTAAAGAAGAGAATTATTGTTTAAGAGTAAAGTAATTAAAAAGAAATATCAGTTTTAAAAAATTGGCTGTCAGAATCCTAAAAAATGAAGAAAAACCATAAAAATTATCATCAACTTCATGAAATCAGTATAAAAAAAACTAAATTATAATTAAAAGATAATTAACTTTATTATATGAAAGTAAATCACTGCAGAGTGTTCATTTCACCCTCTTGTTTTTCTATGGTTTAAAAACAGATTGCTATGACAATGTGTTAATCATCTATAACATGGAGCACACCACTTCAGTGCCATTGTTTGATGAAGAAAAGCATATGCTTTAACAAATAACCTGGTGTAGTGTTGCAGCTCTTCTGCAACTGAGATTGCTCTGCATGGCAATTATTCTCCAGATAACAATGAAGGAATGAACTCATTTTCTACACTTTAAAGTCCCATAGTGCTTTTGACTTTATGTTGATTGCTTATATTCAGACCAAAGTTTTAAAGTCCCATAATGTGTTTAATTTTATGTTTAAAGTCCAATGGTGCATTTAATGTTATGTTCAGACTCACTTTTTGTAGTTTTTACAGTCCCATGTTGCTTTTAATTTTATGTTGATACCCATTAACAAATGTACTTAAGTCCAGTTTTGTTTGAAACTCATTTTCTACTACAGTATTGCTTTTGATTTTATATATGCTATCTTTTTTATTCATTCATGCTAAGATTAATTTTGTAAAGTTTTAAGTCCCCCAGATTGGTCTTTATCATATTCTATTGCTTGAAAGTGACATCTTTCTTTCTACCTTATGTTTAGACACGTATTCTTCTTTAGTTTTATTGACCAATATCGCTTTTACTTATTTTCTATTGCTCATAGCTTAATTTTATATTCAGCTTTAAGTAAAATTCTTCACTACTCTGAAAATGCTTTTTATTACATGTATATATATGACTGTTTGATATAGCTTAAAGTCCCACACAATTTTTTTCAATTTATATTTAGACTCATTTTCTACAGCTTTCAGTCCAAAAATGCTTTTAAAGGATTTGTGTTTATGTTTATTGCAATGGATTAACGTTTAAAGGCCCTTAAAACTGTACGTTCAGCCTCAGTTTTCTGTAGCATAAAATCAAATTTGCACAATATTAGCCAAAGGATACTTACTTAAAAAGTAGGGAGATTTGGCAACTATTTCTCCAATCTATTTCAAAGTTGTTAAATCTAAGATTATTCAGGAATGTTACATAGAAAATTGCTTGTTGATTAAGGCCATTAGAGTTTTCCATCATTAAACGCTGCATGGATTCATTTTTAAAGTAATAAATCTATTCTGTTTAATACCTATCATATCTTCATTGCACTTTTTATGATTTTATGCAGCGCAATGCCGGGTATTACAATGTTATAATAATAAAATGTGTAATAAATGATTTTTGGCATGCAATCTTGGCTCATGGTTTGCCCAATATTACACTCAGGTAATTTTGTCCATACTTCCCATTGTTCAATTTTCCCATATGTAACAATAGGGTTTCCAGGTTACATGAAGTTAGTCCTATCCATATATAATTTCCTCAACAGTGAGTATTACAAACAAAATGGTGAGTTTATATGCAGCATCCAGATAGGCAGTAGAACAGACAAACATCATCCCAACACAACTACTGGTCAAAAATACACGAAAAAAATATTGCGCATAATTAGCACAAGTTGCAAGAACTGTATTTACAACTGATGTAAAATAAAAAGTTTTAACTAAGGCTGGACATCTGATATTAAAATCTGTTAAAATTTGCATTTTTCAGAAGGTGTATGTTATTATTAAAGTAGTATAAATGAGGGCAAATTTCTAAGTAATCTTTCAATCAAATATTTGCATCACCAATTATTGTGCAGACAGATTACTTTTTACTTAAAAGCCAGCCACCATATCGAAGATTTATTAGTGACAAAAAATGTTAGTACCTGACTTCATATAATGAAGATTACTTCATTTTTACAGTCTAACCTCTCCACATTTGTTACAAAGCGTTTTATGTAAAAATGTGCAAAATGGGCATTGATGCATGATGGGAAATTATGACACATTCGCTTCATATGTTTTCATCAATTTAAACTCAAGTAGCCATGCAGACAAAAAAAAATTTCCACTGCAAAATTATTACAAGCTGGCATGAAAAGTAAGTTGAATCACATGCTTTTTATTGGTAATGATATTACCTCAAACAATTTTATATAGTCTTTAAAAGCACTTATACACTGTGAGTTAATCTTTATAATGAGGTGTAACATAGTTTTGTCAAGAGCTCAAAGAACTGTAAAAAAGACATAATATTTAAGTATCAAACTAAATAAAACAAATCCTGACCAGGATCATTTACATTTTCAATGATGTTATGACAGTGGTTCTCCCTTTCTAAATGCATGTCACCTTTGAACCCAAAGAAAAGCCATGTATAAAAAGCAGATGTCCAGAAATTAAAACTTGAAGACATTAATATTTTAAAGGCGAAAAAATAAACTTGGAATCATTGAAGTTAATACTGTACATCGGATGATAAAGACGGTTGTTCTATTTCCCAGTAATATTACCAAACAGTAGTGAGGAACAGAAATACATAAAAAATTACATTTTCATAAAAAAACTTTGAAATTCAGATGAATATCTTCACATCCTTTGCTATATTAAAGATAACCTTTAACATATTGTTTAAAAAAATAACTGTAAGTAATGCCTTTGGAACAAAAACCTTTCACTGTATGTCTTCCGCAGACTTTACATGCCTAGTATATATAAAGGTAATTAATTAAACCAACAAACAAAAACACCACCTAACAGCCGTACACAGTAATAATTCACCCTGGTCTTTGGACATGTTATTGTTACCAATGTTTTTTACATGCTCATTTGCAGCCGTGAATCGTTAGTCATTCCATGCAAGATCAATATCAAGAAGATTGGTTTTAACAAGCCAATGGCCAGATCTTACATAATAAGTGCATGCTGTGCCCTGACTTGAGCCAATAATGCATATATTTCCGACCAAATTAAAACCGCGAGGCTCTTCTTGCATTCTAATCAATATGTTGAAAATTTAAGCGCTTTGGTGTGAACAAAGTTATATAGAGAAAAGCAAGATGGCCAGATCTTATATGGTAAATGCATGCTTGCCCCTGACTTGAGCCAATAATGCATATATTTCCAACCGAATTAAAGCAGATGCACTCTTCTTTCACTGTAATCAATATGTTGAAAATTTAAGAGCTTTGGTGTAAACAAAGGTTTCTAAGCAAATCAAGATTTGAATATCTACAGAGAAGATCATGTAATAGGTGCTTCCTGGTTTGAAGAGTATTTGCAGTATCATTTTAAGTGATCTCATAGAAACTAATTTCAAGATTATTTAAGTGATCTACTACTATTTTCTGTATATTTAAGTAAGGTCAAGTAACTATTTTCAGTACCATTTAAGTGATCTAGTAAGCCATTTAAGTGATCTAGTCAGTACCATTTAGGTGACCTAGACAGTACCATTTAGGTGATCTAGACAGTACCATTTAGGTGACCTAGACAGTACCATTTAGGTGATCTAGACAGTGCCATTTAGGTGATCTAGACAGTACCATTTAGGTGATCTAGACAGTACCATTTAAGTGATCTAGTCAGTACCATTTGGGTGATCTAGACAGTACCATTTGGGTGATCTAGACAGTACCATTTGGGTGATCTAGTCAGTACCATTTGGGTGATCTAGACAGTACCATTTAGGTGATCTAGACAGTACCATTTAGGTGATCTAGTCAGTACCATTTAGGTGATCTAGACAGTACCATTTAGGTGATCTAGACAGTACCATTTAGGTGAGACAGTACCATTTAGGTGATCTAGTCAGTACCATTTAAGTGATCTAGACAGTACCATTTAGGTGATCTAGACAGTACCATTTAGGTGATCTAGACAGTACCATTTGGGTGATCTAGTCAGTACCATTTAGGTGATCTAGACAGTACCATTTAGGTGATCTAGTCAGTACCATTTAGGTGATCTAGACAGTACCATTTAAGTGATCTAGACAGTACCATTAAAGTGATATAGTATAGTTATTTTCAGTACCATCTAAGTGATTTATGTTACTATTTTCAGTACCATTTAAGTGATCTTGTGTAACTATTTTCAGTATCATACAAGTGATCTCATGTAACTATTTTTAGCACCATTTAAGTGATTTATGTTACTATTTTCAGTACCATTTAAGTGATCTTGTGTTACTATTTTCAGTATCATACAAGTGATCTCATGTTACTATTTTTAGCACCATTTAAGTGATTTTGCGTTACTATTTTCAGTATACAATTTAAGTGATCTTGTGTTACTTTTTTCATGTTGTGTAACTACTTTCAGTAATGGTACTGACTATATAATCTCTTGTAGCTAATTCCAGTATCATTTAAATGATCACATGTGCTTTATTTTCATATAACCAAAGTGATCTTGTTTTACTATTTTTGATACATTTTTCCATATCATTTAAGGGATCTCGTGTAACTTTTTTGCAGCTTATCATCACTGTTTATTAACTGGATTCATGTTTTATACCAATTTATTTCTCTTGTTTGCTTCAAGTAAGAATTATTGTCAATACTAAGAGACTTTTCTGAGAATTTTTTTGAAACAATGTAAATTGAAATCCAGTAATGACTCTTCATTTCTAGCTAAATTCAATGCTCATTGCTATGACACCATGCCCTTAAAGTGACACGTATCAATTACATTCTAAGAAAAGTTTCAATTTCCAAGGAAAATCAGATTGAATGTTAGAAACACTTTTCAATGCAAATTTCAAAGTTTATCAATAGAACATGCAAATTACTTTGCTTGGTATCTTATTTTTAGTTTTGTTTAGTTAATACAGCCATCAGAAAACAATTGGAAATTTTGCAATCCCTATGTCAAGGAGCAGTTGATTAGCTCTTTCCTTAGCATATAAACTAGATTAAATTTGTAGCTAAGTAACTGTAGCATGCAAAATAAACTTCATTTATAAGCACGAAAACAGTATAAATAATTGGACTCAAAGTTTGATGTAAATCTTATGTACATAAGTTAAATGAAAAAAATCTTAATTTTTCTCAGCATGAATGAACATTTTCAAAGTGACCAATTACAAGCTATCAATATGTAAAATGAGTATTAAAGTGACTTCTTCAGAAACATTTGGATTTTAAAGTCTTGTGTTAAAATGGCATTTTATATATACTCGTATATATTTATTAATATTTGCATATTTTTTTCAAATAATCTGCATGTTATACCTCATTTGCATTATGTCCTGCTTTATTCAATACGACATCATCCATTCTATAAGGCTGTATAATGGCTGTTGATATTGTATATGCCATGGGTTTGATTTACACAGACACCCTGTTTTCACTACACATACTGTCATTATATCACTTTCATTCAAAGACAAAATGACATTTCATAAAGACTAAATAACATTTCATATAAATGAAAACAATTGATCTTTGTTGTAAATAATCCCATAAACAATAACATAATAATCCGAGTATAAATTCAGTTTACTTACTGGCAGACAGACCAAACCTCATCTCTATTCTGGTCTGCCCAGTTCATAACATGCCAATGGAACTCTGACATTGCCATGTATTATTTGCAATTAATTAATACCGTTTTTTACAGAGACAAAATTTCATGTAAGTCTGTCTGATAACTACACTACTTTGAATTTTCAATCTATCCACAAATGAGCAGCTTTAATGTATACAGCAGGGAAATGAACTGGTAATAATTAGGCATATCGGTCAAATCTACTTTATAAAAAGTCAGCCATACTTCAAAGTAATGGTGAGCAGTCCACTTGGACTTATTCTCATATTTTGTAATAGTATATTAAGAGGACTGATGCTTTATGAGTATAACTTTACAAAATCTATTCAACTAAAACACACCATTTTATAAAGATCATGTTATAATACATATCCATGATGTTTCCATCACTGAAAAAAAAGTACACTAGATACATATCAAAATGAATGCTATTTTCTCCTCACTTTGTTGTCACAGCTTGAAGACATAATTGGAAAATAAATATTGAATATAAGACTTTGACCTGTTATTCTAAGTTACAAATATATCTAATGGAAAGAAAAAAAGAAGAACTGTTTTTTTTAAAAAATTACATATTCTTATCTTTGATATAACACTGTTTAAATCTGATCACTTTAAATAAAAATATAATGCAGGTATTTTTTTCTATTAACATGTTATTCTCTATATGTTGATACCTTTCACCATACCTTTATACAAGTTATAATTATTTTTCTTTTTTTATAGGTTTCACAACATACTTTCAATTTCACATCAATCTCCCATAGTGAGCCTCAACCTCAGGATGTCTAGAAAACTGTACCAAAATACTCCTTCAGGAGCTTTAGTAGCATGAGTTTCCCATGCTGAACCTCTCTGTTACAACATATTACCTCCTGACTGCAAGAGTTTGTATTTTACCTAGATTTACTGATACACTATCCACTAAAGGTCACCCCCTTCTGTATAATGGAGGTCAAAAGTCTGGGAGAATTTATGTTTTTCTTTGATTCTGGGCATCAGTTCTAGCACTTGAAAACAGAAACAAAACAGAACATTTAACACTTGTCTTTACAGGATTAAATAGTAAATGTGCCTGGGAAAATATTAAATGAATATTTTTTAGCTGTTATAAAGAAAAAAGATACTTGAATATTACATATTGATAAGAAAAGGACCAAAATGGGTCAGAGTTTTAAAATTTCTTTGGAATGTTGCAGTGAGAAGTGATTCTTCTTACCTTGAAAGAATCTGGTCCATTACTATCATTATTAATTTTTGATAACATACCATTACCGGTCATAATTCTTTTGTGAAACTTCATCTACTTTATAAAGCATTTAAAACATAATTTATAGGGAGAAATACATTTAAGACTTCTCTCATGTCTTTTTCAGTTTGAAAACTTGTTAATTATTTATTATGAATTCTTCTTGGTCAATGTTTATGACTCTGATTGAATCAGTCATCTTCCTAAAAATAAATGCTTTAAAGCATTAACAGTAGAAAAAAGTTAGAAATAGACACATATGATTTATATTTCTAGCACAGGAGTTTTCTTTGAAATACTAACTTTCAGCTCAAAGACACACCTGATAAATATTATGCTTCTTTGAGTTATTTTGTACAACTTTGGAATAATTTTACATTTTAGTATCTTATTGTAAGTAACATTGCCTATTTCAATTCAGTCTAATTTCCAGTGCTTGGCCAGGTGGTGCTAAAATTGTATCATATGTAAATGATCTTAATCATGCACATTTTCTTTGTATCTTTATCAAAAACAATTTTATTCACAAACTGTTCAGGTATAAACACTTTTGATTAATAACAAATATTTGCTATAACAGGTAAAGCATAAAAAGTTTCCTATGATATTGCAACTGTTATTATTACAAATAATATGTAAAATGAAGAATCACATTAAAGTGTGTTATTTTTCAGGTAGTGATGTCTTCTCTAGTTTTTACATTATGATAGATAACTCACAAAAGTTTGCACATGTTTAACATCTCCAATATCCTTTGTCTCAATGTAATCAATTATAACTTTCTTGGAATGAATATATATCACCATCAAGGGAAATAATTCTTTGAACAAATGGCACCTATAGAGCATGAATATTTAATGGAAACAACAGTATATTTGATATTAAAGAACCATTTTCAGTTTACATCAATAGTATGAGATTTTGATAAACAAATGGTCTCATCTTCTTTTAATTCTAAGTCATATGTGTACCTAAATTTTGTCATCATTTCCTGATACCCATAAATAGAGATTCCATCAATACCAACATTTTTTACCTCACAATATAAGGTTTGAACAATCAGTATTACATCATCACAAACATAATGCACCAGCTTTTAAACTTTGCATAACTTTTTCAAATACATTTTATAATCATGTTGACCAAAATGATCAAAATATTAATTAGGAAGCAAATATTTTAGGGAAAAAACAAGCTATCAAATATCAACAATACTGACTGGCTAGGTGTCATTAAATCTAGCAGATTATGATTTTTATATTACATACTACACAGCTTTTGATTACTTTTAAAAACTATATATTTCACAAGCTAACAAGACAAATGGTAAAAAAATCCAATGGCAAAAAAGACCCCATGGGAAAAAGTTATTTTTATCCCATGGCAAAACTCCTATGACAAATAGTCATACTGAAAACAAATCCCATGGCAAAATCTCCAATGGCAAAAAACTGCTCCTATGGCATTAAAGACAGCTCCTCTGGCAAATAGCTTCTGTGTTGAACAAGCTTCACTAACAATAAACCTGTGTTTTTTATATAGATCATTTTAGATCATTTCTTTAAAAGCTGAAAAAGCTACACCTGAGACCTATGTTGTTATCATCATATTTCCAGATCAAAAGAAAAATGTTCAACAAATCTAAATTCATGCATATAAAGGACAAATATTTGTGACAGAATATTATACAAATATTAGATCACTAGCATGGATGTGTTGAAAAAAATATTTTTAAAACAAGAACATCAAAAATAGTTGCTGCATATTACATGAAGGAAATTAAGATTTTGCAACAATTATGGTTATATAGAAATAAGATTTCCTTAATAAACCAACAACCATCATTTTACAAGTAATGCATTAATATTTAAGCGAAACAATGCCATTCATGACACAAGTGATGTTCATACAATTACAGAAAAAATAATATAAATAATCCTTTACCACATAATATTAAACTTTTTATTTGAACAAATAATCAAAAATTTCTTAAAACTTATAAAATTAAACTTTAAATATATGAGCTAACTTTGATTTAAACATTTATAAATACCTATATCATTCTCTACAAAACAATATTATAAAACATGAACAAAACAAACTATATACATGCTACTTATACATAGCTCGAAGTGACGTCGTGTATACATTTTCAGGTACAGTTTGAAAACTTTCTATACACGTGGTTTACACCACAACCAAAGATTTTAATTTATTCTTATTATTCATATTATTTTTATAAATATTATCATTGTATCAAATACTCTATCCTTAGAAGGCATTGCAGATATACAGTTAATAGCTTTTGGTACCAAAATCATAAATCACGGTAAAAACAAGTGGGATATTTCGGATAAGTTAAATTCATATTCGACTGAAATTAAATTATCTCTTCTAACAAATATATATACAACCTAAACAAACCAGCATTTCCGCCATAGAAAATATCATGGATATCGTCTATATCAGTTTTTGAGCGCCATATATACACTGTGGACACCAGATGTGACCAGACGAGGAAAAACTAGGTCAAAACTGTAGCTTAAACACATCATTTGAAATACATATAGATAATTGAGAAAACTGAAATTTCACTTACCGGAATCTAAGGTCAGTCTGTGTTGGGGCCGACCCTGTTTGCGGCGTGACATGGCTCTAAACAAGACATTAAACTTTCAGTTGTGCCAAAATCGTCTGGACAAAGACAGGCAAGATGGCGGACAGTCGCTCCAGATTCATTAAAATAGCCGATCATTCACTTTTTCCTTCATAAACAGTGGTCAGTTTTTTCTAATGAACGTTACTTTACTTATTTGGTAGGACTATCTTCTTCCCACGGGTCACTGACCGTTGAATAGTGGTTCATTTCAGGTCACTATCACTGCTCAATAAACTGACCACTCGGTATATCCGTTTCCAGCACTTAACCTACGGACTGTCTTTGTTGTTTTTACATCTAAAACATACAATTAATTAACTTTTTAAATATCGAATTCCAGTTACATGAAGTTAAACGATAATACACAACACTCATAGGTTAATATTCGTCTCCGCGCTCTTCGTTGTGTGTACAGTGTGGTCGATTTAAACACTTTATTTACAAATCCATATAAACTATCAAGTGGACACTGACCTAGACTAATTAACTAATAGAGTTACAAACAAAGTTTATCAAGAATGATTTAAGATTACAAGTCCAAAACAAACAACGAATGTAAAACAGTTTATAAGTTTAGCCGTCGCCCGACTGGCTTAGATGTATTTCTATCACACCGCGAACTGTGTTTCTGACCACTGAACCTTTCTGTAGCTAGCTGAGCGCACACTATCCAATATGATCATTCGAACGTGGTAGCATATTTAGCCGTAAAAAAGAAGTCGTGTCGTCATGTCGGCCTAATATTGCGCTTCGACCAAACGATGCGTGGACCATTTATAAAGCTATTAGATTTCAGTAAAATGACCCTGGCTTTCAAAGATCATGGCTTTGTAGGTCTCAGAGATATCAGTTTACATATACGTATATGTTATTACATCATTTATAGTTGTTCATTTATATATATAAGATGTAATTTCATTAACTTGATATTTAGTAATGGGTCAATTAAAACACATTGATATGAATTGGGAATGAAGATAAATCTACAAATATTAACTTGCATACAATAGAAAGTATGTAAAAGAATTATGGTAATATAGGCTCATTTACGAGAGTGTTGTAGATCTCTTTGTTTCTAACTCGTGTTTTAACTTATAACATAGGTGTGTATGTCGCTTGCAGAACTCGCTAAAAATAGCGTTTCAAGCGGAAAGAAAACCTCCAATGATCGAATAAGAAAACACTAACAGCTGGACATAAGATTGCGCAAGCTGTAATTACGCTAATTTCCAACGAAACTTCTACACGTTGTTACACATATCGCATTGACATAAATAACGAATTTAAATTTCTTCTTTTTTTTGTTTTGTTTTGTTTCATTTCATTAAAATAAAATCACCCAACTATACCACATTTCCTAACTCCGCTTAACGCGATGTATTAAACAAAGTTACTAATTTTCCCGCCATTATTTATACCACTCACTTTTTTGCCTATATTTTGTTCATATGCTCGCCTACAGCGGCCTTGTCCTCATTTAACCATTGATAGCCAATGGTCAGTTCACCTCATGTAACCTCTCGCATTATCGTGTATACATCACCCTTGTAGCGATACGGCCTTCACTGGACAAGGGTTATTTAAGGTGAACAAAATTTGCCAATAACTGTCTGCTGTTAAGTGTTTATTTATACATCGCTGTCTAATGGAAAACGATTGGACTGGTCAGCATTTACGCCGTCGCGGTTGCATTGGGTAATTTAACAAATAATTGATGGGTCTTCGCTTTTCTGACCAGCAGAAAAAATACATTAATCGTGAAAGGGGACAAAGACCAGCATTGATTGCGGACAGCGAAGTAGTCTAAGGCGTGAAAGGGCAGATATTGATTTGACCACGTGTTGGCTAAATTATCCCTAATGAAGTATGATAATTTTTTGATAAACAGTTTAATACGATATATTTTGCACATGTTTAAATTTGTTTATAACAACGATAACATGGCTAAAGGGAGAACATTCAAGTTTTAAGTTGTTACGCAATTGTAATTGTAGTACATACATTATCACTCTTGACTACGCACTCTCCTTTAGAGAGAGACGATAAAACAAACGTTGTGTGGGATGATCGTTTCTATATACACTTTTATATTTGCTAAAATATTAAGAAGTGCAATATAACTACAAAGATATCTTGCGTACATATTGCAATATTTTAACGGAATGGGTTTACCCAATGTTTGGCACGTTCAAATCGAGCTACATGATTTATATGTTTTGTGTGTCTATATCCTTACTCTGCGATATATGACCATTTTGTGTCGATTCGCCGTAAAACCCAACTCACTCACCCATATCCTATTTAATGAACCTTTATGCAATCAAAAATCACGTTTCATATTGGATTCGACATGCTTGCATAGTGTCATGGCTTTTCGAAAACATTAAGTTATTGTATTTATTGTGCCGTGCTTGTTTGTGATGTTGCAAGACCGTTTAGCGTCAGATATGCTGTTCACTCAGGCACAAGTGCACGTCAGCACTTGTACAAGCCGTTTAACGCATATACGTAACATGTTTAAAACCACTATTCCATACGGCATATCTAGACAAAACGTTCTTAACCATTTCAGTGTGAATGCAAACCCGGCGGCCCTACATGGTCAGATTATTAAAAACCGTAATCGTAACCTTCGGCGGCATTTGGCTCAACGTCATTTACGTTGGATTCATTGCTAGTGGACAAAGTTGTTATTTAGCGACGCGTCCCATTTCAATCTTAGCGTTGCTGATGGAAGGGTATGCGTTTTTCGTCGTCGAGGTAAAATGCTTGTTTGAACGAGATCGAATTGGTAGAGACAGTGAATGGTTTGAGCGGAATAATAGGGGACGAAAACAGATTTGGTCGTAATCCCTTACAATCTGTATGTTGAGCGTTATATCGACAACGTTCAGTAGTGATTCCGTCCCGATGAACTGATGCACGATAACGTATGGCCACATTCTTCTTAGCCGACGCAACATTACCTCACCAGGCATAACGTAAATGTAATTTAATGACCGGATTGCTTACCAGACATGAATCCGAGCTACCTGACAAAAAGTGTGAAATCAAAGTGCAAAATTTCTCTTTGCGTCAGTATATATATATATACTAACTTCCTAAACATTCCCACTGGATTTTTTAAATCCCAGGGGAACAAATTATTATATAACAAATAATACTACTTGGTTTTAAAATTCCACTGGATCAAATATTGGAACCCTTACGGAGCTTTAATTTATTTATTTATTTTGTTGGGTTTATTGTCGCACCGACACAATTTTAGGTCATATGGCGACTTTCCAGCTTTAATGGTGGAGGAAGACCCCAGGTGCCCCTCCGTGCATATTTCATCACGAGCGGGCACCTGGGTAGAACCACCGACCTTCCGTAAGCCAGCTGGATGGCTTCCTCACGTGAAGAATTCTACGCCCCAAATGAGGTTTCGAACCCACATCGATGAGGGGCAAATGGTTTGAAGTCAACAACTTTAACCACTCGGCCACGGAGGCCCCCTACGGAGCTTTAAATATCATGTAGATGCAAATGTATTAATTTATATATATTATAGATATCTATACTTTGAAACATTTTCAAGGCCAATCTCTTTTGGAAGAGAATGGCATTATGATTATTCAATATTGGACATAAGGTGTAGACTGGCTCATGGCTAAAAAGATGACCTAGGTCCTATTTCTTAAAATAATTCAGTTGGAATTAATATCACAATCAGTCACATATTTCATTTCGAAAAATATTTCCATTGGAATTTACATCCCACAGGAAAAAAATATATACCTCTATTTAATATTCACAAAAGGTCTAATTGGACTTTATTTATCTCACTGGAGCAAAATATATTTTATCTCTCCTATATTCTCCTCCCGTTCGAAATTAAAATCAAAAAGAAAAACTGCATTTATCCCTTTAAAAATGATGTTTCATGTTATTTCCACAGGAACTAAAAATCCCACGGGGAAAATCGTTACCTCTGTATAATCCCATATTTTTCTTGAGTTAAATGTCACGTGTTATATTACTCTGTAAAATTTTATATTAGCAAATATACAATTTTTTGATGTGTGTGTATTAGATTCGTTATGACTTCAAAAAGTCACTATATAAATTCGAACGAAGAAATATTTTTTCTCTGCAAGCAAATTTGCCTCATATATTTAGTTCGGAAATATTCCCGCTCGAACTTTAAATCATACAAAGAAAAATATCTTATATTGGAAAGTTTAAGAAAGATCCTATTCATGCCTGCTTATCGTGCAATTTGAGCACCACTGTTGCTTCGCTTCAGTGGAATTTTGCTTCCAAGTCTCAATGGAATTTAAGGTTTCTATGGTAGCATTTTTTCATATACTGAAAGCAAAAACTATTCCCAACGGCACGCTTGAATCCCGGGGGAGAAGATTTATTTATCTCTTAATGATCTTTACAATCATTTTATTGATTATAATAATACCATAGGAGCAAAATAATTTATCTTCCAAAAATATTCCGATATATTTATCTCTATATATGAGCTTATAATAAACCCATGACAGCAAATTATTTCAGCTCTCATACATCTACTTATCGGAACTCAAAATCCCAAATATACAAAATTACAATGTGTATGTTATGCTACGGTCTTAATGCCAAGTAGCATTGGTGACACGTGTTATATATTCATGACAACTTTACTTCAACAAATTAATGGAACACACAAACAGGTTGATTCTATGTTTAAGAAATTACAGCTCATACTTTCAAAAATGAAGTTTGGGTATAATATATATATTTTAAATCGCAGAGGAGCATATTATCTATCACTCAAATAGCAATGAAAATTTTCTAAGTTTCTAAATCCTGAAACAAATTATATATATCTTTCACGTAAAATTGATTCCTAAATAATTTTTCGACCTATGTTTCTTACAGCATGGCTGCTGAAAAATTGTTCTTGTATCTAAAATCCCATTGGAGAAAATGAAATATCAATCGGGCTAGTTGTAATCTGAATTAAAACATATTTAAGTACTTGGGGACACGATTTTATGAAATGTGGAAAAATATATAATATCAAAATGTAAATATAGGCAATGAAAGAAATACAATCAGTCATGAAATGTCTGAACTTTTCCTTAAACGCCACTGACATTTTTTAACAATCCCGCTGTTGCATGCAGCGTGTAGACTATCCGGGTATCAAAATTGACAAATTAAACAATAATTTTAAGAACTGTTGTGACTGATGCCTGTGGTTATGCAAAAATTCCCACACACAGAAATTAATAATTTCAATATCCTCGCAACAATTTATTTTGTGTATTTTCGGTCACTTCAAATGATGAAGTACAAAGTGTATTCAATGTCCATTGCTCTTAAAACAGCTGACTTGTTTGTATTGGAAGTGTTGTACTGCTATTATTTTCAATTCTCGTATGTTATTTCCTGGCATAAACGCAGTCAGCATCCATATAACTTCTGTAATTGGAACCTGTAAGTGCATTAGCTTTCAAATATAAACTGCAACTTCAGAAATTCATTGATGACTTTCTACCTATAGAAAAGCAAAGGACTCTGACAGATTTTATTATTTATTTGCCTACGAACTTAACCGAAAATAAGTCATCCAGAAATTCTATAATTTTTGCATAACATGTGGTCTGTATAATTTGGTTTTAAATTCCGAAAATACTGTTTTATAAATAAATCATTAAAATATACTTTCTTCGGCAAAATAATTATTGTTACGGCCATGAGTAAGGAAAACAGACTTTTTCCCCTCATTCCCTTGCCCAAAGTTTTCAGTTTTCATGAATAGGTAAAGATATAATCAAGACAATATGTATAAGTGAATAGTGTGTGGTGTGTTTTCTGGCGGATCTATGATCCCGGGCCATTGTCAGAATCATTTAATGAAAACTTTGATAGGTATTAGGTGCAGTCACATCAAATAAATTGTTAAAAATATCTCCATATGTATGTTAAATATGATTCTTATATGTTTGTTTCTGGTTGAACACGCTTACGCTAAAAGACATCAATCACGTTAACGGGCGATGACGTAAATGTTTTTGCGACCAAGAAGGAGCGTTTCTATATTTTATCTTTTGTTTAAGATAAAGGAAATAATGTATAATTAAATGAATACACTCAATTTTATCATATTTCAGTTTACTGTTATATTTGAATACAACCTAAATGGATGAGCAAAATGTACCTTCTACTTCAGGGTCGACATGAAGTCATTTGTATATTAGTAAGCAAAATATACACAAGAAATAGTACCGGTAAGCACGTCAAAAACTGTAAATTGCTTGAAGAAAAAACTATGCAATAATTTTAATTTCACTGACACTAGCATGAAACTTCGTGTTCTCGTGGGACATGAATCTATGAAGATCAAATTCAAAATATAAAGTAAATTTAGATAAAGTAAAGATTCATTTCGTCCTTTGTGGATTGAAGTTATCAAGAAATCAACGGTGAATATGTATAGCACTCCTTAGTATTAGAATAAGTACGTTTGTTGCCTGAAATTGTCGATGCCGCTGTGTAGGTTCTTTTTCACTTTATGTATAACTAATAGCAAACTGTCAATGGAACGCAGAGTATGGTAAGTCTTGTTGGGTTCCAATTGAATAAAGTACGTTTGGAAGTCACAAAATCGAGTAGTTAAAGCATTTATGAACGTTTAAAATACGCAGCAATATAAAACATTATGAACCCTACATCATTTCTCATACAGATATATTCATGATAGACATGTAGACGAAACATACTGGAACACAGTGGAACAATGCCTTAGAAGGGTAAGTGGCAAAAACCACAACTGTTTTAACCATATAACTTCTTTATAGCGTGTTTTGTCATTTTAACGTGCCAAATTACAAACACCGTCAATAATAATTTCATACTTATAAATTGAAACATTATTTATTTTTTGCATATTTCATTTTAATAAGTAAGGATGTGTAAATAAAATGCTTAGGCCTAGGATTCTGTAACCATTCGCCTATACGGTGTTTCGATATAAATTATTAGGTATTGCGTCAAGAACAGATACGCAACAGTATAAACCTGAAATTGTTTCATTTATATAGCAATTTGTATTTGTCATTTACTGATCTCACTTATTAAATAATTAGGACTTGTTGAACATTAACCTATTATGCTACTCATTAACTTTTTTGTCTCAAGTGTCAACCGATTTGTACTCTCAATTTATCAAGCAATAATTTATATTCAATTTGTGCAAGTACAGACAAAATATAAAATGATTTTCTTAGAGTGATTGAATCTTTTTGGGCCTGGATGCGGTATCATTCATATAAAACAAAACAAAAACAATTATAGAAAAACAATAGGAACATTTTTTGCAGTCACGACTATATTCTTTTTTCCAAACCGTTTACTGCATGTTGAAAAAGGTAAACTTAAAATTTAAAAATCCGCGACAGTCCTTTGGATAATCATACTTAAACAAATTAACATCTTTGTAAAACGAAAGTAATAATGCGAAAGATATAACTTAAATTGTAACATTGTACCTTGAACCTTAATAGATTACATTTTAATGTGGGCATAAAACAGTGTAAAATAAATGCTAGAACGCAAATGAAATTAACAGAAACTTGAGAAAATGTGCATATTATAAGAGTTTTAACAGAGGTGCATAGATCAGTTTAAATTGTGATCATGTCAGTTCAATTTTAAAGTTGGACTAAAGAACTACCTTATGACTGCAAGTTCTACTCGAGCATTAGATAATGTATTACAGCAATATCGCCATTCCATCGTATGTTTTTGTCGCTACAGAACGAATAAACTCTCGCTGTGAAGTTCAATATACTTCACGTACAATAATTTAGCTACACAAATTGCTAAAATTTCATAAGGAATTATTTCGCTTCAACAGAAGCCGTCTATTAATTATTATACATTTAAAGTGGCATGTGCTGACCCTGTATTTTGACTGAATGTTATTACTTCTCGTATTGTTTCTGACAAAGTCAGGTTTTCTACGGTAGATTTATTTCGAATATTCGGCTATTCTTAGAATTCAGGGCCGAAGAAAAATAAAAAAGATTTGTCACAGACTTGAATTACAATGATACAAGAGTAACTGTTTTAAGCTTATTCAGAAAACGGGTGAATACCAGTTATAAAAATACAGAAGTGTAGGTTTTTATTTTTAACTGATATTTGTTGCTGTTATTGTTTCTTAGGTCATGTTCCTACCTCATTATGTTTATCTCTAGTTTGTAATATAAATCTACAAGATCATTTTGAAACAAGGAATGCAACAGGCATGTAAAGGCACGAACAACACATCAAATAAATATGAGCAAAAATGACATACAAAATATATCCGACTGAAAGAAACCCGACTTGTGTTACAGTATGTATTTGTTCTTTGACAGCAAAGGAAAAAAAAACTGGTTAAGCTGGTTTAATAAACTTCACAACTGTTTTGATACAAAATATATCCGACTGAAAGAAACATGACTTATGTTACAGTATGTATTTGTTCTTTGACAGCAAAAAAGGAAACAAAACCTGGTTAAGGTGATGTAATCAACTTCACAACTGCTTTGCTTCCATTTCAGGCTCATTTGTGTATTCATTCCCCGTCATAAAACAATACTCATAAAAATACAAAACTTTTTTTGCTAGTGATTTGTTTGGGATCATATCTAAATATAAGTGACAGGGAACAGTTTATATGCAAACATGAAGTCTATGGTTCTGTTCGAGAGAGCAAGTTCAGGACTTTTAATAATATTACTGTAATAAACAAAATATATTAACTTTATAAACTTTATAACAAAGCTTTGAGTACAAGACAGAGGCCGGTATAATCCGTTTACATAGTGAAATGTGTTTAAAACTAGAAATTCTAAGGCGGCTTTGATAGAGCAACTTACTGTAAGTTTTAACAGCCAAATACTTTCTTTTTGTTTCAGTGTTTGATCTGTAGGCTAGAATGAGCATTTCTATGTGTTTTTTATTTCATTAAAAAGAAGTTTGAAAGGTTCCTGTTGTGGTGACTATTCTGTCTTAGTGACGTTAGTTAGCTCGTGCAGGCTTTTCGTAAGAGACTGGTAAGATATCAAAATGGCTGCTCTATAGTAGGGCCAGATATAGGAATTTGATTTATTAAAGGACGCGAAAGTTATGGGTCCGGGGGCATACTCCCTCGAAAATGATTTTGCCAGTAAACCTCAAATGGTACAATCTGGCGTATATTTGACGTACAGTAAGTATAAAAATTGAAACAATATCATCTTTTTACATTTTTAAATCCCTCTAAAACAAGCAAACTGACCCCAATGAAAGCTTTAAATTTTGATTGTTATGTGGTCTTTCCGCTTCGGCAATAATGTCTAACTCTGATAAATTGTTTTACGAGCTAATCGAGTCTAACGTATCATCTATCGGAAATGTATGCTCGCCGGAGTTTTTGTGCACCTACCACTCCGATCCGCAATTACATACTGTAAACAAAACATACAAAAATCCTAGTCAAACAAAAATAAGTAAAAATCCTGAAAGACTTAAAAATTGTATTCCTTACTTTTTGAAAAAATGTAGCATATGACTTATATAACATATTTTCCCACTTGTACAAACAAAACTAATGGGACCTGTTTCAGTGATCCCATGACCGTTGTGTCCCAAATACGAGTATGTATTTTACTGCAATTTAAATTGTTAAAGATTAAACTTTATTTGAAATTATGTAACTTGAACCCTCAAAATTTCCATGACTGTATATATAGACGATCCTTACTTTGCATTAAAACACTTTTCTTAGTCTCAACATGCTAACCTTGATTTCTTGTTCTGTGCATTAAGAAAACGGTACTTACAATGCAGATTCTTTCACTCATTTTTTTAAATAAAGACTAACAAATATAAGGTGTGTATGCACAAGATAAAATGTGTATGTTTATGTGATATTTTGAATGATTAAATGATTAAGAAATGCGTTTGATGGTTCCGTGTATTTAAGTACAATATTTGAGACAAGTTTGGGAAAAATTTCACTACAATATACGTCAGAAATGATCCAACAGAATGATGTAGCCTGGAGAATGTTTACAAAAGATCAAAGCAATTCAAGAAACTTATATGCAAAATTGCTTATTTTGATTATAAATGTAAGGTACATTTTGTATATTGAATCACTAATCATTGATCACCGTGGCCGATTGGTTAAGGTGCTTACTTAGAATCACTTGCCCTTCACCGATGCACCTCGGTTGCCTGGTGGTAGAGCGCCCGCTTCGACTGGATGGAGGAGGTCGTGGGTTCGATCACTGGCCGCGTCATATCAAAGACGTAAAAATGGTACTGATAGCTGCCTCGCTTGGCGAATAGTACTCGGACTGGTCAGCCCGGTGTCAGTTTAATGTGACTGAGTGGGGTATCATGTCACATTTCTACGGAGTGGTATTCAAGAGAGGCAGCACTATAAAGTTGGGCATTGCGCTCACTGCTACAAGTAGACACCGTCGTTTATATGACTGAAAAAAAAAATACTGAAAAAGCCATCCAGCTGGCTTACGAAAGGTTAGTGGTTCTACTCTGGTGCCCGATGAAATAATGCACGAAAGGGCACCTGTGGTCTTCCTCCACCATCAAAGCTGGAAAGTCGCCATATGACCTATGTTATACGTGTGTCGGTGCGATGTTAAACAGTGTTAAACAGAACAAAACTTACTTCCACGGAAGGTCAAAGTTTATCCTGACCGTGACTGAATATAAATAAATTTTAATGTCTTACATCTTGTGAATAAAATACCTACCAAATCCCATACAGTGTTTCAACATCAGCCGAATCCTACTCAATCTGCAAATGGCGTCATTCCAAGAAAGGGGAGCTAATCTGCAAAATACAAAGTTTAGTGGGCACATAATTTCTGTGAGAAGCTTTTTTATCGAACCAACAGGAACAACTTTGACCTTAATAACCTAAATATGTATTTCTAACTTTACTACCTGTGTTATCCAGTTATCTGGCTAATTAGTCACCGCCGGCAAAACCTGCTTCGGAAGCTGGTGGTCAGTCATTTTATGTTTTGAATTCTCAAGTTTAAGGATCTTCCCTGGCTGTTAAAAGTACCCGTGGACGGGTCGAATCTGTACTGACTCTGTTTGTTCAGAAAGTGCAACCTCCCTTACATTCTTCTGCATCGGTTAAGTGGAATTCAACTTTAAAGTAGTATTATATGGATTACACGGGTCAGCCAGCAAAATGTCTGTGCATTTGTGCACCCGGTACGATATCGAATTCCTGGTATTTAACTATTAAATACAGAGAGTTTGTTAACTAAATAATTTTAGTGAGATGTAGGAAATTATTGGATAGGTCCATATTATTCACCCAAAATCAGACGAAAATTATAACATTCGGTGAAAATTTGCCTTTCTCCATGCTGCGTTGGAAATTGTAATATTGGCGGTAGGTCTCTTGCAGTCTTTAGAACAAATATATGTTACACTATTTAGATCTACATGTTGTTTGTTTATTTTACAATAAATAAATTGCATGAGTTTAATAACAAATACAATAATAATCTGCGTTACGATTTATAAATGAAATAAGGCTTATTTATTTTTTTAAATGAACTGTTCTGCAATAAATCCATTAGAATGTATGTTCACCAAGAAAATAGATCTATCGTGAATTAAAAAAAAATTAGAAAATCCTGTAACAGCAGAACAATAAGTAAACCTAACAACCAAATTGTGCATCAGAATATAACATTTCATAGGAGACCCCAGTATGAAGCACTAGGGCAATAATTTCTTTATATCTAAGCAGCAACAATAGATTTACTTCAACATCATTTTCATGGTCATATAAACATTAAAAAATAAATATGTTGATTTGAATGAAAGTTATCATCAAGCTTTTCATAAAGCAGAATGAATTTTTTAAATCGGACTTGCACTTTATAGAAAATACTCCGTTTCTACAGTATTCCTTGAGGCATTATTTTGTAGAAATTAAAGGCCTAGATTTTGGCAGTGGGCCAAGGGATTTCTGTCTTCACCAGCACAGTTGGGGGCTAATGACCATCCCAGTATGGTTCCAATAAACAAGGGTCAATGTTTATTGGAGAGTCAGACTACCTTACAAGTGTATCAATTAGTGAAAAGGGGAAACAATTTAATTTATTTTAAATTGATATAGAATTGATAACTTTTAAAGTTATACTAGTTTGTTTTTTGTTGTTGTTTTTTTTTTTTTTGGCATTTCTATATAAAGAAAAATATTTGTTGATCAAACACAATAATAAGATAATCAGAAACTTATTTTCACAATAATGAAATAATGATAAACTTTGTGATATTTCAGAAAAAAGTGACTTTCACTCATCTAAACCTTGCAGAATACTGTAAATAACATTTGTCTAAAACTGAAAACAGTATGTGCATTTCAAAGTTACAAAGCAAAGCATGAAAAAAGTCACTTTTGGCAACATACTGAAAATGAAAATTCTGTATAGATGGAACACAATAATTTTAAGTTCAAATACTGTTGATTACATGAATACAAGAAACCCAGTTTCCAGTTAGGAAAATATTGTTTGTCAGCACAAAAACCTCATGGAGTTTTCACTATACTTGTGTTTTATTATCATTATTATTTTCAATATTATTACTGTATCTTTCATTATCCTATATGTAATATAATAATTATTATTATTATTATGATTATTATATTATTATTATTATTATTATTTATCATTATTATAACATTAAAGTAATAGTTATTATCATCTATATAATATCAAAATAATAATTAATATTATTATCATTCCACATTCACTGAAGGAAAATTAATTCCTTTCAACTCCACTGCACACATCTTCATGGTCTAGTTGGGGTCCCTGCTGTGCTAATTGCCCTCTAACCAGTTACAGTTACATAATCGCTGATAAGCAGCAGATAAGATGGGAGTTGTATATTGGATTTGGGGGGGGGGGGGGGGGAACACTTATATAGTAGTGAATCTAGGCCTTTAAAACTGTGCCCATTGACAAGGATCAAGCGGACACTTCAGTCCTGGAGACTGTTTAACGAGACTTTTATACATGACATACATTTGCCAAGAAACAAAGACAGCGAGGAATAATTTTTATCTCTAGAATGATACAAATTAGGGAAAATTTCACTTTCAATAAATTCCTGTGAACAAAATTGCCGACCTACTTCTGCTGTATATAATTGAATGCGGCAATTTCCCTGAAAGCCTATGCTGATTACCCTAGTGCAGGCCTGTTTCTACGCTATTATTTGATTCTGCAACATTAATGACATCCAGTGTAATATTACATGGTCATTACAGCATGTCTTCGTGTTAAAACGCCATTACATTGCTTCCGAAGCCTTGCTTGGGCAAAATTAAAGCCAATTTATTTCGCCCTTGTCACTTGTGCTGACGATTTTCACCAATTTAAATTACTTAAAAGAACATATCTGCACTTGGAAAAACCTGATTATTCTAGGCAGACAGTAAATACAGAAGATTATACATTGCAAACCACTAATAAGGCTTTGAAATTTGAAATCGACGGTCATTTTGTTAAATTAAAGAAACTCTGAATTCACCGACTACAATAATTCATTTATAAAGTGACATTCATACCTACATGACGATGGTGAAAATGTCAGTTACATAGAAACTTTATTTAAAGCGAATAAATTCTAATTAAAAAACGAGTTTGTCTGGAAATTCAAAGGATGAATTGTAACAAGTAGAAATAGATCTATTGATAAAGCCAGGTGACTTCAAAATTTAAGAGGAAAGCCAAGTTCTCACAGAAGAAAATATTAACTTTATGGGATCTCTAAGAATATACAGTCATTATATATAATTTTTATATTTAAAACTTAAATCTAAAATGTTGAAAAGCAATTACGCCCAGTGTTAGATAATAAACCGAACTATCCTGTGATATTCTATGACACCTGTACTTTTATAGCAAACTACTTACATATATTTACTAAGGAAAATTGCTCACAGAAACAAATGCCTCGTGGTACAATTATAATTCATAATTTGACTAATGCATAATTCACAATTTGACGTATGTATCATTCTTGTCGTAGTTGTGCAAAACAAATATTAGTTAACTATTTCAATCTTACGCTGAAACAAATAATTAATGCAAATGAAAACAGATTCCAGTAATAACTAAGGAAAATATACAAGGGTGTGGAAAATGGGTACTTGTTAAGATATTTACGCAAGAAAAGTGGTTTATTTCATGTGAATCTGGTGCATTTATGTAAACATATAGCTAACTCTTATTTTAAATAAAGTAGGTCCATCTTTATGAGCCTGAGACGCTGGAAACTCGGATTTAAGCTCATTTGTGAGTGGACAGCTGGTCAATCTGACAACGCCAAAATTGACACCAGTGTAACTCAATACGGTGGGCGTGGCTATGTTCCGCTAACCAAAATTTATCATTTTATTTAACAACTGTTTTACTGTAAAGATTTGAAAATTGAAATATAAAGGATCGATAATGGTCACTTTTACTGAAAATTTAATTATAAATTTGAAAGTCGCAAGGTGTCAAAAGGTCATTGTATGGACATGTGTTTATTATACATCTGGCATGTAAGGTCATTCTTATTGACGCTATGGAGAACACGGACTTTAGTTTCTAAAGGATGATAATAGAAAACATATACCTGATATATTTAATTGAACTCCTTTCACCCGAAGATATAGAGTGATGTAGACATCTGGACATGTAAATGAATAGTATTGCGTTAGCAATTAGTGCCACTGAAGCCAGACAAGAATTACCAACGTTCATGTCAGTAATAGTTTGATTTCTATTTTTTTTTTAAATAAAAAAAAAACACGAGCCTTTCATTTACTCACGCAACAACTCGTCTCATATGAAATCTGCCAAGGCATTCTTCGAAGATTTGCATGGGAGACATATTGTTTTACCGTTATATTGCAAACATTTTATGGCCAAAAGTTTATTGCCTTGTAAGCGTGTCTTCTGTCTCTGTTTCAGTTAAATTTCAAATGTACTGTATTTCTTTTCCTCCTATTTTCTTCTCTCTTAAGGCTAAGTTAGACTACTTTGGGTTTATGAAAGTGCAATTTAAGTTTTTAAGGATTTCACTATGATGTACAATGCCCTACTTATTTGAAGTATTATCTTTTTCCCCCCTTTTTTGACCCAAATTATTGATGGCGTCTGGAAATTGAAAAAAAAGCTGAATCTGGGCATAAGTATGCTTTCAACATTTGAGTTCAGGTTCAAA
Organism: Mercenaria mercenaria; assembly: GCF_021730395.1. Taxonomy (NCBI): domain Eukaryota; kingdom Metazoa; phylum Mollusca; class Bivalvia; order Venerida; family Veneridae; genus Mercenaria; species Mercenaria mercenaria. The sequence continues at coordinate 34,054,368 of NC_069361.1, read as the reverse complement.
ATAGTAGAGATATTAAAGCAGAAAGGTTTCCAATTAAATGATACCGTATATAAAGACATCCTAAAGAAAAAAAAAGCACATTTTGTTTTTATACCAATCATATTTTCTGTGATAAATTTTAATAATGTACTTTATCTCGACTTTGATCAGGAAGTGTTTAGGTAGAATGCATTCAATTAAGAAAATCTGACATTAACATGTACTTTTTAAACATACAAGCAATTTATATGCTACAAACGAAATCTTCGTTATTTTTTCCACCTTATCGCAAGTGCAAAGACGAAAGTTTTCAAAACGAAATCCAAAAACAACAACAACAAAATTCATTGTGCCCTACATATGGATAGCTACATTATTTTTTGATACAACAGAAAAAAAAAAACAATAAAAAAAATGGATTGGTCAAACATTAAATTTTGTAGTTTTCTATATAACCAATAGATTCTTCTGTATGTTTGAATCTGAGTGTAGGTAAAGATAAGCAATGGAAATACAATCACCAAAGCTGTTGCTAAATAAAAGTCACTCATAATAAATTAATGGCTTACGGTACCTGCCTGATGAGCACATTAACAGATGTACCTTACAGCCACTGACCGCTCAGCTATTAACAAAACATATATCACTTCTGGAAAATACATTTACTCGAAGGTGTTAGGGAATATTATGTTTTTTTCTCTCGGCTGACCCCAGTCCGAGGGTCAGAAGGTCAGAAAAACAATGAATTGAGGCTAGTGACCTAATAATGTTTTCACAGCGTGTCTATATGACGCTGGTTTAGTCGTGCTCATTTCACGAGCAATTTCGCCTTGATGAGGTTTGTTCTGTTACACTAGGTAATTAGTAGGGTGTTCGTATATACAGTCGTTAGTTTTTTATAAATAAACCTGCAGCAGCAAAAAAATGTATAAAAACGCTTGCTAAAAATAGCAAACAAGTGTCAACTTTGCCAACTGGTCTTGTGCAAAGAGCTTCACTTTTGGACACCATCACCGGTCTTGGGCGTCAAATGTTTGACCGCTTGTCCGGTATGTCAATATTCTGTGCCCAGTACAAATGCGGTAAAATGGTATTTGAAACAGACACTTTCTTTAAATTTTCAAAATATTGTAGGATTTCTCCAAATAACAGGAATTTTATGGAATGAACTACTAATTTCAGGTTTTTCCTTTATATACAATTTAACGGCTAATGCCGACAGTGGCGTACACGATAGAATAAAATATATAACGAGACCCTTTGGAAGAATAGAACGCAACTAATAGCACATTCAGTTTGATAGGGTCTGTCCACGAGAAAGTATAAAATGTGCACACTCATCATGTTCCTTACATGTAATATTTCGTCTTGCTAGTATACAAAATTAGCATGATTTCAATAGTCCTTTCAAGACGAGCGGGTCAAAAGTAGCTCTGACGTACTACATTCAACAAGAAGTTACAAGTAAGGCTTTCTGACAGGGTCATGTATGGCAAAATGAAGACTTTAAAGCCATTTTCTTCGAGTGCTCCACAGCAGAAGTGATCAATGCTATGTCTAGTTCTGACACTATTATGATGATGTAGCTGAGTTTACATATTCTTGTCACAACAACTGAGTTTTGATCAAACCGAAAAAAGAGAGATAGTAGGGCTAGTATTTTGAAAAAGATAAGGAAAAAGAGTTAGGCGCTATGTAAAAAGTAAATAGTGTGCATTTATCTATACATGGGTTGCACTTTTCAGCTCCACCAATTTAATTATTTGCACTCGGGAAAAAGATATTCTCAAACGTGCGATTCGTACATGCCACTCTCCGTAAATGTTAAGTAACAAGTACATGAAAACAATGAACAATAGCTACTGATAACTGTCTTATGCTGTTGTTCTCATGTTGTTAACGTTTGTTTTGTACTATGTTTCGTGTACCTCTCGCAATTTCTAGTGTCACTGTCGCCTCCAATTACAAAGACCGCACACAGCCGCGGTTACCGACCCTTCCACATTTCAGCTAGCTTCGTAGCTTATCTGAATGGTACTCAACAGTTTGCTTCTAGCGATAATAGTACAATAATTGGGTCATTTAAGGAGTGGCCGTCATTCCAGTGGGGTTCGACCCCGCGCTGTTCTTAGACGGTCTGCTGCATACAAATATCAACAAAGATGGCCAACAGACAAAACAGTTGCTTCGTAGTCTTTACATTGCTTGTACATTTAGTGCAGGGCCATATAATTCGGTCTAAGAATTTGAAAGTCGCCAGGAATCATCGAGGCTAATTGTGCAATCCCTATGACGATTGGTGCATCCTTTAACTGTTTTTCAAATGACTACAAAAGCTTACAGTCAGTGTGACCATGACCTAATGCCACCCCCACCCCCTCTCCCGCAAAAAAACAACAAAAAAAAAAAAAAAAAAAAAAAGAGAGGACCGCGACTGTCCTATATTGTTCAATCGATTCAAGGGGTACATGCTGCTTATAGTGCAACTGGAGAACGGCGATCGTTTATGATAAAAGGTTTTCCAGGATGTGATAGTATGTAATATATGGCCATATTTGCGTTCTGTAGTAGCTGATGTTAACCAAGTGACTCCCGTGGATGGACATAATTTTGACCATGGAGGGCTGATTTGGACGATTTTGCAACAGGAGCATTACACATATATGTAAGGACATTATATAAAGACAAGAAACGCAACGAAGAGGAGGGCCATAGTGGCCAAGGACGCTAACTGGCGTTGACTCTTTGACCTCGAATATAGGTAGAACACACCGAATCGTAAATTGCAACAACTGCGTGAAGTTTAATAAAATTTTGGAGATGATCTTACAATGATGCTTCAAACCAGTTTCATGAAGATCCACCAAGCACTTCCTAAAAAGTCATTAAGTGTTTTTCTAATTTGAACTGTAGTGATCCTTGAGAGGTCAAGCGCCTCGATTAAAAAAACGAGAGTGGATCTTATGCTACAAACCAAGTTTGATGAAGATCGTGAAAAGAAACAGTTAATACACATTTCTAAATTTAGTTTTAGTAGCCCCTTACAGACCAGCGCCCCATTTGGACAAAGTGGGAAGACCTTAAAATCATGCTACCGATCAAATTTGAAGAGGATTCATCAAGGAGTTCCGCAGAAATGGTTACATGTATTTCTATTTTTAGTTCTGTATGTCCTAAAAAGGGGCTCAACGTCCCCATCTGAATAAAATGAAAAAAAAAACCCTTAAAATACTGTCAAATACAGTTTGATGAAAATCCAGGAAAACGTTCTTTAGATATTTTTTTCTATTTTTAGCTCTTATGATCCCGATGAAGGTAGAGTGTCTAAATTTGAGACAGATTGGGAGAGGGACTCTTAATTGTACTACAGACCTGGTTTGTCAAAGATTCATAAAATGTTTCATTAGAAGTGGTCTAGTGACCCGCAGAAGGGGTCAACACTGAGAGAAAGCCTTGCAAGGATATTACAAGCCAAGCCCACTTTGTCCTCCACCTTTGATTCATGTGGGGAAGTTGGCAGGAATGAGGAACAGGTTTACACTGGTACAGAATCCAGGGACAATGGTTAGGTCAACTGCATGCAGTTAAATAACTGAAATACTAAGTGACAAGCTAAAACAAGGACAATAAATCAACGGCTGTTATTTGGCTACATAAATTCTACCTGGGTTTCATGACAACAGCTCAAGAAATCTTGCTGCAGAACGGAAGGGCCATAACCCGGTGTTATTCAAGTAATCTTGCAATAATGAGAACTGTACAAGATCTTATGAACAGGTGCATTTTGTGCACGTTCCATGAAAAATGATCCAGAAGGCCTACGTAGTACTTGTTGCATCTGTGTTAATAATATGAAATCTATCAATTAAGTAGAACAGGGACTTAACCCTAGTGTTTCAGAGCAACCTTGCTAATTTACGATAGAAATCAATCTTAGTAAAGATCTTTCAATCGTATACATTCTTTGTAAGTTTAAAGAACATTGCTCCAGAAACTTGGCTGCATTATGTTAATTATGGCAACTTCTATCAAATTCAGAGTAATAACTCTGTGGTTTTTTTAGCAATCTTGCTAGCTATCACATTTTTCAATCTGTTGTGGCAGTAATTATATACATACAATATGTGACAATTCCATGAATATACTCTCAACAAGTACAAGCGGGTCCCAGTGGTCCTATACCCATCAATGCCCATTTGAATAAATCCGAGAGGACTTATAAAGGTGCCACGGACCAAAGAGCTTCATGAGAAGTTGTTTATAAAATTATGTTTTTCTTTTATTCACTCTAAAGGCCCAAAACGGTGCTAAGTGTCCCATTTGAACAAATCAGAAAGGGGACCTTACAAGATGTTACATATCAAATTTAATGCAGATCCATCAAGCAGTTCATGAGGACTGTCGTTTAATGTTTTTTACCCTGTTTATAACTATAGTGGCCCCTAAAAGAAGCCAAGCACCTCCCAATTTAATAAAATTGGGAGACCTTATACTAATGCTACAGACCAAGTTTGATGAAGATAGACCAAGCAGTGTTTTTTTTTCCTTTTTAGCTGAAGCAGCCCCTAAATGGGGCCAAATGCCCTCATTAATAAATCTGAAGAAAATTGGCAGAGGACCTAACAGTAATGTTACAAAGTTTGATGAAGATCCATCAAGCTGTTCATGTGAAGACTTGTTAAAAGTTGTTTTTTTTTTATTTCTAGCTCTAGATGCCAAGCACCCCCATTTGCATAAATTTGGAACAGGACCTTACAGTAATGCTACAGAACAAGTTTGATGAAGAGCCAAAAAATGGTTTATGAGATGTTGGTGAAATTCTGACCAGTAGTTTGTGGGAAAAAAATATTTCTGTAAATTGTGGAAAACTGGCACCACTTTGATACACCTGATGCAAGAAAGGTGCCAGATTAGCTTGTAGTCTTATACACTGAACAAGCCAAGTACCCTGTTGACATTTCCCTTCAGGTTTCACAAAAATGTCAAGGAAAATAGCAATATGACAAAATGATAAAAATATAAGTATTTCTCTTTTATTACATTAGAATAAAAAGTCATTATCTTATAAAAATAGATCCTATTGCTTAATACCACTTTCAAATTTATAGTCATGGTGTAGTAAACTATATCATGGGCATATTTAAGGCAGACACCAAATGTCTAATTTTACTTGTGGTATCTGCAGATGCTCATGACGTAATTACCTTCTTTAGATACAGCTGAACACCTCTCACTTAGCATTGATAGCTTGAGTATTTTGCCACCTGAAGCAAATTGGTAGTGTTATTGTGACTTTACTAAGATGTTAAACAATCTAAGCAGTTCAATATGGTGTTCCTTTTTTGTTATCTTTCCATTTTCATCATTTGTTAAGTTTACATGTGACCTGTATGAAAAAAGTTTGAATGTATATATCAAATGTTATTTAAAGATTTTATAATGATTTCCTTTGGAGCTAGTCTAGGATGCCATAAACAAAATGTGATCATAGTGGATAATGGATCATCTGTCCCCCTGCTGATCAATGAGCAGAAATATCTGGTAAGAAATATCAAAAAGCAAAGGTTTTGTTTCATTTTAGTGTTTATTTCCATTAAAATCTTTCTGTAGATCTTGCTGCAATTGTTCTCATAGTTCCATAAACCTTTGATGGTGGGCTCCCTGAAATTAAAATTTATTTTTGTTACATTACAATGTTAACAAAAATAGTTCCATAAACTTTTTTGTTAACTAAATAGTTCCATAAACCTTTTATGTTGGGCTCTTTAAAATTATAGTTTATTTTTGTTACATTACGAGGTTAACACTAAACATGGGTTAACTAAATAGTTCCATAAGCTTTTTGTGATGGGCTCCCTGAAAATGTCGAGCAACAAGCAAACCGTTGAAATCATTGATCCTCTGGTCAAATACACGTCGCATGTTTGGAAACATTTTGGTTTGAGTTGACAGTTCTAAGTTTTTGACATTTGAATCCAAAGCTCTTTAAGCTTACATGTTGACTCAATGTTTTTTTTTTTTTTTACTTCTGAACAATATTATTTCACAGTGTTTTGAGTACCCAAGTATCAAGAACAATATAATTAGCTGTACACATTCAAAACGTAATTTATCCATGAAAAACTGTATCTTATGACTTAATACTGTAAAACATAGGGAGATGGCACTTATTATTATACACAGAGAGAAAGTGATTCATTACAGACTCATACAAGTCTCTCTAGTGTATATGAAAATAAAATTTTGACCCTTGAACATATTCACATGTTATCCTCATTTACTTATAAAGCGTAAATTACCGTATAGCGGGTTATTTCTACGGGGGTAATATTTCTGCGTTTCTGCGGTCTCTCGGTAGAATCGCAAAAATATTTCCAGCAGAATATTCATCCAGCAAAAATTTAAAACGCAAAATAATTTTGCATTTTTTCATCAACGTTGTTTCACGATACGTTACTCGAGGTAATCTGAAGTTCACAATGGCATGGTCTAGTTATTTGAAATTACCGTCGTCATCAAACAACTACTGATAATGGTATAATTAGATGTGATGGTCAATCAAATCCTAACTGTTAATCCCTCAGAAAACGTTTCTTTTTGTTTGTTTGTTTGATTTTTTTGTGAATGTAATAACATCTTCCGAACTATGTAACCTTTATACTTGTGTAACCGTTATGCCGATATACCGTAGTTTGCAGTTGTACTGTGTACAATTGTTGTTTGACTTATATTTGTTCAATTCAAAGTTATTATATCCTACAATGTATTCATTAAGAGGAAAGCTACTTAACAGCAGTTGCCGGTAATTTAGTTTATTGTTTTCATATGCTATAATTCTCACGACGTCTGATCATGCGGGGAACTATCTCCTCCTTGGCATCGAAAACGCAGAAATTGCACTTTCTTTTATGTGAAAACGCAGAAATTAAACACGCAGAAATTACTTTCACAACTTTTGGGACCAAAACGCAGAATATTTTGACCGCAGAAATAACCCGCTATACGGTAACTGTGAGAACTAGAACTATCACTAAAGGTGATGAATGCTACCCCCCGCATGCACTGACACAGTACATTGCAATTTGACGCACACAAGATTGCATAATTATGTGGACTGTAAGTATATAGACTGTATGTATACAGTATAGTAACAAAAAACAAAGTACCATAACTATGCAGAATATTTATCTAAAAGAACGTAACATGCACCATGCACAACTAGGGTTGGTACTGATCACTTGTGTGAAGTTTCATTAAATTGTGTGCAAGTGTTCAGAAGATTAGGCGCGCACAAGACTGCATATGCAGACTGTATGTACATAGTATGTTAACAAGAAACAAAGTCCCATAACTCTGCAATTTTTGTCGTTGAAAGAACCTAACATACCCCATGCGCAACTACTGTTGTTACTGATCACTTGTGTGAAGTTTCATAAAATTGTGTCAAGGGATAAGGAGAGATGGTGCACACAAGATTGTGTCTATGTATATAGTATAGTAACAAAAAACAAAGTCCCATAACTCTGCAAAAATTTTTCTGAAAGAACCTAACATGCCCCATGCACAACTACTGTTGTTACTGATCACTTGTGTGAAGTTTCATTAAATTGTGTCGAGGGGATGAGGAGAGATGGTGCACACAAGATTGTGTCTATGTATATAGTATAGTAACAAAAAACAAAGTCCTGTAACTCTGCAATTTTTTTTTCTGAAAGAACCTAACATGCCCCATGCACAACTACTGTTGTTACTGATCACTTGTGTGAAGTTTCATTAAATTGTGTCAAGGGGACGAGAAGAGATGGTGCGCACAAGATTGTGTCTATGTATATAGTATAGTAACAAAAAACAAAGTCCTGTAACTCTGCAATTTTTCTTTCTGAAAGAATCTAACATGCCCCATGCACAAATACTGTTGTTACTGATCACTTGTGTGAAGTTTCATTAAATTGTGTCAAGGGGATGAGAAGCGATGGTGCGCACAAGATTGTGTCTATGTATATAGTCAGGCTGGTAACATTGCCCTATCGGGCTTAAGACATAAAAAGTAATATTTCATGAAAACTAATGATGCTATTTTTTTCAAACTTGGTCCATTTATTAAGCATAACAAATTATACAAATTAGAATAAAAATAACTTGGTTGCCTTCAGTTTTGGTAGAATTATTTCCCCTTTTCAGATTTTTATGACGCATAATCTTTGAAGTCCAAAAAATATGTTCTAATGCTAAGTTTAAAACAAAAACAGGGTTCAATGGCTTCCTAATACTCTAAATTATTGCGCTAGTACATGAATTTTTACATTTTACTCTGCTTTCACTTACAACATCATAGAGAAATGTTAGTTTAAAAAAAAGTGCTCATACATCTGCACTAGAAACGAAGTATTAATCCTAAATATATAGAATAAGGGTATTGGCGCACAAGTTTGGAGCAATAGAAAGCCTTTGAACCTTTTCTGTTTTAAACATTGCATTAAAAACATAACTATTTTGGACTTCAAAAATTATGCATCATAAAAATCTGAAAAAGGGAAGTAATTCTAACAAAACTGAAGGCAACAAAGTTACTTCTATCTTGATAAGCATCATATGTTATGCTTAATAAATGAACCAAGTTTGAAAGAAATATCTTTATTATTTTTCAAGAAATATCACTTTTTATGTCGTAAGCCCGATCGGGCAATGTTACCAGCCTGATAGTATAGTAACAAAAAACAAAGTCCTGTAACTCTGCAATTTTTTTTTCTGAAAGAACCTAACATGCCCCATGCACAACTACTGTTGTTACTGATCACTTGTGTGAAGTTTCATTAAATTGTGTCAAGGGGATGAGGAGAGATAGTGCGCACAAGATTGTGTCTATGTATGCAGTATAGTAACAAAAAACAAAGTCCTGTAACTCTGCAATTTTTTTTCTGAAAGAACCTAACATGCCCCATGCACAACTACTGTTGTTACTGATCACTTGTGTGAAGTTTCATTAAATTGTGTCAAGGGGATGAGAAGAGATGGTGCGCACAAGATTGTGTCTATGTATGCAGTATAGTAACAAAAAACAAAGTCCTGTAACTCTGCAATTTTTTTTCTGAAAGAACCTAACATGCCCCATGCACAACTACTGTTGTTACTGATCACTTGTGTGAAGTTTCATTAAATTGTGTCAAGGGGATGAGAAGAGATGGTGCGCACAAAATTGTGTCTATGGACGGACAGACAGACTATTATTATTATTATATACCACATTTATATAGAACTCTTTTCATATAAAATACGTTCAAAAGTGCTTTACATAAAAACATTTATATAAATAAATTAAAAATGTTCAATAAAAAATGGCAATTGAACTATTATAGAAGAAATTAAAATTACATTACGGTAATAAGATACCAAGCATTTTAAATTGAAGGTTGGCAGATCAAAACATGAAACAAAAATACAATATCATAAAACATTAACTGACCTATCAAAGACACAGGTCAGAGCAGAATAGAACAGAAGATATCTTACATTTTGAACAGACAGAATTAAACGGCATGATGTCTGCGAAATGCATCACAGCATGCAAACCGTCCCGGATAATTGGGTCAATCCCCACCTAAATGGTCCGGAGAACATCCATGATACATCCCACAGACAACCTGAAACCAGTATACCCACCCTTACAACTTTGTTGTCGGGGGGTACAATAAAAGGTACTTGACAAAAAAGTAAATTTTTCTAAACTTTAAACAAAAGTGATCAAACATGACTAACATTTACCAGGAAAATCAGAATGTCACTTAAATACTCACATAATTATGTTTTGCACTTACCTAAAATTAAATTGCATATTGCTGTTCTTGCCACCTTTATGTTTTGGAAAGACCCCAGGATGTGTACAGTACTACAAAAGAACAGAAAATACATTTGTGATTCATCCACTTAAAACAAGGTCATTTTACAGTGTTTAATTCATAAACATAAGAACAACTGCTGTTCTAAGTTGCTCACCTGACCATGACAGTTTGACTTTGAAAATATGCACAACACATTGAATCTTGAATGGTGACAACTGTGTATAGTATAAAGTAAACGCCATAAAAAGGGGCTAAGAAAAAAACTGGGCGAGGACTTTATAAATTTATTATAATGCTATAGACCACTTTTGATGAAGATCCATCACATGATTCAAATGAAGAAGTCGTTTGAAGGTACATGTATTTATTTTTTGTAGTGCTATAAAGTTCTTAAAGAGGCCAAGCACCCCCATTTACAGAATTTTTCAAGAGAACCTTAAAATGACAATACAAACCAAGTTTGATAAAGAGCGATCAAGCATTTCATGTGAACATGTCATTTAAATTTATTTCTTGTTTTGGCTCTAGGGGTATTTAAAAGGAACCAAATGTCCACATTTGAACAAAATTGGGAGAGGACTTTATACTTATATTACAGACCAAGCTAGATGAATCAAATGATACATGTGAATAAGTTGTTCAAAGAAATTTCTATCTTCTGCTCTGGCAGACCATAAAAGGGGCTGAGTGTCCTTAACTTAAAAGGTCTGAGATGACGTCATCAGGATGCTACAGACCAAGTTTGATGACGATCCATCAAGTGGTTTATGAGAAAAAGTCATTTGAAGGTACTACGTTTAGCTCTAGCAGCACTATAAGGGGCCGAGTGTGCCCCCATTTTAACAAACTGGTACAGGACCTTATAATAATGCTACAGATCAAGTGGTTCATGTGGTTCATGAGAAAAAGTTGTTGAAAGGTTTTTCTATTTTTAGCCCTAGTGGCTCCTAAAAGGGGTCAAGCGAATCAATCTGAACAAAACTGAACTTGTACTTTTGCAGGATGCTACAGACCAAGTTTGGTGTATTACTGAGCAGGGTTGTGCTTAATTATTTTATAAAATCATTAATTAATTACAATTATTTTGACAATCTTATCAGTTAAATTACAATTAATTACTTAGTTTTTGGGACAAATAATTAATTAATTAATTAATTACAATTATTCAGGACAAGTTATTAATTATAATTAATTTTCATCAAAATTAATCACGCCTTAAAATTTCCACTGGTATCTTTCGGCAAAATAAAACATTTTCAATGCAGCCAAGTTTATGATGTGCCTAAGCAAACAAGACTAATAATGTGTTTCCTACAAGTTAGCCTCTGTACTATACGAAGTGATACTACTGTATTCATTCAGAAATCACTCTTCAGTTATATAAAATTATTTTATATTGGTAAACAGTACTGGACAAAAACTTGTTTCCCTGCTATTTTTTCAATAGATTCAACAGATGGCAAGAGCGAATTACTATCAAGATACAAAAAATGTACTGTTACATTATTTTATCAATACAATATTTTCTAAAGAAAAATAATGCAAATGACAGCTTTTAATGTAGCAACCACAATTAAAGTTATTACAGACCAGAAATTTACTGTAAGTGATGAAAGAATACAAAAGGTGTTGCCACCTTGTTATTTACAGCACAATAGGTATAAACTATGATTGCTTTGCAGTGTGAAATTTCACCTGAGCACTAACAGATGAGGCACAATAATTAAGAATAATTAGATTTAACTGAAAATAATTGGTCAAATCTGAGTCAGTAATTAATTAATTACAATTGTTTTGACTTTTGTCTCAATTTCTAATTACTTTCAATTATTTCAAATTTGTTAATTAATTATAATTAATTAAATTATAATTATAACTAGAGGTGTTTGGGAGAAAAGCGCATGTATCCCACGATTGTAGGACATTTGCCCCCCAGGACATTTGCCCCCCGATGAAAAAATGAACTGCTGGACATTTGCCCCCCAGTTGAAATGGCAGATAGGACATTTGCCCCCCCATTGCTTATTTTTGGAATGAAGATTTGCCCCCCCAATATTTTTGTCCTATATGCCAGTATATATAACTGTATTTTTGGTTGTTTTATTATCAAAATTGCCCTAAAAGGCAATTTTCAGTAAAAAAAAAAAAGTGTTTTATTGATAATAATTTGATATATATGTTAATTACTTTCAGGTGTTAAGGTAAATAATAGCCTGTTATTCAGTAATAAAAGTGCTCATAACAGTGTTATAATTTCTTAATTAGTGCAATGTTTTTAACACTCAAACTTGTTAATTTGGCAATTATCTACTACAAAATTGTATAAAACAAAGCCATTGTCCCCTAAAATATGACAAATGTCTTGTATCAAGTTCCCAAAAAATCACTGGAGGACAAAACTATTGGGGGGCAGATGTCCATTTCAGAAATAAGCACTGGGGGGCAAATGTCCTATCTACCATTTCAACTGGGGGGCAAATGTCCAGCAGTCCACTTTTTCATGTGGGGGCAAATGTCCTGGGGGGCAAATGTCCGGATCCCGTATCCCACAACTGCCTAATCATCTGAATAGTAAGTCTGTCTTTGTATACTGTTTGTAGCCTATTGGTACTCACATGTTGGAGTAACCAGTCTACAATGCTGTATCAGTTGTGTTGGTAATTATGTTCAAGGGCCATAATTCTGAAGTGCCTGGGATGATTTGGCTAGTTATCGAACTTGGCCGAGGACTAATGGTCAAACACATTTTGTTCAAGTTTGGTGAGGATCGGATGAGAAATGTTCAACTTAGAGTGCGGGCAAGATTTGTGACAGACAGACAGACACACAGACAGGAGTAAATCAATAAAATAATTAGGCACAAGCCTGTTACTGAGCAGTTGTTTCAGAGAAGAAAATGTTTATGTAAAATTATAGATTATAGACGATAGACGTCAGACCATACATGTACATCCATCTAATAGCTCATCCTGAACTTTCAGCTCAGGTGAATCATATTCAAGAACAAACTTTCCTTAACCTGATTTGTATAATTAATGTATTTACTTACTCAAATGTTTTTAATATAACTCCAGTCTACAAGCTGATCCAATTTAATATGAGAACACCTGTTTCAATTTTTTAAAAAAAATCTATCAAGCTGCATAAAGAATTAACATGAAGTTTATTAATGTGAGATTGTTTAACAAAATGTATAGTCATGCAGGTTTTTTTTTTACCAGGAGAAGGGGCCCAGGCCTGTGATTTTGGAAAAAAAATAACTCGGTATTTGGACAAAGGGGAATAAAAAACCTCATGTAAAGTCAATTTTGGGGAAAACTGCATTAAAAGAAATTTTCTGAGGGGAAAGGGCCTATTAACGGCCCCTATTATGAAGGAAAAAAAAAACCTTGTCATGTCAAATTGAGGCACAGGCAAGCACTTTGGTAGATCTGCCAACCTTCGTTAAGTCAAATGGATACCTTCATCACAGGAAAGAATTCTGCATCCAAAGTCACGGTAGTGAGGGGCAAGTGATTCCAAGTGACCTTATCTATATAGCCAGAAGAGGCACTTATTATACAGTAAATCATCATTGCTTTGATCAATTCCATACCTGTCTGCTAACACAATCCGACATCTGGTGACATTCTCTATGGTAAATTTTGTTTTACCATTTTTACCAGCTATACGGCCAATGGCTCTTGACAAGTGATCGCCCTTCAAAGGTTTTACTGAAAAATAACATAATCAATGGTTAACGTTCTCATAATATTTAAACAAGAGGACCATGATGGTCCTTAATCGCTCATCTGTCCCCACAATACCCAGTTTTGAACTGAGTATGACATCGTTTTTTCTATTATTTGACATAGTGACCTAGTTTTTGAGCTCATGTGACCCAGTTTTGAACCTGACCTAGATATCATCAAGATAAAAATTCTGACCAATTTTCACGAAGATCCATTGAAAAATATGGCCTCTAGTGAGGTCACAAGGTTTTTCTATTATTTGACCTAATGACCTAGTTTTTGAAAGCACGTGACCCAGTTTTAAACTTGACCTAGATATCATCAAGGTGAAAATTCTCAAAATTTTCATGAAGATCTCATGAAAAATATGGCCTATAGAGAGGGCACAAGGTTTTTCTATTATTTGACCTAATGACCTTGTTTTTGAACGCACGCGACCCAGTTTCGAACTTTGTCTAGATATCATCAAGGTGAACATTCAGACCAATTTTCATGAAGATCCATTGAAAAATATGGCCTCTAGAGAGGTCAAAAGGTTTTTCTATTTTTAGATCTACTGACCTAGTTTTTGACCGCAGTTGACCCAGTTTTAAACTTCAACTAGATATCTTCAAGATGAACATTCAGACCAACTTTCATATAGATCCCATGAAAAATATGGCCTCTAAAGAGGTCACAAGGTTTTTTTATTACTTAACCTACTGACCTAGTTTTTGAAGGCACATGACCCAGTTTCGAACTTGACCTATATATCATCAAGTTGAACATTCTGATCAATTTTCATGAAGATCCATGCAAAAGTATGGCCTCTAGAGAGGTCACAAGGTTTTTCTATTTTTAGATCTACTAACATAGTTTTGGACCGCAGTTGACCCAGTTTCAAACTTGACCTAGATATCATCAAGATGGACATTCAGACCAATTTTCATACAGATCCCATGAAAAATATGGCCTCTAGAGAGGTCACAAGGTTTTTTATTATTTGACCTACTGACCTAGTTTTTCTCGGCACGTGACCCAGTTTCAAACTTGACCTAGATATCATCAAGGTGAACATTCTGACTAACTTTCATGAAGATCCATTGAAAAGTATGGCCTCTAGAGAGGTCACAAGGTTTTTCTATTTTTAGACCTACTGACCTAGTTTTGGACCGCACGTGACCCAGTTTCGAACTTGATCTAGATATCATCAAGATGAACATTCAGACCAGCTTTCATAAAGATCCCATGAAAAATATAGCCTCTAGAGATGTCACAAGGTTTTCTTATTATTTGACCTAATGACCTAGTTTCTGATGGCATGTGACCCAGTTTCAAACTTGACCTAGATATCATCAAGTTGAACATTCTGACTAACTTTCATGAAGATCCATTGAAAAGTATGGCCTCTAGAGAGGTCACAAGGTTTTTCTATTTTTAGACCTACTGACCTAGTTTTGGACTGCAGGTGACCCAGTTTCGAATTTGACCTAGATATCATCAAGATGAACATTCTGACCATCTTTCATAAAGATCCCATGAAAAATGTGACCTCTAGAGTGATCACAAGCAAAAGTTTACGCACGGACGCTGCGCGATCACAAAAGCTCACCTTGTCACAAAGTGACATGTGAGCTAAAAATAGATAGAAAACTCAAAAATGTTTACCTTATCCACAAATATTTGTATTGCAATACAACTATGGGGAAATTAGGGTAGACTAGAAAATGCTTTTGTAAAAAAGCGCATGTCTCCCCTCCCCAAATGCAAAGTCCTATAGGCAAGAAGTCAATAGGGGTCAGGAGCGAAAGTCAAAGAGACACTAATGGTTGGCTGCAATAGGGATCATCTACTTGGCATGTCCAGTCATCCCGCTAAATTTCAACACTCTTGGCCTAGTGGTTCTCAAGCCACTTTTCAGGCTCCTGTGACCTTGACCTTTGATCAAGTGACCTCAAAATAAATAGGGGTCATCTACTCTGCATGTCCAATCATCCTATAAAGTTTCAACATTGTAGGTCAAGTGGTTCTCAAGTTATTTCCAAAAAATGATTTTACATGAACAGGCCACTGTGACCTTGACCTTTAATAGACTGACCCCAAAATCAATAGGGGTCATCTACTCTGCATGTTCAATCATCCTATGAAGTTTCAACATTCTGGGTCAAGTGGTTCTCAAGTTATTGATCGGAACTGGTTATCAATGTTCAGGCCCCTGTGACCTTGACCTTTAACGGAGTGACCCCAAAAACAATAGGGGTCATTTACTCTGCATGAACAATCATCCTATGATGTTTCAACATTCTGGGTCGAGAGGTTCTCAAGTTATTGATTGGAAATGATTTTCCATGTTCAGGCCCCTGTGGCCTTGACCTTTAACAGAGTGACCCTAAAATCGTTAGGGGTCATCTACTCTGCATGACCAATCATCCTATGAAGTTTCATCATTCTGGGTCAAGTGGTTCTAAAGTTACTGACCGGAAATGGTTTTCAATGTTCGGGCCCCTGTGACCTTGACCTTTCACAGAGTGACCCCAAAATCGATAGGGGTCATCTACTTTGCATGTACAATCATCCTATGAAGTTTCAACATTCTGGGTCAAGTGGTTCTCTAGTTATTGATCGGAAATGGTTTTCCATGTTCAGGCCCCTGTGACCTTGACCTTTGATGGAGTGACCCCAAAATCAATAGGGGTCAATTACTCTTTATGACCAATCATCCTATGAAGTTTCAACATTCTGGGTCAAGTGGTTCTCTAGTTATTGATTGGAAATGGTTTTCAATGTTCAGGCCCCTGTGACCTTGACCTTTGACGGAGTGACACCAAAATCAATAGGGGTCATCTACTCTTCATGACCAATCATTCTATGAAGTTTCAACATTCGGGGTCAAGTGGTTCTCTTGTTATTGATCGGAAATGGTTTTCAATGTTCAGGCCCGTGACCTTGACCTTTGACGGAGTGACCCCAAAATCAATAGGGGTCATCTACTCTTCATGACCAATCATCCTATGAAGTTTCAACATTCTGGGTCAAGTGGTTCTCTTTTTATTGCTCGGAAATGGTTTTCAATGTTCAGGCCCCTGTGACCTTGACCTTTGACAGAGTGACCCCAAAAACAATAGGGGTCGTCTACTCCAGCAGCCCTACAACCCTATGAAGTTTCAAGGTTCTAGGTCAAATGGTTCTCCAGTTATTGCTCGGAAATGAAGTGTGACGTACGGACGGACGGACGGACAGGGCAAAAACAATATGTCTCCTGGGGGAGACATAAATATATGTAAGGCAGCTGGCTGGCTCAGTACTGACTACACATTTTTTTCATCCTGTGACATTCATGTAAATCTATTAATGAATAACAAAACAGTACACATGATTAACTCCAATTGGGAATGAAGAAATTGCAAGATTGATCCAAAGTAAATCGATAAATAATCAAAATGCACTATGCATAGATATTCTTCCTGCACCTCTTACTCAAAAAAGACAGCTGCATGTTACTCACTGAGAAGTAATCTAGGAACATAGACTAATGCCTCTCTATCAATAAAATACTTTTTTGTTTAGAACAGAGTATGTTACTGACACAATTTCGGTCATATGGTGACTTCTTCAGTTTTTGATGTGGAAGAAGGTGCAACATGCCCATCTAGGCATTGTTTAACTATTAATTCAGGCACGGGTTGGAGCCTGGGTAGAACCATTAAGCTTCTGTTTGTCATCTGAATGGCTTCCTCACATGAAGATTTCTACAATTCCACATTTAAGAGGAGCAATTAATTTAAGTCAGTGGGTTTAAGCACTCTGCCACAGAGGCATCTCAGCAAAATACTAGTAAATGCAACTACAAAACAAGTAAAGAAAACAATACATACCATCTGTGATTTTAAAAGATTCTAAATAAAGGTCATCTAATCTGACAAGTGCCAGAGAATCCTGAAAAGATAAAGACAAACTGAGACTAAAAATACCGGAAAATATCAGTACTAGCAATGCATTCACCTGGAAACAAGTGGAAATGTGTCCACTGGAAACAGACCAGGTATGTGTCATCGGGAAAGAACTAGAGATGTGTGCAATGGAAACAACTAGAGATATACGTCCACAGGAAACCTTCTATAGATATGTCCACTTGAAACAGCTTGAAAATGTGTTGAAGCAATGTGTTTAATGAAACAATTAGTACAAGGTGTCTACTCAAAGCAACCTGATATGTATCCTCTGGAAACAAAACAACAAGCAATATGTTGACTGAACACAACTAGAAATGTGTTGCCTGGAAACATCTAGCAATGAGTTAACTGGAAACAATAAGAAATTTGTCCAAAAAATCTAGTAGTGCGTCTAGTGGAAAATCTAACAATGTTTCCAGTACTGGCAGTGCGTCCACAGGATACAGGTGCTTGGTTTATGACATGTCAGGAAAATAACACAGGGTAATATCTTTGAAATTTCATAAAATTTCTAAAGATATAATATTATCAGAACACAACTATACAGTTTAAAATATCTTACTTGAAAATTATCAGTCTAGAAGAGTTCTTCATTATTTCTCAAATTTCCACAAACATTTATATTGGATGAAATCATCTTTATTATTAGCTGGAGTTTAAGACAATAAAGCATTAACTCCTTGAAGAGGCAAATGCAAGTACAACAAGAGCTGTCGGAGGACAGCAACGCTCGACTTTTCAACAGCCTTGTCAATTGAATGAATACTAAAGTTGAAAAAGAGGCATAATTTTGTAAAAATGCAAAACAGGGAAATAAAACCGTTATGGAACCCATACAGTGCTTATTAGCTCATGACAGTGGACAAGTGTGTGAAGTTTCAATCCATTTCCATTAGCGGGTACTGAGATACCAGCTCACATACAAAAACTTAACCAAAAACTGCTAAGTCGAAAAAGGGGCATAATTCTAAAAAAATGCAAAGCAGAGTTATGGGACCTGCATAGTGCATGTCAGATCATGACAGTGAACAAGTGTGTGAAGTTTCAATCCATTCCCATGAGTGGGTACTGATAAACCAGCTTACATACAAAACCTTAACCAAAAATTTCTAAGTCGAAAAAGGGGCATAATTTTGTAAAAAAAACAAAATAGAGTTATGAAACCTGTGCAATGTAAGTCAGTTTATCACAGTGAATAAGTGTGTGAAGTTTCAATCCATTCCCACAAGTGGTTACTTAGACACCAGATTACATACAAAAACTAACCAAATCGGGATGCAGACACCGACACACGGGCGAGTCCAATAGCTCTACCTATTCTTTGAATAGCCCAGCTAAAAACTAATTTTTACTATATTTATAAATATTCTCACTTGCAAGAGACTATTCTGCTAGGTTAGCTTAACAGGTAGAGTAACAGACATTTAATACAGAGGTTGTTGGACTGAAGTTGTAAATACTGGTTTGGAATCTATAAACTGTTAGGTCAACTAACCACAGTATATACCTAAAATACTGTCACTGTAACAATACAGCCACCCCCACTTAACTGAATTGGGAGGGCACAAATCTAAGGATCTGGACTTTGAACCCTGGGAAAGGTGTATATATATATGCTCCTTCCTGTTTTGACAAGAAGACATTGTGCCTGAACTCATTCATCTTCAACCTCAGTCTCATATAAAACTAGAAAATGCTTTTGCAAAAAAGCGCATGTCTCCCCCAATGCAAAGTCCTATAGGCAAGAAGTCAATAGGGGTCAGGAGCGAAAGTCAAAGAGACACTGATGGTTGGCTGCAATAGGGATCATCTACTTGGCATGTCCAGTCATCCCGCTAAATTTCAACACTCTTGGCCTAGTGGTTCTCCAGTCACTGTTCAGGCTCCTGTGACCTTGACCTTTGATCAAGTGACCTCAAAATAAATAGGGGTCATCTACTCTGCATGTTCAATCATCCTATTAAGTTTCAACATTGTAGGTCAAATGGTTCTCAAGTTATTTCCAAAAAATGATTTTACATGAACAGGCCACTGTGACCTTGACCTTTAACAGACTGACCCCAAAATCAATAGGGGTCATCTACTCTGCATGTTCAATCATCCTATGAAGTTTCAAACATTCTGGGTCAAGTGGTTCTCAAGTTATTGATCAGAACTGGTTATCAATGTTCAGGCCCCTGTGACCTTGACCTTTAACGGAGTGGCCCCAAAAAAACAATAGGGGTCATTTACTCTGCATGAACAATCATCCTATGAAGTTTCAACATTCTGGGTCTAGAGGTTCTCAAGTTATTGATTGGAAATGGTTTTCCATGTTCAGGCCCCTGTGGCCTTGACCTTTAACAGAGTGACCCTAAAATCGTTAGGGGTCATCTACTCTGCATGACCAATCATCCTATGAAGTTTCATCATTCTGGGTCAAGTGGTTCTCAAGTTACTGACCGGAAATGGTTTTCAATGTTCGGGCCCCTGTGACCTTGACCTTTCACAGAGTGACCCCATAATCGTTAGGGGTCATCTACTCTGCATGACCAATCATCCTATTAAGTTTCAACATTCTGGGTCACGTGATTCACAAGTTATTGACCGGAAATGGTTTTCAATGTTCAGGCCCCTGTGACCTTGACCTTTAATGGAGTGACCCCAAAATCGATAGGGGTCATCTACTTTGCATGTACAATCATCCTATGAAGTTTCAACATCCTGGGTCAAGTGGTTCTCTAGTTATTGATCGGAAATGGTTTTCCATGTTCAGGCCCCTGTGACCTTGACCTTTGACGGAGTGACCCCAAAATCAATAGGGGTCATCTACTCTTCATGACCAATCATCCTATGAAGTTTCAACATTCTGGGTCAAGTGGTTCTCTAGTTATTGATCGGAAATGGTTTTCAATGTTCAGGCCCCTGTGACCTTGACCTTTGACGGAGTGACCCAAAATCAAAAGGGTCATCTACTCTTCATGACCAATCATCCTATGAAGTTTCAACATTCTGGGTCAAGTGGTTCTCTAGTTATTGATCGGAAATGGTTTTCAATGTTCAGGCCCCTGTGACCTTGACCTTGACAGAGTGACCCCAAAATCAATAGGGGTCATCTACTCTTCATGACCAATCATCCTATGAAGTTTCAACATTCTGGGTCAAATGGTTCTCTAGTTATAGATCGGAAATGGTTTTCAATGTTCAGGCCCCTGTGACCTTGACCTTTGACGGAGTGACCCCAAAAACAATAGGGGTCGTCTACTCCAGCAGCCCTACAACCCTATGAAGTTTGAAGGTTCTAGGTCAAATGGTTCTCCAGTTATTGCTCGGAAATGAAGTGTGACGTACGGACGGAAGGACGGACGGACAGGGCAAAAACAATATGTCTCCTGGGGGAGACATAATTATGTACATTGTAGAAGTTGAAAGTTACTTTTGGAGAACAGAATCCAAGAACACTGGTTAGACTAGAAAATGCTTTTGTAAAAAAGCGCATGTCTCCCCCAATGCAAAGTCCTATAGGCAAGAAGTCAATAGGGGTCAGGAGCGAAAGTCGAAGAGACACTGATGGTTGGCTACAATAGGGATCACCTACTTGGCATGTCCAGTCATCCCGCTAAATTTCAACACTCTTGGCCTAGTGGTTCTCAAGTCACTGTTCAGGCTCCTGTGACCTTGACCTTTGATCAAGTGACCTCAAAATAAATAGGGGTCATCTACTCTGCATGTCCAATCATCCTATTAAGTTTCAACATTGTAGGGCAAGTGGTTCTCAAGTTATTTCCAAAAAATGATTTTACATGAACAGGCCACTGTGACCTTGACCTTTAATAGACTGACCCCAAAATCAGTAGGGGTCATCTACTCTGCATGTTCAATCATCCTATGAAGTTCCAACATTCTGGGTCAAGTGGTTCTCAAGTTATTGATCGGAACTGGTTATCAATGTTCAGGCCTCTGTGACCTTGACCTTTAACGGAGTGACCCCAAAACAATAGGGGTCATTTACTCTGCATGAACAATCATCCTATGGAGTTTCAACATTCTGGGTTGAGAGGTTCTCAAGTTATTGATTGGAAATGGTTTTCCATGTTCAGGCCCCTATGACCTTGACCTTTAACAGAGTGACCCTCACCCTAAAATCGTTAGGGGTCATCTACTCTGCATGACCAATCATCCTATGAAGGTTCAACATTCTGGGTCAAGTGGTTCTCAAGTTACTGACCGGAAATGGTTTTCAATGTTCAGGCCCCTGTGACCTTGACCTTTCACAGAGTGACCCCAAAATTGTTAGGGGTCATCTACTCTGCATGACCAATCATCCTATTAAGTTTCAATATTCTGGGTCAAGTGGTTCTCAAGTTACTGACCGGTAACGGTTTTCAATCTTCAGGCCCCTGTGACCTTGACCTTTAATGGAGTGACCCCAAAATTGATAGGGGTCATCTACTTTGCATGCATAATCATCCTATGAAGTTTCAACATTCTGGGTCAAGTGGATCTCTAGTTACTGATCGGAAATGGTTTTCAATCTTAGGCCCCTGTGAACTTGACCTTTGATGGAGTGACCCCAAAATCAATAGGGGTCATCTACTCTTCATGACCAATCATCCTATGAAGTTTCAACATTCAGGGTCAAGTGGTTCTCTAGTTATTGATCGGAAATGGTTTTCAATGTTCAGGCCCCTGTGACCTTGACCTTTGACGGAGTGACCCCAAAATCAATAGGGGTCATCTACTCTTCATGATCAATCATCCTATGAAGTTTCAACATTCTGGGTCAAGTGGTTCTCTAGTTATTGATCGGAAATGGTTTTCAATGTTCAGGCCCCTGTGACCTTGACCTTTGATGGAGTGACCCCAAAAACAATAGGGGTCGTCTACTCCAGCAGCCCTACGAAGTTTGAAGGTTCTAGGTCAAATGGTTCTCCAGTTATTGCTCGGAAATGAAGTGTGACGTACGGACGGACAGACGGACGGACGGAAGGACGGACAGGGCAAAAAACAATATGTCTCCTGGGGAGACATAATTAACTGCCCACCATTACATAAACTGAAATATTGTTGAGAAACAGTGCTAAACCTATAACAAACAAAGGAACAAAACGGTGTATTATTTAACAAAAAAAAACTCAACTAAAAAGTACAACTTACATCAACTTCAAAGCCAAGTGTAAATGCTTTTACAAAGTCAGCAGCTTTTTGTAATGCTCCAATATCTTTAGTGTCTTTACATGTCTGTAATAAACAATGATGAATATTATCATTTTAATTTAACAGTGCTTCAAATTTCTCAGTAATTTTAATTTTATACAGCAAATGCTATATACCTAACATGTCATAGTTCACACTGTCAGAAAAGCATTTTTTCAAGTGATTAAAAAGCATTTCTTTCCCAAATGTTTAAAAGGCTTGTCTTTTAAAGTTCTGAATACCTTAAATATGTCAGATTGATCAAAGGGAGGTAATCTGTACTGTACAGTATTCAAAATTCTAAGCAAATATCCCCTGTTAAATCTAAAATGTTGCAAGTCTTAACTCTGATAAAGAGCTCTGGTAAGACAGGAGCTCAACTCCCATTCCATATATATTAGATAACTTACTATAAATAGTAACAGAACTGCACAGGACAAAGTCATGTAGCTCATGTTGGTGATTGGACTGCCTCGGACATGAACTCATTGTTTAACAAAATTTTATTGTTGTAGCATTAAAACGTTTTTCAGTGGCCATATTGCATATCATTTAAAAGATAGAGTACATGTACTTGCTATTGTGTTTATATGTACAATAAAAAACTCAAATGGCAATGGCGCATCTTACGTGGTTACTAGCACTCCTAAGCCTACAATGTACATCAGCACTCAGGCTATGCCCCTCCTGTGCAAACTTAAGTTGAGTAATGCTTAAGTTATAACCACTAAAGGCATGCCATAGCCATTTAATCAATGTAAATTATTACATACCTACTGCATAATTCATAACAAAATCATTCAAAACAGACTTTTTACGGAATCTGTGTTAATAACCAATATCATGCATACCAACCGTTTATTGGCATGCCATGTAATGCGTCAAAAAGTTAAGGCTATATTTATGTATATGCATGTACTAAACAACTTATTAAATGGCAATGATGTATCTACTGCGTTTATTGTCACACCTAATCCTATATTAGAACTTTGGCTACACTTTGCTTGTCCTGATAAACATGTAAGACAAGCAGTACTTCTGTCCTTTACAAAGTGTGTAACACTGACAGGTATGTGTAGGAAATTTAACTGTTGCTAAAACGTAATAATGAAAAGTAATGTGCATTTTAATTTAAGAAATAAATGGGGTTATATTTATCTCCCTTTGTAAAATGAAAAGTTACGTTTCTTTAAACATCCAATGGAATTAATTTAATAAAACAAACCTTTATTTCTACATTTCTTGACTTAAGGTTAAACCGGATCTGTAAATGAAGGTGTTCTACCACTGGTGTGAAAATTTTCATCCAGTTTTCTTTTAGAGGTCCATATCTATTTTGGGGTACTGGAACCTTTCTAAATTCTGTTTTTCCACCCTAAAATGAATATCAAAACTCCAGATATTATATATATATATACAAGTTACCAGCTCAAATATTAATCTAAACAATAATATATATTTCAATCATGCCACTTTCAACAAAGAAATCAGTGTTGCATACAATGTGCCTAGCCATCCGGTAACCGGACGCCTAGCCTGCGTTCTAGCCGTCCGGTTACTGGATGGCTAGCAAATCCTCTGGGGATTTTCTAGCCATCCGGTAATTGGTTTCTTAATGAAAAAGTAATGATTTTATATTATATATTAAATATAACAAAATCATAGATATTCTGATAGGCAGTGATACTAATTAAAGATCGACTGTTATCTTCAACCGAGATCAAACAGTGAACAACAAAATTGACATGAGGTGCCACGCTAATTGCCGATAATTACTGGCCATTAATCGGCATTTAAGAAGCAGCAGACTTTGAAGATGTTTTTTCTCCTTTTTTAATCTGTTTTGCAGTTTGCTTTAATTGCTGACCTATCTAATTGTTGTTTGTTATGATTCGGTCGGTCGTCGTCTGCATACCGATACTGCATACATGCCTCGGGCAAATACACAGCACCTGTGTATAGTCGGTGCGTGTCATAACTTCGTATCGATTGACAATTATCTGGGATGGTATTTTGACAGATGATTGATGGGCAGTTCGTTTAGAAATACTTAATTAATGGTCAAAGGGGCGGTGCTAAAAGGACAAAGGGGCGCTGAAGAAAGGCAAAAGGGCGGCGATTTCAGGCAGAAGGGTGGCGCTAAAAATGGGCAGGGTGCTGCGCCCTGCTATTCCGCTGTAGAAAAATCCCGAATATAGTTTTAAATGTTATTTACTTAAGATATCAATGTTTATCTGATTTTCCCGTTGATATTCTATTTTTAGAAATGATAAAACATTGATCGCCAAACGTCCATGTTATGTAAAAATGTTGTTTTGTAAAAAGTGATGTTTTCTCTAACGGCCAAAACTTATATTGTTAAAACACAAATTTATATACTTTTTTGAAGAATGGAAAGCTTATAAAACAAGCAATTCATTAATTACTTTTGACTATTATTTCGAAATAAAATGGATTAATTATGCAGCGGGGTCCGATGCAGGGGTGTGGAAATCCCAATATTTTTCACTTGTCGGAAGTTGTCCACGCACAAATGAGACTTAAAAATCTACTTGTCCGCAGTCAAAACTTACTTACCCGGATTTTCAACATTTTAGCATGCAAAAAATTCTTTATTTTGGACAATAATCTACAAGTAGTAACAAAAGCAAAAATAATAAAGTGTAACACTGTAGCTGTTTCAAAAAATAAGCTTTCGACACTTTAGCTTGTGTTCGTCCGCGAGACCGTCGAACATTTAACAGAAATACGTAAAAGACTGCCTATCATGCCATGCGAAGCCATGTGAGAAAGCATGAAAAATTCTGACTGTTAGAAAACATGAAACTTCCTGACTAATACTAGCGAGCTTTTTGTGCTTTGACTGTTGACTTCCATTTTTGTTGGCAGACGAAGTTGTAACAACGATTTTTGTTCAAAACCTTGTGCTAATTGTTTAGGTTTCCGGTTTCTATTCGCCGAGTCACACAAAATTTTGTTTGCAGATAAGTATTGATATCTTTTAGTAAAAAACATTAAAACTATATAAAATCAAATACTTACGGTATTCATTAGGAAATCTATTTATACCGGACGGCTAGAAAATACCTTGAAATCGGACGGCTAGAACACAGACACTTGGGGGTCAGCACCCCTCCCCTTCAATGCCGCCCCTGACAACCTTCAGTCAATACATTTTTGTTTTTTAAAACAAACTGGGCACATGTCTTGATCATCCAACGACTTCTGTTACCATTTCAACATGTTTGAAAAATTCCCATACTCTATCAATGCTCAAAAAAACTAAAGACAACTTACTTCGCAATGTAAACACGATTTTCTTGTCCAAGGAATAGGAGAATAGATCCCAGCTTGATCAAATTTACTACGCAGAGCCGGGACACAGACGATATCGTTAGCGGTTAAAATAAAAATACTTGCTTAGAAAGTCAACAGCCGCGATGGTTGAGATAGTACAGACGCTGGGTTTGAAAGAACTTTTTTAGGCAGGGCCACGGGTTCGCTCCGCGCTTCGGGCATTCCTTTTTTTTTCTAATATAATATTTTCATTTTCTTTTTAAACAATATATTCTCAAGATATAAAAAAAATACCTAAAAAAAGAAAAAAAAAGATCGCCCATAGCGCGGAGCGATCCCGCGGCCCTGCCCAAAACTAAGCTCAAAGAACCAGCGTCTGTACTCTCTCGGCCACCGTGGCAGTTGACATCTTAGGCGAGTATTTTTATTTTAACCACTAACGATATTGTCTGTGTCCCGGCTCTATGTAGTAAATTTGACATCAAGCTGGGATCTATTCTCCTATTCCTTGGACAAGCTAGTTTGTGCTGAAAATGCTCGGAGTAAGTTGTCTTTAGTTTTTCTGAGCATTGATAGCATATGGGAGATTTTTTAAACATATTGAAATGGTAACAGAAGTTGTTGTATGATCGAGACATGTGCTCAGTTTGATTTAAAAAGCGAAAATATATTGGTTGAAGGTTGGCAGGGGCGGATTGGGAGGGGGACAGGTTCTGACCCCCAAGTGTCTGTTGGCTAGAATGCAGCCTAGACGTCCAGTTACCGGACGGCTAGACAATTTCTAAAAAAATAATTAATAATTTTTCAAATGAAGTGGACGGAACATAATTTATGCATTTTTAGATTCCATTACTTTAAGTTTGTCTCCACTTATAGGAGGGAAGTTAGGTCTTTTGTTTGCAGATGGCTGACTTTCATCAATGTCCATTTCATTTTTTGTTTCACTTGTTGATCCAGAATCTGTTTGCATAACTTGTGACTGATCCGAGTGATCAAGTTTTCTTTTTCTGGATTTTGTCTTTTTTGATCTCACTGGCACAAAGTCCGTTTCATTATTTTCTGTTGCTAGTTCTATATTATCTTTCGACATTGTTCTTTTTGCTTAGACACTATTTTGGAAAGAGATCTATAAAATATTTCATGACAAGATGAAATTTCACGTGTTTTTGTTGATCCGGAAGTTAAAAAGGCTAGTCTATTGTGAAATGTGTGTGAACAGCAATTATTATCGTTATATTGTACAATGATGTTATTATTAAATATCACCTGTAAATTGTTAGAAAACATATCTTTCTGATTTGGAATCAATAAAATGATTTTTAGAAAATATTTTTGACATCTTTTCAGCTCATAACGTATAAGAGACAAACCTGGCATAGCCAAGGAGCAAAATGTAATCGTCCAACTACCTTTAGTGCTATTACCTGTTACTTACCGTATCGTACCGGTATGCTGGATTAAATCACACAGTTTCACAGAACCTTGGTAACTTTTTTTATCACTACAGGTCCTTTGATATAGTTATAGAATCGTGTACTCAAAATCTACAGAAGAGATAAAAAAGATACTTACACGGATTCGCTGAATCGGACTGACAGTATTTTAATATATTTTGTTTGCATAAACATTATAAGTTAAGTACTATGCCAATGCAGAAAAGGGTCCATTTTTCATAATTTATTTTAGTTTTAGGGTGAGTTAAGATATTCTTTATTCAGAACCATGTATAACGCTTTATGGAAGTTTTACCACTAAAATCTTAAATTTAGGTTAGAGGATGCAGTTTTCAGACAAGTATTTGACATTCCCATGGGAACAAATTGTGCCCTTATCTCAGATTTGTTTTTATATCTTTATGTACGAGATTTTATAGTGACCTTTCTCCGATATGCAAGCAGACATTATTAATGCCTTTAAAAATACTTCACGCTATCTGAATGATATTCTTTATGGATTATCTCTCAGTTAGTGGATACTATTTATCACTGGGACTTTATCTTTGAGATGCACATAATCTCTGTATTCTTATTATTTTTAACAGCTATCCCTGACAAAGCGCCTGCTAGTTATAATCGATAACGATTGTTAAGCAGTATAACATAGACATAGAGTTCCAGTTAAATAAAACTAACAATTCGGATACCAGTGCT
This sequence comes from Mercenaria mercenaria, assembly GCF_021730395.1. Taxonomy (NCBI): domain Eukaryota; kingdom Metazoa; phylum Mollusca; class Bivalvia; order Venerida; family Veneridae; genus Mercenaria; species Mercenaria mercenaria. The sequence continues at coordinate 34,026,265 of NC_069361.1, read as the reverse complement.
TCGTTTCGAGATTTATATTATTTTATATTCAATTCGGTTTGACGGAGTGTAAATTCATGTTATGGAATTTATTGAACGTAATCAACAGATTGCAAATAAGCTTCTTCAGCAAGGCTACTGTTATTACAAATTATGTAAACGCTTAATTCGCTTATTTTTACTTTTGGTTTCAGCAATTTCTGCAGGAAGGTATATCAAAACCCTAATTTAAAGGGGAATGCGGTTTACAAACTTCGTAAGATTTTAGGTCATGGCAATTTTCCAGTTGCATTTAGCAATAAGGTAAGATTGATTTTGAGTCGGCAAGACAATTAAAAGTAACATAAGCTCTGATGAGCTTTTTTAACCGACTATATAACAAGTGTAGATTAACAAAAGTAAATAGGCTACAAATAAGAAAGGATAATTTATAACATAAAATCTATGAGAAACATGTTAATCCTACTCAAATTAGACTTGAAATGACCTGATTAGCATCTCTTTCATAGAGTAATTAAATAATCTTTATTTGAAGGGCAAATAAGAATTACAGATTTATATATTATAGTTAAAAATATTAAAGTTTAAGAAATAAACATATAAACAATCATATAAGCTCTATCATTAGACTTCTCAACAGACAGGCAGGGTTGCTTAGCATAAAAGTAATGCACATTCAAGGCAAATGTTATAAAACGTTTTATTAAAAGAGGCTATTGCCCAACTGTTTAGAGATACAACGCATGTTTACTTTTCAGCCCTTTTACAGTTGGACACTACACTTTTCCCTTTGATTGTGTCTGACGGAACAGGCGGAGGACACTATGGTAGGCAGTTTTTAAATCACAACGGGACTGAGCTATTTTGATTTCTGTCTTCTGGCCTGTTTCGCCCGGCCCTTAAAGGTGTTTCCCTTGTTGCTCTGTATTATGCAAAGGCATTGTGTACACGCGCGCACGTTTTTGGTTCTTATGGATTGCTTCTTATGTAATTTTGTAAGAGCGTTTTTGTGTTTGTGTTTTACATAACAAGCCTACTGTTGCAATTGCGTATGTTAGGAATTAACCTGGCAGAGATAATTTTTATTTACACTGGCCTGTGATTTTGGAACACGGTGGGGGTACGAATGAAATTAGGCGCACCATACACTGGTTTAAACTCTCCAGTGGTGCTTTTGCCACTGATCTTTCCAAGGCGGTGACCCTCTGTTATTTGTTCGTCCCCGTGTGTGAGTGTGTGTATTGGTTGTGTGCACGTCCGCCTGTTTGGGCTGCAGTTTAGGGAGGCTTCATATTTGGAACGAGGCTTTCCCTTTAGATATAACTTATATCCAAATATTCTGATATTTACATAATTATCTACCTTGATAGTTACTTTTGAGATGCTTAAAGCATGGCCACATTTTCAAAAATTGAATGTTCTTCATGTTGAAGTCAAGCAAGAACTCAATAACATCTTTTTTCAAACTGTCTCGACTTTTTTCAAATTAAAAGTATAATCAGTATTGACTTTTACTTTTCCTAAAAGTTAGCGCCTATCAAAATCTTGTGTTTAAAAGCTATAAAGCAAAAACATCAAATACCAGCCACTTATTTCGGTATGAAAGAGTTACCGGAATAATACTGGACATGCTTCAGCTCTAGGTTTCCATGTTTGACACTGCCCAGTGAAAATTTTAAGTCACATCAACGCCATCTACAACTGAGGCAACATAAAACTCAACTTAATCCATTATCAGTGGTCAAGAAACTAATTTATATAATTATCTTTTATGGGTGAAATAATGAAATGGATAATCGGCATTCTTTCCCGACAATGACAACAGAACCTCTATATATCCGAATATACCTGATCCGAATATAAGCTTAATGAGGGGTAGTCACGTTTCTTTTAACGCGGGAAAATTTCCATTAATACCATTATTTCTTTTGCATATTTCATAAATATATGCGTCGCAAAAGTCTTCTTATGTTAACTTTTCCAAATGCATAGATGAGGCGTTTTTAATCTCCTTAAGCGTAAGTGTGCCATTATGAGTGTAACAAACAAATATTTAAAAATTCTTATGAACACCACATGAAAAGTTAAATCAAAGCCTTGAGATGTCAGGTGGTTGCGGGTTTTGCTAGATTAAATTTATTTTCGTTTTAAATGCCAGTCTATAAATATACATGTATAAGAAACAAATAGTAATGTGCCTCATATCTAAGATAAACTCTGCCTGACCTTACATGAACAGCTGGAAGTCAGTGATGTAAACATGGGCTGGAATACCTAATCATTGACAGATCTTATATAATCTAAATGGTCATTGTGAATGGATAGAGGATGAATAAGAATTGCTTGATCATTGATAACTCATCCGCATTTTTTGTGAATGGGACTACTTTGTGTAGCACATGAACATCCTTTGGATGTGATTTGGAATCAAATAAAGATGCTACATAATTGTCAGAAATACACGTAACTTTGGTAGCGGGATAAACCCGCAACCAAAAATGACATCTGTAACTTGGAGATAAACTCACCGATTGCAGGAAATACAACCAACATATTGATGACATGACTAAAAAGCTTCAAAGGTGCAAGGGTACCTAAAGCGGTTTCTTTAAACAATTTCTAAGACATGATCGAACGAAAAGAGCATATCAGTCCTCGTAACGACCTTAGCTATACATAGAATACATATAGTTTAATTATTTGGAATCCTCAACAACACACCCAAATTTAACAAATTGAAGTGCAAAGATATGCAGCAGGGTTAGTTCTGACCAAACCATTTATGATTACCAAAATCCAGGCAGTGCCCCATCCGGGACTTACTAGTTAAAATGGCCAACACTAGCCTAACGAAAAACTTTATGCATACCGTCACTTCCTGAGGCTGTGGTGTTAGTTCCAACGTCGGGCCTCTTCAAGACAGCTGTTCTACAAAGGGCACTCGTATGTTTTAAACGTTATGTATAGTGTATAAACATGTTGGATTTTTCAATTCGATTCTTACAAACAGGTGTCAGGAAGCGTCCGACAGTGCACACACTGCATCAAAATTTTAACCATCCTCGATCATGATGTCTGCCCAGAGGATTTATAGAAGTCGAAGTATTTGAAGGATACATCCCTTCGTTGTTGCAATATAAGATACAAGAATTTTTCGGATACAGAGATTAACAAAGATAAAGAAGCTAAAAGGAAAGACATTTAATAAGCATGTGTTTAAGCGTATTAAAACATATAAATAATTTAAAATATTACGAAATTTACATTAAACTGCAAGTATCTATGGAAATGTTAAATGCGTACATAAGACAATTACAAATAAAATACAGTAAATTTGGTTTTCGTGAGAAAAAAAGAAATATTTCTAATAATAAATAATTAGAATAACACCATGTGCATATAAACCAAGGACAGTGTAAAAACACTTAAGCAGGCATATTGTACAATTTAACATTTCAAGAATTATAATTTGAATATGGACCTTATGGCAGTAAAACGGAAACAAACAAAACACAACACAAATTCCAAAATAATCAGACCACCCGACACTTACCGACTTTTGCACGTCTAGTATGTCCAACTAGTCTCAAAATATATTTCTGTATTTCAAAAAAAAGCACAAAGGGCATAAATGATATGTATTGTTGCGTGTGTTGCATTGCATACTCTAAAGCTTTGTGTAAGCTTTTTGTTTTCATACTGTCATGTTCTGCGGCCTTATATATTTATTTCATTTTACTTTTTAAATCCATCTATTGTTAATTATTTTGTTGTGTGTCGAATCTTCTCTGCTTGTAAAATCTACAGCTGAATGTTGATTCCTTTTTACTCTTGCTTCACGTTAATTGCATCTAAATGTTATATCGTGTTTTGATTTGCCTTTCTCGGGGTCATTTTGTCATGTCTGTACTAGATTTGAATGTCAAGTATTTTATATGTTTAGCATTTTCGGTTCTAAAGTGCTTATTTGTTAACAGTTCTATTAAAATTGTGCTAATATGATAGTTCCTAAAGTTGATTCTTAATGTATAATTCTGGATTCCTATCTTGTCTTCCAATGAATGATAACTGAATTACTTTAAGAAAAAATATACTGATCAGATCATTTCAAATCTGATTTGATTGATATTCTGATATTTTTAGCTATGTCATCTTTGCCCCTTAATCCCGGGCACCTCGTAACTATATTTTCTTTAAAGTAGATTTAAACCACAGTAACTGTTGGTAGGATATGCATGTTTGTCATAGAATTTACACTGTAAACTATCATTTCTTATCTGTTGCCACATTATATTTTGTTAACATGCACTTGTCATATAGTCGGTTACAACAAGTATCGTATTTAAATCTTATCTTATGTTATCATCTTTTACCTTGTCCTATCTCATCTTACAAACAAGCATTTAACGTTAAGGAAAGACACTCAAATTATAAAATTACAGATTACATAATATGTAAGCAATATAAGTAGTGACATATATCATTTACACATTGCAAGAAGCTATCAAAAACAGAATAATCCACACTGTACTGATGAACACAATACACTTGCTTCCCTTAACATCACTATGTACATAGCCGATAGTTTGTTGTTTATTCACACTTAAAATATCATATTACTTGTAACAAGACTCTTTGTCCGTACTGGTTGCGTAGTACGCAACTAAACGGGAAATAGTCAAACTAACATTGAACTGGTACTCTGCCCTACATGAGTCTTATATATCGAAGCAGGGTACCATTGAAGAAAATTCCAATATGGCAGAAAAAACGAAAACTGGCTGACACTTGAAGTATATTGGTATGCTTCGCGTATAAACCACTTATTCTGACAAAGTCGCATATTTAAAAGACGTTTCTATAGATTTTTTTTTAAAATCATTAGGGATATTTTCTTTATTTTGTTAGTGTAATTTTGAAAAACCGTGTTTCAGAAAAATCTTCGATTTTGTCACCATGGAAATTATGTCAACTAAATACTAGAAAGCTGAGGAATTCACTGAATATACCTTTATTGCCATGGAAACTTATTTCTAGAATTATAAAACTCAAATTCATTTTTAAATATTATTTGGTAATCACATGAATTCCATAAGAAATTCAGTTGTGTGAAAATGTCTGCCAAACCAAAGGAGTTTTGAGTCTGAATGAGGAATGCAGATTTTTCGGCCATGTCCAACCAAATATCTACATCTTTCACTTCACTGTTGATTACGACTATCACTGCTCAAAAGATTCCTGAATCTAGGCATTAAAGATTACTCTTGAAATCAGGAAGACTGAAAAAATGGAATTTACACATGAGTTTGTGAGAAATTTTTATAATCTAGATTAGGTAATCCTAAGATGAATCATATTTTTAAATACTGTAAGCTCCTGCAAAACATTAATGTTGGACAAGCTCGAAATAAATTGCATTCCTTATCCCAAGCTCCACTGGCCTGGAATAATAGGCGCTGGCTGGTAGATTGGTCCCTTATGACTATACTCTTAAAATACTAGTCCACTAGATGATCGTATGTAAGATAAAAGAAGTATAAAATACACAAAATGGCAACAGTAAGCTCGTGTCAGCGCGTTATCTTATTGAAGTGTTTGCTGACTTTATCACTTGTGATCAAATCAACAGATGCTTATTGAAGGATTACACTGGCGATACGGCCAGCACTTAATAAACCGAAAAGGGGTCAAATTTTCAGATGAAAGCTGTTTATTTCTCAGACTTTCAATCATTCCTTCCCTGTGTAGATAATACTAATAACATTAAATATACACCATTATCATTAAACAAACGATCTGATAGAAAGTTTTTCATGACACAAATAAAAAAAATTTGAAATTTTTATCCTCCTGCTGTCTGTTTCATACACTGGTAAAACTAAAAGGAGATCTCATTCAGTTCCCACGCGATGTTGGTGAGATTTGCTCTATATTCCTTTCAAGTTGCCGATCAACTTATTTTTATAGCTCAGTTCTAAAAATTGTGACAATATACCACCATTAAAAATGATGTTAATAAATGTTCTCCCGCTGACACAGAAAAAGGAAACACTGTGAATAATTTCTTTATTTCAATCTCTGAGGTAGACTGTTAATAATTTCTTTGTTTCAATCTCTGAGGTAGACAATGCCCACTCAACACTTCTGGATTTTGTATTTAAAACAAACATATGCTTGAAAACTTTAGAAATTACACAGCAAGAAGTTATTGACATATTATCTTATTTAATGATTACTAAAGCTTCAGTTTCGGATGAAATAAGTCACAGTATGATGAAGGAAACATTTTATTCACTTTGTGTACCGGGCCATTAGCTATTTATTTTAATTGTTTACTCTCAGGAGATGTTTTACCGACTTGGCCATAAAACGTCTTGACATTGTCCAAAGTAATCATTTTTCTGGCATTGTATGGATTAATATTTATACCTCTTTTTTAAGTGACAAGTTAACAATAAAGTTCATTTTTGTAAAATAATGATTACATCAAACTACTGGTTCTACAAAACAGTGTGATCGGAGTAGAAAAAGAAGTTTAAATCAAGCTGTCCAGATTTTCAAGTCTATAGGTGAATTGCTGTGAAATGTAATATTCTGTTCACTTTGCAGAGAATAAAATTAACCCCAAAGGGTCCATATTTAAGAGATCAGTGTTGTGTAAAAGTAGTGTTTTAAAGCTTAATTTATGAGTATTTTCCTTTTATTTTTTTCGAAGGATTTTTCTGTACATGTGAGCATGAGAATTTTGTTTTTTTCGAAAATGAAATCTTTGATGAGGTTGTTCCGACGAACTACTTATCAGGTTTTCATGGCCTAATGACTATTTAGTTAGGTACAAATATAATCAAAATGTTAACAAAGTTATTAAATATTTGTAATATTTTCAATTTGTGTGAGAAAAAGTTATCATTTTAAGACACTGAAAAGTATGCAGTAACATGGAGTTGTAAGGTATTCTCTCAATTCTTAAATTTAATTGGCTTTTATGTTACAGAAATGATGGAAAAGAATCTCCGAAAGAAGAAAGAGTCTTCCAATGGTGCTGGTAGTAATCGATCAACCCCAGCTAGTGCAGCTAGAATGGCCTCAAATGCTCTTACCAAGTCAGCTGACAACAAGAGCCGCGCTTCTAGCAGCAAATCCATAACGTCCAGCATAGGATCTGTTACCAAGTCTCAGAATGATTTTGGGAATGGTTTAGATGTCACAAAGCCAGAGCTAATCACGGTACTTGATTACTTGTTCATTTAAATAAAATGGGTATTTAGTATGCTAGAAACATATTATTAAGAAGGTAAAAGTTCTTAGATGTCACTAACCATGGCAGAATTTATCGTAAAAGCTTTGAGATGCCTCCAAGTTGTTAAAGGTATACTAGATCTAAACCTCGTACTTTGAAATATGGACAGTTACGAAATAAAGTCTAACTTAGACTAAGCATAAATGTAACCAGTTTATGCATATTGACAATACTATGCGCTAGGTTTAAAATAGTCCACAAAGTATGCATAGCTAAACAAGGTATAAATGTGTACTACCACTTAAAAACAGAAGTCTTCTAACAAATGATAGTTACTGCATGACGTTTAATTATGAATGTAGATTTACTTTATTACACAGTGAATTTATAAATTTAGTAAATTTAAATATATTTGAAGAGTGTTTTCTGCAGTTGAAGTAAATATTTAAAGACAAAATATTTTAGTGGCATGTTGGTATTGGTTGTCTTTAAGAATGTTAATTGATAACAGTTAAAGTTCAGTACTGTTTACATTGTCATCTGAATTAGAATTTGGAAAAAAAAGATTTAGTTAAGAATAGATAAGAGAAGAATCTTTTTGAAATGAGCTGTGCCATGAGAAAACCAACATCCACGCAGTCTGGTCAGGATCCATGCAGTTCGCTTTCAAAGCCTGTTGCAATTAGAGAAACCGTTAACAAACAGCATGGATCCTGACCAGACAGTGCGGATGTGCAGGCTGGTCTGGATCCATGCTGGTCACAAATGCACTATGTTGGTTTTCTCATGGCGCGGCTCAAATTCATTTTGTTGCATTTTCTTCAAAATTTTGTAATATTTTGACATTTAATAAAGGCAAAAATGATTTATAATAGAAGAAAATTGTTGTCTTCACAGGGTTATGATCTTCGTGCCCATCTTCAGCAGATAATGAGGTTTTCAGATGATGATGAAGATGATGATGATGACATGTACTATTCATCAGATGATGATGAGAGCATTGAAAGTTTTGATGACAAAGATGATCGTGATGATGAGTTGCGTAAACTTGCTTTGGAAGCTCCAGAAGATGGTCAGACTCGAACCCCACTGCCAACTGGGATGAACAATTGCCAGTCACTGGTCCCTATCAGTGGTAAGATTTTATTTATAGTATTTTGCTTCCTTCTTACGTCAGAAGATTTATAGGAAAATGCGATTACTTTATAGCATCTTTTGATATAGGGGCCTCTAGAAATGTCACCATATCAATTATGTCCGAGTGATCCAAAACAAAATTTTTTATCTTTTGATATGATATCATTTCAAAAATAGGTCCAAAGTTTGTTAGTTAGTAGTACTTAGTATTTTTGACAGTCTGTATATGACCAAGGATTACCTTATATGTAATATTTTTTCTCTTCTATTCAATTATTTACATTTGCACCACATGACCATGCAATATATGTTCTTATTTGATACAATTTATTCCATATTAGACAGTTTTAAATTTTGTACAAATTCCAATGTTTGCTTAACAATAAAAGCAGTTGACTGATGTGAGTATCTGCATAGAATTCACATGATAAATGTTTGTGCTATATTTACAGAAGAGGAAGGAGAAGATCTAGATAGTGAAGAGGAAAATGAAATTATGAAGGAAATACGTAATGAGATAACCAACAATATCAGACAAGAGATGAAATCTGAATTAGAACTCTACCAGGCTAAGATGAAAAAACTGGAAGGAAATGCTGGTAACTTATTTGTCTAATTAAATTAAATCAGATTCTCAAATTGTAACATAAAAAAGAAAAGTGGAGTTTTAAATTTAATCGATAGCAAGAGATTGATGATTTTTATTGCATAAGTTTGTTGTTTAGAAGTCAATACTCAGTAATGTAGAATGAAATAATTGTCTTGAATGTGTTGATTTACATAAGAAATTAAAATGATATCTTGGTGCCAGTAGATAAACAAGCCAGTTAGCCAAGTAGGTCTAAGCACAAGAAGTCATGAGGTTGTGAGTTCGTTTCTCAGAGGAGGTTCATATTCTCCATGATAATTTGATAAAAGACAATATGTTTGAAAGCATTTGTCACAAACGACTAGGAAATGTAGGGAATATGCCAGTAACTTGCAGAGATCAAGTCAATTTATTCCAGGAGCAGTGGTTAGGTTAACTAACCGTCAATAAAATGCCTGTGAAAAACGGCATTAGAGCCAAATCTGATAAACAAATGCAGGCAGTCCTTGATTATTTCCTGTTATACATTGTAAGTAAAATTTCATGTAATGTACGTCAGTCTCCTTATTTTTTTATTAGAGTAATTTATTTGCCATTTTACCTTTAAGATGGTACAAGTGGAGTAAGCAGTGGGGAACAAGGTTCAGATAGCAAGGGAAATTTGCATGCTGATCTGGAAGACTTGGATCCAAAACTTAAAAATGCCATTATCAAGATGAGAAAACTCGATAAGATACTCTCAAAGAGGGTGAGACGAGAAAAGGAGGTCAAAAGAGACAGAATTTTACTGGAGAGAAGGTTAGCCTTAAATTGAGATAGCAGTTTCTTTGCGGTTGTTTGCCTTTTTACGGAAATTATGAGAAAACATTTCTAAAACAAAGTTACTACATAGTTGTTATATGTATAAAGTTGTTATTTAAACAAATAAAAATGAAACTGTTTTACAGAATGAGCAGGCCACAATGCTTTGTTTTTAAAACCTGTGCATTTATAATGAAATTCTAATAGAAAGAAATGGGACATATAAATGAACTCTGTATATTTACACATAATATGTGTTACCGTGTTTGTATTCTACATATTGTGTAGAATACAAACACAGTAAACTAGATAGCAGAATTGAAGCTAAAACTGTATCATCATTATGTTTAATCATGTTTCATCATTAACAGTAAAGGAACAGCTTTTATTTCTTTATTTAGATATGCTAATTTACTAAAAAAAATCACATAATTACTCATTTTATGGTAGACCATTTCATCAGCAGGACAAGTGGAAGACTTCTTTGAACTTAAACAAAAGTTTGTGATAGCTTTAATGTTCTGTTTGATGATTTGACCAGAGACAAAATGTTAACAGCCATTTGTAAGCCATGACGCTTGGAATTTGTTAGTCATGCGGAAGTAAAAGGTTTGAAATTTGTAGGAAGTTAAAACATACCAATTACTTTTACTCTTATACGGTGTTAAAATGACTGACCAAAATAATAAAGAACATGAAACAAACAGAATATTATTTATTGTAACTACAGATTGAGGAGAGAGATAGAAGAAATACACAAAGAGAAGAAGGATGAATACAAGGAAGTATTAAACAATGAACACAAGTTCCTTGCCCTTGAACTGCCCCCTAGACATAATGAAGGTAAATAATGTGATTATATCTGGGGTCAAAAATGTTCCTGGTAATATTGGACCAGACATGCTTCTTCTGGGAAGCAGAATTAAGACAATTCAGATAAGCTGCAAGCTGTCTTCACATGCAAACTAATACAAAATACAACATGAAATATAAACTAAATGTAGGATTCTTAGTACACTGTACAAATGTATTGTTACCTTTATAGTAAATATAGTCAAACCTATCTTACAGACCACCTCAAAGACTGCAACTGTATAACCTTGAATGTTCCATTCTCTCTTTTACTGTATCAGTGTAATCTTACTATCGCTTTCATAGTTTTAATGTTATAACGAAAGGTATATCATGAGCCGAAGCGAGATTAACTTTTTGAGTTGATTATCTGATATCGACAACTTGAAAGCATATTGTTTTTACTGATAAATTTATAGTCATCTGTTATTACATTGTATCTTTTATAAAATCAGGATCATTAGACAAATCAGTTGATATGTTTTCAAGACCTCTTCGATCTGTTTATTTTCGATATTTCGAACCAAGATAAGTGTGATATACATTACTTTTCAACCGTTTTCACCAATCAGAAACATTAGATACATTTAATATCTGTTATGGTCCTTTACAGTGCTCTTTTTTCCAGTGGTAGTTGATGTAGTATTGGGACAAATACTACAATTTTTATTACTTTCAACAGTCACCTGTTTAAGAACAATACTAAGTTTATACTGTTAAATTGCGCGTACTTTTAAGACTCTACCTTTGTTGTATCCCCTTGTTGAATTTCTCCATGTATTGTCAAGATCCATGCTTATTAAATTTATGTACATGTTTCAGAAAATTGTTTATCATCAGAACAACCTGGAAACTCTGATGAAATAATTACTCAGAAACTGTTTATGAGGGTATCTCCCTCTATTCCCGAGTCTGTGAGACCTCCTGTACCATCAAGTGTAGCCTCCCCTTGCCTGTCCGAGATATATTTAGATCTCACTGACCTTAGTGATGATGATGTCATTCAGGGTCAAGGTGACCTACATATTGTCATGAATATTGTTACAATAAATGCATGTTTTGAAAGTTGTGGTAACCTTGTTACTGTGACGTGAATATATGTTTAAAATGTTTTAAAGTTTAAAAAAACTATTTATAAATGTATTACATTTATCAGATATCACCTCCCTTCACAATTACTTTTTGCACTTTTGCACCTATTGTTGTTGTTGTTCTACTGTTATTGTTCTGAATGGGTGAGACCAGGCCTGGACTGGCACATGGCTACTGTTTGATAGTTTGAGTCCTTGTCAAGTCCTTGTCAAGTCCAGTGTTCCATACAGTGTTTTAACTGAAGAAAACATGTATAAGACCATTCATCTTTTATTTCTGATGCAAACTGTGGAAGTTGTTGGTTACTTGTATTAAACAAGAGAATACTGGAAGGAAATAAAGGAACACTGGGTTGTTAACCCTTATCATGCTGGACACAATAGACTCTGCCTTTGTGACCAGTGTAGATCATGATCAGCCTGCATGGATCATCCGTGCAGTCTGATCATGATCTGCACTGTTGGCCATTCAGTCAGTATCTTTTATGTTAAGCAACCCTTTTAACAGTTAGTGGTACAGTCCAATCTGAAAGATGGACAAGTTCATTGTAGAAATTTAGCAGGGTAAGTATTAAAATAAGCATGGAATGTAGCTTTAAAATTGTTTAAAAAAGAAATTTGAAGTCAAAAGAATAGGGCCGATAGTCATCACCTTTTTAAGTCTTAAGATTTAGACAAACTTTAAATCACAAAAAATTCAAGTAACTGTAACTTCATTTCTAATGTATCTATTTAGCTGAAACTATGCAAAACTTTTTGTTTTAGTATATACTTTATTCTGTTTCATGCCAAGTATACCGTATAGCGGGTTATTTCTACGGGGGGGAATATTTCTGCGTTTCTGCGGTCTCTCGGTAGAATCGCAAAAATATTTCCAAATTCCAGCAGAATATTCATCCAGCAAAAAATTAAAACGGAAAAATATCTGCATTTTTTCATCATGGTTGTTTCACGATATGTTACCCGAGGTAATCATAAGTTCTCAATGGCATGGTCTAATTATATGAAATTACCGTCGTCATCTAACAATTACCGATAATGGTATAATTAGGTGTGATGGTCAATCAAAGTCCTAACTGTTAACCCCTCAGAAAACGTTTTCTTTCGATCTATACCTTAGTAACCTTTATACTTGTGTAACTGTTATGCCGGTTTACCGTAGTGTGCAGTTGTAGTATGTACAATTGCTGTTGGACTTATATTTTTTCAGTTCACATATGATTATATCATACAATGTATTCATTAAAAGCAAAGCTACTTAACAGCAGTTACCGGTAATTTAGTTTATTGTTTTCATACGCTATCATTCTCACGTCGTTCGATCATGCGGGGAACAACTTCCTCCTTGATATCGAAAACGCAGAAGTTTCACTTCCTTTTATGTGAGAACGCAAAAATTAAATACACAGAAATTTCTTTCACATTTTTTTGGACCAAAACGCAGAATATTTTGACCGCAGAAATAACCCGCTATACGGTAATGGAAATCCATTTAAGGTTTTACAAACGTTAGTTTAGCTATACAGTAATTTTTACACTTTATTCAAACCCTCCCTCGCTCGACTTAAACATTGATGAATGCGCCGGCCAGATATACTTGGACCTATTGTATGTTTTTTTGACAGTCTTGTTGAATATTTTAATATAAGAATATAATATCAGCTAAAATTGTGCTTAAATCACGGATTTTTGTTATCCTTTTTACTTAATTCTTAAATTACATTAATTAAAAAAAAATAACTACCCTTTGGATAGAATATCAGTCATAGTTTTTAATTCAAGCTATGTTAACTCAAATTGTTTACCAGTAATACTTCATCCAGGATGAAGGGATTAGGTATTGAAGTTATTTGGACCACATTTTGTTATGACATTCTATATAAGTTGACAGCATGATTTTACAGAAATAATTTAGATGGAAAATGTTTCTTATAAAAAAGTGAGGGAGAAGTTTTCACATTATTATCAAAGCATATGTTCAGAATACTTATCCTATAGATATGAACATATAAATTTATATTCGGCTAACTTCCAGTTTTTAAAAGAAAATGCAAGTTCTGTCATTTAAACACTATTGATAAATAGTTGTTTGTGGGGGAACATTATATTTGAAGGAATATTCTGTCCTTCACTGACAAGGTATATGTCAATTACAGGTGTAACTGTGCCTGATGAATTTACTGGAGAGGAGGTGTTTGCCACACAGCTGAACGAGGATGATTATCCAGGTCTTCATCCAAGGAACAAGTCAAGGAAAGGTTGGTGTCTTTAACAGTTGTGTGTATGCCATTAATTGCATTACCAAATTTTGTTGACAAACTAGATTTCCATAAACTCATTTAAATAGGTAAAACAAATTGAGAAACTTTTATGTTTTATTTGAATATGTAGGGGTAAGTTTTATAAAAAGGGGAGAAGAAACTTTGAGATATTCGTACAGCAAGAAGATAAAGTAAAATAGAGATAAGTTTCATTAATTATAAAGTTAACTGTCTTGGTCAAGGGCATGTTAGTGCTTTCTCTTCAAGTACCGGTACGATGTAAACCAACATACAAAACTCAAGACAGGAATGTGATGAAAAGTACATGTAATAATGGAAATGAAAGTAGAGAATTTTCTCTCTATATTTAGCCCACAGTCGATCCACACACAAAAGTCATGGGGACAGTGAGAGACATGGTAGCGATGATGAGAAATCACGAGGTGATGCTAGTTCTGTCGCCAGTGGAAGTACTGAAGGAAGAAAACATAAAAAGAAAAGGAAAAAAGATTTTATTAAAAGAAATAAGGAGGTAGCTAAATACAAGTTTTACATGGCTTTCAGTGCATTATTGAAATATAATGGCCAAATGTATCTGGAAAATTTGCAGGGAATAGTATCAGATATATTTTTCACTGGTTGCACGAGACAGATAGGTAAATTATGGTTAAAACCATTGAAAAGACTTAGTTCTTGTCAGAAATTTCTTTTACAACATTTTGAGATACTGCTTTCATATTTATACTGTTTAATTATTAATTCTAGAATTAGTTTTAGATAAGTGGCTTTAATAGTGATAAATGATAGTTGAGCATAGGAAGCTGGGTAAAGTAGTTGGTTACATTCACTTGAATCTCAGAATTTAACCTCTGTGTTGGAGTGTTGGAACCAGTCTGCTCCATAATGCAAGGTTATAAAACTTGATTTGGAGACCAGTCTCAAAACTCCAGCATCTGATTGGCTATTACATAAGACATTTTTTGAAATTGACCAATGGCAAACTAGCATCATGAGACTTTTCTAAAAACAGAGTTTTACCACCTCTGACCTAGTGCCAGACTTTTCAAGACAGGTTTTATTCAAAACAGGCTTAAAGATTTCATTACAGAAGAATTAAAATGAATATGAATAGCCACTCCAGACAACCTTGAATAGATTTTTAATGGTTGACTTTTATGTGTTTAATCAGTTGGCTGCAGATGCTAGTAATGCTATAGCTATGACAGAGGAAGAGAAGAAGAGGTTAGATGATCTGCTGAAAGATGTGGCAAATATTCCTGATATACCAGAACATGCTGAACTGGTAAGTTTTTTGAAGATCATTTAGAAAGAATTTATGATAGAGTGAATAGTACTGTATAGCAGGTTAATTTTGCAGGCAAAAAATTCTGCGGTTTTGTCCTGAAATGGGCCTGGTTTAATTCTGCGTTTTTTTATTTCTGCGACCTTCGAGAAAAGCAGGAACTTATTTTTGTGGTTTGTATAAACCGGAAGTAAATTCTGTGCATGGGAAATAGCTATCGCATTTACTACGTCATGGTTTACGACTCGAATGCATATCGTTCTCGTCAGTTATGTCTTGGTGGCATTATCTAGGTCGGGATCTAGGACAGTGAAGTTGGCACAGCTGATTTATGTTTAAATCTTATTTCTTTTCATTACCATGCATGACAAAAAATCTGAGTTAAAAATAAATACTGTAGGTCTAGTACCGGTAATTCATTTTGAAAAAGACATTTTGAAATTTATGAAATGTAACACTGCTGGTAGAAAAATTTATGATTTATTTACAAATATATACAAATGCAAAATCTAGTACGTAGTCCGTTCACAGTCCATTCAGTTACAACAGTTACAGCACACATTAATTAGTTTGTTTAACTTTTCAAAACAGAGTGTTTTGTGATATACACTTGTAACAATTACACGCCCGAAACGATAACCATTCATTCGTGGACAATACATTGATACAATAACAAAAGCAATCAACCACAATCAATACGGTGTGAATAACTTGACAGCAGACAAAAAGCTCGTGAGATAAAGATAATGGGTCATTGTATTAAGCGAAATATCAAAGTTTATTTCTGCGTCAAAAAACTCTGCTGATAGTTTAAATGTGTGGAATTTATTTCTGCATGACAGACTCGACCCGCAGATTTAGCAGAAATAAAAACCCACAGAATTAACCCGCTTTACGGTATTTGCAAAATATGTTTGACTGCCTAAATATATACTACAAAAAATTTATGATTTAGTGAATTATATTTATGAATTCATGATTGAATGAATCCTTCTGATATGATTTCATTAATTATAAGGTTTGTTTACTGTATTCATACAAATTTTACTGTATACAATAATCTTAATGAATAAAATAAAATGGAAAAGAACATAATAAATTTTACTGAATGAATGAAATAATATTAGGAAATAATTGAACTTTGTGTACCTGGCATATATAACAGAACTTAACAGGAGTGTAGGTTATTTTAAAATTAACCTGCTAGCGGCAAGTAATTCTGCCTTTGCAAACCAGTGCAGACCAAGATCAGCCTGCATGTCCGTGCAGACTGATAATGGTGTGCACTATTCGCTATTCAGTCAGTAAATTTTCAGTGAACATCCCTTTGAATAATAAGTGATATTGCCCAAATTGAATGATGGACCAGTTCATTTTAGAAATTTAGGATGATAAAGGTTAATCAAAGCCTTGAGATGTCTGGTAGTTGCGGGTTTTGTTAGAGTTATTTTCATTTTAAATGCCAATCTATAGATATATATGTATGAGAAACAAATACTAATGTGCCTCATATCTAAGATAAACTCTGCCTGACCTTACATGAACAGCTGGAAGTCAGCAGTGATGTAACCATGGGCTGGAATACCTAATCAGACTAAATCTAAATGGCCAGTGTGAATGGATAGAGGATGAATAAGAACTACTCATTGATAATTCATCCGCATTGTTCATGAATGGGACTACTTTGTGTAGCACATGACCGTCCTTTGGATGTGATTTGGAATCAAATAAAGATGCTACATGATTGTCAGAAATACACTTAACTTTGGTAGCGGGATAAACCCGCAACCAAAAACCAAGGTTATGAATTTGTTTGTTGTAATAACTGAACTGGCGGATTGCAGACACAATGTCAATTCAGTGCATTATACATGTTCTGCCTTGTACCTGTAAAATGGTTGAAATACAGCAAGATCCTTCTGAATAAATCATAATGTTATTCATTTTTCAGGATGAGAGTAATCCATTCCAGCTGGCTGTGAAACCTGGTGAGGGTTTCGTACCTGATCCGGAGGAGTTACGATCCTTGACATCAATTGATTCTCGTCTTAAAGAATTAATGCCACCAGATGACTATCAGTCAATTGCTTCATCATCCATGAGTCATTTGCCACAGGTAGAGTCATATCTAGTTCGGAGATTTAAGAAAAAATAAGTATCTAATGTTGTGAACATAAACTTTCAGCTATTTTCATTAGTTAGAAGAATGTCTAGCATGGAATGCATGTGGAATTTAGTGAATTTTGGTTACTGTGAGTGTGTATTGAAATTGATAGCTGCTATTGAATGAAAATGCATGAGTTGTTTGACATGACAATAACACTTAAATGCACATAAATGTTTCAAAGGACTGCTTTCACTATTGTAGATATTTATATAGGTTTGCTTGAAAGAAAATTACACAATATTGTTTTGTTAATCAAAAATGTTTTCATTTAACAACCATTTCTTTTATCAAACAACATTCACAATCAGATTATTTTATTCAAATCCAGAAGTAGTATTGTTTAAGGTACATGTAGTTCTGCACGTTTGGATAAAAAAAATTTCTACAGTGTAAAATTTGATTAACCCTGATTTTTCAAAACTTAAGAATATACTTGGAAAACTCAGCAAATAAAAAAGATAGGGTCGTGTGCTTGATTTTTTGCTAGACTAATTTGAAAAATTTGGACCTCACAATTTTTCATAATGGAGTCTATGGGAAAATCACAACTTTCATAACATTTTCATGAATAGAAATTTTTATACAATGTAGATTTCAATGAAACTTCTCACAGTCGTAAATAGAAATATGGTCTATAATTTGGTGAAATAAAATGTATAGGTCCGTGTGCTTATTTTTGAGATATTTGACCATGATTAAAATGAACCGCACATTTCAAGCTGATTTTAAGACATTATTTTGAATTATTTAACGTGTCAGATGTTTTAATATCATATTTAAACTTTAGAAAGATACTAACAGTGCCATTGTAATAGGGTTAACTGTTACTCACGGGTTGCCATAAATTCATGAAATGATTTTCATTTCCATACGCCAAATCCAGGCTTTATTCTACGTTTTTGGGATAAATGACATTACGCCATCACTTCCGGTTTATCAAACGTGCAGAACTACCTTAATAAAGGTATAAATATTATTTTTTATATAGTATTATGATGTTTATACTATGTCTTTTTATGTCATTAAAATGTTTTAACATTCACCATGTTTTTGTTGTATTTTCACACCAAAGCTTGGTTATAATGTTGTAAATTTGTTGTTTCACACATAGAATAAGCTGTTCACACATACTGGAGTGAAACATCCCTTTGACTGGGAAAACCGGGGTGAGAGGGCACTGTTTCAAAATGCCGAGCAACGAGAAATGAATGAACGAATGTTAGCCATTGAAGACGAGCTTGCCAGATTAAAAAACCCGGAGGATGAGGTATACACTGATGTAACCTGTTAATGATTTAAGGCGTTTCTGAAGTTTGTTTCATAAAAAAGTTGTAAGAAAGCAGAATACATAAATAAGCAGAAAATGGTTATCAGAGATGAATAGCAATAGACAGTTTTATACATGTCTACAGTTTGGTTTAAGTTTTGATGCACTTTCACTTTAACTCTGTTATTACTTGATGGATTTACTTCAGATTTAAGATATAGTTGTTGCTCATCATCACCTGCATCTGATGGGTCATCTTGGAATTTTTTTGTTCCAGTACCACACCTGGTATATTCCTGGTACCAGGACAAGGCATTTCTTGGGAAATCCAAGGGTATTTCCAAGGATTTTCTCAGGATATTACTGGGAATTTCTGCACAGACGTGTAACTTGAGGGCCATAACTCCGCACAATTTCATGAATTATGTCCCCTTTTTAATATGAATTTCAGGTTGATATTTGATGCACTTTCACTGTCTCCCTTATTTCTAAATGGATTTGATTTAAACTTAAAATTCTGAATCATCACCCACATCATATGACACAATGTCCTTTAACTCTGGCATTAATGTATCATGAATAATGCCCCATTTTTACATAGTTTCAGGTTCTAGGTCACGCTTGAAACTTGTGTTAACCAAGGTCAGCATCTAGGTTACTAGGTGAGATCATTGGAACATCCTGTTTTAACTTTAGAGACAACATTTTTCTATCTGATTTTCATGAAACACATTCAGAATGTTTCTCAATATTAGATCTAGGTCAAGCTTGAAACTTGGTCATATATAAAGGGTTTAAAAATAGATTACTATGCCAAACCACGTGCAAACCTTGTTTATACTCCAGAGGCTTTATTTTGTACCCAGTCTTCTGGAAACTTTGTCAGAATATATGTCTTTTTGGAGTCGAGGACAGTTTCATCAAATACTAGGACACTAGGTCAGCTTGTTAGGTCGAACTAGAGGGTTCATGGAATTTGTAGTTAAAGTCACTGAGTTACCAGTAGAGTCATGTATAATTAGGGTTGACTTACAGAAGAAACATCCTTGACCTTTAAAATGTGCTACACATCATGTTAAGCATATGTATACTGTAACAATGTCTGATTTTAATATACAGTTTTTTGCTTATTTGCAACAAAAAAAACAATATTTTCATATTTGTTATAGTAGAACACACCTGTCTAAAACTAGAGTGTGTTTTAAAGCATACTGTTCTGGCACTGCAGATATGTTAGTGTGTCTGAAATTGGGGGATGGGGATCTATATCAACACAGTTGAATAAAATTTTATCTTTAGATGTCAGTTGTAGATGTTCTTAATTTAATTACATGTCATTTAAAACCTTTTGATTTGGGAAAAAGGTTTTAGTTTTGCGTGCTTTGTTGGCCAGTAAAACACGGTTTTGTGTTCAGATGGTAGTAATCTAATCGCGAAGGCCTGAGTGATTAATAATTCTGACACATCTGAACACAAAAACTATTTTCATTCTAACACATTCGAATTACACCAGGAAGGGGTATTAATCTGGAAATTTTTTTTAGGTGGAATAGCCAAAAGTAGGTCATTTGCAAAACGTGTTTTAATTGATAAGACAATACATGGTAAAATCCTCCTTTGTTTATATGAAAGAAAAGCTTAAAAGTGTTAGAATATAATTTTAATAATGAAAATAAGATGGTTATTGACAATAATTTTAGAAATTGAAAAAAAATCAAACAGTAAGGTGAGTGAATGTAATTAGCTTCCCCTCATTGCCACTTTCACAAGATGTAAAAAATTTGCACTGCTGAAACATCTGAACTGATCATCTTTAACCCTTATCCTGCTAAATTTCTAAAATTGACTGGTCCATCATTCAATTTGGGCAGTACCATTTAATATCCAAAGGGGTGTTCACTGAAAATTTACTGACTGAATAGCGAACAGAGCAGACCATGATCAGACTGCACGGATGTGCAGGCTGATCTTGGTCTGCACTGGTCGCATAGGCAGAATCACTTGCCGCCAGCAGGCTAAGGGTTAATTGGGATTTTACTTGCAGCTCTCGTTGTTCAAGTGGAAAGGTGTTATCTACACTAAAATATAATTGTCTAGACTGAAGGTACTGTTGAAGAGTTTCAGAATTCATGTTCAAGTCATCAAAAGAAGAGCAATATCTAGTATATAGGGTTTTTATTGGGATCTTACATTTAGTTCAGGCTAACAGATATATTCAAGCAATCATAGTTCAAGCAAGTGATGTTGGATGTACCAAGACAAACTGTTGTAAACTAGAATTAATCAGCTACAATTTTGTTTGTACAAGTTGTTTAACCTGCTACAAAAGTTGATGACTATGACATTTTTTTTCTGTTGCAATTAACTATATATTATGATTGCTAAGAAGAAAAAAATATCTGTTTTAGCTTGAAACTCCAAGGTTGGGTGAGGACCAGCTTCAAGATCTCATCGAGCAATGTGTTACATCTTTGTCCATGACCTCTATGTCAAGAATGACCTTGAACACTGAGTCAAGGACATCCTTTGCAGACACAGAGTCAGTTGTCAGTCATGCAATGGATGGTACAGTAGATAATACACCTAGGTAAATCAATTTCCTAAGACTACTAATTTATAAAGGATGTTAGTTTTCAGTCTTCTTAAAGTATTGGACCTGTAATGACAATCAGCAGTTTTAGTTTGATATACTTATTCTCCATATGCCAGGTATGGAAATCAGTTGCTTGTGACCACCAAAGAATGCCAAAGTAGGATATGGAGAATTTGTAATTGGATAGATATTGCTGATTTTCATAATAGATCCACTATCTTAAATTTGATTTTCATTATAGGTCCATTACCTTAAATTTGATTTTCATTATGGGTCCAGAACCTTAAATTTGATTTTTGTTATAGGTCAGCTACCTTAAATCTGATTTTATTATAGGTCTACAACCTTAAATTTGATTTTCAACATGAGTCTACTACCTTAAATTTGATTTTCAGTATGGGTCAACTACCTTAAATTTGACTTATAATGGGTCCACTATCTTAAATCTGATTTTTATTATGGGTCCACAACCTTAAAATTTGATTGTCTTTAGGGGTCCACTACCTTAAATTTGGTTTCATTATTGGTCAGCTATCTTAAACCTGATTTTTATTATGGGTCCACAACCTTAAATTTGATTTTCCTTATGGGCCCACTACCTTAAATTTGATTTTCATTTTGGGTCTACTGCCTTAAATTTTTCATAAAACAGATATGCTTTATTCAGAAATGCAGTGAAAACTGGGATTTATTGTATGTTAAAACCTTTGAAGAATGTTATGTTGTCCATTTTTCAAAAGCATCTAAAATACATAAAGATTAGCGCATTTGCTGTTGCCATAAATGTATATTGTTGCTATCTATAAGAAGAAAGTGTTAGCAAAATGTATCCTCATAATTATGGCAGTTTTAAATGTTTTAAGACTGCCATACTGGCCCTTGGTCTACCACGTTGAGATATGTGGAACTTCAGATCTTAGTCTTTTACCTACATTTGGGCCCTGCAAAAATTATGAACTGCATGTGTAATTTTAGTGAACCTATAAAATGATGTTGAACTTTTCATACAGGTCTCCCAGATCTGCAAGACAAGAAATCTTGGATAATCCACCTAAGTTAGCACCAGAAGTGTTGCAGAAGCTTTTATCAGAGGCCTACCATCCTCTCTCTAAACAACTTAGTACTCTGAAAGAGGTTGAAGATGAAGGTGAGATATAAAATATGATGTGTCAGCTGTTCTAAGTGTTTGTATCACTTTCAGTCACTTTTGGCAAATTACTGTCACACAAGCCTTATACAGACTACACAAAATAAATTTCAACAAAAGGCTATATCTTTGTGAATTATGACTCCTTCAAAAATCATATTTTCAGGTATATCTAAAGACTACTAGGATAAAAAAAATATGTTCAGAGTTTGTCTCTAGACCATTGAAAACCAACCAAGGTAGTGTTTGAATGCAAGTATATCATAAAGTTTGACTTGTTGAAAGAAATTGTATCTAATAGTTTTTATCTGCAATTCCAGAAAAATTAATTGTGTCCTCAAAAGGGAATGGGGCATATAGATTTGTCCAGGTCTGTCCATATGTCTGTTTGCCCTGGTTGGGTTTAGATATACATGAAAATAGGATTTTTTAAGGGTTATCATTCCTGGAGATATGGCCATTTGTTGAGTTTTATTTTGTAACTCGTTTTGTGGGAACCATTTTGAATTTTTCAGCAGATAAAATTTTAGTTCCAAACTTTAATCAAGTAAACTTAGATACTATTGGAAATGATATTTAAAATACTGTTGGAAAATGATATTTGATGAAACAAAACACACATTTGACACTGATGATATAAGCTATTGTTTTTTTTTTTATAGAAGAGGAAGAAACATCTCCTATACCATCCGAAGTTTGGAAGTTGATTTCTATGGAAACAGTTGATGAAAGCCAGACAATAGATAGCATTAGAGAAAGTCTAGACACTCAAAACAATGGCAGGGTGTTAGACTCTGTCAGTGAAAAAACAAATAGAAATGATATAGGGTCAAATAATGTTAGCGCTAGAAATGGATTTAGGACACTGTCACGGAATTCATCAGCGTCTAGTCTTGCAAGTGTTTCAGATCTTGGCACAGGAAGGGAGACCAAGGAGAAAGAGCCCTTTAGGTTGCCAGAAATAGATCCCTCAGGAAGCTTGGTTACCCAGGGTTTGAATAATCAGCGACGCCCCGGGAGCAATGCTTCAGCACGCACACCAGTAAATATGGTGCATAACAGTTTTTCTGATTCTGTGATTGATAACATGGGTCCATCAGATTCTAGACTTGAACTTATGTCCCTAGACGGAGAAATTATCAGCCCCCATCCTCCGAGCAGGGAGAGAAGAGAGGGTAGTGGACACAAATCAAGGACAGTAACTCCAGCCAACAGATCTAATGTAACGTGATGTAGGATAGATACAGTACTGAAAAAGAAACCTATGGTATAAAGTGTATTTGAAGGTGCTTTGAATGAAGTTCTGCTTTATTTAGTGATGTTATTTAAGACATGTTATACAAGTTCCAAACATATTATAGATTTGTGCATGGATAATGGTAAACTGCAGCAGTTTCAAAGGATGGATCACATTATATGCAGAAAGTATGCTTGTATTTGAAGCTATACAATGAAAAGTACCAAAACTAGAAATTCCATACTGTGACAAGACATTATATTTTAACTTAAGCTTAAAATTCACTTAATATTATTTATGCATTAATACTCTATTTATTGTATTTTGCTAGCAAAAATATAGACTGACTTTTATAAGGACTGAAGTAAGATCATAATTTTCATCATTTTGGAGCTGAAAGGGTATTACTGAAATGATTGATAAGCTGTAACATGCAATTATTAAATCTATATATTCCAGCCTGTTGAACCATATTTAAGACAGTACCTCTATGGCCTGTGTATTTAACACATTTGCTATGCAATTTCTGAAACCGTTCAATTGCTACACTATTGGTTGATGACACTTCTACAAGTTTGTTTTAAAACTTGACATAGGTGTGTGTTCACTAAAAAAATAAGATTTTATCAATGATTAAAGTACATAACCTTTTACACACATGCTCATGCCCACACACACATGCCCAAACACATTATATGTTTTTAATGACTGACCTTATCCCCTTTTTGTGTCAGTCATTCTTCCCAAATGTTTTTTCTATCCATACATTTTATTGCACATTTATTAGTATAGATGGAAAGCTGATAGTACATGATTGTTATATCTCCCACCATACAGTGGTGTTGGAGACATATTGATTTACTTCTGTTTGTGTGTTTATCTGTCTGTCTGTCTGTCACAAAGCTTGTCCACACTCTAAGTCAAACATTTCTCATCCGATCTTCACCAAACTTGAACAAAATGTGTTTGCCAATAAGTCCTCGGCCAAGTTTGGTAACTAGCCAAATCGGCCCAGGTACTTCGGAATTAAGGCCCTTAAACATAATTACCGATACAGCGTTGTAGACCGGTTACTCCAGCATGTGAATATCAGTAGGCCGCAAACAGTATGCAAAGACAGACTTACTATTCAGATGATTTGGCAGTTGTGGGAGACATGGGCTTTTCTCAAAAGCACCTCTAGATAGTTTATTAAAGTCATGACACTAAAATGTTTTAATTTGAACCTCTACGATTGAGGAATTGGTTTCGTTGACTTCAGGTCTCTCTTTGCCTCAAACTGCTATGGTTTTGAAATCCAGCGTCCGATGTAGAACTCTTTCAGCCTGGCCTGCAGATCAGCTTTTGTTCTACCAAGGTGCCAGCCTATGTGTAATAACTTTATGAAATATATTTGAGCCGCACCATGAGAAAACCAACATAGTGGTTTTGCGACCAGCATGGATCCAGACCAGCCTGCGCATCTGCGCAGTCTGGTCAGGATCCATGCTGTTCGCTAACAGATTCTCTAATTCCAATAGGGTTTGAAAGCGAACAGCATGGATCCTGACCAGACTGCGCAGACGCGCAGGCTGGTCTGGATCCATGCTGGTCGCAAACGCACTATGTTGGTTTTCTCATGGCGTGGCTTATTATGGAGAAGAATATTGTGATTTAAAGCTGTAAAAAATGCCATATGACCTAAATTTTGTTTGTGTGACATGAAAAAATAAGGGAGATAACTTACATATGTTGTCTTCTACTTTAGATTACATCAATCTAAATTTTAGGGATTAAAGGGACCTGCCTCCCTAGTATGCATATCACAACGTTAAAATAGATAGTAATAGTAATAAAACTGTTTTTATCAGTATTTATGGAGTAAACTATCAAATACATCGGAATTCTTACTGTATTATTTTTAAAGCACCTATATTTATCTTATGCATTAAACAGGGTTTTTTGGCATATTTTACAAGTTAATTTGAGTGTGTTATTCAAGTATTTCGCAGATCTCACACATTGCTTATTTACATTTTATTCACTGTTACCAGTAAATAATCATTATTTCAAAAAAAATGTTACCTATCTGTATTGTCTTAAGCAACAGAAGGGACACTTCTGTGTATATTTGAGATATTAATGTATGAATAGAACAATATATTATATATCTGTGATATATTTTATCTATGTTTAAAAAGGTAATGGAGAGATTTTAGGTTTTAATATGTTAATGTTTACATGTTGGAAATTCTTTATATTGGAGGATATTTGCAGTGGTTATATTTTGCTATTATTTGCAGAAAGAGTAAACACTTAAGTGTATTGAACAACCATAGTTTCAACAGGATGAAAATGTACACCTCTTTGTATGCTTTTGGCTTTTGTTAATTAAATTATGAAATATAAATGATGCAAAAATTACCATGTCTATGTGTAGTAATAAATATTTGATACAGTTGCCCTATAAATTGATTGAGAATATTGCTGCACATAATTATGCACAGTTTAATGCTTTATAATTGGATGCACACATATTTTAAAGTACATGTTATAAGTATATATTTTTTAATAAACATGTATTTTGAATATTCCCTCCTTGCGTGCTAATAAAAGTTAGTACATAATTCATTCATTCTGGTTAATGCAGGTTACATTGTTCTATAAACTACTTTATTTAAAAATAATATTATGAAAAGTTGTTTAGACTTGGTGTAAAAATTTGAATTGACAGAACTGAGTTAAGTTGAATGTATAGAATGCATATGCAAGAGCAGATAGGTTGGCTGAAATCTGACTTTAAGATTGGCAGTAGTTTCTGAACTGAGTCAGAGTTTTCAGATTTCAGTTGTATATGGTTTTGAAGACTATAAAGGATTTATTTTGTTATACCTGGGAAGTTGTAATAATTTTTAGCTCACCTGTCACAAAGTGACAAGGTGAGCTTTTGTGATCGCGCGGTGTCCGTCGTCCGTCCGTTCGTAAACTTTTGCTTGTGACCACTCTAGAGGTCACATTTTTCATGGGATCTTTATGAAAGTTGGTCTGAATGTTCATCTTGATGATATCTAGGTCAAGTTCAAAACTGGGTCACGTGCTGTCAAAAACTAGGTCAGTAGGTCTAAAAATAGAAAAACCTTGTGACCTCTCTAGAGGCCATATATTTCTCAAGATCTTCATGAAAATTGGTCGGAATGTTCACCTTGATGATATCTAGATCAAGTTCAAAACTGGGTCACGTGCCCTCAAAAACTAGGTCAGTAGGTCTAAAAATAAAAAAACCTTGTGACCTCTGTAGAGGCCATATATTTCATAAGATCTTCATGAAAAGTGGTCATAACGTTCACCTTGATGATATCTAGGTCAGGTTCGAAAGTGGGTCACGTACCATCAAAAACTAGGTCAGTAGGTCAAATAATAGAAAAACCTTGTGACCTCTCTAAAGGCCATATTTTTCATGGGATCTGTATGAAAGTTGGTCTGAATGTTCATCTTGATGATATCTAGGTCAAGTTCGAAACTGGGTCACGTGCGATCAAAAACTAGGTCAGTAGGTCTAAAAATAGAAAAACCTTGTGACCTCTCTAGAGGCCATATTTTTCACGAGATCTTCATGAAAATTGGTCAGAATGTTCACCTTGATGATATCTAGGTCAGATTCGAAAGTGGGTCACGTGCCCTCAAAAACTAGGTCAGCAGGTCAAATAATAGAAAAACCTTGTGACCTCTCTAGAGGCCATATTTTTCATGGGATCTGTATGAAAGTTGGTTTAAATGTTCATCTTGATGATATCTAGGTCAAGTTTGAAAGTGGGTCTTGTGACCTCTCTAGAAGCCATATTTTTCATGGGATCTGTATGAAAGTTGGTCTGAATGCTTTTCTTGATGATATATAGGTCAAGTTTGAAACTGGGTCAACTGCGATCAAAAACTAGGTCAGTAGGTCTTAAAATAGAGAAACCTTGTGACCTCTCTAGAGGCCATACCCTTGAATGGATCTTCATGAAAATTGGTCAGAATGTTCACCTTGATGATATCTAGGTCAAGTTTGAAACTGGGTCACGTGCCCTAAAAAAACTAGGTCAGTAGGTCAAATAATAAAAAAAACCTTGTGACCTCTCTAGAGACCATGCTTTTCATGGGATCTGTATGAAAGTTGGTCTGAATGTTCATCTTGATGATATCTAGGTCAGGTTTGAAACTGGGTCAGCTGCAGTCAAAAACTAGGTCAGTAGGTCTAAAATAATTAAAATCTTTTGACCTCTCTAGAGGCCATATTTTTCAATGGATCTTCATGAAAATTGATCTGAATGTTTACCTTGATGATATCTAGGTCAGTTTCGAAACTGGGTCATGTGCGGTCAAAAACTAGGTCAGTAGGTATAAAAATAGAAAAACCTTGTGACCTCTCTAGAGGCCATATTTTTCATGAGATCTTCATGAAAATTAGTGAGAATGTTCACCTTGATGATATCTAGGTAACGTTCAAAACAGGGTCATGTACCTTCGAAAACTAGGTCCATAGGTCAAATAATAGAAAAACCTTGTGACCTCTCTAGAGACCATATTTTTTTATGGATCTTCATGAAAATTGGTCAGAATTTTTATCTTGATAATATCTAGGTCAAGTTCAAAACTTGATCACATGAGCTCAAAAACTAGGTCACTATGTCAAATAATAGAAAAAACGATGTCATACTCAAAACTGGGACATGTGGGAAGAGGTGAGCGATTCAGGACCATCATGGTCCTCTTGTTTAGTTTGCTAGAGCTTTACTGATCTGACTTGGTTTAAGCCAGAGCTCATGAAATATCACCAGTGTCAACTTAATTGGTTTTATTGGACAAAATCACCCACTCCCGTGTCTCATTAAATAAAATCAACAGTTATCCTTAGTTTTGCACCTCCCGACATCTCTGCCCACTTTGTCTCCACATTTTGATTTTCCAATTTAAAATCTGCAAAAAATCATTTTTCTGTAAGAGAAGTTCAGTTTTTGAACTTTAAAATTTTGAAAATGGGAGAATATTGAGAAGGGGATTGTGTGATAGTGCGATCAGTTCGTAACAGAAAATGCCAAAATACTTCAGAAAATGGGAAAAGCACCAAAATTGGCACAGCTATTTATTAAAGCATTAAAAACATTTTTTTCATGGGACCCATTTGATATCTGTCAAGATGGCCGATATGGCGACCATTTTCCAAAATGGCCGCCAAAACTCAATATTTACCTTAGAAGATTCTAATGAAAGGTCATTATATTTACATTCACCCCAAAATGCACTAAATATAAATGTATATAATAAAATAAATCCTAAATTTGCATCAAATGCAAAAATAACAATTCAAATGATGTTAGTTTCTTTCTGTTTCCATGGTAACGGCAAAAATCTAACCTTTAAAACTTAGTTTAATATTATCATTGTGTAGTTTTCATATTTTAAAGAATATTTTGTTTTAATATATGTAATTTATATTATTTCACTTTAATTCCGTCCACAACAGCATATTGAAACATTGTTGTTATTCCCTTACCAGTATTTAGCCAGATGGGGCTTATGGGTTGCCCCTGTATGCATGTCAGTAAGTCAGCCATGCAGAGTGGGATACTGCAATAACTTTGAAACTACAGCAGAATTTTTCATGATACGTGGTACATGGATAGATGGCAATGCAGAGAATGCCAATGTCATTTACATTTGTTCCTATGGCAACAAATGTTGTTGCTATGGCAACAAATAGTGCACGAATATGACACAAAGTGTCATCCTGCATTTCTTCAAAACAAGGATAGATTGTTTCTTGAGAAATTTTACATAGACAGAGGGACAAATTGAGAATATGCTTGTTATCTTATTTTCTCCTCTTGTACATCATTTTGTCCGTCTGTATGTCGGTCCATCATTTGCAAATGGCAGATTCTTCAATAACTTCAAAATTGCAAATTCTAAAGACTTCTTTATGAAACCTTGTTTATAGATGGTAAGTAATATGGAGAATGTGAAGGTCAAGTAACTTAGTTGCTATATAAAATTGTAGTTTCTTTGACACCAAGTACGACAACTACCCCTTTCAGTTTGGGACTTCGAAATGCAAGAATAGATTATAGCGACGGACTAGTAGGATCAAATGAAACAATGTTCCTTATTATGCACCTGCAGTCACAATGTCTGCGTAATAAATTGCTAACTGTGTAACAAAGAAGAGTAAGGCTGAAAATATAAAAGTTGCTTTCATGGACAACACTTAGTAACTATTCTGTGAAATATATTACTCTGAACAGTGAGCTGAAATATGAAATAAGGTACATGTCAGATACTCTTGTCAGTACACACAAGCACGAGATTGTCGACAACTCTAGTTAACTTGCATAAGGCAGTGCAGATCATTTAAGCACGTTTGAGAAATTACGTCTTCCTCGACAGACTTTATCGAGGTTGCAAATGCACTTGAGGAGCTATTGGTACGAGACTCGGGTACTTGAGACAAAACCTATTGGAAAGGTTCCAATATATCAAAGATCTCTCTGGTCAGCCTTATTTATCTTGACTAGGAATTTTAGGAAAGTGATAGAACACTCGACACCCATATGTGCCCGACCTAATGGGCAATCTTGTTTAGTATGTTCAAGAGGTGTAACAGACGATGCAGGAATGCACACTGCTTTTGCTTATTCCATCGCAGTCTCTCTATAAGACTGCTCTTTTTTCTTCATTGGGGCGTGGGGGTGAGGTGGGGGGGGGGGGGGGTCGTCGTTTATTGTAATTTATGGTTGTTGAGTGTAGATGCGGACACAATTATGTCAATATAACTTGCAGAAGGAATGAAAAAAAGGGGCGCATGGCGTAGTATTTTATAAGTGGCCGACGAATGCAGTAAAAAGGTGATAAGCATATGGTTAAAGCATGGTAAGCGAGAGGTGCAATCTGACTGATCGTACTAAGAATGTAGTAAGAACACACTGGACGTGAAGAAGCGCGTGGTAAGAAAATTAGTGTGAACGTGTTAGACGCCGTGAGAACCTGGCAAGGATGTTAAAAGCGCGCAGTATGAACTTTAGAACTGCACATTTTTCGAGTTTGATCCCCGTCCCCACCGCCTCAAAATTTTCAGGAAGCAGTATGATCTTCATGGTCTTTGCCTGAGAGTGATCAGGGCATTAGTGACTGTACATTATATGCTTATGACATTAAACTATAAAACCATTGTTATGGCACAATGTGCTACAATTTGACAAAAACAGAATATTACAGGGACATGCAAATGTAAATTGGATTACGCTGATCAACCGGCAATGACTTTTTCCCAAAGAAATCATGATGATCTGACAGGCCAGGGATGTTCACATGGTCTATCACCTAACATAATTAATGAATTATATAGTTTTATTAAGTGTCATTAGTTCTCTTAGTGTAAATAAATTGAAATGAATACAGCAACACTTACAAATTCTGAGTCACGAAAACTAATGACAAATTGAAACACATGTCATTTATTCACTAATACAGATTACAGACTAAAACTTCGTTTGCTCAAACTCTGATAATTCGAACACCATTCTTCAATTAATCTATCGTCAGGTCCCAAACAAATTCCTTTATAATATATTTTTCGATCACTCATACTACCGATAATTCGAATAAATTTAGTCGGTCCTGATGGGTTCCAGTTACCGAAGTTCGAATGTATTTATAATTAATTAATTTACAATTGTTGTAAAGTTCTGCACAGGACTGTTGCCAATTTAAACATTCTTGATATGCCAGTTACCATTATATACTTAATTTTGATTCATATAAATGCATTATGACTTTTCTTCTGCTTAATAGCACATTTTATCCAAGGGAGACAACTTTTTTCATTTTTGTTGGAAGAGCGGTATTTTTGTTAATATAATATGTTTGGATTTATTCAGGCAGGTGGTTTTAGCTTATTATACTGATGACTGTAAGTGTCAATAGAAATTTTATATATAATATTATGTATTTTTGAAAATATATACATATATGGCGGCCATCTTGGATTTTTCGGCCATATTGGATTTTTCGGAGTGGGTCTCATGCTCATTTTTAGTATTTTGCCCTGAAGTAGTTATGTACCAAGTTTCATGCTATTCCCATTTTCTGAAGTATTTTTACACCATTTTACTGTACTATGATGTAATAGTTATTGGAAATTTTTTCTGGATATTTACTATTTATTATTTTCTTCAAAACATTCCGTCTCCTTTACATTATGTTCCGTCCTGTTTACATTATGTATTTTATATACAGTTAGATTGTATATATAAGATACAAAGTATTTGCCATTATGAAATTAAAACATAAAAACTTTGTATGACTGTTCTTGTCATTATTAAGTACTAGATTGAAGTATGAATTATATAAATAGCAACAGAATTGTGCTGCTGGAATAACACTTTGTGTAAAGTGATGATATATCAAAAAGTAACATCGAAATGGTTGATTGTCTATATTGAAGTATTTTATTTCTTTCCATTGTTTTTAGCTCACCTGTCACGTAGTAACAGGGTGAGCTTTTGTGATCGCCCTTCGTCCGTCTTCCGTTCATCCATCCACAATTTCTTGCGAACACGATAGTGACCTCATTTTACAATCAATTATAATAAAACTTGCACACAACTTGTATTGGCATAATACCTCGAATCCTTTCAACAACTGTCCAGATTCTGTCATGGGTTTCAGAGTTATGGCCCCTTAAAGGACCAGAATTTGCTATTTTCGGCTTGTGAACACGATAGAGACCACATTTTGCAATTGATTTTAATTAAACTTGCACACATCTTGTATTTGCAAAATATCTCGGTTCCTTTCGAAAACTGGCCAGATCCCATCATTGGTTCTAGAGTCATGGTCACCAGGTCAAAGCAAAGGAAAAGCTTGTTAACACCCTAGAGGCCACATTTAGGACCCTATCTTCATGAAACTTGGTCAGAATGTTCATCTTGATGATTGCTAGGCCGAGTTCTAAACTGGGTGACGCGGGGTCAAAAACTAGGTCACCCTCTCAAATCAAATGAAGTGCTTGTTAACACTCTAGAGGCCATATTTTTGATCTTATCTTCATGAAACTTGGTCAGAGTGTTTATCTTGATGATTCCTATGCCAAGTTCAAAACTGGGTCATATAGGGTCAAAAACTAGGTCACCCGGTCAAATGAAAGGAAAAGCTTGTTAACACTTGAGGCCACATTTATGACCCTATCTTCATGAAACTTGGTCAGAATGTTCATTTTGATGATTGCTAGGCCAGGTTTGAAACTGGGTCATGTGGGGTCAAAAACTGGGCCACTCTTTTAATTCAAAGGAAATGCTTGTTAACACTCTAGAGGCCATATCTTTGACCCTATCTTCATGAAACTTGGGAAGAATGTTTATCTTGATGATTCCTTTGCCAAGTCCGAAACTGGATCATGTGGGGTCAAAAACTAGGTCACTACACAAATCAAAGCAACAGCTTGTTAACACTTTAGAGGCCACATTTGTGACCCTATCTTCGTGAAATTTGGTCAGAATGTTTATCTTGATGATTCCTAGGCCAAGTTTAACAGGTGAGCAATATAGGGTCATCATGACCCTCTTTCTTTTAATACTTTTTGTGCCCCCCCATGAGTGGTGGGGGCATATAGATTTGGTCTTGTCCGTGCGTCCGTCCGTCTGTCCGTGCCCGCGAAATGATGGTTAAGTGACTGCATAACGGTACTTTCTCTTTGATGTCATTCATTCCGTTCTGTTTATGTGACTATTTTTCTTTTTATGTGACTGTTAGAACAATAGAGAGAACAATGGGGGAGTCACATAAAGACCGCTTCGTTAGAACGTCCCTGTGTCCGTCCATCCGTCCGTCCATCCGAAGTTCGTGACACGCCTATCTCAAAAAGTATTTGATATAAATTCATGAAACCTTGTGTGAGTCTTTATCATGATATGAACTTGCGCACCTCCTATTTTTCGTCTAGCTCCGCCCCCTATTTTTAGAGTTATGGCCCCTGAAATAGTCAAAAATGCACATTATCACCTTGTGATGCGACTAGCTCAAAAACTATTTGATATAGATTCATGAAACCTTGCATGTGTATTAATCATGATATGAACTTGCGCACCTTCTATTTTTCATTTGGGTCCGCCCCCTATTTTCAGAGTTATGGCCCCTGAAATAGTCAAAAATGCACATTTTGACCTTGTGACACTCCTAGCTCAAAAAGTATTTCATATAAATTGATGAAACCTTGCATGAGTCTTTATCATGATATGAACTTGCACACCTATTTTTCATCTGGCTCCGCCCACTATTTTTTAGAGTTATGGCCCCTGAAATAGTCAAAAATGCATATTTTCACCTTGTGACACGCCTAGCTCAAAAGCTATTTGATATAGATTCATGAAACCTTGCATGTGTATTAATCATGATATGAACTTGCGCACCTCCTATTTTTCATTTGGCTCCGCCCCCTATTGTTTGAGTTATGGCCCCTGAAATAGTCAAAAATGCACATTTTCACCTTGTGACGCACCTAGCTCAAAAAGTATTTGATATAGATTCATGAAACCTTGCATGTGTATTAATCATGATAAGAACTTGCGCACTCCCTGTTTTTCTTTGGGTCTGCCCCCTATTTTTAGAGTTATGGCCCCTGAAATAGTCAAAAATGCACATTTTCACCTTGTGACACCCCTAGCTAAAAAAGTATTTCATATAAATTGATGAAACCTTGCATGAGTCTATATCAAGATATGAACTTGCGTACCTCCTATTTTTTGTCTGGCTATGCCCCCTATTTTTAGAGTTATGGCCCCTGAAATAGTCAAAAATGCACATTTTCACCTTGTGACGTGCCTAGCTCAAAAAGTATTTAATATAAATGGTTGAAAACTTGCATAAGTCTTTATCATGATATAAACTTGCACACCTCTAATTTTTTGGCAGGTTCCACACCTATTTTTAAAGTTATGGCCCCTGAAATAGTAAAAAAATGCACTTTTTCACCTAATTATGTGCCTAGCTCAAAAAGTATTAGATGTAAATTCAGGAAACCTTGCAGGAGTCTTTATCATGATGGGCCTTGCACTCTTGGCATTCTTCTTGAGAATCTTACTCTTATTACAGAGTTATGGCCCTTGAAATAGCCAGAATAGTGGATTTTTTGTTTGTGATGCTCATAGCTCAAAAGTATAGGGCCTAGAATAATGAACCCTTTTCATGAAATGTTTGTTGAGGCTATACCCCATTAAGACTGCAAACATTTGAATTATTGCCCCTTATTTGTGACTAATGTACCTGTGGGGGGCACACCCTGTGTCCTACAGACACATTCTAGTTTTGTAACAGAACAATTGATATCTTATAGAACCCAAAGAAATGAATCTTCATGAAAGTTACGTTTGTAATAGCTTAACTAGTCAAATAATGGGTAGAGCTATTGCATTTACCCTTTTGTCCACAATGATGTTGACTTCCATATTGTATTCTCAGTAACAACTGACTGGAATGGATTGAACTTCACACATATTTTCGCTGTCAACAAAGTCATGCCCAATTTTTTGACTTTGCATATTTGGTTAAGTGGATTTAATCAAACTTCACACAGTTGTTACTATGATGATATGGCAAATATAGCAGAGGTTCCATTTAGCCTTTTTATGAAATTATGTCCCTTTTATCTTAACTATTTGTTTGTAAACTGGTATTTCAATAACCACTACTTGAAACTACACACATTTGTTCACTATTATTATTATTATTATTATACCAGATTTATATAGCGCCCTTTTCATGATCAATTTCACGTTCAAAGGCGCTTTACATAGTTCAAATGCAGCCACACAGGGCGCATAATTCTTCCTCTTCTAGTACAGACACAGAGCGATCTGACCAGAGGGACAGAGTGAGACAAAGCCCCCATGACAGAGAGATCAGAAATCAGATACAGGCTTGTCTGGCTAACTTAGCCTAGCTCGTTGCGAATAAACAGCCTGGTTCTTTAACGTGCCCTGTGTATAGCACTGATACACGCAAGGATTGCCTGGGTTCCTGACCAGTACACCTCTAGTTGGGTGGGGAACACTGAAAAGCGTTTCTGAAAATTCCCGAGTAGCTGCCGGGGATCGAATCCCCGACCTCAGGATTGGAAGGCCAGTGTGCAAACCACTGAGCTATCCGTCCACTATCATGAACAGGCATAAAACACAGAGCTTCCATAACTGCATTTGCTATTTAATGAATATGTGCCCCAATACTTGTTCATGGGCTAGCATCTCAATAACCACTAGAGGAAACAGAATTAAGCTTAATTACCCTGTTCACTATTTTGAACAGACAGGCAGTGCACAGGTTCCATAACTCTATTTTGCTTTTTCACAAAGATATTCCTCTTTTATAATTTAGTAAGGTTTGTTTAATCTTTTGTATGTAAGATAGTAACTCTGTAAGAATGATTGGGTATGGACTGAAAATTTTGGTGTGATCTGACACAAGTACAGGCTTCATAGCTCTGTTTTGCACTTTTAACAAGGTTGCAACTTTATAATATTTGGTTATTTTTTTTGTATGTAAGCTGGTATTTCAACAACCACTCTTGGAAAGAGATTGAAACCTCACCTACTTGTTCACTGTGATTAAGTCGCAAAATAATGCTCAGGTTCTTTAACATTCATATAATCTTTTAGAGAATAATGTCTCTTCCTGTGTTAATAACTGGGTTAAATCTCTTCTTTTTGGTCATTCTCAAATTGTTCTCTTTAACTGGGTTTCTCTGATGAAGTTCCGGTTACATTTGGAGAACCATAAGGCTGCTCTGTACTTGGTCCTCTTCTTTTATTTTGCTTTACATTAATCACCTCCTTCGTTCTGTTATCTCTCTTTGCTGATGACACGGCAGCTTATATAATCATTAACCCTATTTCAGACTGCAACACCTTCAGTATGATCTCCAGCAATTAGAAAAATGGGAAGCACTTTGAAGATGGAGTTTAGCCCCACAAGGTGTCGGGTCTTCCATATTTCTAGAACCCGTACACCCATAATTTTTTTAATGTACCCTTAAACCAATATCAAATGCAAATATCTAGGGTGGACATTTCAGAAGACTTATCTTGGAAGACACAAATCAATTATAGTCTGCACAAGAGGATGCATTATACATTACATTATACAACCGTTGACACTCTCCAATTTGCGTTTGCATCGACCGTCTGGTCACATGATCACATCACACTAAAAAGAACATAAGTAACTTTGGGATGGTGCAGGACGAAATACGATGGGTAAAAACTGACTACACTTATTCCATTGTTTTTAAATGCAATTAGGGTTATATTGGAGGTCCCTTGAACACCGTAGAAATGATGCTAGCACACAATTTCTCCCTTATCTACAACCTCCTGTAAGGATTATTTTTATTGTCTCCACCAGGATCATGCTGGTACAGATATATTGAATTATCGTTTTTTCCTCATGCTATATAGTACCCTGAATTGGTCTGCCTCATCAAATTGCTAACATGCCCGGCTTATACTCTAGGGAGTAGGGAGTCTTTGAATTAAACTATTAGGTCTTTAACACTTTTAACTTTCATTCTACCCTATTTGTCAATTTCATACGTGCCTGTCTTTTAGTGTATAGAGCATTAATGATAAAAAGTGCATTTTTAAAACATACTAAAATTAAAATAAAACGTGTTCTATGCTCGTCACCTGCAGTCATTTCGTATTTAAACGCTAAAAGATATTGGCTAACAGTTTGCAGGGGCGGTGGATGGAGGAAGGGTCCTAACCGCTAATGTTTGTGGGAGTGGCCATAAAATACCGGTACATATTAGTGTTCCTTGGATAATTTCGACTGGGAGTTCCGTCAAGTAATTTCTCTAAGTGATTCGACAAGACTCCGCTAAATGAATATTGCAACTACGATAGTCGGTACTCCGAGTCAGGATTATGTGCTACTCAGAGGAATTTCTCGTTTTGTAATATTTTTTCTTCGAAGAAAAATGGAAAGTGTCTTTTCCGCGTGAGCTAATCGATCAGCTCAAGCGGTAACCTCATTCCTCTCGATCCTCGATGATCAAAACTAGTACCAATGATAAAATGTAAGGGTAGATTTCCTGGAAGCACAGAGCACTCCAAACACAGTCGTAGAGCCATGCATCGCTAAGTATGCCCACAACAAAGCTTCGACTCGAAGTTTCTTTGTGTCAACCTTTTTCCGTCAAGAAATTTTGCTCTTTGACTACTAAATCGATAAAAGAGCAAGAGTCAGGCATCCATTTACTATAAAAATGATATATCAATGTACATAAAACTAATGATAGTTACACCTTAAACTGAAAAAGTGTAAATATCACCGAAACTATAAATACGAGAAGTGAAAATACACAGCAGCATCAGTTTTTTAGTCCTTTTTTCGCATTATTTTGAAGAACATTTTTCTTTTGTTTTAATAAATGTACAAATAATTGAGAGAAATTGACTTACATGGGTGGCAAAATGTGTTTGCTATATTTTGTGAACATCAAGATTAAAAACTATTCGAATCTTCATAAAATTATGACTAAAAAATGACAGATAGTGCTTTTTCATAATTTTGGCGGCCATCTTGGACGCCATCTTGGATTTCTAAAAACGTACCATGATGCGGCAACTCCACCCAAAATTTTCTGACACTTCAGACATTTATCTAAACATTGATATAAAAATTAGCCGGTAGACTTTTTTGCACACGGGAGGTCCCCAGGGACTGGAGTTTACAGGCAATCGAAGGAAATCCTTGGACTGATTCAAGATAAAATCAAAGTAGCGGGATGCACTATGCATTGATTTCTTTTGTTTTCCCGACGCTCTTGGCAGAATTTCTTCGAGTGTTAGAACTTTGTAACGATTCTATTAGGTTTTCGAGGACAGATTTCACATTACTTGGAGCATATTCTACGTAATGATACGTGTAGAAAACACAATATTTGTAAAAATAATATTACCTTTTTATTTACTTTAGGATGGTACGGAAAAATAATTAAGCTTTTTTTTATTCGCTCATACTTTAAGATGTTATGTGGCAGAAGTGTTTTCCTTTTCTTATAATTCCTACCACATAAATTGTATAAACAATCCGAAAGCAATAAAACTCATAATGGTAATCTTTTCACACACATATGTTTTCGAAAGCTCATACATTAAAACATACTATTCATTTTGATCAAAAATTTCTTCGCTAACAAATTAAAAACCTAGTATGTTATTTCAAAAACAAATTATGTGCCCTTTATTCTAAGAACCAAAAATATCAAATCAACCGTAATTACGCTTTACAACGTAATAAAAAAAAAAGAATTATCTTATATTTAAGTTCGTACATATCGTACTTATCGTATGGTTAAGCTTAAAGCAGAAGTTGTCAGCCTCAGCTTTGGACTTAGTCGGCACTTTTCGTGATTTAGCAGTTTGCAAAAATGTGAAAATTATTGTCATTCTTTGTCTTGAAAAATGCCTCTATAAAAGCCTGTAAATGTGGCATCAATTCACCTTGCATCTAATTTGTACATAGTGACAATTATAGTAAGTTTTCGCCTTTAGACTTTATTCATACAAATGTTGTTATGTGTGAGGAGGATAATTGTTTCTTGTGAGGTACTTTGAAGACGGCGAATTTCAGTTTCGCTCATATTGACATTACAAAACATCTGACAAGGTAATTTGAGCCGTGTCATGAGAAAACCAACATAGTGGGTTTGCGACCAGCATAGATCCAGACCAGCCTGCGCATCCGCATTTCAAAGCCTATTACAATTAGAGAAACTGTTAGCGAACAGCATGGATCCTGACCAGACTGCGCAAAGCCACTATGTTAGTTTTCTCATGGCGCGGCTCATTTGTTTGTTTTTTTTTACAGACTTTTGACAAAGCTTGTATTTCTATTTCGGTAAGGACAATCTAACTTTTGTCAGCAATCAAAACTTCACAATAACTACAAAATGTACGTGAATATTTTGAAAATTTAACTATGCATTTTAAAGATAATTATTACAATTATTATATCAGTATTTAAAAAGATTTTTTCTCATGAAGTTAAACTATAATTCTAAAATATAAAACTGTACCAACCTCAAAAGCAATAAGGTATTTTTATTACTTGCGGGTTAATATAGGCATGTCGTAGAAGTGTAGTGTTCAAACTTAATAAAAATCTCCATTTCGCTCAAAACCTTTAATTTAATTTACGTAAACATCTATTTTTGAATTTTTTTTCTTCATTTCTTGCTAAAAAACGTAAACCGTTTGCACGAAATACGGATGAAAATTTAATATATATATGGCACAGATGTTCTAGCAACTAAGTTTGGATACTTTTTTGTTAATATAATTGGTTTAAAGCTCGTTATCAGGTAAAATTTAATTTTCTAGAAGTCTTTGGTTTATTTATTAAAATAAAACAACATAGTCATATACCGAAACATAAGGTAATTTACTTTGTTTGTAACTTAATAGATAGTGATTTTAAGAAAAAATCATTAATACTCAATTACTTGACTATTGTCTCTTTTTTTTCTTTCATAATCAATCGCTTTGCTATATTGTTATGGGCGGCGTAGTCACGCCCACAGATTTTCCATACCATAAATTTTGGATCCGTTTTTCTTATCTTAAACCGAACAGCATCTGAAGATGTAGATCTACGCCTGAAGTAGTTCCAGGCCCTACATAACAATTCTATACAGTGCAAGTATGTCAAACTTTCAGAAACGTCTTTTAAAAACATTATAATTTAAAACTTAGTTTCTGCAGGAAATAATAATCGAAATTTTATTTTCATTTTTATTACAACAACAAAGCGTATGACCGTTTTGGTGCTTGACTTTGTCACATTAAAACAATCTTTTAAGTTTTTTAACAATGTGAAAAAAATATTTTGAACAATATAAATGGTGCTATACAACTTATTATGAAAACTGACAGTGTGCATTTTGTTAAAATGATGTCTGATATAGTATACACACTTAATGAATGACTTAATCAAGTTGATGGTCAATAGTCATAACTATTGCCCAAGGTTGGAAGAACCGAGCCCTGTTAAAATATATGACTTTAGCGACTAATTCGCACTCTCAATTTCAGTGATCTTTTCTATGAAACTAAAGACACGGAGATTTATTTTTGTCAGTATTTACATGTGTAAGACATTGCAATATAATTTGGTGCTGCTCTTTTGACGATTTGACTCCCGAAAAGGTCAAATAGATTTTTGTTTTAACTCACCTGAGCACAAAATGCTCTGTGTGAGCTATTGTGATCGTCTTGTGTCCATTGCCGTCGTCATCAACAATTAGACTGTTTACAATCTGAAGGTCACAATATTGGCCAGATGAAACTTGGTTAGAATGTTACCCTCAATAAGATCTTGGACAATAGCTTTACTAGATCATCGGAGGTAAAAAAAATAGATCACTAGGTCAAATTAAGGGAAAACCTTGTTTACACTTCATCAGCTACATTTTCGAACTCATCTTCATTAAACTTTGTCAGAACATTTATTTTTATGAAATCAAGGTCAAGTTTAAAATGGGTTTATTTGAGGTCAAAGCCTTTGTTATTATATGTAGGCCAAGTCATAGAAAAACCCTGTTAACGCTCTAGAGGCCACATTTTCTACTTTATCTTCTTAATACTTTGGCGGGGGATGCGGAGGGGTATTGTTCTGGCGTTGTCCGTCCGGTGTTCGTCCATCCAAATTTGAAAATGCATATACATGTAATTCAAAAAGCTTTTTAGCTAGATTCACTGAATCTCGCATAATTATTAATTAGCACAATCGTGACCTTCGCTCATATTTAGTATTATTCCCTTTGACCAAGTAAAAACAGAGTTTTCCCCTTGATTTGCTTTTGAGCTAGAATCACCAAACCTCAAGAAAAATTAATTAGCACATGTCCTTTCTCACATATTGTATTATCCCCCTTGACCCAGTAAAAACAGCGTTTTCCCACTTGATGTAGTAAAAAAGGTTGAAAATGCTTTTAATTCAGAAAGTATGATAACTAAAATCACCAAACCTCACGTAATTATCAATAAGCACATGACCTATGTTCACATTTAATATTATCCCCCTTGACATAGTAAAAGCAGAGTATACTGCAGAAGGATAATGTTTTTGCGTTGCCCGTCCGGTGTTAGCCCGTCCAAAATCGAAAATGCATATAATTCAAAAAGTGTTTTAGCTAGATTCACCAAACCTCGCATAATTATAAATTAGAACAATCGTGACCTCCACTCATATTTAGTATTGTCCCATTTTCACCCAGTAAAAGGTTTCCCCTTGAAAAAAATTGAAAAGGCTTATAAATCAAAAAGTATTTTAACTAGAATCACTATACCTCACATAGTTATTTATTAGCACATGAAATATTTTTCTAAAGCTAACTGTTTATGCCCTTAACCAGAAGCTGCCAACGGCCGCCCACACGTCAGTCCTCTCAGTGCTCTGATTTATGGTAATAAATCTACATTTTTATTCAATTTGATATACAACGTATTATCCTCCCTGTGTCCTGCAATTAAAGGTGGTCAATCACATTTGAGCAACATTTTTAGTATATTCTGTTGGAGATTTATTTCAGGAATAAAAGGACCAATTTCATAGAGATAGATCCCTATTAAAATGTAAGTTTTATAAAAAAAAATATGAATTTTAGTAATTACTTCCCTTTAATATGAACTTTTATTGGGTTTAACGTCGCACCGACACAATAATAGGTCATGTGGCGACTTTCCAGCTTTGATGGTGGAGGAAGACCCCAGGTGCCCCTCCGTGCATTATTTTATCACGAGCGGGCTCCTGGGGTAGAACCACCGACCTTCCGTAAGCCAGCTGGATGGCTTCCTCACATGAAGAATTCAACGCCCCGAGTGCGTTAATATGAAAGTATTAAAAAAGTGGACTACTGCTTTTGATTTGAATATAATTTCTAATTTTAAATTTGTATTTCATAGATATTAGAGTATTTCAACTATCTGAACCAAAAGGCAAGATTTAAAACAGTGTGTAGCTTTAAAATTCGTACATTTCTAATTTATTTCCAAACTGTCATAGAAATGTAACATTTTGAAGAAACTGGCGCTCGTGTATGCGTCTCTCCGTATTATACTGTGTTTGGTGCATATCTCAATAACCATTCAAGTAACTGACTTAAACTTGGCATTTAGATAGTGGCCATGAGACGATGTAGGACACGGACCAGGTCTGTATGTCAAAGGTCAAGGCCACAAATGGAGCTCAAAGGTCAGATATGACCCTTATATTTCTTGGCCGGAGCATAACTGAATAACTATTCAAGGTGTTGATTTAAACTTAGCAAATAGGTAGGCAGTGATGAGACGATGAGCAGAGCGCATGGAATAGGTCGGTAGGTCAAAGGTGAAAGTCAGAAATGGAGCTCAAAAGTAAGATTTGCCCTCCACATTTCGTGTCTGGGACATAACTTAATAACCATTTAAAGTATTGATTTCAAAACTTGGAATATAGGTCAAAGTGAGGTCAAAGTTTAAGGTCCCAAAATGAGTTCACATTACTTCCCCTACATACACATTAAACCCCACCCCACTGTACCCCCGTCCAAAAGAAATCACTTTTCATTCTTTTGCCTTAGTATTCCATCACCACCGCCACCCTAACCACCTCCTCACAACCTCACAAGCCACCGCCACATTGATCCCCTCCGACACTCCCCCACCCCCCAAAAAAACTCTATTTATTTCTAAAAGTTTACTTCACTCTCTAAATTCGGGCGTTTATTGCCCCGCTTTGATGAGCTTAAGATAATTTATAACGATAATTTTAAAACGGTCTAATTTTGTTAAATTAATATTCTGCTGTATAACTTTAGAAACTAAATTAAACAAGACTGAATTATGACTTTTACATTGTTAATTTACTTTAACGATTGAAAAATATAAAGTTTGTCTCTATGCATGTCTGTTCACGCTAAACTAATGCTAACATAGATTAGCTCAAGCGCCATTCTACTCAATTCCCGGAGGGAGTCTAAAACGAGTACCAAGAATCGACTGGAATTTTCATTCCGCCAAGCGCTCGGAGGAATCTTTTGAGTGACTCGACATAAAATACAATCAGTGGAATACACGTATTGATGTCTAATGTGCCCGAGGCACTTGACGACTTTCTTCGAGTGACACCGAGACAATATATAATGACCTACATTAATTTATTGGGTTTTCTGGTAACTGCGATGACAAAAAGTCTCACATTACTTGTTTCTATTGTTAATGAGCTTTCTTTATCAATAATATTTTATCTGGCGTTATTTGTTCTCTTTTTTTTTATTATTCCTACCACATAAAAAACACACACAGTTCACTAGTTGTATCTTGATGTACAAGCTTTGTGATGCAATAAAAATATTACTGAAATTTCCTGCAATGAAAAGACAAAGTCATTTTGACCCAGTATTATTCGTTTTGTACTGTTAACAGTGGTCATATATCTGCAAGTTTACTCAGTTTGATATATTTATATTGACTATGTACATCTTGTATGAAAAGGAAAAAAAAACGTTTATATACATATAAACAGCATTGGTGTAATAATATTACCAACTTTTAGTAACATCTCGAAACCGATAAAGCGGGACAGATCTACCTATCATAAAAATCAATAAAACCAATAATCCAATATCATCGCTACCGGACGGATTCGTTGATTTCCGTACTAATTGTTGTTGTTGTAGTAACACGGGGGAAAAATCGATAATTAACATCTTTGGTCATTATCTGATGCATTTACAGGCGGGCGGTTTGCTAAACGATATACATGTACTTGAATTGAATGAAGTTTTGATAATTATTAAAGTGAAAATCGGAACAAGTCAAAAATTTAAATAATACTTTATTAATTGTCAAATAAAAGTAATATTTAAGAATATGAATATGTTATCTAAAATATTTAGATATCGTTACATTTTATACATCGAACACATAGATTCAATACTTTCTTTTTAATACATGAAACATCATGCTAACGTATATCTATGTACAGAAAAGAAATATTTACGCATAAGAAACTGTCTGTAAATAAAATAAATATTCAAGAATATGAAAATGTTATCTAAAATATTTAGAAAGCGTATATACTT
This sequence comes from Mercenaria mercenaria, assembly GCF_021730395.1. NCBI lineage: Eukaryota > Metazoa > Mollusca > Bivalvia > Venerida > Veneridae > Mercenaria > Mercenaria mercenaria. The sequence continues at coordinate 33,981,468 of NC_069361.1, read as the reverse complement.
CCTCTATACGCGCTTTCTTTCATGTATTATGAACATTAGAATATGAGCCTTTGATTCTAAAATATTTTCAAAATTCTAAACCACTAACGTTTTTCGATTTTCATCGTAAAAGGTAGTAAAAACAGCAAATTCTCATGTATTTCCATAACATAAAGTTTGTCAGTAATTAAGTTTTGAAGCCTTCATAAGAAATACAGCATTTTTTTTCAAGATATCTAAACAGTATTTTTGTTGTCGAACGATCTGGAGGCCGGTCGCTTCAAAGAAAAAGAAGTATAGAAATAAGACTTATACTTTTAAAAGGAAATACTCAACCCTTACCATGCTGGACACGATTGGTTCTTCCTTTGCAATCATTGTAGATCATGATCAGCCTGCACATCCGTGCAGACTGATCATGATCTGCACTGTCTGCCATTCAGCCAGTAACTTTTTGGTACGCACACTTTTCATAATTAATAGTACTGTCCAAATTGAAAGATAGACAAGTTCATTATTGTAATTTAGTATGGTAAGGATTAAGTTTCTTCTATCGTGCCTAAATAGAAAGATCATATTTGCGTGACTTGAATAAGTACTGCTGACAAATACTACTACCATAGTATACTTTAACTATAAATATATCTGTTTGTTTGTTTGGGGTTTAACGCCGTTTTTCAACAGTATTTCAGTCATGTAACGGCGGGCAGTTAACCTAACCTGTATTCCTGGATTCTGTACCAGTAGAAACCTGTTCTTCGCAAGTAACTGTCAACTTCCCCACATGAATCAGAGGTGGAGGACTAATGATTTCAGACACAATGTCGTTTATCAAATAGTCACGAAGAACATACGCCCCCGCTCGCGACCCCGAGATCCGTAGACCAACGCTCTTACCTACTTAGCTAAGCAGGCGGGCTTATAAATATATTGTTACAGGAAAAAACAACAACATTAAATAACAATAACTTCATCAATATCTCAATTTTAGAATAGCACACTTAACTAAGTAACAACTTAAGATTTTTCGTGAAATTTGGGCCAGGATCTTTACTCAGTAGATATTTACGGAACAACACTGTTAACGATGTGAATTCTAATTTTGTACTGATTCTTTCTACTGTCATACGATTCATGAAATAAGGGTTAAAATCATAAAAACAAATTTCACGAAAGAAAAGGAAAATACTATATAAAGACAGAAGAAAGTGAAAGACATATATTACAACGCAAAAACCATAAAAACATAAAAATACCTATCACTTATAGTAAATGGGGTAACATATTTTTTTATGTCCCGCCTTGAAACGAATGTAGGACGTTTTGGCCAGCGGACGTTTTGGCCCGGACGTTTCGGCCTAGGATCTTTCGGCCTAGGATGTTTTGGCCAGGCATTTTTTGGGGGTAGGACGTTTTGGCCAAAAATAAACTGTGGTTCCATATCATGCAAATATGGTCTGGAGATTATTCTAAAGAATGTTATAGTCAAAGAAGTATAAAAAACATTTATATTTATAGCTCTTTGTTATGGTGTAAGTGAATAAATTAAACTGATAATAAAACATATCATGGTATTTTATTTTTATATCTTTATAATCTTTTATATGTATACACACATATATATACATTGTGTATGTGTATGTGAAAATATTTGCCATTTACAACAAATCAAAAGAGTTATGAACATTAATTTTCTGTACAATTATTTTTCTTAAAAAATGATCAATTATACTATAACATATTTTAAAATATCCAGATCATATTTTGCATATTACGGAAATAATTTTTTTTTTGGCCAAAACGTCCTACCTCAAAAATTTTCTTGGCCAAAACATCCTAGGCCAAAAGATCCTAGGCCAAAACGTCCGGGCCAAAACGTCCGTGGCCAAAACGTCCGTCCTCCCCTTGAAACAACACTGACCGGATATTGTTTACCCCTAGGCAATATTGTAATACACAATAAAAGTCAAAGAGTAATTTCAAGATATTTATTACAATTAAATCAAATAATAGATATCGCAATTTTTTAAAACGAATGATTCAAGAATTTACCAAAAACATGCATTAATTTAAGAATACAGAATAATATATACAAAGGAGGTTCGGAAAGAAGCAGAATTATCAGTTGATCAAGGCTATCTTTCAAATTAAAGTTTGGTCATATTAGGAATAATAGAAAATGATTTTTTTTTATTTGAAAATTATAAAAAAATCCCATATGAAGAAAAAAAGATGACCGCGTCGGAGATCGGACCCGGACCGCTACCGCAATAAAAAAAGTCTCCAGATCGTTCGGCAAAAAATGATATAGGTATCTGGAAATTAATAAATTAATCATCGTTATATTTCTTAAGAATGCTTTGAAACTCAATAACTGACAGGCTATATTTTACGAAAACACATGAGAATTAGTTGCTTTAAGTATATTTTGCGATGAAAATTAAAAGCATTTGTATATTTAATGCGAATTGAACACTAAATCCTCTATAGCGTTATTTTAAACGACAGCGGATCTAGGTTCCGGCGTTTCTGAGTTCAACAATTAATTTGTTTTAAATTGTCTAATTACAATCTGTTTTTTTATTTTTTTTTTATTTTTTTTTTGTCAATGTGAAGTTGCCTACAATTTATAGGCTTTGAGCTATAACAATTTGTACCGACAAAGTCAGACTAGCAGACGACAATATTTTCCGTAACAGCTTCCGAGTACTTACGGATGACGGCGGAAAAAGCCGGAATTTTTAAAGAAATGTTCACTGTACACACTAAAATGCAAAAAGGACCAAACAAACCATTCTAAAATTTAAAACAAATTACACGTAACGAAAACTGAATAATTTTTCTACATTTTTAGGGGTATCGAATTTTTGATTTTTTTTGCGGAAAATATCTCATTTTATCTGTTATATTTGAAAAAGTCAGTTTTTTACCCGTTTCCTTCAGAGTCTATATGAACTGAGGTGGGTCTATTTAAAGTCAAAAAGGACCAACCAAATATTAAAATATTTTTTTTTAAAATATTCATAATATCCGGAATAAATTAAACTTTAATTTGTGGTGTATCGAATTTTTGATTTCCAAATAGAACTTTTTCTATTTAAGTTTAAGTATTTTTTTCCTTCTTTGTTTATATAGGCAAATTTATCGATTCTCCAATAGATCGATGTTACTAAAAGTTGGTAATGGCAACGCGCAATCTGACGTCATTCATAAAATTGCTTTTATTTCAAAATTGGACGCAAAAATTTCAAAAGTAGAACAGGGACTTTGTGTATAAAAGTACAAAGGAAATAAATCAGTTAAACACAAGAAAGAATTTTGTCATTATATTTTTGTTAATGAATAAGGTGTATTTTAAAGCAATATTTGTTTCCGGACACGGCATCGAGATTGGGGAGGAACGACAGAAATTTTGGAGTCAGAACATAAACGTTTACTTATATACCAATATATTATCAAATGAGACACCAAAATGAATTTCGCAAATTGTCGTTTCTTTTTTCTTCATCATCTTGATTACTTGAAATAAACAAATCCTATATCATCATCCTATTTCGGCTGTGATGTCTCTTCATTTGCCTAATTTCAGCTCAAAAATGATTATTAATAAATTCAAAAACTGTAGAACGTTAGATAGAATTGATTGAATCGTCAGGATAAAATTGAAAATGTGATGTACAAAAAGGACGTTGATTATATCTGTAAAATGTTTAAATAACAGTTTGTTTAAGATAAATGTCAAATCACCAAATATTGCACTGTCTTATATTAAAGGGCCGACTTGGCTATAAATTACCTCCCAGAGTCTAGAGTCAAAAATTAATGTCAACAGGTGTAGTTATAGGAAAAACATTAAATACACCATGCATGAGCTTTGATTTATTTTCAATCTTTAAAAACCTTGTAAGAATGTTTGACATTATAAAATTTAGATCTAGTTTGATACTGCATTATATGGGATCAAAAATTGGGTCACGATGTTGTATCATAGAAGAAAAAAACTACTAGAGGCAATATTTTCTACTGGATCTTATGAAACCAGATACGAATATTTGCCTTTATCAAATGTAGGTAAATTTTGAAACTGGGTCAAAACAAGGCCGGGGTATAACGTTTTTTCTTAAGTGTTGGTACAGTTCTGGCGCTAAAAGGTAGGTCAGTAAGTTAAATCATAGAAAAAACATTCTCACCGCTCTAGATGCCATATTTCTGCATGAAATTTAGTCAGAACATTTCTAATATTGAAGAACATTTCAGTAGAGTGCAATGACGGTAAGTCAAAAACTTTTGGCAGTATGTATAACACAAATTTTGTCTGACGTACAAACAGACGGACGGACAGACAAACAAAAGCAAAGGTATATCCACCACAGCAAACTGGTGGCATAATAAGCCAGACCTTATCACCATCACTGGCATGTACTACCGCACATAATATAATTAATTAAATTATGTTGAGATGGTCCCCTTGGAATATCAAACGTCCTAGGTGTCTGTAGTCCACCAAAATGTTATTATGTACGGAAGAGCATTAGTGCCAGGTGTATGTTATTTATTAACTCGAAATTTCGAGCTACTAAGTCGAAATTTCGAGTTACGTATCTCAAATTCCGAGTTACTAAGTTGAAACTTCTAGTTACTAAGTCGAACTTTCGAGTTACGTATGTCGAAATTTCGAGTTAGTAACACGGAATTTGGACTTCGTATCTTGCCCTTTTATCCGCAACATTGAACGTCTGTCCGTCTGTCAAAGGCCAAAAATGTAGGACGACTTTTGACTCTTCGAAATGGAATCATTTATCTGCACATCCGTATATTGTACCCAACATGGAGCGGCTTGAACATATACTACCATACATCAACGTATGACCTACCCCGTAGCCTCTAGAGCTACTCCAGATTTCAAACTGTATCCAAGATATATAATTTCATTTACATGTATAGTATGTTCAGGTGGTAGGGGCTCGAACTAGGTCGAAAACCTTCCAGATATGGTCAAAATAGTGAAATATTCTAAGTTTGAATACTTCACGTTCACCTTCTATGACCTCTCCTCAAAATCTAGATCTATCCAGGTACCCAGTCTTGGTCAGACCCGTTACTACACATTCATGTAGAGTATGTCTATATTTCTTCGCCATATGGACTCAAACTAGGTCGAAAACCTTCCAGACTTAAACATGGTTTAAATAGTGATATTTTTTATGAGCAAACTTTGCCCGGTCATCTTAATCATATGACCTTGCAGGGCTACTCGACGGATATACCAGGTACCTAATCTTGGCCAGGACCTATACATCAACGTAAACTATTGTAGTTATTAACTCGAAATATCTCGAAATTTCGACTTAGTAATTCGAAATTTCGAGATACATAACTCGAAATAACTCGAAATTTCGACTAAGTAACTCGAAATTTCGAGATACGCAACTCGAAATCTCGACTTAGTAACTCGAAATTTCGTGTTAATAAATAAAATACACATGACACCAATGCTCTTCCATAATTATGACACATACTAAGTCTAAGTATTTTATTTATTCAGCATGACCGTGTTTACTGTGAAAACAGAAAATCATGTTACTATATTATAAATCAGACAAAATTCCACACCAGCAATGTAACGAATTAGAAAATATGTGAAAGACTTCTTTGTCTTTCCATTAAAACAAAGTCATACCTGATTACAAAAAAGTTTGGGTATATCTGACAAACAAAGTAGGGCCTATGTTATAAAGTATTGATCTATATCCTTCGTATATTTGAACAAAATAAAAATACCATAATACTGTGTGGTACTTATAATGCGTGACAGGTCAATACTTACGGGCGGACAATAATAAATAGGAATGCGATAAGGGGAAGTAAAACTGTGCCTTTACCTGTAAAATAAAAACATGAACTTAAACATATATATTGGCATTAAATGTAAATCTACTGTAGGTTAACTCGGTAAGTGGTTATAAATTGCCTTTTTTATGTGAAAATATATTCAATAAATACTTATTCCACAGGAAGGCGGGTGGGTTAAACATAAATTCAGGGTCGCAGTTTGTATTACAATACATTGGCGGATCCAGATGGCGGGCTAAGTTCCGACGAGCATAAATTTTACACATCTCGGATCATTTTTGGGAAAATGTTTGCTCGCTTCTAAAATGATCAAAACAGTAATGTATGAGCTGCTCTGTACGAAAATTGGAAGCTGTAAAAAGTCTGTAAAATTTGAAATTGCAGCTGTAAAAGCCATGTAATCTCGAAGAAATACAGTTGCATTTAAAGGTGTAAAACATTCAAGCATCAAAAATACAGCTGTTAAATATTTTACAGTTGAAAGTTACATCTGTAAAACTAGAATCATGGTCGCAAAATTACAGCTGTAAATATGTTTTAAAAGGAAACATGCCTATTGTAAAAGATAAACGGTAAGGGCAGATGTTCTGGAAGCACAGAGCACCCATACCACATGCAGCCATGAAAGCCATCTTTATGCATTTATTTGACGGGATTAAAGTGAATTTCAGAAAGATCTTTTCAAATATTGGATTTTTTTATGTAATGGAGTAAGTGAAATTATTTAAACATCTTATACAGTTATGAAAGGACATTTATAAGGACATATATTAACTATTTACAGTAAATTTTACGATAAAAAGTTTGAAGGAAAGAATCAAAAGATTGGTATATGTTTTCACGACCCAGAGATTTTCATAAACAATATCTGATGCATATTTTCTTCTTTGTAGGTCTTGAATTTTGCAAAATGTAATGCTATATTATAGTAAAATATTCTATATTTTTCTTCATTAATAGGTCATTTATCAGATTCTTAATTTTGTAGCAATTGGTACCCTTTATAGAAAATAAAACTTTTTGTACCTCTACTTTCGTCCCCTGAAATAATGCGCCCTTTAAAAAAACAACTTTTTGACATATTAACATGTGTAACATTTTCATTTTTACACCTGTAATTTCTTTCACAGCTGTATCTAATTGGCATAATTCGAACTGTTTTACACTCGTTTAACAGCTGTAAAATGAAATCTAAAACTGTAAAATCAATGTTGTTATATAAAACCTACAGGTGCAAATTTGAAATAAGCATGACTGTAATTTTGAACAAAAAGCACAGGTCTTTTAAAGCTGTAAAAAATCGGACGGGGCTTCTCCCGTTTGGATCAACCATCCGTTCATTTTATCTAAGAAAATAGTCTGTTTCTAGGCGTCTTCATGTTAAATAATATTATCTTGTTCATATACAGCGGGGTGAAAACAACAACCTATCATATTCATTCACTGTTTGCACACAATTTCAGTATATGAACATAAATTATGTGGCACAATTTACAATTCTTCTTCAGTTCATTTTGAAATGGCGAACAAAGAGGAAGCAAAGCAATTATTTTTCAATGTCGATCTTTGCGAACAAGCTGCACACCATCTTGAGTTTTTGAAGACCGTTGAGAGTGTTCCTGAACTGAAACAGTCGGACAATTTGAGGCGAGCTGTGTACAGATACGAGACATTGTGGCTTCCGCTAGTCGCTGTCCACCCAGAAGAATGTCTTGCCGCTCCGCTTGATATTGAATGGGTTTGGCACTGTCATGTGTTAAATCCGGAAGCGTATAAAAGAGATTGTCACACAGCTGTAGGTACCACAGTAAACCATACGCTTTACAGTAAGAAACAGTTTCAGGAAAAACAAAACGAGTCACAAAAGTACTGGTTACAGACATATGAAAGCGAAGACGAACCCTTTACCATATATTACACTACTCCTGGGAACCTGAAAGATGATGTCAATTTCAAATCTAAGTTTACATATGATATTGTTGCTGCGGCGGGGAGGCAGATGGAATTCTATTATCAGGTGTCCTTGCCGCACTACAAAGACAGTAAATTCCTGGAGCACTCTCTACTAAGATACAAACAGTTTTTATTCATGAAGACACAAGTGGACCAAGACTTCCTGGTCCCTTGCTATGATCTAGATCTAATATGGCATACACATCTGCTAAATCCTCGAGTTTACAGAGAGGACATCGTCCGGATAATTGGTCATTTGTTTAACCATGATGACAATGTTGGTGGTCGTAATGAAGATTCTAAGCTAAACAACGCTGGGAAACAAACAAGTGAAAACTGGAAGACTTTATATGAGGAGAGTTATTCATCATTTGGAGCAATGTATCGTGGTAAATCCCCAGTGGGACGTCTTCACAATACCAGTATCATCAGTCTTAATTGAGATGATGAATATGCAAGTGATACCAAAACATGCATTGTAACTCTGGAAAAGTTGACACTTAAATTGCCTTCAGGAAATTCACACAGGTACGGAAAATTTGAACTGAAAGGAGCCAGCACTAATGGTTATTTAATAGTTGACTCATGGTTTACAAAATGTCAAACATATTCTCCTTCAAAAGCAGACGTTCTAGTTTGGACAGATGTAGGCCATTATCAACTAGACACAAAATATGCTAATGTCATACGCTTTGATTTAAATTGTCAGACGGGACATGCTTGTTGTAAATCTGAAACATTCATAGGTACATACACCCTAGACATGATGCCATTTGTCAACAAAAGAGCATATGCTGTCAGTGGTGGACCAATCAATATGCAGGTTGTACTTGGCAACAGTATCACATTAGATATTGAAGGAAGTTTCTCCGCGCCTAAATGTCAGCATAAACTCGAAGTAGAAAAACTTCTTCATGGAAAGGCGATGCTTTGCTTGGAGAAAGGAAAATACGAGACGGTAATCATTTCAGATGATATTCAAGAGCTGTTTGGACCTATAGCGCTAGAAAGACGTCCTGTGTCCGCCAGCATTGTTTGTCAAGCTGCAACTCACCGGTACAGTATTTTCTTATAAACTATTATATATATTGCGAGTCAAATCAAACAAAGCTAATACTAATTTAAAAATGCCGGATTTTTCATTGATTAGAAATATATATATATATCTGAAAGAAAACATTCGAAAGTCGTATTGTATGTTTTGCAACATACCATATAACCGATACATATTTACACACCCTGTATAACATGGTACACTGTAATTGCCATAATATGACAAGTAACTAATATTTTGATTGTTTAGCCAATCTCTCCACAAATAAAACACATTTTACCATACGTCGTATATATATTGTATATACATTTCAAGGATTCATTAATGGGGACTAGCCGTAAAAATGATAATTTCTTAGCTTAACTAGTTGAAATATTTCAAATGGTAGAGCTTTTGTAATCACCCTTTCGTCGGCGTCGGCGTCCACGTCCGCGTCACAAAACTTATGGTTAAGGTTTTGCATGTAAGCAGGCTTCTCAGAAACTACTACGCAAAATGTTTTTGAACTTCGCATGTCTTTGGCATCATGAGATGACCTCCAAGATACATAACTCTAGCTTTTATTTTGCCATAATTATTTTGTTATCGCCCTTCCGTCGGCCTCGGCGTCCACGTCCGCGTCACAAAACTTATGGTTATTTTTATTCATGTAAGCAGGTTTCTCCGAAACTGCTTGGCCCAAAGCATTCGAACTTCACCATCATGAGATGACCTTATAGGACGAGTTCCTACAACTCTAGCTTTATTTTGTAATTTTAACTATAGGTTGAAGTTACGCATGTAAGCAGGTTTCTCAAAAACTTACAGGCCAAATGCTTTCAAACTTCTTGATTTCGGCATCGTGAGATGGTCTCATGTATCAAGGTACATAACTCTAGCTTTCATTTTATCAAAAGTTTGCAATGTTTTAACATACACATTTTGTGACAGCTTTGCATTTTAGCATGTTTCTCTGGAATTACATAACCAGATGTTTTAAGATTTTCTGCACGTCCTTTGCATCATAGGATGACCCCACTTGGCAAGTTTTATAACTCTTTTTACATCTAAGAAAATTATGTCCCTTTTCAACCTAAAAATGTTGCTAAATCTTTTGTATATAAGCAAAATATTAAGTGGAAGGTCTTGAAATAGCCAAGCGCTATGTCGTTAGACAGTTGTTGTTGATAATTTTATTTCTCTATCGCAGATTGAAAACTATGATTTCTGGTACCACTGTATTCACTGTCAGGGTCATGCACAGTCAACCGATGATTATGTCCGTTATTCAAGTATTCAGCAATGACAAGATGATCGCTGTTGCACACCTCATAGCTTCTGATCAACTTCCGCTGCCAACGCAAGTAAGCAATTAAAAAGATGTTTAAAAGTAAAAATAATTCTCTGATATATTTTCAATTTACAGAAGTTCGAGTGGTAAACTTTCAGATGTAACCTTTGCAAGAAGACCCTTTTACAAAACGTTTGCTCACTGGGCTTAAGCACCAACTGTTATAAAATTTGAATTTCTACAACTTCTTGGTTAACAATTGAAAAAAGAAATGGTTTCTTATTTAAGTTTTTCAATTATGAATAATAATTTTGTCTTGTTTTGTTGACAAAAGAACATTATGCCTTTTGGATAAGGATTGTTGTGTAGGTAAAACATTCAGATATTTCATTATTATTTACTTAAGGTGAATCAGGATGAAGTTACACTGAACCCAAAGCAGGGAGAGAGGGCGGTACTTATAAAGAACAACCAAGGTGATTGGGGAATATTGTTAGGTCGATGGAAAGGTTTCAAGAGAGGAGTTGCAGGAAAATACAGTGTGTGATTTTGCTTTTAATTATTTCTCTAGTATTACTGGTTTGAACTCCACTAAACTTCACAGGAGGGGCCTCCGTGGCCGAGTGGTTAAGGTCGCTGACTTCAAACCACTTGCCCCTCATCGATGTGGGTTCGAGCCTCACTCGGGGCGTTGAATTCTTCATGTGAGGAAGCCATCCAGCTGGCTTATGGAAGGTCGGTGGTTCTACCCAGGTGCCCGCTCGTGATGAAATAATGCACGGAGGGGCACCTGGGGTCTTCCTCCACCATTAAAGCTGGAAAGTCGCCATATGACCTATCATGTGTCGGTGCGACGTTAAATCCAACAAAAAAAAAAAAAAAAAAAAAAAAAAAACTTCACAGGAGCTGTTAGTGACTTTACTGGTGCCATGGCCCTGAATTTGTGGCATTTAAAATGTCTACGTGTTAAGTGGTGGGAGACCTACGTTTTTCGTGAAAAACAGTCTAGTTCATCTATGACTGGGTGAATGCATATGATACATTTAACATGTATACAGTTGATTCTCTACCATCTAGAAAATGCTAAGATAACTGTCCTGTCACAAGAGTAAGGGAAAATCATTTTAAAGCTCCTGGAGAGGTTTCACAAAGGTTATTGATTTGTCCTGTTGTAGGTGTCTGTCATAAAAGTATTTGACCCTCTTAGTTATAGGTTCAGTCGTTAACAGAGGTCGATTGTTTCGGTGGTTTCTACCAAGTTAACCACTAGTGCCTGAAGAAATGCTAAGGGCCACCTGAAACCTTCATCTGTCATAAATGCTTGAAAGTTGCCATTAGACGTGCTTGTGTCTGTAACACGACAGTACTGTCCTAAATATTGATGTTTAAGTAACCTTTAAGACGAAATAGAACTTTTACCTGCAACCATTATCATTATGAAAAGTTGTTACCTTAGTTTTTCTGTTAAACTGTTTTATTTTTCCATGTATATTTTTTTTTTTATCTTAGGTGAGGCAGCTATATATGGTAGTCCTGGTACAATTTCCATCAAGTTTTATAAATTTTCTACAGAGAAATCTATAACTCTTCCTTACCATTCAAGCCACATGACCGTCTCACTGGATTCTGCTGAAGTCGATCTCTTGAGCGGTGTTATTGAAATTGATACATCAAGTACGGAAGTAGCAGAGAACATAGCAATGGCATTTTCCATTTCACTTCTACATGTTTTATGTATACCTAGACCTGCGGGATGGCAAGAAGGACAAACGGTTGAAATAGGACACGTAATTCGGGGTAAGAGACCTTTGATCACAATCCCCACGGATAGAATGGCGTTCATAATAGCAGCCGGATTACAGTGCAGTACACCGTCTAATCACTACATGAGTAGTAACTATAGAAACAAGATGTGCACTATGTGTGGTGGAAATGTAACAAAGTATGGAGGTGACTGGGCAGAACTTCCTGGCAAGGATGATGGAGATCCAAATTGTAATGGAATTGGCTGTGGTGGTAGAAATATAGGAAATGATAAAGAATTTAGTGCTGGTATTGTGGGGGCAGGTTGTGGGGGATGCGGTGGTCGAGTTTGTCGTTCCGAATGCGGAGGGTCGTGTGGTTCTGGTAAAGGCCAATGTGCAGGTGCTTATATAGGGCGCAGTTGTGTTAAATCCGGTAACGACCGTGATAATGCTGGTAATGACAATGGTGGAGGTAGTCCTACAACGTTCACTGCTAGCTTTGATGCGGCCTTTTCTGAATGTGACATTGACACTCACAGCGGTGGGAGTGGAGGTGGAGGAGGAGGGTCTTGCGGAGGAGGAGGCGGAGGAGGAGGATGTGGAGGCGGAGGTGGATGTGGAGGAGGAGGATGTGGAGGAGGAGGGTCTTGCGGAGGTGGAGGAGGAGGAGGAGGATGTGGAGGCGGAGGTGGATGTGGAGGAGGAGGATGTGGAGGAGGAGGAGGATGTGGAGGTGGGTGCGACTAATCCAACCCTACTTTAATCTAAAATACTGGAATGATCGTTTGAAACACCGACAGTGGTTATCTTTTCGTTTTTCGTTAAGATGGAATATTTACATTCGCCCAATTCTTTTCCATTGAAAATTATGTCGTTCATTTTGTATGAACAACAGAAGGAAAGGGGCAATAGTTATGGCAACGCTGCTTAGTGATAATGAGTCGCTGTTTTGAAGACGTCCGCACATATTTAAATAGAATGTTACATAATGGCCGGGAATCTGATTTTAACGTTCAATTTACCAAAATGTGTGAAATTTACTATATATAACCTTGCTGACAAATGGAAAGGAAATATATTGTAAATATCAGAAATGAGTGAATTTTGTAGCGATTCGTGTTCAATTTGCCAATCCTATTCAGTCGTTCATTTCGCATGAACTCCGAAAAAATTAAATTCTTAAATATAACACACAACGCGTGCGTGAAAATATTGAATTTGCCCCACTTGGAGGCGAGTTTACATGTATTCCATAATGAATAAACAACTTTTTTCTTTTTATTCTAAAAAACAAGCAATGATATAATCAAAGCTATGTCATTCACAAGAAAAGTGATGTAGACTATATTTCACTGATATTTAGATACGTGTTATTAGATTTGTAGTAAGAAATTTGCTCGAGATCTGCAGGAATATTGTGCAAATTTATATCCACTATTGTATTTCTACGAGTACATTATTTCTCATTGAAAATGTAACACTATTATTATTATATATGCATAGAAATGATATCAACTTGTTCTTCAGCCTGAGTAAATTGAAAATATCGCCGTTAAAGAACCTTTAAACGAGACGACATACATGAGACTGACGTGCAACGCACACAATATTGCATTTGAACGCCAGTATGGAAACATATTGTCGTTTTAGTTTACATTGTGGTATCTAACGTAATGAGTTTATAAACGGGTATGTAATAAAATACAGTATTTCATAGTTGAAATAAAAAGAACAAATTAGAATCTATATGTTTGGTGTGAGCGAAATATCGCTATGTTATATTTCAGCTTGTGTGATTTCAATGCAGTCTATGAGTTTTATCACTTGATCGTCGGTGTTGGCGTAGACTTTATTTTAGATATATTTATTGCCAACAATAATTATATGTACAAATGTAACAAGAAATATCTTTAAAAATGATGGTCGGCGAATTGTAATAAGGAAAGAAGTTTATGAATTTTTCATCTAACATTCATCTTTCATCTAACATTTTTCAAATTGCAAAACTAAACACCGCACTTTAACAATTTAAATGGTTCTCTTTTAATTTTTCGCAAAGGTTTCGAAGGGTTGCAATTTTGTTTCGTTTATCCTTAGACGAATAATTACAGCAGTAGTTTGATGAAGATTCATGAAGCGGTTCATGAGAAGAGGTCATTAAACGTGTTTATATTTTTTAGGTAAATTGGTCCCTATCCCCATTTATAACAAAATAGCAGGAGACCTTACGATATTGTTACACATCGAGTTTGATAAAAATCCATTACATTTTAGTGGTTAATGCGAAGAAACGCATATCTACTTTTAACTATAGTGGTCCCTAATAGGGCCCAAGTTCCTATATAAATAAATTTGGAAGAGGACCTTATAATGATGCTCCAGACCAAGTATGACAAAGATCCACCAAGCTGTTCATGAAACGCTGTATAAAGGTATTTCTAGTTTTAGCTCTAGCAGCCCCTAAAAGGGGTCAAATGTCCCAGCTGAACAAAGTTGGCTGCGGACCTAATAAAGATGCTACAAATCAAGTTTGAATAGAATACATGAAAAAAAATCAATTAAAGGATTTTTTTTATTTATTTCTAAAATAGGCCAACTGATCCCGCTTTAACAAATAGCATATTCGCTATTCATGAATCTTTGGACAATGACGTCACACCTATAAAAAAGTGAAGGTCAAGCAAAACATACAATTGTAATTATTTCAATATTTCTGTTTCATAAGCAAAGTTTGACCGTAGTCATATCACACAGATAAACTGTATGCAGCGTACCTTCATTTCAGTGTAATGAGATTCAGTCATTATATAGCATATATATAATAAAACAGATTTCAACTGAGTTCAATATTTGCATACCATACTAAAGAAAAATATTCATATATAATAAATCAGTTAAATAATTTATAACAAATATATCAAAGCAAACAAGTACTCATTGTAATATGCAATCTAAATAAGTCACAAAAGCAAGAAACATTTTCATATATAGACGACAATTGTAACAAGGAAAATCTTTTAAAAAGCACTTCTCTACATAAAAGACTCTTATCACACCCTTATTCATGTGATACGCAGACCGTATTCAGCTCTTTCTTTAATTTGATATATGTTAGTATTTGAACAGGTTTTTATCATATTTATTAAACTTACTTATCATTTTGAGATATATCAATATTCTTGCTAAATATAATGAGCCAAAGTTAGCTTTAAAACTGTGAACAGCGTCGTTTAGGATAAACGCTTTGTTTACATTTCACACAGCGTAGCACAATCAACAGAGTGAAAGAAATTGACACTCTCGTCCAATCAGGCAGAGTGTTGCATAAATCTTCCATTTTGATAAATTAACTATAATGCGTTATCAAGTAGTTTGATTTGCAAACTGAAGTCACGTGGCATAGGTAACGAAAACGAATTTAGACGGCGTCGTCGAAAAACACACTTCATAGTTTGAGCAGATCTAGTTTTATAGAATTCTTCGCGAACAAAATTGATACATTTGTTGTATTGATGTATAATATGTTAATATATCGTGTGTACCTTATTTTATATGTTTTATAAAACTTTGCTTCATACTTCTACATTTATGTATTTAGTTTATGAATTATGAAAACGGTCATCCATCCATCTAGATTCAGCTGAAATTTGCGGAAAAGCAAATGGTTATGAGAGAATTTTCTTTTCAATAAAATCTTAATATATGTAACTGATTTACATTTTGTTATCATATTATTGTTCGTAAAACACCCTCGAATTTATAATAGACTGTCATAATTTTACGCAAACACCCTTTGGACCGAAGCATGTAGTTGTGACCAATCGGTAGACTCCTTACGTCCTGCAACTTGGATATATTCTGCTTCCCGGCTTCTTGTAGTAGACAAGACAACATTTGGGGAGGCAAAATAACCGAAAACAATATATAGGCTTGGAGCCGTAGTTCCAAGCCAAAAAGTGACCATTTAACTCTGACCCATCATGTAGGAAAATGTATAACATATACAGGCAAAATAAGCAGATCATACATATTTCGTAAAATTATATATACTGGAGAAAGGCTATATCACATAACTTTTATTTTTGTACGTTTCTGAAATTCCTCCTCCGATTCAGAAATTTATCATCTTGATTTTCAAACACTATTACATCCTATTTCAAAAAATAATTTCAAACCAGATGTACCAGGTATGTGTAATAGAACGACACACTGAAAATTATGGCCCTCAAGCTAATATAGGTTGACATTCCTTCTGCTATACACACCGCACTAATGACGAATTAGTATAATATATATATTGCTTTGCACAGTCTGTCGGTAGATTGAACGGTTTCCGCCCAATAATTTGAGAACGACTTGTCCCGGGACCTTCACACTAAGTACCAGGATTGGGTTTATCAAGAATTTGACCCCTATAGTTTTGGGGTCTGTAGTCAAAGGTCAAGGTAACAGAGGACTCTTTTTGTTTCTGGGGTCAGTATGTCCCAAAGGTCAAGGTCACAGGGGTCTGAACTCTGAAAACGGTTTCAACCCAGTAACTTGAGAACCACTTGACCCAGAACTTTTAAATTTGATAGCTTGTTTAGGCTTATAAAGCTGATGACCATTATTGTTTTTGAGGTTAGTAGGTCAAAGGTCTAGGTCATAGTGATTATGGAACTGAAAATGGGACAACCCATCATTGGAGCATTGTGATTGTTAGTTTTGATCCATATGGCATAACTTCATGCATAAGATTTATCGTGTTGTGTATATGTCAAATAAACTATATATTAATTCTGTTGTAATTTAAGATGGAGTAGATATACATGCATTTTATTTCTTTCTGTTCAATGTGAAATTTGTAAGGATAAATGGTGCATAGACAAAAATGCACTAATTACCTTTAAGCTGAAAACACTATTAAACAGACCATAGGGTAATGAGGCCCGCCTCGTGGTATTCTTTTCAAAGGAAACAACTTGAAAAACATACTTATTAGAAATAATTTCTTCCGCGGTTGTTGTTACTTTGTATACCCAAACTTTTGTCCCTAAGATGCTGTTCGCTGCTTTCTTTTACTGTTTTTCTTTTTTGTTTGTTGCTGAATGAAACTAGCGATTACAATTATTTAACGAGCAAATAAAGCCAACAAGATATATCTTTAAAAATGGTCGGCGAATTTTAGTAAGACAAGAAGTTTATGAGGTTTTCATACCATTCGATGATTCGTTTTATTCTATCATCTATCTAACATTTTGCATATAGCAAAACTTAACAACACATTTTAACAATTTAAATGGTTCTCTTTCATTTTTTTCACAAAGGTTTCGTAGGTGTGCAATTTTGTTTCATTTATTCTACGACGAATAATTACAGCAGCTCTACCTAGAAGACTTGAATAGATCGGCTAATCACATCCTTATTCATATGATACACAGACCGTATTCAGCTCTTTCTGTAAATTGATATATGTTGGTATTTGAATAGTTTTTTTTTATTATTATATTAATAAACATATTTATCATTTTGTAGATATATCAATATTCTTACTAAATATACTGCGCAAAACGTAGCTTTAAAACTGTAAACAACGTCATTAATAAGGATAAACGTTTTGTCTGACATTTCACTCAGCGTTGCACAATCAGCAGAGTGAAAAAAGAAAAAAAAAACAAAAAAAAAAAAAAAAAAAACAAAAAAAAAAAAAAACAAACAGACGAGCAGTCTTGCATAAATCTTTCATTTTGATAAATTATCTATAATGCGCTATCAAGTAGTCCGATTTGCAAACTAAAGTCATGTGGCATGGGTCGGTCCGGGCCACGAATTCGTTCTTAGTGCTGCATTCGCCGAAAAATGACAATTGGGATGCTATGAAAACCGAAAAAAATGTCGGAGTTAGGAAAATTAACTCCTTTGCCTGAAAATTGCAACCTTACAACACATTGAAAACACTTCTTGCATACAATAGCATAGTTCGCTTTAAACAATGGAAACATGCGGAAATTCCAAGTAAAAATAACGAATGCTTTTACTTTAAGAGATCTTGATTGATTTTTTGAGTTAGAAATTGTTTCATTTAAACAAGTTTTTTTTTGAGTTTGAAACTTAAGAATTTTTTGGTAAAAATGCTTAATGTAATACTAATGAAAGTTCTTTTGTTTCTTGTTTGTGAAGCTGGGGGGTGTATGTGCAAAGAGAAGAAAGAAAGTGCCGAAACTGTTCTATGAATTTGATAGAGGACGAATACCATATTTTATTAGTATGTCCAAAATACTATCAGTTGCGTCGAAAATTTTTCAAGCCGTATTTTTGTAGGTGGCCTACGCTACAGAAATTTGAAACCCTCATGTCCGCTACAAATAATAAAGTACTGATCAATCTAGCAAAATATTTGTACTATGCATTAAAAGAAAGATTGTGATTTTGCATTTTCATTGCGAATCCATTTTATATATTCTATGCAATTGCCTTTTTTGAATAAGTATATGTTTTGCCTATTAATTCATTTACTCATTGTTCAAAACAATTTTATGCAATGTACTTTTTTTTTTAACATTGTCACCACATTTATTTCCTAGTAGCGCTGTATCCGAGGTAAATGTGTCTCAAATATTGATATTCGTTCATTTATTCATTTTTCGAAACAATTTTTACACAATGTACGTTTCTTTTTCTACATTGTCATTACACTTACTAGTAGCGTTTTATACGAGACAAATGTATCTCAAATATTGATACTTCTAATAATGTTTTATTAACGGCTATTAGAATAATGTCAAATTTTTCACACTTTGTACTTGTTA
Organism: Mercenaria mercenaria; assembly: GCF_021730395.1. Taxonomy (NCBI): domain Eukaryota; kingdom Metazoa; phylum Mollusca; class Bivalvia; order Venerida; family Veneridae; genus Mercenaria; species Mercenaria mercenaria. Next base: position 33,962,826 of record NC_069361.1, on the reverse strand, counting down.
AGGTGTACAATATTTCTCTGGGTAAAATTCTCACGCTTCATACTCTGTACTGGAATTGATTATCGACTATGAATTGAATGACAATTTTATGTCGAATAAACTATATGTTATGTTATGTTATATGTTATGTGCACTGGACAAAAGCAAAATGTTACCTGTTTTACACATTTTTTTTCCGACAGACAAAATTGTTTTCAATATCTCGCTTTATTTAACTTTTTTCGTGTTTGGACAAATTTAATCAATGGGCGGTGTAATGCTCTTATCATCAATTAAATTTATTCATTTTCTTCTAGAAGTCTTCATCAGTATAGAATTTCATAACTCGGGATAGTTTTTATCATAGTTTGAGCAATCGCATTTTGTAGGATTTTGACTTTCATTAATGCAAAATGTTAACAGGATTATCTCTCCTGAACGCTAGAATGCATTTGTAGGATGACACCAAACAAATTACATTCTGATGCTATATGTACTCAGTATTTTTTGCAAAATAATAAGATTGAAAAGGAGAAATAAATTATGCAATATATCAATATTTAAGACGGAACATGGGGTACACAAAAGCTCCTGAGCGGAAGAGATTACAGTGAGTTGTTTTTTTTCCAGGAAAAACAATGATAAATGTATGTACACTCCTGTGATTCTCCTCAGTTATGTGAAACGAAGAATACACCTTTGTAGCAGACGCACATGTACAATGTGCAATCGTCATGAGCGTGGGGCATTCGATAATATCGCTTATTTGAGATCTGGCATAATACATGTACATTTTAGCAGACAGTCTAAGTAGGGACCAAAGCCGCCATTTAATAAAACATTACATTTTGCAAAGCTATTTTATTAATGAAAAAGACTGTCGGACTCGTAATGATAGTATTTTATTGCAACATTTGTTCTGAAGTAATGTTTTCGGTTGATTTGACCCCAAAATACCCAAAATACATGCTTGGCTAAATTTTACGATATGTAATTTACGTACTGCCATAAAATATAAATCAAAAAGGTTTGTCATTAAATAATAATGCGGCAGATGTAATGGCCATTGGTTTAAAATCTTTTCATAGTTAAATTTCGACTTTAGTCTTTGTAAATACCGGTATAAGCATAGGTTACAGGAGTCCAGACAGTGTGATATGTTTCGTTCTTGCACTTTCTAATCAGTTGCACAATTGGCCCTTTGATCTTGTATTTTCATTTTGTCTTTTGAAATAAATGCTAACTTTGTATAATTCCATACCTTCCACTTATGATCTTAAGATTGTATTCCTTTGACAATTAAAAATTATAACTTTATAAATGATAGAAACTTATATTTTGTTTTATTAATTTCGTAATATTGTTTTAATACCAGATATTTTCTGGAAATGAGAATGCTCCAAAGGATTTTATCTAGATTAGAACAGATTGTTTATTATCCCTTTGGAAAACGTTTTTCTGTATAAATTTAATTGAACCATCAAAGAACCACATTTCTTCAATTTCTACAGAGAAATGTAATTTTGTTTTGTTTAACCAGGAGAATTCATTGTAATGAAATACATACATTTTCCTATGTTAATAGATTAGTTGGTTTTGAACACACTTTTAGAATTGAACAATGGCAAGATTATATATCTGGACTGGTCACTAGTCTCAGTTTTTTAAAACCTCTTTTAGAAATGTGATCTAAGATTTTTTCGCCAAACCTTTAACTTCAATGTTATTATTTTCGAAGATTAATGTTGTCTGTTCTAAACTACATTTCGAGTTATGCAAACCTTCTTACAATTTAAAACCTTCCCTGCCATTGTGACTGGTGGCTCTGTTTTGCACAGTTTTGAAACAATTCTTAAAAAAATGATAAAATGACCTGACGTGGTATATTTTTTGGTATACATTGTGACATTATGCTCTTAGATGTGACAATATGTTTTGATCAGAAATGTGACATTAAGCATTTAAGTGAAACAGTTACTGTTTTATCAGCAGTGTGACAATAACAGTATTCTTTTATGTAATTTTATGATTGACAATGTGACAGTATGGCCTGCTCTATATTGTGTTAAAATATTAAATATACAGGGCAACAGTACTGCATAGTCTTGAGTGTAATATATTTGTGTGACAACTCTTTCTAAGGTCTTGTGACATTTGAAATGCGCTATTACTTCTAAGGCTTGAGTGTGTTTGACAGAGCTATTACTTTATTGATACCGTCACTGGCTGGCGGACAATATAAAAGTCTCACCTGACCCTGTGGACAGGAATTTCATGACGCACACCAATTATGCATTTCGTTTGAAAGCGATCATTCGTAATAATTTTCAGTACTTACCTATCCTCTTCGAGTGCGTGAGGTAGTGGGTTCGGTCCCCGGGCGCGTCATACCAAAGACGTGAAAAATTGTACTTAGTCTTGGCGCTCAACATTGAAAGGGAAACTGGCTTCTCTTCTCCCATACCCTCGTGGAGATGGATTCAGTCAGGAATGAGGTGTTAAAAGTGATTAATATAAGTGGTAGAACTTGTTTCACAATCGACCTAAAATAAATTAGTATAAAGTAGTATTTATCTTTATAATTGCTTTTATCTATGAATTCAGTTTTATATTCATTACATAATATATCAAGGGATTATGATAACTAATAGATTCAAAAAAATAAAAACGATTTGAATATTGATAGAGCGACTGCAAGTAACAAAACCGCTATAATCTTTTGACGTAAATCTGTGTATGAAACTGAAAATGTTAAAGCGAGTGAAAATATGTTTTAGTTAAAATGGTAAAATGGTAAAATGCAATTTTGCAAGAAGAATTTTGATTTTCTCCATTATTTCAAAAGTGTTACTATATGTTTGGTAATTTATTAAGATATCTTGCAAAATCGTGTCAAACAAAACTGCCACTGTTACTATATGTTTATGTTTGGTAATTTATTGAGATATCTTGCAAAATCGTGTCAGTAAAATTGCACCACTTGTCACTTTCACAGTAGAAAAATTAAAACACCTAAAAAGTGTGTGAATTTTCGATTTAACCTTAGAAAAGCATGCTAAGGCAACGATGCTAGAAACCTGAGAAGAAGGATATAATTTTCATTATATAGTAGACACGTTTTTATGAGTCATATATCTGAAACAGTTTACAAAACAAATGTTTGTCAGAATATGGATAAAAATTGCGATTTTATTATCAGCATATTTTTATTACTGTGACATTCAGACCTGAATTATAGTAATTCCGTACCTTACGTATAATTATAAAATTTACATATAAATATTAATCCCATAAATTACCTGTAAAGTATTGCCTGAGTCGTTGTAAAACGCTGGGTGAATACTGATCAATTAAAATGCACATTATTTGGTCAATGACCTAAACCTTTGGCGATATTTCAGGTGTCACATTCCTTGCTTAAATTTCAAAAGGTTTTTAATTGATGTAAAAGAAACAGAAAAAGCAGCTGTCCAACTACAGAATATGTATAGTTAAATGATTAGGAAAGCAATCATTTCAGTATTACACATTAACTTATACAGTCAGTGCTATAAAGGAAGGAAATCAAAACAACGAATTAATTATACTTTTACTATGCTCATGGAATATTCTAACCTTTGGCAAATATTTAAGAAGACAATTATCAAAAGTAGGATATAACAAGAAAATATTATATTAAATGTTGAAAACAAAAAAAAAAAAATATGGCAGTCACATTTTAAACAAAAGCATTACGACTCTTTAAATTTGGTCCGCTCATCAGTGACGCTCAATGCCCGTCTTCACAAAGCAGAAATCATTTTTTAAATCTCAATTTCAGTTAAAGGTTCTAGACTCTCCTCACCCTTCTTTCAATGTCCGCCATATTTTTGTAAGTTCCAATTGTCGACATGGAAGACCGAGAATGATTATCATTTCTGAGATAGCTAATATGCTAATATGCTGTCTCGGAAATTCAAACTCAAACTCAGATGAAAGTCAATCTTTGAGATCGTTGTTCTTTTATGAACATCAACTTAAAAACGTTCTCAAAATTTCATGATCAAACTCAGATTGAGACTGAAAATTAATCTCAAGTAGTTTTGTGAACACAAGGCCAAATATTAATGTGTATATTTATTTATATATATAATACATATAATATATATATTATTGGCCTAATAAAAAGTCATAAAATGATTTAGTACTGAGAGATATATGTTATCTGATGACAAAAGTAAGAAATGGTGTAGTTATTAAAAACAATGTACATATGTTATTGTGCCCAAAGAGAGCACTTAAAAGTCTTGTTACAGACAGTTGTTACTGGCCTATGACAGTGCGTACAACATCAGATATCCAGGAAGTAGCCGTCAGTCATACTTAACCTTTAGCCTGCTGGCGACAAGTGATTCTGCCTTTGCGACAAGTACAGACCAAGAACAGGCTGCACATCCGTGCAGACTAATTTAAGAAGGTGACATATTAAGAGTAGAGTACATAGTATACATACAGCTGATCATGGTCTGCACTGTTCGCTATTCAGTCAGTAAATTTTCAGTAAACACTCCTTCAAATAATAAATAGTATTGCCCAAATTGAATGATGGACCAGTCCATTTTATGAATTTAGCAAGGTAAAGGTTAACATTAGTGGATGGAACTTTCTCTACAGTCAATGTAAAATCGTAATTGGTATTACTAATATATATAAATTTATTTATGATTTACACTTCATCGTAAAATCTGCTTACAAGCAGGTAGAGTTAGCCAGTCTTAGTACTTCCTGTATAACTAATTGGATTCAGATGGTGCATACAACATTACTTTGCTGTCAATCATGCATCAATGAATGTAGTTTGCGCACCAAGCTAACAGAAACCAATGAAATAGCTCTTTTAAGTTCCAATGAAACGTTACCAGTAGGCGCGGGTAATCATTTCGATTAAGGAAGTGCTTGTGGATGCATGAGTTGGATATTTTATTTTTGGATCGGAACTAGATTTGTATTTGTGTCTTTTACTGTATTTGTTTTTACATTTTCTAGTTTCGGGGTATGGTGAGAACTTACCTTTTTACATGTTATATTAATTTGCTTTCAGAACTTTCCGATGTAAAATTATAGAATTAATGATGTAAACAAATAAATTTCGGATCAGAATTTCTGGTCATTATCATTTCGCAATTTTATAAATCACAATTAATGGTATATTATACACATAATAGATTACATGTATTATATATCCACACGGCCATATTTGCATTCATTGTTGGAAGATATAAGCTTGATGTGAAAATGCGAACTAATCATAGTTAATTTATGGGTGGGTGCTAGGGTATTTTTATATATATACAGTCAAACCCGGCTGCAGAACCTCCCTTGGGGACTGAAAAATGCCTGTATTTGTGAAAACATATATTTTCTCAAGACAGGTGACGTGTGACCATAGTAAGCAGGTTATATTTTTTGGAGGCTGTCTACAGTACGGGTCCGACTGCATAAGGGAGTTCATCGGTTCTATGACAAAGGTGAATGTACCAAGTAATATAGCAAAAACAAAACAAAATTATGTGGGATAAGGCCGTGACTTTATTGTAAATTTTCAAATGAAAATTATGGCATATTGTAAATATATAGCATGGTATATATGAAAATGATGAGAAAATATGAAAGACAAAGCTCCAGCTAAAATGCCTGGAAGCAACATAGCAGCGCGAAGGTGCAGAAAACTATGAAAATAAGCGCAGAACATACCAGACCTAATAGGAAATTGTAGGTTCTAGTACTTCGCACTCATGAGAAACGAGGCAAAGATGCTCTCAGAGATCTCTATGACATGAGATGATATATCAACAAAAAAATTCTTCCTAGATTAAGTAAATGCGAAATGAAACATAAAACCAAGGTCAAAATAAAATCTGATGCAAGTCAAGAAAGTCTTCAGCAAACAAACGCACAAAAATATTAAAATATTGAAAAAATTGTTTCAATGTAATATATGAACAAACGGACCGGTGCGAGGGAACGGTTGTAGCAAACTATACTACAATAATAATATATAATCCATCCAAGCGATTGACTGAGCTAACCAGCAGACTGGAAACGTAAGAAAACAGGGGGGAATTACCTGTCTGTTTCAACATAACCCATGTGTTAGAGGTTTGTAGCAAAGTGATCCACAAATCATAAAAATATGTACGGACCTACACGTACATATAACAAATGCAACTTTCGACTGATCACTAATAATCGTATGGCCGATAAGTTGAACAACCCTATTTATATAAGACACAGTCAATCCATGGACCAGGTGAATGGCCGACCACATGGTACAAGGCCCCCTCTAACGGTTAAAGAGCGCCCGCCCAATAACACCAATAATAAGAGATGACCAACCGAGCGCGAGATTGCAGATACGAGAAGGTCAACCTAGACAAGTGAGCTTTTATTTTGATACTGCCGTAGTATACAAGAATAAAATATTTTGTGGATCACTAAATATTGCTCACAACACGGACAAACATTAAAATGAAATTAGAATTGACTTGAGCCAAACATTTTAATAAAGAAGACTTTCTTTACTGTACCCCGTATAAAGATTACAATTTGTAAGCGCCATTTAAGTCACGACAATAAAATAATTCTAAATTGATGAAATCAGATCAATGCAAATAATGTATGTTTACTAATAAAATCAAGTTTATATACGCATACACGCCTTATTTCTTTCCTTTACTATATAACTAATACCAAACAAACAACTTAGACTGGTTTTAAAGATGGTGGTTGACTACTGTTCATATAACAATCAATATCCCAGTAACACAATGCATCAGTAGAACGCCTTCGAAATATATATAGACAGAAATATCATAATTCTTTCCAAATATGCATGTACTTAAGCAATCAAAATGCCGAAAGAAACATAAAATATACCGGACTATTTATGAACATATGCAGTAAGACAGAATACAGAATGGACAATTCATATGTAATATGACAAATACTTGTCATGTTATCTTAATCTTTACGCATTATTATTATTATAATTATTATTTTTTGTTTTAATTTCATCTAAAATTACCCAGAAAGACAGGTTAATCGTATGCTGCGAGCCGGCTGCCCCAACCCTAACTCTTTTCTATTTTTTATGATATTTTTATATAAGAGGGGGGAGGTAGGGAGAATCCGAGGCTCTGACCAGCGAAAAGGCTCTCTCCACCCCTGCTTTCCGAGTATTTACTATCATCAATGTTTCTAGTAGATAAAATAAATGTGCCAAACAGAACAAAAACAACACGAAAAAACTGGGTAATGTACATGAGCTGTCATCGAATTATAAATCGATGTACAAAACGATGTCCTACAAAAATATTTCAGTTACGTTTGTTTGTTTGTTTGTTTTTTACAGAATAAATGACATTAAGACCATCTCCTCATATTTCTGCAAATACAATGCCAGAATTTGGCGAACCAGCATGCTATCGCTTTGTGTAGTAAACCCGCACTAATTCATGATATCTTCGTGCTTAAATTCAAACCAAGTTTAACAAAAAACAACAAACAGAGTACCAAAAAGAAAAAGATAGTAACATTCGGAATGTTTATAAATGAATACATGCAGTTAAAAATCAAGCCCGTTTCATTCAACCGTATTGTTCCATGATGATTAAATGTACCAACAGAAGCATACTACCAAAATTGAGTTTATACACACACACACTGTAAAGCGTTTGTTCTCCAATAGACCATAGATTACAGAAGCGACGTGACATGTTTGGTGCAGCAGTAAATTTTGTGGCAGGGTTCAGCAGTATGGTTCACCATCGTGACCTTGAAACAGATTAAACTTGACGGCAGAAATATGTAAAAAAACAACAAAGTAACTGTAAAGGGAAGGAAGGGAGGGATTTTTTTGTAAACGATCTGTCCTCTACGGATTTCCGATAAAGAATGTACTTGTCACTGCACTAAATTTGCCCATGAAAATCCCGTGGGATTAAAACTTGTCAGACTAGTATTTGAACTGATACGACTATAAATACAAATACAGGTGCGGATTAGCAGTGAGGCGTTATGTTAGACAAGACGATACCCACCAAAATTAAAACAATTTATTTCATAAGAGAACATAAATTTACTTAATTTATGGGTGGGTGCTAGGGTATTTATATATATATATATATACAGTCAAACCCGGCTGCAGAACCGCCCTTGGGGACTGAAAAATGCCGGTATTTGTGAAAACATATATTTTCTCAAGACAGGTGACGTGTGACCATAGTAAGCAGGTTATATTTTTTGGAGGCTGTCTACAGTAAGGGTCCGACTGCATAAGGGAGTTCATCGGTTCTATGACAAAGGTGAATGTACCAAGTAATATAGCAAAAACAAAACAAAATTATGTGGGATAAGGCCGTGACTTTATTGTAAATTTTCAAATGAAAATTATGGCATATTGTAAATATATAGCATGGTATATATGAAAATAATGAGAAAATATGAAAGACAAAGCTCCAGCTAAAATGCCTGGAAGAACATAGCAACGCGAAGGTACAGAAAACTATGAAAATAAGCGCAGAACATACCAGACCTAATAGGAAATTGTAGGTTCTAGTACTTTGCACTCATGAGAAACGAGGCAAAGATGCTCTCAGAGATCTCTATGACATAAGATGATAACTATAGATTTCAACGAATGTAATGCATTTTAGATTTTAGTACTAATAAGATTTACAATATGCCATACCGAAATGCACATTACGTGTATTGAGGGTCACTCAACATTTTATGAAAATAAAATTCGCCAAAACGAGGTATGCAGTGAATACACATTTACTCAATAGGTACAGCAGGTCATTGACAGACAGTTAAAGTTTAGAGCTAGAAATTCCCTTTTGCTATGTACCTTAATTTTCAAGATGTATCAAAATCTATGAAACTCGCTGCATATTTTACATATTGTATATCTTTAAATGTTACAATGTCATTCAGGTACATGTACATATTATCCAATAGTTCGATTACTATAAGCCAGGGTCATCATGAAACCTTATGCTGAGGTTTCAGTCAAAATGTATTATCTATTTATTTTGAACGAACATCAGACGAACGGACGGACGGGCGGACGAATAGGAAACCATTAGCCATAAGACTTTCAATTAGAAGAGTCTTACTGTCACTGACTTGTTACGTCATAAACAGAATATGTTTGAACAGTTTCCTGTGACGTCTTCTTTGCATTCATATTATTCAAAGTATTATTCATATCATTATTGTTATTGTAATTATTATTATTAACATTATTCTTATAATTGATTCAATTCTGTTTTACACCTATTTTTGATATTTCTTGATTATTTCGTTTTCCATATCAATGCATTTTTATAACTTATTCTTTTACATTCAGGCAGTTAAGTAATGCATGCAACAGATCTAGATAAATCGGATCTAATAAAATTAACCAGGTACAGCAGTTACCTTTCAACACAAGGTGCCCCAATAGCTGCCGACCCCGACCATGCCACGCCGCTCCTGTAGCTAAACTGTTTAAAGACATTAGGAGAATAGCCGGTTGACGACATTAGTTTTCTGCAGCCCCTTATACCAGAGATTGACCGTGTTAATGCTGGTGTTACAGTTGCTGACGTAATGGATTATCCGCATCAAAGCGTACAGGCTAGAACTGCGTCTAAAAATAATGTGTATGCATTTCATTAGCGTGTAACAAAATTGATAACCCAAATCCATATTTTAGTCATTAAGAAATACATTTAAAGCTGAATACTGTTCAAGATATAACTATAATCTGTATTAATTTATATAAGTCCTTGTATATGATAATCTTTTGCAGAACGGAACCATGCAAAGTATTAGCAGATTCGGTTCGATTAACTTGGTTCATGGGAAATCACTCGTGGCACTCCCAAGTATAGTGTGGCTTATTCCATTTAGCTCAGAATGTTTGTGTTTTTATTTCTATAGCACCGTTCTCCATAAGTTTCGTTGTTTTGCTGGATTTTATTCTTATGTAAAATACTCCCAGAAACTGTAACCAGACTTAAGTATGAAAAACACATCTTACCTTACTTCGAACATGTCCGCATTATATTGTTTAACAGTTCTGAAAGAGCTTTGTAATTTCATTACAATGAATTAATAATATATCTATATATCCGTGAATTATTTGATTTAAACATGACGCTTTCGTGCTTTAAGAAATATTTCTACGACTTAGAATTGTGACAATATGTTATTAATTTTCATAATCATCACTTACCATTTACTGTTATACATTACAACAGTTGAGATCTAGGTTACCCTGCTGATGTATAAAATGAAAATATATCTTACATTTCTTTCGATATCTAACAAACAGCAGCTAACCAATATGTTACATTATGAAAACATCCAATATACACGTATCTTTCTTGTCAGCTGTTAATGTTTCATGCCATGGTACGAACCCAACTGGAACGCTCTCTTGCCAGTATAGCTAATCGAGTTAATATAGCCAATTTCGTTCCTGGACACGTAAAAAGCGTAAGCTTACATTACCTTATTACATACTAATTTTCCTATGTGCAGTCTCTACGAACACTTCAACCATCTGACTGAAATACTGTTGAAAACGGCATGGAACCAATTAATTGTATGTCGCTCCTTTCTCATCGGATCTGTTAAGCTGTAACTAGACTATGCAGCATACTTTTTATCATTTGAAGCAAGATATTTAAAGTATTATTTTGACAATTGGTAAGAAACAACCAAATGTATATTTCTATTTGATTTAATGACATAATAGTTTGTAATTTTTTTTTAAATTATATTAGGCTACAAAGCAAAATTCTTTGATTAATCCCAGCGATACTAAATCATCATCATGTTACAAAATATTTCCGCAACAATGTACGTTAGAAATGCATAAACCTCAATACACCTCGGGTGAAACCAGTACATGCATATTGTACATATGATTACTGTCCATAAATAATAATGACCGAGAATAATGTACAGGAACTAACGTACTGCATTTTTGCGCATGTACATGCAAACAAAAACAACAAAAAAAAAAACGCTCGACCACACCCATGTTTTACCTGTGAGTGTTTGTCAGCTCACTATGTGTGTTCATTTTATTTATTTATTTATTTATTTATTTATTTATTTATTTTTTATATAACTAAAATTCACTTCAGACTGATGTTGTCAGTGATTGAATAAAACCAAATAACCAATATCTTGCTGATTGTACGATGAACACGTGTCTCCATTACATTCCAGAGAACATATTCAAATGCCGTATAAACAGAAAGTTCAGCAATCAAAATTATAAGCGCAGACATCTAAAGAAAATATATTATGTATACTCATCTTAAATGCGAATTCTCAAAACAGTAGCGCTGCAGTTTTCCGTCGTAATCTTCTTTAAATTTTTGTAAACGATCTGTCCTCTACGGATTTCCGATCAAGAATGTACCTGTCACTGCACTAAATTTGCCCATGAAAATCCCGTGGGATTAAAACTTGTCAGACTAGTATTTGAACTGATACGACTATAAATACAAATACAGGTGCGGATTAGCAGTGAGGCGTTATGTTAGACAAGACGATACCCACCAAAATTAAAACAATTTATTTCATAAGAGAACATAAATTTACTTAAATAGACATAGCACAATGACTTCGACACACTTCCAGTTACTACATGGAAGCTTTCAAAATTATTTCTCAAGGATTTTACAGATTTGCAGATAAAATGTATCACAGGAGTCTAAATGCTATTTTTTCAGAGATTCTACTGACTGGAGGAGGTCAGAGTCATTGTCAAAAAAGAAAAGCTGTATCCACCTGTCGGAAATATCACTATAATATTTGATCCCACTAAGAGTGCCATATCCTTATTCCTCGTTCATTACGAATCTGCGACGAACTGATTTTCCACATTGGACAGCAACCCGGATTCGTACCATTTATCAGATCTTTAAGATGACCTGAAAGAGTCTAAGATCGCAGACATTGTGTGCTATCCATTAAATTTTACTATCAAATTAGTATGTATAGCGTTTTTTTTAAATCAAATTTTGCATTTAGTACGAGGAGCACACTTTAGAGACCCTGTATATGCAGCATTGTGATTTAGCTGACTTGAAACATGTTTTCTGCTAAAATGTTACAGCACCTCCGTTGCAGAAAGGTTATAAACAAACTTGTTACTTATATTCAACATACATGTATAATTAAGAAGTTAACAGATATTTCTGTGAATGGTGTCTTCGTTATCAGACGTTGTTTGTAGTCCAACGTTGTTTCATTTTCTTGTATATGTAAGTACTTAGTTTCGGTCAAATACTAGATTTTGATATTTTACTGTATGAATTGAACACATTTTATGTTTAAAGATGTTTAAATCCTAAAACGTTGCATTGTCAACATTTATTACTTGATTCATGAGTCAATACAAGATAGTTCAAGATTTCAAACCATTGTATGACCAAGTAAACAAGAAGGAACTATCAACGCAAAAGGAACTATCAAATATAGTGTAACTAATTTTTTCAATAACTCGACAACAGCCAACATAATACAAACAAAGCATTAAAATCTGTAAATTGTTTCGAACAAAAATAGATGACATTAGGTCACTTAGCAAGAATTCTAAGATTTTTAAAATGTCTTAAATTGAAAAGATAATTCTTCTATTATTTTACACAGATTAACATGCAATATTTTCTCAAGGTTCAAGGTTGATAAGAAAGTTTAATTCTATTAATTGTGTTTATATTGCGAACTGCATCAAGTCAAGAAAACTTTGTCGTCGCTGTGACAGTAATGAGAAATTTTTTCGTCTTGACTTTCTTCCATTATAAATCTACTCATTTTAATGTTTACTTTAACTATAACTTCAGAGTCACAGACAAGTTAATGTCCAACTTTAATTATCATGTATTAAAAACTAATAAATAGATCAAAGGTATTTAAATTTGTATCACATCGGTCACAATCTATGAAAAAGCAATATGGCCAGTTATCGTAACTTTTTTGAAGTTTAAGGATTCGAGTTTTTCATGTATATGAATGGTAGAGCTATTTCGCGGAATAATACACCACGTCATGATGTCACTTAAATACAATGTTTGAGAGATTCTATAGAAATAATCATGCTAGTTATTACAATATCTTTAATCAATCATATTGTTGTAGGTAATATTCATTGTATTAAAATTATTGAACACTATTGAAAAGTACTCCATAATGGTCAAAATGAATGCATTACCGTATTATTATTTGCGGCGGTATGTTGACGAAATAATGATTGTACTCTACCTTGCACGTACAAACAGTACATAATGGTGATTCTTACTGAAAAGTTGAAATATGGATCAGTGTCATATAACCCGAAAAATAATAGACTTGCTATTTGCCGAGTGCAACTTGTTTTCTATCGTCGTTAATGAAAAGTAACTAGTAGTATTCGATACACATGCATAATTATAAAAACTTTTTAATGTTGTTTCTTGAAATTAACAAATAACGGCTCAAACCTGAGACCCACATACTTAAAGTAAATTCGTTTATTCACCACGAGGTTCAAAATGCACGGAGTCTCGGCTAGTACATGCCTTTAATTTCGCATGGTTGAAGTGTAAACAAATAGTTAAATTGCTTCGTTTATTTCTCACGGAAAAGATCGGACTGTTTTTTATATTGGAATAATTATAGAACATATATGCATTTAAAGTTGAAAGTTGATTGTTTTCTACAGGACTAAAACTGAAACAAGTAAGCACTTTTACTTTTTCAGCAATGTTCCTCAAGTGAACTTTGACATTGTTTACGAAGAGATATCAGTTTTGTGTCATCTTGAAATGCGTTTGTTCGGCTGAAACGTATAGTCCCCGGAAAAGTTCTAAAATGGTTTATTTTGGTGATTTTTGTTTATTTATAATTCAACACAATGTGCAATATTTCTAGTTTTTGAAAATGATTGAAATTCAACTTTATTTTAGAAAAAGTTCCGATCTTTCATTTATATTTTGCCAGCGTATGCTTACAAATTTTAAGTGAAACGGCTTTCTTGTCCAAGAAGTGGTTGTAAAGCGAAAAACTATCATTACACATTGGTTTATTCTTTAAATGTAAGGATCGGTAACAATTAAGGAGATCGGACAGTGAAAAACTATACTAAATGGATATCTCTAGCCGTGAATAAGGAGACATACGTATTTCAGTAAGGAAATCTGAGGTAAAAGAACAATCATATATTTTATTCCTTGAAATAAACATGGCGGCGAAATATTTTAGAAAAATTGTGCACGTGTTTTGCGAATTAGAATGTTTAACGACATTTTCTTGAAAAAGTAACGCTCGTGTGCACTATTTTGGCATTTCTTTGATTTGAAAATAAATATTTTATAGCAATTTAGGTTGCATACGATACCAAAATTTTGCACCAAAAATGTTCATTCATTTACTTCCAAAGCACTGTGGAGATAGGGTTCAGCGTAGCTTTCATGCTCGCAAGTTTACCTACAGATATATCTTTTCAACTTTTATCATATATATTTTATGTCCTTGCATTTCGAAAGCTGTTTCGAGGATTCTGATTTTTCACATAAATTTCTAATTTCAATTTGCGGAAGTACCTTAATATAGACATAGGCAACAATGACTCGACACACTTCCAGTTACACACGAGAAGCTTTCAAGAATTATTTCTCAAGGATTTTTATCAGATTTGCAGATAAAATGTATCACAGGGAGTGCTAAATTGCTATTTTTTCAGAGATTCTACCTAGACTTGGAGGAGGCAGAGTTCATTGTCAAAACAAAAAAGCTGTTATCCACCTGCTCGGAAAGTTATACAACTATAAATATTTGATCCCACATAAGAGGCCATTTTATTCCTCGTTTCATTACAGAATCTGCGTCCGATAATGATTTCCACATTGGACAGCAACGCGGATTGTATCATTTATTCAGATCTTTAAGATGAGCTGAAAGAGCTAAGATCGCAGAACAATTGTGTGCTAATCCATGTAAACATTTTACTATCAAAATCTAGTATGTTTTTTTTTTAAAATCAAAATTTTACATTTCAGTACTCGGAAGCAAACTTTAGAGATACGCATTATATGAGCATTTGTGATTTAGCTAGACTTGAAACATTGTTTTTGCTAAAATATTGAACAGCACCTCCGTTTAGCAGAAAGGTTAGTAAACCAAACTTGTTACTTTATATTCAACATACATGTTATAATTAAGAAAGTTTATAACAGCATATTTCTCTGAACTGGTGTCTTCTTACTGGATAGTACGGTGGTTTTGTTGTCCAACGTTGTTTCATTTACTTTGATAATATGTAAGTACTTAAGTTTCCGGTCAAATCTAGTATTTTGATATTTTATGTGTATGAATTGAACACATGTTTAAGTTATAAAGACATGTTTAATCACTAAACACGTTTGGCATTGTCAGACATTTTTACTTATCTTGACGTCAATACAAGATATTAAGACTTTTAAACCCATTGTATGACACAAGTAAACAAGAAGGAACTATCAACCAAAAGGAAATTATCAAATATAGTGAAACTAATTTTATTAATGAACTTACGAACAACAGCACAACATAACACAACAAAGCATGTTAAAACAATCTGTAAATTGTTTCGAAAACAAATAGATGACATTAGGTCACTTAGCAAGAACTTAAGATTTCTTAAATAATTCATAAATTGAAAAGAAAATTCTTCTTTATTTTTACACTTAAATGCTATTTTCTCAAGTTCAAGGTTTGATAAAATGTCATTAATTCCTTTTAAATTGTGTTTATTGGAACTGCATCAAGTAAAAAAACTTTGTCGTCTGCTGTGACAGTAATGACGGTCAAAATTACTTTGTTTCTTGACTTTCTTCCATATATAAATCCACTTCATTTTACTGTTTACTTTTAACTTATAACCATGTCAGAGTCACAGACAAGTTAATAGTCCCAGACATTTACATTATCATTGTATTAAAGAAACTAATAAATAGATCTAAAGGTATTTAAATTTGTATCACATCGGTCACACATCTATGAAAAAGCAAGAGTGGCCAGTTATCGTAACTTTTTTGAAGTTTAAGGATTCGAGTTTTTTCAATGGTAATAATTAATGGTATGAGCTATTTCGCGGAATGATACACACAGCGTCATGATGTCACAAAGAATAAAATAGTTTTGTGAGATCTATAGAAATAATTCATGCTAGTTGTTATTACAATATCTTTATATCAATCATATTGTTGATAGGAATATTTCATTGTATTAAAATATATTGAACACTATTGAAAGTACTCCATAGAGGTCTAAAAGAGCATACCGTATTATTATTTGCGGGGCTTATGTTTGACGTAAAATAATGTATTTTACTCTTACCTTGCACGCAAACACGTACTTAATGGTGATTCATTAATAAAGAAGTGAAAGTATGATTTTCCACGCTGGAACAGAAAACAGTAGAAATGATCTCATAATTTGAAAATTTTATCTTTTAAGTAACATCATTTTGTAAACATAACTATATGTTTATGAACTGAACGCATGCTTAAGTTATAAAGACATGTTTAATTACTAAACACGTCTGGCATTGCCAGACATTTTCAACTACCTTGACGAAAATACAAGCTCATAAGACTTCTAAACTCATTGAATGACACAAATAAACAAAGAAGGAACTCTTAACCAAAGCTAGATGTAGTCACATGATCAATGATCAAAAGTCGTATTGACTCGAAGGCGGAGCCAAAAATACATATTGACCTCCAGCCGTGACGTCATCACTGTTTGACGTCAGAACAATGCGACGTCGTACACAATTTACCACGAAATATGACCAAAGGCTGCAGATATTTGTATTTAATGTTTATAATTATGAGTAGGCTGGATTTAATAATAAAACAATTGTTGCCTTTTAAGTTCGGTCGATATGTGGATTTATCGACCTGATAAAAGCGATATCGACCTCTCCAAAAGGCAATAATTGTATGTTATTATTCAATTGATTTTTTTATTGATTGCAATTGGTTTAAACACGGTCACATGATCTGTGATAAATTATCATATTGACTGGTGGGCTGGGCCTAAAGTAAATATTGACCGCACCGAAAATCGTCACGTGCGATCGCAATCGCTTAGATACGAATAAATGTGACGTCATACGTAAACAACAATGGTTTGACGTCAAGACAATGCGACGTTGTACACAGTTTACTACGAAAAATTCCCAAAGGCTGCAGATATTTGTATTTAATTTTTATACTTATAATTAGGCTGGATTTAATAATAAAACAATTGTTGCCTTTTAGGTTCGGTCGATATGTGGATTTATCGACCTGATAAAAGCGATATCAGCCTTGGAATGAGCCCTCGGTCGATATCGCTTTTATCAGGTCGATAAATCCACATATCGACCTCACTAAAAGGCAGTAATTGTATAGCATTTATGCGGTATATAATGATAGATACCAAACGTTTTTTTTTCAGAATGGCTGAGTCACAGATTGAGGCGTTGAACTGGAAAATAGTTGAAGACAATATCATAATTATTTGTTTGATCTATTTCTTTGCGTTAAGTGGATTATTTGGAAATATCTTGTCTGTTTACTTTTTTGGATTTAAGGAAAGGAAAAACTTGAACGATATACTTATAGCAGCTTTAACTGCTAGTGACGCAGTGGCTAACGTTTTGGCAGCGACCGAAGCGAAGAAACTTTTCAACTACATGACTTTTACAGATGAAATTGGATGCAAAATTCATTACTTTTTAACGCATTCCATTGTAAAATTAACAACCCTGATACTCCTTTTTATTGCTTTCAATCGTCAAAGATTGCTTTGCCATCCTTTTTCATGGCAGCTGACCCCAAAAGGACTTGCATTAAGTATTCTAGCAGCTATACTCTATTCCCTTTCTTCTTCTTTCGTTCAGCTAATGATTGCACACGTGGAAGAGTTTGACATTGTAACAACAATGGAACATGGAAAATTGTTTGAACAGTTAGAACAAATGAATGCTACCACTGAGAACATGAGAGCTAATTTTTCATCCAACATTATCCGGGAAAAAATGACAGTCTATTGTAACAGAACTGAAATGAATACAGAGGGTAAAGATGTCGCAATCGATGGCAATAATACATCTACGCAAAAGAAGTTAATGCCGAAAAATCAAACATTCGATATCACAAATAATTGCAGGAAAAGTGTAGTTGCACATGTGTGCACAAATATAGGTACAACTGATTCAAACAAGACACTTTTCGAAATTTTTAACCTTTCCGATGCTGTTGTAACTATTACTATTGTACTTTTATTGATATATTTATATGGTTCTATCGCTAAAGTTGTTTATGACCACTGGAAAAAACGAAAGGAACTACAGAAAGAACAAAGAAAGAAGGACCTTAAGTTTCGCACAGATATCAAAATAACTCTGATGGCAGTGACCTTTACTGTACTGACAGGGCTTACTTTTATTCCATTTTTAATTGTAAAATCTTTACAAACACCAGATCTTGTAAATGACCATCAGATAAGGTTGAGAATGATCGCAGTTAGTTATATGCTAAACAGTGCAATCGACCCATATGTACTTGTAGCATTTATTCCGAATTTTCGACAGTTTTTCAAACAAATAATTTGCTGCAGTAAGTTTGTGGGTGGTAAAAAAGACACATGTCAGCAAGAGGAAATGTGAATAATTTATTAAAACATATGAAATTTAGATACGCATTTTTGAGACTACAGTTAAAGTCTGATACCATCTCTAAGTTTTATTCCCCAGCTTACGCAAGCCCAAAGAAAGTTGTGCCAGTGTTGCGATTTCTTCAGTAACTGAATGACTATCTTGTGGGCATTGCTTAATAGTGTTCTATGAAGCTATGTTCTTCCTAATCAACCTTGAGTCAACTGACTACAAATGATTACTGGTACTTTCGGGTAGTCCATCATTTTTGCTTTACTTTGAAAGACTGGCTTAGCACGGCACACTGTCGCCCACGTATTGTTGTTTTTGCAAAGCGTTCAACATTTTTTTCTGTAACAGTTTGTACACAGTATTGATGCACGTACGATAGGCACACCAAACTGATGTTACAGTTATGATATTTGTTAAGTTGCATAGCTTCATTGTTCATTTGTACCTTCATTTCCCGGTAACAGATCGCTGAAATGTCTTGTAGGCCTACTTAATATTTTCAACCCTTTATTTACTCGTGTTGAGCTGCTCATTTTTGTGAAAACGAGAACACATGCTGTTAATCGTTATGTGTGGTTGTAAATGGTCCTTAAGTCGAAAGCGAGTTAACAATATGGCCGTGGGATATTGGGAGTGGGTTGGTATAGACACAGACATTAATAAAGATATGAGTGATAAATGAAAAATAACGATTTGCATCTATTCCTGTGCTAGAGTTTTTAATATTCCTTATATTTTCCAAGTGAATTTAGCCAGTTTTAATGAATATTATGTCTTATGTCTCTGTCACTGCTATTTCTTTGTCTTCTTTTTTTGTGTCTGACATTTTTATCGTGTTTATCGATGAGTGGTCTGACATTTTTAAGAATTATTTTTATCAATTACGATTAAATCATTTTTTTCTCAAGGATAAATTTGCGTGTGTGTGTTATTTTTTTTGTATTTTACGTAAATTGATCTTTCTCTTTTATTCATATAATTAAATTACCAATTTTTATCAAATTTTATTTTGAACTCTTCTGTGTTATTGTTTTTAACAGAAACCCACATTGAAACTTAAGACTTTTAATATGTTTAATAGCTGTTATATGTTTTTATGTTTTATCTTCTTTAAATAAAGTAAGACATTTCTAGTAGAAATACACTACAAGACAGCTATCTTATTTTGAACAAACCGTACAAGAACCGTTTGAGCCTTTTCATGCACCTCACGTGACCGGTGGATGCCGGAACATTCGATTATCACAAAAACGGAATGGCATTTTTTTCTTGCCATTAAGGTGACCGGGGAGTGTCTTGTGGGTTGAAACGTATAGGTCACATGTCTTTGAAAGGTGAAATAAACACCTTGGTCTTTTTCATTTAAAGATAAACACAAAATCCATGCTCTTTCATATTATTTCAAGCACCAAGCCTAACACATTGTATCTTGAGCACTTGACTTATTAAAGTTATTATATCAAGCGATCAACTTTTATCTCGAGAACGCGACATATTATTTTGATATGTCATACATCATTATTGTTACGCATTCTCCAAACATCATTTCTAGGGTTTCAGAAATTCCATGTCCGCAGCTCGGGTGCTACCCAAAATTCCGTAGGGCTATTGTTTTCAGAGCGTGACCACCGGGCTACCTTCAAACCAGGTGTCCAGAAGTCCGGAAATTTAAATTGTACACTTCATAAAGGACAAATCAAAGTATGTGGTGGTTTTCTGTTATATAGAGGGGTAGGGGTCTTTTTTATATAGGCTTGTGTTGGCTTATGTATAGAATTTCAGGTTCCTGTGGTATAACAAGTAAACAGAAAACTGAAAGATTGCTAAGTATCAGTATACCTCAATGTGAAAACACAATGCGGAGAAAATGAATTCTTTTACTCCGTTTTATTTTTCCTTTCTACTCATTAATATATGATAAGTATCAAACTCATAAAATATGTTAAAATTCAAATAAAATCATTTGTCGGTTTTAAATGATTTTATGAGATAAATTGCATTTGATACTGTAAGGAATTGGTAACTTTATGATATTGTCGTTTTTCAATAACTAGAGGTAGGAAAAATTCCAATTCAATTAGTGTTATCTTCTAAATGCTAAAGAATGAAAGATCCCAGGAGAAAAAACCTGAGTAATAATTTTTACTATTTTAGAGAACGAAATCTATCAGGATCATAATAATTACGCCTACCATCCAACTGTAGTACACTTGCACTAAATAAATATTTCCAGACAAACCAAAAAATTTGGGCTACTGGACAAAATAGGGATAACCAAATGGGCTACCAATAAAATTGCACATTTGTGAAACCCTGATATCGATAATCCTTTGAAATAATTAATGAATATTAATGAAACTTGACATTTTAACTCGACTACAAAACATGATTATCTCAAGACATCGAGAGCACTTTGGTGCTCTAGATCTTTGTTTAATTATTATCTGTAGTGCACAGCATCTTATCTCGAGTACATGAATGATAACATTATATCTTGATTGCCTAACTTAATACCTTGTTCACAAAACCAATCACTCTGCATCGTATTATGAGTGTCTGATCAACTTATTATACCAATCCCTTGATTAATTTTTTCAAGCACACAACATTTCAACTCAAGCGCATGACATATCTCATGTGCTTTAAACTATCCGGAGCACACAACAATACACTGCACATTATCTCAAGACATCTCAAGAAACGGGGTAACACTTCATAATCAACATATAAGACAAGCAGACACGGTGATACTTCATGTAAGCTTACATATAGCAGGATATGCAAAATAAAATGTACACCGGAATTCCACACATTTCCATTTTATAAGCCGAAAGAAAATAGTACTACCCTTCGGAAGATGAAAGAAACATATTTCATCATACTATTTAAAAATGTCTCTGAATGCTAAATAATATTTACTATTTATACTAATATTTGCAGAGTCTACAATTGCGGAATTCGACGATTTCTGTGAGAAATGTTTCACATAGTCCAAGGATATCACTTGAATTTGGTAACCTTAAGTATCATTTAAGTTTACCAAATTCAAGTGATATGCTTTGACTATATGAAACATGTCTCACAGAAAACGTCTAAAACCAATATTTAAGTATTAATAATTTCTCATTTGAGAGAAAAGACAGACCGCATAAAATGTTTCTAGTGCAATTCGTATATAGACCACCAGATGTACATCAGGCAAAAATAGATTTATTTGCAACTCAAATTGAAAAACTCGATCTGCTAAACTTAGAAGCGCACATATATGATATTCTAAATAATAGCATCTTTATGATATGGGTAACATTGCAGATTTAAGCAAATATTACAATAATTCATATTTTGTATAAATAAAAACACTGTATATCTCAAATTGCTTTTAAATGTTGTTAGAATACAGTTTTAATAAAGTTAGATAGATACCTGACGATATTCTATTTTCTAGCGCAGTGACTGATATGTTGGACTCGGGCATTGGTATAATACAGTATAAATGCTGACCGAGTTTGGTTCCTCCCAATTACCAACCTCGCATTCACATTCACATTGGTACTTCTAAGTCATTATATATCGATCACGACTTGATAAAAGGCAGAAATTTATCAAACTTTCTTTGGGTTCGGCTGGAAATAGGTTAGTCTATTCAGTCCTGTTGGGAAGTTTTATCAACTACCCACATTATATCAAATATAGTACCGAGGTAAGCGTGTAGATGTATAATACTACT
Source organism: Mercenaria mercenaria (assembly GCF_021730395.1). Classification (NCBI taxonomy): domain Eukaryota; kingdom Metazoa; phylum Mollusca; class Bivalvia; order Venerida; family Veneridae; genus Mercenaria; species Mercenaria mercenaria. Next base: position 33,940,402 of record NC_069361.1, on the reverse strand, counting down.
GATACATACTAACATTGTGATAACCTATCTTTGAACTGATAGATTGAGTCTCTCTCTGAACTCTGATAATGAGTCACTAAATTAATTGGTCCTCCATACATCTATTTGTGCTGAGAACATACTTCTGATATTTTATATAGAAAGATGATGTTCCATCTGAAAAATATATTAAAACCTTCATGTATATTAAAAATGGTCAATTATTGGGTATGTCAAATTATTACCTAAAATTAAATCTGTACATTATGATGACGGTCGACGTTTGGCGAGGTGACGTTCAGCAGGGCTCTACTTCGACGTTTTGTCGTTGTGTCGCTGCGACAGAACAAAATTAATAAATGGCACAAATCAGCCACCATACCAGACAATGAACATGTCCAGATCATTATAATGTTTAACAAATAATCAAGTTCTTTGAATGGTTTGTCGCCTGATTTATCACAGTTCAGATACGCAAGAATTAAACCACGAGGGCGTCAGACCCAGTGGTTAAAGACCTAAGCATCTGAACGATGAACCGTGGTAAATAAGAAGATTAAACATAAGAAAACCTTGACTGTTTTCATTCTTATATGTTTATTGAAATATTTTGACAAAAATTATGTTGGAATTCATTTATCCGAGTACTAATAAACTGGCGGCTGTAAAAGTATCCCCGTGTTTGGACTCACTGTTGTTATATTTTCGTTCAATTTTATTTTCGAATCAGCCGGTGCTGTCGGGCATGAAGGGTGTTTCATATTTCATTACCTGTAATGAACAGACTCCTGGTCTATTTGGTTTATAATGCAAGATACAGAAGATACCATACAGTCTTAAGCTACCCCAGATTCTTTAACGTGAAGGTGATAGAATATAGATTGCTACGACTCGCCACTGGACCGCTGCATCTAGGACGCGAGAAAAGATACTTACTTTTTAACACATAGCATCCTTTCATCACGGTGACACCAGTCTGTTCTTTACTTCAGAATAGACTCGACTTTTTTTTAAAAAGCTGCCATTAAGACATATTGTTGCATTTTCAGTGAATATGGTTATTTATTTCTGTACAAAATAAGAAGAATGAATTGTAATACAGGCTTATTGATAAAACCTGATAAAACAAGGAATTCAATTAACCTTCTTGATGCAAAAACTCCAGCAAGAGAAACTAGATACTTCTGTTTTAGCAGTGGCAATACCGTATATAATCCAAATGGTCTGATACAAGTGGGATTTTTTTTTCCATTTTCAACTTTATTTCATTTCTACTTTAGACACAAAATCAGAGCTAATCCTCCAGCTCATAATTAGCGTTCAGTTAATAGATTAAACTTGACAAAGTGAATACAAGCAAACACGTTTTGGGGATTAGCTGTCACTTAAAGTGATATCGCAACAATGATGTTACAATCTCTCATATTGCCCAGCTGAGTTCTACAGAACCAATGTTCATGTTACATTTACCTTTACCTTTGAATGACGTGACCTAATTAAAGATTTTTAAGAGCACTTATTAAGTAAAAGCTACGGCTGTGTTTGGTATTATTCAAACCAGGTGTAGGAAGCTAGTTCAAAAATAAATAAATAACTATATATTAAATATATATTAAATTATCAACAGTGTAAGTCCGAAACGCATTCAATTTCGGATGGAAGCGTATAACAGTACAATCATCCTTTTCACACCCTATGACTTCATGTCCCCCACGCACAGAGTTACAAAATCAATAACGCCGAGTATTGATGTTAGCTTTTTTTAGCGTAATTTTTTATTTAGATTTCCCATTAAGTTATTCTAGTGCATGCACACATGTAAATGCCTAAAAATCCTGATCGCTATTTTTTTGTGAAATAGAGAAGGATTCAACTGTTTATATTGGACGTTTACTGAAAATGATGCAAAATTTGAATTCAACGGCCCAATTCAAAGTGTTCACCATACACTTTGAACACCTTTACCTGACGCGACAAACGATTAACTATTGAAGGATAATCCTGACAAGTTTCTAGTCTGTACGTACTTCTACACCGACGCTCTGGCCCTCCAAAGTGACCCGGGTATGGACACGTATTAAAATAATGATAATTTTGTCTTCCACACCACCGAGGAGTCATAATACAGGACGCGGTTTTCGACAGAGGAAAATTGGTGTAAAGCATCGATTCTGGCTGTTTGTTTCCACTTAAAGACCTGGAAGGTCGTAGGATTATTTGTAGTATGCATTGTTTATACCTACATTTAATTTTCATTGCCGAGTGCATCTGTAAAACAGTAATAATCAGTATCAGTCTAGGTTGTATTTCTAATAATCTCTAAATTGAATCAGATTTTGTGAAGTCAGTATTCATCGGAATGTTTTATTTATTTTATTTTGTTGGGTTTGACGTCGCACCGACACAATTATGTCATATGACGACTTTCGGAATGTTTTAATATAGGTATATGGGGGAAATTTTGGTGGGCTCTAACATATACAAAAGCTGTAATAATGGCCTTTGTGACAAGTTATTTCAGCTAGTGTGTTATAAAAAGTTTTTACTGCGATATTTAATAATAGCATTGTTGCATTCTGTGATAACAACAATTTAATATCTGACGCACAGTTCAGCTTAAGGAAAGGTCGTTCAACAGTCGATGCTATTTTTGTTTTAATATCTTCCGTGCAGCATTTCTTAAATACTAACACACGACTTTATGCAGCATTTATTTATCTAAAAACGTGTTTTGACAGTATCTACAGAAATGCATTGTGGTTGAAACTATATAGAAACGAAATACAGGGAATATTGTTACGAATAATTAGGTGTATGTATGATAACATTAAGTCGTGTGTAAAGAAATGAAACTCGTACTCCGATCATTTCTAAATATTATGCATTAGGCTTACGTCAAGTGAAAGTAATGTCTCCTCTGCTCTTTGCAATGCTGCAATGTTCGATGAGGATTTAGAATTGTAATTACAGTCACCTGAAAACCCTGGTGTATGTATAGATGATAAAGCATTGATTTTACTTCTCTTTGCCGATGATGTGGTCATTTTAGGGAAGACCCCATCTAATCTGAATTTCAGTAAAGTTTAGACCTTTTATACTTATATTGCAATAAATGGGGTTTGGAGGTTAACTCAGATAAAAACAAAAATCATAGTGTTTAGAAAGTGAAGACGTGTATTATCAAATGAAAGTGGACCTTCAATGACCAAAACATTGAAAATGTAAATGACCTAAATTATCTGGGAACAGTGTTTAACTATACTGGCAATTTTTCATTGAATCATAATCATTTGCCAGGCAAAGCCTTAAAGGCCGTAAATGTACTCTTAATAAAATGTAATAACCTAAAATTTTATGCCAGCTATTTGATGCTTTTGTCGATGTTATACTAAACTAATCATCAGAAATATGGGGTTATAAAAATCGAAAGTAATTGAAAGAATCCATCTAAATATTTTTAAACGTCTTTCAAATGTCAGAACTTCAACATGCAATGTAGGGTTTACGGCGAGCTAGGGAGATATCCTCTATACGTAACAAGATATGATAGAATACTCAAATACTGGTGTAAATTATTACACTCAGATAATATCATATTGCAAAAAAAACATAAGAACAAGGTTTAAGTGATTGTAATAATGACCATACTAACTGGATTTCAAATATAAAATTTGGATTTGCTGATGTATTTATAAACTCTATATAGTTCATGATATGCTGTTTGCTCAGTATATGCCATGGAAAACACTGTTCTATGAATCAGTTTAGTTCCAATAAACAATTTGTATTTGTATTTGTATATAGCAGGCGTAAGTGTTATTGATTGTGATACTTAAGAATGGAATGCTGCTGTAGCTAACAGTGCAGTACTTGATCATTACAAACTTTTTAAACAAACTTTATCTTATGAATCATATTTTGATGTATTACCTTTTGATCTTAGAATGTATTACACAAGATTGCGGTTATCTGCACATTCTCTTAGAATACAGACTGGTCGTTATTCATGTAACAGAATACCTAGAAATGAAAGATACTTACAAGTTTATTGTAAACACTTTAAATCGGGCCGTTGAAAGCAAATTTCGTTTAATTTTCAATAAACGCCCAATATAAACAGTTCAGTTCCTCTTTATTTCACAAAGATAGCGATCAGAATTAATTGTATAATATGTTTAGGCATTTACACGTGTGCGTGCACTAGAATAACCTAATGAGAAGCCGAAATAAAAAGTTACAGCTTAAAAACTAACACCACTACTAAGCGTTATTGATTTTGTTACTTTTTGTAGACATCACTCGGAGTGAGGGACAACAGGTAATAGGGTGTGCTTTTTGACCATGGGAAATTTCTATGAATGTCGTGGTACAGTTTATTCCATCAGTGCACCATTGTGTATATATTTGTCCTTTTCAACAATGAAGACTGGTAAACAATATCATTCAAAACATTTCAGCAATGGATGTTTTAGAATGTACAACCTGTTTCTTAACTTTGTTTTATTTGCAATTTCTCAAAAGTATATACACTTAACAAATCTTCTAAATTCAATACAACATTTAGTGTTTTTGCAAGTATCTTTCAAAATGCTTTATGAACACTTTTAAGATTTAAACTCGTTTATGAAATATAATGTTAATAACATGTCCAAATTACAGCCAAATTACAGCAATATCGAATTATACAATCACATAATTTTATTTATTTCAATATCCCAACCCAATTTGGAAAAAAAATAGCATATACATTTACTTAAGTAACTCGCTCACATGTTATGGTAAGCTGGAGTTATCTAAAACATTTGTTTCAAAATACATTTTTAAAAGTGGCATGTGGCATAATTCCAACACAAAGTGCAATTTGGTCCGTTAAAGTAAAGTATTTCGAAAGGTAACTCATCGATCCCTTGACACTTTGGATAGGATAAATGAAATGAACATTTGCATTAATTTGACAAGTATCTTATAGAGGATTTTAATTCTTTTGTTGTTTTCAAGTGCCAGCATTAGACTATGAGTATTTGAAGATTTTCTCAAACATACGCCATACCGCTCTCTTGCTAACCTTGTAAAATCATTCAGGAAGAGGGAAAACCTCTCTACTACAAACATCATGTCTAGAAAGTCAATACATGATTTATTTTGATATTTCAATTACTCAATATTTTATTTTATGATTTTTATATGACCACAGCAAAACGTTGAAAATAATCAAAATTTGCTGGTTCACCAGCATTCGGTCAGATTTAAGTGGAAATGATTTAACTGAAGTTAAATCACAATGTGCCCAAAACACAGTCTATTGCTTTATAAATTAAAAAAGTCATTATAAGTATAAGAACACAGTCTTTAATTTCGGCCCGCCTCGGTGGGGCGATATTACAATAGGAATTTTATATGAAAGTCTACGACAAAATCCGAAAATCTCGGTTGTGGAGAAAAGGAACTTGATTAAAAGTTCCCGCCAAGGAATAAAGTCTTTGCATCGGACCAGCAGCTGTGCTTAATTGTAATATGGAAACACTCTCTCAAGAATAAATTCTCTGCGTCAGACCAGCTGCAAAGCTTAAACGTCATCTGAAGATCTATCTTAAAAAAGTTTCAGGAATAAAGACTCTTCGCTGGACCAGATACTCTGCCTAATTGTGACCTCTCTGTCTTTGTCTCTCTCTCTCTCTGGTGGGGCTCAAACTCCGGAGCTCTCGATCCGGAGACGAACGCTCTAACACTGAGCTATCATAACACACGATTCCACTTTCAGTGAAGTAATTTTGTCTAATGGTAGAGCGGCCGCCTCTGGTGCGGAAGGTCGCGGATTCGATCCCCGGTCGCGTACCAAGGATGTGAAAAATGGTACCAGTTTGTCCCTTAATGTGCCCAGCATTATGCGGATAGAACATGCTCTTCATCTCGCATGAATGAGATGTTTAGACTGATGTCTAGATTGGTAGAATTTGTTTCAGGATTCATCTTCAATTAATTAGTGTAAAAATAGTAATTATGTATCAGATATAGGATCCGATATACTATTTTCGCACTGATTATACATGTAAAGGGGAGCAACCGTCTGACATATTGTAATCGATGAACGTCGATAAATATTTCTGGTAAAATCAAGCAAATCCCCATATAATATATTACATTCGAACAAAGTTTCTAGAAGTTTAAAACATGCTAAAGTAAGGATTTTCACAAAATTAAGTCGACAACAGGCCGCATACTTCTTTTCAAAGCTAAGCTTGTCATAATATTATGCTAGTTTGCAGTAGGTAATGTTTTTGAACAATGTGTTGATATTTTCCTGTTGCCACCTCGATCTATTTTTAACTTCTCCGACGGAAGCAACAACAGATCAGTCGCTTGACAAAGCGTCGAAAAATTGGAATGTACGCTAGAAGTACATACGGGTGGATGCAATTATATATCACATAGCTGGTTGAGATAAATCGCAATCTTATGTGATCACTGCTTGTAAGATCTCTTTTATTAAGGGATCTTGCGACATAGAAGGGTGTAAAAGTGAGTATTGACAAGGCAGTAAAAGTTACCGCCATTAGTGTCATTTTGATGTCCGTGCGAAACTTTTCATCATTTTGCTTACCAGTATCGCTCTGTCGTAATGTTTTGCGTATTTTTCAGTGGTCGAAAAGGACTTTTGCTGTAAAACTGTAACAATAGACTATCAATAAAACAGAAAATATGGTTATAAATATGTTCGAAAAATCAAAAATTTCAAGCATTAGGTCATTTGATTCACTTAATTTACCCATATTTATACAAATGTGTGCAGTCATGAATTTGGTTTGCGCCAATGTTAGATTCAGCTCTTCCATATGTGATAACTTGGTACCGTTTATCCTAGATGTCAGATTCATCTCTTCTATCTTTGGCAACTGAATTCTGTTTACCCCAGATGTCAGATTCATCTCTTCTATATTTGGCAACTGAGTTCTGTTTACCCCAGATGTCAGATTCAGCTCTTCCACGTGTAACAGATTAGTATCATTCATCCGTTTCAAATTCTTGAGCAAAGTTCCATTGTGGTCAAGCCTCATTATTTCTACACGCTCAATATGAGCAATTCTTAGCTGAGGAACAGACGAAGCAATCAAATATAGAACTGCAAGAGACAAACATACTGAAAGCATCTTTGGTGTTACTTGCCATGAAAAGGGGTAGCATAACAGTCGATGATGAGGGAAAGCAATAAAAGCCAATATAACACCGGCAACTTTGTAACACAATGCGTTAGAAAATAATGCACTTTGCATCCGATGTCAATATAAAACGTAAAGTAGTTTAGATATTTTGTGACTTCACAAATAGCCAATATATTTGCTATAACGTTAGTTGTGGTTAACAACGCTAAAAGTATGTCGTTTGTGTTTTTTCTTTCTTTAAATCCAAAGAAAATCACTGACAAGATATTTCCACAAAATCCTGCCACCACGAATATATTGATAACACAAATAAGTATAATGTTATCATACACAATTTTTCTGTCTAAAGCTTTGAGTTCGGATTCTGGATCATCCATTCTGAAAAAAAGATACGGGGTTAGTTAATTATATTAGTGTAGAATATAGGGTATGGAAAACAGTTTTTTTTTAAAAAAAAACATAGATTGGATTATCTCGTTAGCGGCATGATGTGTGAGTAGTATTGAGCTACACTTATATGCTCATATAAGAATAAGAATTTTGAAAAGGCTTCTTCAATAAAGACAAATATGAGGCTAACTTCTTACATATATCTAAATATAATAAAATCTTTAGATGCATTTATTTACACTCGGCCTGTTCCTTAATAACGGAAGTAATATTTCGCGCATGCGCACTCTACATAGGGCAAAAAGTCATGACCGGAGAATGTAAACTACATTAAAGTTATATCACATTTCAAATAACTTTGTCTATGTAAGTCGGTATTATTACAAATTTCCAGTGCAGGACAAAGGAAAATATGGTATGTAATCCTTTGCAAATCCACAACTGCCTTGCTTTGACTAGTGAGCATTATAACTGATAATAAGGGATTCATAAAGAACAGGCAATAAACTATTTTTCAACCACATTGATAATTCATTTGGACAAATTTAGGTTAAAGAAAATAGTCCCATCTGGTTTACGCCCCCTCCCCACATACACCTAAAAAGTCCCCCCCCCCCCCCCCACCGCCCTCCCGCACTAACTTTGACAAAGGCGGGCACAATTCACCCACCCACTAATAGGAATGGAACTCTGATTCAATTTGGTTCATATTACAGGATTTAGAGAATCTTCGAGCTCTATGTGTGTTATAATATCTCCCAGTTCCTATGAACAGATTATGCGCAGATACACGGAATTTAGAAAGTGACAGTAAATACTTCCTGTCTTGTATACAATCAAGATATTGTTCGCGTTCGAACTTATGCTTTAAACTGCAATATGCCTGGAGACATGGCGAATTATTTACTTCGTCATACCAAGAATTCGTTGTTTAATGGATAAAACTGTGCTTCTATCCATATTCTGGGTCCGCCATATATAACCGAAGCCATGCTCTTCTAGTATCTTTTTTACATTTGTGGCCCAGTTTTTGTTTTTATATAATATGTTGTTATCCGCGATCATCACGTTTAAATTCATGTATAATAAATTGTGTCACATTCCCTGACAGTTTGTCTTTAAGCTGTTGAATATACCCCAACGAACATTTATATTGCATGTAAGGCCGTATATTAGAATATTCGCCGTTAAGTACCGAATTTCTTTACCCAGAAGCCTTATTGTGCGCTAGGGCAGCCATTCTGTTACTGTTTACCAGTTAAGTGTGCGCTCTTTTGATTATCATTGTCTACTTTCAATTTCACATTCTAAAAATAGGTTTCGGTACTTTGTAGAAAATAAGCGATTACAAAGTAACAAAATGGAATTGAGATAAAATAATTGCTATTTGCATAGTCTGAAACCATAAAGAAAATATAGATAAATGATAAGATTGCTTGCGATTCTATGGAAAGCAGCTTTAAAATACAGACTAGTGTAGATATACATGTAACTGTGTCAGATTGATACTACGAAGCTATAAACCGTCCATTATTTCAAAAAGGGCTCACACAGTTTATCCTTTCATAATTTAATTAGTGTGTATATGTATAAATTATGTTAATATAACACATGTTTGGGCATTGTTTATCAGCAGTCTCAAATAATTCTTTCAAGGGAAATTGCCATTTTCAACAATTTATGTTTTTTAAACAATCAAAATGTAAAGTGTAAAGTAATCAGAAATGGACGAGACTATAATAAGTAAATAAATAAATGAATGAATAAATAATTAATGATTTATATTCCGAGTGCATACAGAAAAGAAAGCTTTTTAAACACAACAGCGTCAAACAAATACTACGGAAAAATGCGTACTCACGAAAGAAAGTTCTCGACAAAATGAATATTCAAAACAAACATCCTGCGGCAGCCTGTTGTTTCCTTTCTCCGTTGTGGTAATTTATTCAATATTGTAAAAACAAACTTCGAAATTAAAGCTTATTCAGGGGGTCGAACATAAAGTGTTGTTGTGGGAGCCTTTATGTGAGGAGCTGTTGTTGTGGGAGTCAGAATGACGGAAAAATGACGTTTTTCAGTCGAGAATTTTCTGAAAACTTCGTAAGTGTAACTTTGTTTGCATTTTTCTTTTAATTCCAATATGGCCAGTCCAAAGAGCTACGTTTTGGCTTTACTCGGCACCAATCGTTGGCTAAATAGATTTAAGAACAAAAAAGTTATTGAAGGCACCAGATGGCTGATTGGAATAATATGTTGAAAGAGCTTCACTTTTTTTCTCAATTTTAACGTATCTAAACCATAATCAGGCCTTTATGTTGTTAACTATGTTTAATCACTTGTTAATTAAGAAATTCATCCAATTTTTATGCTCATAAATACATTTATCGTCGATCATTTTCACTTTATACATGTTATGTTGTCGTGGGGATGACTTTATGACAATTTTTCGTTGTGGGTAAACATTGACTGGAAAGTCCTGGGTTCAGGTCTGGCGATAGATAAAGTGTCTGGGTATCACTGAAATGTGTTATGCACATAATATAAATATGTATATAATGTTGTATTTTCACAGACAGTGAAGAATTCTACCTTGACAGTGCTAGGACCATGGAAAATGTAATTCGTTGAGATTGAAACACCATTTTTTGTCTTTTAATATGCACATCATACGACAACTAAGATAAGACAGAAATTATCAAACATATTAACAAACTGCCCTTTCTTTCATGCCTCCTTCTATAAAAAATAAATTTGCCTACGTACCTTAACCTTTTTCGGCGAATGACAAGAAACACGTATATTGTTTTGGTTTATCACGAAATGGTACTTCAGTTTTTTGTTATTAGATAATGGTAAATATTATTAATTAGTTATACTGAAAACAATTTGAGAACTATCAAATTGGCGCATACCAACCAGTTGATTTGGGTACGAGATGATCTGCTCAATATCTTAATATGAATTTTGTGAGATTAAATATAAATGATTAACCGGAACCGTTGACATGATTCTAGAAAAAATATAATCGCACAAGTTGCGTAACATGTTATCGACAACATATATTTTCTATCAACTGTTGATTGCTTTAAAAACTTTACAACCGAAATTTATATTATCAAGGTTTAAGAGCATCTTCGAATGAACTGATGACACAATACAAAAGATCCTTTCGAAGCAAAAACGCAAGCAAGCATATTAAGAAACAACACTATTAGCCTCCCCGAAACCTAAATCTCAAAGCTACATTGTATTTGTAGATATATTGCTTGACAATATGTCTGTTTGATGCTTTTTATTAGTGAAACAAAAAATTGGCTGTTTTCAAATTTTGTTCCACGCATCCTGTATTCAGTGCGTTTATGTTTATTTTCCGACAGAAATAAGAAACAACTGCAAGTTAAAGAGTACCATGCATCTGCATGTGGAACCGAGATATTGACAGCAGGTGCAAGGTGGTTATTTTTCCAATTTATTTGTCTGTGTATGAAATAATGCTCGGAGGGACAGGTAGGGTCTTAACAACGAAACGTCTGAGCTAGAAAGTGGTTAAATCACCTATAAATTTTTGGGTAACGTAATATACCTAATCGATTCCGGAGACTAGAAAAGGACTTTTATTATAAATCTTTTGAATGAAAAACAATCAGCTCTAGACATTCCACCCATTCCTTATGTTTGACATCTTTTATTTCGACCTAAGACCGGAATATATTAATCATTAATATATCTTATCTTTCGAGTCTACTGCAGCAGTCCGTTCTATAGAAATTATTAGTAAAGACGGAACATGAACCGAAATACAGAAATATCTAGTAATATATCACCGCAAAATAAAAACTATTGACTAAAGCCACCAATCAACAAGGCATATAAACAATAAATGTGTGTTAAAGAGGACGCGAAAAATATTCAATATATTTAACATTTCATATTTCGACTGGACTCTATTTTTCGGCGACGCCGTCTAAATTCGTTTTCGTTACCTATGCCACGTGACTTCAGTTTGCAAATCAAACTACTTGATAACGCATTATAGATAATTTATCAAAATGGAAGATTTATGCAACACTCTTCCTGATTGGATGAGAGTGTCAACTTCTTTCACTCTGTTGATTGTGCTACGCTGAGTGAAATGTAGACAAAGCGTTTATCCTAAACGACGCTGTTCACAGTTTTAAAGCTTACTTTGGCTCAGTATATTTAGCAAGAATATTGATATATTTCAAAATGATAAGTAAGTTTAATAAATATGATAAAAACCTGTTCAAATACCAACATATATCAAATTAAAGAAAGAGCTGAATACGGTCTGCGTATCACATGAATAAGGGTGTGATAAGAGCCTTTTATGTAGAGAAGTGCTTTTTAAAAGATTTTCCTTGTTACAATTGTCGTCTGTATATGAAAAGGTTTCTTGCTTTTGTGACTTATTCAGATTGCATATTAAAAAGAGTACTTGTTTGCTTTGATATATTTGTTATAAATTATTTAACTGATTTATTATGTGTACATAAATCTTTTGACAAATTCTAACCGGCCACCTTACTTTCTGATATATTGGAAGACAACCGATAAAGGGCCTTTATTGATATTTACACACATTTTAGTTCATTGTATTTGTAATGATTTCCTTTAATTTCGTTGACAGTAACTAAGTACTTTAGCCGTAAATATTAATTAAGTAATGTCACCATAGAAAACAAAAGTCACACAATGAGCGATAACGTCATATTGCGTTTCAGTACCGCGTAAGGTACCCTTCTACAGTAAAAACCACACGACAGTAGCATGTCCCAGTAGCACGGGTAATGTGTTCTGAGGATATATCGATCATGTCGGCGGGTTGTAACTCATAATTCAGTCGTCAATCATGTCGGCAACACTTCCGGTCAGTTAAAACTGCAATCGCCAAATGTCGCCTGTTGAAGTGTCGTAAACACGAAATCTTCAGGAAATTGTGCGAATATGCTAATTTACAAGATATAAAATAATTTGGCGAATTTACACAAACAATATTGTATACCTGTCTAATTTTAGTTCAAGTCTGTGCAGACTGTTCTACCAGGCTCAACGTCGGTCATTCAAGCCATGTTTTTTTGTTTTGTTTTTTTAGTTAGAGACAAAACAACGATTTACTTCAGCATCAAATAAAGAATTAATATACTGTGCACGTGCTTTTTTGCCGATTTTTCAAAATCGGCATTTTCGTCTCGACTGAGTAAATCCCGCTTTAGTAGCATGTTTTCACTGCATAAATCGATATGGAAACGCATACAATAGATGTGAATGTACATTCAGTTATAACTTAAAAATCGCAGTCAATTAAGTCGCCGGTTAGAAATTTTGTTGAGTGTATATTACACAGCATTAGATTAGACTTGAGTTTTTTTGTTTTCGACATTTGTCATGAATAATTCAAAGGAAATATATATGTTGGAAGTAGCGTTTCTACATTCATCCGATCCCAATAATTTACATTATATATATCTTATGCTTTGTATTTATCCTAAATGTTTCATTAATATTTATAAATGAGGTAATTTTCCAGTTTGCAATAATTTCTAACAAATGTCGGGTTCAATATATTTGACAAAAATTCTCCATTGATTTCGACCTAAGCCCGGAATATATTGATCATAAATGCACTGTTTCTTTTACAGATCTGCGTTTAAACTATTTAAAAGCAACTGGGTATCAGAAGTTGTAACCTGTCGTCATCTTAGCATCATTGTCCATTCTGACTACAATTATTACTGTAAATACTAGTATTAATATTTGGGAATGTACGGCGCACAAAATATCAGTCATAACATACGGCGCATGTTTCTGCTTGGTGGATTTTCGTTATTCCAGTCATTTGAAAAATAATTTCTTATATGTTGTATATGAAAGATATTTGATGTTTTGTCCGTTCAAAAACGAAATGAGAACAATGATGCATCATGGGATATAAGTATTTTCCTAGTTAGCGGCATACTAAATTACGCCCGTTTAACTCACAACTAGTCCAGGAGTCCTCCACTATAGATGTTGTGAGCAATTTTCGTTCCTCATTGTGAGCACCCATATTGCAGTTTTGAAAAGGTAAATAAAGTGAGTTTTTCAAATAATTTCAAGAATATCGAAACGTAGTTAGCTAGCGATAGATTTTCTATGTATGCATAAGTAAAGATAATACATGAAATAAAGTTTTGTGTGTGTTAAATTTTGTAATTAGAGAAGTTCATTCCAGTTTTTGAGCCACCCCGAGTGACTGCGTCTTAGGGTTTGTCCATCAAATTGTCCACCAACAATCAGTTTTTTTATATGTGCATATTCGGAAAGCCCATAGCTAGCTAACTGCATTTCGAAATTTTTACACACAAAAGTCTGTATTCATCAAAATATATCCAAAACTCGCCACGGTATGGTTCTCAAAAAGTTGATCACAACAGTTAAAGCGGAATGACATTTCGGACTCGTTGTGAGTTAAACGGGCGTGTTAATAGATATTTATGATTAGTATACATGTACTTACCAATATCAGAGTCAATATATTTTTTGCAACAAACTCCGGTACTGATGATGTTTTGCTTTATTTCGCTTAAACTACAGCAAATTTTCTATTCCTTTGTATAGACACAATTGATTTGAGCATGAAACATGAAAAATAACATCTTATGTCGAAGAAAGTAGGCATTAATGTTGATCAAAGTGTCAAAACTAGCATTTTACCACTGTCGCCATATTGAAATTCTGATTTTTGTTAGAATGTTATTATTAGAATTGAGAGTTTGGTTATATTTTTCATGACACCAGCAGTAAAAACATGCAATATATACAGATTTATCACTTTAATTGCTTCATATTCGTTGTCACCTAAAGGCAGTTCAGTGGTGTAACAATGATTACTTAAATCCTCAACTTCCCTTAGTAAAATATGTAGTGCTACACCAGTTTTTAAGAGCAGTTCTTCAAATCTTCGATTCGTTAGACGACCACTATGGAATGTATTAAATTTCTCAAGAATATGGAAATATTGTAGTACCCCAGGAAACACCAAAAAAATGCCTTAACAGTTGGAATGTAAACAAAACACAGTGAATAGATTTATGAATAACTACGAAATATAAACTGCTATTTAGAACTAGAAAAATGAAAACATACATGAACGTACAATATTTATGTCCATAGAATCATGTATTTGAAGGTATGAATTATATAGTTTGCATTTTTTAATCAGAAAAATGAATATTGACGAAAAAAATTCGTTTAAATTAAATTTCAGAAAAGATCCCCATTTACCAAAAAGATAGCAATAGACTAATTATAGGAAATACACTATAATTATTCTTTTTAAATCACACTGTATTTTTCCAAAGCAAATTAGGTTTTTCTTTCAAAGTTAATTGTATAAACTATGTTACATTTTTAGAGCAATTTGAATTAAAGAAACAAAATTCAGTCAAAAAGAAAAAAAGTCATTTCTTGTCTTTCCGGTAAATATGGTCCTTTCAGTATTCTTGTGAAATGAAAACACGCCGTTAATATTATTATGTCAAGAAAAGTGACACGTAATTTTGGGAAAAAATTGTATCAGGAAAACCAAAGATACCATCATGTTCAGAAGAAACTAATGAGATAATTTTAAAATTAATATACCAACAAATACCCTTCAGATTGGTCATCTTTGGCCACAGTAAATAGACGTCAATATAGCACCAAATACGCTTCTGACTACTGCCGTTTGGCCGCAGTAAGTACACTTATTTAATATAGGATCAAATACTTCCCTGACTGCGCCTAAATGGCCAGAGTAAGAAGCCTCCAAATAGCTGTAAATATGCCACTGACTAGTTACCTATGACCGCAGTGAAAACATTTAGATATAGCAGGAACTATTTTGTGATTAGTCACCTATGACTACAGTGAATAGACGTCTATTTAGAACTAAATACTAACTAGTCATATTAGTACAGTAAAATGGTGTAAAAATACTTCAGAAAATGGGAAAAGCATGAAACTTGGTACATAACTACTTCAGGGCAAAATACTAAAAATGAGCATGAGGCCCACTCCGAAAAATCCAATATGGCCGAAAAATCCAAGATGGCCGCCATATATGTATATATTTTCAAAAATACATAATATTATATATAAAATTTCTATTGACACTTACAGTCATCAGTATAATAAGCTAAAACCACCTGCCTGAATAAATCCAAACATATTATATTAACAAAAATACCGCTCTTCCAACAAAAATGAAAAAAGTTGTCTCCCTTGGATAAAATGTGCTATTAAGCAGAAGAAAAGTCATAATGCATTTATATGAATCAAAATTAAGTATATAATGGTAACTGGCATATCAAGAATGTTTAAAATGGCAACAGTCCTGTGCAGAACTTTACAACAATTGTAAATTAATTAATTATAAATACATTCGAACTTCGGTAACTGGAACCCATCAGGACCGACTAAATTTATTCGAATTATCGGTAGTATGAGTGATCGAAAAATATATTATAAAGGAATTTGTTTGGGACCTGACGATAGATTAATTGAAGAATGGTGTTCGAATTATCAGAGTTTGAGCAAACGGAGTTTTAGTCTGTAATCTGTATTAGTGAATAAATGATATGTGTTTCAATTTGTCATTAGTTTTCGTGACTCAGAATTTGTAAGTGTTGCTGTATTCATTTCAATTTATTTACACTAAGAGAACTAATGACACTTAATAAAACTATATACTTCATTAATTATGTTAGGTGATAGACCATGTGAACATCCCTGGCCTGTCAGATCATCATGATTTCTTTGGGAAAAAGTCATTGCCGGTTGATCAGCGTAATCAAATTTACATTTGCATGTCCCTGTAATATTCTGTTTTTGTCAAATTGTAGCACATTGTGCCATAACAATGGTTTTATAGTTTAATGTCATAAGCATATAATGTACAGTCACTAATGCCCTGATCACTCTCAGGCAAAGACCATGAAGATCATACTGCTTCCTGAAAATTTTGAGGCGATGGGGACGGGGATCAAACTCGAAAAATGTGCAGTTCTAAAGTTCATACTGCGCGCTTTTAACATCCTTGCCAGGTTCTCACGGCGTCTAACACGTTCACACTAATTTTCTTACCACGCGCTTCTTCACGTCCAGTGTGTTCTTACTACATTCTTAGTACGATCAGTCAGATTGCACCTCTCGCTTACCATGCTTTAACCATATGCTTATCACCTTTTTACTGCATTCGTCGGCTACTTATAAATACTACGCCATGCGCCTCTTTTTTTTCATTCCTTCTGCAAGTTATATTGACATAATTGTGTCCGCATCTACACTCAACAACCATAAATTACAATAAACGACGACTCCCCCCCCTACCTCACCCCCACGCCCCAATGAAGAAAAAAGAGCAGTCTTATAGAGAGACTGCGGTGGAATAAGCAAAAGCAGTGTGCATTCCTGCATCGTCTGTTACACCTCTTGAACATACTAAACAAGGTTGCCCATTAGGTCGGGCACATATGGGTGTCGAGTGTTCTATCACTTTCCTAAAATTCCTAGTCAAGATAAATAAGGCTGACCAGAGAGATCTTTGATATATTGGAACCTTTCCAATAGGTTTTGTCTCAAGTACCCGAGTCTCGTACCAATAGCTCCTCAAGTGCATTTGCAACCTCGATAAAGTCTGTCAAGGAAGACGTAATTTCTCAAACGTGCTTAAATGATCTGCACTGCCTTATGCAAGTTAACTAGAGTTGTCGACAATCTCGTGCTTGTGTGTACTGACAAGAGTATCTGACATATACCTTATTTCATATTTCAGCTCACTGTTCAGAGTAATATATTTCACAGAATAGTTACTAAGTGTTGTCCATGAAAGCAACTTTTATATTTTCAGCCTTACTCTTCTTTGTTACACAGTTAGCAATTTATTACGCAGACATTGTGACTGCAGGTGCATAATAAGGAACATTATTTCATTTGATCCTACTAGTCCGTCGCTATAATCTATTCTTGCATTTCGAAGTCCCAAACTGAAAGGGGTAGTTGTCGTACTTGGTGACAAAGAAACTACAATTTTATAAAGCAACTAAGTTACTTGACCTTCACATTCTCCATATTACTTACCATCTATAAACAAGGTTTCATAAAGAAGTCTTTAGAATTTGCAATTTTGAAGTTATTGAAGAATCTGCCATTTGCAAATGATGGACCGACATACAGACGGACAAAATGATGTACCAGAGGAGAAAATAAGATAACAAGCATATTCTCAATTTGTCCCTCTGTCTATGTAAAATTTCTCAAGAAACAATCTCTCCTTGTTTTGAAGAAATGCAGGATGACACTTTGTGTCATATTCGTGCACTATTTGTTGCCATAGCAACAACATTTGTTGACATAGGAACAAATGTAAATGACATTGGCATTCTCTGCATTGCCATCTATCCATGTACCACGTATCATGAAAAATTCTGCTGTAGTTTCAAAGTTATTGCAGTATCCCACTCTGCATGGCTGACGTATTGACATGCATACAGGGGCAACCCATAAGCCCCATCTGGCTAAATACTGGTAAGGGAATAACAACAATGTTTCAGTATGCTGCTGTGGACGGAATTAAAGTGAAATAATATAAATTACATATATTAAAACAAAATATTCTTTAAAATATGAAAACTACACAATGATAATATTAAACAAAGTTTTAAAGGTTAGATTTTTGCCGTTACCATGGAAACAGAAAGAAACTGACATCATTTGAATTGTTATTTTTGCATTTGATGCAAATTTAGGATTTATTTTATTATATACATTTATATTTAGTGCATTTTGGGGTGAATGTAAATATAATGACCTTTCATTAGAATCTTCTAAGGTAAATATTGAGTTTTGGCGGCCATTTTGGAAAATGGTCGCCATATCGGCCATCTTGACAGATATCAAATGGGTCCCATGAAAAAAATGTTTTTAATGCTTTAATAAATAGCTGTGCCAATTTTGGTGCTTTTCCCATTTTCTGAAGTATTTTGGCATTTTCTGTTACGAACTGATCGCACTATATATGGCCACAGTAAATACACGTAAATATATATTTCAACAAATCCTCTTCTGACTAGATGACTGTTCTTATTAGTGTCCTCTGGCCAAAGTGAAAACACTTAAATAAAACAATCTTACTTTCATCACTAGTAACATATGGCTACAGTAAATAAATTTTAATATAGCACTTTGGCCAGAGGACAAAAATAAGATTAGTCATCTAGTCAGAAGAGGATTTGTTGAAAATTTTAGTGTATTTATTTTGGCCATAAAACTAGTAATATGGGTACTTGTGCCATATTGAGCTTCTTTTACTGGGGCCATATAGAACTAGTAAAATTGGTAATTGGGTTTGCTATTGACTTGTTTTTTCAGGGGCCCCAATATAGAACTGTAGATATTTAAATTGGGGCCCTTTATTGACCTTTTTACTGGGGCCCTTTTTAGAACTAGTCATATGGGGAATTTTGCCTCTATCCCACTTTTGGCCTATTTAGGATTTGCCCAAATTGGGTATTTGGGGTTGCTATATTGATTTGTTTTTACTGTGGCCTTTCTGATTTGAAAAGGGTAATTGGTCTATTTTGACCTTTTTTTTATGTGGCCATACAGGATAGTAAAAAGGGTTTCTTGGGGGCAAATTCCCCGTCTATTTACTGTGGCCATTTAAAATTTTAGTCAAAGGGGAAATTGGTGGTTATTTTGGGACTTCATTTGCTGTGGCAATAGAACTAGTCGTTTGGTATTTGTTTGCTATTTTTGGACCTTATTTTCTGTGGCCTTACAAAAAATAGACAGTTGGGTAATTGGTACTATTTTGACCTCTTTTTGCTGTGGCCCATAGAAAAATAGTCGATGGGTACTTCGTGCCGTGTTGACTTTTTTTACTGGGGCCCAAATATACAAAACTAGTAAAAATTTTTAATTGTTGTATTTTGACATGTATTTTCTGTGGGCCAAAAGGGAAACTAGTCATATGGGAAAATTGGTGTTATACTGAAAAATTCTTTTAAAATTTTTTGTGGCATGAAATTAAGCAAAAATTTGAAAAAAAAGGCCCCCCCTTTTTTCCAAAAAATTTAAAAAATGAAAAAAAAAATTTAAAAATTTAGCCGGATTTTTAAATTCGCGCATGGTTTTTGCGTAAAATTACGAAAAAATTTTCGTCCTACGCGAATAAAAATGTTTTCCCCAAACCAGTTTTTGGCCCTTTTCTTTTACTGGGGCCCCATACAGGATTAGCCCGGTTGGGTTTACTTGGTACTATATTTTCCCCTATTTATGTGGCATATGAAACTAGTTTTTCCGGGAAACTTGGTGTTTTTTTGACCTATTTTTTACTGGGGCCATATTGAGTTTAATTATTCGGCTTGGTTTATATCGCCCCTTCATTTATTTGTGGCATTATGGGAATGGGTCAGATGGGGTTACTTGGTGCTATATTGACCTCTTTTTAAAATTTTGGCCATACTAAAATTGTCATATCGGAATTGGTGTATATTGCCTTCATTTACTTTTTGGCCCAATTTTTGGAATTTAGTCTTTTTGAATTTGGTGTTTTTATTGCCCCTATTTACTGGGGCCCATTTTAAAAATAGACAGATGGTAATTGGGGGCTTTTTTGCCCTTCATTTTCTGGGGCCCATATAGAACTGGGTGTTTTCCGAACTTGGTGTTTTATTGACCTCATTTTACTGGGGGCCAAAAATTCAAATAGTCTTTTTCGAAACTTGGTTTTTTTTTGCCCTTCTTTTAACTGGGGTAAATTAAAATAGTAAATTTTCGGCCCTTGGTGCTTTATTGACCTCTATTTTTGGGGCCGAAATGTACAAATTAAATATCGGAATTGGTGTTATTTTGATTCCCTTTTTATTTGTGGCCTTTTTTTGAATTGTCATATCGGAACTTGGTTTTAAAAATCCCCCCTTCTTTTTGGGTGGCCATTTTCAAAACTAGTCATATGGGGAAACTTGGTGCTTTTTGAAGTTTTTTAAAAACTGTGGCCATACTGTATAATCATATCGGAACTTGGTGTTAATTGCCCTTCATTTACTGTGGCCTTTATTGAGCTAGGGGTTTATCGGCCCTGTTTGTTACATTCACCCTTCATTTATTTAAAGCCATTTTCCCAATATTTTTCAAATCAGAATTTGGGTTTGTTTTATTGCCTCTATTTACTGTGGCCCTACTGAAATAATCGTATGGGAACTTGGTGTTATATTGCCCTTTCCCTTTTATTTGTGGCCAAAATTCAATATTTTCATATCGGAACTTGGTGCTTTATTGACCTTCATTTACTGGGCCCATTCAAAAATTTGGTCGATTTTGTTTTATTCTTCACCTTCATTTACTGGGGCCCCAATATTCAATTGTCTTATCAAACCTTGGGGGCTATATTAAACCTCTTTTTTTCTGTGGCTTTACTGTATAATCATTGGGAAAATTTGGGGGTTTTTAAATTGCCCTTTTTTTTTCGTGGCCTTTACTTTTCAAAATCTTATCGGAATTTGGTGTTTTTATTGACCTTCTTTACTGGGGCCTTTCCTGGGCATTTCGAACTTGGTGCCATATTGACCGGGTTTTTTTATTTGTGGCCTTACTTTTACAAATTAAATATCGGAATTGGTGTTTTATAGCCCTTCATTTCTTTTCCCCATATTTAATTTGTCATTTCGGGAATTTGGTGTTATTTTTCCCTTTTCTTTTTTACTGTGGTCTTTTTAAACCTTTTTAAATATCGGAAACCGGGGCTTTTTAAAATTGGGCCCTGTTTTTTCTGTGGCCATACTGTACTTTTTTATATTTAAAACTTGGTGTTATATTGACCTTCTTTTCTGTGGCCTATTCAATAGTCAAAAGGGAAATTTTGGTGCTTTATTGACGCTTTTTTTACTGGGGGCTTACTGAACAATAAAAAAGGAATTGGTTTTTATATTTACCTTCTTTTAAATGGGGGGCCCATATTAAAATTGTCATGTGGGAAATTTGGGTGTTTTATCCCCCTTCATTCCTGTGGCCCAAAATTCAATTTAGTCTTTTCGGAAAATGGTGCTTTTATTGATCTCTTTTAAACTGTGGCCATACTGTACAAAATCATATGGGAAACCCTTGGTGTTATATTGCCTTTTTTAATGGGGCCCAATTCTGCTTTTTTTTCCCCCTTTTTGGGGAATTTTTTGGTGTTTTTTTGAACCCTTCATTTACTGTGGCCATACTGTTAAATTTTCAAAATTGGTTTTTTATATTGCCTTCATTTACTGGGCCATAATTAACTAGTCTTTATCGGAAGGTGGTGTTATATTTCCTTCATTTACTGGGGCCAAAAATTAAGTAGTATTTTTGGGAACTTGGTGTTTTCTGCCCCTTCTTTTAAATTTGGACATATTAAAATAGTCTTATGGAAATTTGGTGTTTATATTGATCTCTTTTTTACTGGGGGCCTTTCTTTTAAAATTTCATATGGGAAATTTTGGTGATTTTTTCACCTTCTTTTTTGGCCATTTTGAGTTAGTGATACGGATTGTGTTATTACCCCCTTCTTTTACTGGGGCCCATTTTTCAACTATGTCATTCAGAACTTGGGGGCATTTTGACCTCTTTTTTCTGTGGCCATACTGTACAAATCATATCGGCCCTTGGTTTTAAAATTTACCTTCTTTATGTAGCCATATTAACTTATATCGAAAATTGGTGTTTATTAAACCTTCATTTTACTGTGGCCTTATTCCTAGTCTTTTTGGGAATTGGTGCTATATTGATTTTAATTCCCTGGGGCCATAACTGAAATAATCATAACGGAACTTGGTGTTTTTTTTACCTTCTTTTACTGTGGCCTTTTTAAAATTGTAATTTCGGAACCTTGGGTTGTTATTTTCCCTTCATTTATGTGGCCTATTAAAATAGTCATATGGGAAAATTTTGGTGCATATTGACCTCTATTTACTGTGGAATACTGTACAAATTCATAAGGGAAAATTTGGTTTTTTTTCTTACCTTATTTACTGTGGGCCATATTAAACTTGTCATTTTTCGGAATTGGTTTTTTCTCCCAACTTCTTTTAAACTTTTTGGGCCATATTAAATTTGGTAATATGGGAAATTTTGGGGGTTTTTATCGATCTCTATTTACTGGGGCCCAAATAATGTAAAAATTCATTTCGGAACTTGGTGAATATTAAACCTTCTTTTAAACAGTGGCCTTATTAAAGTTTGTCAATGGGAAAAACGGGGGTGTTATATTGCCCTTTCATTTCTGTCGCCTTACTGAAGTATTTTATTGGGAAAACTTGTTTTATCTGCCCCTTAATTTTATGTGGCCATATTCAACTAGTCATATGGGAAAATTTGGGTTCCCTTTTATCGATTTCTATTTACTGTGGTTTTTCGTACTAATCATTTCGGTTTTTGGGGGAAATATATTCCCCTTCTTTTAAATGGGGCCCAATATTGAGCTAGTCTTATCGGCTTGATTTTATATTCACCTTTTTTACTGTGGCCATGTTCAATTAGTCATATCAAAATTTGGGTTTGCTATATTGACCTCTATTTACTGTAGCCTACGGGTTACAAATTATATGGGAAATTTGGTTTTTATTAAACCTTCTTTTAAATGGGGCCCATTTTGAACTAGTCATATGGGAAAATTTGGTGTTATATTGACCTTAAATTTACTGTGGCCTTTTTAAACTAGTCATTTGGGGAACCCCTTGGTGCTATATTGGTTTTATTACAGTGGCCCTTTACTAATTGTTTCGGAACTTTGTGTTTATATTGACCTTCTTTTTATGTGGCCATTTTGAAAAAAGTAAATATGGGGATTTGGGTGCTATATTGACCTTCTTTACTGTGGCCATATGAAGAAGTCAGTGGGAATTTTTTTGTGTTACCCTTCCCCTTCATTTACTGTGGCCATTTCAACTTTTCATATGGGGAACTTGGTGTTATATTGCCCTTGTTTACTTTTGGCCTTTCTGTTCTAATCATTTTGGAAATTTGGGTGTTTATTGACCTTCATTTACTGTGGCCAAAATTGGCTAGTGATTCGGACTTGATGTTATATTCCCCTTTTTTTTACTGTGGCCTTTATTTTTAAAAATTCATTTCGGAACATGGTGTTTTATTGACCTTAAATTTTACTGTGGCCTTTAAATGAACTTGTCATATGGGAAAGGGTGGTGTTATATTGCCCTTCATTTACTGTGGCCTTACGGGAAGTATTTCTTTATGGGAAACCCTTGGTGTTTCTGCCCCCTTCATTTACTGTGGCCATATTTATTTTATTTGGGAAAATTTTTTGATATATTGATCTTTTTTACTGTGGCCATACTGTACAAATCATATAAAAAATTGGTTTTTAAAATTACCTTCTTTTTACTGTGGCCATATTCAATAGTATATCAAAAAATTTGGTGCTATATTGTTTTTCTTTTTAACTGGGGGTTTACTGTACTAATCTTTTGGGAAATTTAAATTGTTATATTGCCTTCTTTTACTGTGGCCTTTTAAACAAGGGGATTCGGAATTTGGGGGTTTTATTCACCCCCATTTCCTTTTTGGCCTTTATTAAAACTAGTCAAAATCGGAACTTGGTGTTAGATTAAACCCTATTTACTGTAGCCTTTAACTAAAAATTTGTCATTCGAACTTGGTGTTTTTGCCCTTTTCATTTATGGGGCCCATTTAGAATTGGGCGTTAATTTTTTGGTGCTATATTGACATCTTTTACGGTGGCCATATAGAACGAAGATGGGTAAATTGGGGGCTATATTGCCCTTTTTTAAATTTACTGTGGCCTTATGGGGAACTTTTGTTTATCCGAACTTGGTGTTTTTTTGGGCCCTCTTTTACTGTGGCCTTTTTCAAATATTTCATTCGGAATTTGGGTTTGAAAATATTGCCTTAAATTTTATGTGGTCTTATTAAACTAGTCAAAACCCGAACCTTGGTGCCATTTTGGGGCCTCTTTTTTCTTTTGGCCCGTACTGTACTAATCAAAAACGGAACTTGGTGTTATTTTGACTGCATTTACGTGGCCATATTGAACTTGTCATATGGGAAAATTGGGTGTTAAAAACACCTTCATTTATTTTGGGGCCCCATTTTTAAATAGTCTATCGGAATTTGGGTTTGCTTATTTAAAGGTTTTTTACTGTGGCCTTTACTGACAAATTATATGGAATTTTGGTGTTATATTGACCTTCATTTTTTGTGGCCATACTGGCTAGTGATATCGGACTTTTTGTTATATTCACCTTCTTTTACTGTGGCCTATTAAATAGAATATGGGGAATTTGGGGTGTAAATTAAACCTTCTTTACTTTTGGCCTTACTAAAGTGTCTGTTTTGTTTTTCTTCACCTTCTTTTTTTTTAAAAAAACTGGGGGAAATATTCAATTTGTCTTTATGGGAAGTTGGTGTTTTTCCCCCTTTCATTTACTGTGGCCTATTGAACTAGTCATATCGGGACCTTGGTGCTATATTGACCTCGGTTTTCGTGGCAAATTAATGTATAATTTTATCGGAACTTGGGGGGGGTTTATTTTGGACCTTCTTTTTCAGTGGCCATACTGTACAAAATCATATCGGAATTTAGTGTTTTTTTGCCTTCATTTACTTTGGCCATATTAAAATGTCTTATCTGAATTTTGGTGTTTAATTAAACCTGTATTTACTGTGGCCATCCCTGTACTTTTCATATCGGAAATTGGGGTTTTTATATTGCCCTTCATTTACGTGACCTTTTTTTAAACTAGTTTATCGGAACTTGGTGTTATGTTCACCTTTTTTTACGGTGGTCATTTTGAACTAATCATATGGGACCTTGCGGCTTATTGACCTGTATTTTCTGGGGCCCAAATACTTTTTCTTATAATTTTTAAAAAAACTTGGTTTTTTAATTGTCCTTAATTTTTGTGCCTTTTTTTTTAACTAGTCATATGGGAAAACTTGGTTTTTATTTTTACCTTCTTTTACTTTTGGCCATATTGAACTTGTCTTTATGGGAAAATTGGTGTTATACCCCCTTTTCATTTACTGTGGCCATACTGCTTAATCTTATCGGAACTTGGGTTATATTGGCCTTCGTTACTGTGGCCTTTAATGTTCTAATAAATTTGGGGAACTTGGTGTTATATTGCCCTTAAATTTAAACTGGGGCCTTTTTTTAAAATTGTCAAAAGGGAAAACGTGGTTGTTTTTTGACCTTTTTACTGGGGCCATACTGAATTTTGGTCTTTACCCGGAACTTGGTTTTAAACCTGCCCCTTTTCATTTACTGGGGGCCATTTTCAATTGTGATATCGGAACTTGGTGTATTTGTTTTTATTTTTCTGTGGACTTTTCTGTACTAATCTTTTCGGAATTTGGTGATTTTTTTCACCTTCTTTTACTGTGGCCATATTGGGGCTTGTGTTATGGGACTTGATTTTATATTCCCCTTATTTCCCTGGGGCCCTTATTAAACTAGTCATATCAAAAATTGGTGCAATTTTGGACCTCTTTTACGGGGGCCATACTTTTACTAACCCATATCGAATTGGTTTTTTTTTTCCCTTTCCATTTACTGTGGGCCATTTTAAAACTAGTATATCGGAACTTGGTTTTTTTATTCCCTTTTTTTAAATGGGGGCCATATTAAATTTGCCCATTTTCGGAATTTTGGTGCTATATTGATCTCAAATTTACTTTTTGGCCATACTGTACTAATCATAAGGGAAACTTGGTGTTTTTTTTAAACCTTTTTTTTTTAATGTGGGCCATATTGAACTTGTCATATGGGGAACTTGGTGTTATTTCCCCCTTCTTTTTCTGTGGCCATATTCAATATTCATATCAGAACGGGGTTTGTTTATATTGCCCCTTATTTACGGTGGCAATACTTTTATTATCAAAAGGGAAAACTTGGTTTTATACTTACCTTAATTTACTGTGGCCATATTGAACTTTTCTTTCCCGGGAAAACTTGGTGTTATACCCCACTTCTTTTTACTATGGCCATATTAAATAGTATATGGGAAAACTTGGTGCTTTATTGGCCCCCTATTTACGGGGCCATTCTGTATTTAATCATTTCGGAACTTGGTTTTTATATTAAACCTTCTTTTTCTGTGGCCATAATGAATAGTCATTTCGGAACGTGGTGATTTTTTGACCTTCTTTTACTGTGGCCATATAAAATGGTCTTTATGGGAAATTTTGGTTTTTCTCCCACCTTCTTTTACTTGGCCATTTTAAAAATAGTCATATCGGAACTTTGGTGCTATATCGTTTCCTATTTACTGTGGCCATACTGAAATTAATCTTATGGGAATACTTGGTAAATATATTCACCTTCTTTTTCGGTGGCCATATTGAGCTAGTCATTTGGGAACTTTGGTGTTATATTGACCTTCTTTTTATTTTCGCCATACTGAAGTAGTATTAATTTGGGAAAACTTTTTTTTATTGCCCCCTTCTTTTTACTGGGGCCCAAATTTTAACTAGAAATATGGAATTGGTGCAATACCGATCTCTATTTACTGGGGCCCATACTGTACTAATTTTATGGGAACTTGGTGTTTTTTTCCCCTTCATTTACTGTGGTTTTTTTGAGCTATTTTTTTATCGGACTTGAGGGTTTTTTTCCCCTTTTCTTTTTCTGTGGCCATATTAAACTTGTCATATCAAAATTTTGGGTTGGTATATTCCTTATTTACTGTGGCCTACTGTGCTAATAAATTAAGGGAAAACTTGGTTTTATATTTAACTTCATTTACTGGGGCCCCATTTTTGAACTAGTCATATGGGAAAATTTGGGTTGTTTATTGCCCTTTCTTTTACTGGGGCCTTTTTAAACTAGTCATATCGGAACTTGGGGGCATATTGTCTTTATTACTGGGGGCCATAGTGTACTAATCGTTTGGGGAATTTTGGTGATTTTTTAAATTTTTTTTTTACTGTGGCCTTATTGAACTAGTTTATGGGAAAATTTGGTGTATATTGCCTTCATTTACTGGGGGCCATACTGATGTGTCGATGGGAAATTTTTTGTGTTATCTTCCCTTCATTTACTGGGGCCTTTTTTCAACTTTTTCTTTTGGGAAAATTGGGTTTGTTTTTATTGACCTCTGTTTTACTGTGGCCAAAATGTTTAAATTTATTTTGGGGAATTTGGGTTTGTTATATTGCCTTTCTTTTTCCTGTGGCCATTTTGAGTAGGGGGATTCGGACTTATTTTTTATTGCCTTTTTTTTCGTGGCCATACTGTTTAATCTTTATCGGAATTTGGGTTTGTTTTTTTGGGCCCTTCTTTTTCTGTGGCCATAATGAAATAGTATATGGACGTGGTGTTAAAATTGACCTTCATTTACTGGGGGCCATATGAAGTAGTCATATCGGCCTTGGTGTTATCGGCCCTTCATGCAGGTGGTTTTATTCAACTAGTTATATCGGAAATTGATGCCTATTTTTGATCTCTATTTACTGGGGGCCTACGGTACAAAATCTTTATCGGGACTTTGTGTTATTTTCCCCTTTCCCATTTTTGGGGCCCATTTTCAACTAGTCTTATCAGAATTTTGGTGCTATATTGACCTCTATTTACTGGGGCCCCATACTGTAAAATTTCATACGGAATTTGGTGTTATATTAAACCTTTTTTCCTGTGGCCCTTATTGAAAAAAGGGGATTGGGAAACTTGGTGTTATATTAAACCCTCCATTTCTTTGGCCTATTAACTAGTTTATGGGAAATTTGGTGCTAGTTTGACCTCTTTTACTGTAGCCTTTCTGACAAATTTCATTTGGGGAATTGTTGTTATATTCCCTTCTTTTTCTGTGGCCATTTTAATAGTCAAAACGGAACTTGGTGCTATTTTGGACCTTCTTTTATGGGGCATTTTGAATATTCTATCGGACGTGGTGTTATATTGACCTTCTTTTACTGTGGCCATACTGTACTAATAAATTATCGGAAACCCTTGGTTTTATCTGCCCCTTTTCTTTTTACTGTGGCCATATTCAACTAGTCATTGGGAAACTTCTTTGTTTATATCGTTTTTAAAATTTTCTGTGGCCTTTCTGTACAAATTTATCGGAACTTGGTGAAATTCCCTTTCATTTACGGGGCCCTTTATTGGTAGCCCATATGGGAAAACGTGTGTGTTTTTTTGGCCCCCTTTTATTTACTTTTCGCCTTTACTGAAGTTGGGATATCGGAATTTGGGTTTTTTATGGGGCCCTTCATTTACTGTGGCCTATTCAAAAGTCTTATCGGAACTTGGGTATATCGATCTCCATTTACTGGGGCCCTTTACTGTACTAATCTTATGGAATTGGTGATTTATTCACCTTCTTTTTACTGTGGCCATATTGAGCTGTTTTGGGGACTTGGGGTTTTTTCCCCTTTTCTTTTTACGGTGGCATATTAAAATTTTGTCATTTCAGAACTTGGTGCTTATTGACCCTTTTTTACTGGGGTTCCTACTGTACAAATTCATATGGGAAACTTGGTTTTATATTTCCCTTTTCTTTATGTGGCCCATTTTTTAAACCCTAGTCATTTGGAAACTTGGTGTTATATTTTTTTTTCATTTACTGTGGCCTTTATTCAACTGTCATATCGGAACTTGGTGCTATATTGTTTTTTAATTACTGTGGTTTTTCTTTTATAACGTTTCGGAACTTGGTGAAAATATTGCCCTTTTTTTACTGTGGCCATATTTTTTTTTGTCATATGGGAAAACTTGGTGCTTATTGACCTTCTTTACTGTGGCTTTATAAAAGTAGTCAGTTCGGAATTTTTGGTGTTATCTTAACCTTCTTTTAACTGGGGCCCCTTTTTTCAATTTTCCCTTATGGGGAATTGGTGTTATATTGCTCTTTTTTACTGTGGCCATCTGTTCTAATCATATTGGAATTTTGGGTTTTTTTGGCCTTATTTACTCTGGCCAAAATTGGCTAGTGATATGGGGAATTGATGTTTTTTCACATTTCTTTTACGGGCCCCATTACTGTTCTAATAAATATCGGAAATTTGGTGTTTTTTTTGACCTTCTTTTATTTTGGGGCCTTAATAAAATTTGTCTTTTGGGAAAAGTGGTGTTTTATTGCCCTTCTTTACTGTGGCCCATATAAAGTATCAAAATCGGAACTTGGTGTTTTCGCCCTTCATGCACGTGGCCAATTCAATTTGTTTATCGGGAAATTGATGCTATATTGATTCTATTTGCGGTGGCCTTTCTGTACAATACATATGGGAAAATTGGTGTTTTTATTAACCTTCATTTACTGGGGCCCTTATTAAAATAGTCATATCGGGAACTTGGTGCTATTTTGGACCTCTTTTTTCTGTGGCCTTACTGTACAAATTCATTCGGAATTTGGTGTTATATCGACCTTAAATTTTACTGTGGGCCATTTCAAAAAGGGTTGAAATGGGAAAACTTGGTGTTATATTCGACCCCTTTTCCTTTGGAAATATTCAATATCATATGGGAAACTTGGTGCTAGTTTGACCTCTATTTACGGGAGCCTTTCTTTAAATTACGGAACTTGGTTTTTTTTTCCCTCTTTTTTTTACTTTTGGAAAATATTCAACTAGTCATAAGGGGAACTTGGTGCTTTATTGATCTATTTACTGTAGCCTTACTGTTTTTAATCGTACCCAAAACCTGGTGTTATTTTGGGACCTTTTTTTAAATGGGGCCCATATTGAGTTGTGATTCGGATTTTGATTTTTTTATTCACCTTCATTTACTGGGGCCCATATTTCAACTAGTCATATCAGAACTTGGTGCTATATTGCCCTTTCTATTTACTGTGGAATACTTTTACAAAATCATTCGGAAATTTGGGTTTTTTTATTTTCCCTTTCTTTAAAGGGGGGGCCATATTGAAATGGGTCATATGGGAAAATTGGGGTGTTATATTGACCTTTTTTACTGTGGCCTTTTTTTAAATAGTCATACCCGGAACTTGGTGCTATATTGATCTCAAATTTTCCTGTGGCCTTTATGTACAAATCGTATCGGAATTTGGGTAATTTTGGGCCTTCATTTACTATGGCCATAAAAACCCTAGTCATATCGGAAATTGGGTGCTATTTGACCAAAAATTTTCTTTTGGCCAAAACTGAAGTAGTCGATGGAAATTTTTTGTGTTATCTTACCTTTTTTACTGGGGCCCATATTTCTACTTACTTATGGGAATTTGGGGTGTTATAGGGGCCTCTGTTTACTGGGGCCCATACTTTTAAAAATCATTTTGGAAAACTTGGTGTTTATTGACCTTCTTTTTATGGGGGCCTTTTGGGGTTTGTGATATCGGACTTGTTGGTTTATTCACCTTCATTTACTGTGGCTTACTGTTTTAAACAAAATGGGAAAAATTGGTGTTATTTTGACCTTAATTTCCCTGTGGCCATTTTTGAACTATTCATTTCGGAACGGGGGTGTTATATTGACCTTCATTTACTGTGGCCATACTGAATTTGTCTTATGGGAAACTTGGTTTTACCCTTGCCCTTCATGCCCTGGGGCCCATTTCCCAACTATTTCAATCGGAAATTGTGCTATTTTGATCTCTTTTTCCCGGGGGCCCTTTTACTTTTCTAATCATATGGAAATTGTTGTTTTTTATTTCCCCTTCTTTAACTGTAAACCATTTTTAACTAGTCATTTGGGAAAACTTGGTGCTAATTAAACCTCTTTTTTTCTGGGGCCTTACTTTTAAAAATCATATGGGGGAATTTGGGTTTGTTATATTGCCTTAATTTACTGGGGCCCAATTTTCCCAAAAGTGTTTACGGAACTTGGTGTTTATTCGACTCCTTTTCCCTTTGGGCCCATATTCAACAGTATTTGGGAAACCCTTGGTGCTAGATTGACCCCTTTTTAAAGGTAGCCATATTGTATAATCTATGGAACTTGGTGTTTTTATTAAACCTCTTTACTGTGGCCATTTCAATTTGTCTTAGGAACTTGGTGCTTTATTGACCTCTATTTACTGTAGCCATTTGTACAATCGTATCGAAACCTGGTGTTTTATTGCCCTTCTTTATTTTCCCTTATTAAACTAGTTTAGGGGAAAATTTGGTGTTTATTAAACCTTTTTTTACTGGGACCATTTTAGAACAAGTGAGACAGGTTTTTTGGTGTTTTTTGACATTATTTAGATTTATTCACTTTCCCCTTTTTAAGTTTGAGTTTTCCTTTTAAATTTTCAAAAAATTTCCAACGGTTTTTTGTTTGAAAAATTTAATTCCTACTTAGTATTTTACGGGTTAAAATAATAAAAGGGAAATTTAACTTAAAAATTCACCAAAAACCTAAACCTAAACAAAACTTCCTTTTGGTTCGGGAAAAAATTTCTAAAAAGATCTTTTAAAATTTCCCAAACCAGCGGTTGCGGGGTTTATACTCCTAACAAGAACTTTTAATTAGTAAATATTGTGGAAAAAATTAAAGGGCAAATTAATTCGAAAAATCTTTAAAAGGGGGAACTTTGAAAAAAATAATAGTGGGCATCTCCACTTTAAATAGTGAACCCTTCCTATAAATTTTTCCCCAAATTTTCCCACCCAGGGGTTTGCTGAGAAAATAAAAAACAAGAAGGGTACTATAGTTTATATTGTTGATTAATTAAAGGGAATAACTCAAAAACATTATCAGACCGGAACAAAAATTTAAAATTTAAGTTTATGCAGTTTGTCCTCTTGTTAGTAAAGTTTCCCTATAAAAGAGGGGCCCTAAATTCCTTTTGGGGCTTGTGAAAAACTCTAAACGAAAACAGTTTTTGGTATGCCGGTTAGATGTCAAAGGGCAAAAATCCGAGAAAAATCATTTGACCGTAACAACAAGTCTGTGAAGTTTCGCTGTAGATTACAATCATCAGCGGGTACGTAGAAATACTCCGGACAAGGAAGAATACGGGACGGACGGACGTAGTACCGGTCTTTTAGTGGTGTATAACCTTCCGTATGGAATCTTGAGCATGGAAAAGAGTGTTTTCCAGGAAAAATCATGGATTCTGACGACATAAGAGTATTCATCGATAAATTGAATCTACAGCTCAATTTGTTCAGTTTTGATTGGATGGCACCCATACCGATGTCATTTAGTGATCTCTCTAGAGCAAACAGAGTCAGCGATAAAGCCTTCCGAAGCTTGAATCTTCCAAAGCAATTTAGGGGGAAACTGTTGAAGGATTTATTGAAAACTGTAGAAACCGGGCGTTTGAAACCCATGGGCACAGACACAGTATGTATAAGTTTTCTTTTCAGGGTTCAAATTTTACACTCACTAAAAAAATTATACGAGTAGATTTCACAGAAATTGTTCTGCGAGTATACCAGGCTGGCAAGGCTTACGGTAGCGTGGGTAAAGTGGGAATAACTCAAGGCGGAGAGGGTGGGAGTTTGGGTGCACAGGTGCCAGACACATAACCGAATATTTTACTTAATAGACCTATATATGTATATAAGTCTATTATATACATATATAGGTCTATTAAGTAAAATATTCGGTTATGTGTCTGGCACCTGTGTTTGGGTGGTGTCCCCAGAGAAAATTTTTAAGTAAATACTGCAAATGGTGACCTCTGGTGCGGTTTTTAACTCATATCCAAGACATTTTTGTACTCATCATGTAGTCTCAATAGTTCGACTGCATGACGGACCGATTTTTTACCAACTACTATTACATAGACGTCTGTCTTTACGTCTCAACCAGTAAGGGTCAAAATTGTAGGGGATATGAACTGATTTAAATTTCCTTTTTTTCCCTGCAACTTGAAATTTTTCACACTGGCATGTTCATTTGTTGTTATAAAACATAAATCGTCCTTAAAATATTAGTAAAATGACAAATATTAACTAAAAACTATTATTAAACCTACCACGATAACTGTCGTTTACATATGGATGTGTAGAGGCGATAATCAATTAGCATATTTGTACACTCCGGGAGGTTGTATGCGAAAAAGTTATGTTGCCTTTTATTCACAACCACCAAGCACTTTTCCGTTGGCTGCGTAAACAACAGGTTTTTCGCAGTAAATATTTCAAGCTAGTGAGGTTTAAAAATAAAAGCTATTGATAGACTATCGTCAAGTAGAGTTTTAGCAGTGTAAACAAATGTAGCGGTTTTGACTTTTGTTCATCGTATGATAACTCTTGTAACAACACTAAATCTATACTACTTGAATTACCTCCCTTGTTTTTCTCAAGAACTGTATAATGCATTTATTTTTATGTATTGGACAACGAAATATTCCACACTTTAAAATTTCTTGTCTTTTTATAAGTTGTTTTATTATATACAACCTGTCAACTTTGTGTAGACAATTGCCGAACCATTCAGATTGTCGTTTCTCGGCTTATTTATAATCTCTTTTTCAGCTCTAATCGAGGAGAAAGGTTTAACTCCCGTCCTATATACGGTATCAATTCACGGTCCCAGACGGCCATATTCCGTTCTGGAGCCTACGTTATAGGTCTCACACTGCATTTAAGGGTGTTTCACAGTTCTGGCAGCATTATTCTGTCCAGCGCATTGCATTCGTGAAACTTTCACTTTATTCTATAATTTATAAGTCAATTAAGGTTTTTCTGTATTCACGCTCAGTTGCATGTACAAAGAGGTAAACAGACGGCCAAATTCCGATCTGTGCCACTAGGGAAGGTTCCGACAGTGGATTCCCGAACTTTTTGATAGATGGTCTTCTTAATTGTGGTCGGCTGATAATATTTAAGTGCAATCGCTTATCTAAATGTGTTTTATTATTGCTTTTGTAGGTTCTGATTTCCTACTTAAGTGTTATTATTATAGGGTCACATTTGTTACTTGTCTTTAAGGGACTATTCTGTTTGATTATGTATTTTGTGTATTAAGAGATAAGCCTTCTGTTCTTGAATTATTAAGGTCACTATATGATTGATTAGGGTTAATCTGTCAAATTTTACGGATAAAACTTAAGGTTCACTACTAGTGAAATTAGTATAAATTTATACGTTAATAGCTGGAGTTTTTCTTAAATTGAATAAAGTCATAAACTGTTTATCAGCTTGGTTCTTTCTTTGTTGGCTGGATTTTAGAGTCAATGGATGTACCCAGAGTCGAACCTAGGGGACAGTAACCTCCCTGATATATCACAGCAAATCTTATTGCCAGGGTCGGACAAAGTTCGAATCCCAGTAGGATAAGGTCCACATACCGAACACAGGTTGAACTCGGGAGATAGAGTCATTCTGCCTCACGGGATCGGCTGGTGCGAGGTCATATATCTATTTGGCCTTGACCGGTGTGCCCTACCGGCCATAAAAGCACTTGCTTGACCCTTGGCGATACAACAACAACAACCATCATACCCAAAACGGTTACACAAATACACATTGACATGTGTAGAGTTTATAAGTGTTATGCATAAAAAACATTATAGTTTCTGATCGATATTCACTTATATTGTTTCTATTTGAAATAAGCTTTACAGGTACCGTATTTTCCCGAATTAAGGCCCCCCCCCCTAATTAAGGCCCCCCCCCCCCCCCCACCCTTTTTGGAGGGAAAAAAGTCAACAAGAACGAAAAAAATCACCTACCTCATTTTTATAAGTCCACAAGATAAGAAATTCAAAGGTAAATATCCAATTTATTAAGAAATAAACACACTTTTCAAAACAAACAGTCCCTGTGCCGAAAGTGTCCAAAACGTTTTTACTAAATTATACCACTAAGTATCCAATTATCAAAACAATAAATCTGTGAACGGTTAACACAAACGTTTATACATCAAACTGATAATGCCTAATGGTTTGTGTAATGTCTCGAGTCAGCTGGTGACATTAAAACTTTAATGCCCTGGACTGTCACAGTCGGTTACGTCCGAGTGCTCGCTGTCAGTATCACTCTCAGACAGGACGACTTCACTAGAATTCGCCGACATAACATTTTCGATGACCTGTTCCCCAATGTCAACATCGTCTTGGGAAAAGCCCTCGAACAGCTGGCTATCCTCCAAGTCCTGCTCCCCGTCAGACTGCTGCTGGAATATATGATCATCTGAACCATCAAGGGCTGAAGTGATACCGCATTTCTTAAATGATTTGCGGATGATGTCTGGGGTAATGCAAGCCCATGACTCTTTTATCCATTTCAGTACGAGTGGCTTTGGCGGTGGTTTGCGATTACCCCCAGCAGTCCTTTCAACCTCTCCCTCAAACAGCCACGTGTCGTATAATTCAGCCATTCTCGACTTGAAAGGTCAGACGTTCCAGGAAACATCTGCTGGCTGTAAGATTGAAGTACAGCCGCCCGGTATCACGCTAAGATCGGTGTTGCAATTCACACGCAAGTAATTATTAACAGCAGGTGTCAAGTGACCACGAAAAGCATCCCAAACAAGCATACGGCGACACATGTTGTTTTTTCCCCACAACTTCTGCAGCCAAAAGAGAATACTGTGTTCTGTAGCCCACGACTTTTTCCCCGCGCCGCACATATACACTACAATGCCCGATGGAATGTCCTGTTGTTTGAGCGGCCTAACTCCAGGTAAGTGAACTAGAGGCGCCAATTTTGTTCCATCCGCATACGCTCCGAGTGTAACAGTATATTTCTACTTTTCACGGCCAGTAGAGGTCACGGATATTTCATTATCGCCCTTCACTGCGTAGGTACTTTTGCCTGGCATCTCCAAATATACAGGCGTTTCGTCCATGTTACCTATGTCCATATCAGAATAGTCACGTAGACGTCGCATGCGAATGACGTATTTCAAAAATTTATCTACTAAGGCGTTCGTGACTTCTACGTTTTTCTGACGAATGTGAGTTGTACGGCGAAATGTAATGCAATGTCTTTTCTTAAAACGAGTGAACCAGCCATTTGACGCCTTAAAAGACTGAGATCCGAATTCCCTGTGAAGCCTCAATGCTTCTACTTTAAGCGCTCTTCCGGTGACTCTAACTCCAGCCTCCCTCCTTTCAAAAAAACATTGTACAAGTCTCTCTTCAATATCGGCAAACCGTATTGGCCGACCAACTCCTTTGGCTCGTTTTTGCGTAGCCGCCAATCCCTCAATTGTTGTTTTGCTTTTGCACCATTCTCGCACACGTTTTCTATCAACTTTGAACAAATTGGCCGCAAAATGTTTACCTTTTTCTTCAGCAACTTTAATTACTTTTAACTTAAATGCGGGCAAATAAGCAGCGCGCCTGACCATTGTTGATTTACAAGTGTATTGGCTATTAGCTAGATCTACCCACATGTACTAATTAAGGAAAGGGTTATCGGAGTACAACAGCTGTTTGGGTCATGACGTAATAACATAGCGAGCGTGTCAAAACATGGAATACATAAAATACGTATTTAAATGCATAAAAGATCCATTGCATTAAATTGGATGCCAAATAATTACGTTTTGGGGGGATTAAACAACAGAGAAACACTTTCTAGTTAGTTTAAACGATGTTCTTAATTTCTGAGGGAAAGAAAAAAAAAAAGAAAAAGAAAATTACCTCAAATAAACGCCCCCTCTTTGGAAAATGTAATGCCCCCGGGGGCGTTAATTCGGAAAAATACGGTATGTATTTATTTTTTAGATATATTGAGTTTAAATACATATTTGAAGCCGTCAAAGTTTGCGACGAGATTCTTGTCGCCGGGATATACACATGGAAGAAAAACGTTCCGCATTGTTTTGAATCGTAAGTGGGTTGTGCGCAAAGGGCGGCCGTCGTATTAGTGATGTCACGATAAACCGGTATACCGGTATATTGCAATACATCTCAGAGGCAATAATGTGTCGCGATTCAAAAGCCACATACCGGTTTTTCCGATATTTTAAACAATTTCTTCTCAACCATACATTTGTTTTCCTTTCACACGCTATTTCCGTATTTTAAAGGTGAGATTGATTAAAAATGAATAGAATAATGTTCCAAATTTAATCGAGATAAATCCAGGTCGATGGGCATGTATGGTACCGGTAAATGGACCCATTCCCAATGGCAAATAGTGACCATTTTTCCGAATTTTGAGGCAAAACATTCCCAATTTTCACGCAGCTCCTTTGAACAATGTCATATAAACGTAAAAGTAAAGAAAACTTCCTAAAAGTATCACTTTATTGCCGAAAATCCAGTAAAAAAAATTGCCGATCTTGGATTCGAGTTTTCCAATTTTCGGATAACACTTTTTCGGATACGTGGACATTGTATCATATAGCAAATGATTTTGATTTATCATGTAATTATATTTAGTTTTTATCTTCTTTATGGACATAAATGAACATTGCAAGCACTTTATATGCAACTCGAAAATTCCCAATTGGGCTCAAAATCCCAACTGGATTGGTAAAAGCCTCTTTCCCAAAATTGTGAATATTAAAATCACTGAAACTGCAAAGAACTGAATTCTGCAATATATTGTGATACGTATCGCAATACGCTGCATGTGTATCGCAATATATCGCAATATGCTCCTGGCATATCGTGACACCCCTACGTCGTATATATAACAAATAGGCCTGGCGCACAATTTGTTGGGCTACTCATCATGTATATAAATGAATCTTAAGGTGATAGGAATTTTACCAATTTGTTCAAATTTACAAAGTTTTAGAAAATCAATATCTCAATAAAATCATATAATTTAGAAGCTATTTTGTTGCTACCATCTGTTCAGAAATATACATTAATACTGAAAGAAAAAAATCATTAATTTTATATACAAGTCCATTTTTATGCCCCCAAAGGGAGGCATATAGTTTTTGAACCGTCTGTCAGTCTGTCGGTCTGTCGGTCTGTCAGTCTGTCCGCAATTTTCGTGTCCGGTCCATATCTTTGTCATCGATGGATGGATTTTCAAATAACTTGGCATGAATGTGTACCACAGTAAGACCACGTGTCGCGCGCAAGACCCAGGTCCGTAGCTCAAAGGTCAAGGTCACACTTAGACATTAAAGGAGAGTGCATTGATGGGCGTGTCCGGTCCATATCTTTGTCATCGATGGATGGATTTTCAAATAACTTGGCATGAATGTGTACCACAGTAAGACGACGTGTAGCGCGCAAGACCCAGGTCCGTAGCTCAAAGGTCAAGGTCACACTTAGACATTAAAGGATAGTGCATTGATGGGCGTGTCCGGTCCATATCTTTGTCATCGATGGATGGATTTTCAAATAACTTGGCATGAATGTGTACCACAGTAAGACGACGTGTCGCGCGCAAGACCCAGGTCCGTAGCTCAGGTCACACTTAGACATTAAAGGATAGTGCATTGATGGGCATGTCCGGTCCATATCTTTGTCAACCATGGATGGATTTTCAAATAACTTGGCATGAATGTGTACCACAGTAAGACGACGTGTCGCGCGCATGACCCAGGTCCGTAGCTCAAAGGTCAAGGTCACACTTAGACGTTAAAGGTCATTTTTCATGATAGTGCATTGATGGGCGTGTCCGGTCCATATCTTTGTCATTCATGCATGGTTTTTAAAATAACTACGCATGAATGTGTGGCACAGTAAGACGACGTGTCGCGCGCAAGACCCAGCTCCGTATGTCAAAGGTCCTAAACTCTAACATCGGCCATAACTACTCATTCAAACTGCCATCGGGGGCATATGTCATCCTATGGAGACAGCTCTTGTTAATTTGTAACTACTAACTAACTAATTACTACTAATACTAGAACAAAAGAAAATCATTAGTACCCAGCGGTATAGATTTATAAGCTGCGTGTCAGCGTACATTACCCTTTAGAAACAGCAAGACACGCTCGAGGTATCATTTTCGTGAGTACATTTGACGCAAAGCAACTGGGACTTACACAAATGATAAAAATCATAACAATATCTGGTTTTCATGAAACTTGTTTGGAATGTTCATTTTTATCTTGAAAGTGGGTCATGTGTGGTCAAAAACTAGGTCACAAGATCAAATTAAACAGAAATGATAAAATACTCAGAAATACTCTATAGTCTGTCTCACCTAATTTTGGACCCTTGGTAATTTTTAGCTCACCTGAGCCAAAGGCTCATGGTAAGCTATTGTGACCGCTCAATGTCCGTCGTGTGTAGTGCGCCAACAATTTTACTTAAACATCTTCTCAGAAACTACTGGTCAGAATAACACCAAACTTGATCTGTACAGGCCTCCTAGTGAAACCTTTAAAACCTTTAAAAACCTTTAATTTCAGAGCAAACCTTTAAAACCTTTAAATCTTCTGAAAAAACCTTTAAAACGGCCAAATAGCCTGTAATTTTCACACAAAACCTATATTTTTGTTCAGACTGCTTGCCGTGCCAGTTTAAAGCAAGTAATGGTTATACATCTGTATTTCTTCCCCCCTTTTAAGTGTTGTTATTAGGATACTGCTTGTGTATCTTTCATCTTGAGTTTTTCAGAATTCTGTTGTGTTCACCAGACCACATACATGTAGATGTTTTTAGTAAATATCTATATATATTATGTGTTTTCAACGAGAATTCCGATAAAAATAGCCTTTATTTACTCTTTATTTTTTAATATTTTACACTAAAAGGCCTTTATTTCCATAGATTGGAGCCTTTATAAAAACCTTTATTTTTGTTCAGGCCTGCTAGGAGGCCTGTCTGTATCATCCTTGCAAGGTCCTCTCTCAAGTTTGTTCAAATTAGGGCACTTGGCTCCTTTTAGGGGCCGCTAGAGCTAAAAATAGCAAAATCTTTAAACATCTTCTACTCTTGAACTACATACAGGCACGCACAAACGGACGCATGCACGCACACACACACACACACGGACAGGGGTAACACTATATACCCCCGCCCCAATTACAAGTTTTATGAACTTTACATTTCCTATTACATCTGTCTAATCTAGACTGGAATCATTATTAAGTGTCCCCCAGGAGACATACTGTTTTTGCCCTGTCCGTCCGTCCGTCCGTACGTCACACTTCATTTCCGAGCAATAACTGGAGAACCATTTGACCTAGAACCTTCAAACTTTATAGGGTTGTAGGGCTGCTGGAGTAGACGACCCCTATTGTTTTTGGGGTCACTCCGTCAAAGGTCAAGGTCACAGGGGCCTGAACATTGAAAACCATTTCCGATCAATAACTAGAGAACCACTTGACCCAGAATGTTCAAACTTCATAGGATGATTGGTCATGAAGAGTAGATGACCCATATTGATTTTGGGGTCACTCCGTCAAAGGTCAAGGTCACAGGGGCCTGAACATTGAAAACCATTTTCGATCAGTAACTAGAGAACTACTTGACCCAGAATGTTGAAACTTTATCGGATGATTGGTCATGAAGAGTAGATGACCCTATTGGTTTTTGGGGTCACTCTGTCAAAGGTCAAGGTCACAGGGGCCTAAACATTGAAAACCATTTCTGATCAATAACTAGAGAACCACTTGACCCAGAATGTTGAAACTTCATAGGATGATTGGTCATGAAGAGTAGATGACCCCTATTGATTTTGGGGTCACTCCATCAAAGGTCAAGGTCACAGGGGCCTGAACATGGAAAACCATTTCCGATCAATAACTAGAGAACCACTTGACCCAGAATGTTGAAACTTCATAGGATCATTGGTCATGCAGAGTAGATGACCCCTATTGATTTTGGGGTCACTCCGTCAAAGGTCAAGGTCACAGGGGCCTGAACATTTAAAACCATTTCTGATCAATAACTAGAGAACCACTTGACCCAGAATGTTGAAACTTAATAGGATGATTGGTCATGCAGAGTAGATGACCCCTAACGATTTTGGGGTCACTCTGTGAAAGGTCAAGGTCACAGGGGCCTAAACATTGAAAACCATTTCCGGTCAGTAACTTGAGAACCACTTGACCCAGAATGATGAAACTTCATAGGATGATTGGTCATGCAGAGTAGATGACCCCTAACTATTTTGGGGTCACTCTGTTAAAGGCCAAGGCCACACGGGCCTGAACATGGAAAACCATTTCCAATCAATAGCTTGAGAAAATCTCGACCCAGAATGTTGAAACTTCATAGGATGATTGTTCATGCAGAGTGAATGACCCCTATTGTTTTTGGGGTCACTCCGTTAAAGGTCAAGGTCACAGGGGCCTGAACATTGATAACCAGTTCCGATCAATAACTTGAGAACCACTTGACCCAGAATGTTGAAACTTCATAGGATGATTGAACATGCAGAGTAGATGACCCCTATTGATTTTGGGGTCAGTCAATTAAAGGTCAAGGTCACAGTGGCCTGTTCATGTAAAATCATTTTTTGGAAATAACTTGAGAACCACTTGACCTACAATGTTGAAAATGATTGGACATGCAGAGTTGATGACCCCTATTTATTTTGAGGTCACTTGATCAAAGGTCAAGGTCACAGGAGTCTGAACAGTGACTTGAGAACCACTAGGCCAAGAGTGTTGAAATTTAGCGGGATGACTGGGCATGCCAAGTAGATGATCCCTATTGCAGCCAACCATCAGTGTCTCTTTGACTTTTGCTCCTGACCCCTATTGACTTCTTGCCTATAGGACTTTGCATTGGGGGAGACATGCGCTTTTTTACAAAAGCATTTTCTAGTTAGTCCTGTTCCTCGATCATAAACAGTCCTACGCCCCGGAAAATCTATTATTCAATAGTTTTCTGTAAAAGTGGCATTTAAAAACTGCTCAAATGTCTAGAAATTATTGCCAGTACAAATTTGCAATACATCATTTTCAACATATTCTTCGAAGAATGCACAGGGTATATTAAAAACAAACTTTTTCACAGGCTTGTCAGCATTTTGATATATTGTACCGGTAAAATGCGATTTTGTTTTTCTCTCTTAATAAAATTTCGTTGATGTTTCTTAAATATGGCACTCAATTTATATAAACATATCACTGTGACATTCCGTCATGGATTTACATTGGACATACAACACATAATTATTGCTATAAACAATTTTTAGTGCATACCTGTCAAAAATATTGCGTGGAAAATCACTAAAAGTCCTTCTCTTGATCATAATAAGTCGGGGGACGCTGATTTGAAACTAGGTCTGTAGCATGTTAATCAGGTCCTTTCTCAATTTTGTTCAAATGGGGGCAATTGGCCCCTTTTAGGGGCCGCTAGAGCTTAATATAGAAAAACCTTCTAAAAGTTTTCTTCTCATGAAACACTTGGTGGATCTTCATCGAACTTGGTCTGTAGCATGTTTATAAAGTCCTTTCTAAAGTTTGTTCAAATGGGGGCACTTGGCCCATTTAAGGGGCCGCTGGAGCTAAATATAGAAAAACCTTTAACATCTTCTTCTTTAGAACAACTAGGTGGATCTTCTTCAAACTTGGTCTGTAGCATGTTTATAATGTCGCTTCTCCAATGTGTTCAAATGGGGGCACTTTGCCCCTGTTAGAGGCCGCTAGAGCTAAATATAGAATAACATTTAAACATCTTCTCATGAACCACTTGGTGGATCTTCATCAAACTTGGTCTGTAGCATGCTTATAAGGTCCTTTCTCAAGTGTGTTAAAATAGGAGCACTTGACCCCTTTTGGGACTGCTAGAGCTAAATAAAGGAAAACATTTAAACGTCTTTTTCTCATGAATCGCTTGGTGGATCTTCATCAAACTTGGTCTGTAGCATGTTTATAAGGTCCTTTCTCAAGTTTGTTCAAATGGGGGCACTTGGTCCTAAGATCATTAACATCTTCAGGTGAGCGATATAGGGCTTTGATGGCCCTCTTGTTAAAGAAAGTGATAAGACGGTGTTTCAGGTGAGTAATACAGTGTCCTCCTGTATAAAATTTAGCATTCTAAATTTTCAGGCGTGTTCATCCTCAAAAAGAAAACAGAGCTCAAGTTCTTTTGGCTTTGAGCCTGCTGCAAAATGCATGAGAACTGAACAGCATGATAGTAAAGAGGAAGATTGTCAGAGTGGTTCCAGTACAGCTGAAAATCAAGATTTAATGAAATGTGGAGAAGAGGAACCAGAATGTGAAGACCAGGTAATTTGATACATCATTGCTTTTTTCAAGGTGGAGAACCACGTTACCAAAAATGATAAACTACACAGAAAAAATGGCCATTTTTAGCTCGACTATTCGAAGAATAGTCTAGCTATTCTACTCACCCTGGCGTCGGCGTCGGTGTCACACCTTGGTTAAGTTTTTGCATGCAAGTACATACAGCTATCATTTAAAGGCATATAGCTTTGAAACTTATTTATTCTTTTTCTAGGTCAATTACCAACCTCACTGGGTCAAGTTCCATAACTCTAACATGTATTTTGAGCAAATTATGCCCCCTTTTGGACTTACAAAATTCTGATTAAAGTTTTACATGCAAGTTACTATCTCCAAAACTAATGTAGATATTGAATTGAAACTTCACATGTGCCTTCGGGGTTATAAAACTAGTTGATAGCACCAAGTCCCATAACTCTGACCTTCATTTTGGGCAAATTATGCCCCCTTTTGGACTTAGAAATTCTGGTTAAAGTTTTGCGTGCAAGTACATACAGCTATTACTAAAAGGCATATAGATTTGAAACTTATTTTTTCTTTTTCTAGATCATTTACCTACCTCACTGGGTCAAGTCCCATAACTCTGACATGTATTTTGGGCAAATTATGCCCCCTTTTGGACTTACAAAATCCTGGTTAAAGTTTTACATGCAAGTAACTATCTCCAAAACTACTACAGATATTAAATTGAAACTTCACACGTGTCTTCGGGGTTATAAAACTAGTTGATAGCACCAAGTCCCATAACTCTGACCTGTATTTTGGGCAAATTATGCCCCCTTTTGGACTTAGAAAATCCTGGTTAAAGTTTTGTGTGCAAGTACATACAGCTATTACCAAAAGGCATATAGCTTTGAAACTTATTTATTCTTTTTCTAGGTCAATTACCAACCTCACTGGGTCAAGTTCCATAACTCTAACATGTATTTTGAGCAAATTATGCCCCCTTTTGGACTTACAAAATTCTGATTAAAGTTTTACATGCAAGTTACTATCTCCAAAACTAATGTAGATATTGAATTGAAACTTCACATGTGCCTTCGGGGTTATAAAACTAGTTGATAGCACCAAGTCCCATAACTCTGACCTTCATTTTGGGCAAATTATGCCCCCTTTTGGACTTAGAAAATTGTGGTTAAAGTTTTGCGTGCAAGTACATACAGCTATTACTAAAAGGCATATAGATTTAAAACTTATTTTTTCTTTTTCTAGATCATTTACCTACCTCACTGGGTCAAGTCCCATAACTCTGACATGTATTTTGGGCAAATTATGCCCCCTTTTGGACTTAGAAAATCCTGGTTAAAGTTTTACATGCAAGTAACTATCTCCAAAACTACTACAGATATTAAATTGAAACTTCACAC
Source organism: Mercenaria mercenaria (assembly GCF_021730395.1). Classification (NCBI taxonomy): domain Eukaryota; kingdom Metazoa; phylum Mollusca; class Bivalvia; order Venerida; family Veneridae; genus Mercenaria; species Mercenaria mercenaria. The sequence continues at coordinate 33,895,508 of NC_069361.1, read as the reverse complement.
GTGTCTTCGGGGTTATAAAACTAGTTGATAGCACCAAGTCCCATAACTCTGACATGTATTTTGGGCAAATTATGCCCCCTTTTGGACTTAGAAAATCCTGGTTAAAGTTTTGTGTGCAAGTACATACAGCTATTACCAAAAGGCATATAGCTTTGAAACTTATTTATTCTTTTTCAAGGTCAATTACCAACCTCACTGGGTCAAGTTCCATAACTCTTAACATGTATTTTGAGCAAATTATTCCCCCTTTTGGACTTAGATAATTCTGGTTAAAGTTTTACATGCAAGTTACTATCCCCAAAACTAATGCAGATATTGAATTGAAACTTAACATGTTTCTTCGGGGTTATAAAACTAGTTGATAACATCAAGTCCCATAACTCTGATATGTATTTTGGTCAAATTATGTCCCCTTTCTAACTTAAAACTCTTTTGATATTTCACATTTTGGGTAATAATTTCCTGCTTCTGTGACAATATTTCGAATAGTCGAGCTTGGCTGTCTTACGGACAGCTCTTGTTTTAGCTCACCTGAGCACCAAGTGCTTAAAATGTTGAGCTATTAGGATGGGTCAATGTCCGTCGTCAACTTATAGACTGTTTACACTCTAGAGGTCACAATTTTGACCTAAGGCCAATATACTCAATAAAATCATGGACGAGTTCGATAATGGGTCATCTGGGGTAAAATACTAGGTCACTATGTGAAATAAAAGGAAAGCTTTGTTAACATTCAAGGTCCCATTTCTTCCTGATCATTATGAAATTCAGTCAGAATGTTCATCTCAAATCTAGGTCAAGTTCGAAAGTGGGTCATGTGGGGTCAAGAACTAGGTCACTAGGTCAAATCATTGACAAAGTCTGTTAACACTCCAGATGTCACATTTTCTTTCTGGTTTTCATGAAACTTGGTCAGAATGTTCATCTCTATCTTGAAAGTAGGTCATGAGTGGTCAAAAACTAGGTCATAAGATCAAATTAAACAGAAATGATAAAATACTCAGAAATACTCAATAGTCTGTCTCACCTAATTTTGGACCCTTGGTAATTTTTAGCTGACCATGAGCCTTTGTGACCACTCAATGTCCGTCGTGTGTCGTGCGTCAACAATTTTACTTAAACATCTTCTCAGAAACTACTGGTCAGAATAACACCAAACTTGGTCTGTATCATCCTTGCAAGGTCCTCTCTCAAGTTTGTTCAAATTAGGGCACTTGGCTCCTTTTAGGGGCTGCTAGAGCTAAAAATAGCAAAATCTTTAAACATCTTCTACTCTTGAACTACATAGTTGATCTTTATCAAACTAGTTCTGTAGCATGTTAATCAGGTCCTTTCTCAGTTTTGTTCAAATGGGGGCATTTGGCCCTTTTTAGGGGCAGCTAGAGTTGAATATAAAAAAAAAACTTTAAAAGTTTTCTTCTCATGAACCACTTGGTGGATCTTCATTAAACTTGGTCTGTAACATGTTTATAAGGTCATTTCTGAAGTATGTTCAAATGGGGGCACATGGCCCCTTTTAGGGGCCGCTAAAGCTAAATATAGAAAAACCTTTAAACATCTTCTTAAGAACCACTGGGTGGATCTTCATCAAACTTGGTCTGTAGCATGTTTATAAGGTCCTTCTTCAAATTAAGTCAAATTGGAGCTAAATATAGAAAAACCTTTAAACATCTTCTCATGAACCACTTGGTGGATCTTCATCAAACTTGGTCTGTAGCATGTTTATAAGGTCCTTTTTGGGGGCAGCTAGAGCTAAATATAGAAAAAGCTTTAAACGTCTTCTTCTCATGAACCACTTGGTGGATCTTCATCAAACTTAGTTTTAAGTTACTTCATATTTGAGCTATTACATTTCATATATTTTCATAAGGCAGTTGCAAATTGTTTTTATGATATATCATATTTGGAAAATCTGTGATACTTGAAAATTATTGCATGTACAACTGTGATAAGTTAGAAATCGTAATATATTATATTTAAAGTGTGAAATTATCACCTTTTAAGTGTGAGGTAGTTGCTGATCTGTTCCCTTCAAATCTAATTTGAGGTGATACTTCGTTCTTATGAGTTTTTTTATTGTCGCACTTTTGTGCTTTTTTTCCTGGTCAGATTTTATTAAAACATGTTAAATTTTATGGCAGCATTTAGAACCCTTGGTTTTGATCAGCAGCAATCCCACAACTGATTTTAATATGCCGTCTTTCATGTGATTCAAAATTATAACTTGTATTATTGTGTGTTTTAAACCTAAATAAACATTCAATCAATCAATTGGTCTGTAGCATGTCTATAAGGTCCTTTCTCAATTTTGTTTGAATGGGGGTACTTGGCCCCTGTTTGGGGCCGCTAGAGCCAAATATAGAAAAACCTTTAAAAGTCTTATTCTCGTGAACCGCATGGTGGATCTTCATCAAACTTGGTCTGTAGCATGTTTATAAGGTCCTTTCTCAAATTTAATCAAATGGGGGCACTTGACCACTTGAGGGGCCGCTAGAGCTAAATATAGAAAAATCTTTAAATGTCTCCTTCTCATGAACCACTTGGTGGATTTTCATCAAACTTGGTCTGTAGCATGTTTATAAAATCCTTCCTCAAATCCAGTGCCACGACGGCCTTCTTGTTACATTTAGTAAGCAAAACCATTAAAACTGCGTCGTTATATCCGGAATGTGAATATCTCTAGACTGTTTTTTTTCGTTTTTAGCTCGACTTTTTGAAGAAAAGGAGAGCTATCCTACTCGCCCCGGCGTCAGCATTGGTGTCACATCTTGGGTAAGGTTTTCATACCACCCCACTTTATTTCAAAAGTATTAGAGGTATGGCTTGGAAACTTACCATACTTGTTTACCATCATAGCCTCCATCTACAGACAAGAGTACATAACTCTGTCAAGGTTTTTGACAGAATTGTGGCCCTTTTTAGCTCACCTGAGCACAAAGTGCTCAGCGTGAGCTATTGTGATAGGGTGATTGTCCGTCGTCGTACATCCGTCCGTCGTCAACATTTTCCTTCAAACAACTTCTCCTAAACCACTGAGACAATTTTAACTAAACTTCACAGGAATGTTCCTTGGGTGGTCCTCTTCCAGATTCCTTCAATAGAAGTGGTTCCATGCAGAACTCTGGTTGCCATGGCAACCAAAAGAAAAAACTTTGAAAATCTTCTCCTCAGAAACCGCTGGCCTGATTCCAACATAATTTCACAGAAATGATCCTTAGGTGACCCTCTATCAAATTCCTTCATCCCATGTTGATTCGTAAAAAAAACATTCAGAATATACAATTTATTTTTATCTAAGTGCCGCGTATTTAGGCCTTAAGAAAGAAACAATAAATATTGAATAAACCCGCCTCAAAGATTATTGATTATAGAGAATAAACTGCGTACTTTACGCAACCTGTTTTGAAATTGACTGAATGTGCTTTTATGTACAACAGAAACAGTAGCCATTACAATAAATGATACAAAAATATGCTGTCTTAAAGATACTATAATGTAAATTATGACTGTTTAACCCTTTGCATGCTAGGAAAAATTGTCGTCAGCTTAGTATGTCGTCTGGTAAATGTAATTTTGACCAATTTTCGCAAAATAGAGATATATATTGTCTGAATGTTACTCGGCGTCTGGTCTGGTTCCAAGGTGTTTGCAAAGGCCTTTCGTTTTGGTTGCCTGCATGCAAAGAGTTAATGATATTCACATCCGAATCAGTATGTAATATGGTTTATGCTAATAGTTTTCTTGGTCAAATATGCTTTATTGAAATACCTGAATCATATACAGCTCTGAATTAAACTTTTATCAATCAACATGTTAAATGTTGAACAAACGCAACTCAGTGGAAACGTGAAAATGAAAATTACGTTACCAAAATAAAAATGAATTCAACGTTACCTGAATTCATTGCTTAATTCAAGACTCGTACTGAATTTAGCTACATGTACTTAATGGAGACAGAAACTCATTTTGTGTACATTTTCTTCTCAAAATATTTTCAAAACATTGTATTAACTACAGTTTGAGTTCATTGATATACAGTGAATTGTGGTTACCACTTTTGGAAACACTTCTAAATCCAGAAATATGTATTTACGATCGAAATTGCATAGCAGTACATCTAGTGGGGTATGTTGTATAAAAATAGATTACATAGATTATAATTTTATAGTGCTTTAAATGACTGATGATATTAAATATAAGTTTTAGGGACATATTTTATTCTTGAATTAAAGAACATACATAAACGTAGATTACGTAGGAAATTGCGTTACGATGATACATAAATGATATAGGATATTTCAAGAAATATCTCTTTGTATGATTTTGGATTCCTCTGATAATAAAAATGCTTTGAAAACAAACCATACAGACACCAAGAACATAAAAAAAGTTATAAAAAGGAGCATACATAGTGGTCATCTTGAATTTTAAGTGGCTAACGGGTTTTTTTCAAAGCAGGTCCCCCATATACAAATGTTCATACCAAGTTTCATGCTTGCATCACCAAGTGCATAATTGTTATGATATTTTGAGTTTATTTGCCTAGCTATTTAGGCTAAATATAGAAAAAGGAACTTTGAATCGTCTTCTCATGAACCGCTACAGGTGAGCGATTCAGGGCCATTGTTTTTCATTTTAAACAAAAATATTCCAAGGCCATTATTATCCCCCCGCCAAAGGCAAAGGGGATATTAGAAATGCTCTTTGTCCGTGCGTGCGTGTGTGCGTGCGTGCGTCCGCAACGATCTTTGTCCGGAGCATATCTCAAAAAGTACTGGAGGGATTTTCTTTAAACTTCCTACACTGATAGAACACATTGAGAGGAAGTGCAGTGTGCAAGAACAATAACTCTACCTTGCCTATTTTTTGAGTTATTCCCATTTATCTTATTTTCTTAAAAAATTTTGTCCGGAGCATAACTCCAAAAGTACTGGAGGGATTTTCTTCAAACTTCATACACTGATAGAACACGTTGGGAGGAAGTGCAGTGTGCAAGAACAGTAACTCTACCTTGCCTATTTTTTGAGTAATTCCCCTTTATCATATTTTCTTAAAAAATTGTCCGGAGCATTTCTTCTTCATGCATAGAGGGATTTTGATATAACTTAGCACAAATGTTCACCACCACGAGACAGAATGTCATGCACAAGATCCAGGTCCCTAGGTCTAAGGTCAAGGTCACACTGAGAGGCCAAAGGTCAGATACAAGAATGATATTGTCCGAAGCATTTCTTCTTCATGCATGGAGGGATTTTGATGTAACTTGGCACAATTATACAACATCATGAGATGAAGTGTCATGCGCAGTTCCCTTCTTTAGAATTACCTCCCTTTGTTGTTACTTTAAATAGCTTTTATTGTAACTTTTTCATTACTAGTCGTAGGGAAAAATCGAGACAACTTTTCTGTAGTACAACATGCATGCTATATCCAATTTTGAGGTGTATTTTGACCAATCTCTACCTGGTAAAGATTTTTTCGTGGACTTGCAATTTTTTTTTTTTTTTTTTTTTTTTTTTTTTTTAAGATTAACTCCCCTTAGTTGTTACTATAAATAACTTATATTGTAACTTTTGTATAATTGACCGTAGGGAAAAAACAAGACCACTTTTCTGTGGTACAACATGGATGTTACTTTCCAATTTTATGTGTATTTTAAGATATCTACCTGGTAAGGAGTTTTTTGTGGACTTAGAAAAACAAAAGACTTACAATGATTACTAAACAACCACAAAAATTGAAATTCCATTTGCAAATACAGCTGCTAGAGTAAAGACATTTGCTGTGACGGGCATATATTGTGACATTCTGGCACTCGTGTTCCCTGTTAGCTTTCCATTCCTTCTTTTTACAGTAGCCATATAGAAAAACATCATAGCTATACTGTTCATGAAAATTAATAAAATTTAGCAGTAAACCACCTCACCACTGACTTATTCTTTCTTTCACATCTTTAAAACCCCTGATGCGGACCACAACTAAATGGTTCTTCAAAGCTTTCCCCAAAATTAATACTCTCAGACACTAACTTGCCAGGAACTTTAGCCTTCAATTATAATATGCCCGGCGGGGGGATTGGCCATGTCTAACATGGCTCTTGTTATGTTTGTTATTGCAAGTACATGGACTAGTTTTAATGATGTGTTGTTTTGTCTTTACAGCTAGATTTCAAAGACAAAAAAGTTTGCGATGCTATTCAAAATCTGAATGCGTTCCTTGAAAAGGAAAACTTAGAAAGTCTAAGGATTGTGCTGAGAAAATCAAGAGATGAAGGGGAACTTGAGATAGGCCTCGGAATTCATCTTTTTACAAAGTTGGCAGGGAAGGCAGCTACAAATAAAAGGAAAAGTTTGAGAAAATGTCCCTGTGGATGCCTTGAAAATATCAGTGGGGAGGAGAACATGTGGATTGGTAAGCCTACTTTTAATAATCTGGAGTACAACAAAACAACAAAATTAATACACTGTGTTAATGCTTCGTCAATTTGGCCATCAATACACTCATTTTGTCATTTCTCACACTACCTAGTGTACTCAACTCATATAATTACGTCTCCTGAAATTTTAAGGGGGGAATATTGTTTTGGCCTTTGCAGTCCGACCGTACGTCTGTCTGCAATATCTTGTCCACTCCTTATCTACTATACCCCTGCTCCAATTTTAAATTAGGTCTAGATTTGCATATTATCATTTTGTTCCGCTCAGATAATTTTTAACAGAGCTATGGCCCTTTAATGGTCATTTTAGAATAAAATTTGTCAGGACCATTTCTCAAGTATTGCTTGGATGTTAATATAACTTTTATAAGATGACATGACCTGCAGATGACCCCTATTGATTTTGAGGTCAGAAGGTCAAAGGTCACTGCAACCTTGCACACTAAAAGTTTGTCAATTAATGAGATATTGTTCTGAAACTTGATATGTAGCAAGTTTATATGAACACCCTCGCTTGGGATTGCTTTTGGCCCCCTAGGGTCATGGTCAAGGTCACTGTTACTAAAAATAGAACAGTTTCCGGTCAATAGCATAAGTCATGAATGAGATATTGTACTGAAATTTGATATATAGCAAGCTTATGTGAAGACATCGCTTTGGATTGCTTTTGGGTCATCTAGGGTCAAGGTCACTGTTACTAAAAATAGAAAGCGGTTTCCAGTCAATAGCATAAGTTATGAATGAGATATTGTACTGAAACTTGATATATAGCAAGCTTCTAGCTTATGAGAAGACCTTGGTTGTGGTTGCTTGATAACTGTGACTAAAAATAGAAAAATAGTTTCAAGTCAATACTGGTAACTTCACCAAGAAGTGAGGTGATATAAACAAAGGATGTAGGACATTTTCTATTGAAAATTGCCCTGAAGTGAAAGTGATCGGACACTTATACAATAAAAAGTCATGCATAAAATATGACACCCAGATTTTTTTATGCCCCCGAAGGGCGGCATATTAAAATCGCACCGTCCGTCTGTCTGTCCGTCTGTGCGTCCACACTTAAACAACATTCGTGTCCGGACTGTAACTTTGTCATGCATTGAAGGATTTTAAAATAACTTGGCACAAATGTTAACCACATCAAGACGACATGTCGCGTCCAAGACCCATGTCCCTACCTCCAAGGTCAAGGTCACACTGACAGTTTGAAGGTTCACATTTTCACAATTAAACTTCGAAGGTACACACATTTGTGTCCAGACTGTAACTTTGTCATGCATTGAAGGATTTTAAAATAACATGGCACAAATGTTAACCACATCAAGACAACTTTTCGGGTCCAAGACCCATGTCCCTACCTCAAAGGTCAAGGTCACACTGACAGTTTGAAGGTTCACATTTTCACAATTAAACTTTGAAGGTATACAGATTTGTGTCCGGACTGTAATTTTGTCATGCATTGAAGGATTTTAAAATAACCTGCCACAAATGTTAACCACATCAAGACGACGTGTCGCGTCCAAGACCCATGTCCCTACCTCAAAGGTCAAGGTCACACTGACAGTTTTAAGGTTCACATTCTCACAATTACAGTTTGAAGGTACACATATTCGTGTCCGGACTAACTTTGTCATGCATTGAAGGATTTTAAAATAACTTGGCACAAATGTTAACCACATCAAGACGACATGTCGCTTTCAAGACCCATGGCCCGATCTCAAAGATCAAGGTCACACTGACAGTTTGTAGGTACTCATTATCACAATAAAGAGTTTGAAGATATGCATTCGTGTCCGGACTGTAATTTTGTCATGCATTGAAGGATTTTAAAATAACTTGGCACAAATGTTCTGTACACCAAGAGGATGTGTCGCGTCTAAGACATACATCTCTTTCTCAAAGGTCAAGGTCACAATAAGAGTTTGAAGATACACATTCGTGTCCAGACTGTAACTTTGTCATGCATTGAAGGATTTTAAAATAACTTGGCACAAATGTCTACCACATTAAGACGATGTGTCGCATCAAAGACCCTTGTCCCTATCTCGAAGATCAAGGTCACACTTAAGAGTTTGAATGTACACATTCTCACAATAAGTGTTTGAAGGTTCACATTCGTGTCCGGACTGTAACTTTCTCATGCATTGAAGGATTTTAAGATAACTTGGCACAAATGTTCTGTACACCAAGACGATGTGTCACGTGTAAAACCTACGTCACTACCTGAAAGGTCAAGGTCACACTCAGTTTGCACGTTATTGAATCCTCTTTATATGCACAATCCTCTATATATGTGCACATTTGTGTCTAGACTGTAACTTTCTTATGCATTGAACATTTTTAAAATAACTTGGCACAAATGTCCAGCACATAAAGACGACATGTCGTGGCAAGACCCACGTCCCCACCTCAAAGGTTAAGGTCACACTTAAGACTTTTTTAAGCACAAAATGATCACATATTATATGCTTAATGGAAATTTTATGCAACAAGCTTTCTTATTGTTTTTACACATTTCTTGCAAGAAGGCTTTCTTATTGATTCTAGCTTTTCTAATATATTTTGTGTTGACATACTGTAGCATTATTGGGGTCTTTTCGGGGGTATTGGTCACCAGTAGTTACAGCTCTTGTTTCTTCTAAAATGATTGCTTATGAAAATGATACACATTCTTATATCATTATATTTTTCTGTCACTTTGGATGTAACAATTCTTAGATTTCCATATATATTATGTAGGAAAGTCAACTTTTTATTCTAGCACGTTGTTCCACCCCGTGTTCCAGCTTCTTACTTTTCCAACACAACTCTCATCAATATACATCTTACATAAAAATATTTAGCTGGAACATGGGGTGGAATATTGTTTCAGAAAAGAAAATGTTAAATCAGCATATGAAAATAATAGTGGGTGGGGTATGATGAAAAGATCATTTTCGATATCAGAAAAATATTTATGTATTTGTCAACTATTTTTAGCTCGACTATATGAAGTATATGGCGAGCTATCCTACTTAACCCGCCGTCGGCGTCCGATGCATACCTTGGTTCAAGTGTAATGCACTTTCCCTTTATCTCTGTTATTACTTGATAGATTTGTCTTAAACTTAAAATAGTTTTTCCTCACCAACACCCACATCATATGGCACAAGGTTCATAACTCATGCACCAATATTTCATGAATTATGCCCTTTTAAATTAGAATTTCTGGTTAAAGTTTTGATGCACTTTCACTCTATCTTAGTTATTACTAATTGGATTTGATTCAAACTTAAAATAGTTGTTCCACATCATCAACCACATCATATGACACAAGATCAAGAACTCTGGCATCATTTTTTCATGAATTATGCCCCCTTTTACTTATATTTTAAGGTTAATTTTGATGCTTTTATACTATATCTCTATTATTACAGAGAGGATTCAGTTCAAACTTAAAATAGTTCTTCAACATCATCACTCACATCATATTACACAAGGGCCATAACTCTTGCATCAATATTATTATAATGAATTATTCCCCCTTTTTACTTAGAATAAACTTTTGGTGCACTTTTACTCTATCTCACTTATAACTATGTATTTTATATAAACTTAAGACACTTGTTCCATATTATCACCTTAGTCATATGACACAAGGTCCATAACTCTGGCACTATATTTCATGAATAATGCCCCCTTTTACCTAGAATTATGTCTTGTGTAGGAAACATATTGTTTTTGTCCTTTCTGTCTGTATGTATATATGTATGTCACAAAGTTTGTCTGCGCTTCTTCTCTGTAACCGCTGGTTGGATCTCAATGAAACTTGCTATGATACATTGGTACCAAGCCTAGTTGAGCATATTGTAGGCATGTTCCGGTTATGGCCCTTGATTTGTCCAAATGTGAACACATTTAGGCATATCTCCATAACTGCTTGTCCGATTTTGATCAAATCTCACAGGAATGATTGTTACCATGTGTAGTTCTGCATATTAATGGCATGTTGTGGTTGGATGATTTTTCGGGGAGTCGTGGCCCTTTATTCTTTCAAGTTTCACTACATTTGGGCTGTCTGCGCTTCTCCGTAACCGATGGTTGGATTTCAATGAAACTTGCTATGATACATTGGTACCAAGCCTAGTTGAGCATATCATAGGCATATTCCAGTTCAGTGATTTTCAGTGAAGTTATGGCCCTTGATTTTTCCAAATGTGAACACATTTAGGCATATCTCCATAACCGCTGGTCCGATTTTGATCAAACCTGACAGGAATGATAGTTACCATGTGTAGTTCTGCATATTAATGGCATGTTGAGGTTGGATGATTTTTCGGGGTTCTTGGCCCTTTATTCTTTCAAATTTCACTACTTTTGAGCTGTCTGCGCTTCTTCTCCGTAACCGCTGGTTGGATTTCAATGAAACTTGCTATGATACATTGGTACCAAGCCTAGTTGAGCATATCATAGGCATGTTCCGGTTCAGTGATTTTCAGCGAAGTTATGGCCCTTGATTTGTCCAAATTTGAACACATTTAGGCGTATCTCCATAACCGCTGGTCCGATTTTAATCAAACCTCACAGGAATGATTGTTACCATGTGTTGTCCTGGATATTGTTGGCATGTTGAAGTTTGATGATTTTTCGGGGAGTTGTGGCCCTTTTTTCTTTCAAATTTCACTACATTTGGGTTTGTCTGTGCTTCTCCGTAACTGCTGGTTGGATTTCAATGAAACTTGCTATGATACATTTGTACCAAGCCTAGTTGAGCATATCTTAGGCATGTTCTGGTTCAGTTATTTTCAGTGAAGTTATGGCCCTTGATTTGTCCAAATTTGAACACATTTAGGCATATCTCCATAACCGCTGGTCCGATTTTGATCAAACCTCATAGGAATGATTGTTACCATGTGTAGTTCTGCATTTTATTGGCATGTTGAGGTTGGATGATTTTTCGGGGAGTTGCGGCCCTTTATTCTTTCAAATTTCACTACATTTGGGCTGTCTGCGCTTCTTCATAACAGCAGGTTGGGTTTTGATTAAAATTCACAGGAATGATCGTGTTCTTGTGCATATTATCAGTGTGTTGCGATGGGATAATTTTGGCGCAGTTGCCGCCCTTGATTCTACCAAATTTGAATGCATTTGAGCATATCTCCATAACATTAAAACGTGGGGGGAGACATATGTTTTTCTCAAAAATAGTCTCTAGTTTAAGGTTAATTTGATGCATTTTCACTATATCTCTGTTATTACTGAGTGGAATTTATTCAAACTTAGAATAGTTGTTAAACATCATCACTCACATCATATGACACATGGACCAGAACTCTTGCACCAGTATTTCATGAATTATCCCCCCTTTTATATTGATTTAATGTTTGATACTTTTGACCCCCCCCCCCTCCCCCCGTCCATCAGTCACACTTTTATGGATCCTGCGATAACTTAAAAAGTACTAAATATTTGTTTATGAAACTTGAAATATAGATAGATGGCAATATGGAGATTATGCACGTCATTTTATTTTTTCCCTATGCCAAGAATTCTGGTTGCTATGGCAACAAATAGACTAGAAATATTGCAAAAATGGTGATATGTTTTGGGATCCTGCGATAACTTTAAAAGTACATAATATTTTTTAATGAAATTTTCAGCATGGATTAGATGACAATATGAAGGTTATGCACATCATTTTATTTTGTTCCTATGCCCAAAATTCTAGTTGCTATGAAAAAATAGGGCAAAAATGGTGATGCATTTTGGGATCCTGTGATAACTTAAAAAGTATTTAATATTTTTTCATTTAATTTAAAACAAAGATAGAAGACTTAATGAAGATTATGCACATAATTTTATTTTGTACCGTTGTCAAAAATTCTGGTTGCTATTGCAACAAATATATTAAATAATCAGCAAAATGGTGATATATTGTGAACTTGTGATAACTTTAAAACCACAAAATATTTTTTCTTGAAACTTATAACATTGATAGATGGTAATATGGAGATTCATTATTTTATTCTGTCAATCTGTCTGTTTGTCTGTCTGTCAATATGTCAATTTGAATGTGTGATAACTCAAAAAGTACTCAAAATTTAATAACATTTTAAGATGGATAGTTGGAAAATAGAGATTAAATAGAAGTAAAGAAATGTTGAATGTCATTTTATTTGTCCCTATGTTGACAAATCTGGTTGCTTTGGTAACAAATAGAAAAAAACAAATAAATAGCAAAAATGGTGATACATTGGGAACAAATGATAATGTTTAACCTATGTATGTCTTTTTTTTCTTCAAATTTTGGTTCTTTTTCATGTGACAAAGGTCCATTCCGGTAGGGGACTTTTATTGCTTGGCAATAGTCTTGTTTCATGTTGCATTATGGGTATTTAGACAATTAAAACTGAGTTTTGTTGGCATATTTCAACTTCTCATTTAAAGCCGCTATGTTATTATCAGCTGTAGTTTTATTCTAAATAAAGTAATGATTTCAAAGATTATGATGACTATCTACATCATAAATCATTTATAATGGACACCTTTTCACCAACCAGCAATAGCGTGGGTCATCAACATTTTGACTGATAACACTCTAGAGGTCACAATTTGGGCCCAATCTTAATGAAACTTGGTCAGAATGTTACCCTCAATAAAATCTTGGACAAGTTCGATATTGGGTCATCCTGGGTAAAAAACTAGGTTACCAGGTCAAATTCAAGGAAAAGCTTGTTAACACTCGAGAGGTCACATTTATGACTGTATCTTTCTGAAACTTGGTCAGAATGCTTGTCTTGATAATTCCTAGCTCAAGTTTGAATCTGGGTCATGTCGGGTCAAAAACTAGGTCACCAGGTCAAATCATAGGAAAAGCTTGTTAACACTCTAGAGGTCACATTTATGACTGTATCTTTCTGAAACTTGGTCCGAATGCTGGTCTTGATAATCCCTAGCTCAAATTCGAATCTGGGTCATGTCGGGTCAAAAACTAGGTCACCAGGTCAGATTCAAGGAAAAGCTTGTTAACACTCAAGAGGTCATATTTATGATTTTATCTTCATAAAACTTGGTCATGATATTTATCTTGATAATCTCTTGGTCAAGGTCGAATCTGGGTCATGTCCGGTCAAAAACTAGGTCAATAGGTCAAATTAAAGGAAAAGCTTGTTAACACCCAACAGGTCACATTTATGTCTGTATCTTCATGAAACTTCATCAGAATGTTATCTTAATGACCTCTAGGTCATGTTTGAAACTGGGTCATGTGAGATAGAAAACTAGGTCACCAGGGCAAATAAAAGGAAAAGCTTGTAAACACTCTTTAGGTCACATTTATGACTTATCTTTATGAAACTTGGTCAGAATGTTTGTCTGAGAGACCTCTTGGTCATGTTTGAAACTGGGTAAATGTGAGGTAAAAAACTAGGTCAGTAGGTAAAGTCAAAGGAAAAGCTTGTTTACACTCTAGAGGCAACATTTATGACTTATCTTTTTGAAACTTGGTCAAAATGTTAATCTTGTTCATTTCTTGTAGACACAATCTTCTCCAAATGTCCATTGAATTTTAAAATTTTCTTTGAAAAGCAAATTAAATCAGGTGAGCGATTTAGGGCCATAATGGCCCTCTTGTTTAACGTTCCTATATTTTTAGCTCGTCTGTTTTGAGAGAAAACCCGAAGTACTGTCATAGCCTGCTCATCGTTTGCTGTTTGCCGTTTGCCGTCATGCAAAAACTTTAACGTTGGCTGTTAAATGAAGGTGCTTCCACCTACAACCTTCAAACTTCATTGATGAGTTCTACCTGCCACACCTCCTTTCAGGTTACAAAGTCAAAGGTCAAGGTCACTGTGACCTCTGATAGGAAAAAATTAAGATAGGCTCTAAAATGAAAGTGCTTCTACCTACAACCTTCAAACTTCACGTGTAGATAAACCTTGATGAGTTCTACCTGCCATAATCACTTTTGGGTCTCAAGGTCAAAGGTCAAGATCACTCTAACCTTCTATAGAAAAACATTAACGTTGGCTCTAAAATGAAAGTGCTTTTACCTACAACTTTCAAATTTCTTATGTGGATGTACCTGTAGATGTACCTTGATGAGTTTTACCTGTCACACCCTCTTTTGGGTCATAAGGTCAAAGGTCAAGGTCAATGTGACCTCTAATAGAAATGGTTTATATTGGCTCTAAAATGAAAGTGCTTCTACTTACAACCTTCAAACTTAATATGCAGATGTACCTTGATGAGTTCTACATTCCGCACTCACTTTCGGGTCACAAGATCAAAGGTCAAGGTCACTGTGACTTCTAATAGAAAAAAATTGTATTGGCTATTTAACAACTGTACAGGTCATTAATATATTTACTTGCTGTACGGCATTATGACAACCTGATACTTAGTTATTGGTTTATTATTTGCCTGCAAGTTATATCTCCACAACCACTGAAGGTATTCACTTGAAACTTCACACACATGTTCGGGGTGAAAATGTGAGGTCACATATAAAGACCCATAACTCTGTCATGCATTTAGACTAAATTATGTCCCTTTTTGGACTTTATGCTTTGATTCATACTTAGTATCAAGCACTGAGAATAGTTGAGCGTGCTGTCCCCCCCCCCCCCCACACACACACACATGCACACTTTCTGACAGCTCTTGTTTTTCAGGAGTGTTTGTCCATCCGCATGTCTTTGTCCAGAGCAAAACTTTTGATTTTGAAACAACTGTGCATAAGTGTGTAGCACAGTAAGACGCAGTGCATGCACAAGACCCAGGTCTGTAGCTCAAAGGTCAAGGTCACACTTAGACTTTAAAAGTCATATTTCATGATAGTGCATTGATAGGCTTGTCTGGACCATAACTTTGTCATTCGTTGATGGATTTTAAAAACTAGAAATGTGTCCATAGGACACGGATGCCCCCGCTGTGCGATGCTAGGATAGTCAAAATAAAACTTTGATCTCTAAGTGTACCATTTAACCTCAATCAAAGTTTGTCCTTGACCTTGGAGCTTGGGGTCAGGGTTTTCTATTATGACATAATATCTCATTATGGTGAACCATTCTGCAACTTATTTCAAAATCTCTTGAAGCATGACAGAGTTACAGAAGGTGCAAGATTTTTTAACTGTAAACCTTCGACATCTAAGGATGACATTGACCATGGAGGTAGGATCTAGGTTGTGTGCATGACACAGTGTCTCATAATGGTGAAAATTTGTGCCAACTTATTTCCAAATCCCTTAATGTATGACAGAGATATAGACTAGACAAGATTTTCTAACTGCTGACCTTTGGCCTCTAAGTATGACCTTGACCTTGGAACTAGTGGTCAAGGTCTTGTGCATGACACACCATCTCATCATGCTTAACATTTTTGCCAACTTATTTCTAAATCCCTTGATATACAGTATGATAGAGTTTTGGACCGGACAAGATTTTCGAACTGTTAATCTTTGACCTCTAAGTGTGACCTTGACCTTGGAGCTAGGGGTCTAGGTCTTGCGCATGACACTGTCTTATTATGTTCAACATTTATGCCAACTGATTTCAAAATCCCTTCATGCCTGAAAGAGTTATGGACCAGACAAGATTTTCTAACTGCTGACCTTTGACCTCTTAGTGTGACCTTGACCTTGGAGCCAGGTGTCTAGGTCTTGGCATGACATACCGTCTCATTATGCTTAACATTTGTGCTAAGTTATTTCAAAATCCTTTGATGCATGACAGAGTTATGACCCGGACAAGATTTTCAAACTGTTAACCTTTGACCTCTAAGTGTGACATTGACCTTGAAGCTGGGGGTCAAGATCTTGCGCATGACACGTCTTATTATGTTAACATATGTGTCAGATGATTTTAAAATCCCTTGATGCATGAAAGAGTTATGGACCGGACAAGATTTTCTAACTGCTGACCTTTGACCTCTAAGTGTGACCTTAACCTTGGAGCTAGGGGTCTAGGTCTTGTGCATGACACACCATCTCATCTTGCTTAACATTCATGCCAAGTTATTTCTAAATCCCTTGATGCATGACAGAATTATGGACTGAACAAGATTTTCTAACTGCTGACCTTTGACCTCTGTGTGTGACCTTGACATTGGAGCTAGGGGTCTAGGTCTTGCGCATAACACACCGTCTCATCATGCTTAACATTTGTGAGAAGTTATTTCAAAATCCCTTGATGCATGACAGAGTTATAGACAGAACACATGCACGCACGCACGGATGTACGGATTGGCAGGGGTAACACTATATGCCCCTTGCAATTATCATGGCGGGGGCTTAATAATTTGGCATAAATGTGAAGCACAGTAAGACGATGTGTCATGCGCAAAACCCAGGTCTATTGCACAAAGGTCAAGGTCACACTTAGACTTTAAAGGTCATATTTCATGATAGTGCATTGATAGGCTTGTTTGGTCCATATCTTCTTCATTGGTGGATTGATTTCAAAATAATTAGGCATAAATGTGTGGCACAGTAAGACTGTGTGTCATGCACAAGACCCAGGTCTGTAGCACCAAGGTTAAAGTCACACTTAGACTTTAAAGTCATATTTCATGATAGTGCATTGAGAGGCTTGTCCTGGTCTTTGTCCAGACCATAACTGTCGTTCATGGATGGATTTTAAGATAAATTAGCATAAATGTGAATCACAGTAATACGGTGTGTCATGCGCAAGATCTAGGTCTGTAGCTCAAAGGTCAAGGTCATACTCAGACTTTAAAGGTCATGTTTCTTGAAAGTGCATTGATTCAGAAATTTTTTTAGCTTGTTGTCATGATCTTTTGTTGTATTATTTTAAAACTAGTTTAATATGTAGTACATAGACATGTCATCGGGCAACACCAGGTCTTACTCCAAGTCAGGCCACACTTAACTTTAAAGTCATAATTTAGATAGTGCATGTTCACATATTGTCCATTGGGATGTTTAAAGTTACTAGCATAAATGTAGCAGCAGTAGCATGGCGTGCGCAAGATCGTCTGTAGCAAGGTCAATACAGTTAGACTTAAGGTCAATTCTTGTGATGCCATAATTCGTCCATGCCTTAGCAATTTATTACTTCACATCAAGCGACGAATAGTCCGAGCTTTTTGTACTCATCTAGTACAGCGTCGCGTATATGTTTAAGGTTTTGCATGCAAGTGTGTTTGTATATCTCTACAACACTGAATAGTTATTAGTGATAACTTCACACATGTTCTGTTGGTCAATAATGAGGTTCACTGACCATGTCACATAACTTGGTATATTTTGACTGAATTATACCCCTTTTAGGACTTAGAAATCCAAGGTTAAGGTTTTGCATGCAAATTTTGCATTCAATATCTATCTCCAAAACCACTAAAGATATTGACTTGAAACTTCACACATGTGTTCGGGGTCAAAAAGTAGGCTCATTTGCCAAGACACATAACTCTATCTTACATTTTGACTGAATTATCCCCCTTTTGGACTTAGGAAATCTTAGGTTAAGGTTTTGCATGCAAATTTTGCATTCAATGTCTAACTCCAAAACCCCTAAAGATATTCATTTGAAATTTCACACGTGTTTGGAGTCGAAGAGTAAGCTCATTTGGCAAGACCCATTACTCTTTCATTTATTTTGACTGAATTATCCCCCTTTCAGACTTAGAAAAAAATCGGCTTTAAATTTTAGTTTTTGTGTAAAAGTTGCATCTCCACAACAGGTAAAGGTATTCAATTGAAACTTCACACATGTGTTAGGGGTCAAATGTTAGTTCACTCAGTAAAACTTATAACTCTATCATGTATTTTGACTGAATTATATCCCCTTCTTTAACTTAGTGCTTGTATTATACAATCAAGCACTTAGAATAGTTGAGCGTGCTGTCCCTCCGACAGCTCTTGTTCAAAGCGCCATAGGGGGCATGTGATATCATACAGTGACAGCTCTTGTAATTTTCATATTTCTTTTAAGGATCACAGAGCACTTGGTATGGAGAATTGGATATATTAACAGGAAACCCTATAAAGGGAGATTCCGTCTCGGTGTCTTTTGACCAAGAAACAGAAGATGGTGACATAGATATGCATGGAACAAGTAAAGATGTTACAGAACAGTTTGAATGTGAAGATGTATCAGAGGAAGGAGATCAGGGTGAAAGTCCAGGAGATGGAACAAATGTTGAAGTCAAGTATTCTGGACTTAGACTTAGACCAGCACTCAATCAGGTGATAGCTCAGGCTGTTGTATTTGCTTTTACAGAATACAATAGACATAAAACTAAGGGAAAATGTATACCGTCAATATTAATTGACAAGTCAGGATTTCAGTATGTGATATACAACCCAGTTGATGACATACTGCTTGTTTCTAATTACATGATGTTTGGAAGCAAAGATGACTTTGATCCTGCCACTGGTTTCAGGCCCTTTGTTGTTCTGTGGATGATTTTAAACCACAGAGTATTCTTTTTAAAAAATCCAAATTTTAAGAAGCCATGTGTTAGAAGTGGTTTTCATAAGCAAATATCTGAATTGGAGCCGTTCAAAAACTTATCCGGTTACTCGAAAAATATAATGAATTCCGATTACTATGATTTTCCAAATGACACTCCAAACACAATTGGTTCTGAAGGACTGTACTGGTTCCTCAATAGAAAGAGCTTAATATAAAATTGTATCAGATCTTCAAGACCAATCGCGGCAATCGTGTTAATCATAGAAAAGTTTTGAACGGTTCACACTACCACCCTTTGAAATCACTGTTTTATCGTAGCCTAATCGTGTTAAACCTATCAGATCTTAACAGATGTTCAGATCAATCATGGCAGTCCTGTTAATTCAAAATGTAAGGTCACTCACAAAGACCCATAGCTCTATCATACATTTTGACTGAATTATCCCCCTTTTGGATTAAAAGCAACTTGTTCACACTTGGCAGATTTGATAAAAATAATATTTTTTGTTTCAAAGTACAACATGTACATGTATGAATGAAATATGTCAGTCATGTAAATTTACTTGAAAGTCGACTGTTGACAACTTTCCTGTGTCCAGATATACAGGCATGACCAGGATTTTTTTGCAAAATTCTTTCCTAGAAAATAAAACGTGACGTTTGTTTTATTAGCTCGACTATTCAAAGAATACCGTATTTCAGTGTGTATAGGTCGCACTTTTTCTACCCATTCTGCTGCCTGAAAAAGTTCCTGCGACCTATACGACAGAACATTGCCACCAGTTTTTTTTTTCGGGCCAATTTTCTGACCGTAGCTCTAGCAAAATTACGTGCATCTGTTACGAACGAACAAAATGGATAAAAAATATCAATATCGGCGGCTTTTCAACCGATAGCGGTTACTTTCAATAAAATATATCGTAAATAACCCATACAGACTATTAAAATTACGAATGACTTTAATTCAAAGATGTTTTTGCAGACTGAATCACGTTTGTTTCTACTTTCGTTTTACTGGACGCCATTGACATGTACTCCGGGTTGGATAAATTCTGGACAGATCCGTCCTCCATTCCAAACATTGTTTATACTAAGTCTTAGCGTATTAAAAAACTTGAAAGATAATTTTTTACTTTTAATTTTTAAATAAAAGAAAAAAATCCAAAAAGAGATATTTTGTTAATCTTTTTTCTCAGAATCAAAAGAACGCGGTTAATTACATGACACGGAAAGGTGTTATAATTGCTGTGCAAACAATTCACACTTAAACTTGCATGATAACAGAATGTAAACGCAAACCGTCTGCTGCCAATTAGTGTCAAAAAGCCGCTTTTCTTTGAGATAATCTGTTACCGATACTACTGTTGGTACGAAACGGTTGGGAACGAAAACAACACTGTCCGATTTCCACCAATCAGGTTCTGATAATAATTCAGTTCGCGGCATCAATATGGCCGCCGCCATAACTTTTTTGCCGGTAAATATTAAATATTGCTGGGGAAAAAATCCGAAATTTAACTGCGACTAATACGCTAGAAGTTCAATTTTCCGACCATTTCCAGAGCAAAAATTAGATGCGGACTATACATTACCGCGACCAATACACACCAAAATACGGTAGGGAGAGCTATTGTACTCACCTGGGCGTCAGCGTCACAATTTGGTTAAGTTTTTGCGTGTAAGCTGGTACCTCCAAAACTACTGAAGGGAATTGATTGAAACTTCTTGGTGATTGTCTAACATGATGGGCACAGGTCCCATAACTATGATTTGCTTGTTTACAGAGTTATGCCCCTTTTTGACATAGAAATTCTTTGTTAGTTTTTGCGTGCAAGTTGGTGTCTCCAAAACTCCTGACGGGAATGGATTGAAACTTCACACACTTGTTCTCTGTGATTATCTAACATGATGGGCTTTGGTCCCATAACTCAGTCCACTCATTTAAATGTAAAGTAACCCATAAGACATTCAGTGGCTATAAATCTGAAAAAGGAAAGACTATGTGTGCAAATTCACCCCACGCAGTCGACCGATTTGAAAGCGCAGCAAAAGAGAAACAAGAGCCAATAAACATGTTTCAAGCATTATCATTTTGAAATCTTAAATATCTATATAATGTTCTTGAAATCAGCTTTTAAAGACTAATAGTCTATATAAGTTTAAATGAGCGCACGAATATAGAAATTAAGTGCCCGTTATAATCATGTGACATTTTCACGCTTCGTTTATACTCACCATCTAGTGGTTCTCTACCAAGTTTGTTAAAATTATCCCCCTAGGGTCAAATATGGTCCCTGATTTTGACCTAGTGACCCACTTTCACATTTCTGTAGCTACAACCTTCAAATTTGGACTACATGCATAGTTTTGTGCACTGAAAATAACTTCGACCTTGACATTGACCTAGTGACCTACTTTTCCCAATCTTAGAGAAACTTGGTCAGAATGTTACCCTTAATAAAATCTTGGGTGTGATCGATAATAACTAGGTCACCAGGTCAAATCAAAGGAAAAGCTTGTTACTCTAGAGACCACAGTTTAAGTTTGAAACTTGTGAGAATTGGTCACAGTGTTTGTCTTGATGACCTCAAGGTCAAGTTTGAATCTGGGTCACGTGGGGTGAAAAACTACGTCACCTGATCAAATATAAGAAAAGCTTGTTAACATGCTGGAGGCCACATTTATGACCATATTTTCATGAAACTAGGTCAGAATATTATTCTTGATGATCTTCAGGTCAAGTTCGAATCTGTGTCATGTGGGGTCAAAAACAAGGTCCTCAGGTCAAATCAAAGGAAAAGCTTGTTAACACTCTACACCACAGTTTAAGTTTGAAAATCCTGAGAATTGGTCAGAATGGTTGTCTTTATGACTTCCAAATCAAGTTTAAATCAGGGTCATGTGGGATCAAAAACTAGGTCACCAGGTCAGATATTTAGAAAAGCTTGTTAACAATCTAGAGGCCTGGTTTATGACCATAGCTTCATGAAACTTGGGCAGAATGTTAATCTTGATGATCTTTAGTCCAAGTTTAAATCTGGATGAGGAGTGGTCAAAGCTAGGTCACCAGGTCAAGTCAAAGGTAAATCTTTTGTACATTCTATAGAGACCACTGTTTAAGTTTGAATCTTGCGAGCTTTTGTCAGAATGTTTGTCTTGATGACATCTAAGTCAGGCTTTAATATGGGTCATGTAGGGGTCAAAAACTATGTTACCAAGTGAATTTAAAGGAAAAACTGCATTTCTGACTATATCTTCATGAGACTAGGTCAAAATGTTCAGTAGTTTACCCTAGTTTTTCGTTTCTGAAGCCGTGAATTTTGTTAAAGCAAACAACTGAACTCGGGTGAGTGATATAGGGCCATTATGGCCCTCTTGTATAAACATGTACATCTTCACTGTTAGATGCTTTTAGTTGTCATCATGGGTTAAAAATGTTCACAAGCATATTATACATGTATATATATATATATATTTTTTTATAAGTTTTATGTAAATTACAGCTTATGAAAAATTTGACATACCATGCACCAGTTTCATCTAAATGAAGCAGTATAGAATCAAAATTAGTCTTGTTTATAGACACTTGACACAAAGTTTCACTTGCTTGTTTATGAATGAAATGATTCTTTTTTTATATCATGTTAAGTTTTAGCATCGAAATTTGTAAATTATTTGTTTCAAATCTTAAATTATTTAGCGTTTTTTGCGTGATTTGTTAGTGCTCAAGTACATGTATTATTATTTTCTATTTCTGTTAATGAAGTAAATTATCAGTTTTATTTGTGACGAAATTATCTCTATCTATCTATATGTACTGCTTCACGCCTCTTCAGAGTATTATGGGCAGGGTTCATGCCGAGTGTTAGTAAGGTAAAAGTAAAACTGGAAGAAGACTTCCAGGCATAGTAAGACTATGAGACATAGTATGGTTGTTAAAATGTTAAAAATAGTAGTAGAATAAAAGAAGGTAAAAAACAACTGCTGTTTTTAATACTGGAACAGGGCCACTGCCTGCTTGAAGGATTCAAGATCCGGCAGTGTCGCAATATGCGGTGGTAACCTGTTCCACAGGACTGTGGTGTGAGGAAAGAATGAAAATTAAAAGAAGTCCGAGTTGACGTGAATTTGGCGGAGACTGAGGAGGTGCATTTGTCTGGTTAACCTGTTGTACTATGTAAATTGGGCAATGTTCCCTTCTGTAAATTTGCCATCATTTTCCACTGAAAAATCATTTGAAAACAGTGGGTATTGGAACAAGCCTCTTTGAGTGGAAACTGATGGAAAACATTAAAAAAAATAAGGATGGAAAGGCCAGTCAAAATTTTTCACCTTTTTCCATCAAATGCCAGTATCAGTGGAGTATTGGAACATTTTTCACTATTTGCCATTAAAGTTTTTCACTGTTTGCCACTGTCACATATTGATGTAAAAACTGCCATTGTTTTCCATTGAATGCCACTATCAGTGGAGTATTGGAATGTATTTCACCAATTGCCACTAAAATTTTCCACTATTTGCCACCATAACTGTTGTGGCAATCAGTGTAAAATATGCCACTGTTTTTCTCTAAATGCCACTGTTTGCCATAGATTTATCTCCACCAATCAGCATGGAGAATGCCACTGTTTTCCACCATTTGCCGTCAAGTCCATGAGGTGTATACCATCACTGCATGTGTTTGAAACATGATATGAAATAAATAATGAAAGAAAGGAATATATATAATCATTAGAGCAGCTTATGTATTTTTTACTTTTTAAACTGTCAATTAATTCACATCATTTTCATGTTATTATTAAAGCACTTAATTCAACTTTGCTCATTAGACTTAAACATTCTTGAAGTGAATATGCTTAGATAAAAGAAAATTGTTTTGTATTAAAGGTAGAAATTTACTAGAACTGTTAAGTAATAAGATGTTACAAGAACATTCCTTACAATTAACACTGTTCAGTGGGTTTTGTGCTGGATTAAATTACCTGCAGAATACTTACAAAAGTTTACACATCAATAGGGTTTCTCTGTGAGCACCATTCATTCTGCAGTGTGTAAATCACTGAAGCCTGAAAATGTCTCAGGCCTCATAATTTTATCCATGTGTGTTTTGGCATATATCAGGTACTGCATATACACACCTGATACTTTATCTGAAAAGTAATTATGATAAAAGAATTTAAACCTTTTTATGTTTATTATTGATTCAGTTTGTGTATAAACTGACAAGAGATGAATAACTGAAGAATAAATGGTCATTTGAAAAGATTGAGTCAGCATTTAATTTACTCAAGTTTATTCTGAAGCTTCCTGAATGTTATAAAACATGTTTAAATAGAAAATAAGTAAATAGATGTACTTACCTAGTGTCCATTTAAAAGTTATTTTAGCAGCATAAACTGTTTAAATTCCAGCTGCATGTGTAAAGGAATATCTCCAACAAAGAAGTTCCTGTTTACTTTTAAACTTTTGATATTCTTGAGCAGCTTTCTATTTTGCTATCTATTGTTGAAGGAATCTCCACTAGAATGTTTTAACAAATACTTATATCTACTAAAAAGAGAATATGTTTGATGTATTTAAAAGGCCTTTGAAATAAAACAGGACTGTTGAGATTACTTTGTGTGTTTTGGCTGTACTACATATCTTCACACTGGCCATAGCTTTATCAGATCAAGTGGTTCCAACGTTGTTAAAGCGATGAATTTTATGCCGATCAGATGGAGAAATATGGCCAATACTACAAAATTCCGGTATTGTAAGTATGATTTAAAGGAATTAAATAACGAATCAAATGAAACCGATGGGTACACCTGGAGTGCAAATGTGTCTATGTTTTAGCACATGTGTCTATTTAGATGAGATTTGTGCCGTTTATTCAAACACTTCTGTACAGTCCGGCAGTGAAAGAAGAGTTTTGACAGTTTTTGACAATATCGCCTCAAATATAGTGTTTATCGGGAGCAAGTAACTGTTTAAACACTTTTTTATGTAAAGGGCTACCTCTTAAAACAAAGCGTGTGTATTTTCATTGGAAATATTCAGGGTTGGTACTGAACAATCGGTCGAAAACCTAATGCAACGCCGTTTTGAGTGGGTCACTATGCAACGCAATCAAGTGGATACCGTTCTTTATCTTACTTACGAAGTCTTATTCGTCTTAAAAAACAGTCATTAAAGCCTAACAATGAATAAATTTGGAGAGTTTTATATCATTATAATGATCCCGCCATTTCTATATTTTGTACTAAATATATATATAATACATTTTCATGCTCGTTTAACATTTAACATATTTTGCGGACATTGACAAAAACATCAACACAAAAACATAAAGCAAGGGAGAACATCGAACAATATCATTAAGTCAATAATAGGATTAGTTCGTTAAAACAAGAACCAGTTCAAGGACATTTATCTCCTCCAATGGTACTGAACAGCATGCCAAAAGCGGGTTGACTCTTTTTGAGGACTGTTCAAAAATGAATGCATCTGAGCATATAAAAATGTATCCTTGATAGATTTCAATGAAAATCTTAGTTGGTCCTATCGAAGTATTCGCCTCCAACAGAATTTCAGTCTTCTAATCCAACGTTTAAGCCTTTTTCGTAGTATTTTCTAGGTATACTATGAAGACGCTGGAATATTGCAGAACCAAGGTGTTTGTACTGCACAAAGTTTCGACCAGAAAGTTATTTTTGAACCTTGGGAACAAAAAGAAGTCACACGGGGCAAGGTCAGACGAATAAGTAGGGTGATGGAGGGAGCACAACAACCTTTTCCTGCTTCAGAAAGTCTTGTACAATAGACTCCTTGTGTGATGAGGCATTTTTATGTAGCAATCTGACATTGGCCAAACCAGTTGCGGGTCTTCACGTTTTGAAATATTTCTTCAATTTTCGAAGAACTTGTTAAACTTCGAATTTACGGATTTGCCTTTATGTACAGCAACCTGAATAGCAGGACCCTGAGTTGTGAAGTATATGGCATACATTACCTTCTTGACACTTATTTTTGTTTATAGTGTGAATATACAACAGAGACGGATAAAGACGATTTACACAATGAATACCCATAATAGCCGTTGCGAAACGAATATTAAGTTCCCCTATGCATGTTATACTTTAACTTCCTCTTTAAATGTTCCTTGTAAATAAGAGAACAGATAAGCACGAATACCTAAAATTACCTTATACAACTTGACAAACGAGACTACTAGTAGGCATTTAAGGGACAGACCTAAAGAGAGTGCGTCAACAAATAAAAACAAAAATTTAAGAGAAATTATTGGTATATTTAAGAAGGCATTGAAAGTTAGTTGCTGACAGACTATATGTTATAGAAACAAATGAGAATTTGGTGATATTACTTTTTTCCAGTCAAAATTAAAAACGCGTTTGTAACGGGGTATGTTTAGGACATGCAATTATTTTCCTTAGGATTAAATTATCTTGAGCAATCAACATCTTATCACGTGCGCACGACATCTTATCTTGAGCGATCGACATCTTATCTCGAGCGATCAACATATTATATCGAGCGATCAACATTATTATCTCTTATCTTGAGCGATCAACATTATTATATCGAGCGATCAACATCTTATCTTGAGCGATCAACATCTTACCTCAAGCGATCAACATCTTATTTCGTGCGCATGACATCTTATCTCGAGCGATTAACATATAATCTTGAGTGATCAACATATTATCTTGAGCGATCAACATCTTATCTCGAGCAATCAACATCTTATCTCGTGCGCACGACATCTTATCTTGAGCGATCAACATATTATCTCAAGCGATCAACATCTTATCTCGAGCGATCAACATCTTATCTCGTGTGCACGACATCTTATCTTGAGCGATCAACATATTATCTCGAGCGATCAACATCTTATCTCGAGCGATCAACATCTTATCTCGTGCGCACGACATCTTATCTCGAGCGATCAACATATCATCTTGAGCGATCAACATATTATCTTGAGCGATTAACATCTTATCTCGAGCGATCAACGTATTATCTTGAGCAATCAACATCTTATCTCGAGCAATCAACATACTATCTTGAGCGATCAACATATTATCTTGAGCGATCAACATATCTCGAGCGATCAACATCTTATTTCGTGCGCACGACATCTTATCTTGAGCGATCAACATATTATCTTGAGCAATCAACATATTATCTCGAGCGATCAACATCTTTTCTCAGTCATCTTATCAATATATATTAAGGACCTTTCTGTGAATTCAGATCATTAGTAAAAACATACGGCTGCCACCGTTTTTGATTTTGTTTGGATTATACTTATAACCGTTTCACATGTTTGCAGGGTAAGAAATTTAAATACGCAAACTGATAAAAAGGCAGCAAAAATCAGTGATGATGCAAAGAAATAAATTTAAGTCCTTGACAAAAGAAGAATTAGTATGTAGGCCTCGCCCATATATTAAAGAATTTCCTTGTTTTCCCTTCATTCATGCATGCAATTTTTCTGCGCGAATTTATCAGTCGAACTGAAATTTCTTGCTATTCTAACATGCAGTATGCATCATTGGTTATATTCATTTGGCTTTTGAAGATAGGATGACTAATGATATGCATTGCTCTCCCAAATGATGTGATCAACTTGTACATGTTCTTGTGGGAAGTTTAAATAACAGCGGAGTAGGCGGGACCCTAATTAACAACTTGTCCGTATGTTTTACTGATGACCTAAATCAACACACAAAGGGCCTTAATATATATAAATAAGATGTTGTGCGCTCGAGATAAGATGTTGATCGCACAATATAAGATGTTGATCGCTCAAGATATATGTTGATCGCTCGAGATAAGATGCTGATTGCTCAAGATAATATGTTGATCGCTCAAGATAATATGTTGATCGCTCGAGATAAAATGTTAATCACTCAAGATAAGATGTCGTGCCCACAAAATAAGATGTTGATCGCTCGAGATAAGATGTTGATCACTCAAGATAATATGTAAATCGCTTGAGATAAAATGTTAATCACTCAAGATAAGATGTTGTGCGCACGAGATAAGATGTTGATCGCTTGAGATAAGATGTCGTGCGCACGAGATAAGATATTGATCGCTCAAGATAAGATGTCGTGCGCACGATATAAGATGTCGTGTGCACGAGATAAGATATTGATCGCTTAAGATAAAATATGCGTACAAGATAATTTAATCTTAAAAAAAATAACATATGTCCTAAACATACCACCGTAGTATCGAAAGTAAACAGCTTTAAAACGTTCCGCGTTTCTTTAGCTTTGCGATATGATAAACCCTTGCTAAATTTCTATAATTGACTAGTTCATCTTCCAATTTGGACTGTACCGTTAACTGTTAAAAGGGGTGCTTACCAAAAGGGATACTGCCTGAATAGCGAACAGTGCAGATTATGCACTTTGCATTTACACCAAGAGTTTAACCTGGAAATATAAGTTCGTATATATATACGAACTAAATCACAATATACCAGACCAATTACGGCAAGGGCCTAGCAGTACAAACGTACACGCACATTCCACAACAAGTCCATTAACCCAATAAGATCAGTTTTGATGCTGCTTTATATACGATCCCGAATTGTACTACACATTCGTACCAGTTCAACATTTGCATATATATAAATTCTCTCTACTATATAATAATTTATAATGCGGACTTGTATCCTAGCGGATCTCATGTATGGTAAAGTCAACTGTTCTGGATATAATTATATACCTTAATGCTAACTATCTCTATATATTCAATGTATCCTTGAAATCAAGTTAACTTTCAGAGACAGAAAATATAGCTTCTCTTGTCCCAATCAGTTAAAAAGACTAAAATATCACTACTGATTTGTGAGACATGAAAACAGAGATTTGAGTATATATATGCAAATGTTGAACCAGTACGAATGTGTAGTACAATTCGGGCTCTTATATAAACAGCATCGAAACTAATCTTATTGGGTTAGTGGACTTGCTGTGGCATGTGCAAATGTTGAACCAGTACGAAAGTGTAGTACAATTCGGGCTCGTATATAAAGCAGCATCGAAACTAATCTTATTGGGTTAATGGACTTGCTGTGGCATGTGCGTGATCGTTTGTACTGCTAGGCGCTTTGCCGTAATTGGTCTAGTATATTGTAGTGGTGATTTAGTTTGTATAAATTCTCTCTACTATATATATATATATATGTAAACGTTTTGGACCCCCATTATTGAGGTTCATATGTGGTATATCATAAATACATCAATGGAATTAGGTTATGTACCAAAAGAGTTTAAAAGTGCTAGGATAAGACCCCTGCTTAAGAAACCAGGACTTGAACCAAACATTTTCAAAAACTACAGGCCTGTGTCCAACCTCCCTTACATTTCAAAAATCTTAGAAAGGTAGTAGATGCGCGTCTTGAGCTGCACTTGAGTGAAAATAAGCTACATGAGGGACTGCAGTCTGCTTACAGAAAGTTTCATTCAAATGAGTCGGCTTTGATAAAGGTACAGAATGACATCCTCACATCTAGCTATCAGAATTCTGTTACAGTCCTGGTAACTCTACGGTTAGACTACTGTAATGCCTTGTTAAGTGATATCCCAAACAGCACACTTAACAAGTTGCAATATGTCCGGAACATGGCAGCTCGCATCATCACTAAGACGCCCCGTCGCATTCATATAACACCGGTTCTGAAGGAGCTCCATTGGTTGCCAGTGAAAAACAGGGTGCAGTACAAGGTTCTGACCCACACCCTTAAGGCTTTACAAAATCAGTCCCCTGCCTATATTAGGGATATGGTAGAAGTGTATAAAACGGCCAGAAACCTAAGATCACAAGACACGCTGTCACTGGTTATGCAAAAAACTAAAACCACGATGTATGGCAATCGCAGCTTTTCGTGCACTGCTCCAAAGCTTTGGATCTTCCTTCCCGTAAAGATCAGGGAAGCTGACACGCTAGCTTTCAAAAGCCTGCTAAAAATCTACTTCTTTGTACAATATTTTGTTAACTGACCGATACATTGATGCCTTTTTCTTCTTCATAAAACAGCGTAGAACAGTATTTTATCCTAGGGTCACTTAAATACTTTTAAATATGTATGTATGTTTATCTTGTTTAATCTATACGTTTTACATTCATGACTTTTGTTAATGTGGAATGCATTATTTTTTGTATGCGTATTTGTTTGTATTTTTGCAATTTATTCTGTAAAGCACTTTTGAACGTGTACATGTGCCTGAAAAGAGTGCTATATAAATGTGGTATAATAATAATGATAATAGTAATAATATAATATAAGGGAGAACATTTAAGTGTTCAAGTCTATTTATAAGCAATATTTGGGGGAATATACTTTGTCAATATTTCTGTATAAGTAGTTTTTGAGTTATCTACCTTTCATCTTTGGTTAGTGCAATTCAGATTTTATTCTTAGTCAGACGTGTTCATTGTTATCTGACATGTTTAGTTTGTACCGCATTTTGCATAACATTTTGCACAATATTGATTTGTGACTATTTCATTATTTCACTTTGTTTTATCCACATGCATATTATATGCCATGGATTTATATAAATAAATCTGAAACATCTGAAATCAGAAGCTATACTTTCTCTCACTGAAAGCTAACTGGATCCCGAGATAGAGATAGTTTGCATTAAGGGATATAATTATATTCAGAACAGTTGACTTTCCCACACGTGAGATCCGCTAGGATACAAGTTTGCATTATGAATTATCATATATATAATAATTATTTTAAGAATAGTGTGTGCGGGCTGGAGACGATCATAAGTTCGCATTTCTTTCGATGCAAGTTTAGTAAAATATGTAGTCACTCGACAATCACAGATCAAACTTGATATCAATCTATAATCGTATCGTAATCACATGAATTTCAATTCGCTTCATGTTTAGAGATAGTCCCTAGAGTATATCAAAAGTCAGGTTCGGATTCGGTATCAGAGATTAATTCGCAAATGTCTTTTAGGTATAATACGATACGGGAAAATTAGGCCTAAAAACTTTGTTTCCGGTAACATGCTCAAAGAAATTAGGGTAGGTAGGTAGGTCAGAATTATTTTTTTTTTTGGATTTTTTTATTAAGGGAGAATTTTCGGAAATTATTTTTGTGATAAAAAATGAATACAAATAAGGGGTTTATGCCTTTAGAGCATCCGTAAGTTGATTTCTAACATAACAGGCCATGTTTAAAGCATAAAAAAGTTTTGCAACTTTTTGTCAAAAAATATTCTCCAAGCTAGGCCATAAAAGCATTTAGTGTCGGGCCAAAAATTTAGGGTAGGTCGGGATACCAGAAACAAACAATTTTTTTACGCCTTACGGATCTAACTAATGTGAACAAACTTCCCAGCAAAAAAAGGTAGTGACTGGACATGAAAGAAACATAATTATCTAATTAGCAAAATGGCAAATTTTTTCTGGAGCAATTCATAGTGCATATGATCATTGTTTATTAGCTGGCCAATTTTACAGCTCCATATATTAATCATGACCAGTTAAAATTGATACAGACAATATAACTGATTCGTAAAGTGAATCATGCCATCTATACATTACTGTTACTTGAGTTTCTACAACACGGCCATAAAATGGACATGCTTTATTTGTTTATTTCAAACCCAGGAGACCATACAATCTCAAATAGATTTGGAATGTGCTAGTTGAAAGAAAGTCCAAAGCCGTATTATTACAATATGTTTACAGAAAATTGCTTAAATATCATGGCATACTGTACAAAATATAAGTTTCATGAAATAAAGTCCTAGCTAACATGTATAGAAAAAAAAGATAGCGCTACGCTGCTGAAGCCTAACATGATAAGCACACGTGCACCAGACAATGCAAGGAGAATGAAAAGTGCTAGAAAAGTCCAGCTACAGAAAATCAAAGGCTAAATGCACAATGAATTTTCAACATAATGATGATTCTTCTATATCCAAATTTTGCTACAATATACAATCTGATTATGCATTGGTTTATGACCAAACCATTGATGTTAACTAGATGGCGGCAGGAAAACATGTTTGCGGATAAAATACTCCAGAATCAATGTTACTGCAAGCAATACCCGCACGACTAAGCCATCAAAAATATATTACGGGGTTACTTTCCTTGGTAATTCTTAAAACATGTATGCATAGGAAGCATCAAGCACAGACAAAACAGTCAATGTCATATAGCGAAACCAAAATGAATATGACATATGCCGTTCAGCTTGGTTCGACCAGACTCTCTTCCGTAGAAATCGGCTGTTACAACAGACACATCTAGACAGTTTAATAGCACTCGTTAACATCAATGTTTTGTTCCTAAACCAATGTATAATCAGGATTGTATATTTTGGAACAAAATAAAATGCTTTAGTTGGTTTAATTATATTTAGCCTTTATCTTCATACATTGCTCAGTAGGGGACTTCCTGATCTGGAAATTATTTATGGGTTTTTCCCTACTTCCCGAACAGGAAACTTGTTACTTATTATAGTAACATGCTTCCCATTCGGGAAGTAAAACCACTATATTTTATGTAGGTTCATTAAAAATGCCCGGTGCATAAGACTATACATGAGATCTCAAAATTGAATACGCCATAGTGAAATTAAAAGACATACCTAGATTTCTACCGTTCAGAATTTTCTTAAATGTCTTAGTATTTTTTTTTTAATTTCACATTGAAGCTGCCCTTTTTCTGAATGAACTGCAAAAAAAGCAGAGTTTCCCGATTTGGAAACCTAACTTCCCAATCAAGAAATTCTCCTTATTTGCGTGGTACATCTTTTTATCATACTAAATGGAATATCAAGCCAGACGAAGTCATAAGAACCAGAAGAAACATTTCAAAGGAAGATCTGAAAAAAACTTGATAAACTACATAAATATGAAAATCACAAACTAGTGTCATATTGCAAAGGCTGTGTCTCCTACATTGAAAACTTTAAAACTATTATACAGAATGCAAAGAAAGTAGATCAAGCAACACAGACCGATACTATTAAACATATTTGTATAGGTACAGTTTTTACCTTAATTGATGCCAAATCGTTTTTTCAGTAATAAATTCACAGTATCTAGTTTGATACAAAGTGATATTGAGAAATACCAAAAGCAGGACAATTTTTGATGCTAGATGTTTTTCAATGTAAAATTCTGATTTTGTTCACGAGGGATACATAATGCTTTTCCAGATCAAGGTGATACCAAATGTATTTTTCAAATTGAAAATATTTGAACAAACTTAAGAAATTCGAAAAAGTAGCTTTAGTAGTATACTGTCATATGCTAGAACCAGAAATATTATTAATTATTAATTAAATTCTGTTCTTTAGGTAACTTATTATACATGATAATATAACTTACAGTATTACAAAACATAGCGATAAAATATGAAAGGGGTTTACTTATAATGACATAGAATAAAGCAGTGACAAGTCCCTATAAGCTCATGGTTTGGTTTCAGAGTATATATTGTTTTGGAATACTAGTTTATGCTTTGATAGGAACAGAGATATTTGACTTTTAAAAAACTTTAATCAAGGGCGACGCCATCGCAAGCTCAACTTTTTCTTCTAAAAATCGAGCTAAAGATTAGAACCAATACTGACAGACAATTAACCTTGTGCTGCTTGATATTGTAAAACATTAAACATAAAGAAAACTGGGGCCATAAGATGCATCTACCTGAAACTGTAAATCTGTTCAAATACAGCACATGCTCTTACAGTATTTTGTGTTTTCACTGTGTAAGATGTGATACCTTCAAGAAAAGATGTAACTATTTTGTTTCTTTCACTTTTATATTTATCAAAATTCAAGTTAATCAAGGATTCTGTGTCTCTATTTATAGCTGATACAGAATTACAATCTCTTAATATGTCTTCCTTTTCTGCACACCCAAATGCAAAGGCGACAAATGCTCTTTCAGGCTGTTTTAAACCTAAAAAGAGAAGTAAACAAAAATATGACTTCAGTCTTAAAAAAATGTTATTTACTATCGAAGTCTACACCAATCCACGTAACTCTGATTTGACTTATGATATAATTATTCTCCTTTTTAACTTAGATTTTTTGTTAAAGTTTATGATAAAGTCAAATATCTCTGCAACTGTCAAAGTTTTTGACTTAAAACTTACAATAGGTATTCACTGTCAAAGTCTACACCAGAAAACAATCCTCATATTTACCAGAGTTAGGCCCCTTTTTAACTTTGATTTTGTAGTGTAGAAATTTTTGATAAAAGTCAGATATCTCTGTTACTATCAAAGATTAAAATAGTTTTTTACTATTAAAGTCTACACCAGGAGAAACAATCCCCATAACACTGATTTGAATTTTGACAGAGTTATGCCCCTTTTTAACTTACTACACTTTTTTTTAAAAAAGTTTTTAATGAAGTCAAATATCTCTGTTACTATCAAAGATTCTGACTTGAAAATTAAAATAGTTGTTTACTATCAAAGTCTTCACTAGGAGAAAAATCCTCATAACTATGATTTGAATTTTACTATTAAAATTTGTACTTGCAAAGCTCTAATTCAGAGTCAAGCACTGGCAAAAGTTGAGCATTATGTAGTAACACATACAAGAGATCTTAAAAAGATATAGTTGGGATTTTCTAAGACTACAAAAATGGCCGTAATTCTGACAAAATGCTGATTAGAGTTATGGTTCTTGAACTATATAGTCCCGAATGATCGATGATAAACAAGTGTGCAAAGTTTCAAAACTGTAAAAACTGTAGCTTTTATAGTTTTTTTTACCTAAACAAAAAAATTAACCAAGAAACTAAAATTGTCCAAGTACAGTAAAGGGCAATTATTTTATCAAAATGCCTCATAGATGTTTTTTTTTTTTTTTTTTTTTTTTTAAATCAGACGACCTATAAGGAGAAAGAAATACATTTACGTCAGAAACTATGCTGGAGTCACACAAGACAAAATCTTGGAATGTGTCTAAAGTAAATATTCAAATAACTGACCCACTGCCTTTGAACCCAAACTCATATGAGTCTGTTAGAGTCCTGGGGAACCAGACACATCAAATTACAGGATCACAATTCCCTGAAAACTTGAAATTTGAAATAATTGCTTTTTATAACAAAATAAAAGAATAAATATTCTGAACGCTTTCAGTTTCCTGGTTGTGAAGTAACTAAAAGGCTAGGTTTCCCGATCAGGAAGTTAGGTTTCCAATTGGGGAAACTCTGATTTTATATTCCATACTTTCACCCTTGTTTTAAGCAATTTCTGAAGAAATTGGTCAATTTCACTGTCAAATAAAAAATTCAATAAGACATTTAAAAAATTTTTGAACGGTAGAAATTTAGATATATCATTCAAGTTTAATGTTGCATATTCAATTTGCAAATCTTATGTATATTCTTTTATTTTATGTTTTTCGGTGGTTTATCGAAATATAACGGTGAATTATATCCTGATAATCTCACTGGCCACTCAGTGAAAATTATCAAATCTGATACCCGGATTAATGTCAAAAAGTTTACCGAGCGTACTGAAAGCCGGAAACAATATGACGATGACGTCGTTAAAATGACGTCATCTTTGCGATGCTTCCTGATAAAATTTCCCGCAAATTTCGACATTTTATTGAAATAAACACAACAAAAGTAGAGTTTTAGACATAAAATAAACAGAAAAATTGTTGGTATCGATGTAATATCACGGTAATTTCACTCGTGAACACCAAAAGTTGTTATTTTCACTCGTGGCTGCGCCACTCGTGAAAATATCACTTCTGGTGCCCACTCGGTGAAATTATAACGTGATATTACACCGAAACCAACAATTATCCTCTATATGCACCGGCTATTATTAATGAAATTGGTCTAAAACGTTCGATATTGCTTCCCGAACGGGAAGCATGTTACTATAAAAAGTAACAAGTTTCCCGTTCAGGAAGTAGGGAAAAACCCATAAATGATTTCCCGAACGGGAAGTTTCCCCTACTGTTGCTACCAAATCAACTTTTACCAACAAATTTACCAGATACCAGCACAAAATATTATTTCCTCATGTATGTTTTCTTTACGTTCGGCTAATTTCAATATCTACTAAAACATAAAACAGAACAAAACAATTGTACCACTCTATACTTAACCAAATTTAACACTGTCATATATATGATGCATAAATTAAATGAATGCTCTTTTCGGAATTTTAACACAGTTATAATTGGAGGTATCATCATTACTATAACTATGAAAGAAAACCATTAGGAAATAACACCAATATCAGTTTTTGTGACAATAGCGGTAATAAAATTGATGATCGTCGTTATCACCCCAGTAAACACCTGACGTCGTATCGACGTTGGTTAGACGTTGGATTTTGGTCGCGACGTCGGCGACTCGAATCCAACGTCTAACCAACGTCATATCCACGACGTCTAATAGACGTCAGACTTAGACGTCTAGAAGACGTTGGAATTAGGTTGGATAGAAAGTCTGAAAAATGTTATGAATTATAAAACTTTTAAACTAGTATAATTTTGCTAGTATAGTTTCAAGATATTTACTATTTATTATATAAATTAAATGTTTTCATAAAGGCCTGGACATGCGCTTATAAATAATAGTTCATTCGCACATCAAATATTGTTAATTATATTATAATATCGCATGAGATTGTCTATTTTCGGAAACGGATTTGTTCACGAATTTTAAACTGTTCAAGATAAAAGTGCATTCTATACACATGTATAAATTATTCTACCTAAGGATCTTCTCTTCTCATGTTAATTTATTAGTCATACATCCGCGAGATAAGCCTGCATCGGTTTACACAGTCTTCCTGTAATTTGATATTTGTTGGGATAAGATAGGGCAAGTTTATAAATACTTTACACAAAGGGAGGGATCCGCAAAGTGAGTAACAGATTTTTAAAAATTATACTTATTTTAATAGTTATACAGATTAATGTTCCGTTTTTTTTCACAGTCTGATGCATATTTGTTTGTAAAGCAATTTCAATTAACACCAAACTTTTACATTTTACGAAATTATAGAAGATTTTTCATAGAATTTAAAATATTACATATTTGTTTTGCACTTAGTAATTAAGCTCTTATTAATAGCACTAGTATATTTATATAAATTTTCTATTTTTATGAAATGATAAAACTGACAAATTTTATACATTTCAGATGGAAATATTAACGGAGTTGAAGAATCATGCAAAACTGACGAAACTTGAAAGTTTCAATTATCGGATTACTTTTTGGACTTATTGTATTTGACTTACGTCGTCATAATATAAAATAAAGATGATAAAATACATGTGTTGATCACTTGTTAGACCGCAAATTACGTAGAAAATTTGGTCAGATTTTGGTTGAAAAGTGGTTAGATTTAGGTTGGAAAATGGTCGGTTTGCGACGTCTAGCCAACGTCGGGATCCGACGTCTAAACGGTTTGCAAATCCAACCAAAATCCAACGTTAATCCGACGTCGGGGTCCGACGTCTATACGACGTCTAACCGACGTCAAATGCCTACTGGGACCCTCCAATATTATCATAATGCGGTTTTCAGCAAATTATAGAGCAGTTTATTGAAAACAAAATGCCATAAGAATGATAAAAATCGGAAGGTTCAAAGTAAAATATAATCATTTGAGTGAGGTGTACTCAGGTATACTGGACCATTTTATGTCCAAATATTGAGATTGTAATATGCAATTCCTTGATTCTACTATTCAACAACTAGAACTGTAGTTCAATTTTCAGTTTAAATAGTTAAAACAAATCATCATCTTTACATAAACATTTGAAAACTAAAATAAAAAAAAAATTGATGACAGTATCAAATGGAATGTGTATCTTTTAAATCGAAAAATGATAAGTTGAGTACAATAAGCCTCCGCAGTAGTCTGCAATTTTGTCAGGTGTGATGTTCGTCGTTAAAAAAAACCTTGTTTTTAAGTTGATACTAATTTCTTCATTCTCGATTGCGAAACAAGTTCTAACAACTCAAATTAATCGCTCTCGAGACTCATTCCAGATGGAGTCAACCTTGAGCTTAGATGTTTTAGTTGTTGTAAATGAAAAAACGCAATAAGTAGTTAAAAAAACTCAAACTCATCACAAATTGCTTTACCTCGTAAAAAAACGATAGAATTTTGTGATTTTCTGAGTTATTCTATTATTCTGAGACCCTGGATGCCCAATACAAACCTAACTTATGATTATATTTGCTATGGTCCGGTATACCTGAGTACACCTCACTCAAATGATTATATTTTTACCATGAATTTACCGAGTTTTATCATGCATATGGCATTTTGTTTTTAATAAATTGCTCTATAATGTGCTGAAATCCGCATTCAAAATAACCACCGGTTACGGAACTACACATGGAGTATCATTATTTATTGGACGCTCCTCGTAATCGTCTTGATCACCAGTCGTCTTCATCAACATCGTCCTTTTCTGCATGTTAAGCAAAATCCTTCGTATACTCACAAAATTGTCACTACAAAAAACTTACATTAAGGCTTCCATGGTCTCGTTTGATCTACACATTGAGATCACTTGTCATCAAAGAACTGAAGATCTTTTCTTTATTCACTAAGTGTGGCCTAACAAGTGTGACTGCATAAGCTGTGTTACAAATATGTGCTTTTATCCAAAATCATGCAAACTTGGTGATGTGTCAAATCTAGGACATGACATATGCAAAGTCGTCAGCTGACTTAATGTCAAAAAACGCAATTTCTTCTCAAAATGGTAACAAAGAAAGATTGATGTTTGTAGCTACTTATTCTACAAAAAACGGGGGCTTCCCATGAAAAGAATCCAGTTGTGGTATTATTGAATAGCTTATTATTTTTCGACACAAATAACACAGGAATTAGTAATTAACTTAAAACGACAAATTTTGTTCAACAATTTAATTATCTGCAATTCACTTGAATCCTCTCTCCTTTTAGTTCTCTGGCAACGTTTCTGAAAAACAATAGGTCCTCAAACATGTCATGTACATTACTATTGTACACGAAGCGTCGAGTTTTAGTGAAGAAATGAACCGATTTTATATATAAATTGACCACGCCCGTGAAATGCTCGTGCGTGAAAATGATATGGACAGGATTAAAATTTTATAACAGAATAAGCAGAAATTATAGCTTTGCGTGCCTACTTAGAATAACACTGCTTTATTTCACAAGGGATCATAAATTCCTATATTTATACGCACTAATAAACACAAATTGAGTTTATTTTGATTCATTGTAATATGGTGATTTCAATAAATGAGCCGTGCCATGAGAAAACCAACATAGTGGGTTTTCGACCAGCATGGATCCAGACCAGACTGCGCATCCGCGCAGTCTGGTCAGGATCCATGCTGTTCGCTAACAGTTTCTCTAATTCCAATAGGCTTTGAAAGCGAACAGCATGGCTCCTGACCAGCCTGCGTGGATGCGCAGGCTGGTCTGGATCCATGCTGGTCGCAAACCCACTATGTTGGTTTTCTCATGGCACGACTCAAATGGTCTATAATTTTTATCTTAACGGCTAGGTCCATATTTTGAAAAAAAATTCAAACCACACAAAATCATGGAAAGAAAGAATTGTTTTGCATGAAAATTGAACAGCGTAGAAAACATGTACATTACCCTACAAAACAATTGTCAATTTACTGATATCTGAATGAACTGTTGCATATCTTCGTTTTGGTGCATTTGCAAAGACGTCCCAGTGCTGAGAGGCATTTTTTTCAGACTGTTTAAAGTATCCAGTCATATGGGACAGTACAGTAAAACGTATATTGGACAGATAGACAGATGGTAAAGATCTTATTCATTTACCAAATAGTTTTGTTGGTTTGGTGATATATTGCTAAACCTTAAGATATTTTCTGTATTGATAAAAATCTAATGTGGACAAACATGATACTTATCAACAAATATATTCTATGACATGTGAAACACCGTCTGTATAAGAATAATGTATCATTACCATATTTGAAGACCTGTGAGATAATTAATGTTTTACTATCTTTAGCAGCCCAGTTACAGGGCGTTGGAGGTGATATGTGTTGGTGGTTCAGTTAAATACATGCAAACTTTTGAAGATATTTTACCGAGATGATAACTTATTGTTTCAATTTTCATAAGAACAGTCTCTTTGTTGCAGAGACAACTGGTCATACATGTAGAATACGTTGCACCACAAAATTCATTTAAATTTCCCATGGGCAATAGAGATGATTGTATAATGATATTCCTCCATTCGAAAATGAATGAAGTTTTGTACATAGATTGGTGATAATTTAATATCTGTAAGTGAATGTAAAAAGTATACCCTTCCATTTGAAAATTAATGCACTTTAATACATAGATTTGTGATAGATCTGTGATACTTCAATATCTGTAAAATCTGTGAATGTATGTTCACAATAAAATATTTTACCATAAAGCAGACATGATAAAACATTAAAAAGAATAATAATAAGACTATGTTGGTTGATATCATTTAACTATTTTATATCCTAGCATATTCCAATCGGGAAAATGAAAAGTCTTGGGGGAAATAAATAGATACATATTAAACTCAGAAAAGCTTCACATTTAATTAAAAACAATGTTATCTGTAACAACAAAGGCAATGTTGATGATGGTCACTAATGACAAATATCATTTCACTGTACGAGGGGCGTTCAATATGTAATGTTATTCCGTATGTAGTTCCGTAACCGCTGTTTTTTTAGATGCGGTTTTCGGCACATTATAGAGCAATTTATTGGGAACACAATGCTATATAAATTATAAATTATCGACAGGTTCAAAGTAAACATATAATCATTTGAGTGAGGTGTACTCAGGTATACTGGACCATAATTATAATTTAGGTTTGTCCTGGGCATCCAGAGTCTCAGAAAAATAGAATAACTTGTAAAATCACAAAATATCATTTTCTACAAGGTACAGCAATTTGTGGTGAGTTTGCCTTCGTTTTAAACTATTTATTGCATTTTTAATTTTACAACACAACTAAAATATTCTAAACTCGAGGTTGATTCCATCTGGAATGGGTGTTGAGAGCGATTAATCAAAGTTGTAAGAACTAGTTTCGCAATCGAGAATTAAGGTACTAGTATCAACTTAAGATACAAGAATTTTTTAAATGATGATTATCGCGCCTGACAAAATTGCAGAGGCTTATCGTACTCAACTTATCATTTTTCGAGTAAAGATACACACACTCAATTTAATACTGTTTTAAACTTTTTTCATTTTAGTTTTCAAATGTTTTTGTAAATATCATGATTTGTTTCATCTGTTTAAACTGAGCTATAGATCTAGTTGTTGAATAGTAGAATCAAGGAATTGCATATTACAATCTCAATATTTTGGACATAAAATTGTCCAGTATACCCGAGTACACCTCACTCAAATGATTATATTTTTACTTTGAATCTAACGATTTTTATCATTTATGTAGCATTGTGTTTCAAATAAATTGCTTTATAATATTCCATAAACCTGAACTACATACGGAGTAACATTACATATTGAACGCCCCTCGTATATTTCATTGGGGTTAACAAGAAACTAGTGAAAATGAATTAGTGTGATATTAAGACTCCTGTATCGTGTTTGGTTAACTCACATACTGATAATTCTTAATTAGTTTTGAAATTTATACTCAGCATTTATGTAATATATTCATTTTTATCATTTGGACACCAGCTCGATTTTTGTAGCGAATGTCTACAATGGTTTTAAGGTTTAGGAGTATATCACCAAAACACAGAAATATTTTATAAACGAACAACATCGTTACCAATATTTTACCTGACCATTACATGTTCTGCCGTACTGTCCCGTACTGAAAATATTCTGAAAAAGTTGTCCCCCTTTGAAAATGAATGCCATTTGTAAAGAAATAAAAATAAACAATCGTTGAAAACTGTGTTTCACCTGGTTATGTGAAATTTCAACACTCTCACGCTATTACAAATGCATCAAAACAAACATGTGTAACAGTTCCTTGAAAATGGTGAGTTTTTAAAAACACTTGACTGTCAGGAAGTGGGGCCTGTTTAAACAGTTCTTTTTTCGGAATTCAATGCTTATATCAGTATACTGACACTTGTTTTGTAGAGTAATATAAGTAAGGCCAGAGAAAATAAATATTTAGATTCTCATCCGAATTTTGAGAAAAAATGGGGAGGGTGGGCACTTTTTATTTTTTATTTTTTAATTTGGAAATATGGGAGTCTGGAGGTCAATTTGACAAATTATATTTGAAATATCACTGTATTGATATTTTAGTGTATGTTGCTGTGTCTTTGAAATCTTTTATATGTTAAACTCATTTTGAAATACATATGTTTATGGGGAAAAAAATAATTTCATGTGATAAACTTTTATCTTATTTATAATGTGATAGTAAATCATTTTGTCTGAAGGTTGATTGTATCCTGTAGATCTACAAATAATTAAATCTACAACAATGGCAAATCAATATTTGTCTGTTCAGTGTTTGCAAATTCAAAATATTTAGTTTTGTCAAAGTACAACAACGACCTGTAAAGAACAATCAATCTGTCATCCTGCTGAGCATGTGCTAAAAGCTATATATACCCCTGTAACCGATAATGATGCTATTGACTTTTGAGCTTAAAGTATAAAATACGAGGAATCTAGTAGTTTTACACCAGATTTTTTTTTAGATGTTTCTTAATTAGATGCACTTGCATACATAACATATTTTTATCCTATTTCCAGATCTATGAAACAAATAGCCAGTTAGTTCAGTATTCTTTGCACGTGAAAATGGCATGTCAGGCTTCCCCACGAAGGCAAATGTTCCTGTAAAACACAATTGACATATTGAAATCCAGACAACAGATACTTATTTATAATCAATAAAAATCAATAACAATCAAATCAGGATAAGAAAATACATTGGCTTTATCTTTTTCTAAAAGTTTTTGAAATCGAAAGTAGGTTGCCGGAACGTCTGCTAGTCGTGTGAATTGCCGATATTTTATTATCATTTCTCTTAATTTATTATAATAAGAGGTAATGTCATGGTAAATTTTAATATCAGATACTGTCAAATGCTGTTAAATTGTCTTTGCATCACCACAATATGTCAAACATTTTCTTTAAACTTGAGAATTATGCAATGTTTATGCAAGTGTACTGGTATCCGGATATAAAATTTTGGATATCCGAATTTTGACTAATAAAAATTTCGAGGCGGGGGGTTTCATATAGGGGCGGGCGGGGATGAGAATCTAAAAACTAATTTTCTATTGCCTAATATACACGCTATCATTACTGAAACAACAAAACAATTATCAGTATACTAAAATAAACATTGAATTCCGAAAACAGGACTGCCTAAATGAGACCCACTTCCGGGCAGTCAAACGCCTTCAAAAACTCACCATTTTCAAAGAACTGTTACACATGTTGGTTTTGATTCATTTGCAATCGCTTGCGAGTGTTGAAATTTCACATAATTTAGTGGAAAACAGTTTCAGCAATTGTTTATTTTTATTTCTTTACAAATGGCTTTCATTTTCAAAGGGGGACAACTTTTTCAGAATATTTTCAGTACGGGACAGTACGGCAGAACATATAAAGGTTAAGTAAAATATTGGTAACGATGTTATTCGTTTATAAAATATTTCTGTGTTTTGGTGATATACTCCTAAACCTTAATCAGTTGTGAATTTTTCGACCTCAGAAACTTGCCAATATTGTCAGCAAATACGTGTCATGATTGTATTTAGACGAATTATTTTGATAACGTCTGATTCATCAATCTTTTTTTTTATTCAGGTTTTCAACGAAAACCTGAGTTATTAGATCGGGGTAGATGTCGGTCGGGCGGGCGGGCGGCTGAGGTGGCGTCAAACTGGTGTTTCCGGTCAATAACTTTTGTTTCGGTAAAGATATTTGAATAAAACTTGGTATGTTTCTAGCTTATATCAAGACAAAGGCTGGGATTTATTTTGGGGTTTCTGGGGTCAAGGTCAAGGTCACTTTTACTTTAAATAGAAAAAGGGTTTCCGGTCAATAACTTTTGTATTGTTAAAGATATTTGAATAAAACTTGGTATGTATATAGCTTATACCAAGACAAAGGCTGGGATTGATTTTGGGGTTTCTGGGGTCAAGGTCGAGGTCACTGTTACTTAAAATAGAAAAAGGGTTTCTGGTCAATAACTTAACTTAGGAATGAGCTATCGTGATGAAACTTGGTGTATAGAAAACTTATATAAAGTTCTAGCTTGGGATTGATTTTGGGGTTTCTGGGATCAAGGTCAAGGTCATTGTTACTAAAAATAGGGTTAGGGTTAACATATCTTCTACATGCATGGAGGGATTTTGATGAAAGTTGGCTCAATTGTTCATTATCATGAGACGGAGTGTCATGCGCAAGAACCAGGTCCCTAGGTCTAAGGTCAAGGTCACACTTAGAGGTCAAAGGATACAAGAATGAAAACTTTGTCCGGAGCATATCTTCTTCATGCATAGAGGGATTTTGATGTAACTTGGCACAATTATACACCATCATGAGACGAAGT
This sequence comes from Mercenaria mercenaria, assembly GCF_021730395.1. NCBI lineage: Eukaryota > Metazoa > Mollusca > Bivalvia > Venerida > Veneridae > Mercenaria > Mercenaria mercenaria. The sequence continues at coordinate 33,851,070 of NC_069361.1, read as the reverse complement.
GTCTTGCGCAGTTCCCTTCTTTAGAATTACTTCCCTTTGTTGTTACTATAAATAGCTTATATTGTAACTTTTTCATTACTAGACGTAGGGAAAAATCGAGACCACTTTTCTGTAGTACAACATGCATGTTACATCCAATTTTGAGGTGTATTTTGACCAATCTCTACCTGGTAAGGATTTTTGTATTTTGTTTTTAAGATTAACTTCCCTTAGTTGTTACTATAAATAACTTATATTGTAACATTTTTTATAATTGACCGTAGGGAAAAACCAAGACCACTTTTCTGTGGTACAACATAGTTGTTACTTTCTAATTTTAGGTGTATTTTAAGGTATCTCTACCTGGTAAGGAGTTTTTTTGTGGACTTAGAAAAACAAAAAAATTATGATTACTAAACAACCACAAAATTAAAATTACATCTGCGCATACAGGTGCTAGAGTAAAGAAATTTGCTGTGACGGGCGTATATTGTGACATTCTGGCACTCTTGTTTATTCTTATGAAAAGTGTTGAAAACCTGGTTTCTTGGCATTGCCGCATTTCTTGTTTTAAAGTTTTATCTTGTTTGCTTTAAGGTAAAATGTTTTATTGTTTCTATGAAAACAAGACATGCAGTTACAGATATAAAAGTAACACAAATCTGTTTATAAAAGTACATTAATTTTCCAAAGGAAGGGTATCATTTTAACATTCATTTACAGATATATCTGTACCGAGAAATAGCGCGGCTCTTGTGTTAGAAAATTTGTAATTTCGAAGAAAAATATTGATTTTTAATTTCGAAGAAAAATATTGATTTTTCACGTTAAGGTAGCGTGCGCCAACTATACGTTTTGTGCGTGACTCGTTTTTTTCAGGCAAAATATATTTGCGTTGAAAAACATAATTTCAGGCCGAAGTTCATGCCATTATATTACAGTGGCACTGCTCCAATTGTATATATTGACGCATAAACTATAATGAAGATCATTATGCTCATTTTAGGTTTTCTTTATAGTAATGTATGAAGAACTTTAGCGTAGATATGCGAAAATTAATTGAAATCAGTCATAATCAATATCTGCAATCATTCGTCCTCCACCTCTGATTCTTGTGGGGAAGTTGGCAGTTATTTGAGGAGAACAGGTTTGTACTGGTACAGAATCCAGGAACACTGGTTAGGTTCGTTAACTGTCCGCCGTTACTGAAATACTGTTGAAAAACGGCGTAAAATCCAAAACAAACAAGGGGGCCTCCGTGACCGAGTGGTTAAGGTCGTTGACTTCAAATCACTTGCCTCTCACTGATGTGGGTTCGAGCCTCACTTGGGGTGTAGAATTTTTTATGTGAGGAAGCCATCCAGCTTGCTTACGGAAGGCCGGTGGTTCTACCCAGGTACCCGCTCGTGATGCACGGAGGGGCACCTGGATTCTTCCTCAACTATCAAAACTGGAAAGTCGCCATATGACCTATGATTGTGTCGGTGTGACGTTAAACCCAACAAAAAAGGAGAAAAAAAATCGTAATCTATAACCAGATAGAAAATCGACTATATGATAAAATATAATGTAGAAATTTTTTACTTATATCTTACCATTTGGTTAAGACAAACATTTGCATGTTATAGTCTGTCGAAGGATGTATATGTCAGCATTTATACATTTTATTGAAAACATCCAGATTTTATTTCGTATCAAACATTATATTATACTAAATTAAAAACATGTGAAAAAAAATATCAAAAGAAAGAATGGCAGGTAATGGATTAAGAATTTATCCATGTTAAGATTATCTGAGATGCATTTTCTAAAACCGTTCATTTATTATTTAAAAATGATGCCAGGTTTTAAAGTAACATAATTTTGGTCTGTTTAATTGCTCAGTAGGGGTAACCTATAAGAGTAAGCCAGGTTTTGAGAATTGGGAGTTTTATTCCTTCAAATGGAGGATCATACTAAATACCACAATTTGTTCTTATAATAGATACTATATGAAACATGCATAGAATAATCTTAAGAGAAAATTTTCTCTTGAATTTAAAAACAAAAAATCATAATTTAATCTAGCATCTGTATGCCTCTACATGTACAAGAATACACTCACCAAACTTTCTAACTGACGCACACCAGGGTATTTTAATATTGTGGGCAAACTGATGCTGATTTGTACAAACTCTATAGTAAAACTTTACTCGAACAGATTCATTAAAATACACTTGTGGTTAAGACAGAATCAGTTGACTAAGAAACAAAAGTAAAATCACAAGTAATCGTTATTAAGTTGTCAACGACCTAGTCTATGTTGACTCTCAAACGTAAGTATTTATTTATTTACAATGTATTTGGGTTTTACGGCGCACCAACACAGTATAGGTTATATGGCGCCAAACAGGACTACAAATTTTGGTTCCACATCTCATTTACATCGAAAAAAAGAAGGTATGGAATCAAAATTTGCATACCGGCTGGAATCACAGAGTTACTGCAAAACCAAGTGTTAAGACCCTATTAGTCGCCTCTTACGATCATGCAAGGGTAAGGCAGTGGTTCCAATTCATTTCATACACAGATCGTCCCAGAACCATATGGGACCTCAAACGTAAGTAAGTAAATTCTTTTCTTTCATTTAAAACGTAAGTAAGTAAATTCTTTTCTTTCATTTATAAATGGTGACATTTTACTGATGCTAATCTTCCATGAGGCCATCAGAGAGTAAAAACATACTCAATCATAGAGACAATAATCAAAATTATGCCCAACAATTAGATATACTGTTTAAAAGAAAAGCAACTATTTTACAAATTCATAACAATCTCTACTAACATTTCATGGCATTTTCATCCAGTTGTCAAACTTCTGTTTTAGTTTGTAGTGAACTGAAATCGTAGAACTAAAAATGTATCGAATGTCTGTTCTTTCTGCCTGTGTATCTTATGTGTTCGTATCATTCAAATAAGCATTCAGACTCTGTTATATCAACGATGCCAAGGCTTTGTATATTTATTGATATTTTTATAGATTGATGTTTAAGCCTTTCATGTTTTAGGAAAAACGTATTGATAAAGAATATATAGATGAATTGCGTGCGTTTGATAAATACGCCGTTCACAAGATAGTTGCGAATGAATGCAGTTCATACTAATGTTTATTAAACAAATATATTATACTGCTGAAACACGTTAATACATGTACATTTTCCTTATGTAATGACCGTAGCTTATCACATCTAAAATTTAAATAACAAATTAATGTATCTTTTAAACTTACTAGCAACGTTGCCATGAAATCTGCATATTTTGTCGAGAAGGACAAAAAACAATCTGGTGATAAAAGTATAAAACATTCGTAAATATTTAGTTCACAGAAAAGATGTACTTCTATGCTATTGTACGGTGCCCGTAAAGTGACATGTGAAACTTTCTTTTTATTTCGTTTTTACGAAATAAGATTTTGTTTTTACGAAATAACATTTAGTTTTTACGAAATAACATTTTGTTTTTGCGAAATAATAATTCGTTTTTACGAAATCTTATTCGTAAAACGAAATAAAAAAAGTTTCACGTGTCACATTACGGGCACCGTACTATTGTGTCGAATAGATTGTAACCATTTATTTACCTTAAAATATAACTAACTGCAACAAGGAAGTCCCTTAACTGAACTTGTATATTCATACTACATTGTAATAATAACAAGTATACTTTGTTTACTTTGGTACTAAAAAGAGAACTAATTTAAAAAGTCTTCATGGAAATTCAAATGGAGTCCAGTTACATTAGTAAATGCAGATTTTGTACATTTTTAAAATTGATAATATTCTAAAAATACAAGGAAAAATATCAAACAGGGAATGCCATGTTCCGAAAACGCAGCCTCCACAAAACGAAACGCACAGCACGCAGACGTGCACACCACAAACACACACACGCAACACAAAACGAACAAACAAAGGAACACAGTGGGGCACCGCCTTGGAACGGTCAGTGGCAAACACCACTGGGGAGCTTAAACCGGTTTATGGTGGGCACCCAACCTTACTCTTACCCCCACCATGTTCCAAAGACAAGGACAGTGTAAATAAAAGTAATCCCCGCCAGGTGAATCTTTAACACATGTAATGGAAACAAAAGGGCATGGCATGTAAAACACAAAAATGTTCCTGTATAACTATAAAAAAGCAAACCTTAAGGACCAAAAACGTATATACCTTTGCAGAAGACAGAGCAACAAGAAAAACACCCTTAAGGGCCCGACGAAACAGGCCAGAAGACAGACATCAAAACAGTTCAGTCCTGGTGGGATTTAAAAACTGCTTATCATAGAGTCCCCCCACCCCTCTCTCCCAATGGGGGAAGCGTAGTGTCCAACTGTAAACGGGTTGAACACTAAACATGCGGTATGTCTCAAAACAGTTGGGTCGTAACCTCTTTTAATAAAATGTTTTATAATTTTACCAGATATAGTTGGAAAATTACCATGACCCAAGATCTTACGAAGTTTGTAAACCACATCCCCATAAAAAAAACGGGTTTTGAAATACCTTCTCGCAGAAGTGTCTTTAAATTACTATTGAATTTTAAAACCAAATCAGAATTACGATAGTAAAATTTAGCAAAATATTTACGCAATTTGTAATAACGATAGCCTTGCTGAAGAAGTTTACTTGTAATATATTGATACATTGAAATCCTTGACATGACTACACACTTTAAAAATCGAATTAATTGACAAATATATACACCATAAGATGTAGCCTGAGGTACATCCCCATCCAAATGGGGAAAATTTACAATTTAAACTGGATATTAGAATGGCATATTATCAAAGCAAGTATTCTTCAGAAATGCATTCAAGCTCTTAAAGAGTACTACTGTAACGATGAAAAATATACGATTTTCTTGTCTGGTTCATATTTGATGCATAGTAATCGTAAAATATTAGATCAAGAAAATTTAAAACTGACACAAAAATTATCTTTTTGGAAAAGTAAGAAAAATCTATTCCAGGTAGAAAACAAATGGGAAAGCTTGTTTGCACGTGATATCCTTAGGACACCGGGCACATTTTTATGCAGTCTCGCCAGACATAGGTATGTTTTTGACAACACAGAAAATGACGTTACTCGACCTTCAGCTATTTCCGGAGGTAAAGAAAATGAAAGTAGACAAGCTAAACTTGAAAACGAAAGTCGTATTTGCATTGGTCGATAGTCAGTGGTCACGCGCAGGGGTCACCCTGTCTAAATGAATGCGCGTGGACTTCTTCTTTTTTTTCCTTTTTCTTTTTTGCTAATGGAGAGTCAATTTTCAGCATTTTCTAACGAATTGAATAAACCTGTGCTTTAGCACGACAAGTCAGCTTTTCATCTACGAAAACATATTTGAACTCGGAATAAACACAAATCCCACAGTGGTCCGTAACGGAGCAAGGTATATGGAGATTTATGGAATTTCGTCAAATCGCTCAAAAGGTCCATTTTGATGCAAAATTGACGAGAGCCAAATACATATATATCATAAAATGTATCATCATATACAAAACAGGAGCCTGGGAACCAGTCTGAAAATGTTTCAATTTTTTCTGTCTGCAAAGTGGTAATGAATGCCAGTTAACACTTATTAGCACAAATTTAGTGGGATCGTTATTGCACTGATATAAGGTATGATTTCTTCCGACAAAACACGACTTATCAACGGCTAGCTGATAACTCAAAACCTCAAGTCATGTAATAAGTCGTCATAACCTTTCAGCACTTGTAACGTAATAAAACGTATAAGCGTCTGATGGCCCTTTCACGCTTCCGTAGAATCAACATTTATTACAAGAAATTCATTTTGAAAAAAAAATGTCTAGGTCTGTAGCTCTCAAATACGGAAATATCTTCCATCCGAGGCATATACTGACTTTCAGACAACATCAAACAGGACCTTTAGAGCGGTTTGACGAAGTTCCAAAAATCTCTATGTACCCTTGCTCCGTTACGGACCCCTGTGGGATTTGTGTTTATTCCGAGTTCAAATATGTTTTAGATGAAAAGCTGACATGTCGTGCTAATGCTGAAAATTGACTCCCAATTAGCAAAACAACAAAAGTCCACGCGCATACATTTCGACGGGGTGACCCCTGCGCGTGACCCCTGACTATCGACCAATCCAAAGGCGACTTTCGTTTTCAAGTTTAGTATGTCTAGGTTATAACACACTAAATAGTTGTTGTTCTTTATTCTTTATAAAACTGACCTATTTCCAATGACCGCAGCACACATCAGGACCCATTTTAAATGTCTGTAACTTACATTTTCTTGAGGAATATTGTCAGTGCTAACTAAAAATCAAAAGAAAAGTGGGGGTCATGTTTGATGCAAGAAAAATAATTTCAGTCAAACACACAAACTGCAAAATCAGCTAAAAAATGAGACCCTAAATTATACTGGTGGTGTATGATCCAAGTTTCCATGAAATATTTTGTCATGTTGTTATTTCATTATGAAATCTACATGTTAAGCATAGATCTGTCATGTGATTTTAGCAAAAAAAAAATGCAAAGAAAATAAGGAAAATAGCTCTACAGAGCAAAAAAACTGAGGACTATTTTTATCCGCCATTATGCGGATTTTTTTTCGCGCCATTTTTCTATTTAGTGTCTGTATGCCTCTACTTTCATTTTCTTTACTTCCGGAAAAAGCTGAATGTCGAGTGAAGTCATTTTCTGTGTTGTCAGAAACATACATATGCCTGGCGAGATTGCATAGAAATGTGCCGGTTGCCCTAAGGATATTAGGAAAATCCTTTTTCGACATTTTTAACACGTTTGTACGAAAACAGACATTTAAGACAAAAATAGCTTTAAAAATGCATTTTAGGAAATCTGTATATTAGGAAAATCATTTTGTTTTCTAAAAATTAGTGTTTTACGACATTTTTAACACGTTTGCACGAAAACAGACGTCTGAGACAAAAATAACGTTTAAAATGCATTTTAGGAAATCTGTTTAACCTTTCTGCAACTGTAACGTAATAAAACGTTATAAGCATCTGATGGCCCTTTCACGCTTCCGCAGAATCAACATTTATTACAAGAAACTCATTTTGAAAATATTTCTGAAATGTCTAGGTCTGCAGCTCTCAAATACGGAAACATCTTACATTCGAGGCATATACTGACACTTTCAGACATCAAAAAGGACATTTGAGCGATTTAACGAAGATCAAAAAATCTCCATATACCCTTGCTCCGTTACGGACCCCTGTGGAATTTGTGTTTATTCCGAGTTCAAATGGACAATGTTTTCGTAGATGAAAAGCTGACATGTCGTGCTAAAGGCCAGTCATTTTCAAATCGTGAGAAAATGCTGAAAATTGACTCCCCATTAGAAAATTTTGACGGAAGCATGTCTACTTTCGTTCTTTACTTCCGGAAATAGCTGAAGGTCGAGTGACGTCATTTTCTGTGTTGTCAAAAACATGCATATGCCTGGATTGCATAGAAATGTGCTGGCTGTCCTAAGGATATCTACCGGACTTTACCACTACTGGACTTTACCAAAGAAAACTCGCATTGTCTCGCGTTCATGGCACATTTGCTATTTCAATGAATGCAGTAAGTTGACAATGTTGTCGTGAGGAGGAATATGCATTATTGAATCAATTAAAATAAAGATAAACCAAGACAAAACAAATCGGTAAATATCTAATATCAAACGCGGCTTAACTCACGCGTTATGTATTCAGATACAAATTAAACTACTAAACCGCTATTTATTTTACGATTTGACATCGTAAAGTGTCCTTTATATATTATAACATCATTATAACATCATTATACATTTGTAAAGACTAATGAATACACAATTATCTATACAGGCGAATAAGCACAGAGTACTCAAGCAGAACATGTCACGACGTAAAATACAAATGAAAAATAAACGCCTTGTGTTGTAGCAAATATACCGTGATTTTCGCTGGTCACTTGTACGTGTATGACAGTATTACTGTGTGATTTAGTCCAGACAAATGGCTCAGTGTTACAAAATTGTTTGACTAATTCTAGAGGGAAGTGTGGTGATTAAGAGTTATTTAACTTGCAATATTGGATTTCTTTTGGATAATTAGAGCAAAGTTATGTGAGTAATTAGTATTTCTTTTTAATTTAACAGTTAAGGTAACTTGACAGAGAAAACCAAGATGGCGTCACGAAATTAGGGTTGGTCACATTATTTACTCTTATAGACGATATGCTGCTACAGGGGTCTAAAGATGCATTTTAATCATTTAACACACACATAAACACTTGTGAAAATGCTTTTAACTTATAAAAATATATAATCAAATGTTCTGAAACTCACCATGAAATCTAGTCAATTTTTGTGCGCATTTTGCAGAAAAGTTATGTATCCAAACTGAAAAAAAATTATATCCTCATATCTTAGAATGTGTCCTTCAGGTGCTCCACCTATGAACAAAAGAACTTATCCACTGAGTTTTATGCTATTTGCTCTGGAATTTCCTGATGAAATTCCAGAGCAAATAGCATAAAACTCAGTGGATAAGTTCTTTTGTTCATAGGTGGAGCACCTGAAGGACACATTCAAAGATGAGGATATAAATTTTTTTCACTTTGGATACATAACTTTTATACAAAATACGGACAAAAATTGACTAGTTTTCATGGTGAGTTTTAGAACATTTGATTCTATAATTTTATAAATTAAATGCATTTTTACAATTGTTTATGTGTGTGTTAAATGATTAAAATGCATCTTTAGACCTCTATAGCAGCATATTGTCTATAGGGATAAATAATGTGACCAACCCTAATTTTGTGACGCCATCTTGGTTGTTCATGTCAAGTTACCGTAAGTAAAAATAAAAATAGAAGAGATGTAAGTGTCGGAAAAGCAAAATGTTAAATATAGAATATTAAATAGTTCTTGTTAGCTATTTTCCAATATGTTGTTTGCAAACAAATTATGTTGATTTTATACAGATGAACAAGCCTCATTACCGCCCATGCGCAGGTGGCCGGGGGACGGTTATTTCTACCCGATTCGTAAACGTGACTGATTTTTTTCTTGCATATCGTATAGGTAGATAGAAGCTTCTTATTCTGACAGATTATTTTTCTTGCATACCGTATCTTACAAATGATAGAATAGATAAAGCAAATAAAAATACGTGGGTTCGAGCCTCACTCGGGGCTTTGAATTCTTCGTGTGAGGAAGCCATCCAGTTGGCTTACGGAAGGCCGGTGGTTCTACCCAGGAGGGGCACATAGGGTCTTCCTCCACCATTAAAAGCTGGAAAGTCGCCATATGACCTATCATGTGCCGGTGCGACGTTAAATCACAGGAGCCTGAAATTCTATCACAAAGCTCCTGTGGTTAAATCCAAAAAAAAAAAAAAAATAAATAAATAAAAAATAGAAATACTTCCTTTGTAGCACTCTTTCTTATAGTGAAGTATGTACACAAATCACGGGACCGTAAGCAGAAGTGATTTCATGACGTTTAAGTGACGCATAATAACAAAGTTCCCGTATTCTTACCGTAGAGTAACGTATTTTGAATAAAAAAAATACTAAAGGGAACGGAGTGAGACTATCAGGGTATCTGATTTTTTCGTTTTACAAAAACAATACATAATCAATGCATGAATCGCTATTTGTCATTAACAGCACGAGAGTCATCTGGCATGGGGGTGCCGGATGCGTTTTACCGGCATGGGGAAAATTACCGGAATCGCCTGTCCGGTTAGTCCAAATAATTGTACTCGAGAGTTGAATATCGTTATATTTTTTTGACTTGTCGATATCCGCCTCTAGGTAGACAACGTAAAATACAATCAAAGCGCTGAAAGCACAGAAAGGTTGAAACCTTTCGAAAAACATGTGGTTCTGATAAGAAGTTAGTGCAATAACATTAAATTTGCACAGGGCGCCTTTTAACATTTGGACGTTAAACATGTCCCTTTGTCAAGTTTAATTGAATGACAGCCATTTACATAGCAAAAATTTCAACCTTATTTTATTGAAGTGTAATGTAGGAAAACTCTCAAACACTTGATATATTTATTTACCATAATTTAAACTGCGCCAGAAATTACTTCCCCGACACATAGCACAGACTATTCTAGCGTAATTTAATTAAATATCATGAACAATACAACGCACTGGTAAAAAAAAAATGTGCGGCCGTTTTTTAACGCACTTGTACCGCCGAATGCATGTAGACTAGATTTTTTAAACTGCTTTTATATGAACTCATAACTTAATGAAATAAATTTTAATTCAACACAACCAATAAATGCTGGTTACACCCATCAATTATAAGCGCAAATTAGAAGGATATGAAAATAATATTGTAAAATCAGAAGACTACAGGAAATGCACATCGTACAGTATCAGAATACACTTACTGCAGGCACAACACACAGAAAAGTTCAACTCCAAACATTCAACACCTCAAAAGTTAACTCCAAGATCATTCTCCAAATAATCAGATCGCAAAGACTTTAAATTTGCTCATCTCCCATGACTGTTTGCTAAATTGTGAGGCTTAATAGATAAATTAAACGAGAATCATGATTTGTTCTAGCAGGATTGATATAAGTGAGGACTGTTCTAGAAAGGTTAAGAATTCGAAAGCAGTTGGCAGCAGGCAACAACAAATAATACACATTCTTGACCTAATCAATACTACTTTCTATGTTCACCAGTCTATTGTACGTATAATGTTTGAGTGAATGTTTTCTTGACAAATCGTTATGTATTAAAAATAAGGCTACTTTTTAATGAAAAGCCATTTTGTCGCCTTCCACAAATCAAAAACACAATTTTCAGATATATAGAATAATGTTTTGACAAATAAGAATCTTACTCTTAACTTAGTCTGTAAGCTAGAAGACATACTTTAAAAAGTATTTTTATTTAGCTAGGTTCAAAGTATCGAGTAGAATAGAAAAATCTTATTATTTTTCAAAATTTAACACGATATCACATATTAAATACACCAGTTTTCACAATTCTTGAAGAAGGGGATTGTATAATTCTACACATTTCTGCGAAATCAACTTCTTGTTTAGTCGACCCTAGAAATAAAATGTACTGATGTCACGACGAGTAATCGTGACACCAAAACATTAATAATGTTGCAACCCTACTTCATTTATTCATGGGTTGTTGTCTTTAAACTCCGCTACCTTGTTAAAAATGTTTGTACAAACGACCGACCCTGCTAAAACAACAGTAGAAGTCAGTGGGGTCCACCAAGCTAGAAACTAGACCTGTATCTACCTTAAGATCCTGCTGTTTCGACTTCCATGCAGTTTTGAGATAAGAAAAAGAACTATACACATGAAAATCATCGGGAGGAGACGCAAATGTCCCGTTGATATGCTTTGATTCAATTTTGCTTAAAAGAAATCAAACAGTTTCATTTATCGGAGACACATATGTAGGCAAACAATCGAGAAACTTCACATCAAGCAAACGCCCACATTTGACATTCTAAGATAAGATTTTTTAATTGAGTCGGAAAGACAATGACAAGTAACATTATCTCTGATGAGATTTTTAACCGACTATAAATTCTCGTTATGTACTGCTTTGATTCTATTTTGCTTAATAATCTATTTTAAAAACTGGCGGGCTCGACATGTTGCCTGTGGGCATCTAGTTTCATTCTTTTATGACATGATCTTGATTCGGGTTCAAATATAATAAGGTCTTCCATTTTTCTTATGCATGAACAACAGGAATTCGCCTTGTTATTTTTTTAGTAAATAAATTAACATATTTACTACCATGGCAGGACCATGGCAAAATACTGCCTGGGCAAGTTTTGAGCCATTACATAGTTAAGTAAAAGCAGTATGCCTGAATTATCCCAATCAATTAATTACCTTACTAACAGACTACTTACTAAGTTCCAAAATGTTTTCGTTGGAAGTGCACACCTTCTGCTGAATAGAAAAGACTGACACATACTTAAAGTAACCACTACGTTGCTCTGCCCTTTCTTGGTTTGAGTGTTAGTGACTGGGTCCACTTTATTTCGTCATACTTTAGGAAACTAGCCCACAACTATATTGCTCCGCCAACGGACAAGACTTTTGAGTTTGGATGTCAACAAAAATTAGGATTTTTTTTTGTTATTAGTTGGAAATGATTTAAAAGTGATGAATTGGAATACAAATTTATAAGAACAACAATATTTTAGTCTATGCGTCTTCATTTATATGAAAATAAATTGTACAATTGCATATTTATTTTGTTTTCAGATTGAAGATGCACAAGTTATTCCAGACAATCAAAGACGAACATGAAAAGCCTGTCGAAGGGAAAATTACAGGTATTTTATTTAAGTCCGATTTATACCGCTATTGTGGATTATTACATTAGCACAAATATTGTAACATGATAATGAATTCAAGTTCATAGTATGATCAAATTTGTAATTTCTACATCATTGTAAATACATATAACACATAACACATATTTTGAAATCATTTATTATACTGGCAAAGAATATCATGGTTTCTACCCAAATGAGCCGCGCCATGAGAAAACCAACATAGTGGCTTTGTGACCAGCATGGATCCAGACCAGCCTTCGCATCGGCGCAGTCTGGTCTGGATCCATGCTGTTCACTAACGGTTTCTCTAATTGTAATAGGCTTTGAAAGCGAACAGCATGGATCTGGTCTGGATCCATGCTGGTCGCAAAGCCACTATGTTGGTTTTCTCATGGCGCGGCTCAAGTGAGCTATTTCATCGGGATATATATGTCACCTTCAAATTAGAATTTTCCAGATAGCATGTTTGTGTTTGTGAATGTACCTGGCTCTAAAATCAACAAAAAAAGAACCCACCTGCATTTCGAACTTTATAGTATATGTTAAAATTCAATGTTCATTATTTCATAACTCTATCAGTAAGAGTGCAACCTAAGGTAGGTTTTTTTGTAATAAGGGCTTCAGATTGGGAATAGATAATTTTTGTTTATAAATTCCTGTTTGTTGCTTTAAAGGTATATGACAATGGTACATTATTTACGGGAGATATTCCTGGAAGGATATGTGGTAGTCTGTATAGAAATGGTCCTGGTATTTACGAAGTTGGAGAGTACAAATACAATCATTGGTTCGATCCTCTTTCAATGGTCACAAGATTCCACATAGGTATATCAGTTTATTCAAAGTTGTTTGTTTGTTTGTTTGTTTGTTTGTTTTGGGTTTAACGCCTTTTTTCAACAGTATTTCAGTCTTGTAACGGCGGGCAGTTAACCTAACCAGTGTTCCTGGATTCTATACCAGTACTAACCTGTTCTCCGCAAGTAACTGCCAACTTCCCCACATGAATTGCCAGAGGTGGAGGACAAATGATTTCAGACACAGTGTCTTTTATCAAATCGAAACTTGCAATCGAACTTGCGATCCCGCGATCTGTAGACCGACTGAGCTAAGCGGTTGTTAGACAAGAAAGAATACAATGTGTTTTACAGTAACTAAAATACCTGTATATAAAATATATCAGGTTGACCGTTAGCCCTTTAAAGTTTTAAAGACTACATTAATCAAAAAAAGGCAATAGAATTTGGTCTTGTTTGTCAAATTCAAGTTGTAAGTGAGGTAAGCTTTTAGTAAGTTGCAATCCATACAAAAGGTGTATCATTCATTACATAAAATGGAGAAGTGAATGTACTTTTAAGCAAGCAAGTATCTCTACGTGTAAATGTTGATATCTTATGTAGAAAAGAAGAAAGTGACCTACCAGAATCGCTTTCTGAAAAGCGAGTCATATAAGAAGAATGTGGCGGCACAAAGAATTGTTATCTCTGGATTCGGAACTTTGCCCGTTCCTGACCCTTGTCAAAATATATTTCAAAGGTATGCAGCTGTGTTCAAAATTAGGTATAACTTGTAGCAATACAAGTGCTGAAAATACAAAGTAAAACTGGAGAAGAAAATGACTGTTAGCATTGTAGTTATACTATAATGAATGGAGAAGAAAACTACAGTAAATTATTGTACTTGTTAATTATTGTACTTCCTTATAGTAGCTTGTTCAGCAGATGTACATTTACTGAGTATTCTTTTTAGACATGCAATTTATCACCTGTAAAAATATAACTGTTTTTCCATCCAATTCCATAAACACGTCAGCTGAACTCGGTGTTGTTTGGCTAAACTCTCTGAGTATCAGGTATTTCAGTTACTTTAACGTGATGCAATTTCAGATTTCTAAGCTATTTCACGGTAGACAAAGACGTCGATAACACAAATGTCAACTTATATCCCTTAAAAGACGAACTGTATGCCTCTACAGAGACTAATTTTATCATAAGAGTAGATCCAACCACTCATGAGACGTTAGAAAGGGTAAGTTATTAGAGCAATTATATCTAGATTCTATGAATATAGTTTCATCTTTGTTATGACATATGTTCATATAAACATTTTCCTGTAAAGACAGACATTTGTTTTTCAAATGAGAGAAGAATCTTTGAAAATTCAACTCTCCCGGGGACAGCCGAAGTATACAGTATTTAATTCAGAAACTTACTTAAACATAATTGAAAACAGTTTGTTTTAGAAGCTCTCAATAAGTCATTGATTAAATCAAAATCACTGCAAGAACCTAGATACTTAATATTTACATCAGTTATATTGTACATGTATTTAAGACGCCAGTTTAAGGTGACAAGGCCACCAGATACCAGTTTAAGGTCGCAGTACACCGTTTATGCTTATCAGACATCTGTTTATGATCAAAAGACAGTAATTTATGGCCAACGATACTATTTTAACAATACAAGCACGTACATTTTAATCTTTTAAAGAACCATCACGACCTAATGGCCTACTTTTTCCTACTGCATGAACTTCGTGCAAATCATTCTAATAATACTGGTATAATACAGCTATTCTACAAGATGGCATGTGCAAAATTTAGGTCCTCCCTGATTATTGTGTTTTCGCAAATTCATCAGCAAACTTCAGCCATTTTCTTTCGAGTATACTCATGTAGTTTTAAAAACATAGAATGATATTATATTACACTATAGAAACAAAGTGTGGCTTAAACTCACCTTAATGCATCAAGTACTGTGCATACTGCTACATTAATTTAATGATATATTAGACATTATACACATTGTCTTGGCCTTATATATGTCGCTGTCAATTTGTAGCTAGAAACTAGTTACTTCTCAGTTTTTCATGCAAACCACGTATAAGTACCATTATGGAAATACAAAAGAATACAGTTGTGGTGTGTCTTTAAACCATCTTTTTGTAGTTTTTAGTAATATCTTGAATTAGTATAACAATAAAAAGTACAGATTTAAATGGTAACTACTGTACGTGTTATGCTTGTATACATGCAGGTATATTTTGGCTCAGTATGTGGCGGTTAACTCAGCTACTGCTCACCCTCACTACGACGCTGATGGAACTATTCACAATATCGGAAACTCTTACAAAGGAAGACCAAAAATCTGTATCATCAAATTTCCTCCAAAGAAAGGTATGCAATACTGGTAAAATATAATGTTCGTTCAAATTGTTATCAAACTGAATATAGAGAGAACAAACCATACAGCTTCTCCGGTCGCTGTCAGTTTAAAAAAGACCAGGGCCTCCGTGGCCGAGTGGTTAAGGTCGCTGACTTCAAATCACTTACCCCTCATCGATATGGGTTCAAGCCTTACTCGGGGCGTTGAATTCTTTATGTGAGGAAGCCGTCCAGCTGGCTAATGGAATATCGGTGGTTCAACCCAGGTACCCGCTCGTGATGAAATAATGCACGGAGGGGCACCTGGGGTCTTCCTCCACAATCAAAGCTGGAAAGTCGCCATATGACCTATAATTGTGTCGGTGCGATGTTAACCCCCCCCCCCCCCCCCCCCCGCTCCTCCCGCTCCCCCCCCCCCACTCCCAAAAAAAGAAGAAAGACTCTCGTCAATACTGCTAGACGCTTTATATATCTGTGTGCGTGCTTGCGTGTGTGTGTGTGTATGTTTATCTAAAACTGACAAAATACTTCGAAACCTATGAAATTTGTAATTCAGAAACATTTTATCTCGTTTATGCACGATGAATAATACCTGACAGTGTGAAGTTGTTTATTTTAGTCTATCTTCATTAATGTTATTGTTTTAAGTTAGATACTGTTTTTAGCCTACTTTAATCGCCCTAGACGACCAGATAAAAATTAACATACAAGAGGAGTATGAGTGTCATTCGAGAAGATACTGTTCGTCTCTGCACTATTCAGATGAAGAGACGTAGAATGAGGTACTTTGAAGAAATCAACTAAAACATTTATTTTATTTCTTCTAAGAGAACACCGACGAGTTTCCGAAAGGACAGGTTATTTCATCAATAGAATACTCTGGGAAAATGAGTGTAAACTATATACACAGTTTCGGGATGACGGATAATTACTATGTGTATGTTGAACAGCCGATATTTCTAAATCTACTGAAAATATTGACGGCAAAACTACGTGGAGCCCCTATAAGTGATTCCCTCGACTGGCACTCTACTATTAAGGTAAACAAAAAAACATTCGTTTTTCACACATTCTGTTGCCTAGAGAATTTGCCTTAGCCAAGAGAGCTATTGTGATGTCAGGCTTGCAGTAACAATGAAAGTAATTTATTAAAAAACATGAGATACTGGGTCGAATTTGCATATATCTGTATGATATTACACAAAAAGAATGACAAAGGGAAGAGCCGTTCTGCCTGCCCGATAATCATGTTATAATACACGTAGTTCGAATTTATGTCAAACATTGCAAAAGTCAGTTCTGAAATATTCAGCATGTTCAAGTACAGTTACTTTTATGATTTGAAATTTTATCATTAGTTGACATATTTATATTCATTTGTGCTTATGATCCTTAATTCATCTTTGCTTCCTTGTGAATTTCAGACACGATTTCGCATTATTGACAAGAAAACAGGTGAGGAGGTGAACCCGGGCATCAAATACGAGGCAGACCCGCTGATGGTGTTTCATCATATAAACGCTTACGAAAATGGAGGTATGATGAATTACCTTACAATATTTCTGCACTTTATTTCTTGAAATCTATTTTCTAAACATGTATCAGGAGAACAAGTTCCAAGTGTCGAGTTCCTGTGCTTTGAATTTTTTTTATAATTTGGCATTGCATGTTCTAACGAAGTAAATTTTGGATTAATTCCTGCTAGTGCTAAAATACTGGTTATCAGTTGCAGAGTTTAATGCAATACTAACATAAATAAAAAGCTTTTAAATGTGATTTTTTTTTGACAAAAATTCTTAGCCAAGAAGTACTGCAATACGTTTTTAGCGAAGCAGAAGAAAAAGCAAAAAAGTATCTTAATGTCTGTTTCTTATAAAGTCACATTGTGCTGGACTTCTGCGCACTTACGTCCCAGGATGCACTTAAATACGTATATCTGAAAGATCTAACCTCGGCACAATGTGAGGAAAACTGGAGGAAGATTGACGCACCAGAACCTCGCCGATATGTTCTACCCTTGAGAGTAAACCAACAGGTATATTTTATTATAGGAGCAGTGATGTAAATTTACAATTCCTGTGTGTTGTTAGCAGAGCACAGACATTAAGTTTGGGGGTGGGAGGGGGGGGGGGCGGTGGAGGAGCTTGAACTTTTTTTTATACTTTTAAAGTCTATTTTTGCGTGATGTATATAAGGAGATATTAAACATGACTATTTGTCTCTGTTCATGGCCTTTGGTATAAAGGATATTAAATGAAGACACGGAAGCAAAGTGAGCTGAAAATTTAATGCTTGGAAAGAAATATCTATTCCTCTGAATAATATTATGCTACGTGAGCAGATCTTTTTATTTGCTACTAGATTATTACCAAATGTAATTATTATGTAATCATGATTTGCGAGCGCAGCGAGGAAATTTTCAAATCTTTCAATTTCAGGAAATATCGTCATGTCATATGCTATTACATTTTGCCTTATTTCTTATAAGGAGTATGCTCAAGCGAAACAAAATGCATATGAATAGCGCAACCCGTGGTTGTAATAGAATAATTAGTATCAATGATGTGCAAGCGGAGTAAGCCATCCCTACCCCACAATCTTGTAGTGATTAGAAGCACATTACCAAAAGCTCCTAACATTTTCTTGAAAATGAAGGCTTACACCGAAGATGTAGTAACATAATGTACGTAGTAGTTTTGAGAGTAGCCTGTTATCATTCTTTTGATGTATGTCCAGTCCTATTTATTTTGAATGTTTCATCTTGGATCTGTGAATATAGGCTTTAACTACTTTTTCACTGGGCTAAAAGTCTGACTACCACAACTTGGGTTACTTAGCGATTTTTACAGCTTTTGCTGGTGAAGGAATTATTTCAAGCGGATACAACTAGCAATCTTCTGTAAACCAGATTGATAGCGTCCGCATATGAAGATTTCTACATCCCATGCGAGGTTTCGAACCCACATCAGTTCGTGGCAAGTAATCGGTTGTCAGCGACCGTAACCACACGGCTATAGAGGTCCCATCCGCAAAAATATCTGCTGCTATATATCCAGACGCAGCGCAACAAAAACTTGGTGGAATTAACAGAGTTTGAAGCCAAAGCAGAAAAGACGGCAGACGACACAGTGCATTGTACTTATGAGACACTTGCTGACACAGGTAGGCTTTAGTTGCTGGCATTTCCATTACATGCTTGTTTAGAGCAGTATGCTTTAATATTTGTCGGCACTGTCTTCTCATTTAAACTGCCAGAAGACATTTTAGCATAAAATTATAACAATGTTTTTAATATTTCAGTTATCTGTATTATACACGTTTCAAGTAGCATCGTCGTGTACATCATTGATTTTGACGCCATATTTGTTTTGACCTTGTATTCGTGTATGTCACACGGCATTCAAGTGACAAAGTCATAAATTTCATAATTTTTAGCTCGACTATTCGAAGAATAGTCTAGCTATTCTACTCACCCTGGCGTCGGCGTCGGCGTCGGCGTCACACCTTGGTTAAGTTTTTGCATGCAAGTACATACAGCCATCAATTAAAGGCATATAGCTTTGAAACTTATTTTTTCTTTTTCTAGGTCAATTACCAACCTCACTGGGTCAAGTCCCATAACTCTGACATGTATTTTGAGCAAATTATTCCCCTTTTTGGACTTAGAAAATCCTGGTTAAAGTTTTGCGTGCAAGTACATACAGCTATTACTAAAAGGCATATAGATTTGAAACTTATTTTTTCTTTTTCTATATCAATTACCAACCTCACTGGGTCAAGTCTCATAACTCTGGCATGTATTTTGGGCAAATTATGCCCCCTTTTGAACTTAGAAAATTTTGGTTAAAGTTTTACATGCAAGTTTCTATCTCCAAAAATAATGCAGATATTGAATTGAAATTTGACATGTGCCTTCGGGGTTATAAAACTAGTTGATAGCTGCAAATCCCATAACTGATATGCATTTTGGTCAAATTATGTCCCCTTTTGAACTTAAGACTCTTTTGATATTTAACTTTTTTGGGTAATATTTTCCTGCTTCTGGGCCAATATTTCGAATAGTCGAGCTTGGCTGTCTTACGGACAGCTCTTGTTATTGTTGTAATTCCGCACTTAAGTAAGTTGTGCTGGCTTATAATATGTTAGTTATCGACCTTTTCAAGCAGGTGATGGCAAAATCATCTTTTATTTTTAACAGAGCAAAGCCATGATCAGTGATAGGTCATACAATGTAATGAAACACAAATGCGTTGAGGAAAGCTTTTAAAAAAGAACTTTATCACATTTTTGGTGAATGTTGCATTGGTTATACAAGAAGTAAAAGTTAAACAAGTAAAGTGCGTCGTTTCTGTGTACTCTTGTTTCGGCAATGTTTATTAACATGTGTCAATACACTGTTTTAGTTAATACTGCCAGACTGCTTACGCAAAAGCATGTCCAAATGAAGAAAGACGCACAAAATTTATGAAAACGTATATTTTTCAGTTACTCTTAATATTTAAAGCTTTATATGCCGTGGTGTTTATTAGGTGCGTCGATATTGTGTACTCTAGGATAGTTAACCGTCTTCCAGTGTGCTTGTTTGGTTTGGTTACTTGAGACATTATCTGTAACAGTTTTTACACGAGGCTCGTGTAAAGCACCTGCTTTTAGGCCTTACAATTATAAAAATGTCGAATTGAATTTCTGTAAAACTTATTACAGCAGAAAACTTAGATTGTACTCATTTCTGTATTTAACTATCACAAGTATCTATTTAGGTATGGAGTTCCCGCAAATAAACTATCCTCGTTTCAATGGCAAAAAAGTATAGATATGTTTACGGGGTAGGATGGCATCCGAAAGGAACACATTTCAACACAGTAAGTATTTTAATTACATTTGCAAAACATTTAACTTGTGTAATAACTTTTGAATTGGTATAAACATACGAATAATCTAATGGTCTAATAATTTCATCCCAACACTTTTGTCTTGGAATGAAAACTATTTCGTATGATACACACCAAAGCCTATTGGTTTAGTGGTTTAGACATCCTCGGGGAAAGGGTGGTCAATGGTTCGAGCTCAACCAGGATCCGTTCCGATGTGGTAGCTTTACTGCGACTAGTTTAACTTGTTACAGTTATATTTGATGATAGCTGCTCGTTGTGTAAGTTTATTTCCGGTGAATGGTGCCCGAAGAGGCAGGGAGATGCTCCGAAATGAGTAAAGCATAAAATATCGCGGGGCGTATGTTCTCCGTGACAATATGGTGAACGACATTGTGTGAGAACAGGTTTGTACTGGTCCGGAATCCAGGAATACTGGTTAGGTTAACTGCCCGCCGTTACATAACTGAAATACTGCTGAAAAACGGCGTTAAACCTAAAACAATACAAACAAACAACTCACATTATATAAAATTTTCCGCACTAAAAATATTGGTATAGATTCTTTTAATGATTGAAAATAATACATTTTTAATTTTGACGCAACAAAACTTTCCTGACAGGGCCTCAGAAGGGCCGACAAAACAGTTGTTAGTTGCAAGAGAAAAGTGTGAATGTTCTATATCATTTACAATAGTACAGGAGCTAACTCAAAGTTAGGGGGTGTGGGGAGGGGGTAGACAAGGGGTGCCGGTCAGCTAAACCTACCCAGAATTTCCATGAAGCTTTTCAGACGACCAAAAAACTGCCACTACATCAAATCCATATCAGTACATCTAAATGTTCTCCTAAATTGACTTTTTTCCTTTATCTACTTTTTTCTGAGAAAAACATAATTATGCTGCCCCCCCATCCACACTCTCATAATTACAGGCTTCTCCTACGCCTATGGATTTGAATTTTTTTAACAAATGAATGTCATATATTGTCAGCCTGATCATTTGTTGGGAAATGGAACGATTTAGTGTTTCCTCCACTTTTCACCACTGCTGTTATTTTGGCTTCGATTCATTGGTCAATCTAGAGTTCTTCGCCTTAGGTCTTCTTTGGTAGTTTAACAGAGCTAACAGATGAAATGATGCGAACACATTAGTAAAGGATAGCCTACAATTTTCCATCCGTCATCTTGTAACATATTGGTTTGATTATACCACTATCATCAGAATGATTGTGGGGGATGAAAGTCACTAGATTTCGTCGGGTCTTAATTATTTGAGTTTATATTTGCTTATGTATGTACCCAAGTGTGAAATGAAACAAAATCATGAATATCACCTTAAGATAAACACCATACCTTTGATAAATTTACGCATGGTTTACAAATATCTTTGCTGAAAATAAAAAAATGAGACGTAGCGTTTGTCGCTATTTTACAACACATCCTATGAAATATCAGATGAATAAATTTAAGAAATTACTGAAATATTAAACATTCGCTCAGCTTCAAAGAAAGACTTTTTTGCTTTTTGACAAATTCATGCCCCTTTTTTCACTTAGCAGTTTTGGTTAAGTTTTTATATGTAAGCTACTATCTCAGTACCAACTAATGGGAGTGGATTGAAACTTCACACACTTGTTCATTGTCATGATGTATAGGTTCTATAACTCTAATTTGAATTTTTACAGAATTATGCCCCTGTTTTACCTAGCGGTTTTTGGTTAAGTTTTTGTATGTAAGCTGATATCTCAGTACCTACTAATGGGAAAGGATTGAAACTTCACACACTTTTCCATTGTCATGAGCTGATATGCACTGTACAGGTTCCATAACCCTGTTTTGCAATGTTACAAAATTATGTCCCTTTTTCGACTTTTATATTCATTCAATTGACAAGGCTGTTGAATAGCCGAGCGTTGCTGTCCTCCGACAGCTCTTGTGTTCAATGGTTAACCAAACGTTAATCGTGGGTATCATGAATGGAATTTATTACATGTCTCCTTAATATATAAATCGCTGGATCACATTTAATGCTCTATGTTCTTCTACATGTATTCAACACTTTACTTGGCTTAAGTCAAAACTTAGTTCTGACGACATGTAAATAAACACTTCTTGTGTGCACTGTCGGTCAGTTAATCAACCTGGTATCCGGTAAATATATTGATTATTTTAGATGAAGATCTTTTTCAGGTTATGAAGATTGACATCAACACAAAGACATTCAAGGAATGGAGTGAAGACAATTGCTATCCATCAGAACCAGTGTTTGTACCTAACCCCGACGGTACAGAGGAAGATGATGGTATTGTAATTTTTTATATCATTGAAATACCAAAAAAAATGATATTTTTAAATATATATTCTGTATGGATTTGAAGATTTGAATTAAAATGTTTGGATAGTCTAACCAAGATTTGGGTGAAATGCCTTTGATATATTAAAACTATCAAGTGATATATGAATTTCTGTTTACTTTTTAAATCTAACTTTTAAAGTCAAACTATTTTAACATTTGATTCAATTTTAATAACTGAATATCATTTTCCAGGTGTGTTGTTATCATGCGTGAACAATTCTGAGTTTGACAAAGGGAAGAACGCCTTCCTGTTGATGTTAGATGCAAAATCTATGACAGAAATTGCCAGAGCAGAGTTTGATGTTTCACGATTTACAAATGGCTTCCATGGCATGTTTAAAACTAATCAGTGAAAATGAACTTGCTGTTTGGCAAAATTGTACAAAAGAGTATTCCTATTCCAATAACATTAGACTGAATATTATACTTCAAGACTGCATTTGAAAAATATCTGCTGTTATTTTGGCATTCTTTGGCCGTAAGTGTAGCTCATAGGAACAATGGTTTCTATAACAACGGGAGAATGCTGGAAATACCTTGCCTCATAAATCACTTCCACACATATATTAATGCAGTTTTATTCATTATGTCTAACATGCATGCTTGCAAGTTGTGCACTATTGAAATGATGTGATTTCTTCTTGCTGAGGCGGTCTTGTGCAACTCCTCTTACTGCCACCACAACAGAACAGATGCTTGACAAAGCGTCTAAAATTTGGAATGAACGCCAGAAGTACATACGGGTCGACTGTGTTGTTTATCATGTAGCTCGCTAAGATAATTCTTAATCTAATTTGATCGCTACTTACAAGAGTTCTGTTTTGGAGGGCTTTTGCAACATAATAGGGAGTGAAAGAAAGCAGCGACATGACAGTAATAGTCACAGTCATTAGAGTTATTTTGATGTCTGCGCGGAACCTTTCATTATTTTGTCTAGAAAGTTTCTTCCTTTGTTTCCAGTGGTCAAACATGACTTTTACAGTGGTACCATAGCAGTACAGTATCAATAAAAAAGAAGTTACGGTTACTACAAGGTCTGAAACATTAAATATTTCGCGTATTATGTCATCTGTTTCATTTAATCTACCCATATTTGTAC
The DNA here is from genome assembly GCF_021730395.1 of Mercenaria mercenaria. Classification (NCBI taxonomy): domain Eukaryota; kingdom Metazoa; phylum Mollusca; class Bivalvia; order Venerida; family Veneridae; genus Mercenaria; species Mercenaria mercenaria. The sequence continues at coordinate 33,827,255 of NC_069361.1, read as the reverse complement.
AAACATGTGCAGTCATGAATGTGGCGTGCGCCGATGTCTTATTTAACTCTTTCACATGTGATAACTTAGTTCCATTTATTGCAGATGTCATATTTCCGCATTCAAATTTCAGACATGTTTTATTGGTCACGAATTCATCTAGAACAAGTTCAGTTCTGTTTGTTTCCCTCGTCAGCTCCACCCGTTTCAAATCTTCGAGTACAGTTCCATTGTGGTCATACCTTACTATTTCTAAACGCTCAATATGAGCGATCCCAAGCTGAACAGCGGACGAAGAAACTAAATACAGAACTACAGATGATAAACTTATTGAAATTATTTTTGGTGTTAATTGCCATGAGAACGGGTGGCATAACAACCGGTGGCGATCCAAAGCAATAAAAAGAAGCATTACACCAGAAATCTTTGTAAAAGAATGTGTCAGAAAATAATGCACTTTGCATCCGATTTCATTGTGAAAAGTAAAGTAGTTTATGTATTTTGCGAGCTCCCCTAGAGCAACAATATTTGCAATAGCGTTACTCGTGGTTAACAATGCTATAAGTGCATCGTTTGTGTGTTGTCTTTCCTTAATTCCAAAGAAAAATACTGACAAGATATTTCCACAATATCCTATCACCACAAATGTGTTGATAACACAGATAAGTACAATATTATCGTATATTACTTTTCTGTTCAAAGCTTTGAGTCCGAATTCAGAACCGTCCATTCTGAAAAAAAATACGAATATTATCAAGATTAATTAAAAGTCTCAGTGTTTTATAAGATCTTAGAAAATAGCTCCCTTAAATGTAGAATAGAATTCACATTACCTCATATAATTAATGCATTCCTTCCAATCAACTACATTTTTACGTTTTCAGTGGATTATTGAAAAATATCAATGGATAAAAAGCATTTTTCGCAGTGAAAATATTAAATATGATTTTTCTGGCACAGAACTACACGTAAACGCTAGCGAAACTCAATTTTAAATAATCAGAAATTCGTGTTAAAACATATGACAAAGATAAACTTTATTTCATATACAAGTTCGTAAGTGGAAACATACATAACATTTCATGAAAGAGAAATCAATATATATCAGAAAATTTTAATTAACATTTTCAAACATTAAAATTGTGATCCCATGAAGTTGCCAATGACGGTATGATGTTGCGCGCGACGTTATGATATTGACAGTGACGTTACGATGTTGTGCGTGACGTTATGATATTGTCAGTGACGTTACGCTATTACGCGCGACGTTATGATATTGTCAGTGACGTTACGATATTGCGCGTGACGTTATGATATTGTCAGTGACGTTACGATGTTGCGCGCGGCGTTATGATATTGTCAGTGACGTTACGATGTTGCGCGTGACGTTGTGCTGACAAATCTGGTAAGATTTGGATCATGAACCGGTAAGAGCATTATTTTTGTTTTACATGTAAGATCATATATAAGATTATATTTCACTGCAGGGGCCTCCGTAGCCAAGTGGTAAAGGTCGCTGACTTCAAATCACTTGCCTCTCACCGATGTGGGTTTGAGCCTCACTCGGGGCGTTGAATTCTTCAAGTGAGGAAGCCATCCAGCTAGCTTACGGAGGTGCGATGGCTCTACCCAGGTGCCCGATCGTGATGAAGTAATGCTCCACCATCAAAGCTCGGAAGTCGCATATGACCTATAATTGTGTCGGTACGACGTTATACCCAACAGAAACAAATTATATTTCACTGCGCTACTTGTGAAAATATTGTGTCTGGTAATCACTCGATGGCAGATAGTATGATCATACGGGCAAACAAACGTTTATCATCTATTTATTTAATGTTTTACCATAATTGAGCTAAAATTAAAATATATATATATATATTTAATAAATACAAATATTTCTATCTTGCACTGAAACAAGCGAGTAGTACGGTGATTATACAGAAACACGAAGGCGAATTTTAATCAAACGTGAAACAAGTTAATTTCAAAGAAGACCGATTATTATGCAAGAAAAGATGTACTGAGACCGTATTTTTTCAATACTTATGATACTCTTAAGTTTCTATCAGATACATTTGTTCAGAAAAGTGTAGTTAACGTGCACATTGCAATTGTCACAATTTTGGAATTAAATAGTTTGAAACTTTAATTTTGTTGTTCTTCAGGGCAAGAAAAAAGAAGAATAACATTGCTTAAGAAAGAATGCAGCTAAAAATTTACATCAATATAAATTCATATATGTAAGACCTGTTATTTATATGATATACTTACTTCTAAGAGACAAGCTGCTTACCTGCAAAATTGCTGTTACAGTTAATGTATACATATATAATTTATAAATATCCCATTTATATAACGATGTTTAAGCGTTCCAGTTTTACAAAAAAACTGATATTGATATGCGCTGTTGATAAATAGTTACGTCATTCCCTTGAGTTATAGTTGCGAATGATCAAAGCTGTCACTAATGTTATTACTTCCCTGATACAAATTGATCAAAGTATGTCCATTAATATTATTCATTGTAAATAAATTGCAGCTACATATATTTGTTAGTTTTGTTACCCTTTTCATTATTTTTTCGCCTTTCTCCCAACATATGGGCAAGGATGTTTTGATAATAATACCCAGTACTTTTATCTGATGTTAATGGGACTTTTCATGATAAGGTAGCATTAATGAAATTGAGGCACAATATGGTTGTACTGCATTACTTTTCATGATAATTTAATATTTCTAAGTGTATGCTTTCATTGTTTAAACAATATTCCCTACATTAAAACATATAGATTATACCCGAACCTTTTGATAAAACAATACACACGGGACAGGTTTTAACTAGGATCTTATAGGATAAAGGTCAGTAATTTAAACCCTGTATTGATTCATATAAACTACGAACCACTTCAATTGTAGTCTGCTACCCTAACAAGACGCATATAGGCTTGTGTTTTAAATTCGATTGACCAAATTGACACTCCTTTGAATATCAGCAGGAAAACCATCTTAGCCCAAGCAGAATGCATTCTAGCACTGAAAATGTGTGATCTACGCCAAAAAGGGTAAATACGACTCTTTTTTTACTCGGACTTCTTTAGATGACACTGGACTACGCTACACGGGCTCGCAAGTTCGCTCCTTCGCTTCTCAAGAACAACGAAAATGAATTTTATGCGCGCCCTCTAGTAGGTGAATGTCTTTGATGCATATAGGAATACACCTTAGTCATATCTATCATCAAAGAAGTATAAAATACACAGAATGGCAACAGGAGATAAGCTTGCGTAAGCTCGTGTCACCGCAATATCTTACTGAAACGTTTGCTGACTTGATCACTCATGATCCAGTCAACAGACGCTTATTAAAGTATTGCACTGGCGATACGGCCTGCATGTAATAAACCAAATCGGGTCCAATTTTCAAACAGCAGCTGTTGATTTCTCAGACTTCCAATTATAAATGCATTCCTTCCCCGTGTAGAAAATACTAATACATTAAAACAACACCATAATCATTATAAACAAAAGATCTGACAGAAAGTTTTTCACGATACAAAAATTTATCCTTCTGCTGTCTGTTTCATACACTGGTAAAACGAGATCTCAGTCAGTTTATACGTGATCTTTGCGAGATTTGCTCTTTATGCTGAACAGCACTAAATCCGGCTGTTCTTTATTTTATATAAAATAAACTCACTTTAAAACGGTTTTTCGGCATCTTCTAGCAGATTTTCAGAGATTTATATTCCCATAAAGAACTATATCGCTACTTTAGAAAGCCAAAAAGAAAAGAGAGTGTTAACTTTTATATAAGAAAATTACAGTTCGTTAAATACAACCCGCTGAATTTACTTCTTTTCGCGTCTTGCAATTTCTATTTTCAAAACATTAAGGTGGCAGGGGAGCGGTTTCGTAGTTTGGCCCCGGTCGATTTTCTGTATAAACAGGACAGGGTAGATATAAAGGCATATCTATCTTACTGGTTATTTATCATTATTAATTCTTTAATATATCTGGGGAATGAGGAACGGTTAATGATTCTACACGGCGGGTGTTTTAAAATTCCTAGCTCCGTACTTCCGGTTGAGGCTAAAACATAAACATCAGAACAAAAAGTCGGCTAGAAGCTCGGCTGTCATCCATCCACTTTTTTTCAAGTGAAAATTAGGGAAATAAAGTGGTGGTTGGGAGACACATTCCACACCACCTGGGTATGCATCTGTGTTCGCACTATACATATATGCTACGAAATTGGATTTAAAAATACAAAATGGATGAATGGCAGAGTTCAAAGTGAGGCCCGGTTAGGCTAATTTTGGTCTATAAAATTTGGGTGATTTGGCCAATTTTCACTACATCTTGCATGGAAAGCGACTGGTGCATAGGACCGGAGAGTCGTCTTTATGCAGTCTATAGTATCTGCAATAGTCCATAGTAGTTTCAAAGAAAAATAAGCAAAAACGAGATTTCTATGGATATTTCAACACTGGTACCCACACGTCAATGTGGAATTCGCGAATCTGCACTCCCCTGCCACCTTAAGGAAGATAGGCAAATTTTCAAACCACTCAAATATTGACTTTTTGCATGTATTTAAACCCATTACGGAATGAACTGTAACCTATAGTGGTTTTTATTCATTTCTGAGTACTTAATTCGGCCTAGCGAGTCCCAAAATGGCAGTAGGTGGCCATATAATAATGAAGCTAAGGACCCCCAGCCAGTACGATTCGTATCATAAAACGGCCAAAAGAAGAAATTAGTGCCTAGATAATGACTATTCATGCCATTTTGTTTAAAAGCAACACCTGTGTCTATATCTAGCAATGCCATTAAGCTATATAATGGCTGGGGTGGCCCCAAATGATGGATGGGTGGCCTTTAAGGGGTGTCCCGATAGGATAAGTACGGTAATCTGCATTTGTATACCAAAATTATGTTAAAAGTACATGGTTTTAACATTTGAAAAGCTTTAAAATGTAAATATCGTGTGAAATTAACTTTAAAGGCAGTAAATAGTTTTTCGGGGTTACTTTGATTCAGAATGCAAATTTTGGCTGATTTTTGCGTGGAGGGGTGGGCACTTTTGTTGGCTTATTCACCGGCTATCTTGCAAGGTACGGCAATACTTTCTGTTCAGTTGATATCACTATAAGTGTCTTAGGATTCAGGACAGGCTACATTTTATTTTATTTAAACATCTTAAAAACTTAAGGTGGCAGGGGAGCGGTTTCGTAGTTTGGCCCCGGTCGATTTTCTGTATAAACAGGACAGGGTAGATATAAAGGCATATCTATCTTACTGGTTATTTATCATTATTAATTCTTTAATATATCTGGGGAATGAGGAACGGTTAATGATTCTACACGGCGGGTGTTTTAAAATTCCTAGCTCCGTACTTCCGGTTGAGGCTAAAACATAAACATCAGAACAAAAAGTCGGCCAGAAGCTCGGCTGTCATCCATCCACTTTTTTTCAAGTGAAAATTAGGGAAATAAAGTGGTGGTTGGGAGACACATTCCACACCACCTGGGTATGCAGCTATGTTCGCACTATACATATATGCTACGAAATTGGATTTAAAAATACAAAATGGATGAATGGCAGAGTTCAAAGTGAGGCCCGGTTAGGCTAATTTTGGTCTATAAAATTTGGGTGATTTGGCCAATTTTCACTACATCTTGCATGGAAAGCGACTAGTGCATAGGACCGGAGAGTCGTCTTTATGTAGTCTATAGTATCTGCAATAGTCCATAGTAGTTTCAAAGACAAATAAGCAAAAACGAGATTTCTATGGATATTTCAACACTGGTACCCACACGTCAATGTGGGATTCGCGAATCTGCACTCCCCTGCCACCTTAAGATTCTTACGCCGCCATTTGTACATAGCATGAGATAGGAACTACATTAAAACATCTAGATTATACCCGAAACTTTTGATAAAACAAAACACAAGGGAGAGGTTTTAACTTGGATCTCATATGATTAAGGTCAGTTATTTAAATCCTGTATTGATTCATATCAACTACGAACCACTTCAGTTGTAGTCTGCTACCCTAACAAGACGCATATTGGCTTTTGTCCATACATTAAGTCCGATTGACCAAATTGACACTCTTTGGAAAATCAGCATGAAAACCATCTTAGCTCACGCAGAGTGCATTCTGGCACTGAAAATATGTGATCTACCCAAAAAGGGTAAATACGACTCTTTTTACTCGGACTTCTTTAGATTACAACATGGAAGCAGATATTTCACCGAATTACTGTCCTTATTCCTTAAATACGTAAAAATTATTTTTAGCATATGTCACGGTTATTACAGATAAGGTGCGTTTTCTAGTGACCTTTGTGTATATACAGAACGGTGGTAAGACGCCATACTATACTACAAGGGCTCACAAGTTCGCTCCTTCACTTCAAGTACAACGAAAATAACTTTCATTCGCGCATATGCTGGATGCATATAGGTATACACCTAAGTCATATCTTTCACCAACTACAGATTTAAAAACAAAGAACTAACTACTACCATAAAATAGTTCTCACGCGAACGTTAAATTTCATTACAAGCTTTTCACAAACATGCTTTTTAATATAACTGAAGTATAAGGGTCTGAAAAAATGGCAATAAAATGTCTTATTTAGAAAATAGAATAAAACTATATTCTGGCTGATTTCTGCTATATCGTTCTAGCGTGTTGCCGTTAAAGACAAATTCTTAAGTTTACGTGTTGGCACCATTGTCGTTGTTGTGTGATAGCGCTCTTCAAATGTGCTAACACGCCAGAACGGTATGGCAGAAATCAGCCACCATAAAACTGAACTAAATGGAAAGATTCTTACCAGTTTTAAATATGGTTTTATTTTTCTTTATCGATTTAAGGAAATAAACATAGTAATACTAAATAGTTTTATATATGTACATTAATTTTCTGAGGAATTGGAAGCGGTTATTAGTACCCAAAGATAAAAAAAAGAACAGAAATTAAGGAGGAATAATTTTTAGTTTAATTTGTGTCCTAGGCAGGGTACTTTTTCAATACTGCGGCCCTTGTGGCCACAGGGTTTAGCACTGAAACAATTTTGAAGCTACACATGCTTTATCGCACCTTATTCTGACTGAAAACTGTGCTTAGTTCTTTCTAAAGCCGTTACTCCGGCAACTGTTATTTGTGCGATCATTATTGCTTTTGTTTTTGCCACAGCTGGTAGCCTTACTGTTATTCCATTGCTAGACGAAATGTGGAAAAGTAATATCCTTATTGCCGTCTGTCGAATACACACGGTTTTTATGAAACGCTCTTAAGTATTTTTATTGCAGGAGCCGTATTTTTGTTTGTTTTGTTTTGTTTTGTTTTGGGTTTATCGCCGTTTTTCAAAGGTATTTCAGTTATGTAAAGGCGGGCAGTTAACCTAACCAGTGTTCCTGGATTCTGTACCAGTATAAACCTGTTCTTCGCAAGTAACTGCCAACATTCCCATATGAATCAGAGATGGAGGACGAATGATTCCAAACACAATGTCTTTTATCAAATCGTCACGGAGAATATACGCCTCGCCTAGGGCTCGAACTCACGACCCCGAGATCCGTAAATCTGCGCTCTCTCTATCAAAAATTTTACAGGGTCTTAGCTGGGTAGATATCTCGAGGTTTTTATTGTTGTCGTAATATTAAGAATTTCCGGACGGACAGGCTGATTGAATGCAAACCTATATTTACATCTGTTTAGAACTAGAAATTTAAAAAACGAAAAGACTTTGAAACATGTTTTATTAAGTTAACATATCATTATTAACTATTATTCAATAACCGTTGTAGTTATCTGGATATAGAGATATCGTAATACTAGTTTTTCAAGTAGAATAAAATGGTTTGGGGTCTCAGTAATAGCGGTAGTCATTATGCACTAATCCATAAAAATGACTGGTTTTATCTGTTTATTTATTTCAGTCTCATCCATTACAATATACATATACAAATATACAGCAAAACATTGAAACACAAGTAAACTGTTATTCAATTATAAAATTATAAGAGACATATAGAACGGTAAGTGGCCGGGTGGTTAAGACTTCAAATCACTTGCCCCTCAAGAACAAGGACCTCAAGTTTCGCACAGTGTTGAATTCTTCATGTGAAGAAGCCATCCAGCTGGCTTACGGAATGTCGATGGTTCTACCCAGGTGCCCGCTCGTAATGAAATAATGCACGAAGGGGTCTTCCTCCATCATCAATGCTGGAAGGTCGCCATATGACCTATAATTGTGTCGATGCGACAAAAAAAAAACAACAGCTGTCTCCATAGGATGACACATGCCCCCGATGGCACTTTGAATGAATAGTTATGGCCGATGTTAGAGTTTAGGACCTTTGACCTACGGAGCTGGGTCTTGCGCGCGACACGTCGTCTTACTGTGTCACACATTCATGCGTAGTTATTTTAAAATCCATGCATGAATGACAAAGATATGGACCGGACACGCCCATCAATGCACTATCATGAAAAATGACCTTTAACGTCTAAGTGTGACCTTGACCTTTGAGCTATGGACCTGGGTCTTGTGTGCGACACGTCGTCTTACTGTGGTACACATTAATGCCAAGTTATTTGAAAATCCATCCATGGATGACAAAGATATGGACCGGTCACGCCCATCAATGCACTATCCTTTAACGTCTAAGTGTGACCTTGATCTTTGAGCTACGGACCTGAGTCTTGCGCGCGACACGTCGTCTTACTGTGGTACACATCCATGCCAAGTTATTTGAAAATCCATCAATCGATGACAAAGATATGGACCGGACACGCCCATCAATGCACTATCCTTTAATGTCTAAGTGTGACCTTAACCTTTGAGCTACGGACCTGGGTCTTGCGCGCGACACGTCGTCTTACTGTGGTACACATTCATACCAAGTTATTTGAAAATCCATCCATGGATGACAAAGATATGGACCGGACACGCCCATCAATGCACTATCCTTTAATGTCTAAGTGTGACCTTGACCTTTGAGCTACGGACCTGGGTCTTGCGCGCGACACGTCGTCTTACTGTGGTACACATTCTTGCCAAGTTATTTGAAAATCCATCCATCGATGACAAAGATATGGACCGGACACGAAAATTGCGGACAGACCGACAGACGGACAGACGGTTAAAAAACTATATGCCTCCCTTCGGGGGCATAAAAAACACAATAGAACTGTAAAAATAACAATATATATAATAACAAAAAGACTTAAAAGTACAGTCATGAGTAGTCATCATTTCAATTAATTTACGATTTTAAAAAGTCACAAAATATACATGCAAAAGTAATGTTTTTATAATAATATAATACGTTTTTGACAACACATTTATAAATATGTCATAATTTAAAAAATGTACTATTATTAATATGAAATCTGTTGACAAAAAGAGATATCTGCACATTCAAAGAGAGACGGAACATGCTTAAAAAGATAATAGGTAAGGGTAGATTTCTCGGAAGCACAGAGCACCAAAAACACAGCCCCAGAGCCACGCATTTACATAGTAGGCCCACAACAAAAAGAAGCTGTAATGGAAAAATATTTCAGACGGGTTGCTTCAAACATCCAACAAGTACATATTAATTTATGCTAAATATTGATGGAGGGGAAGGAAACGGTAAGGTGCGAAATGTGGTCGGAGGGGGGGGGGGGGGGGGGGGGGGGGGGGGGATTCTAACTTAGGAAAGTTGAACAAGGACGAATATACAAGGGAATGCCATGTTCTTTAAAAACAGTCGCACTACAACGTAAACAACAATAGCGCAGACATTCAAGTACCAAAGATAAACACACAACTACGATCAACTAAATAACATAGAAAAACGAACACGCAACACATAAGAAAACAGTAGGGCACCGTTATAGACTCACAAGCATACAAACGCACCCACACAAGTAGGAAAAACAATCAAGTATCGTCTTAGGATTCGGCTGTCAAAACAAAGGGGAGCCACGAAAACTTACTAAAAGTAAAGCGGGAGGGGATGCAAAAAGTAGCGTAAATACAAGGGAAAGGAGAGGACAATAGGGGGAGTGGGGCGAAGGAAAAACGCTTACAACAAACAAGAAAACATACGCAACAGACAATACAAGACAGACAAAACAACCAGTTGAAAATATGAAAATAGGGGCACCGCCTTGGAAACGGTCAGTAACATAAATAAAGGAAACTGGGGGTTTAAACGCGTTTAGGGCATGCCAACTCTAAAAAATTAAATGTGCCTGTATCTGGGAGATTGTCTCACAGACCATGAAGCTGGATTCCCGCGTCACTTAATTGATTGATTAAGACGTCAAGACCACTCATTACGTTACTTTTGTCTCTGGAGCATATATCATGTAAAACATATACAATATACATTGTATTTAAACGAAGAAAACACTGATTGTAAAAAATTGTATAGAACACAAGTGGTTAAATCTTCTTAAGGTACATGTAAAAGATAACAGAATCAAATGCCATAAATGTTTCAGACTGAGTTTAGATATCAATGTAGATTGTCAGATATGAAAACGTTCACGCTAGTAAATTTCTTTTCGCAAAAATGTTTATCAAATTGTAATTTTCCCATAGAGGTCCAATATAAAAATTTGTATGAGGTAAAAACATAATCAAATCAGTCTATCAAGCACATGACCCTACCTTTTTTATTAGTATATTCTAATGAGCAGAATTACCTTAATACTACTATGCCACTGAACCGAACGACGGTAATCTCAAAACCAGAAAAAGTAAATATTTGTTATGAATATTTTATTTAAAGCGATAGAGTAAGAAAGTATTGATCATACCTTATAATTATATACTTTGGATGAGACTTATAAAAACGTTTAATTTTGATGACTTTAAATAAAACGAATAATTCACTTTACTCCCTTCGTATTATGGGCCAGAAACACCAACGGTTTCTGGTTCTATTGTCCATTATTAAACAAGCATTTCGTCTTCCTTCAAGCCTTTTATTTGTCTTACTAAATGTCAGTGTTCCATGCGTCTGGAGCAATGTAGATGTTAAATTGTTTGTTACTGAACACAGTTCCACACTGAGATGCTGGGACGTCCTGAAATTCAAATGATTGGGACTAGGAACCTATCTATCGGCTCTGAGGAGCAGGGTTAGTAATCCATGTACCTGCCTATCAGATACTGTCTGTAGACGTATTTCCCATGCCGTTCGGTTGCTTGATTTAAACGCCTCAGCATCTCAGACCACTACAACTTGTGTGTTCGGAGCCCATTTTACACACACGCAACCAAAATTATACAGATGAATAATGAACTGACGGCACAAAATGGCGGTTTTGTGTGGAACACGGCTTATAAAAGCAATCCTTATTGTATGAGAATAGAGAATAGACTGACATTCCAAAAGATTAGATGAGAAAGAATTTACAACTTGACGCACCCCGTTAAGAGGGTGAACTTGGTTATTTGTTTTATCAAATTATGACTGACACCAATGCATTAACATTCATCATAATAGTCAAAAATATTACCCATACCTAAGAACTGTTCCGCTCTGTAGAAATAATTTATTTAAGTATTTACTTTATCTAGTTGTGCAGATATCGATCTTAAAGGATGGTTTTGGTGTGCAATTTGTTTGGGTATATCAATAAGATAAGATAATGCAGCTGTTGTCCTCCCGATTACTGCTCATTAAAACCCCGTGCGCATACTGTAAACAACATTGCTTGTACACCAGCTAAGCGGTATTAACTGTTGAAATACATTTACAATTTTTCAGATGAGGTAGTGAGAATGAAACATCCCGTCTGTTGTCTGTGATAAGGCTGAAATAACAGGAAAATAACTTCTAATGACACTTGCAAGCAACGCCTTCATGCCAATGATTTTGTGACTGTGAGTCGTGAACAGGCTCAGTCAAACCGAGTGCGTCATTTTGCCGCATGCCTTAAAGGATCTTTTCGTTGGTTTTTTTCAACTTCAGTAGCCACTGTGCTATGCATTTGGGGCAAAAAGTTCTTTGACCTTGTAACTGTAAACAACACTCACTGGAACGATATTTTAAAACTTTAACGTAGATTTCTTTTAAAATATGTATTATATCTGAATATAATTCTTGCTTTATAAATTATTCATGTTTCTTCTTGCTGGCATGGTCCAGTTTTACTTCTTATATTTCTTTTTCGATAAAACAAGCAGCAAAGTAGTTGTTTGACAAACTTCCGAAAATTCGGAATAAAGGCCGCAATAACATATGGATCGATTGCACTGTTTAACATGTAACTAGATGATATCAGTCTTAACCTTATCTGATCACCATCTACAAGATCTGGTGTAACTGTAAGCCCCGTAAGTACAGTAAATGTCACCGCCATCAGCGTTATTTTGATATCTGTGCGAAACTTGAGGTCCTTGTTCTTGAAACTATCGGTATTTCTATGTTCTTCTTGTAGTTCCGTGCGTATCTTCCAACTGTCAAATATGAACTTAGCAACAGCGCCATACCAGTACACTATCAAAATAAGAATACAAGTAGTTACAATAATGTCCACAAGGTTAGATATTTGGAACAGTTTCTTGTTAGAATCATTTGCCGTTCCCATATTTGTGCAAACGTGTGCAACTATACTCGTCATGTACTTAGTTAGATTTTTGTTCAGTTCTGATGTTAGATTTACCGGAAATAACTTGTTTTGTGGAAATGTCTCATTGGCTTCGGTTGTTGTATCTATTACCCCAGCATTCATGCTACTTACTGAAGTTTTGTTTCCCTCAGAAGTAACAATCATCCATTCTGTTGATGAAACATTAGCACTAATAATGTCAGTTGGTAACATTTACCTCTCTTCCACACGCGCAATCATAAACTGGACAATAGATGAAGAAACAGAATACAGCACTGATGCTAAAATACTTAGCGTAATTTTCTTTGGAGTCAGTTGCCATGAAAACGGATGACACAGCCACCTATTACGATTCAAAGCAATAAGAGTGAGTATCAGTGCAACAAGTTTTATTATTGAAAATGTTAAAAAGTAATGAACTTTACATCCAATTTTATCTGTAAAAGTCAAGTAGTTCGTATTTTTCTTTTGTTCTGCCGCTGCTAAAACATTAGCAAATGCATTACAAGCGGTTAATGCTGCTATAAGTGTATCGTTTGAGTTTTTCCTTTCCTTAAACCCGAAGAAGTAAACAGACAAAATGTTCCCAAAAAATCCACACACGACAAAGATATTGATGGTACAAATTATTATGATATTGTCTTCAACTATTTTCCGGTTCAACGCATGCAGACCTGTCTGTAATTTGGCCATTCTGAAAAAGAAACAGTATAATTTGAATAATAAATATGATTCATTATGTAGCGCAGAATTCAAATAAAAATAATTCAAACTTTACTATTAACGAGAATTCTGATTGGTCGAAATAGAACATGTGGTCAGAGTTTATGCTTGGATGGAATTTCTTTGCTGAGATTCTCTGATAAACACAATTGTTGAAACCAAAATAACAAATGTTCACATATTTATTATCACCTTGTTGCTGTTGGATTTTCTTTTTGTTCAGAAACATGTGACGTTAACAGACTAACGGTCAAAAGAAAATTTCACATAATGACAGCAGTAAAATTGACAAAAACGTCTACAACCTCCTGGCATCTGGAAAAAGAACTATGTATGTGACCACTTATAATCTTTGTTAGATCATTTCTTGTACACAATAGTCTAGTCTTGACAAGAAAGTCAAATGAATCTTGCTTCCAAAATTTAAGTAGACACGAGAGTCAAAACATGTTTTGTTGGATTGTTTTTAGATAAATTTCTGTAATCTCTGAATGATATGCATATGATGCTATTTGAAAAATAACGTGCTGATTTGCAAAAAAAATGTGTACAGCATTTTATTGCATTTGTATTTGATTTTATACACGAAAAAAAATCCATCATGAAAAACAAAAAGTTAAAAATTTAAAACTGTTTTTCAGACTGTGTAATAGCTTTGCAAAACTTATGTGTCATAAAAGAATATTTAAGGTTCCGTCCTTGGAACAACGAACGTCGACAATAATGATCTAAAGTATTTGTTCACACTTATTTTTAATGGTCGTAGGTGGTATTCCAGATTCAAATATTTACTAAAGGAATAGCGGCCAATCAATGTAATCCAAAATACTGTATTTTGTAAAGAAAACAAGTTACAGAAACAGATCCTGTCTTATAATACTGTTCAGAAAAAGGCTTACCTGAAGTTAGATTTCACAGTCAGCGTTGCATTTCTTGCTCTGAAATATATAGGACTCTGAATTTACTAATATTACACATATTTATAGACGTGTGCAAAATGTTGGTCATGTCATTATACCTGTCAAGGGAGAAAATTTATGAGAAAATATATGACTTTTGATAGGCGGTTTCTCATTTGTTAATACATTTGTTGATATGATCATATGTGTGACTTCATTTACATCGACTTCCTTTGGGAAATAATGTATTATGTGTACAGATCCAATCAGTCTGGTGTCTCTAGCTGTGAATTCAATATCAATTAAAATCATGTGTCGATTTGCATTTCTATATATCACTTTGTCAAATGAAATCAAAGGTCTTGCCTGGGTCATCTGAAAATAAAAAAAAATCGTTACTGAAAGCATACAGTTGTACTGAAAGTCTCAATTTTGAAACGTAAACTGACGTAAAGGGTCTCGGGCTATATATCAAAATCAAGGACATATATTCAATTGGAAAAGCCACGTCTCAAAAACAAATCGGCCCAACCTCTTAACCTTATAACAACTGTATGCGACAGACATTCCAAAATACTTATACAAAGTACACTGAGTATAAAGCAATTTTTAATGTACCAAAACAACCTAAATATGCGCTCTGCTGCTTTCGTTTTATTCGCTTCATATCTATTATGTGATAGTTCTGTCACAACATATTCTTTATTTATATATTCTTTCTTTATGGCTTATCACTAAGTCTAATTTGTCTTGCAATGTTCATACTTTTATATAATGTGCTGTTATATTTTCTCAAAATTATTTCTGTTATTACATAAGTTTAGTTCCATGCAGACATAATAACAATATCATTGCGTTTTATTATTTTCCAAAGTGTTCTGGTACTATTCTCAAATAAGCGTTTTCAGAGTTTTCGTACCGGGATTACAAATAACATTTATTCTTTAACTACATGATAAAAAAATAAATTTCTTCTTTTTAGTTTAAGATCAAAAGATCTTTCACTCGTGAACACAAGATTATTGCATGATATTCTTACACTAAGATAAACAAATATTCTCTCTTACTTGTTATACTGTCAAGAACTAGTTTTTAAGCAGGAAACGATATTCAGCAATTTTTTTCTATAGAAATATTAATATAATAAAATGAACATAGATCCTTCGAAGAACGTGAGATACAGAAAATAGTGTTCGTTCATAAATAGCATTTTGGAAAACTATGGTTAATGTTAGTCATTTTCGTGGAGTCCAAATGATTTTGTGATATAATTTTGTTTCCTTGTATCATGATATTAATTTTTCCAGTCTAAATGTGAGCAGGTGTAATATTTTTGCCAATCAATATTTTCAGTGACCTCGTTTATATTTGTCTACATATGTTTCAGTTTTGTATATTGTTATTATTATTGTTGTCTTAGCATACTTTAGACTCTTCTAACGGCAAACGTACTTTTGTCCATTGCTCTCTATTCATGTAAATAGAATAAAAAGGAGGTGAAATGTCTTTATAAAAAAATCCCTTTTAATTAAAATTTAACTATATAGTCATGTTTCATGTTATCTAAACATGGATAACATATTACTGGCATGGACCGGCAACCCCAAAATACTCCTATTTCTCAAGAAACGTACTAAAAAGGGATGTAATCAGATATTTACTGTATATTGAATTTTAAAGGTTTCTTATGAAGAAAGCGTGGAAGTTTGTACTGAACTATTATAAAGTATACTGAATCAGGAAACGATTACATATACGATTTGTTGGCTTGAATAAAAAAAGGGGTGCCAAAGGGGAACTACGTTTCATTTATTTCAATTAAATATATCTAGAACTATTTCCAACAGGTTAATTCATGTCCTTGATTAAATATAACCCTTGACACAAAATTTATTCAATTACATTTGATAGACATTCAAAATACATGTCTCAGGAAAAATGATATGAGGTCCTTAAAGGGGAAATTGTTAAAAACTCTCATTCAAAGGGCAAATTAATTTATTTAATCGTTAAAATATCATATTACTGAACTTAACATAAACAAATAAACTGAATTCATGTATATCATGTATAAGATATCGAAAGGTAAAAGCTAATCACATTTTGGGGTATTTTATATAACATACTTTTATGGACCTATGTGCACATGAATAGACCGCTTCACAAATTTTTGAATATTCAATTTTCAATCCTGTTCTGTACTTGTTTCGATCTAACATCCATTTAAAAATAGTAACGCTGTATTTGGTTTAATTTGAAGTAAATATTAACTGTTATACATGTAATTATTGGGGCAATAGATTTATATTAAAAAGAGAAGCCCATCAACGGATCATTTTTGTATGTTTTTGTAGGGAACATCAAAATTACCTCCCTTAATCTCTTGTCTGATATATTATAGTATATGACATAATCAAAGACCTATAAAATAAACGAAACTTATATTTGCACAGCTTCAATAGGTATCTAAGAAATGTAATAGGATTTCCAGTATTTCTCTAATACTTTTATTTGACAAATTTACTTTCCCTATAGATCTATACATTAAGTACTGTGTTATTGCACTGTCTTTAATCGGTTCTGTAAAGTGAACAACATAATGGAACTCAAGTGTTATTACTGAACAGGATTAAGCAATGCATGGGTCACAATTAATGTATGCAGACACTAAATAGAATGGTACTCCCTTTTTTGCTCTGTAGAGCTATTTTCCTTTCTTTCTTTGCATTTTTTGCTAAAATCACAAACAGATCTATCCTTGACATTTAGAAGCATTTTCTTAATGCAATGATAGCATGGCAGAATTTTTCAGGGAAACATAGGTCATACACCACTACTACCATTTTGGGAATCATTTTAGCTGATTTTGTAGTTTGTGTGTTTGGCCGAAAACATGATCCCCATTTTTCTTTTGATTTTATTTCAGCTCTGACAATATTCTTCAAGAAAGAGAAGTTACAGACATTTAGAATGGGTCCTCCTGAGTGGTTTTGTCGATTTTATGTAGAAAAAAGAAGGCACCCTATTTCTTATGTTCGTGCCTTAATGTCTCTCCCCAAACATGGCCTCAAATAGTGAGTATGGACATGACAGCTGGTGTCGATAAAATATTTCAAAATCGTAAGTTTTAATTTAACTTTTAAAGGTTTTTACAACCATGTCATATGATATTGATTACACATTCTCTTGGTTAAAGTTTTCTATCGAAAAAGTTTCGCATAGATACGTCGCACAAGAACCAGTGGCAATGTTTTGTAGAAACATTCGAATAAGTGTACTCTAATGCCATGGGAAATATGCAGGTAAACCATGAAACGTTTAGAAAATTGTGATATGATCAATTAAAATAAACTTACAATATTTGTCTCAAAAGAACTAATCAGCTTTTAACAATGTTTAAAGTTGGGAGGAAGACCCCGGGTGCCTCCATAGGACATAACTTTAGCCTTGAACTGGTACTTGAATAAAGCCATGAATTGTTCACAAAGCCAGCTTGATGACTTACTCTTATTAAAATGATAAATCTTTCAAAAATAGACACCTCGAGCGGGGTTTCGTACTAGATCCGAATTTTACATTTGAAATTATGAACAATTACCCAATAAATCTATAGTGGATTCATTTTCTACAAACATACTAACATAACACTATGTATGTCCATTGAACCTCGCGGTACTCAATTTGGGCATGTCCGAAAATTTGTTTGCATAAAAACAGGACACCCGTCTCACTCTGCTCTTCAAGTTTCGAATGACATGTGTTTCATTGGTAAATCAAGAGAGCAGCAGGAGAACAAAAATGGCCAGCTAATGTCTCCAGTAAGAAAATAGTCACTCTTGGCGTGACATGGAATATTTAATGGCTGCAATTCAAGTAAATCTATCAATATATATCCAAATCTGGATAGCAAAACATTTTAGAAATTTACGCAGTTTGAATTTGCGTTTGCTAATATTAGATGTTGTTAACGCTATATAGAAAAAAGTGACGTTTCACGTGAGAAAACTTGAAATATTTGCAATGTTTGGGTAGATGCATTCATCAAAAATCTGTCAAAATGCGGATGCAGAAGTCATGCATTAAATTAAACATTGACGAAGATTTCAAAAACGATAACAACAACAAACAAGTATATCCTTAATGTGTGAGTTTTGCCTATGCAACGAAAGGATATTAGGATATTAAATAAACAAATAAATAAATAAATAAATAATGATAATACAAGCTTTGCACCCGGTTCGAATATGCGATTTGGTCACATGTGTAGCAGTTGGGGGTAAAAGTTTAAATACATTTACCCTAACAGACACATTGTTATACACAATATGCCTGCGCAGGTCTTGGCAGTTCCACAATAAAATATATCATAGACATAGTGTTTCAGTGACGCAAATATTTTAAACCATAATTCTGTATCTACTGTTACTGTTGATTTAAAGTTGTCGTATAGAACAATTCACAGAACTCTAATTTTTAAACATTCTATGTATGGCATAATTCATTTTGTTATGAAAAATCTGCGAAATAAATATTAAACAGTTCAAAATGTACGGGCCAAATATCGTGCCAGAGCGATCATGTTATTGGAGCATACATTTTCCAGGGTAAAGTTACATAGGACTCTATACGAAAAATGGTTATACTCGTAAAAATATCCGGGGCTGCTCCAGTTGGAATTTTAGACACGGTCACGAACCCTACCAGTAAGCATGAGCGGTGTGATAAACTATGAGTTTAAATGATTATCTTTGTAATATGTAGTAAAAATGTTACAAGCAAAATATATTAACGCTGAAATATAGCGAGAGAACGCATCTCTTGCCAGACCATTTTCAACAATTTCAAGGGGAAGCCCCCAAAACCCAATCTGCCAGGAGATGGAGACCCCCTCCCTAACCTATCCCACACTCACAGCATCTCTGCTTGGTTCGTAGCTATGCTTATCTGGCGCACAGTTCAAAATCACCCAGGTACGCCCCTGTCTGACATTTATTGTAAAAATGATTTTTCTGATGTTCTATAAAAAAAAAAAGTAGAAAGCCTAACTATCTTTCAACTGATTCTTTGGGCGTTACCCTTAACAAGCAGATATTCCAGGCCTTAATTGCGCTACTGAGTGGTATTCTTAACACTATACATATCAGCTATGATTATAACTAGGACGGTCTGCAATAGCCATTTCCGTGTTAAATGAGCTCCATCGGCTATACTGAGATGCAGAAATATTATACTCAACTCTGACCCACACGCACAATGCTCTGCATTAGAGACATGATATTAGTATACATTGTATAGGCCGATTTGAAACCTAAGATAAACATACACTGTTTCCTTATTTGTCCAAAAGGCTTATGTAGCTCAGTTATTTTAAGGAGACATTGTTTATAAACTAATTGATTAATCTTTACTTTCAAAGATATACATATAAATGTATTTGTCATGGCTTCCTTTTATGTCTGTATTATAATTATATTCATCTGTAGCAAATTTTTATATGCAACTATTTGCGTTCTTGGGATGTCTACAGTAAATCACTGCACTTAAGAAACCTGTATAATTAATTAATTATAAACATAAACCTAGGGCTATATGGAGGGGTTAAGTGGGAGAGGCAATCTAGTGGTAAAGGTGTTGCCAGCTCAATACGTAGGTCGTTGGTTCAAACCGTACAAAAGTCAATCTCATACGATACCAGTGCTCTTTTCAAGACAGCGGGATTTAGACTACGGATAATTCTAAAACTTTAAATCTGAATCAAATTTAAATAACTTGGTATATTTGAAATATGGTATAAACTAACAATAATAAATACAATAATACATTTAGTACACACCCCATTTTCTTTTGTTATAAAGAAAGCATTAGGATGATGGTCTGCTTTAGCTTGAAGTCATTAATTGTCTTGAAAAAAACATAATAAAATTATGTGTTATATAACATGTTTTACAGGGATTTAAATAAGATGTTGCAATGCAAAAAACAAAAAAAAAACAAAAAAACAAAAAAACAAAACAACATAAGCTAGCCCATTTTCAGACTCTATTTTGAATGTAAATATATTTGCCTAATAATTATATTCATAGTGACATCTAACTCTCCGATCCCCATGTACAGTATTAGTACTGTCAAATCGGTGTGAGAATGAAAATTATATGGAACAGGAATGCAGTATATACGTATATGTGAAGTTCATGAAATACCCTTATTGAACCTCAAAATGTAACGAATGTTTAAATAATGATTTGACATCATTAAATACTACAATTAGTTTTGTTTCCTTAAGTGATATGATATTTATACTAAAAAAATAAAGTATTCCTGTAAATGAGATTTTTAAACAATTTTACCACTTTTAGCGCCTCATCTATGTCATTTGTCTTTGTCTTATATATCAAGTATGTATAAAATGTAACTGAATAAATATTGTGTCAACAATTATTACTTTTTGAGGTCATAAATTAACGGGTTTTTTTTTTTGGAAATTGCTTTCCAAAAAATATGATTAAAATGAATAAAACATAGGTCCCTTTTTGGTGCCTCATTTTTGAGCTGATTGAGGTTAGCGAACCGCGTGTCTCCTCCTCCTTTTTGAATTAAGCATACTTCAAAATAGTAATATACAAAGTTTGGTGCTTTCTTCGCTAAAGGAAATATCTTTTCCCTATAACCTTTACACTGTTAGAAGAGTAATATAGCATAACACCCGAAAAGAACATAGTTATTTTAAATATAAAAGATGTAACACTTTCGAAGTTTTCATTACTAATAACTATGGCAGTTCAAGAACTTTGTAAATACAAACTTGTGTATACAGTGTAGCGAAATGCAATGAAATTAAAGCCAGACAAGATCCAAAGCTGTAAAAGGTCTCCTAAACGAAATACAGTGCCTAGTGCCTACAGAACTAAATATATACATAGTAAATAGTATTTTATATATTCTTATTTATATATACATACCTTCATTACAGTTCATCAATAACCTTCGAAGATATTTTATATTCAAATGAAAGTCCCATAAAATCCAACAAACGAGTGCAGATAATTATATTGTGAGTTTAAAAATTGTAATATCATAAAGTATATAGTCAGTGTATCTTTTGGTTCAGCATGAGAAATCATGTAAATCGTATGACAATATAATCGAGAGGTAATGTGTGATTTTGTCAATCTTAACTGCCGTTTAGCCGAACAATTTTTTTAAAAAAAAAAGAAACACAAAAAAAAAAAACATCGACCGACTGGAACCCATTGGTACTGGTCTCATACCTTGAAGAGTATTAAATCATGGTCTAATTACGATGAATGTCAGTTTCTGTATGATCGTAATTATATGTTGGATACATATATATTATAGTGTAATTGTATCAATACGCAAAATACATTTTGTAACTTTGTAAATCAAGATTAAGCTTTTGTTTGGGACATATCCTTGCAGATCCCTGATTGGCACGACTTAGGAAATTAAAAACCTATTTGTAAGAAACCATTGCCTTGATCTTGATAAAATGCTTCTTGGATAACCACATTCCAAGTTTTCCTAGCAGAAACTACTTGTAAAAGAACATGACCACCGGAAGTGTGACTTATATAAGCTATTACGAAAAATGTTTTTCTTTATCAGAAATTACCGGAAGGTATGCAATTTCGTAAAAAATACCTAAAAGAGTCCTTAAACTATATACTTAAAGATAGATTTTGCCCAAATATCGTATTTGAAAATATGAAAGATTAAGGATGTACGAGCGTATTTTAAGGATATCCGCCATTTAAAAAAAATGTTTCTTTGAAAATTTCTCACTATCAAAATTTATGCCGAAAATAAATGCTAAATAAATAAAGTACCGTTTAACCAAACAGAATCTACTCCGATATTTTTCTGACTGATATATAGAAAATGATAAGCTAAAACTGAAATAAAAATTGTCTTCATAGATCTTTATATCATCTAGTAAGTATAAATTGAAACAAAAAGAGCTACAAATTTAAAAATTCACCAGTTTTTAAAGTATTTTTTCTTCAAAATATATCTGTTAGATGCAATAACTTTGACTACTGACCGCTGATCGAACCATTTAATAAAAAGGGCTGTTAAAAATAACGTATACTTTCACCGGCAAAAACAGCCTTTTGTGTACAGTGCAATGTGAAGTATATATTGTAATTTGCAATAATTGTGTAACTTGGTCATACACTTTTGTAACACTTCAGCTGGTAGGCGAAGCCCGTAAAGCGTTTTAATTACCACAGCTACGCAACCGGCGCAATCATTTTTTCATCTGTCATGATTTGAATTTGTCGGTTAATGTTCGTACTGATAGTTGAATATATGCCAATGTGCAGCAACGCGTCAAAGCGACGTTTGCTTTTTTCAAGAAAGCATGTAAAGAATGTAAACTTTCCAAGAAATCAATAAACTAAAATGTCGTCTTTCCAGTTCACCTACTAAATTGATGCACTTCCGGGTTACAGGACATCATCCACTTTGTTGATGTTGGATTTGGCATGAATGTACTTTTAATTAACCTTTCAATTTAGTTTGAATCATTGTACTTCAGCAACGAGCATGCATTTCAATAATAGACAGCGCTGGGTGGAAGCATTTCATTTACCTTGCAAGTGTTATGTTTATGTTATATGTCACTCTTTCTTTTTAAGATCACAATGGAAACACCTGAGATATGCAGTAACTGTTTATAAGAATTTGGATTTACATTCAGGGGGTCAGCATTATGTAAGCAAGTGAGATGAACTTAAGCTGAATATAATAATGTTCCCCCAGGAATGAATCAGTAGTGCGTACTAATTGTGGTAAATCGCTTTCGTATGCTTAAGATTACGTATAACGAACTACATTTATGTAGTAGATCCGTGCAGTAACTCTTATATTTCATGTAAAACAACATGAAAATCAAATACCTTGATAGTTCCTCTTTGTTCCTTATAATATATTTCTTGATTCAAAAAGCATTTTTTTACGAAAACAACAAAACTTTTTATTGCAGATGATAAATAAAACTGGAACTATACGCTGCTTTTGTCTTTGTAACGTCACGATGTACTTCCTATTTACAGACGTAAAGTTCCCGCGCTTTATAAAATACGCTGTGGTGAGAAAAAAGTCCCAGTAACTTACTACACGTAGTTTATTTCAGTTTACTTTTTTACTAATAGTTGTTGAATATGGCATGCAGGAAAATTTTATCACTGGTTGTAGGTGCAGATGGGAATATCCAGCTCTCAAGTAACTGGTTACGCGGTAACTCGGCAGAGCCTCGTTACCCTCGAGCCAGATATTCCCATCCGCACCTACAACCAGTGAAAGTAATATCATTTTTGATAGGTGCGTATCAATACAGTTACACACTCAGGTATTTGTCCAAATAAACTTTGATAACAATGGTGCTATTCATTCTATGATCTGAATTAAACAATTAATTGTAATTGATATTCAAGCTTCTAATAATCTTAAGCAAATATTTATGCTTTGATTAGTTGGTATAAGCAAATGATTATAAAGTGAAAATGGTGCGATTTGTAGAGAAATAAATATGTTGCTATACGAACTCTTATCGCATGGTTAAAATCTACATACACCAATGCAGAATAAAAAGGCTTACCTCAAACGGATGCAGTCCAATTTCTAAGCAGTTAGCTTAATAAATACAAATCTTGAATTTAATAATCTTTTTACAGAGTTGTAAAAACTATTAATCATGGCATAACTAACAGATTTTATGTGACAGGAATGTTCCGAGAAAGAAAAACATAATGACTATATTTATATGCAGATTATTATTCAGGAATATGATCATATAATTTGTGGACTCGTATATAAATTTCCCATAGGGTGAATAATGTGTTTTCCACTGTTATCTTGAGCATTACCATATCTTAAGCTTTGAATAACGTGTTTTCTTGGGCTTTGAATTTGATATTAAAAGTAAGATATTTTAGAAAATTCTACTGAAATAGTAGTCTGTATCCCCTATTAACGAAACATAGGGTCTGAATACGGACTACTGAAATATCTGCACAAGAGATAAAACAGTGTATTATTTGAAAATATAACAGTAGCCATGTCATTAAATATGTCATTTATGCGTAAATAGTACACATTATTTTAGAATTAAAATAATTACATTTATTTTTTCTCAATATTGTCGTCTGCGTTTTTTTTTTAGTCGTCGGCTTCGCCTATTCACTACCATTATACAGGTTTTAGTTACAACTGAACGATCACGGCAGGTTCCTGCTGAACGTATTGGTACCACTACCCCCAATGCATACAAAAACAGCAAAAATCGTGTTTTCTTCACTTTTTCGCTAGCTACACACTTATATTAACGTTCTTATTTTCCCACCCACCACACCCCATTGAATTGTTCAACTATTAAGGTTTTTCTTTTCCTCTGTCCGGTTAAGTTAATAAATTGTATTGACAGAAAAAATTATTCATACATGTATAATTGTCGCTGGAAGTATCTATGTTACAGAAATTGAGTGCCAGAATAGTACCCCAAACAGAGAGCAGGGACAGTACAGGAGAGTGGGTTGTATACGCACCTTAAGCACGAACTATTTGGTTTGGATGTGATAGTGCCAGGGATGTGATTTAGAAAACGTTTGGTGCTAAGTGTTTATCTTTTACATTCACAAATGTTTTGATTCGGAAGAACGCTTCGATGAAATATATCTCTCCAACTGTTCTATATTTATGTGTTAGCTCTCAGACATTGGCACGAACGATTTTTAGTTCAATCGTATTGTTTATTGTGTTTACGTTTTGTATTTACTTCAGTATGTTATATATATTGTAATGGTAATTTGGACATTTAAACAAATGAGTATGCTATTAGGTACTTAATGTTGTAGAGAATGTTCAGTACGTTTAGTGTTTCTATGATTAAATTTATTCATCTGTATACATTTTAGTTGAGACACTAACCCCCGAGTGTGACTTAGTCGGTGTTAATATAAATACCGTGGCGTTGCTTATTATAACGTCTGTGAAATATACAACAATTAGTAACTGGCAACGCTGCTTTTCGATGGTTACGCCAATTGTGGTTATTGGAATTTCAGTTAAAGAATTCAAATACCGTTGCCATCAGGTAAGTAGTCTATCAAATACCTTCTCAAATTTATAGATATGAAATAAATCATATGGGACATATGGCCGGCTGAAAAAGGCTTGCTCCAGGGCATGGGCAAACAATTATTTGTATTCATGGCTGAACACGACAAAATGCAACATCCATGTTAAATTCAGTCAGTCGGTTGCCCAAAGTAAAACAGCGAAGTTGTGAAATATGGTTATGATGCCAGTAACTGCCGGCAAATTCTTTTACCTTGTGTAAACTGTTGAACAGAACTTTAGTCTTCTTAATGGCATATCGAAATAAATCTTTCATAATATCTACCTCTTGCTGGCATGTGTTACGTTTTTACTGGATTTCTCTTACGATAAAGCAAGCAGCAAAAGAGGTGTTGCACAAAGCTTCGAAAACTTGGAATGAAAGCTAGAAGTACATATGTGTCAGTTACACTGTTTAACCTGTAACTGGATGAGATCAGTCTTAAACGTATGTTATTGTTATCCACATGGTTTGGGGTAAGTAGAGATTTTACAACAAAATATGGCGTAAAACAAAGAATTGTCAGTGCTGTTAAGGTCACCATCATCAGCTTCATCTTGATGTCAATGCGTAACTTGCCAACCCTCGTCTGCAAAGTATGTTCTTGTAGTTCACTCCGTTTTTTTCCAGTGGTCAAATAA
Organism: Mercenaria mercenaria; assembly: GCF_021730395.1. Lineage (NCBI taxonomy): Eukaryota > Metazoa > Mollusca > Bivalvia > Venerida > Veneridae > Mercenaria > Mercenaria mercenaria. The sequence goes on along the minus strand of NC_069361.1, from coordinate 33,801,243 downwards.
GACTTTTGCAACTGAACAATAACAGCAGATAATTGTAACCTCCAGAAGATTAAAAATCTGGAAAAGTTTCTTGTTCGAGTCATCTGATATACCAATATTTATACAAACATATACCGTAATACTTCCGTTGTTAATCCTTTTAACGTGCATATTGTGTAATGTTGACTTCTGTTGTCAAAATTTACCAGTGCTGATTTAATTTGTGCAAATGGTTCATTATCTTCGGTTGTAATATCTATTCCCGTAGCATTCATTTCAGTTCTATTACTGATCAGTGTCATATTTACCAGTTCAAGATTTCTTACTGACGTTTCGTTTCTCTCTGAAGTAGTATGCGTTTTCTGTTCTATTGATGCAAATTCAGCTCTTGTAGTGTTTTCGGTTGTCATATTTATCCTGTCCAAATTTCTAAACACGCTACCATTTCCTCTATCTGTTATTATCTTTATTTATTCTACATGTGCAATCAATAGTTGGGTAAAAGACGAAGAAATAGAATACAACACTGCTACTGTTATACATAGCGTGATTATTTTTGGAGTCATTGCCATGACAAGGTATGGCACAACAATCTCTGACGATCTACCACAATTAAACAGAGTATCATTGCTGAAAGTTTTATGATGGAATACGTTAAAAAGTAATGTGTTTTGCATCCCATTTCATCGGTAAATGTCAGGTAGTTGATATTTTCTTTTGTTCCGCCGCTGCCAAAACCTTCCAAATCGCGTTACTAGCAGTTAAATTTGATTTTTTTTTCTTAAACCCGAAGAAATAAACAGATAAGATGTTCCCAAAAAATCAACACACTACAAAGATACTGGTGATACAAATTATTGTGATATTTTCTTAAATTGTTTTTTTTTTTTGTTCATTGCCTGCAGCTCAATGCAAGACGTTTCCATTCTGAAAAAAAAAGTAACTTCATTGTGCAGTTGAGATTGCAAATATTATATGTGGTAATATGGGAACCGATATCTTTGCTTCGCTTTAAATGCTGTTAGAATATAAGAGTACAGTGCTTTAGGGTATAGCGGATAGCTAACTAATGTTTCTTGCATTCTAATTCAAATAAACAAAATTTAGTAGTTTTTTTTCTGTATATCAGACAGAAAACAGCTATTCTTTTCAAAACATTCAGCATTTAATAGAAATTCATGTGATTTTTCTCTCCATGCTATTGTTTACATACGTGCTGGTTTAGGGTGTACAGGGTAGCTTTGGTCATTTTTTCCATTATAAGTTTAACATCCACATCAAAACAAACTTCCCAATATTTTTTTACTATAAATCAGAATAATAATGTATTCTCTTTTCAAAAACATTCAGCTTTTTAAATTTCTATCAAATACTTTTCATTCATTGATGTTTTTTACATACACACTCATTTAGTCAGTAAAGGATAGCCTCGATTTTTATTTGATAACATATGAAAAATAACACAACAAGCAGTCATTTAAAATGTATGTCAGAACGTCTGTCTGCATGCCAGTAAAAGAATGATATGAAAATTTATACAATAATTCAAGTCTAAATGCAAAATTTATCAACCTATCCCCTATACTCTAAAATCCGCTATACCCTAAAGCACTGTATTTCAAGTCCCGCTGTTAGAAGCAATACCAAAGTTAGCACGAAACGATGTCAAAATTCTCGATATATTTCGAAATATTAAACATTATTTTGTTTTGTGGATTTAAATTATCTCCTACATTTGATATGGCATACTTGGTCCATTTAAATACATACCGTTTTTTGTTTTGTTTGTTGAAAGTTGAGGTCGCTGTGCATTGATGACGATAGTCATTGATTAATTTGAATGTACGAGGGCATGTCAGTGGAATAATAATTCCTTACCATCACAAGAATTTGAATTGAAATAAATATATAGATTGTCTTCGCTTTTGTTTCCAAAAAGGGGTTTTTAAAACTTAAATTGTTGAAGTTTTCGAAAGCATTGTAATAATTGGGAAATGAATAAGAGCCGCGTGGTAAAACATCCCGAAAATAATGAGAAAAACTTGGGCACTTTATTTATTTTCTGATATTAACGAGACCTATTTAAACTACATGCAGTTTTTCTCTTGTTTTTGTTTTCAAAACTATTGATCTAGAAAACGGTGGAAATAATGTTATAATGTAAATAAAACAAAATTAATTATTATCGGTAGTCCAACTTCTTAGATCCAACTTAATGTAAGGGGATAATCTTGCATTTTGTAAAGGAAAAACAAAATGTTATAGTGAACAAGATAACTTCAGCAAACTTCATTAAAACCGACTTACCTGATGTCCAGTGATTAAAGTGTAGTTGCTCAGCCGTTCAATCGGCTGCTTTAAAATATATAAATTATATTAGGTTTACTAATGTTCACGTATTTTACAAACAATTGATGTACTGTATGATTTTGTTTATATGAAGACTACAATATTCCTCAAAATGTTCACTAACTTATATTTTGCATGCTGTTTTTTTTCACTTGTTAAGCTGTTTAGCTAACATTATAAGATAGGTTTTTCTTTTTGAGGGGGGTCTGTGTGTATGCGTGAGGGGGGTGGGGGGTGGTTACCGTCACACTGACACAATTATAGGTCATATGGCGACTTTCCAGCTTTTGATTATGGAGGAAGACCCCACCCCCACCCTCGAGTGCTCTTCGTGCATCATTTAATCACATGCGACACCTGGGTAGAACAATTGACCTACCGTAAGCCAGTAGGATGGCTTCCACACAAGAAGAATTCAACGCCCAGAGCGATGCTCGAACTCGCATCGCTGAGGGGCAAGTGATTCAAAGTCAGCGACCTTAACAACTCGGCAACGGAGGCCCAACTATTAGAAGATAAAATATGGAAAATAACTTACAAGGTATTTCATAAAATATTTTCTAAATTTAAACAGCTAAACAATACGAATTTATGTAAGCCTGTTTTAAAAGTAACTTTTGTAAGATATTCGACATATTCAGACACGGGGTATTTTTACTTTTTGCGAGGAATTTGGCAAACTGTTCAGTGTGATCTGCAAACCTTTGGTTGGGAAAATATGAAAAATAACTAAGAAGTTGGAAAGCTCTCTTTATAACATGTGAAATATAAATAAAAGACAAAATATTACAATTACATGGATACGGAAATGGATGGAATGCATACATATCAAAAGATGAAGGAATACAAATGCTTCTTCATTCGCTGCTTACAACCGTAACATATCCAACCCGTATACTGGAATATACAGAGACGCATATTAAATAAAAATTTCTTCTTTAAAACACAATTATTAGTAATTCAGCCAAAAACAACTTAAGTATTAGATTGTTTTGCAAAAATATATCAATACATTACATATACTTAAAACGCCGTTATTACTAGGAAAGTTCAAGACTGCTAGCTTACAAAAATGTACGGACCATTTATGCATTTACTGGAAAAGACAGATGTTATTTATCATAGTTTCTTGTTAAGTACCTTTGAAAAAAATTTAAAATCCCAACCATAAGGAGTTAATTAAACAACAATCATTTTGAAAAACAGCCAATACCAAATACTGTTTAAACAAGTTCCTAATATAATCCAATGGGTATAAAACAGCGATCTGGGATGAAATGAAAACACTTGATTAGAAAAACCTTTATACTGATTGATATAAATCCTAAACTGTGTGCTTATATACATTCAACGGGAAAACATACATGTCCAAAAAGAGCTTTATAATATTTTATATTGTCATCTGTATTTTGAAGTAAAAATCTGATATTCTATTGACTGTATATGGACTGCACGATGCTAAAGCACTTAAAAATGAACCAAAGATTCAAATAAGGTTAAATTTCATCAAGTTATTCCCCTGTTCTGTATATTACTTTCAGACAAAAAGCTTCACATACCCTACATAGAAAATACTATACTTCAGCTAAAATGATGTGTGGAATGTAATGACAGGGACTACACAGATAATACCTTCTGTTAAGTGTAAAAAGGCATACATACGTGTAAAATGAAAACATATACATATAAAAATATAGAATGTGTCGAAATTAAAACCAACTGATATGTATGTCATGATATGTAGCAAACTAATGTTACTAAATCACAAAACTGCAAAACTATTGAAATTTTAAGGCAACACAATTAAAAGGTTTATATACCACATCTTCCTCTCAAATGTCACATAAACACATATGCATTCACTGTTTCATTTACCTTGTCCAAAACATTTTTTTTCACAATTTCTTTTAAATATTGACTATATACAACATTATAAAGGACTCAAAATGTGGTAATAGGAATTGTTTTTCCAAAAATATATCGATAACATTTGGACTTACCATCCAAAGTCCTATTTCCCATAATTTTAAAAAATACATATAATGTATATATACAATTCCTGAAGTAAGTATAACCTGAAATTTTGTTGTTTTTTTTTTTCCTTCAATAATTCTTTCAGAAATAGATCCTGATTTATGTTTTTCAAATATTCATTTCATTCATACAAAAATGGTAGCTGTCAGCATAATTAAAGTAAAAATATTATTAAAAAAAGCTTCATATAGATTGCAAATTCACAACTGCAAGATTCAGTCATATCGTACTCTCAAAACATACACAGGAAAACTTAAAACAAAACTGTCTCACCGATTTTTATTACAAATCACAGCAGTTTAGTAATAAATCATAATACTATTTCATCTCAATAAAAATTCTCTTTATTATGATAAAACTGAACAATTATAACTTCTGTCTCGTACACATACAATTATTGGCCAAATAATTTTGTCGAGTTTGTGACGCAGCAAATATGAACCGACTGTAAAATATCTCTACTTACACAGTTTATTTGTTTAAGTTTGCTGTGTTTGGTTTTTAGTCACAAATTAACATGATTTAGGTCATATGGCAAGTTACAAGATTTAATGATCGAGAACGACCGACATGCCCTTCAAGACATTATTTCGCAAACAGAAAACCATTGACCTGCCTGGAACGAGCTGGATAGCTACCAGATAACAGACAAGTACACAAAATAAGAAAACAATAACTGATATATGTACCAAAAATGTTAACCCAATTTACAGACTTTTTTAAACCGATTCCTATGAACATATCAGTGCCACTAAAATAGAAAAAGTGGAAACTCCACAGGTCAGTCAACACAACAAAAACGAAAATGTTGCAGGCTCGGTTTGATTGAGCCTGTTCATGGACGGTAGTGGAAATGCATGCTACCGTCCATGCCTTCTAAACTTATTAACATAGAAACTTAAACAAATACAAATGAGCCGCACCATGAGAAAACCAACATAGTGGTTTTGCGACCAGCACGGATCTATACCAGCCTGCGCATTCACGCAGTCTGGTCAGGATCCCTGCTGTTCGCTTTCAAAGCCTATTGCAATTAGAGACACCTTTAGTGAACAGCATGGATCCTGACCAGACTGTGTGGATGCGCAGGCTGGTCTGGATCCATGCTGGTCGCAAAGCCACTATTTTAGTTTTCTCATGGTACAGCTCAAAAATAAATACACAAATGACTAAAAGCATAATATATTCTTAACATAAAATAAAACAATTAGCTTGCCTTTATGATCAGATCAAAATCTAAAGAAAATAATATACATGTTGCAGGAAAATATCTACAGAAGAACTTTTAAATTTCTTTAGTCCCGATTAAAAAAACCTTTTCATTTCCCCAAGTAACAATATAAGAACCAAAGACATATCTTTATGCTAGAGTTACGAATTAAAAGACAGATAAGGAAATTTAAAACCATAAACTATTTATCTGAAGTGATAAGCCAAAACTGTTTAGAACTATGACAATTTACAATAACAATAGATCCTTTGACCATTCCATCTTACTGAAACAGTAACATCTCTTTTGAGACAGAACCTAGTATGATACCCCATAATATTGTTATTACACGTATGCTGTTACGAGATGGCCGATCTAAATACTAGATTGTAACTAATAATCCTATTATACTGCATAAATCATTTCTATCAAGCCAAAATTAAACAAAGGCAACTGAACAGAAAACTTGCTAGAAATGCAAACATCAGAGAAGCTAACCCTTGCTGGAACAGCAAGTCAGAACTGGGAAAGGAACTGTCAGAGAAATTCTCCTTTGCTGGAACTGCAAATGTCAGAGAATCTCTCCCTTGCTAGAATAGAAACTGTCAGAGAAATTCTCCCTTACTGGAACAGCAAACGTCAGAGAAACACTTGCTTGTTAGAACAAACTCTCCGTTGCTGGAACAGCAAATGTCAGAGAAACTGTCAGAGAAACTCTCCCTTGCTGGAATAGCAATGTCAGAGAAACTCTCCCTTGCTGGAATAGCAATGTCAGAGAAACTCTCCACTGCTCTAACAGCATATGTCAGAGAATCTCCTTCTTGCTGAAACGGAAAAAGTCAGAGAAACTCTCCCTTCCTGGAATAGCAATGTCAGAGAAACTCTCCCTTGCTGGGATAGCAATGTCAGAGAAACTCTCCACTGCTCTAACAGCATATGTCAGAGAATCTCCTTCTTGCTGAAACGGAAAAAGTCAGAGAAACTCTCCCTTACTGGAACAGCAAACATAAGAGAAACTCTTTAATCATGATCAACAACTTAACAACTACACTGTAGCCTCTTTTGAGCTAAAACTTACTGTCATATTTCTATCTAACTGATCAGCTGACCTTGCACGAACAATCTGAATTCTTCCATCACTATTTCTATCACCAGTAGTATTCTCAGCATCAATTCCACTATCTAAACTTTCTACTTGTCTCATTCTGTGTTTCTTTACTTTTTCAGCTTCATATTTAGCTTCATTTTCCTGTTCAAATTGTAGCTTACGCTCTCGAGCCTCCCTTCGGCTCATATCTGCGTCAAGTTGCCTTTTAATATCCAAGTATGATGGCCCCTCCCCTCTAGTCAAGTGATCAAATCTCGAGAACCTGCCTGCAGGCTCGCCATGACCAGCCATGTGTTCATATCTTGCTCGAAGAACGTCTGATTTAGTAAGTTCACCACTACGTTGTGTACTATCACTTTTATGCGTAGCTTCACTAGACATGCTTGATAAACTGCTAATACTAAGTCTGCTCCTTTCCATCGCATAATTTATCTGACCCTCCGGAGTTTCAGGAGCAACTATCACTTTTGGAGGATCAGCAGTTGATGCACGGGACCGTGGCCTTGACCTTACTTTATGTCGGTGATGTCCATGGCGTAAAACGTCTTTAGAAATCATTTCACTCGGTGGGAGATTCGCAGGAGCATCACCTGTATAGTCACTATATCCTGATGTACTTGTAGCATCTGAAATTTCACTCATTGTACTAGCTTTCTCAAAGCTGCCGACAGTGCTTGCTCTGTCATACACATCAAAGTTATGAGGAGATTCCCTCCGAGATCGTACTTCTGATTGCGGGAATGGAAGGTTTTCATAACCTTTAGGTCCACTTTGAGGGACAGATGGTTTTGATTCTTGCTGCTGCTTCTCATGAAGTTGAATTTCTGTAACAGAAACTGAAACTGGCAGCTGAGGAACATGACGTGTGGGAAATTCAGTGTAACGTCTGTCAACAGGTGGGGTTGGTTGAGGGGTTGTCGGTTCTTCAGTATCAAAGGCAGGATTTACCTCACCAAACACAATACTGCTGTCTGGTGACAACTGTTCTGATTTACCTTTCACTGTGATTGTTGGGCTTGGTTTTTCTTCTTTCAGATGACGACGCTGGAATTGATACTGGCGCCCAGACAATCTGTGTACACTTCTCCGTACAAAATTTTTTGCTGAAACTATAAACAGAGATATAAATTTAAAGGAAAAACAAGAGCTGTCTCCGTAGGATGACACATGCCCCCGATGGCACTTTGAATGAATAGTTATGGCCGATGTTAGAGTTTAGGACCTTTGACCTACGAAGCTGGGTCTTGCGCGCAACACATCGTCTTACTGTGTCACACATTCATGCATAGTTATTTTAAAATCCATGCATGAATGACAAAGATATGGACCGGACATGTCCATCATTGCACTATCATGAAAAATGATCTTTAACGTCTAAGTGTGACCTTGACCTTTGAACTACGGACCTGGGTCTTGCGTGTGACACGTCGTCTTATTGTGGTACACATTCATGCCAAGTTATTTGAAAATCCATCCATCGATGACAAAGATATGGACCGGACACGCCCATCAATGCACTATCCTTTAACGTCTAAGTGTGACCTTGACCTTTGAGCTACGGACCTGGGTCTTGCGCACTGCACGTCGTCTTACTGTGGTACACATTCATGCCAACTTATTTGAAAATCCATTCATCGATGACAAAGATATGGACCGGACACGAAAATTGCGGACAGACCGACAGACTGACAGACCGACAGACAGTTCAAAAACTATATGCCTCCCTTCGGGGGCATAATAAGCATTAAATGCTGGTGATGAATTTTATCCAGTCACTAATGTTTCAGCTTATAAACTAGTTTCGAGACCAGTCCCAAAAACTTGGGCAATTGATTGGTTGATTCTGAGAACAATTTTGAAATTGACCAATGGCAAGACTGTATTCTCAGACTAGTCTCAAAACTAAGTTTTAGAAATTCAGACAACAGACTGATTTTAAGCTACATGTAATGTAACTTGGTTTAAACAATATTTTATTCATATATATGTATATTTACAACACGAAACGCTACATAATTAAAGCATGAAGGATTAAGCAGAAAGCTAAGCTTATTTGAAACTCTCTCCTTAATGTAACTTGATGTCAAAAACAATTTTATACTCTAAAACTGATCTCCAAACTGTATTACTACATGGAAATCATATTAAACAATCAAATAATTCAAAAAGTATTTATTTTGAATTTACCAAACATTAATCTACAATTAACAATATGCCGTAAAAACCTGCCACAAATGCAATTACTCAGAGTAAAAGCAGACAAAAATGTTCAGGTAACAAGTAAAGCAGTCGTTACAAATGTCATACATCTTTGCAAAGAAAGACTGAAAGGAATATATGTATTTTGTTATAACATAAGAACTTACATACAGACAGTCGATCTTTTAAGAATGAATTAAAGAAATACACTGATTACATTAAACTGGCTCTATAGACCATGAACATCTAAGTTAACATTTTAAATAAGGGGAAAAATGAATCTGCATTTAAAATCAATTAAAGAATTGGTAAATAATTAATCAAATGCTGCTTTAGCTTAGACTGATGGCCCTTGAGATCTACTCTCTCCTACTAAATGAGCAAAGCAAGCCAGAAACGCAAGATTTGCTCTTTTACAAGTTGATACCCTTTCGCAACTTGTGAAAATCATTCAAAGTGCAGATAAGTACATGACATACCTCATACAAGGAAATTAGCAATAAATTTTTGAATTGGTTGATATATTGCTGTTTAGAGAAAAGCTTAGTGACATACTTGTCAAAGACCCATGAGAACGTATATAACCAGAGACACAATCAGAATTTTACTTACACTGAGAAAATAGCTGTCTTTTAAATTTTCATAACATGACATTATTATCAAAATGAACACAGATTTTTCAATATTAAGAATATTGTGATAAAAATTCCCTTTAATACACAGCAACTGTTTACTCAACATGAACAAAGTGAAACTTGATTGAGTAATATTCTTTTCTTATAATATATTTCTATGAAAAGTGTAAGTGTGCTTGTCAAAAATATACTCATCACTTATACATTTTATTATTTATGTAGGGCTATGAACATAAAGAGATATAAATATTCCCTCAAAAATGGTTTCGAGTCACACCAACAGAGTTTAGTCATATGACGATATTCCAGCCTTAATGGTACAGTAAGACCATATGTGTCTCCTGGCTCTGTGGACATTATTTCAGTCACAGGCAGGCACCTGGGTAGAACCACCAACAGTCACCAAGTCATCCAGATGGCTTCCCCATATAAAAAGCTTCTACTTCCTTAACAGTGATTCATACTCACAGTGGTGATGGGAAAGTGATTAAAGGCCTTCAACGTTTACCACTCTGTGATGGACACCACTCTTTGGAAAAGTAGTAAAGCTTTCAACTTAAATCAAAATTAGTTCAGGGTTATAAAATTAATGAAATCAACTTACTCACAAAAAAATTTGCATGTTATTTGCTCATCTTACCTGCTCTTTGGGTCATTTCCTGTTTGAGCTCATCATCCTTGTGGCGCCATCTGCAGTAGTACCATATCGCTATGGTAACTAGACCAATCAACAGAAGAATAGCAATAACAATACCAGCAATGGCAGCAGCTGTAAGCCCATCTGTATCAGCAGTTACTAAGGAAAAAGGAATTGCAACACAAAAACAGGTAATAAGAGTGTATGTAAAGAATTTCATTTAAGATTTTATCGGAGTATGCTTTACAAGGTGCGCTTGAAGTGTGAAGTTCTGCCTGTAAAATCAATTCATCTAAAGATAAAGACACTGTGTAATTTCAAACAAATGAAAATCTATAAAAAAGCTAATCAATTCAAATGTTTAGTTTCTTTAATCTTTCATTTTCAGCTCATATATCTTTAAAATCTTCTTTCAAATATGCATGCCTCCAAATGCACATAACAAAATCAAATGTTTGAATGTCTTTAAAAATGCTTGAAATGCACAGGTCTCTTTAATCATGGGGAAATATCTCAAAAACAAGCACACGGACATATACATTTTATTTAAACCTACTATAGCACAAATGTTTATTTACAACTTTGGAAAGTTTCAGTAAAATCTACATTGTAGAAAAATTTATATTTGCAAAAATGTCATAAAAATTGCAATATTCCAATAGACTCCTATTATGAAAACTTACATGAGGTCCACTCTTTTTAAATAAGTCTAATGGAAAATCGAGCACATAACCTTATCTTTTTTATTTGCCAAATTTTCTTAGTATATTATGAAGTTTTGAAAAATCAGAATTATTAAAATTCTGCATTGTGGAATAATGTTTTGCCTGAACATATAGAACTACCTTAACTTGCAGGATGTATTATGTCATTCATTTCAAATAAATTCCAAAGATACATTGTATCATTTGATTTCATATATTTACATTTTTTATCTTCCATTTTGTTACATGTACTTTGTCATATGCAACAAGAGAGACTAATATGCCGGACAAAGATACTTGGCTGAACAGTTGTTCACTCCTCTTTAAATGGTTAAAAATAATGTTCCTACAAGTTTTTTGTACAGAAAAGATGGGGTAAATGTTAATAATTGTTCAAGAAAGAACATTAGCATCTACATTACAGTTTACTCTCTAAGTCATATAACTATGCACCCTTTCAAAAGGTAACATCTGATTAAATCAAAATATCTACATATAACATGAATATATATACAAATGTATATGACACAAAGCAGGCACATACTATATCTGAGCAATTAAGTCTGTGCTGATGAAGAAATGAAAAAATATGTGTTAAAAATATAGGTATACCTTTACATCTATTACCGACATAGCCATATAAGCATTCACATGTATAGTTGGACTCATTCTTTGGATTTGTAACACACTTTGTTCCTTCTGAGCATGGTAAGTGGGAGCAAGCCTCTGAAGAAAGAAAAATTTTAAAACATTTAATTCTTTTCATTTATTTACAATTTTTGTTTTTGATGGGTTTAACGTCGCACCAACACAACTATAGGTCATACGGCAACTTTCCAGCTTTGACGGTGGAGGAAGACCCCAGATGCCCCTCCATGCATTATTTCATCATGAGCAGGCACATGGGTAGAACCACCGACCTTCTGTGAGCCAGCTAGATGGCTTCCTCACATGAAGAATTCAATGCCCACAGTGAGGCTCGAACCTACATCAGATTCTGTGAGGGTCATTTACTTACATCTTTTATTTTACCTTTATTTATCTTATCCTATTTCTTTTTTACGTAGCATCTAAAAATGATAGTGCAACAAATTGTAATATGGTAGCAGCAAACATTTATTGGTACAGATTATTACTATTATACTAGATTTATATGGCACCTTTTTCATGATAAATACAATCAAAGTCGCTTTCCATAGCGCAAAGGTGGCAACTCAGGGCACCCAATTCATCCTCTACTTGTACAGACACAGCGCGATATGACAAGAGGGACCGTTTAAGAGAAAGCCCCCAGAACAAAGAGTGAGAAAGATGAACCTGCCTTAGCAGTGTAACACAATGATAGCTTGCAGGTCAGGTTCCAGTTAATTAATCATTGTGTTTATTCTATCTGATATTGTTATTGAAAATTCAGATACTTCTTAGAAATATGGATCATTTTGTTTACATGTTTAGGACCTTGTTTATATTTACTACTCTAGCAAATTTCATAACAGCTGAACATTTTATCCATTAAGTTTTGGCATAAATTACAAAATATGACCAGTCAGATATACAAGTTCTCAAAAGAAGTTGTTTTGACACACCTTTAATAATTTAATTACTTTGTTATTGTTTTCGATAAAATTTTCATTAATTAGTCAGGAATGTTAATTACTTTTTTTGCCTGGTCAGCATATTGTTGTTGTTTACAACCTTAACTAAGTGAATCACAATCGAATGTTTTGTCAATCAGATTTGAACTTAATTACTTTGTTTGTTTCAGTACCAGTCATTTAATTACGAAAATATCCAATGGTGATTAATTGTTTACAGTTATATGAGTACATTTTAATTTTTTTGAAAATGCTATGAATACTTTTGAAATATTTGTAAACATGTCATTGAGATGCAGTTCTACAAAAAGGTATAAATATTTAGGAAAAATGCTTAGAGAGGACTGAATTAAAAAGAGAGGGCGGAATAAGAGGTATAAAATCTGGGAATTAGAAATGTTTCACAAAAATTGAATATAAGGATAATTGAAGAATGCAAGATCAGGTAAGAGAGAGGGTTAAGAAATATGGAAGATATGGAAAGGGTTAGATTAATGCAACATAGACCTTTTTGGCTTAGAAATATGAATTATTTAAAAGCTTGGCATGGAACAAAAACAGTTAAAGAAGATGATGTATTTATAACTAGATCGATTCTTAGTATAGTTCATCTTGTAAATAAACCCTTGTGTGTGTTAAAAAACAACTGAATTTCTTAACCTATGCAACCTATATATAGGTGTGTGGTGTTACAACAGCCGCCTGTAAAAAGCTGCCACATGTCTCAAGCACCCAGACCCCAAATTTCAAAACTGACTCTCTTTGTTCTAATTTCAACTTATGTTAAGCAACCACCAGCCTAAAGCAGCACGATTGTGTCACACCCCTGGTTGGCTGCTTAATACAGGCTCAACTGTATATAAAAATATATCTACAGAATAACACCACTGGAAAGACTGAAACTTGTCTAACTTATAAGACTTGTTGTTCTAAAGAGGTTCACTTACTAAGAAACAGGTGTAACTAAATAGGTAATATCTGCATGTAAGTTTTCACAAAATATATATGATAACTTTGATAAAATGTCATTACCTGTACATTTAAATCCGTTACAGAAACAGTTCCCATGAGGATCTTGCCAGCAAGCTGGACTATGACATACTTTCTTGTCTATACAGTCATCTGAAAATGTGAAAACATGAGGAAAATGTGAAAAGACTTTTAAGTAGTGAAATTATTCTTGCATAAAGAATAATGAAGATGAATCAAATTTATTTGGAAACAACACTGTTTGCCTGCCATATGTAAACGACTTTGACCACTATTACAAATTTAGTTGGGTAGCTTAAAAATAGCTTATTTTCTAGTAACTTTTCCCTCACCTTTGTGAATCTAGCTAGTGTCATCACGTGAGGAAGCCACCTAGCTGGTTTCCACACATCTATGATTCACTCTTGATGCCCATGTATGCCCTAAATAATGCTTAGAAAGGTACCCGAGGTCTTCCTCCACCATAAACAGCTGTGAAGTTACTATATATGATCTAGATTGTATGAGTCTTAAAATCAAAACAAACAAACCAGACGGAACCCATACAACATACAAAACACATGCATAACACCCATGTCTCTTTGATATACCCGTCTAACAAAATATTGCTGAGGGAAGAAGTCTCTTTTCGAATATTTGTCACACTTTCTTTTATATTTCATTTTATTGGTGGTGTATTGCAGGTGGGGTATTGCAGGTGGGGATAGGCGTGTGGGGGTCGCAGATGGAGACAAAAACATCATTCTTTTCTTGAACCCCTGATGATGTAAGAAATGTACTCAAGGTAGACAGGTAAAACAATTTTTTTATGCTTATGCTGCTGCTTGCTTTAATCTTACTTCACAGTTTACACACAATAACATTTACCACAGTTCACACAAAGTAACACTTACCACAGTTCACACACAATAACATTTACCACAGTTCACACAAAGTAACACTTACCAACATAAACAGCAAAAACATCTGCAGACACTGCCTCTGAAAATATTTAAAAACATTTTTATTTAACACTAGGAAAAGCATGCAAAAATCATATGTTTGTAAAAAAGATACAAATCCAAAGCACTAACTCACAACAAAATGTATATACATTAACCAAACAATAATAGTGTAGACTGTAGACATTAATATTCCACCAGGTTTAAGATTCACAAGACCACAAATATTAAATTAATAAATCAGATACTGCTTTCTGCCTCAGAGTAAATATGCCTTAACTTTTGGAAAATAAATAGCTGTGATCTATACTGGCTACAGGTAATCACTCTGTGATAGTTTAAGTCAAAGGCCAAAGTGCTCTCCCCTTCTTGTGTCCTTATCCTCATGTGATAAAAAGGCATTTACTATGATATAAAGTGCTTTTGGTAAAATGTTACTCAAATGTTTTTTTGTTGAGCTTAATGTCACACCAACACAATTATAGCTGATATGGCTTCTTTCCAGCTTTTCATGGTGGAGGAAGACCCCAGGTGCCCTACCAGGCATTATTTCATTACGGGTGGGCACCTGGGTAGAACCACCGACCTTCCGTAAGGCAGCTGGATGACTTCCTCATTACTTAAATGTGGACCAGATGCAGTTGTTTTTTAGTCAGGAACTGAACTCAGAGTTTGTCCACATTCCTCCATTGAAAACTTGATGTGTGTCCACTGGACACTGGAGCCCTCAGTTACTGTCACTGTATGGTCATTATGTTGTTAATGCAAGACTATCACCTTTGACAGTGTGGGTGGGTGGTGGAGGGGGTGGGATACTTCAGAACACAATCAAGAAACACAGATAAAAGAAACTGAGAGCATAATGTTTTAAGGACAGGATATGGTTAATGGTAAATCTAAAACAAAACCCTAGTTGTATAATTTCATGATGAATAAACCCAACAAAAAACAAAACTTCCTTAATCAAATTTGGTTGCCAGTCCGAAATAGCTCCACAAAACTTATTAAATAAAAACTTAAATGGATCAGTTTCAAGACTTACCAGAGAACAGAACAGAACCGTTACCAGAGGAAAACATGAAATGTGGAGGACTACCGCTTGGTTGCCATTGACACTGAATGGCAGAGTTACTACTTCCAGGTTCTAGTACTGTGAACCAGCCTGTCATATTGGCACAGTCTGAAGAGGATTCTATGGGCATACTCATGATAGAAAAACTGTGGTCCAGGGTTGAAACACTGAAAACAATGAAGAGCATAAACATTATAAAATATGAATTATATAAAACAAACAAGAAAAGGTAATAGTAAAAGTTCTTGAATGTAGGGAAAATGTACAATTTCTATATGTAACATCATTTGCAGAATCCCACTGGGTTCTGAAGACGCTAAAAAAGGAAACAAACATACATTTACAATATTAACATAAACATATAAAAACCTTCATAAAATTTATATTATGTCAATAAATGTTAATTTCCTCTCACACTTGTTTTAAATATGCATTATAGTAATATGTTTATGCTTCGCCATGCAATGTGCATACAGTAAAACATCAACTGATCATGGTCACATGGGGGTAAACAAAGTGCTTGAATTAATCAGAACAATACAAAAATAGAAAATATCAGAAAAACAGCTAGAGACCACATGAAATGTTTGAGTGAGCTCAGGTGATTGATGCTACAGTGAGACGTGTTTCACTGTTACGAGTGTAGATAAAATGGTGTTTTAACCACATCTGCCCTCCTCATTAACACCTGTTTACTGTTCTTTTGAGGCTTCCATGCTTAGCTCAACAGGGACAGCACAGATCAGGGGGTCATGAGTTCGATCCCTGGTGAGATGTATGTCCTCCGTGACGATTTGATAAAAGACATTGTGTCTGAAATCATTCGTCCTCTGATTCATGTGGGGAAGTTGGCAGTTACTTGCGGAAAACAGGCTTGCACTGGTACAGAATTTAAGAAATCTAGTAAGGTTAACAGCCTGCTATTACATAACTGAATTACTCTTGAAAAATGGCACTAGTCCCAAAACAAGCAAACTGTCTTTTTGAAATACCCCTTGGAAAAGGTTTAGCTGGAATGCACTGTGAAATCATTGATGGCATTATAATTCCATGTTCTGGCTAGAAAGGCTACTGTGTAATGATACAAATTTGTGGATTTTTATTTCTGAAGATAAAATCAATGAGCAGTTCAATTGTTAAGAGATTGTTCAATCATGAAAATCCATTAAAGTTAGTCCTCAATGGATGACAATGATTTCACAGTGTATTGTTGGTAATCATACCTATGTATGCTGCAGAAGTCTGGAACTGATCCTGGAAACTGACTAGAGAAGGTACTGTGTAGAATTCTTGAACAATCAAACCAGCTTGTAATGTTTGTGGCCTCAGAAAATATTGGCCAGTCAGAATGGTTGTACGACTGACCTGCAGCTCCAAACACAATGTATGCCATTTCATCTCCACCAGTATAAAATGCTATTTTTACCTGAAACATACAGAAAAAAAGCTTTTAAAAACTATTTTTACATTATGTCAAAAATATTGTTTTTGACATTACAAACCTTTTATTTACTTAAGCATTTTGGTCAAGTCATCAGGTCAACAAAATCTTTGGCACACTGGTACATGTACCTGACCATAGGAAGTACAGCACAGAATTGCTATGATAAAAGTATGATTCACAATGTCTGAAGTTACAGACTTACAGACTTAATTAACTCCATGTTTTAAGACATGGACATGTTGTCAGGTTACATAAAAACAAATATGCATTGCAAGTTATCTGACTAATTACTGAATGAAAAGAAACTGTCATCTCTGTATAATTATGTGATCTTATTCACAAAAGCAGAGAAAATTATTATATTATAAAGTAATCTTTGAAATATTTCAGTGTTGTATTGGTTTGGTTACAAGGACTTAAAATGTGTGCCCAGACACCCCCAAAATATTACCTCCCCTAAATGATAACAATCGATATCCCTTCATTAGTCATTTTTCCCTTTATTTATGTTTTGTACATCATTATATTTCAACAGTGCAATGAACACCGCTTGCTTGAACATTAACCTTTAGCCTGCTGTCGGCATATTCTGTTAGTCATCTAAACAACTTCCACATAGTAAGAATTCTACACCCAAATTAACCTTTAGCCCGCTGTCGGCATATGATTCTGCCTTTGCAACCTGTGCAGACCAAGATCAGCCTGCACATCCATGTAGTCTGATCATGGTCTGCACTGTTAGATATTCAGTCAGTAAATTTTCAGTACACACCCCTTCAAACTGAATGTTGGGCCAATCCATTATAGAAATTTAGCAGGGTAAAGGTTAATGTCCGAGTACTAATACATGTTTGATTCATCTTCAAGTGTCCACAGCTGATTTACAAATGTTGTTATTCTATCTAATTGTCACATAGCTGCACCCAGGGATCGAGCTTGCAAACCCCTAATTCAGTTTTCAGTTTAACATACCATGGCAATAGGGCGGATACTGAAATAATTACCAAAATATTTATTATAAATTCAATCTATTTATTGTATAGACCAAACTTACTAACTCTGGGTCTCGTGCATTATTTTTTATGAATCAACAATTACTCTTGGTACTACCTCCTATACACAATGTGTTGGTTACAAGATTCTGTTATGTAAATTTTTGTTATTATTTATATGAAGGCATAAAACAAGATATTCAGCAGGATAGGTCTTCAACCTTTAGCCTGCTGACGGCAAGTGATTCTGCCTTTGCAACAAGTGCAGACCAAGATGTCTGCACTGTTCGCTATTCAGTCAGTATATTTTCAGTGAACACCCCTTTGAATAATAAGTGGTACTGCCCAAACTGAATGATGGACCAGTCCATTTTAGAAATTTAGCAGGCTAAGGGTTACTTATAAGCAACTAAAGCAACAACGGTTCTGCAGGGATGTGATCTGTTGCCTACTATAACATGTATCCTGTCCATTTTAGTGGTTTAATCCCTAAGTCAAATAGCAACTATTTAAGCACTAATTTAAAGAACTAAATAAAATCTTGTTCAACACACAATGGTTCAAATCACTTCTGCAAACAAGTTCATGAAATAGGTCATACCCATCAAATTTCAAAAGCAAAAATTTAATGAGAACACCTATAAATCAGTAACTTTATACTGCTGGTATAATGACTGATCGATACCCAGTTACACAAAATGTCAATCTATGAAAAGCTGTGGCAAGTTAAATAGAGTGTGAATTACAAATATCTATAACCGTTTTATAATTAATGACAACATACTGCCCATCTGATTTTCATTAGCTTCAATTCTCTTGTGATGTCTGTGACAAAAAAAGTCTTTATGCTCTCCCTTGGTGATAAATCATTCAACTCTTTTTTTTGAAACTAAAATAGTAAATTTGCCATCTTTTACTGTCAAAATGAAACCATACAAAAACACCAACTGTTCCAGGTTGCAAGATGAGAAAAATGTCTGATTTATTCAAGGCTTTGAGCAATCCACACTTAGAAAATTTAAGGATAATGGCAGGGAACTACATGAACAGCTCGAGTGGGCCCTGCGTGCTCAAGTAGGCCCCGGTACTTAGTGGGCCAAGACGCTTGAGACATCTATGCTCATACAAGCAGTGTTTAACTGGATTTACAATACAAATGACAAAAAGTCTCATGCTGCAATGGACAATGTATTTCCTGGTAAAAAAACTTGTAAAGTCAATTTATGAAATGAGCTACAAGTTCTATATAAATTGCATGTAGATAGACCTGATTTTTAACAGCCTATAGAGTACGGTACTTGTATGTGAAATTAAAGACACAACTTAAAGTCTTCAGCCAGAAAAAGAAAACCTGCAACAATTATATGTTTTACTAAGATAATCTGAACAATAATATCTTTAATAACAAAAATCTATATATGGGATTAAGATCAATAATGTTATCAAAAATGTGAATATTAATTAAAATTCAAACAAAATTATGACATTTATTTAGTATAGAGATAACAGGACCTTTTGTTTCATTTTGGCGCGAAAATTACAGGCCAAAGCAAATCAGGTTATCTTTATTGACTATTTACATTTCTTTTATTTGCATACTTCTTAAGCCATCATGAAATGTTAAACTGTGTTTGAATAGAAGTATTTACAAATAATGTATTGTAACATTTATGTTTAAGTACCCTAAATAAATAAACATAATGAGATTTTGGTCAAACCAGATACACAATATTTCAATCTTGACAGACAGTATAGTTACATGAAAGAATAATGTATGCATTATACATAATATAGTATACACTCACTAAATGACTTGCCGGTCCATAGTAAAAACTATCGCACAAGGTCCAAAGCACTGTGGCACAATATTTTTTATTACTGACCAGCATGCCATTTAATAAGTGTTTTATTACATGACATCAGAAATTAATTTTCACAGTTTTTTGTTCAAATTTTTTATTTATTAGCCCAGTAAAACATGTGTTGAATATAGATCGGTCATGATAGCACAAACTACGGACTGGCAATAATATAAGGAATCATGTAATAAAACAAGATATTATACAGCACTGATTACTTGAATGAGTATTAATTCTCTGTGGAATAATTTTGAAACATACGAACATAAAAATTGTGGTAAATGTAATTATGTGCCTACATTTGGACAAAAACTTCCAGCATGATTTGTGAAAAAGATCTGATGATATAATTAGTGTACTGTAGCCTTTTCATATTTAACCTCCCTTCAGAGTCAGTGAAGTAGTGGAAGGGTTCCAGTGGTACAGTGATTGCAGGATGGAACTACAATCTACAATGCTAGCAATTAGCTTTTGGTTCCCAGACACAACTTGTGTTCAGTGCTTAGTGATTTTAAATTCTTGAACTGGCATTATTTCCAGCAGTATCAGCCAAAGTTTGAAGCTGGGTGGGGTTGGGGGGGGGTCAAATATAACACCTGCCATAGACTCGACTGGAAATAAGTTGTTCCATTCATTCCAGGTGGGACTTTCTCTGCCTACGGAAGTTTATTTAGTAACCTATACCATCATCTGTAGTATTTAGCATATGACAAAACACACTTAAACCATGCAAGCTTTTCATGAAAATCCCGAAATACAATATAATAACATCAAATCTTGTAAATAATAAAAGCATCTAATCAATACACAGTGATAAAGATAATTAAAAAGCACTGTGGGTATTGATAATCCATTTCCCTATGACAATAAAACATCTTGCTTTGTCCGAGAAATGATGTAAGAAACTTTCCAATAACATAATTTCTGTTTCACCGAATATTGAAAAAGGAACAAAATTCAATTTTGAACACAGCAGTCTAGCAAACCAGCTATTTCACATCACATAAAAGTACACAATTACAAATGTTTGAAGTTCAATATAAAGTGAATAAACATCATTGTATAATATTATGATATCATGAATATTCATGACAGACTACTTTTTTATGGTGGAGTAAACCTATGAAATTCACTCTGCATGAAGAAGTAAAAAGTCCTATTCATCTACATTTGTATGTTAAAAAAATGAAATCCATCAATTTATGGTATCCCTATGAAAAATTCTTACTTTCCCAAAACATGAAATTCTCTGTCAATGAAATTAACTGATTTGAGCCATGTCATGAGAAAACCAACATAGTGGCTTTGCAACCAGCATGGATCCAGACCAGCCTGCGCATCCACACAGTCTGGTCAGGATCCATGCTGTTCACTAACAGTTTCTCTAAAAAAAGCGAACAGATGGATGCGCAGGCTGGTCTGGATCCATACTGGTCGCAAAGCCACTATGTTGGTTTTCTCATGGCGCGACTCATTTCATGATACTGAATTGCCATAACTGTCAGGGCAAATTATATGCATGCATTTTATCATGAACATGTACTACAAAAACAACTACTGAATGTGTCAGAGAAGATGGCTTTTAGAAATAACCAGAACCATTTACAGCCTCAAGGTCACTTTGACCTTGACTTTTATCCAGGGTTGGCATAAAAGCGGGAAATACTAGTTTTTACCAGGACAGCGGGAAAAACAGGAAAATAGTGGGAAATAGAGGTATTTCCCAGGAACCATTTACAGCCTCAAGGTCACTTTGACCTTGACTTTTATCCAGGGTTGGCATAAAAGTGGGAAATACTAGTTTTTACCAGGACAGCGGGAAATACAGGAAAATAGTAGGAAATAGAGGTATTTCCCGGGAAAAAGTGGGAAATAGTGGGGAAAAGTCAACATTTCATTGTATGAGCAGAGACTTAAACAAATGTAATTCAGTTAACATGAAACATTTCTCTCAATTAAAAACAAATAATATAAATATTCTTTTTAAGCACTAAATGTACTAAAATCAAGTCCTAAATTTTTATTTCAATTGTTTTTTTTTCTTTTTTGTTTACCAAAAGTGCCTATTACTATTGAGAATCAGAGCATCAGATTGTGATGCCTAATTATACATTATTAACACCTTTTCACAACAACTGGAACTAATACTCTTTTCACACTAGGTTGGCCCCTCAATTGTCATAATTAGTTACCTGTACAATGTATAGGTAATCTATTAGCCTGAAGCTGTATTTGTCTGACTGGTAATACAATGCTTAATAATGAATTTGATTATCTTGTAACTGAATGAACTGAGCTGAAAATGAAGAATATATAGCATTATTATGATTAACTGAGTAGTGAATTGGTAAAATATGCATGTATTGAACTAGCATACATTTGATTACTTCTAATTTATCGATGTGACTTAAATGTTTGCAAATTTATTGAATTAATTTATATTAAAAAGTAAATTTTCATGTCAAAAATTTTCAAATATTGAGTATTTCCCACTATTTCCCACTTTTGTGAAATTTGGATCATCACCTGTGGTAATTCCCGCCCACGGGAAATACTTGCCAACCCTGCTTTTATCCTTCTATCACTATGGTAACCTACTGACCACAAACAATCATCCTATAAACAGACTTCCAGAAAGTCGTCGGGTCGTCGGTTCAACGGACATGACTGGAAAATTTTGATGCGGTCCACTGTTTCTTAATCATGCAGACTGATGTGGTCCAACTGACCGGCATTTATCGTACTCAGAAAACCGCAACATCTTGGACAACACATCAAAATGGTGTCACTAACATATTATGCCGGGGCAGTGTTAATTAACGCCTGACAATCGTAGTGAAAAGAAAAGAATGTACAAAAATAAGAGGGTTTACTGAACATTTAATGAGAAATGGACTAAAAATCGCACCTTGCTCGTATATGATGGAGAAAAGCAACATATGAGGTGCTTTAACATTTTATTTTTTTTTGGTCTGGCTTATTTATTGTTTTTCGGTCCGGCAGATTTTTATGCATTGCTGGACCGAATGTCCGGCCATTTTTTCCAACTTTCCTGAAGTCTGTATAAAGCTTGATGACCCTAAGTTCAAGCATTCTCCAGTTATTCTTCAGAAACCATTTTCAGTCTCAAGGTCATGGTGACCTTGACATTGACAAACTGGCCCCAAAACTATAGGAACCATATACTGAGTGCAGACTATCATCCTATGAAGTTTTATGGCTGCAGTTCTCAGCAAGTTTCCTGTTATTGATCATCAGAAATCTTAGTCGTGAAGTCCCTGCTACCATGACCTTTGACCTACTAACCCTGAACACTGTGCACAGGTAGTCATCCTATGAATCTTGATGGTACATGTATATGCCAAAATAACCTCTAATTGATGAATAGTAGCCAAATCATCTATCTACATACAGACAAACCACCATGAGGAAAAAATAAAATGAGGTTATGGTTAAGAGGCTGGAACCATCAAAATTATGTCTCTTCACAAAATCTTTTTATCTGTCAAAGTTTTAAAGACAAAAGTATTTGAAGGTACAAATAGAATTACCAGACTAATATCCTTTTTCTCCCAGTTAAGTGTATCTGCAGATTTATATGGTATTCCTGGCTGTATATTCATCACATTTTCTGCATCAGGGTTCAAGGTCATATTGGATGTCCAAAGGTCATATACACTGGTGGCACCCCCTAGGTCACCCTGCGGAACCTTCATTACCAAATGCCATCCTAGGACCACTCCAAACAGATTTGCTACCACGATGCAGTACCTCCACATTATTGTTTCTTCATTCTAGAAAACAAATAAAGAATAAAATAAAATGTATGAGGGTAAATATTTTATCTTTAAAACCGGGAGATGATTTCAAATGTTTGATCTCAAATTTTTCTCATTGTTTTAAATACATTGTAAGTGATGGAAAACAAGCAGAATCTATTTCCCGAGAAAAATATGATCACAAATTCGATAAATAAAAAATAGCAATTTGTACGCCGTAGTCGGAAGCCTTTTATCAAATTCTTGTTTTTCTCGGGACTGATTAATTTAAATCATAATAAACTTATTGTTTTCTTTAAAAGTATTTAAGGCCTGGACTGTGCTCATGAATTGATGAATTCGTTTTACTGCTTGAGTAAATAAATAGATATAACGCTGATTTAATACAGAAATCACTATTAAAATTTCCTATTCAATAGATATGCCTCGGACCCGAGTGAGATTATTTATAAATAAAATATTTACAAAAAATGTAATAACGGCAACATTATGACAACTCATCATAACTTTTACCAGCAATTACCCTACACACCAGATACACAATGAGTCACTCCTAATTCTGTAAATATTTGTACGTGACATAATTTCTGAATCAAAGAGCTAGAAGTATTAAGAATAAAACAATAAAATACGGATATATTTGTATAAATAATGAAAATATGAACGTGCCTGTTACATTTGTCTATCCACTTTCATCTGAATTTCTTGGAAACATCGATAACTGATTCTGGAAAGAGGAATAATGTCCTAGATTGCACACCTGTTTTGTTTTTCGGTCTCGCACCTGTACCGGCGTTCAGGTACATTTCTTCCTATTAAGGGAGCTAACTCTCCTTTACTTCAAAGAGAGGCAACTGCGTATGATAATTCAAGGGAGGCGATCCAATTCTGTCGTATGAGTAACGCTATTGTGCGTTTCGCAACGATAACACAATTTCTGAAATAATGTCTAATTTGGTCGTCTGCGTAAAAAGAACGTAAACATTCCGTAGGAAAAACGTCAGTAAACATTTTTGTATATAAGAAGATAATTCGTTCACTAGGTTAGAAGTGCGGATTATTTCGATGGTGAAAGTCGGAACTTACTAGTCTGGCGAACAGTATGAGGAAAAAGACAAGGGATAGTGACATGTAAGTGGATCTATTTTGCTTTTTATCATATTATTTTATTCATAGGCATTACCTATAAAATATAGCTATGTCTGCTTTAAATAGATGTGATCTGAAGGTTCATTATTTCACATTTTACATATGGTCCAAAAACAACCTATTTTCCATGGGTCCCCATATCTATTATTTAAAGCAGATCAGTTTTTAATAGCTTATTTATTTCAACATTTTATGTTAAAGACTATAGAACTTCTGAAGAGAACAAACTTTTTAAATCACGTGGTTTCTGTACACTAGAGGGTAGCCTTATTCAATGGCTTATTTTATGATCTAATATTTTAAAGTTAAAGTTATCATGCTGTGCCTACACGTCCTACCAGTTAGCTATATATTTTGAGCAAAATTATAAGTTACACTTTTAACAGAAAATATATGACACGTTATTTTAATAAATAAAAGCAGAATTAGTTCAAGGCAACGAGAATCAGATTTATATAATTTATCCGAAGAAAAGGATCTTGGAGGAACAGGCAGAGCTCAAAGCGCTCTCAAAGAGAATGATATTTGTATTTATGTTGATTGTGATTCCGCATTTCCGATAAATAGACACATAATTATATGTCTTGTACCTTTGTTTCACAGAAAAAGCAAGCCACACGAGAAAATACCAATGTCAGGGAAAATCCGGGTCAGTTCTGCATAAAGAATGAGAAAGAGTTTGACCTAAATCATAACTGAATACCCTATGTATATTTCTATGTCTTGATCTGGTTTTGAAAACTCAAAGAATGCGTTATGAACAAGCGAATAGCAACCGTTATGAAAACTCGTTTGGATAGTTTCCAATTCTGCACTTTTTGTGCAAAACGTTTGCCAACCGTATTTTTAACGTTGTTAAAACGTTGTCAGAGCTATAAGTGGAAACGCTTTACAAACCCCAGTTCCATTCAGTTTAGCAGACGATGTCCACACGTTTGGGTGACGTTTTCTTCTTTGCCGTCATGTGACTGAAATAAAGGTAAATTTAAAGCCGTTTGGATCCTTTTGTTTTTTAAAACATGTTTAAGTATAGATACTGCCAATGTTTGCCGTTGTGGCTAGGTAAATACCGTTATTTCTAGGTAGGACAGTAGTAAATAGTTTTGCTATATGTTTTTTATAAAATAAACAGTCTTCTGAGAGGTGTCAAACATAGCCAGTTTCGTTAAAAGTACAAACCGTATGTTGAAATGACCTTTAAAAAAACATTTGTCTTCTGATTTTCAACACTAGCTAAATTATGTGTATGTGTACATGTGCAATAAAGCCTATTTTACTTTTCCATAAATGTAAAAAAATATACACGAAAATGCCACCAAAATATTGAGTAAAGAATTCACATTGAAATACAAACAAAAACTGCTTTACATGAAACATGAATACAAATAAGGGGGTTATGCCTTTAGAGCATCAGTAAGTTGATTTCTAACATCACTGACCATGTTTAAAGCATAAAAAGTGCAGTTCTGCAACTTTTTTCTTAAAAAGTTGAAAAAAAATATTCTCCAAGGCCATAAAACATTTAGGTTCGGGTCAAAAATTTAGGGTACATCGGAATACCGGAAACAAACATTATTTTACGCCTAATAAAAAGACGGAGTTAGCCGAAATCACATACGGAAAATACGTAACTTGCCGATATTGTTATTACGGGTCCACTACCTTAAACCAAGTGACATCTAACATATTTAGCAATCGTTTTCCTCGAGGAAGATGCAGCGACCTTTAAGACCAGTTATGCATAATCTGTTCGGCGATTTTCTATTACAGAGTCCGAAACAATTTCTGCAAACGAAGGAATGAGTTCGAAAAGATTTACATTCCTAAAATTTGTGTGTCTAAGATTGTATGTTACTTAAACACGCCTCGCTGAGAAAGGGTCCATTCTTAATTTAAGGTATGTTTATATCTAAAAGGTATTTTACTATAACGACGATCTTCATTTACCTCCGATCAAGAGATGTAGGGGAGGAAACTCTATATTCAATACTAGAGTTTGCCAATTTTGCCGTTAGTTCCCATGGATAGCTCGAAAGCTTCACGAACAGTTACGATGTAGGTGTTTGGACGGAATAATAGGTTCACATACTTGTAAAGTGCTTAAGGCCTATGCTATTTCGACAATGCAAAATTCCTATGTAAAACTGGGATTGTCGTAACAACGCGAGAAATGCACGGGGATCAAAAAGAAACTTATAATAATAAAAAAATGTATCTCCGAATAAATTATAAAGTATCAATGACACTCAAAAACATGTCCCAACAGTGCACTAGAAGAAAATGCATAGAAATTTTCGGGTTAAGTATTTGGTACCGTAAGTCTCTCATATATATACAATATATACATTCTTCAATCAAGGATCACAATATATATATTCTTCAACCAAGGATATGTCAGTGTAAATGAGCTGAGCGTTAGTTTTTTAAGAAAACGTCGTAAAACTGTGTTACACGAATCACACGTGCACCGCTCTTTTACAAAAATATGTCCGCCATGTTTTCTTCGGTGAACGAAATAAAAGGAGTATTTTACCTTAGATTTCCTTATTGTAGTGTACGATTGACTTTCTAGTCTAAATAAAGCATCACTTTTTTAGCTCACCTGAGCAATGCTCAGGTGAGTTTTTCTGATCGCTCGATGTCCGTCGTCTGTCGTCTGTCGTCCGTCGTCTGTCAACATTTAGCTTGTGTATGCGATAGAGGCTGTATTTTTCAATTAATCTTCATGAATATGAGTCAGAATGATTACCTTGATGAAATCTAGGCCGAGTTCGAAAATGGGTCATCTCGGGTCAAAAACTAGGTCACTAGGTCAAATCAAAGAAAAACCTTGTGTATGCTATTGAGGCTGTATTTTTCATTTAATCTTCATGAATATTGGTCAGAATGATAACTTTGATGAAATCTAGGCCGAGTTCGAAAATGGGTCATCTCGGGTGAAAAACTAGGTCACTAGGTCAAATCAAAGAAAAACCTTGTGTATGCGATAGAGGCGGTATTTTTCAATTAATCTTCATGAATATTGGTCAGAATGATAACCTTGATGAAATCTAGGCTGAGTTCGAAAATGGGTCATCTGGGGTCAAAAACTAGGTCACTAGGTCATATCACGTAAAAACCTTGTGTATGCGATAGAGGCTGTATTTTTCAATTGATCTTCATGAAATTTGGTCAGAATGATTACCTTGATGAAATTTAGACCAAGTTCGAAAATGGGTCATCTGGGAACAAAAACTAGGTCACTAGGTCAAATCAAAGAAAAACCTTGTGTATGCAATAGAGGCTGTATTTTTCAACTGAATATCATGAAATTTAGCCAGAATGATTACCTTGATAAAATTTAGGCCGAGTTCGAAAATAGGTCATCTGGGGTCAAAAACTAGGTCACTAGGTCAAATCGAAGAAAAACGTAGTGTATGCAATAGATGATGTATTTTTCAATTGATCTTCATGAAATTTGGTCAGAGTGATTGCCTTGATGAAATCTAGGTCGATTTTGAATATGGGTTATCTGAGGTCAAAAACTAGGTCACTAGGTCAAATTAAAGAAAAATCTTGTGTATGCGATAGAGACTGTTTTTTTCAATTGATTTTTATGAAATTTGGTCAGGTTGATTGCCTTAATGAAATCTAGGTCGAGTTTGAATATGGGTCATCTGAGGTCAAAAACTAGGTCACTTGGTCAAATCAAAGAAAAAACTTCTGTATGTGATAGAGGCTGTATTTTTCAGTTGATCTTCATGAACTTTGGTCAGAATGATTGCCTTGATAAAATCTAGGTCGAGTTTGAACATGGGTCATCTAGGGTCAAAAACTAAGTCATATCTAAGAAAATGCTTGTTTTATCGCAAGAGACCAATTTTTTGGTCCAATCTTAATGAAAATTGGTCAGAATATTTGTTTCCATGAAATCACTAGGTCAAACATGTTTTACACTGTTATGGAGTGTTTCTTAGGTGAGCGACCTAGGGCCATCTTGGCCCTCTTGTTTTATAACATCCCACTGTCCGATCTTTCTGATCACCTAACGATCACTCACAATTACAAAATAAAACCAACGTGTCATCAAAATTATCACTTTACACGGCTTCATGGACATCACGGCCTACTAACATTAAATTTGTAATCATGCGCCAACCAAACAAATGATGAAAGATCGGGACTTTTTCAAAGATATGTTTTATTTCCTGTAATTTTCTGATATTCTAACCTTTAACAGGCTGGTAGCATTGCCCGATCGGGCTTTCGACATAAAAACTGATATTTCTTGAAAAATAATCAAGATATTTCTTTCAAACTTGGTCCATTTATTTAGCATAACATATGATGCATATTAAGGTAGAAATAAATTTGTTGCCTTCAGTTTTGTTATAATTACTACCCTTTTTCAGATTTTTATGATGCATAATTTTTGAAGTCCAAAATAATTATGTTTTAATGCAATGTTAAAACAAAAAAGGTTCAATGGCTTTCTATTGCTCCAAACTTGTGCGGCAAAACCTTTATTCTATATATTCAGCATTTATACTTTGTTTCTAGTGCAGATGTATGAACAATATTTTACAACTAACATCTTTCTACAATGTTGTAAGTGAAAACACAGTAAAATGTATACATTAATGTACCGGCGCAATAATTTAGAGCATTAGAAAGCCATTGAACACTTTTTATTTTAAACTTAGCATTAGAACATAATTTGTTTGGACTTCAAAAATTAAGCGATATAAAAATCTGAAAAGGGGAAATAATTCTACCAAAACTGAAGGCAACAAAGTTATTTCTATCTTAATATGCATCATATGTTATGCTAAATGAATGGGTCAAGTTTGAAAGAAATATCTTCATTATGTTTCAAGAAATATTAGTTTTCATGTCGAAAGCCCGATTTAAATTTAAATTTTGGACCTATCTTTTTCCAGCCCAACAACAGACATGTATATGTCACAAACCCGGCCTGTCCTCGAAATCAGTGTCAAAGGTTACTAGAACATAAATACAATAAATAAACAACCGCTTACTATGTTCTTGTTAGTCCTGTAAGATGAAACTGCTCGTGTTTATACAGTCATATATATTCCGTATCGGGAACATTGACAATCACAAGTCGATCCTTACCACGAACATGTAAACAGTTACTTTTATGCCTTTGTTTACATTTCAAACATGACGATTCACATATACGTTCAAGAACTTAAATTTCGTGCTTTCCGACCCGCATGGTGTGTAAACCTTTGTAATTAAAAGTATGGTGTATTCGGCAAACCATTTATAATTTCCGACGTGGTAAATGTCATTGAGAGTATCAGTTATGTTCACGAAATTTATTTGAATATTTATGTTTTATACTTGCAAAAGAAAAACTTGATAGTTATGCTCGCTGGCTTCGAATTCCTCACCCATCACCGACGTGGGATCCAAAACTCACTTGAGGTGTAAAACATTTCACGTAAGGAAGCCATCCAACTGAGGTTAGTGTCTCGATCTAGGTACTAGTCTGAGCCCCCAAAAAATGTCTGGATGGGCACCTGGAGCCTTTTC
The DNA here is from genome assembly GCF_021730395.1 of Mercenaria mercenaria. NCBI lineage: Eukaryota > Metazoa > Mollusca > Bivalvia > Venerida > Veneridae > Mercenaria > Mercenaria mercenaria. Next base: position 33,771,029 of record NC_069361.1, on the reverse strand, counting down.
CCACCAACAAAACCTGGGAAAAGTTCATTGTGTAGTTTCGGTGTTACTCCCAAGCAAACAAAATAAACTTTGTTCCCGTTTTTGTTTGTTTGTTTGTTTGTTTGTTTGTTTGTTTATATTTTTATATAAATGAATATGCAAAAAGGGTTTGTTTGTTTCAGTGTAACATCAAAATATAATATTACAATTATATATCAACAGTGAACGCCACATACATTATATTTTCACGAGGGGTTAATGCTTTCATCTTACATGTAAAACAATACATTCCTAATGTATAAAAGGTAAAGGTAAACATATATGTATATGTGTGTGTACTCGTGGAATTAAATGTTAAGTGTAAAAAGTATATATTCACAGTGCAAATCATCCATGCTGAATAATACGTACGATATGTTTGCTTTTTCACTGTCTAACATGTCCGAAATGATCTATTCGATTTTTATCATAGAGTTCTAGTTTATTTTTTCACCTTAAATTAAAGCAAACGTGTTCAATATAATTTTAAACTTAAACTTTGAAATTTAGTAGGTAGCATTCTTTAGGTCAAGGGTATTTTATTACCTTCTGTAGTTCGTCATTATCTATTGTAAAAAAAAATTGTTTTTTTTACCAAAGTGGAAAATTTCAGGTACTTGAAAATGCAGCTTTCTAAAAGGTCAGTTAGAATTCTCGATGTCATCTGTCAGACATACCTTGTAAATAAATAATATTATTACAAAATTAATACTGCTATTTCTTTTGTTGCACTTTGCGGACTTATGATAAAGTTATATTTATATTTATTTGAGCAGTACAATCCCCGTAAATGAGCACTACGTAAACGCTCAGGCCCTTCTCGCACACCATACCTTTAGTTCGGACTTCTTTCATGTGTAAAGGCATGTGCACAAAAAACGACAAATTTTGCCAACATCTGGTAAATTGTAATGTGTTTTTTAGAAAAGTAATAAACGGAAATAGAAAAATAGCTCTCAGCTCATTTACATGGATAGTTTAGCTTTATTATGTATGTTATAGTTTTTCGCAGTTATGCACGATGACATAGAATACTTACCCCGAAAATGGTGACATGAACATACTGATAACTTTTCCCACTTTTCTTTTTTAATTAAAGAAAGAGTTCAGCACTTCATGGTTTTGATGTATTGTCACATTGGAATAACGTTTGTTTTACAGTAACTTCGAAATTCTTCAGAAATAATATCATGTACCCCACCCACCTAATTCATAATTTCAAAATAGCATAGGCCTTATGAAAAGACTGCCAGCTTAAAAAGTAAGGATTCAATGATCAGCAAAAGCTCAATAACAAATGTTTTGCGGTGTTTATTGTGTACAAAGAGACTGAACAAGATAGTATGTTCCAATTCTTGATATTTGCACTCCATTCAGTTTTTCTTCTTTCGAAGGCTTCATTACTTACGTAAAACTTCCTAAAATGCTTGACATATTTATAAACAACATTTTTACGCTCGTCCTGTTTCTCCTTTTTTCTCTTTTTTTTTACACTAGAGGAAAAGAAACATCGACTGGACCGTTTCCGCAATAGCTACTAGTACTTACACTTTAGACACCACTTGCCTACCGTGATTCCCTGGTTCGTCTCCAGATTAGGTCAAACTTCGTATAGTTGAGAATATTGTAATTGATAAGCGTCTGCTAAATACGCTTATAAGTAAAATATTTTATAAGGATCTACCTTAAGAAGCTGAAAATAGTATGGCATACTTTCCGCCGCCCGCGCTTTCTTGCTTCTCCGATTGTCGTTTATTTGCAATGATGATCGAAATGCAGCACAATAGGAAATTGTGGTCTTTCTTCGCGGGCTGAGAAGTGGCTAGTGACTTTGAATCCCTCCAGATCTGAATCTCTGCTAGTCTCAAGAAAAAAGAACTGTCAACCTCACCTTCCCTCCAAGTGTTCACACAGTATATACCTAAGGTACTCCAACATAAACATCTTGGCATCTTCCTGTCAAATGACTGCTGTTGGCACTCTTATATCGGTTTCATTGTAGAAAAAGCATGAAAGAGGGTTGATATTATAAATGCGCAAACTAACATTTTTATTGGACCGTCGATCGCTTGAAACAATATATACCTCATTTATAAGACCTATCCTCGAATACGCTAACGTCGTACGGAGTAACTGTACAAAATACGAATTTGATCAACTAGACGAAATACAAAATGAATGTGGACGCATCGCCTCATGTACTGCCAGACTTGTTTCCTTGGAAAAGTAGCTTGGGAAATTCTCTCATACAGACGATACAAACATACTATTTATTGTGTACATGTATTACTAGGAATAAAATACAATGTATGTTTAAATAAAACTTAAAAATGAAATCGTATAAAAGTCAACGCAAGCAAAATAATACGATGCTTATATTGTTAACTATAAGGCATTCAAACACAACAACAGAACAGTGCTAGTAAGAAGTTCACAGCTTTATTTCTACTGTAGACCTTTCATTTTCAGATTTAAGATACATTTTCGTAATATTTTAATGGACAGTGCTATACGGTTATTGTTTTACTTACAGTGTTGATCTCTTTTTGCATAACTAGCAATGGTTATAACCATTAACATGCCCGCAATATTAAAATAGAATGACGTCACACGGCTATCTTATAACCAAAGTAACGCGCTAGAGGTCTTATAGATGTTTCCACGTCTTAAATAACTACAAGTAAAATTACGTTAATTTTTGGCACCGAATATCACCTCAGCTACTTAAATATTTAAAATACTAAGTTCAAGTAAAATTACATAAATGTTTGCCACCCTCCGTTAATATATTTCATATCATTTAAAAGTGACGTCTCCTTGAATTCTGACGTCAACCAGTCATTCGCGTGAGGGCATTCATACGTGACATGACATAAAATGACGTGACGTCAAAAAACATCTAGAAATTTCAGCAAAATATCAACTTATGCAAGAACTCGGGAAAACACCGAAGAAACATGTGAATTGCTGTTAGTTCACCTGTCATGAAATAATGCTTAAAGGCATCAATAAGCAATATTTTTATTACTAGTAAAAAGGCATAAAAGGCATGAAACATTGAAACCTATAAATAGATTGTTTTCTGTTTATTTCCAGATGAATTAAATGACAAAACAGTATAACATCTACAAGCTTCAGTTCCGTTAACAGAGATAAATATTCCGTTGAAAATGAATATTCTTATTCTTTTAAAGATACCTTGTCTTTAAACGAGAAACGTACGTTTTTATAGATTAACACATTGATCAAAATTGATCACGAAAAATATCGACAACAGAGATGACATCATGGAGAGACGGGATGCATACCTCTTACTTCAACAAATCACCACAAAAGGCATCAATTTCAGCTTCGGTACATTATTATTTTTCAAAATGATACCAATTGAAGACGTCTTTGTTGGCTATTTTTGAAGTAATAGCATCAGTCTACGCGTTTTGGGAATGACCCCTATACTTTAAAGTTGTCTATAAAACAAATACTCGCATCAAATAGGAAAGCCGCACTCAAAGAACGCACTCCTTCCTTTACAATGAAACCCTATCATGACAGTGTTTGTACGGATGTGTACATAATATTGTACAATAATACATAGCCATATCTAGATAAAGAAAATATGATAGGGCAACACCCCTGAAAGATGACAGAAAAAAACACCAGTTACAAGTCCAAGCCAAATAATGAAGCGCAAAAAAACACTTATTCTTAATCTCAATCATACACTGAATATATAGGAAATGTAACTAAACGTTGTTACAGTTAGGTGAAACCTGAACACATTTACTGGGCATGTAAAACATGAAACTGCTCGTATATGGTACATAAAGTGCAACACAGAATGCTCGGTGGCGCAAGGAGATTAGTAAGCTGCCCGAGTTATCCAGAGTTTCAAATCCAGAAAATTAATACTAATTGCCTTTGTCGAAGACAGGCGGCAAAGAAAGAATTAGACAGATTGACGATGCGTTCTATAAAATCGTTCAAATTATACCTTAAAGTCATAACTAGATATCATTTCTTGTTGCCTGTTCAGTGAACATGGCTATTCATTATCGTACAAATAAGAAGATTAAATTGTAATGTAAGATTTTTTATAAAACCTGATAAAAACAAGGAACTCGGTTAACCTGTTTATACTTATAAAAAGCTGTAGCAAAAGCAAAAGCAATTCTGTTTTAGCAGTGATAATACCCGTCCGTAAATAACTCAAGTCATTTGTCCATAATCTTTATGCAAGTAAAGACAAGGATAAATATCAAACAGGGAATGCCACGTTCCAAAAACGCTGCCTCCCCAAAACGAAATTCACAGCGTTCAGATGTGCACACTGCCAAGACACACACTCACACACAAAGCAGACACATGAGGACAAAACGAACAAATAAAGGAACAAAGTGGGGCACCGCCTTGTAACGGTCAGTGTCAAAAACACCACCGGGGAGCTTAATCCGGTTTATGGTGCGCACCCAACCTCAGTCTTACCCCCCACCGTGTTCCAAAGTCACGGGACAGTGTAAATAAAAGTAATTCCCGCCAGATGAATCTCTAACACACGCATTGGAAACAAAAGGCATGGCATGTAAAACACAAAAATGCTCCTGTATAATCGTATAAAAAGCAAATCTAAGAACCAAAATCGTATGTACTCAATGCCTTTCCAGAAGACAGAGCATCAAGAGAAACACCATTAAGAGCCCGACGAAACAGGCCGGAAGACAGAAATCAAAACAGTTCAGTTCTGGTGGGATTTAAAAACTGCTTAACACAGAGTCCTCCCCGTCTTCCTTCAGACACAGTCAAAGAGGGAGGCGTAGTGTCAAACTGTAAACGGATTGAACACTAAACATGCACCCTATACACACGTTTCTTTTTCATAATATATTTAGACACAAACTTTGGGAGAATAATCCAGTTCAGAATGTACGCACAGTTAATAAATTAAACTTACACCTTTAAGTTATTTTAGGCAAGAAATTACAATTGTGATTAAAACACATTTTGGGGGACAAACTGTCATTTAAATTGATACAAGTAGGTAACTATACTTGATAATTGACGCACTATGTACTTGAATGACCGGCGATATTTTCTCATATGTTATTCTAGATGTCATAATAACGCACCTAGCACTTTTGTTTGTTAATGATATTGTACACAAAGCACTACAAACAAGGTTTAGTGTCCGTGGTTTTTAAATTCGTGTACGCTCAATATACCAGCTAGCTCTTTCTGTTATGAAGTACGTTCGAACACTGGTGGCAGTAACGTACCTAGGATACAGTATGGATCGATGAGCCATATGCACTTAAATTTACTACAATTATAATGTTTTCTTAGGAAAAAATGACAAAAAGCCATTTTGAAAAAAGTTTGCTCCTGTGACAATGAGCCATGAGAAAGGTGATCAAGAACAGTTTGACATGTGCATTGCTTCCAGGTCCGTATTTTTTTTTCAAAACAATATTTCCTTATCAATGGTTGGCCGCCTTTTCGGCAAAAGATTAATCTTTCAGAAAAACCTTACTTCAAAACACAGTTCCAAACCGTTTACGCATCACGAGCGAGCAACGGCATACTAAACAATAGTGATTTCTCCACCCGAATAAATCCCACACATTTTTCGCATCGAAGTCTCCCCCCTTAAACACATCAAGCTCACAGTGCGAGTTTAAAATAACGTAATAACCGTTCATAACAGACTAAACACAAAATAACAAGACCGAAAACTAGGTTCAATCCTACTTTGTTACTTACAAATTCGCTATTTAACATTTTCGCTTTCGGAAATTACCTTCGCCTGCCATGATTACCGTTGACAAGACGGTGGTTGTAAAGAACGTTTTCATTGGCGAAGACAGTTTACGTATTTCAAACGTAGCGATAAAATCCAAAGCGTACCCGAATATAAACAAGCAGCGATGGCTCACGAGGATTATTTAGCAAATTCAAATAAATAACAACTGGGAAGTAATTAAGTAGAATTGAACCTTATTTTTAGTCTTGTTAGTTTACATTTAGCCTATTCTGACTGCTTGCAGTGCTATTTTTAACTGACATGGTGTACTTGATTTGTTTTACGGGGGAGACTTCGGTGCGAAAAATGTGTGGGATTTATTCGGGTGGAGAAATCACTATCGTTTCGTATGCCGTTGCTCGCTCGTGATGCGTAAACGGTTTGGAACTGGGTTTTGAAGTAAGGTTTTTCTGAAAGATTAATCTTTTGCCGAAAAGGCGGCCAACCATTGATAAGGAAATATTGTTTTGAAAAAAAAAATACGGACCTGGAAGCAATGCACATGTCAAACTGTTCTTGATCACCTTTCTCATGGCTCATTGTCACAGGAGCAAACTTTTTTTCAAAATGGCTTTTTGTCATTTTTTTCCTAAGAAAACATTATAATTGTAGCAAATTTAAGGGCATATGCCTCATGGACCCATACTGTATCCTAGGTACGTTACTGCCACCTGTGCGTTCGAAGGGTTAGGAAAATCTAAGGCAATAATCTCGAACATTATTTTGATAGTGTTTTGTAGGAAATTATCTGTGGATATTATTTAAAGTTTTATGACGATGTCTGCTCGAACTTAAGTATGAGAAAAATGCAGTCCTAAATCAAGAATGCTAATCCATAGGGCAAGGATGTCTCCGCCCCCCCCCCCCCCCCCCACCCCCCGCTCTATGTGATGCTTCGACATACACTTTTGAGTCCTGTAAGAAAAGTGACACTTTGACAAATATTTCGATTTTCGAGGTATTTTCATTCTATACATAGAGCATGACGACAGTATGAAAGCACTACCGTAATGTACAGAATGAGGTATTTTGGGTTCATATATGAAAAATGGACTCGTTTTGATGTTGTATCAGCGGAGCCGTCTTTTCCCATTTAGTCATGCAGTAATTGTAATAGTTCAGATTATCGACAGTCGTCCTGTCGGTGACAGATTGATGTCGCGCTAGAATTTATTATTTGTTGTAAGACTTTGCTGTACATGCGCAAAAGGAAAGCGAAACTGCGATGGCGAAATTTGAAACTACGACAATGAAACTTGAAACAACGATGGTGAAAAGTCATAACTAAGATGATATAAACACGAAAATCGAAACCACGATTCCACGACCACAATGGTGAAATCGCGAAAATATATATCCACTTTTTGCAAGATGATTTTGTAATCTTTAATGTGTATTCAGTGTGAAAGAAAACAATATTAAATGTTGAACAGTTAACAGAATGAATGCTATCCTCTGCTTTCAAATATTATTCCGAAATTCTTGTTCCAAATTTAGACAGTTTACGGATATAATTTTTCAGTATTCCGCCAGTTTCAATGGCTTCAGTAAAGTCTGATTCTTGTTCATTCTACTTTTTACTTTACAAGAGGTAAAAGACGCACTACTTACATAGTAACTTACACTTGTAAGACTTAAAAGTTCAAATTATCAAACTAATATTGTTATAGTATTGCATTTCATAATTCAGGACCAATCCGCGGTCCTTTAGATTTGAGCTCATTTTTAATTACAAATGAACTTGGACGGACATTTTCAACATTCTTTTTGTGCCCCCCCACCACCCCATAAGTGGTGGGGGCATATAGATTTGCTCTTGTCCGTCCGTCCGTCCATCCGTCCGTCCTTCCGAGAATGTTGTGTCGCACCTAGGTCCAAAAGTATTTGACACAGAGTCACAAAACTTTACAGGAATGTTGGTCAGCATGTGTAGTTGTGCACCTGGGGTTTCGCATCCGGATTCATTCAATCATGCAGGAGTTATGGCCCCTAACTTTGTAAAAATTGGTCATTTAAATGTTGTGTCTCGCATAGCTCCAAAGGTATTTGACCTAGAGTCACCAAAGTTTACAGGAATGTTGGTCAGCATGTGCAGTTGTGCACCTGGGGTTTCGCGTCCGGATTCATTCAGTCTTGTAGGAGTTATGGCCCCTGACTAAGTTAAAAATTGGTCATTTTAATGTTGTGTCGCACGTAGCTCCAAAAGTATTTGACCTAGAGTCACCAAAGTTTACAGGAATGTTGGTCAGCTTGTGCAGTTGTGCAACTGGGGTTTCGTGTCTGGATTCATTCAGTATTGTAGGAGTTATGGCCCCTGACCTAGGAAAATATTGTTTAACCTGAGTCATTAAACCATGTTACAGTGGCAGGAGTGGGGGGGGGGGGGGGGGCACCTGTGTCCTATGGACACACATCTAGTTCTGTACTTATTTGATGACATTTAGAAACCCTCCACTTAAAATCACTTGTCTACGTCATTCATGGCTGAAAGTAAAACGTTCACACCGACTTCCTACAATTGCAACTGACATATTCTGTACATATTTGATGACATTTAGAAACCCTACACTTAAAATCACTTGTCTACGTCATTCATGGCTGTAAGTAACCGACTTCCTAAAATTACAACTTAAATGAATATGAAAATGACAGTCAACATATTTTCATACTTTTTCTCATGAGTTTGCACACGTGGGTGGCACATTTTATTTGATGACGCGTTGAACATGTTATTTTGACAAAGAGTGTATTGAGGAAAGTGCAAGATACTGTAGGAAGACAAAGTAATGTCGTGAAAATGTAAGACAAGTGTATCTGTGTAAAGGAGGGAAGTCTTTATTACGATTCGTCAGATATTGTTAAAGTTTTCATTACGAAATAGTTGTCAGTGTGAAAACGGAGGTGGTCATACGCTACCACTACTGTTTGTCAGAAAATCTGTTTCTAGCATCAGTCATGATCCAAACTTATTTAGCACTGACAATATTCTTGAAGAAAATGTAGGTAGATGTGTACTGATGTGTACTGCAGCCGCTGGAAAGTCATTAGTTTTAGAAAGAATAAAGAGGACCAGTTATTTAGTGTTATAATTCCTAAACATAACCGTAAATCATTATGCTTTTGCCCATTAATAAGTTTCGTTCGTATTTTACAGCTCTTAGGAGTACAAAGAAGTAACAGACAGTCTGAAGATGGAGTTTCCTGATTCAGTTTATGGAATGCATGGCAATGAGTACTGCTTTGTTTCGTTTTGAGCTTACTGATAGATGATAGATTATATATGCATCTACTGATCTTTTAAGAGACGAGGGTAACATAATAGTAACATACATTGAAAGCAAAATTTTAAAAAAGTTACAATTTGGCATCCAGCATGATAATTGAGAGGTGTCTGAATGAAGGACAGGTAATTTATATAAAAAAAAGTGCTCCTCGACGTGAGGTTCGAGTGAATACTGCTACGAAGAAATAGTCTTAAGTTACTATTTGCATACTTTCCAAAATGTGTAATCGTTTTAACTTTACAGTTTAAAACACTTATAAAAGAAGTTGATGCACCGCTACTGTGGGTTTACGCCGGATTGCATCACAAAAGCTTGTTATCCGGAGACATTTTACGATTTTGAATGACAAAAGTGGTGTACTTCTCAAAGGATAAAATTGTTGAAGCGGTCCTGAATTGAAAATAAAACTCACAACGAATGAATATCTCCTAGGACATCATAGTTTAATCAGTTCTAAAATGGCCGCCGTCATAACGAAAGGGGCACTATGGCATTTATGATGTAACGGTAATAGTAGTTTTGAAGAATGTATCATTGGAGACGGTTCTAAAATGACCGCCGTCATAAGTAAAGGGACGCTAGGGAATTTATGACGTAACGATAATAGAAGTTTTGAAGAAAGTATCTTCGGAGATATAATAGTTTAAAAGGTTCTAAAATGACCGCCGTCATAAGAAAAGGGGTACTCAGGAATTTATGACGTAACGATAAAAGGACTAGGACCTTGCTGTATAGGAAAAGGAGATTTTCGTTCACTGGTCTTCGGTCCGGATTTCTTTTCCCGTCTAGATTAGGGATGCTGATATGCTGGCTGTTTATAAAGCATTTCCTTTATACAGCATTTCGCAAGAAAACCGATTCGTCTGGTCATGTGCAATTTATGTCGAAATAGCAGCTTTTATGCTTTCGTTTGTGATTTAATTTGTAATCGTTTGTAGGTTTGTAATGTACGCTGTAAAGCAATATTGAACGTCTAAAAGCAATATTGAACGTGTATGTAACTATGTATTCATGAATGTGAGTGCTATATAAATGTGGTATGATAATAAAATGATAAAGATCGTCAGAGCAGCGGACTTGCCAATTCTCTTTCAACAGTCTGGAAAATCTAAACGTAATAAAGCATGGTGCAAGGAGTCATGAAGTCAAAAGCATTACGGATCGGGATTGATTTTTGATTTGACCATATTTTATTGCTTATATATACATGCAAATAGATAAATAAAACTACAGCAATACAAAAGCAAATGGGTTGAGCAACAAGTTCTATCAACATTACTTTAAGCCCTTCCCAGAAGGATCGTGATTCTATACTCTGAAATACCGAAAATATCCGGAAACATGATGAAATGATGGTAAATGTCGTGGACACTGTTCAGAAGAAAACAATATCTTAAGGACCAGATAGTTGAATAATGTCTGAACGATGGAAAATGGCTGAAGACAGTATATGTCGAATGACGTAATTGTTGGATATTCTCTGAGTAATGGTGTAGTCCGAGTAAAACAGTTAAAAAGGTGTTCATGATGATAAAGTCGTATTTACAGTATCTCCCGAGAGACTGAATGCTGACAATGTTCTGAATAATGGGAAAAGTTTTGAATGCAGTTCCTCGTCGGAATATAATATTTAACAGGGTGTTTTATTATAACAGTCGATCTTGAAGAACGTGATAGTTTACAAGGAAACGCGTTTGAATGATCGATAAAGTCGTTATTATTGTACGGGAAGTAGTTATAACTATCATATACAAAGGATTGTTTCGGGGTTGGCACAGTTGTGGTTGAAAAGTGTGGATAACCGAAAAGGCATAAAACAGTTGAAACGTCTGAAAATGTCTAATAGACAATACTGATGTAGTTGAGAATTTCAGACGGTTCTAAATGGCGTATAATCTGAAAGACAGTACTCCTTAGGGAATGTAGCTGGAAAGGTCTGATAGGATACCAGCAGTCGTGATGTTAATATCTCTGAAAAGACATGTGTACATGTGTTCTGTTCGGTGGCGCTTTCATACTGACGCACTTAAGTAGTGACCTAACTCTCTATGTATAGAACGCTGAAAAGACAGAAGTCGGCCGATGGTCTAGTGGTAACACGATTGACTGCCAATCCAGAGGTCCGGGGTTCAAATCCCGATCCAGACACTGGAAATTTCTGAGATACTCTTGATGTCTCCCACTTAACTAAGAGGCCTGTACTGGTTCTTCCCAGGAAAGATGGCTTCGCATGTATCGGTGCTGTACACCGGGTACGTTAAAGAACCAGACTGTCTATTCGCAAAGAGCAAGGCTAAGTTAGCCGGACAGGCCTGTATCTAAAAACATTTCTCTCTGTCTGTTCTGGGGGCTTTATCTCACTCTGTCCCTCAGGTCAGATTGTTCTGTGTCTGTACTAGTAGAGGATGAATCTCGCGCCCTGTGTGGCTGCGTTTGCTATATGTAAAGCGCCTTTGAACGGGTTATCATGAAAAGAGCGCTATATAAATCTTGTATAATAATAATAATAATAATAAGTTTTTGGTGGACCTGTCACTTAAAATGGTTCTGAATAATGGTAAATGCGGCTGTGCTTTATAAACAAAAATCCAGAAGATAATACAGGACGAATTCCAATCGAGTATATCGTAATTGAGTTCTGTAACTATTCAGACGAAGCTGTGAAACTAGTTAAATTTGGACATTGATCTCAAATTTAATGAAAGTGAAGTCCTTCCTTAGTAACAAAAATACTCTGGTCAAATTTCCAAATTAAACAAGCAAATTCAGTGAATTTATATCCCCGCCGAATAAGTTACTTGGTGGACCTGATGAGGAGAATATATAGGGAAGATATCTCCAGATATTCACCAGTTATGTACATGAGTAGTATTAGCGTCTCATTAGCCCCAGCTGTGCGCATGCTCGAGAATGCAGCTGGAATTTTGAATTCCAGTTTTAGAATGACATCACCTTTCTATGTTAAGAATGACTTCACAATGTAATAAATATAAACCAAAATTGGTAAACTTTATACTGACCTTATATGTTATTAAAAGAAAAGGTAAGTATAACCGCCTGAATTGTACATGTCAAACTAAAGTCTTCTTTCATCAAGGGAAACATCTGGTTTCAGATCTGAGTATGGATAGCGCACGCTGCATGCAGCTATATATGCGACACTTTGCTATTAATCAGTTCTGTCAGGTGCAGTGTAGGGCAAATGTTAAATTCGCAAAACTATAAACTGCGTTTTGACATATAACAACATGTTACATTCTAAGACTGAATATTTCAGTGACATCTGATAGTGACAATTTACATTTTGACCGTAATAATGACATGTGTTTGTGACATTAACACCGTACTTATTTGTACATTTATAATTTTAAATAAACGGTATGTAACGCGAAATGCGATAAAGGCAATATTTTAAACCTTTATTTTTAAACAATCAGTCAAAACAATTAAGCTAAACAATTGTATTCCAGTTATAATAATTCTAACATCTTTGACTCTAAAGCAAGACAGAGACTCTTATCAGCTATCCGAACATAACTCGGACATTTTAGACAGAGTGGCTAATTTGCATTTTAGTCATTTTTAAATGCAAATGAAGCAAAATACTATTATGAATTACTTATATGAATGATATTTTTGTATTTTCATTCTCTTTGTTTGTTATCCTTTCACGTCATAACAGTGATAAAATTTGTTTTAGAAGAGAAACAGTGTTAAATGTCCTTTAAAGTTAGCGAAAAGACGTGGTTTGCTCACATTTTATATACATAGGGAAGTAAGAAGAAATACACCAGTGAAAAGATTAGAAAATGAATATTATGATAGGAACAGTGATAAATTTAAATATGGAAGCAGGAAATAAGAATGGTCAAAACCAAATCTAATCCTTCTATATTTCAATGTAAATGACAGGTCTGTCTGATATCAGAAAGTCTCTGCCGCGTCTGTTCTCGCACACCTATGCGGATAGTTTGATAAGTTGGGTATGAGTTAGTTATACACAGAGGGGTAATAACAAACACCAGATATAGCAGGTAAAGCACTTTGGGGAATCACGTGATCAAAATAATCTCTAAACCAAAACAAATTTTATGAATAATGAGAAATAAATCTGAAACAACTTTTGCAGTAAATCTAAAATATATCCTATCATATGGCAACCGAGATGTTTCTTAAAACTACATAGATTTCAATCACAAACACTTTCTGATTATCTAGAACACTTCAAGAAACTGATACTTCTTATTTTCCTTAGTGTTTGTAATTACAGGATATCTATCATTATTGTCAACTACATAATAATTTAACAACGTCCATTAGTCATATGTTAGGCTATGTTTAAATATCATATCTAATCTTGGTAGGAAATTTATTCATGTTCTCCAAAATATAACATTTGTTTGGAGATTATTTTGATCATGTGATTCCCCACAGTGAAAGGTCATGTGCTAATTAATGATTATGTGAGGCTTGGGGATTCTAGCTGAAATTCTTTTTGGAACAGAAGCATTTTCATTTTTTTTTTCAAACATAAAGGGTCAAGGGGAATTATGCTATATGTGAACAAAGGTCTTGACTTATTAATAATTATGTGAGGTTTGATGATTCTAGCTTATCAATAAATACCTTTTGAATTATTAGCATTTTCAATTTCGGACGAACAAGACGCACAGACGGACGGACGAATAGCCGGACTGACAACGCCAAAACATTAACCTGCCGCCTTCGGCGGGGGATAATAAATCATTGATCCAAGAATAACCGAGCCTGACCCAAATTTCACAACCTCTCACACCATCCGATATCCTGATGGCCTCACACTAAAGACAACACACCTCGAAGGAAATAACTGATAAGCAGTTAGATAAGCTAGGGGTACAATAGTTTAAATCAAAGCACTGAAAGTACTGGAGGATCGATTGTCTTTGAACAACACAGATTGTACAAGATTTTGACGATTAGCATTTATCATTTATCAATCAACATGAGCTATTTGACATTGACGGAATCGGTTACCTAGCCACTGCCTTCTCCGCATGTAAAAATACGATTGTTTAATACATACTCCTAGTCAATTATTTCTAGAAACATATTTATTAGCCTCTGATCTGTTATCCGTAAGCTATACTCTGTGTACATATGAATTAAAATACTGAGTAACTTAAGACAGAGCCCTTTGCAATATTTTGCGTGACCGATAAAACCATAACCCGCCATCAGTATTAGCCCGTAATTGCATTCATGAATACTTTTGACCGTTTAACTGAACTTGATGCTTTTAAGCATTTAGAAACAAATTATTGTTTGATTTACTAGTACGTAATATATTTTTCAAAAAATAAAACAACATTTCTATACAAATTTCCAAAATGAAGGTCTGTAAAGCCAGCGGAAGATGTAGTCCCTAAAATAATTTCTGTTCCGTTTAGAAAACATTTCAGCACTTTATAAAAGTGTTATCTAATCCAGTCCATATCTAACCATCCTTGGACCAATATCTCTTTTTTTATAGGATAGATATCGTAATATGATGTCAGACCATTTTAGTTTTGCTCACTGGTTTTAAGCCGGACCGATATCATGTCTAGGTCCGATATCGATCAGGTATCAAACCGTCTATCCGTCACTGGGGATACTCCGTCTTTTATGCAGTTCACTGTTATTGACAAAAAACTCATCAACGTTGAAATCGGCATGCCAAACAGCTTACATTTATAACATTATTTTATTTAAGTTGTATTTCTTACGACATCTGGCCAATACTTGACCTTTATTGTTTTTGATGTGTTTAACATATATGAATGGTTAGGTACTGACTGAGGGGATTTTTAATCATATCTTACACACATAACACTATGCCTAATCGTTAGGGAAAAAAGGTGTGGGTCATATGTTTATATCGGGCAGACATAGCGCCTACCCGCCAATATTCCGACTGCTGTCAATCCACTATAGGCATGCAAACTGAGTGACACATCTATGAATTAGGCGCGGAGAATAATCAATAGTAAAGTGTAACAATACTAACATGCTGTTCAAAGTGAACCTTTGATTTAAAAGTAACGGGTAATGTTCCTAGCGCCGTCATTTCATTACTGTATCAACATTTTGATGGAATACATATACATTTGTATGTAGACGCTAACTGACGGAATGAATAATTAAGAAAAACCAAAAGAGAACATCTATAAAATCGAACAAATATTTCTCATTCACAATATTTACAACTCACAACTTTCCCGTGTCTCGCTATGCTATGCTGATATAATCGTTAATGTATTAGCCAGAATCCAAAATAGTCGTAAATATATTAGCCAATAAATCTATTTATATCTTCGGCGTTTGTCCGTTGACCTAGTTTTCGCGCATTAATATATTACTGCAGTCAGAACAAAAAACAACAGAAATGTATATTATACTGACTGAAAAATACGTTAAAATTGACGTTCGACAGCTGAAAATACCGTCGTGGCAAAATAATTATATTTTGATGGTTAAATAAATGTATGGCACGGAACTATTTGTTTGTACCTACGGCACTACTTTTGTTCGGTCTGCAGTAAGGAAATTTCTACATTGTTAACTTTGGATCGATTGTGAGACAATCGATCCAAAAACGGTTTGGAATGATGGTAAATTTTGTGAAGACAGTACTTCTCAGGGAAGATTATACGTGAAGCGGTTCTGTTTGGAAAATGGTTGTTTTCCTGGGAGAATACTTTTCACAAGAGAATTACGTTGGAAGTGTTTTCAGTAATGGTAAAGGTCTTAAAGATTGCTCTTGTATTCTATCGCGTCTAGTCTAGAAGCATTGATCTAAAACTTTTTTTTTTGCAATGCAAAACTCTGCCTGGTTATATTGAGATGATAACATAATGGATAGGAACTATGACTTTTTTTCTGTCGTCTAAACAAACTGTCACTTTGTTTTTCTATGTGCACAAGCCTTATATACAGTCGGCATATATTTCAAATTTCTTTACACTTCAGTGAATTGCTGAAGTATATTGTGGAATGTCCCTATAGGTCAACTGACGGATAAAAAGTAGTAAAGACATAATAGTTTAAACGATAACAGTGATGGAAAACCTTAAACATACACTGAGACTGCGATTCTCAAATTACATTATAGTTAAAGCAGTTCCGAATAATTTAAAATTTCATGAAGGCAGTGCCTATCAGCAGACGAAAACAAGTAATTCTCAAGTGACATACTAGTTAAAACAGTTCTGAATAAAGGAACAAGACGTCAAAATCAGGAATCATCGGGAAACACAATTGTCGAGAAAGTTTTGAATACAAAAAAAAAAATCGAATAGACAGTTATTTTTAGTGTAGATAGAACGATAGAAGTCATAGACTTAAAAGTTGGACCGGTTTGAACTTTGGTAAAGGTGATTAAAGAAATACCTTTACGACGAATGACAGTTGAAAAAATTCTCAGTGATGGTACAAATCGTCAGGTTAGAACATCTCTAGGATCATGAAAATTGAATGGTTCTAAAAGACGGGGAAAATTCAAACAAACAGTATGTCACACTGCTGTAAAAGTCATAGAAAACATTCACTTTTCTTTGGGGGAAGAGTAGGGACTTAGCGCCGTTTTTAAACAATAATTCAGTCACGTATAGGCAGGCAATTAACCTGTTCCTTAATTCTGTTATAGTACTAACCTGTTCTTCGCAAGTTACTGTGGAAGACATACGCCTCGCTCTGAATCTAAATGACGGAATATAATATCCTCAGCTTTACACACTTCTGAATGGTGGAAACCCCCTTCAACATAACATCTTTGAAGAAACTTAGTAAAAACAATCCTGAATGTTAAACAATTCATAAAACAGTATCACTTAGAGAACATGGTGGTAAACCAAAGTCTTAATGCTGGAACAACTGGTATGAAAGATAAAAGTTTAGGATAGATTGACCGAAAGCACAGAGTACCATCTTTGGAGGATCGTGACATTTGATGAAAAAAGGTCGTAACGTAATCGATTATTAAAGAGCATAATTGTTGAAACGGTTCTGAATGTTGGAAAAACATCATGATGCCATTCTCGCTTGAGATAATTTACTTCACGCTTGAGATAATACTTAAAGTGTTCTAAATGATGATAAAAGTCGTTGAATGTACTTATTTTGGACATGATAATTGAAACGGGTCTTATTCATTGAAAAGTTTGTTAAGACAGTAACTTCCGTTTAAACGGTTCTGGATGAATGAAACGTACGATGGTATGTCTCGAGCAAACGAGAGTTGAATTGTTCCGACTGATGATAAAAACTTTGTTTGGTTCATGATAGCATGATGGTTCAAACAGATCTTAATGTTGAGAAATTTCGTAAAGACAGTTCTGTTCGTGGTATTAATAGTTGAAAAATTAATCATAAGATTGTAAAAATCGTGGACTTACTGGAGAATATAAAAAGTTGAAAATTCTGAATGATGGTTAAAATCGTAAATTCTGTACCTCTCGCAGTACATAATATTTGGAATGTTTCTCAGTAATGGTAAATGCCGTAAAGAAAGTACTTCGGTGTGGAGGCATTGTTGTTGAAAATTGAAGGAAAATGTTATGAAGAGAGTAACTTCCTAGGACCCTCATTTTCCAAATGTTTCCGAGTGACAAAAAAAGAAAAAGTGATTCTTGGGGACGTAATTGTTCAAACGACTCTAATGTACATGTATGGTAAAAATCTTAAGAAAATTACATTTTGGGATGTTGGTAGGTTGGTATGTACCCGCTAGCAACGACTATATCGGATAAATGTCGGCTTGTGGTCTGATTCTGACAAATAGCTGTAAACATTTTGACTATATCAATATATTGTTGTGGTATTATTGTTATATATGTTCAATACGAAAGTTTAAATGCATTCAGTCATTACATAAGAGTGTGTGTGCGCGAGTGTGCGTGTTCGTGTGATGTTTAAACAAATAAAAGTATCTATCCGAGACACAAATAATATAGGTCCAATGATGGTATGTGTAAAAGGGTAGACAAAAAATGGAAGTCGAGTAGAAATGTGAAAGGAGATACAATGCATACTAAGGACTTGTAAATAAAATACGAGGGCGATGGGTACGTGGATATGAAATGATATATAATGGCGGCAGAGGTGGTGCATATAGGGCAATCTAAGAATCAATATGAAGTACAAGTAAGTGTGAGAAATACAAATATCCTTTTTAAAATCAATCCTCATGTTAGGTTTGATTATTATAGGTGCATAGGTAAAGAAAATGTTGTGAAATCTAAAAGCTTGCCTTATAAATTTGACCGGCACTATTACAAATTTTGACTTCAGTGATATTGACCATTAGTATTCCTGATCTTAAAGCCCTATTAGTTAGCCAAAACCAGCTCTTATGAGAAGTTTGATGATGAAAGATGCAGTAGCTAAGAAGACATTGTAAAGTTGACACTATAACTTGAAGCAGTGCTGACGCCAACGTATTAATCAGTACAAAAGTCTTTCTTATTCTTGGAAAAAGTCGTACAGTATTTTTCTTATGGGAAATGATACCTTAAACATTACAGAAGGATGGGAAAAAATGTAAAGACAATAAATTTCTTTGAGGATGACAGATGAATCGGTTTTGAATGAGGATCACCATCGTACATTCTGTCCTCATAGGGCAGTGCATTATGGTTGACATGATTCATGGTAAAAGTGGTAAGTAAACAACTTCCCTTGTGACATGAAAGTTGAAACTGTTTTAAATGATGAAAATGTACGTAAAGAAAGTATGTCTTTAATGACATACTTGTTCATTAGATTTAGATCGACGGAAAAGTCGTATATAAAATACTTCCTGGATATATCATAGACGAAACTGTTCATAATTATGGTAATTGTCGAAAGGAAGATACATTTCTGTAGACATTAAGGCATTAAAACGGTTAAGAATGGGACAAGTCGTAAAGAGAGCATTTCCTGGGGCCATGAATATTATGAATAATGCTAAAAGGCGTAAATACAGTGTCTCTCTGATAGCATACAGGTTGAAATGCTTCTAAATGACTGCATAGATGGCATTTTTTGAATGACATAAATGAAAAAAAAAACAGGAAAAGCCGGTATTTCTTAGAAGATATTTAAGTTGAAACAGTTCTAAAAGATCGGAAAAGTCGTATATGATGCTTCTACTGCGGTTTAATGGATAAGACATAGTCCGTCAGAGGATACAGTCGTTGAAAAGGTCCTGACCGACATAAATTTCATCAAGGATATATTTTTCGGCGGACGTAGTAGTTGAATCGGTTATGAATGTTGTTAAATTCGCAAAGACAGAATTCTTAAATGATGAGATCATTTAAACAGTTATAAATGATAACAGTCCTTTTCGTAATACTGACGGGAAGAGGAAAAGGTCATAAAGACAGTATTTGCCGACGGGCCTAATAGGTTTAGCTCTTTTTTTCGTAAGAGTTGTAAGTATCCGTGTCATAAATACAAATAGAAATACATGGCATCTATTGTGCCTTACAATTACATAACACATATTTAAAACATATACATTCAGAATATGAACAGAATTCTAGAACTTAGATTTTGACATATATAAATACTATTTTATACCACTACTGATATTTTGTATTTTAACAAGAGTACACTCATTGTTCATGAAACTGACTAAACAAATGTGTTTTCAGTTTTGATCTAAAGCTGACTTCTGACTGAATGTTTTTCAGATACCTAGGTAGATCGTTCCGCTATTTGGGACCAACGACGGCCATAGATCTGTCTGCTTATTTTGTTCGCCGTCTAGGGATATTAAAGTTAGTGTCACATTTTGAGCGTAGCCTGTACCGTTGTCGAGTAGGTATAAATATGAGCTGTACCATTGATGACACGGAAGACTATCACTAGGACTTTGAACATGACTCTAGCCTTAACTGGAAGCCAGTGTAATTATTTCAGAAGTTCTGCACTTGGTTGTTCATAGGAAGCATTCATGACTAATCTAGTGGCACGATTTTGGACTCGCTGTAGTTTGTTGATTTGGTAGACTGGAACTTCGGTAAATAAACTGTTGCAGAAGTCAATGTGGGAATGAACCAATCCATGCACTAATGATTCAGTTGACTTTTGTGTGAGATGTTTCCGTATAGCTCTGAGGTTTCTTAACTGCACATGAGCTATCTGACACTTTTTCTGGATGTGATGGTCAAAGTTGGGTGTATTGGTCATAGTTACACACAGGTCTTTGACATGATCGACGCATTTTATGTCACATCCACCAACGTTTACACTTGTGATGTTCAATTTCGCTAAGATTGGAGGTTGTCATCCATTCTATGATTTCATTGAGACAACTGTCAAGTTGTTGAAGAACAGTTGTCTCATTTTGAGAATTTTCCGCTTGAATTTTTAACGCAATCTTGTGATCATCTGCGTATCCATAGAGATCGGCTGGATATTTCTGCACAACTCGGCTGAGAGCCGATATATACAGTGAAAAGATCACCGGCCCGGCACAAGAACCCTGCGGGACACCAAACTTCAGTTGCCCTGTGTGAGATGCTGACTGTTCAACTAAGACTTTCATTGTTCTGTTCGTGAGATAAGATTCTATCCATGTCAGAGGAGTGCTATGTTCACCAAATTCACCTTTAAGGATTTGAATCAGTATTGGGATATCGATGGTATCAACGCTGAACTCAAGTCGATCATGACCACGATTGTTACTTGATTTTTATCAATGGTTTCCAAAGGTTCGTTATACATTTTGACCATTGCTGTTTCAACCCTGTGATATTTTCTATAGGCACTTTGGTTAGCTGGGAGGAGATTGTTAGCTTCAATATGCTTATTGATTTGGTTTAGTGCAGCTTTTTCAAGAATTTTGGAGAGGAATGTTAAATTTGACACCGGGCGATAGTTTTGCAGTTCAAGTGGGAGACCCTTCCTCTTCAACAAAGGTTTTATCACAGCAGTTTTCCACTCCTCAGGGAACACACCAGATAGCAGTGGTCGATTTACAATTTCTGTCACAACTGGAGCAAGTTGTGAAAAATGCTCCTTTTGTATTTTAGCTGGAATCACATCAAGTATTTATACCAAATGTAGATAGATGGGGAGGAAGTGGTAAGGGGCAAAATTGGGGGTGGGGGAGGGGTTGGGGGAAGAAAGTTGAAGGGGAAAGTAGAACAATGATGAATATACAAAGGGAATGCTACGTTCCTTAATCACAGTCACACTACAACGTAAACCACAATAGCGCAGACACACGTGTACCAAAGATAAACACACAACCACACCCAACAAAATAACATAGAAAAACCTACTTATATTATTGTCGTGATTCACATTTTGAATTATTCATGGTTGAAAATGAATTGGATTATTTAGTGAAAAAATTCGGTTTCTGCAGAACTCTATCCGGTGTTTGAGGATAATTGATGAGAAACTCTCGTTTGATAACTGCAGGACTGGGAAAACACTTCGAGTGTCGGCATTTTTCAAAAACAAGGCACAAGGGGGAGGGGGTGAATTTGCAACATCGTAAGACAATTCGAAGTACTACTTTGAAAGGGGTTAATTTTGTATAAATTTTATGAGTTTCAAGAGATACATATGGAAACAGGTTTAAGGAGAAGTCTCAAATATAGGCTTATCAACCTTAAAACTATTCAAAAGTCATTGATAATTACAAGAAAGTTGTTTAACTATTGGATTCTGTTGCACCGAGGCTGATTAGCAGAAGTATTCGTTAACCTAACGTTCGTCCCGTCGTTCGCTATTTTTCGCTTACTTGAAACTTTCGTTATCCTCAGGTCTTTACGAAACCATGGCTTAAGAGAGTATCTGTTGGACTATCGTTGCGTGCATTGTCTGATAGATTGTTTATTTTTATAACTGTTTGCACATTTTAAGGTTTTACTGGACATATTATTATTGCTGCGTACGTTCGTCTACCTGACTTTGTGTTTTCGCAGTTAAAGCAAAGCAGTTGTCGAAGAACATGAAAGTTGAAACGATTCTAAATGACGTAAAATAATATTTTCAGCTTTACACTCTTCTATATGGTGGAAACCCCCTTCGACATTACATCTTTGAGGAAACTTAGTAAAAACAATCCTGAATGTTGGACAATTCATAAAACAGTATCACTTGGAGAACATGATGGTAAACTAAAGTCTGAATGCTGGTACAGCTGGTATGAAAGATAAAAGTTTAGGATAGATTGACCGAAAGCACAGAGAACCATCTTTGGAGGATCGTGACATTTGATGAATAAAGGTCGTAACGTAATCAATTATTAAAGAGCATAATTGTTGAAATGGTTCTGAATGTTGGAAAAACATCATGATGCCATTCTCGCTTGAGATAATTTACTTCACGCTTGAGATAATACTTAAAGTGTTCTAAATGATGATAAAAGTCGTTGAATGTACTTATTTTGGACATGATAATTGAAACGGGTCTTATTCATTGAAAAGTTTGTTAAGACAGTAACTTTCGTGTATGCGGTGTTTGAGGATAATTGATGAGAAACTCTTGTTTAACAACTGCTGGACTGGGAAAACACTTCGAGTGGCGGCATTTTTCAAATACAAGGCACAAGGGGGTGGGGGGGGGGGGGGGATTTGCAACATCGTAAGACAATTCGAAGTACTACATTGAAAGGGGTTAATTTTGTATACATTTTATGAGTTTGAAGAGATACAATTTTTAAATGCCTTTAATCCTTGCATAATTCGCAAAACAAGTATGAAAACAGGTTTAAGGAGAAGTTTCAAATATAGGCTTATCGATCTTAAAACTATTCAAAGGTCATTGACAAGAAAGTTGTTTAACTATTGGATTTTGTTGCACCGAGGCTGATTACCAGAAGTATTCGTTAACCTAACGTTCGTCCCGTCGTTCGCTACTTTTCGCTTACTTGAAACTTTCGTTATCCTCAGGTCTTTACGAAACCATGGCTTAAGAGAGTATCTGTTGGACTATCGTTGCGTGCACTGTCAAGATTGTTTATTTTTTATAACTGGTTGCACATTTTAAGGTTTTACTGGACATATTGTTATTGCTGCGTACGTTCTTCTATCTGACATTGTGTTTTCGCAGTTTTAATGCAAATGTTGACCTAATGTTTAGCATGCACAATGAGGATATTTAAATTTACATTAGTACGTGTTACCAATCTGACTTCCTAAAAGTTAAATATGATTGCAGCCCATTCACGTACTAATCCGAGCTCGCATTGTTCAACTATCCTATTCCATTTTTGTAAAGCATTTCTAATTCTCTGATTTTATTCTCCTGATTCCGCCCTCTCTTCTTAATTCAGTCCTCCCTTTCTAAGCATTTTTTTGAGTATTTAGACCTTTTTCACGAACTGCATCGCAATAACATCTTTACAAGTATTTCAAAAATATTCACAGCATTTTCAAAAACATGCCAATCAAAACGGTCATTATGTACTTATATAACCGTAAACAACAGATGTATTATCAAACACCATTGTGTATTTTCGTAAATAAATGACTGGTAAAAAAATTTTCGATTGTGATTCACTGCGCTAAAGTTGTAAACAACAACAATATGCTGACCAGGTAAACAAAGTAATTAACATTTACTGACCAATTAATGAACATTCTGTCGAAATCAATAACAAAGTAATTATGATGAGTCAAAACAATTATTGTTAAGAACTTCGCACTAACTGACCCATTATAAAAGTTAACAAGGTCATTTATGCCAAAACTTAACGGATAAAACATATTGCCTTTAATAGTAAGTATAAACAATGTCCTAAACATGTAAACAAAATGATTAGTATTTCTAAAAAGTATCTGAATTCTCTACCCTTAACAATATCAGATAGAGTAAACACAATGATTATTTAACTGGAAACCAGCCTGCAAGCTATCATTGTGTTACAGTGCTACGATGTAAAGATACGATGCGATGGCGCGGTATTACGATGCGAAGATAAGATGCGATGGTGCGGTGTTACGATGCAAAGATTCGATGTAGTGGTGTGGTGTTACGATGCGAAGATACGATGTAGTGGCGCGTTATCACGATGCTAAGATACTACGATGCGATGGCGCGGTTTCACGATGCAAAAATACGATGCTATAGCGTGGTGATACGATCCGAAGAAACGATGGGATGAGGCGGTATTACGATGTGAAGATATAATGAAAACAAATAATTATTGTTACTCATATTGTACCAGGTGCAATGATTTTCTAATAAATAGACAGAGAAAATTAAATCACGTCGAATGCAAAATAGAAAAATATCATGTATCTGGAAATGTAAATTTAAGTTAAGACAATTCACATTTTCCTGGAAAAAAGGTTTCAAACAATCCTTAAACTGTAATAGGTATATAATGTATAGAAATACGATTGCTAAAATACGTAGGTAATCGATTTTCCTGAGTGCCCTTTTTCTACAGTTATTAAGCATTTAGCAACTTGTGAGAAACAAGATAATGATATTGTATAGAGTATGTCGTGAAGCGATGTAAGGTGCTCGATGTGCTCTTAAAATATGTACATACTACCTTTCAAATTACAAAATATAAGTAAGAAAACAGTATATTTAATTAAATCTTCGAGACTGAGCGACATCTACATATGATACAATGGATTAAATGAGAACCAGTTTCAAATCTGTAACAATGACATATTAAAGAAATATCATAAGTTAGGAATAATCTGAATAATCTTCTCTTTCAAGAACGAACTAAAAATATATTTACAAATATTGCCACTTATAAAAAGGCTATTGACATTTGTAACTATTCTGTTTGAGGAAGAACAGTCTTAGAAGCTGCGAACGTTCTTATTTTGTAAGATAGATTGTAAGGTAGCATGTGGATTTAAGTAAGAAACAGAAATGAAACATGTATTAATTGAAAATAAAAATATTTTCAGTGTTTTTTTGTAATTTAAAAGACCCTTTCAAGGCAAAAGCATCCTAAAATCAAACATTTTGTATTTGTCTAAAACACATAATAATTGAAAAATAACAAAACAAAACAATGTCTTCAATGTGTTTTTGTAATTCAAGGCCAAAACATCCATCAATTAAACATTTTGCCATAGTCAAAGCAGTTGACATCGTCAGCGTTTTATTTACCAATTCGTACAAAACTTGAAAGGTAAGCGTAAATATCATGGAAGCACAGAGCACAGCAAACACCAAGTTATACACTGAAAAGTAGTCCGACCACCAGTCCTCAGTAGAAACTGTAGTAGAATGATAAAGCATGTTGGTTTTTCAAAAATCTAACAAGTACATTTAAATTATATGCAAGATCTTAAAATGGGGATAGGGGTAAACAAGAGTGCTAGACTGTCACAAAATACGCCCGTCAGATGAAAACTGATCGAGTTAGAGAGCGGACAAGGCTAAATTCGCAGTTTTTCGAGTAAAACAAGAGCCATAATCCAAGAGTGTCTGGCGCGATTATGGTGGTTATCGAACTTGGCCGAGATATTATGTCCAAAAACATTGTCAGCAAGTTTGGTGAATATCGGATGAAAACTGTTCGACTTAAGAGAGCGGACATGCTTTGGACGCCAACCGACGCCCGCCGCGGATGTTCACATAATACGCCCTGCTCTTTCAGAGACGGGCGTATAAAAAGGGAAGGGAGGTATTTGGGGAAAGGAGACATTTAAATAATACAAACCAAAGGCCACTGTCACGTACGAATGTTATAAAATAATATATTCATTTCACTCTACAGAAAAGATATTATGCCTTTCTAAAGATGTTTACCAAGAATAACTGCAAAATACAGTCATCATATCTGGTTGTTTTATTAATTTGACTAAGGTATGATGAAGTTCAAGGGCGAGCTTGAAAACAACTTATACAATATGTATGGTTATGTCGATGATTTCAACTTTACGTATGTAAGATCTAATAAACTGACGAAGTTTACTATCCTCTGTTAAAAGGGCAGCGATGAAATAAAGCATAGTCTGTGAACTTTTTGCAACAGACAAAAACATTTCTTAGAATTATAGCAGGAAGTGTTAATGATTAAACTTAGATGTAAAGGTACAGTGGCATGTGTTTCGTAATTCAGTGGTTTTATGAGGGAAGTTGGTGTGAAAGGGATAGGTATTCAAACTTGAATGTAATTGGTTAGAACATATTTATTTCTGCAACAATCGAGGAATCTGACATTCAGCTTCCCGCTGACATTCATGTCTATTTTGGTTAGCATTTCTATTTGTAACTCCACTAATACGTGCACAACTTCATCTGATTATTGCGCAAAATGATTTTAATGGTCACGTCTAAACTATTCTAAAACCTGAAGTGTTGAAAATTGAATGCGAGCAGTGTTTGTCTTCAAATTTTTCGGATTCTTTGCGTGTGACAGAAGTAGAAATAACACGATTAACGAAAAACAGAAGTTTTAAAAAGTCATAATTTCTTAATATCTTGTGACTAAATAATGATGTATTTATGGTCTGTCCGAAAATTTCAAAAATTGTTAGAAAACACGATTCTTAATTTTCTCTCCAGTTCTTAAAGAAATATATTTATTATACGAAAGAAAAAAATCAGACCCGAAAAATATTTTTGAACTACAATGTTCTCAGTCTTTTTTTTTTATTAATATTACACATCATTTAACATATTTTGAATCAATTCCTTTTAAATGGTCTAATTATAGGATAAAGAAACATCTCTTGATTTTGGTATGTTTTGTGAATTGTAACTGAAAATGTCGATTTCTAGGACAAAGTTAGTCAAAATGCAGATTCTTGCAAATTGTTTTTAATAATATACTACTCAGGATTCTTGACCCAATAATCCTAAATACTTTGAATTGTTGATTATGCAAAATGTTCTGAAAACAACTGCAAACAAAAAATTGGGGCATTTTAATTTATTTTCAGACATTCTAGCTTAGTGAAACAATTTTAAGTTTTAAGATGGTCGGCGCACTTTTTTTTTCAGAACAGTAACTTCCTCATGTATATTCAAATTCGAAAAATTAAGAGCTTTCTAGAGACCATTATTTTCCGGAACAAAAAAAAAATTGAAAAATCTGCCGAAGACGTAAGACTTTAAAAGGTCATTTACAGGCTAACATTTTAAAAACATCTAAGATTGTTATTGTATTAACAGTATCTAGAAACCAAAAGTTTAACGCCCACCGTATTATTTTTTGTTATTTTTCGACCCTTAAATAATTTTGTTCAGTATACACTTGTTACCTGTGTGACAAACTGATGAAATATGAAGCTTTCCGTTCTAAGATTTTGATAGTTTATTCGTTTATTAAAGTCTCGTCATTGTACAACATTACAATATACATTTTATACAGTTACTATCATAAAAGTACAATGTCATTCAATAATTGAATTGTAAGAGACTATTTACCATGTAAAATAACAAGTCTTACACCCCATCTTGACACAAATGTACAAAACTAAAAGTTTAGAGACAATCATTATTCAGGAATAATAATAATCTTCTAAGTGTAGCTACGCCTGAAATTTACATAAAACTAAAACCTGTGAATGGTTATTTCTTTTTTAAAAATCTACACATAATTAAGAAATGATTTCATCTACAATAAAAGATTAATAATTGTCTCTAGGCAGACTTAAAAACTAAATATTGTATTTATAAACATGTTTAGCAATATGTACATATTAAATCTAAACAGTTTAAAACCAACCTATCTACTAAATATATAAGTATTCATATCTTCGTCTTAAAATATTAAAGCAGGTTTTGGCTAGTATACGAATATGATTTTGACTAGAAAACAAGTACTGAAATTGGTCAGAGTTAGACAACCTCGAAAAACTTTCATTTGATGAACATATGTTATTAGATAAACTAATTCTTAAGTCATCATATAACTGACATTCCATGATTACGTGAAATTCAGATTCAACCTTGTTAATACATAATGGACACAATCGTTCATGCAACTGGAGCCTTTCATATCTGCCAGTTTCGATTCTAATTGGCGCTACACCGCATCTAAATTTTGCTAGAGCAGGTCTATGTGTCCTAGACATAATCGTTTTACAATATTCTTCGACCTTAAATTCACTTTTTAAAAGTTTATATGTTCTCAGTTTACTTCCACCAACATTACTACTTCCAATATCTGAGTTTACTTTATTTTTCCAGTCTTTAACAAATTCTTCTATTGCAGTTTTCTTTACCTTTTCAACAATGCTTTGTTTAGATGCTACCAAGTTTAGCGTACATAATTCATTGCATTTGACTTTTTGATACCATAGTTTGACGCTGTAACACCAATTCTTACATCTATTACTACTTGCATGAAAAGTATAAACAAATATTCTATGGTTTATCCTAGTAGCTGACATTTTACAAAGTCTGACCCATGCACACTTGTTACCTGTGTGACAAACTGATGAAATATGAAGCTTTTCGTTCTAAGATTTTGATATGATAATTGGTTATGCGTAGTGTAGTCGGCAGCGTGCGGCCCCGATCTCAACTTAATTCAATTCAGACAGCCCTTGATCGACAGGGATTTCCAGGCTCCAGTTGATATAACTACCATTTGAATTTAGTTACTGTGGAATTTGTTTGGACATTGTCCTTCACTGTTAGTCTTTCATATGCTTTCGTAGCATAGTTTACCAAAGTTGTTAAACTTGCCAAAAATTCCCGTATAGTAACCTGGCGTTAGAAATGTTTGCCAGTCTTCCTCCCAATGATACAATTATCAAGAACATTTTTATAGAAAGTCTATTCACTAGCAGAACATACTGCATTTTTTTTGTTTACAGATTGTTCTTCAACAACGGTATTTGTCCAATGTTAAAAACACTGACTTGTGGCCTTTGTCAAAGCATTGTCTGTCTAAAAAGAATGGCTAAAACGAATAACTAGATTCTTACTTAAGCCGATTAAATGCTTGAATATACATAGAGGGTCAGATGTAATACTATTTAGTCTTTATTATGGCTTTCCTGATTTAAATGCCAGTAGGGTTTGTCGCACATGTATTCACTTAGTGTCTTTCCGAAAGCAGTCAGGGTAGATAGTAAAATTATGATGTACCTTTTGGGTCGAAATTCTACTTTGCGTGCGCGCACATTTCAAAATATAGGTGCACGTATAAAAATACGCGTGCACGTATACATATATACGTTTACTCTGTATATTTTCATACGTGCACGCGTAAAAATGTAGATGCACGCTTATATGTACTTGCACGTGTATATATACACGTGCACGTATAAATTTACGCATGCACGTCCATATATGTGTGCATCTATAAATTTATATTTTTGTGCGTCTATATATGCGTGTACGTGTATATATATACGAGTACCCAGAATTACGCGAAAAGGTTTATATTTACGCGTACACTGGTAAATATAAAGGTACACGCGGATATATACGACCATCCAGCATTATGCGTTCACGCGTAGAATTATACGTCCGCGTATATATTTACGCGTAAACTTGTAAATATATAGGTGCACGTGTATATTTAAGTGCGACTAGAATGTGCGTGCACGCGTTAATATATACGTACACGTGTATATTTTCACGCGTAAATATGCAGGTGCACGCATATATGGACATGCATGCGTAATGCATGCTTAATAACGCGTACGTCTATATAAGCCTGCACTTATATAAGTACGCGTGCGCGTATAAAAATATACACGTGTACGTATATATTTAAGCGTATACGCAGATTTTTACACGTACACGTATATTCTGAAATGTGCGCGCACACAAAGCAGACTTTCGACCCAAATGGTACACCATACAAATCTTTCATATTTCATTAAACGATTTCCGATGCACCGCCTTCTTGCTATTGTTGTGATCATATGTGCCAGAGTTAATTGCGGGGATATTTTATAGCTATGCTGCAAAATAATGGTTATTTTAATATAGGTACGTGACTGGAGTAATGAAGTAAGGAAAACGTCTTGCCTTATATCAAAGTTCTATGACCATTTATAGTGTTTATTGTGTATCTATAGTATTTATTGCGAGTTCTTATAATAGTCTTAGAGGTTGATTAATTGACGAAGCAACCACAAAATTGGTGTGATAGATCAAGTTCGCCTACTTCATGGATATCGTTTACACAGATTTTTCGCTGTTTCGGACTTTAACAAGTCGATTTTTTATTTATTTGTTTAGACTTTCCTTTATCTAATAGCTGTGTCTACCACACACATAAGCTTTCAAAGATAGGTGTTTTCTTAACTTCGAATTCGCTACAATTTCGAGAGTTCCCCAGTACAGTGGGGTCTTCTGTTTAGGTACAGTAAACGCCCAACAAGAAAATGTTGAAATTACTAATAACACCATTTAAACATAGGCCTGTCTATATTTAATTTCTCTGAGGATTTGAAGAAATGATTATTAGTTTGATCGCTCACAATCATGCATGAATCAAGTTATACCCAGAATTCCAATAAGACTATAAACTAGTATAACTCGACTTATTTCCTTTATGTTGCAATGTTTCATTTTAATTACTTTTCTTTTCGCTTTTTGGAGAAAACAAAAGCTTTTTTATTGGGACGTATGTCGTATTTTTATTTATCTCTTTATATGAGTTAAAAATGTGCCAAAGAAAAAAAGAGTATAAAGAATATATGAAGTACTATAGAATCAAAAAGGATAACTGCATCACTTCGTCACTGCAACAATTCAGCATATAAAAGCTCTGAATAACTTAACCCTTCTCTCTCTTTTGATTCACTGTAAGTCAGTACATCATGTCATTGACTTCGATCCCGAGATCGACCAAGACAAAAAAAGCTCGAAACCGACAAGTCTACAAAAGTACAAGATTTTTGACATGATGAAATCATTTAACTAAAATAATATGTTCTAAATATTCTTTTGCAATTTTGTTTTTGTAGATAATTTTTCTATTAACAATGAAACATATGACAACATATGAATAGGATCTATCTAGCTCTTTTATTCCCGGCTGCAATATTTTCAAGGATAAAGACCTCCGGTCAGTTATTGTCTTTTTGTTCTCCAAATAACGGTTGCCTTCGTAGACAAGTATGACTCTACTTAAATTAAACATAGTATATGTGTACTGACTTTTTCATGATAATTATGAGCCTATTGTTATAATTATAACAGGCGTTTGTTATTTTATTTTATGACACCTTCGTTATATGAAAAAAATAAATTTGCACACTGACCAATTTCTAAGAGCGAGTTTCTAATAAGGCCGAACCAAACTGAATCTATGAACAGTGTCCTTATCATTTTCAGAAATCTACCTAACGGGCATTGATGATATAAAACGAAATTTAGGCTTTGTATCTACAGTATCTTACTCCACACAAAGAAATGTAATAACACGACATGGCCTAGAAACTAGAAATTAACAAACCATCAAAAATTCAAAAAAAAATGTTAGACTGGAATTTTAATAAAACCACTTTTGTAAGCGTTTTCACATGACATTTTCCTGACATTTTATTACTGAAATCATGAAAAGAAGTTACAACGATACCCGACTTCAGACAGCATACATTGTAGATATTTTAAGCATTAGTTCTTTTTAACTTTTTTACAGGCAAACCAAGTCTGCAATTACTTTCCTTCTTTTGTTTAGTTTTGTGATTTCAAAGGGTCTTATAATTTTCATTTAAAACTAAGGTGCAATTTATACTTAAGACAAGTTACCACAATTATGGAAAAAAATCTTAAAGCGCTAAATGAAGAATTCCAGTTTTCAAAATTATGTTAGTTTTTAAATATTACCAGAAATGTTCTTGTTTAGAAAGTAGAAACCCTATTCTTCCTAGAGTGCTGATCAAAATTAGAATTTTATATGGCCTTAAGTATAATAAAAGATCTTTAAAATGAAAACCACATATAGCATGTATATAAATCGTTTATCATTTTTCTAGATATGCCACGGGAGGGGATCCAACATATGTATTCCCAAATGGGCACCGCTTAAAATCATATGTTGTGCTTCCGGTAGTACATATGTGGTAAACATTTCGCAGAAAATACGTGAAATTTTTATTTGTGATTGAATTATGTGAAAATGACATTGTTTTGTCAAAAAATCCTTATCCAGGTACCATTTAAGCTCAAGATCTGTGGAGTTCAAAAAAATCTAATGCACCACATATGTAGCCCATATACAACATATGTATCCCATTCGGTTTTTCGCCCAAAAATATATTTCTAGCAAAGTGATCGCCAAATTTTTTTTTTCAGGATGGGGTTTAGCATACGGAAGGTTGCGAGGGCAAAATTAAGCAGGCGCAGGGCAACAAAACAACATATTTCCACCTGTTGATAAAAATGTTGCTATTTTTTCAGTTATACCGCTTCACGGAGGATACGTTTTTCTCCGTCATTTCTACAAATACAGGTAAGGTAAATGCACTTACATGCTAGGTAATGTATACTCAGTTGCACTGCATCGCGTGTTTTTGGCAAAACAATGTCATTTTCACAATATTCAATCACAAATAAAAATTTCACGTATTTTTCTGCGAAATGTTGCACATATGTACTACCGGAAGCACAACATATGATTTTAAGCGGTGCCCATTTGGGAATACATATGTTGGATCCCCTCCCGTGTATGCCTGTCAAATATGTGTTTCCCACTTTAAAAAGAAACGTACTGTAAAATGCCCTTGCCGAATGTTTGCCAAAGTTGTGCATGTTAGAAAAACGAAATTGATATACGTTATGAAACGTCTACAACAGAAGTTTTTGATAATATTGCTTATTACCACATCGGGCATGCATGTATGTAGATCTATCTAAAGAAATGTAATAACGAGACATGACATAAAAAGTATACATTGGGTTTTATTATACTAAATTATGTTTTATTTTTAAATTTCTTAGGAAATAAAAGATAAGGGAAGATTTCCTGGGAGTGTAGGGTGCCACAAACACAACGATAGAGACATGCATCGCAATGAAAAGACTGTAACGGGAAATATAACACTAGATGCCGTCAATGAACCATCTACTTGTTCCGCAAACTAAACGTTTTATTTTTGTTTTTGACGTTACATTTGTGTCTTGGTTACCTTTAAAATCAAAGCGCCCAAAGCGCTGATGGTGGCTGCTAATCAATGTGTAAAATATTACAAAGAAAGTGACCTTTGAGGAATTCTTAATATCAACTAGAAGAACTTCAGCTTTTAAGTTTTCTTTCTAAAGCCTTTGGACAGTGCCTGTCATTAATTATATACACACTGATTTAGTCCTTATCGAATAACTTTGGTTTTCATGAAATTTTTTGTGGAAGAAAACAGCACAAAACATGCACCACAAATGCCCCTCAGAATTTCAGTTCTGCAGCCAGTGTATTAATTATTACTCCATCTGTTATACCGGTACTCAAAAGCCCGCTAGACATAACAGCAGGCTTCGCAAAAATGTTGGACATTTAAGTCAGACAAACTTATAACTTTAGTCAGACCGTGAAAAAAATATATTGTGTAACTGGCGAAACGAAACCGTTTTAATTTTTATACATATTTGTATCAATCCAGATATTTTGAGCCGCACCATTAGAAACCCAACATAATACGTTTGCGACCAGCATGGGTCCAAACCAGCCTGTGCATCCGTGCAGTCTGGTCAGGATCCATGCTGTTCGCTTTCAAAGCCTATTACAACAAGAGAAACCGTTAGCGAACAGCATGGATTCTGACCAGACTGTGCGGATCCGCAGGTCCATGCTGGTCACAAATGCACTATTTTGGTTTACTCTTGGTGCCACTGAAGTTAGCAGAACCTGTCTTAAAACAATTCAATTTTTAAGTTGGTCAAATCTGTTATCCGATGGCTTGATACAGTCTGACATATTGTCGTTTCAAAAAGGCGAGTATTAATATCATCGCTGCGCCCGTTGATAATTCGTGTTTTGTTAGACGAAATTGTACCGAATACATGTGTATTTATGCATTAATATAGTATTTTATGTTGTACATTTGCTGAAGGAAGAATATCCGTGAAGGAATATTATTTAGAAAACATACATGTCTTTGATTCTCATGGCAGGTCACATTGCAAAAAATATTGAATGAATTTTATCTGAATATTCTTTTGTTTTGTTCAACCTCGTATTGCAAAGCATGTTTAATTATATTTTGTTTTTAATATAACGATGAACTGTACATGTTCAAGTTATATCAATAAATAACTGTCCTGTTCTGTTCTGTTCTGTTCTTAAATCATCTTACTAAATTAGAGCGCTAATTAGTGTTAACTGGCAGTAGCAACGCCTGAGAAAATCCGTATCACTGCTGATTATCGATTTTCTATAAATAGCCTAATTAACATGTGGTCATATTTTTGAGTGTTTCAAACGACAACGAGACAATACTGTCTAAAATTCGGTAACATTCTTAGATCATTAGGGTTGCATTAATATAATATCTTATAATTTGATAGCTATGATTGACGAACATTTAAGTTTATTCTGACAAACTTGAAAATTGTTACAACTTGCTGGAAAAGCTATGGTAGGTACAAACTGGTATTGTCTCTGGACCGGAAATGTTCGGAAACTTTTCCGTTGAAATTCCGTTTCTATTTATAGCCGATGTATATAATCTGTAGATATTGCTATTAGAAGTCATCGTTCTTTATCAAATACAGTCTTATATTTCGAGAGTTATACATGTGACAATGCGGTTAGAAAACATGTTTGAATTGTCAGTCTGGATTCCCGGCTAGATGTCTACCTTTTCTACGTTATAAGCTACGTGACCTCTAGGGCAGTACTATAGCTAATCAATATCATCGCTCAGTTCAGGTGACATAAGGTCAACGTTTATTCACGTGATCATAAATTTGCATATTTGTATTCATACACGTGGTTGTTTTAATTAAAACGTTGGCTTCAGTTTGTATTGATTTTAGTTGCCGAATTTACATTAAAAATGGTAATAAGGCATATATTGTAGCATTGCATATTCTGCACGTTGTGTAGATAATTATTTCCCTGGAAAGCTTGGAACTATTTTTGGTTGTGTTGTTAGGATGGTCTTAAGAACTGACAAGATTTCTCAAACAGAGTATTCTTTTTAACACTGGTGGCAGCAGCCACCAAAAACATCTGCCACTTGATGAAAGAAATGTCTGCTAATCTCAGTCTGTTAAAAAATTATTGGCACGAGATGCATGTTCATTGGTATTCGGACGTTGTACGGAACTTGTGTGTTTTACGAAATGGGAAATCTCTTACTTGTGCTATTTTCGTATTCAGTTTTTCTTTAAAATATTTTCGGACATATAAACATGTATACCGTATATATGATATAAATATTAGAATAAAGGTCTCTTATAAACTGTATAATGGTGATGACATTAAATGATGAACTGCGAATGAATATGTCACATTAATATGTAGATGGCACAATAGACAGCTCGTTATTTTGCATTCAGCACCAACACAGAGGCCAGTATAAATACTATACGTGATTTTAAGTGAGTGTCTAATTAAGAAATAATAAGTTCCCAAACGTGGTTTATCGTAGAATAACCCGAGTTTTGAGTTCTTATGCATAAGAATATATCACGAAGGCCGTAGGCCTGAGTGATATATTGTTTCGCATAAGAACGAAAAACTATTATTTCGATTTTAACACGACATACTAGTATCAAAAGTGTTAGAAAAAAGTTGTAACTACATTTTACGACCGTGCTATGCACCTGGATCGGATGACGTCATTGCACGCGAGTGGTATATTGCAGAATAACCCGAGATAGATTTTGCTCTACATGTATATAGGTTATTTGCTGGTCGTGTTAGAATAATAAATTAGTAATGACTACCAGTATATCATTATTGCTAGAAAATTCTGTCGTTTTAACGAGAGCGTTGGGTTGCATTGAAAAAAAATGTTGTCACGTCTGCATAATATTAAGCAGAAGCAATAACAGAAATAGACTTAAGAAAACATAACCATACATCATATAAAATATGAACACTGCAAGACAATTACACTTAGTAATACGACATAAAGAGAAAACATACAAAAAGAAAAAAAGATAACTTTGTGACAGAATTGTTATATGAATTATATACAACTAAACTTATAAGAAGAGAATAAAACGAAAGCAAGGCCACTGAGTACAATTAAGTAAAAAACTATCGAAAGAAAATATGTAGAAAATAATGAATATCTCTCTTATAAATGTAGACAGAAATGATAACTTTTCTTGGAACATACAATGTCTGAGACTTATGAATGGGAATATTGAACATTGTACAACAATGAATGATATTGTGGGTGGTGGCGGTCAGAGAAATGGATTGCGCAGGAAATATGGAAACAAACAGCAATAACAGCACCTTGCCCTGTGAGGCTATCTTACCCATATTACCGGGTACCAGTGCTTAAAACCTTACATGGTACACTCAGACGGGCTGCATAGCACACGGCCCAATGAGGCTACAATTACAATACCCACGGAGCTTGTACTAGCAAGTAAGGATGCATGTAAATTAGGTCTACAGTAGATCAATGGAATAAAAGTGATTGCTTACACACTTTCAGTTAGAAAATACAGTTTAAGATGGTTTTTAAATAGACTTCGACTTCTTCTTCCACATTGGGACCACCAACCGAGAATGACTTATCACATGATGCTGTTTTTATATAGGAATTTTGAGATGTTCGTTTTTGACCGATCTGAGGCTTCTATTATTAGAATAGGAAAGTCTATTAATGTAGTGCGGTGTCATATTATTTAGTGATTTATACAATAGTAGACTTGAGTGGTAGGTAACTCGTTTAGTGATTGACAGCCACGTCAAGTCCCTGAACATGTCCGCCGAGTAGCATAATATCAGCTTTAAGGATTATCCTAGCATCACGTTTTTGGAGTTTAAACAATCTATTGTAGGGAGTTTAAACAATCTATTGTAGGTAGATGTACCACTGTCACACCCTATATGGCTCCCTTCGGATATAGCTCCTCTGGGATGTATTCGATGCAGGTGTTCGTATACAGCTCCTGTGGGGCTGAGGAGCTATATTCTCCCTGACTAAAATTGGAGCTATACATGGAACACCTGTAGCTCTATTCCGCATATAGCTCCTCGGTCTTTTTATACACCACGTAGTTGCTAATTCATATAAGATATTGAAATCAATTTCTGAAAAGCAACCTGAAATTCAGAATAATTCGGATCCACACTCTACTTTCAATAATGTGCGTGGAGTTGGCTCTGAGATTGGCTATCGGCATTCACATTTGTATACTAGTAGTGGAAAACGAATGCCGAGATGCAATGCCAAGCTCGGCCATCGGTACTCAGTTGTATGTAGCTTAACAAAAAGAATACAGAGCTGGAATGCCATGCTTGGCAATCGAAATTTAATCTTTAATAGTAATAAATGAATGTTTAGCAAGAATGCAGAGCTCGGCTACCGGCATTTGATTGTCTAAACCTCGCGATCATGCTCAATGTGTCACGAAGACTTTTTTCACGTTTACAGAGAAAATAGGCTTCTACATATAAAAAAACTAGAGCCATGCCGATAGGATACGGATGTCCCCACTTTGACGCTGCTTTCACTAAAGCATTGCTGTTTCTTCTTCTTTGAAACTACATGAAAGGGTTTGGTGCACTTTGTCACATCATATATATGGCTCCCTTCGGATATAGATCCTGTTGGAGCTTTATACGGAGCATGTATTCGTATATATTAATGTTGACCTTCAATGCGGAGTTCAGCTATTCAAAGTGTTCGCATTTACAGACAATGACAGACCGGTTAGAAAATTTAAGTTACCGTTGAAATATTATTGATATATCGCGTCATCGTAGATCCATCATCGCGAGTTCTTTTAAAGCACACATTCAGGATGTTTCTGTTTGGGCTTCTACACATACAAAACTAGAACTTTGTCGATAGGATACCAATGTCCCTACTTTGTCCCTTTTTTCACAGAACAAAAGCATTGATATTCTCCTTTGAGACTTTATGAAATTTGTGTTAAATCTGGTTTACTGCTTACAATATTTCTCATCTGATGACTGAAATATTTTGGAAGGGTCGTAACTTAACTCCTCTTTGCCAGTCAATACTTCTGTACAGTGTTGCGACTTTGGGGGCAATTACTTTATTTAGTCAAGGGCTCTAATTCTGTAAATACTGGTCCGATACAAAAAATAAAGTCGTCACTTACACCTAATTAACATTTGTTTCGAATTCCGTTCACAGTGTTCAGAAGATGGGTGCCTGACATACCCCTTCAAACGACACAGCCATAATCAAATAGAGGAAGAATGTATGATAAACAGTTAAAGATTCTTTTTGAACATATTTTGAGAGCAATTTGAGAAATGTTTTGTTACGTGAAACATTGATGCACAGTTGATCTACCTGTTTATTCCAAGTTTAAGAGAATTCCTATAATTTTTTTATGCGCATCTTTCTGCGCAGCCGACATTATCTATGGAAAATTGAAGTGAAGTCAACATTTGTTAAAACATGTGACATACAATCTTAAATATGAGGAATCTTGAATAAAATAACATTTTAATAAGTTTTATCAGTAATCAAATGTTGATACCGGTTTATGTTGTATTGACATGTACCATGCCTGACATGTATCATGTAACTTGCCATTTGTGGCTGTGTTTTGACAGTGCATTTTAGTTCAAAGACAGTATTGTTTATAAAATGCTAGACAATTAACTTTGTATTAATATTAAAGACAATATCTCCTTTCAGATCATTTAGTACTCAATTATAGAAAAGATTAAGATATTTTTTAACTTTTTTAACTTCTAGCAGATATGATCAATTTTGTCAGGTTCGCGCCATTTTTCGCCCGAACAGGTGTTGTATTCGAGCGGTCTTAACATACAATTTAGCCTGGTGACCCATACATTTTTGGCCATTTTTATGTTCACAATACAATTATCTATACAACAGGAAAAAAATCTATGAATCTTTGTACCTATTATTGTAATGATATTTTATTACAAATACGACTACGATATCAAAGAAGTATATAATAAAATCTGTAAAAAGAATAAACCTTATAGGAGAGATCGTCGTGACGTCACGCATTAACACCTGTTTATCTGGTGGTGGGCAAAACAAATATTTTTACATTGTTTGTGTATGGGATTGGAATTTTTGATGTCTTGATGCATATTTTGGTTGGTATTTATAAAAAAAAACAGAAATAATATCCACCAATTGACTCGTCACGTTATGCAAACTGTAATGATTTAAGGCACCTTGTTGAGTCAGGTACATATATATTGTAAGGAGAGAATTTTTTAATATACTTGTGATAATAACGCCGGATGCTCGAACATTGAAGATTTTATAGCTGGTGTTAACAATGTAAAAGAGTGTAATGTGGTGCATTTCACGCTGAATTAGCATGGTGAAATGTTATATGACTTCTTAATTAACAGTAACTGATGTATTTTGAAAGATCGAAATTATAAAAGTAACAATTTTACACTTGTTATGCCAAATGGCTAATCCGCAGTTGATTCTAATAAGTAAATATGGTCTTATCTCGTGGCGTTATAAATCCGGTCCCTAAATCGTCAACATTGGATTCTAGGGACCCTTAGAGTTATAGTTGTATAACATTAACTTCGGTGGTATGTAAAATCTATTGTTACATTCTGAATAAGCGTGTGTCTTTGTGGGGAAAACAACATGGCATTATTTGGGATGAACAAAACGGTTTCCGTGAGAGTTGTAGCGCGATTGGTCATTTATCCTGTTTAACATCTGTTATAGAAACAAGAAAATTTAAACGAACATCTACATTTGCAGCCTTCATCGATTACAAAAGAAGCGAATGATACCATTGACCGAAACTTTAAATTATGTTTTAAATGGCAATATGTATAATGCATTACTCTCACTGTAACGGGATGTTAAATGTTGTGTAAGGATAAATTGCAGAAATACAGACTGGTCTTTAGTGAATTATGGATTGAAACAGGGATGTAGTCTGTCCCCTTTGCTATGTAAATTCTACACAATTGATTTTGTCTCTTGTATGAAAGCATTGGAACTTGGTATATAGACGTTGATGGACAGAAAGTAAGCCGATTACGTTGTTTTACTTAGTGAAAATGAGGATGATCTTTAGATGAAGCTGGATGTTCTCAAAGGATGGTATGATCAGAATGTTATGAATATAAACACTGAAAAATCTAAGGTTGTCCATTTCAGACCAATGTCAGTGGCACAATCCACAATCTGAAAAACAAGTGAAAAGTAAATCAATATGTATATTTTTAGGTCTACTGCTTATGTGCGTGAAATTAACTGCTTACAGAAAATTTAGATTATACCATAATGGCTTAAATGTTGCAAGATCAGCTAACCGTGCACTTCGACTTTTAATTTCAAAATATAAAAGTTTTGACCAGTGGTCTGCCATTCAATGGTTTCTCAAAACTGTATGACTCTATCGTCTATAGCAGTTATATGGAATGACCGTCAGTATTCAAGTATAACGACAATACAGAATAGAGCTGCGAGGTTCTTATAGGAGTTGGTTCATATACGCCAAATTCAGCTGTGAATGGAGATGTCCGATGGCTTAATGTACATGTTAAACAATCATCATCATTCTTAAACCATTGGTAATGTCGAGCAATATCGAATGACAGGACAAATTTCAAAGCATTTTAGTGGTCTACTCTACATTCATACATGAGAAGTTATTCATAGAATCCGGAATCCCACGGCTGTTCAGAAAATACAAGTATAGACAGGGTGGATAAAAAACTTTGTTAAAAGCAAAATCCAATGTAAAATGTTTAAGCAAATATATGAGATAGAAGCTTATGTGCAATGTCGCTTGCCAGGCTTACATCGCAGCGAGCTGGCAAAATTTAGATGCCCTATACGGCACGAAACCGGTAAGTTTTAAAATATTTCGCAAGAGCAAAGAACCTGTTTTAACTGCACACATTCTATAGAAAATGAGAAACATGTATTATTACGCTATCCAATTTATAATGATTTACGACATGAAATGTTTTTTGCATAATTATTTTCAAACACAATTAACAAAATGCATTATGTAATGAGGTTGAAATGAAAAACTGTCTGTAATCTTAGGTTCCAACAATTATGTGCCAGAATCTGCCATGAAATTCTAGTTAGAAGATTTAGATATTTTTACTCTAAGATTTTAAAGTAGACAGGTTAACCCTGAATATGAAGATACGTAATACATTTTACTGTTTCAATGTGCAAAATGTGCGTTAAATTTTACAAGTTTTAAACAGGGAATGAGATTAAAACCTCTATTATGAGGAACTGTATTTTTTCGGCAAATGCTGTACTAAGAACGAAATCGTGACCTGGACCGACCCATGCCACGTAACTTATGTTTGAATCAGACTACTTGATAACGCATTATGGACAATTTATCAAAATGACAGATTTATTCTCAACACTGCCTGACTACAAGAGAGTGTCTTTTTCACTCTGCTTATTTTCCAACGCTGAGTGAAATGTCAGACAAATGACGCTGGCTACGTTTCGCTCAATGTATTTAGCAAGAATATTGATATAGTAAGTTTAATAAATACAATAAAACCTGATCAAATACAAACATATATCAATTTACAGAAAAGCCTGAACACAGTCTGCGTATCACATGAATAAGGGTGTGATTAGCCGACCGATTAAAGTATTCCAGGTAGAGAATTACTGCTGTAGTTATTCGTCGAAGAATAAACGATACAAAATCGCACACCTGCGAAACCTTTGTGAAAAATTAAAAGACAACCATTTAAATTGTTAAAGTGTGGTGTTAAGTTTTGCTATTTGCAAAATGTAAGATAGATGATAAAACAACAACAAATGATATGAAACCTCAAAACTTCTTGTCTTACTACAATTCGCCGACCATTTTTTAAAATATTTCTTGTTTGATATGCACTGCTTGCTATATGTTTTACTGGGTATTAAACATAGAAAATTTATAAAATTAATAATAAGCTCTGGTATTTCTATCAAAAGAAAGGTTTTCTTGATAAATTTTATGTCAATAATGTTTAGTATCATGGAAAGTGAGACTCAAATAAACTAGCTTATCTTATCTTATCTTATTCTATCTGTGATTTTTCTATTGCAGTATGCCGTTTTGACGTTTGACGTTATAACACGATAAATGTGACGTATAAAATGCTTTTGTTGGATAGTTACACAGTTTCAGTCTTCTTTATATAGCTCCGAAACTGGAATTTTTCGTTAGATAGAATCATTGTTTAGAGTTTAGATGTGAAGATAAATTTCATGAGGGCACAACCCTAGTAACACCAGAGAGACAAAGAGCAAATCACTTTTTGATATAGATATTATATCGATTCGAACACGGTATCAAGGATTATCATTTACATCCTTAATGAAATGAAAAGAAAACTATGTGCCTGTGTAATGTTGTATAATGACCCCCATAGCATAATGACCCCCGGTCATTATTCAGTATTAAATAATGACCCCTTTTCTATAAAATACTGACACACCTTATAAAATAATGACCCCCCGATTTTATCTAAGAAATATTGACCCCCACCTAACCTATTACTAACGTACTCTTTATCATTTCAAGTCACTGTCGTATTTCTATTGCTTATATTTGTTGTTGTTGTTGTTTCTGCTGTTGCTGCTGCTGCGTCTACAGCTGACACAACAGCAGTATATCTTAGAGGCCCCGCAAAGAAATAAACGTACATCTATTGAAAAATGAAATTTAAAAGGGTTTTCATTTGAATTATCATTGTTGTACTTAAAGAGAAGTATTACAATAATAGAAGATATACCTAAGTCGTTTTAAGGTTACTTTATATAAAGAACCGGTATTTAGGCTGGAGGATAATTTGGTTTTGTTTACAAACAGTGTACTATCATTTTTTATTAGTCATCTGAAATGATTCTGGTCATGTTTTCTTGATAGCAATTGAGATCATCCTTTAGAAATAAAGCAAAAGCCTCACCATACAAATTTTGGTGAAAGATTTGGCCTTTTGAAAATGATTCAAGCCACTTGTCACTTACAGTGATTTTGCTTAAGTATTTGGTTGGAGTTGCCGAGTGGTTAAGGTCGTTGACTCCTAATCCAGCGGCCCGGGTTCGATTTCCGGGCGGGGAAGCTGGAAATTATGAAACACCTGTTTCCCACTCAACTAGAGGAGTTCTGGTAAGCAACCCAGCGTTACTGGATTGAAACCCGGGCATCCTCGCCGCCTGAAAACTAGCCAATTCTAGCCATCTAGAAGAGGGCGTTAAACTGAATATGAATAATATGGATATGAACGAATTTATGAAATAGAAAATACGGGATTTAATGTGAATGTTTTCACAAACAGCAATTACATTAAGATTTTGTAACGTTGAAACTTGTGTTATGACGTTAAGGCTACTTCAGTGATGCACGCGATGCAAATATATTTGGCGTCATTGAAAAGTTACCACTTAATATATACCTCTTTATTTGTTTATACAATATCGACGTCACATTTTCATGGCATGTGCGCGGTCTATTACTCATAGACCCTGTCTGATCATGTCTCCTAACCCATTTCATGACTCCCAGGTGAGAACAGCATATACGACATGAAAGTTCGGCGTCAACCATGCCAATGGCCTGATGGCGTTGATCGTGCCTTAAACGTGGCATTCTTAGCAAGGATATTCTGGATTTTTTAACGTATTCCTTTTAGTCTGTCAACTAACTTTCAAGTGCGATGAATGATTTGCGATAGAATTTTCGTACATGTCGACATTACTGGAAAAAGCCATTTTGCACGTGCAGCCCGTGCCTAAAATGGAGTTAATCGAATTTGACAAATCTTTACACCAGTGACGTCTCAGTTGCGTCAAAAATCTAGTCGTGTTACGCTTTTAACACAGTCCAGTGCGATTTTAAAATATAAGGGCCATTAGGGTGGTAACTTTTCAGTGACGCTGAGTATATATGCTTCTACCGCATTTTGTGAAATATTTCAAGGAAAGAGCCCCTTTTTATTTAATAAACTAGGAATTTTCATAGCAAAAAGACTGCGTAAGTCGTTAGTAAATTGAATCGTTTTCCGTCGACCAAATCGTCCACCGAAGCTCGTATGGTGCTACTCTAAGGTCAAAAGAATCACGCAATTTTTAGAACATCTAACGCCCATCAGAATAACATTTTATGAAATTTCCGATTGACAACACTGACTTATATCATTCTGTTTCCCTTGTCAAGAGCATCCGAATGTTCTTTTTGAAATTAATCTAGCGAAAAAAAAAGCCTTTTTTACTCCAGATACTTCAAATTTTCATTAATTGTACGAAACAGCCCTTTGCTAAACAAAAAAGGAATATAAAAGATCTGAATCGTACAAAATGAAAGAGAGGTGTCCTTGTATATGAATACCAAATATCAGGGCAATACGATATCTTTACTTTTCGACCATTATTACGTCGACCGACGTCAAAGAAGACTGGCAAGACACCTTAATTCACTCTATTTTTTGAATGGCGGTGGCATAACAACGCATCTTAAAACCAGCTATTCCGGTTGAGGCCGAATTACGCATCCTCTTTTAAATACTTACCACTTTTGTGAGCCTCGGTGGCGCAGTGGTAGCGCGCTTGCTTATTAAAGCGGATAGGTCTCCCCAAAAAGATAATTTTTCGCCGTATCAAACCTTTGCCAATAGAAACAGATGACCTTATGGAAGGGGGATACATAAAGGAATCCTTTCGCGTTTTGGAACCCCTGC
This sequence comes from Mercenaria mercenaria, assembly GCF_021730395.1. Classification (NCBI taxonomy): domain Eukaryota; kingdom Metazoa; phylum Mollusca; class Bivalvia; order Venerida; family Veneridae; genus Mercenaria; species Mercenaria mercenaria. Next base: position 33,726,193 of record NC_069361.1, on the reverse strand, counting down.
AACTTTCAAGGTACACGGTAGAACATAGATTACGAAACTCCTGTTTTAAAAGGTGCATGACATTTTGTTTAGAACATGTTTAAGATCTACATGTTGCACTTAATTCGTAATATCATGGGCATGTTGACGATAAAATAGTTTATATTCTGGAGTGCAAGATTGTAAAAAGGCGATTTATACGTGGAAAAGCACAATGTTTTATGCTACCCCTGAAAGTGATGTCAGATACCCTTAACCCTCATTATGTCACCTATATATCACTAATATATACCTCCAAAAAATAGGCGAAACTGGTATGAGGTAGCCCAGTGGTTTTATTACCTATGACGTTCCTCGTCGTTAGAAATTATTCAAATTTCAGTATATTGTTGAAGAGACATCCTTCTTTGGATTTTGGGTATTTTTGTTATTTTTCAGGCGATTTTAAGTAGAAAAAGTCAACAATTATATCATTAAGGCATAAAATATGCAAATCGGTTGTTGGGAAGTCCCACGTTTTATGACCTGTGACGCCCATGACAATGAGATGTTGCTCAAACTTCAGTATAATATTGAAATATAGACATTCCCCTAGAGGTTTGGCGTATTGAGCAATTATTATACCCCTTTATAACAGTCAAAGCCATTGCACAATATTTTAACTAAGTTTCTGTTACGATAACCGTCACGATTTATATATAAAGTTATAATGTGTTTTTGAAGAAACCAGGGAAGCCAGGACCACTTCTTAGAAAAAAATAAAAACAAGGGCTGCAGTCGAATGATAGCAATATCTCCCGCAGATGCCATTTAAAAAAAAAAAGGGTCATAACTCCCGAACAGGTAGAGCAAATCCAAAATTGTTTTCTTCCTGCACAACTAAGCATCAGTAGTAGTAATCCTGAAAGATTCAGTCAATTCCGTCCAATAATGAATGAGGAGTTGCGGTCACAAAAATGTTGCACGGACGCTTGCAAGGACGCACGCACGGACGGGTGTCATTACCATATTCTCCTCCGATGCCTATCGGTGGAGGATAAATATGTTGTAAGTGTACCTTAGATAGGGTTTTTGGGTTAGGGGATCGTTATTCTATAGGGGTCACAATTGTATGTGAGGGTCATTTTTCTACGTGTGGGGGGAGTCATAATATTATGACCGGGGAGTCACTATTCTATATAAAATAATGACCGGGGGTCATTATTCTATGGGGGTCAGTTTACAACGTAACACCTGCTTTGTGTGGCTTTCTTTTCTAGTACAGCGCTATGACGTTTTGCGCTGTGATGTTAGGACTTCACATACTAACAGTGATTTTGTCGCATAACAACACTTTTTCACGGCTCTTCTTTAATAGGAAAACGAATCGAGCCAAGTTACAATTAACAGGAAAATAAATCTGGTCGTGTTAATGTTTTGACGTTACGCTTATCAGTCTACGTAACAATTTGGAACGAACTTTTTGAACACCATTCATATGGTCTGACGTTTATTTAATTCTACATGCATGTTCAGGGTGCATGTACCGCGTGACTTTTTCGCTAATCTGGGTTGCCAAAAACATGGGGATTCCTCTGTAAAAGTGACATTTTCTTAAATAACTTTTAACCAACCTGTTCAGATAAAAGGAAACATAGATGAGTAAATCCGACACTCGGCTACAAGTTTTTTGTTTAAAAGACCGTTCGTTTTCTCTTAAAGTGCAACCGCGCAACTGAAGTGAACAAATTTGATGATGTTAAGACGGGGGACATTTTGCAAATTCAATAGATAAACCATTTAAAAGGCCGTAAAAGACTACTTTGCGACACGGATATTTGTACGAGTATTGTCTTGCCATATACACTTTAAGAACTTGCAAATTAAGAGCCTTACATAGCTTCCGATGCCGGATTCAACGATTTGGTAATGGAAGTCTTTTGTATTTCATTAACCCGCTTCATTGAAGTTTTCCCATGTATATACTGCTTACTATAAGAAAAATCTCGTTATATGTATCTTAAAATTCAAATGGTCATGACAAATTAAAGCTTTTTACCGACTGTAAACTGTGAAATTTTACCTAAGGTGAAATACTTAATTTGACTGGTTTAATGAAAAATGCACCAACTTTCACTCTATAGTGTCGGCCCGTTACAATTTCTCCTTGTTTGCTTTATAGTAAAACAAGCACTTCTGGACATGGATTCAGCGGCGAATTTCACAACAAATATACAGGATTGAGAGTTCTGTATTTCTGAAGATTAATAATGTCATAGTCAATAAGTCATAAAGAAACGCTATCATCAACAATGAACGTCTTTGCTACATATCAAAGTATTCAGTCACTCTTTATGATTTCCTACGCACATCTGTCAGGCAGAAATGTAGTCCTGAAAAAAAAAACCCAAAAAAAAACACGGACAAAACAACTGTTAAAGTCATCGGAAATGACACAAAATGTTTAACAAGTCACATTCGAGAATAAAAGAACTCTTATCAACAAGATTTTTTCTTAAATGCATTTTTGTCACAAAATTTCCTTTTTGAAATCGAAAAAGGAAGTAGCCCATTTAATAATGAACTAAATGCACTTCACTTAAAATTAATGAAGAACAATAATTAACAATAAAAATAAAAGGGAAAAGCGCTACCTTTCAGACCAAAATTAAAAAATAATAATCTATATTTTGAAATTCGAAATAATTTTCAAATTTACTTTGATTGAGAAGTTGGACACCAAAGCATACTGTGTGGGAATGATTAAGGGTCATTGAAACACAGGACCAAAATATTCACTCTTAACGATCTCCTGCAAACCACGGCATATCAGCTGTGAAAGATTGAAAGTAGTACACATTATAGTCAAAACAATTTCTAGAAGTAAGAAGAGACGGACAAAATGTGCAATGCTTAAAATATATACCAATGTAAGGTAGTAATATACTAGTAATAATGTTATTAGTCTCACCGGGAAAGACCGCCCGCCGCAGTTATAAGGTCCAAGATTTCTGTGGCCTCTTTCGTGGCGCAGAAGGCTTTTTCTGGAATTATATGCCCTTACGCATTCCTGGCACACAAATGTCTGAAATGTAAATACGTTTTAGTAATACAATAATAATAATATTTCATATTTTTAAACCAAAAAGGACATTCCGAACAAAATATCTGAAAATAAGATATCTGGATATAGCATATATATTTTATGACCAACGAAACTAGTACAATTTCCGATTTCTTTTGACAGCTGTTACTGACGCTCATGTCAGATGCGCAAATGTATTTTATTCAGCCTAAAAAGGAATTCAAAGCTAACGCGAGTGAAACAGAATTCAATATAAACTGTTGCTTTTTCAAAACATTAACAGTATTTGTTACAAAGGTTACAAAGAATGATCAGGACATGACATTTTAGTCTACCTAGAAACGTAGTACATAAAGTGAAAGTTGGTGCATTTTCAATTAAATCAGTCAAATTAAGTACTAAGTAGTTCACCTTAGGTAAAATTTCACAGTTTACAGTCGGCGAAAAACTTTTATTTGTCATAACCATTTGAATTTTAACATACATATAACGAGATTTTTCTTACAGTAAGCAGTATGAACATGGGAAAAACTTTAATGAAGCAGTTTAATGAAATACAAAAGACTTCGAATTACAAATCTTTAAATCACGCCCCCGTCTTAGCATCAAGAAAAACGGACCCCTGCTTAGCAATTTGATAAATCTGGCCTCGGAAGCTACTGAAGGCTCTTAATTTGTAATTTCTTAAAGTGTATATGTCAAGACAATACTCGTACAAATATCCGTGTCGCAAAGTAGTCTTTTACGGCCTTTTAAAGGGTTTATCTATTGAATTTGCGGAAATGTCCCCTGTCTTAACATCATCAAATTTGTTCACTTCAGATGCGCGGTTGCACTTTTAGCGAAAACGAGCGGACTTTGAAACAGAAAACTTGTAGCCGAGTGTTGGATTTTCATATGAGATGGCACTCATCTATGTTTCCTTTTATCTGAACAGGTTGGTGAAAAGCTATTTAAGAAAATGTTACCTTTATCGAGGAATCCGCCATGTTTTTAGCACCCCAGATTAGCGAAAAAGTCACGTGGTACATGCACCCTTTACGACACCAAACTGTTGATACTGACATGAACGTTTACGTCATCAAACTGTTGATACTGACGAAAACATGTTGCAACTTATACATAAAATATAAACATTTAGGTGCTAGTATAATATTTTTACGTCATAGTTTTATCACAAGGAATGGTGATATCACGTCTGTACTGGTAGACTTAGCGTATGTACTATAAATATGTAACTTTAAACTGTTAAAGTTATGTGATGCCGTTGACCCACATATGCCAATAAATAACAAAGTTCAACTTACGGTTCTAGTTTCTGTTTTATTGCAACTATTTGTAATAATAGGTGGTAGGTTTTCTTTCGCTCAAACGTATTTGTAACCCGATAAATTTATGGTTCATACTGAAAACCATATCAGATCTCATGAAATTCCTACGTGTAAAAATTATACCAGCAGCAAGCCCAACAATGGATTTGTGAGGAATCATATATTCTATATTCATGAATCGTCCAAATGATGGTGGGAGTATATTTTATGACAACGGTCCACCACTCCATAAAATCAGTCCAGTCTCGTATGGCCTCAATTAAAAGACGCCATCAGTCTTCTATTTCATTAACTTTTTCTCGACAAATATGCATGGTAACACGATTCAGTTTAGCTTCTACCATTTAACTTGCCGTCAGGAATCCTAAGACTAGGCTCCAATGCAAGGTTTATAATCCAGAATCTTGACATTTTTTCCAGTTGTTACTGTTTCAGACCTCTGAGAGTTCTCTCGAAATATTTCTTCTTCAAGGAAAATTTCAGTAGTTTGTTTGTTTGTTTGTTTGTTTTGGGTTTAACTCCGTTTTTCAAGAGTATTTCAGTTATGTAACGGCAACCAGTGTTCCTGGATACTGTACCAGTACAGACCTGTTCTCCGCAAGTAACTGCCAAATTCTCCACATGAATCAGAGGTGGAGGACGAATGATTTCAGACACGATTCTTTTATCAAATAGTCACGGAGAACATACCGTCCGTCAGATGATTGAACTCACGACCCCGCGGTCCGTAGATAAGCGCTGTCCCTATTGAGCTAAGCGGGCGAGTGGTAACTGTATACTTGTTCATAAATGAGCCGTGCCATGAGAAAACCAACATAGTGCGTTTGCGACCAGCATGGATCCAGACCAGCCTGCGCATCCGCGCAGTCTGGTCAGGATCTATGCTGTTCGCTATTGGTTTCTGTCATTGCAATAGGCTTTGAAAGCGAACCGCATGGATCCTGACCAGACTGCGCTGGTCTGGATCCATGCTGGTCGCAAAGCCACTATGTTGATTTTCTCATGGCATGGCTCAAATATATTTTGATGTTTTCATACTTGTATACACTTACTTACTACATGTGTTTCTGTACATGTTTGTTTAAAGACTTTGCTCTTTGTTCGTGTGGGATTCAAATAGATTAAGTTTCATTACTTAAGAAATTTTGCTGTTCAACAATAAAGCTCGAAATAATAGGAAATTACACACTCCTAGAGTAACCGTGAATACATGATAACGAATATAGATATATATTTATAGACGTTATATAAATCAAAATATACTAGACCAGGTGCGATGACAATTTCTAGTTATTCTGTTCTGCAAGAAAATATAAACATCAGGTAAACATTGTTATGATTCTGAAAGTAAGACTATTAAAATTTTCTGATGCAGACATATTTATGTGTTTGTTTTTCATAGATACGAGATTGTTTTGAATGTAGGCGTTGAATATTTCAGAAACACATGTGGTTCTCTTTCGTTGACATTTGTTCAACACAAATACATGGCGCTTGAAGAGTACGTTTTGTTGCGAATGTTGCGGTTGGTCACGTTTTTTGTCGGATGGATACGAAATATATGTGAAGGAATTAAATAATCGGCGGGAGCGTAGCTCTAGCCTGAAAGAAGTTTTCAATCATCCTGTCACCAATGAACAATGTAAACATTTAATCTTCATTTCTGTTTTATCCGTTTTGATGCAGCTCTGTGCAACTATGCCAGCAGTTCCGTTTTTGTTGAAATAAAATTTTACGGAAGTTTAGGTAAATGATCACTGATTCCAATGTATCTTTATGGGACATAAATTACGACCACTTCATATCTGATTTATGTATCTTTAGAGGATATCAATTATTCATACACATGCTTTTCATGACAGTCTTATCTCAAATGAATGAAAAATAGAAATAAAATATGGGGTTGAATAATTTATTGTTGAATGTCGAACAGAGTTGGTTATTAACAATTGCGAGGAACTCGAAAAGTGCAACAGTACCTTTTTGTATTCAGAGACAAATATAGTATTGCAATGATATCGCGGTTTACCTTCCATTATTTAGCACTTTGCCTTTTAATTTACTATTTGAAATATTGGAAATTTCAAAACTCTAAAAGTATCATGAAAATTCGTATTATATATCCGTGAAGAATTTTATGTCGAGAATCTGAGTATCCATAAGCGTTACATATATCCCCTACAAATACCATTTAAGGTTTAGAGTCACGTGTTACATAAAGGCCAATTAACTTTGGCTAGACAGTGTTGTTCGTGCTCTTTTCATTTATAAAGAAATCGACGTGAGGTTTTGCATCCCTTTAAAAGATAATGTCAGCCTTATCTGTACTTTTATTACGCTTATATTCGGTACGCCCAACAATTGATCAGTTAACACTTGAGGTAGTGTCCAGTTTCTTCTAAAGGTTACTGACCGTCCCAAGGCGGTGCCCATTTTTTCAACTTGTTTTCTGTCCGTCTCGTACTTACTTTGTGTTGTGTAGGTTGTCTTGTTTGTTGTTTGCGTTTCTTTCCGCTTTCCCCTCACTACTCCTTTTACCACATTGCCTAATCCCATCCCTTTCCCTTGCATTTACGCTTCTTTGCAATTGCTTCCTCTCTCCTTTTACCATGAGTAAGTTATCGTGGTCATCAAAAATTGTCCGCCGGCTGTCCTTAGTGGGTGTCCGACTGTTGTTTTTTCCTGCTTATGTGTATGTATGTGTATCTATGTTGTTTGTCATGGGCGTTGCCCCACAGTGATGTTTTTTTTTCTTGCTTGTCTGTTTGTTTATCTGTGTGTGTTAGTTAACGTTTGTATCGAAGGATTTTCTTCATTATTCAGTTATATGTAGTGTCCATGTATATTCTGTCACATAATTGTGATGGCATTTGCACTAAACAGGATCTTGCTAGAGCAACAGCTCTGTTGTCGATTAAGACCATCCATTATGCACATATTGGTCAATGACAAACATGTTAATAGCATAAATTATAAAGATGGTAAATGTTAATATCAAAGCTGATTTTCGCATCTTAATAAGAGAAAATGCAAATGTTGGAAGTTATAACTGTTTTTGCAGTTTTTTTGTGTGCTTTTATACATGTTCTATAGAAAAATGATCAACGCATGTTTTACAAGTCCCATTCAACTGAAAATAAAGGCATGCTTATTCTAGTATTGTAAATCTAAAATTTTCGTTAATTTGCTGTCTTCTTCGTGAAGTACAGCTTCTAATAGACACAGACCAGTGAAATCCTTTTATATTTTAAAGGTCGTCTGTCAAAAGTGTTTAAGGACATGTGTTTAAATGGATATAAACCACATTGAGACTTCTAAAAATCAACGAATCGTACAAAGTTGTGTCGATTAAGTTTTTATCTTCATCTCCAATGACACAAAGTTAAGCTATAATAATTTAAATGTTAAATTTTATTGGTGTCCCATGTTGAAGGATTTTCATCGAACGACGCCATTTGTTGATTTTCTATTAATGACATCATATTATGTGCGAAGTCTCTAACAAAAGATACACCGAATGTTGTTATTAAATGTAACATCAAAATTTGAGGAACTAACTCTTGTTTACCATAATGAGTCAAGTAAACTGAGCAAAAACCACTTTCACACGACATTCCGAAAGAGTACCAGTATCCGGATAGTATATTTTGGATATATTTTTACTGACTGTTATAGCACTTTTCTGTTAATGAAATATTGATGAAAGACCTAATCAATATAACATAAATTTTGATAAATACAAAAATGTATTAGTTTACAATGGACCTGAAACAGACCTTTTTATTATGTTGCAACATGATCTTGGTTTCAAGCTTAAAAAGGCCCCTACAATTTCCTATATATTCATATGAATAAGTTGACATCCTTGGTGACATTTCTTAAGCAAAAAGAAAAGGCTTGAATGGGTTGACAAAAATATAAAGTCATGTAAATACCCTTTGTAAACTCTGTTACTGGTTTTGGGAAGATATCATTTACCACTTTATTCTGTAATAAGTACACAATAATCATAAATGTAATAAATACATAACTATAAACATCTAGAAATGCAACGGCAACGGCTACTGCTACAGTAACTTTGCTTTTTCAAACAGCACCCTGTCCCTTTTAGGTAGCACCCTGTCCTTTTTGAGCTCTAGAAATAACACTAAAGCTGTTAATATACTTTAACAAAGCGGACAAATTGGTCTGAAGCGTTTCACTAGATTGACCATACCTTTTTCAGCTTGCAAGAACTTTTGTTAAGACTGAGTTCTTAGTATAGGTGGTTGGTCCGTTGTCCATTGTCCTTTTTCTTCCAACTTTTTTTCTATTCTATTGAAACTATTAGCCAGAATTACCCCTTAAAGACAACCAGAGCTAAAAATAGAAAAAAAAGTCTTTAAACAACTTTTCATGAAGCTAAAAACAGAAAATGTTTAAAGTAAACGACTTTATTGATCATACTTGAGTTGTTTTGCAGCATCCCTGTATGGACCTCTCTTTAGATTGTCCAGTTGGTTCCGTTTGGCCCGTTATAGAGCTAAAACATAGAATAAAATGAACCACTTCATTTTATGTGCCACCTACTTGATATGCAGCATCAATGTATGACTCCCTCTCTAGTTTATTCAAATGAATTGACTTAGTCCCTTTCGGGCCGCTGGAGCTAAAACTATGAAAAACAATCATTAAACGACTTTTCATGTAGATGAATAAACTGCAAGCAATTTATATTATCAATAACTTTATAAGTTACCGTGATTTAACATGCTAAACGTAAATATTTAAGGAGAGAGTTTCAAATAAGCTTTCAGCTTCCTACTCAATCCTGTATGCTTTTATATATATATATATATATATATATATATATATATATATATATATATATATATATATATATCGTATATATATATATATATATATATATATATATATATATATATATATATTAAAAAAAGTCAGTAAAATCCTTGTGCAGGTATAAAATATATAAAAGTTCAATTTGTAAGGAATAAACAGCAGCAGACTTCTGTGTTTTACAATTATTTTAATTCTTCACTGCCTTTAAAAGCGCTTTCAATACATATATCTTCAGGCAGTTTACATTTTGAAATAATGTACAATGACGTCACGTCATAACAAAAATTACGGGAAACGTCGTAAATAGACGTTGCGGCAAACTTCAAGAAAAATAAATTATACACTCAAGAATACCCTGTGTATGTATGCACACAAAATTTGAAACAGATATATTATACCCTTTAAAAGGGAGTTAATAACTGTGCTTAAAACATATTTATGCTCGATATATCAGTTTAACAAATAATATCAAGATGATTAATTAAAAAGTAATAATAGCTTAAAAATCAGTTATGAATACAGTAAAGAGAAAGAATTGCTGAAATTACCCTCACGTTCTTTATGACAAAAGTGGTATATAACCAATGATAGATATAGCATCAAAAATTAAAGGGAGGTAATAAAATTTAAAGCTAAAACTGTATTTCAGGAAAGAAAAGAGATAAAAATTTAAAAACAGAGCAATATAGTACGTTAAATGTACACAGTTGAAGAATTAAAATAATTGTAAAACACAGAAGTCTGCTGCTGTTTATTCCTTACAAATTGAACTTATATATATATGTTGTAAATGAATTGTGATTAATAAAATATTGTTTAAACCAAACGACTTTTCACGAATCACTTAATGGATCTTTACAAACACTGGATGACCCTCTCATTTTTGTTCAAATTATTCCGCTTGACATTTTAGGGGCCACAAGCTCTTAAAATGAAAACAAAACCTTTAAGCTACCTCTTCTCGTGAATTACTACATGGAAATCCACTTAACTTGGTCTGTATTACACTTGTAAGATTCTTTCTCAATATGATTCAAATGTTTCTGCTTGGGGTCCTTAAGGGTCCACCAGAGCAAAAATAAAACAGAAAACGTCTTTGAACAACTTCTTTATAGATACATGTATTCCCCAAATTTGGCCTGTATCATCCTTGTAAGACCTCTCATCAAGTTTTTTTTTTCAAGTAGTTGTGCATGAACTATTTTATGAGGAGTCAGAGCTATAAAAAAAGAATCGCCTTCAACAAAAAAAAATATCTGAACCACCGTCGGAACTAAAATATGATAAAAATATAAATACTTTTAAACGTTTTAGCTACTTCTTTTTATGATTCACTAGATACATCTTCACCAAATTTAACCTGTTGCATCTTTGTAATTGCTCAAGAGCTCGCCTGCTTATCTCAGGAGGGTAGATTTACGGGTCGTGGCGTCGAAAGTTCAATCCCCGGACGTGCCATATATTCTCCGATTCTACGATTTTATGAAATATATTCTGTCTGAAGTTATATTGTCCTCCACATTTGATTCATGTGGAGAAGTTAGCTGTTTCCTGTGAGAAACATGTAAGTACGATACAAAATCCGATTAGACTAACTATCCACCGTTACATAAATGAAATACCATTGAGAAAACGGCGCTTAACCCAACAGAAACGGTTCCTCTTTCAGGGACTGCCGCTGCTTAAACATGAAAAACCTTTAAAAGATTTCTTCTCATGAACCACTCTATGGCTCTTCATCAAATGTGGTCTATAGTATCCGTAGATGAACGTCTTTCTAGATTGTCTAAATGAATCCCCTTGATCAATCATATCAAACTTTCTGTACTAAACGCGACTTCTGATAAGCCTTATTTGAATCAAAGCGCTCATAGCGCTGATGGTGGCTGCTAATCAATGTGTAAAATATTCTTAAGAAAGCGACATCTGAGGAATTGTTAATATAAACCGGAAGAACTCTTTTTTTTCAAAATGGCCTTGGTTATAACATTAATCCTTTTTCACTGCCAGTCATTGTTTATATACACACTGATTCAGTCTTTAACGAATAGTTTTGATCCTTTTTGATTATTTGTGACGAAAACTACAACATAAATTACATCGACGATGTTTTACTATAAATAAATAATATAAGTTTTTTCTCCAAATCATTTAGCTTTTAAGATTTCTTTCTGAAGCTTTTGGACAGTGCCTGTCATGAATTATATACACACTGATTTGGTCCTTATCAGCTATCTGTGAGATTTTTGTGAATGAAAACAACACAAACATACACCACAAATGCACCTCAGAATGTCAGTTCCGCAACCAGTGTATTTTAGAGGTGCATCAATTATCACTCCATCCGTTATACTAAAAAAAACCGCTCTACATAACAGCAAGGACATTAAGTCGGACAAACTTACAACTTTAGTCAGACCGAGAAAAAATCGAAAAATATGTAACTGGCGAAACGAAACCTTTTTAATTTTTATACATATATTTGTATTTAATCAGATATATTGAACCGCACCATAAGAAAACCAACATAGTGCGTTTAATTTGCGTTAAATTTGCGATCAGCATGGATCAAGACCAGCTTGTGTATCCACGTAGTCTGGTCAGGATCCATGCTGTTAGCTTTCAAAGCCTATTGCAACTTGAGAAACAGCATTGATCCTGACCAGACTGTGCGGATCCTCAGCTTGATCTGGGTCCATGCTGGTCACAAATGCACTATGTTGGTTTTCTCATGGTGCGACTCAAATGAATTTAGCTGAAGTGAACAGAATCTGTCTTAAAACTATTTAATTTTTAAGGTGGTCAAATCTGTTATCCGACGACTTGCTATAGACTGCCGTTTCAAAAGGCGAGTATTAATATCATCGTTCATTGGCAGTATCAACGCCTTGGGAAATCCATATCACTGCTGATTATCGATTTTCTATAAATAGCCTAATTAACATTTGGTCATATTTTCGCGTGTCTGAAACGAAAACGAGACAATGTTGACATTCTTAGATCACTAGGGTTGCATTAATATATCTTACAAGTTGATGGCTATGACGAACATTTAAGTTTATTCTGACATATTTGAAAATTGTTACAACTTGCTGGAAAACCTGTGGGAGGTACAAACTTGTATTGTCTATGGACCGGAAATGTTCGGAAACTTTTCCGTTGAAATTCCGTTTCTATTTTTAGCCGCGGATTATTGCTAGCAGAAGTCATCGTTCTTTATCAAATACAGCCTTATATTTCGGGAGTTATATGTGACACTGCGGTTAGGAAAAATGTTTGATTTTTCAGTCTGGATTCCCAGGCTACGTTTCTACCTTTTCTATATGCGACGTGAACTCTAGGGCAGTACTGTGCAATAGCTAATCAATATCATCGCTCCAGTTCATATGACATGAGTTCATCGTTTATTCACGTGACCATAAATTTGCATATTTGTATTCATACACGTGGTTGTTTTAATTAAAACGTTGACTTCAGTTTGTATTGATTTTAGTCGCCAAATTTACATTAAAAATGATATTAAGGCATATATTGTAGCATTGCATATTATGCACGTTGTGTAGATAATTGTTTCCCTGAAAAGCCTGGAACTATTTTTGTTTGTGTTGTTAGGATGGTCTTAAGAACTGACAAGATTTCTCAAACTGAGTATTCTTTTTGACACTGATGGCAGCAGCCACCAAAAATCGATAATCTTGTAGCTTTGATCGTTATCTTCCGTAAATTTACGTCCATCTCCGAAATTTAGCGGGTGGCCATAAACCATGTTTTCAATAAAATCGATACTTAAATTGCCTTAAGCTATATCTAATTAATGGCTCAATAATTATTTAACATTTCTTCTTCATAATGCTTGTTTAAAACGCGTTATCTACCTTCCTCTTTTTTTCTTATTTGTAAAAAAGGCATTCTCTTCTATTTAAACTTACGTTGAATAATTCTTCTTTTTCTATTTTTGATTGATAAAAAGCACATAAACTCAGCGTGAAAAAAATGAAGATTTATCACGTTCTACTTTTTGCATACAATAAAATAAGTTTCATCATTTATTGATAATACTGTTGGTTTAAAACACACTTTCTTTTTCCTGTTTAATTAAAGTGTCCTACAATATTTATATGCCGATAGATTTATTCTTTCCTTCCGCCTTTATTTCTATAACATGATAAGCGACGGTATAATTATGAGATAATTAAAATAGGACTGACATCCAGATCGTACGACAACAAAAAGAGAAACTTTTTAGATATCAGAAAATTACTATTTTTTTTACTAAGTGAATGATTATAAGTTATGGAAACACATAAGAATAAGTTGTTTTTACTATTTTTTCCATTCAAAATTGAAAAGCATTTGTTACGGGATAATGGAGGTAAACTGCATTAATTATAAAGCTTTTTAATACAAATGTTACTATATATAGTAACAAAAATGAATGTGTTTTAGCAGATTATTTCTTTCACGCGCTATTATCACTTATCGGCCCGGGCCGAAAACTCATAATCATAATCGGCCCGGTGAACACATGCGCGTGAAACCAATGGCCACATATAACGTCATCATGGTCTGTGCGCTTTCACATTTTATTGAATTATTAGAGAGGCGAACCATTTAATGAGCTTGATAGATACATAAATACGAATTCATGTACATTACACTCCTTACCGTCAAGAAAGTATTAACGTCATGAGTTGTAATTATACTCCCCTTGTATAGTGCAACCAAACATATGTATTAAAGACATTAAACACGCCAGAGTCGAGCCGGGAGGCTAAAGCCCTCGGGCCATTATTCATTTTCCGGGTCGATTATCACCTCCCGGCCCGGTTCTGTCGTGTATTAACCTCTAAATATCTAACAATTTTTAGATACATATTGGTCAAGACCGCAAGATATGTTTATTGCCGCGGCAGCTCGGGTTCGATTCCCGACTTTTTTATTTGTCATTTTTAAGATAGTCAACTTTAAAGAAAGATCTTTTTTTTTAATCAAAATCTGAAGGTCAGTGCCTTAAGATTTGACATGATTATGTCATTTATTCCTTTGCAGTAGGATTACGTTATTTCGAACTATATAATGAGCAACTTAAATATTTAAGAAATTTTATTTGTTGCGAGGTATAAATCTAAAATTGAAGTAGCCGGCAAAAAACATAGTTTGTTTAATTAAAGAACAAAACATTACTTACTATAGTATGGATTTTTATTGTATTGCTCCTTTTCTTTCAACGAAACATGTTTATTGTGTACAGTGTCATAAAAGTGCAAAATACCCGCTATCAGCCACAATTATTACAATTTATTACCCCCTAGTATGGTTTCTAGATTATTTGCCATAGAAGGTAATAAAATTAACAAGCAAGGGATAACTAATTAAGTAACAGAGCGTACGCAAAAAAAAAATGATTTATTGTACCTGTTTGAAATATCTAAATATTTAAAGAATTTTACCAAAATTATAAATTAATGAAAACTTTATTGTCATTCCAAAATAATCTTGCTTAACATTAACAATTATTTTCTGAAATAAAATCTGACAGATCGTGTTTGAAAGGTGGATATTCAACATTTATTCATCAGTCATAACCGATTCAGAAGCAGATATTATCTAATTAATGATTTAATGAATTTGCACATTTTCAGAAAAACAGCTGAATGATGTGTGAAAGGCGAGGAATTATGCTTTACCATATACAATTTTCTGTTACAGTAAAATAAAACTTTCCAAATATGACTTTCTTATTTGATGGGCGTTTTTTAAGAAAGTCAACTGTATGGATGTTCCTAACTTTAATTACCCATGTAAGAGATCACGCGTAAAGATTGAGAAACTATTATTATTATCTGATTCTTATATAAGCATCACTTCAAATACTCTGCGCTTCGTTAATTACACATTAAATGCATAGAACCGAAAATTGCTTTTAAAAATATACAAAAAACACTAGTACAAATGCATTTAAATAAATGCCTACTACACACACATTTTGATTTTTTGATCTCTCTGGTTGTGGTGATTCTAATGTACATTTGAACATCTGAAAGGTACGCTTCAGATATAATTATATATCCATGTGTCTAAAGAAAACAATTCGACAAATTATCAAGGTGACACTTCATCTTAGAACACACACATTCATCTTTGTGTGTGTCATTTTTTTTTTCAATAAAAAATCCTCTACTTTTGTTAACCACTCGTTCCCTCTTTCACCATGCATTTGCAGTGTCGAAATATGTGATGACAAGACGTTTTCAACAAGTTTAAATCAATTTAGGAAAAGAAAAAAAAGAGTTAAAATACTGATAAATAATGATGATCTAAAACATAAATTAACTTGGGCATAAACATTTATCTTTAGATCACAAAGTCGCTGTAAACGTCTAAAGTAATCGAGTCGTCTGCTTTGATATTACCTCTTGCATTCGGGAAACTTCGGAAATTTCCGAGCCGGCCCGAGTCTCAATTTTAAAAGTAATAGTGATTGTATAAAAGGCACAGAAGGTAAGCGAAATAATATAAAAAAAAATTTTACACAGTTGAGTCGAGCAATAATTTTTCTTTGAAACATCACCGAAGCAAAAACGATTATTTTTTCCGTTTTCCGTATTTTGCGCTTTATATCAACGAAAATGACCCTAAATTTTGCCCAAAATTAGACTTTAACTATTGACTTCAATGGAAAATAAGGGTGGTAATATAAACGGGTTAAAAGGTAAAATAATAAACTTACAATTTTTAAAATTATATCATCATTTAGAGGAAAGATTAAATCAACGATTGCCGCCAAAGCAATCTTCGTTATCTTGAACCACTTAAAAGATATAAGGAATAAATTGAATTTATCCTTCTTTATTTAATTTTTTAATATGCAAAAAAAACCGATAATACCGATTATTGGAAAAATTGAAAGTTCAATACGTTTATGGCATCAGAGCGTAAAGTGGAGAACAGTTTATAAGACTTCTGCTCATGAAATACCTGATAAATCTTCGCCAAAAGCCTGTAGCATTTCTGCAAAATTCTCTCTAAAATCTGTTCACATGGCTCCACTTGGCCCCTTTATATGACAACCATTGCTAAAAAAAAAAACATGTTTAAACCACTAAACATTTGATGGATCCTCACTTGGTTTGTAGCATCCTTGCATGGACCTCCTCAAATATGTTCAAATAATTCTGAATTAGCGCCTTTTGAGAGCTGTCGGAGTGGAAATTGAAAAACCATTAAACGACTTCTCTCTAGCCACTTGATGGATCTGCACTAACCTTAGTTAGTCTGGATTACCTGCCCCTTTACTATCGTTATCTGTTGTGTATTATCACCTGCATAAAAGTTGTCTGCTAGAAGTTGTCTCGCCATTTCGTATCCATATCCAATCCACTGCATTGACTTGCAATAAACCACAGTAAGAGGAAATGCATCAAGTTGACAATTCAGCTCTGTGATAACATGACTAAAAATGAAGTCATATGGGTTACTAGCTGTGTTTCCTTTAGCATTTGGACTTGGTCTTTTCTTTACATTGAGTTCAATGTTGTCTTTGACAGGACTGGCACATATTATCTGACAGTTTTTCATTAAAAGGTTTGAAATGATCTGTTTCTGCCCAGACTCTGTGACTGTTGCTGACAATGCTAATACCTGGCATTTGAAAACTGATCTTAAATTTGACAAATTTCTGTATTCTGGTCTGAACTCCTCTCCCCATTGAAGAATACAGTGTGCCTCGTCAACCACCAAATAGATTTTCCTTGTATTTAATCTGTCGGATGTAAAGGCATCATTCAGTTCTCTGCTCTGTAATATTTCTTCGGGATGACTGAAAACATAACTAATCCAACCACTTTTAAGTCTAGAAATGTCATTCACTCCAGAAAAACACATTGCCATACCACAAAGTTTTTGTACATGTTGCTTTATTCTTGCATTTAGTGGAGCAATTACAATGACTAAGCAACCATGATCTATAAAAGGAAGCAGTTCATATATCAATGATTTTCCATATCCAGTTGGGAGGGAACATATACAATCCTTTCCACTGATTAAAACTGTTATTGCTTTTTCCTGTAACTCTTTCAAACTTTTCAAGTCTGATCTGAAGATTTTGTTGTATTCAGATATAGCAGCTGAGTAATTTCTATTCTGAAAACAGAAGGTCACCAACATGTTTTGAAACAAAATGTATAAAGTATATAGACTGTAACAGGTCCAGGAAAGTCGCAAATTAGCTATATAGCTAAATCTAGCTATATATAGCTAGAAATAGCTATAAAACCAATAACGACTTGTTCAAAAATATGTGAAAACCATATATAAAATAGTTATTATCCCATTTAAATGGTTTATGAGACAAAAACACAATCACAAAGAATGTAGATTTATGCAGTTTCAGTTTAATACATGTTGCGAGTTTTTGCGATAAGTCATTTTTAAATTTGTCTTATACTACGATGATTATCACAAGTGAAGAATTCAGTGATGATTTTTCGCAAAATATTGCGGCAATTATTGAAAATGTGAATACAAAGATCTTGGTTTTGTGTTATTGTCTTTCATCTTATAGTCTAAACCTTTTGGGCGTGATTATGGCCATTTTGCACCTTATAAACCTTTTGGGCGTGATTATGGCCATGTTGCACCTTATAAACCTTTAGTTTTTTTTTAGTTTAAACATATTTTATTTCAGTAATACATGAAACATTTACAGAAAAATTAATTAAGGAATTGGGCAGAAAGCTATATCAGCTTACGGTTGTCTACTTATTGGTACAATTACATATTTTTTCATGGCATAACTGATTGTACATGAATACAGTAATATATTAAAGAAGAAAAAAACAAAAAAAAAACAATGACATATTTCAACAAAACAGTATTGATTTGCATATCTAAAATAAATAATATTGTTACGTAAGATTCATTAAGATGTAAGAGTCTTGAAGCAATGCATATAATAGAACCATTTTGAAAAAGGTTGTGAATTAACATTAACGAATGTCATTAAGAGGGGGTATTGGATACTAATTGAAATTGAAAGTACAAAGTGAAATAATAATACATTATTATGAAATATAGAGTATAAACAAAAAAAACATAGAAAAGATGAAAGGATGAACGGGTAAGGTACAGTGTGAAAAACAAATAAATAAATAATAGCCAAATCTTGTTTACTCTATTGGATTTCAACATGTATAGATAATATCAGGGAAATGTAGCGGGTATGAACTTGCTATCTATGAAACAGTACATCATTTTATCTCTAGAATCGTTTCGTTTCTCTTATGTATTTTTGGACAGCAATAAAGATCGATATATTGGTGTCGAGAGATAATGAACTATTACCCTTGACGATGACATTGATGGAAGGGTTACAGAACTGGGAAATAGTGGTTAGTAGATCAGTGCGTAGATTTGTGTATTTTGGACAGACAAGGAAGTAGTGATAAGAGTTTTCTATTTCACCGCATTCGCACAAAGGAGAGTCAATGATATTTTTCTCAAATAAATCAGATGATAGAGAGCTGCAGTGGGTACGCAATCTTGTATGAAGGACTTGCAGTTTGCGGTCACCAGAATAGAAGTAACCGGGAACATTTGGTAAATCTTTATTTAACATCCGCTTAAATGAAGCAACTGTTGTAGCATTTTGTGTCTGAAGTGGAAGAGCATTAAAATCTCTGATAACAGAAGGTAAAAATGATTTATAATAAAAGTCAGTATGTGTAAGAATGTATTGCGTGTCATTAGCATTTCTTAATGGATAACGATGATCACTACCAACTAAAGACGGGACAAGATCTGAAGATATTGCGGGGTAAGATGGTTTTTCATTTTATAAAAAAGAATAAGTTTATGTTTGTATCGTCTGTTCTCCAAAGATTCCCACCCAACCTCCCGCATGAGTTTGTCAATAGATACAAGTTTTGTTGATCCGGTAATAATTCTGGCCGCTTCATGTTGGATTTGTTCTAGCTCTCGTTTTTCATACTGATTACAGTTGTCAAATAATACATCACCATATTCCAGAATTGGTCTTATGAATGATATATAGATAACTTCAAGTGACCTTCTGTCAAGCTGAAATTTTAATTTTTTCATAGTATTAATCCTTTTCCAAGCTTTACTTTTTACGTATTCGATGTGTGCGGACCAGCGCAGATCGTGTGAGAGATTGATACCCAAGTGTTTGTGGTTACGGACTTCATTAATTTGTGTGCCTTGCATTTGAATTGGGCAATGATTAATACTTCTTTGTGTTTTACGTGATATTAGTAAAGATTCTGTTTTGGAAGGGTTAAATTTCACCAACCATCTTTCTGCCCAAGAAGTAATTTTTTGTAAGTCAGAGTTTAAGATACTCGAAGCAGTAGCAGGGTCTTCCACTATAATAAAAAGATTTGTATCATCAGCGAAAAGTCTGATATTTGCTTGGATGTCTATGACTATGTCGTTAATGTAAATAAGAAAGAGGAGGGGCCCAAGAATTGAACCTTGTGGTACACCAGCAGTGATGACCTTATCAGACGATTTGCAACCGGGAAGAACGACTCTTTGTTTCCTGTTGGTAAGGTAAGATGAAAACCATGAAGAGATACGTCCGGAAATACCGATAGAATTCAGTTTGAAGATAAGTCCTTTGTGCCAGACACGATCGAAGGCTTTACTTATGTCACAAAACACAGCTCTGACCTCTTTACCAGAGTCAATGGCATGTGCAAATAAGTTATAAATGTATGTAAGCTGATTGACAGTGGAGTCACCTGGAACAAAACCAGACTGAAGAGAAGTAAGGATATTATTTTCCCGGAGGAAGTTGAAAGTTCGTTTAAAAACTATTCTTTCAAATACTTTATTGACAGTACTGATAAGAGATATAGGGCGATAATTGTTGACTAATGAAGGATCACCAGATTTAAAGAGAGGACAGACATTCGCTTCCTTCCATATGTCAGGAACTTGAGATGACTGAATAGAATAGTTGAAGAGAGAACAGAGAGGACTACTAAGTTCGTAAGAAAGCTCACGAAGTATTCGATTGTTGATTTCGTCAGGACCAGCTGCCTTCCCCAATGGAAGTGATTTTAATACCAACTCCACATCTGCAGGAGTAATAACGATGTCATCCAGAGTTTGGTCGGAGTCATGAAGCAAGTCGGGAAGAGAAGGAGCTTGGTTTTCATCAATTCGTGTCTGGGCAACAAAAAAGTCGTTCAAGAGATTTGCCTTTTGAGTTTCATCGGATATGATGTTGTCGCCAGAAGAAAGTGGGGGTATTGAGAAAGAAGAATGAGGTTTGATAAAAGATTTTAGACAAGTCCACCAACCCCTCGAGTTTCGATTGTCTTGTTTTAATTTCAGGGCTAAATTATCAACGTGTTGTTTCTTTGCCTCACGGATTTTTGATGTGATTCGATTTCTCAGGTTTCGAAAACGGTCCCAGTGATATGTCGAGTCGGTGTGTTTTGCTTTACGGTAAAGTCGTTTACGTTTTCTGATAAGTAATCGCAGGTCATTCTTAAACCAAGGCGGCTCATTTTCCCGTATTAAAACTTTTCTATTTGGAATACATTTTTTTGAAATATTTATAATTTTACTAGATATGTTATTGGCATATATATTAATGTCATTGTTTTTTAGAGAATCCCAGTCACTCTCAGAGGCCAGTCGTCTAAGAAGATCGTAATTCCCCTGTTCAAAAATCCAAACTTGACGGTAAAAGCATAGCCGCTTTGGCTTTTTCAAGTTAAGTAGACAATAGATAGGGCAGTGATACCGGACGTCTTGAGGAAGGAAAGGATCCCCAACACCACTAGAGTGGATAAGATGTTTGCTTGAGGCGAAAATGAGATCAATTGTGGAGGCTGTTGACTCTGTATAATGAGTAGGCGAATCTATAGCCTGAAACAAAGACAGCTGAGAACATATATCATGGATTTTTCTGGAGGATACAGTATTCGCTATGTTTAAGTTAAAGTCGCCCATGATTAAAATATTTTCAATTCCTGTATCAATGGCTAGATGCATCGAATCAACAATCAAAGCATGATGAACAGGATCTGTATTAGGAGGTCTGTAAAAAACTCCAAATAGAATGTGCTTGTTATAAACCTTTTGGGCGTGATTATGGCCATTTTTGCACCTTATAAACCTTTTGGGCGTGATTATGGCCATTTTGCACCTTATAAACCTTTTGGGCGTGATTATGGCCATTTTGCACCTTATAAACCTTTTGGGCGTGATTATGACCATTTTGCATTATATTGGTATTGGTATTGGTTTTACAGCTACTTCTAGCTATATTGCGGAAGGTCGGTGGTTCTACCCAGGTGCCCGCTCGTGATGAAATAGTGCACGGAGGGGCACCTGGGGTCTTCCTCCACCATTAAAGCTGGAAAGTCGCCATATGACCTAAAATTGGGTCGGTGCGACGTTAAACCCAACAAAATGAAAATAAATAAACTTCTAGCTATATAGTGCTTGATTTAGCTAAATAGCTAATTTGTGACTCTTCTGAGACCTGTGTAAGGCTAATACTGACAAATGTCCTGGGTATCTGGTCCCCCTTCATGCTTAGACAATGAATATAAATTCATAACTGCATTCTAAACGCTTGCTCTAAGCACAAAGTATTATCTGCTTAATTGCAGGGGTATCATTGGATCCCATCCAACTCATTGTCGCCAGATTTTGGACGAAATGTATAAAGAATATAGACTATAAGGCTAATACTGACAAATGTCCTGGGTATCTGGTCCCCCTTCATGCTTAGACAATGAATGAAAATGCATAATTGCATTTTAAACCTTGCTCTAAGCAGAAAGTATTATCTGCTTAATTGCAGGGGTATCATTCGATCCCATCCAACTCACTGTCGCCAGATTTTGGACGAAATATTAGATTAACAAATTAGATTCTACATTCTCCTTCATATATTCTTCCTTAACTTTTCAGATAATCGACATTCTTAACTGCAGTGTATGCCTTTAGAACGATTTGTGTTGTGTATTTTGATATCCGAAATGTTTATGGGGAAAAATAACATGTCCGAAAACTATCCACTTACTATCAAAGCATTTTCTGTATATTCGAACATGATCATAACAAAATGAACTTACAGCGCATTATACACAATGTAAATATATTAAATTATCAAGTTTGATCGACGTGATCTGTGTTAAATCATTATTTCTTAATACCTGACAACAGTCAATGGGCGCCGCCATGTTTCATCCTTGCCTGACGTACTGTTTGCAGTACGACGGGAACCAGACTATAACCTTAGCATGAAGAATTCCCGTTTGGGCCTATCTCAAGATTGTTCAAATGGTTTTGCTTTGTGACTTTTCGAGAAATCCAAGGCTGAAAGTAAAACAAGCTTCCAGCGGTTTCTTTTCTCTAATTAATTGAAGGATTTTCATTAAACTTGATTATTATTATTATTATTATTATTATTATTATTATTATTATTATTATTTACCAGACTTTTATAGCGCTCTTTTCATCTATAAAATAAACGTTCAAAAGCGCTGTACAAACTACATATCACAGAATGATATGGACACACAATACAACACAAAAATATATTTAAAGATAGTTCAACATTAAAAGGTAGTTAGCTAGAATCAGGTTTGTCTCTACATATTGATTATACTAGATATTTTATCTAATTTTATATTTTATTTACAATAAACAGCAGTAAATAACTTCTATTGCACAGTCATACAACAGCTTGTTTTCCAGTACAAAGTTAGTTTCAATAGACCTTGAAGAAAATGTGTGTTTTAATGATCTTTTGAAAGCATCCAAACTTTTAGCATCTCTAATGGTAGCCGGAAGTGTATTCCATAACTTCGGTGCAGCTGATGAAAAACTACGATCACCGTACCTCACAGTTTTTGCTTTTTGGAACAACTAGTTGTTTTGGGTTGTTCTTGGAGCTCAAATTTCTTGCTGGCTGATAGAGTTGTAGCAAGTCTTTAACATAGATCGATGATTGGTCATGCAATGCTTTGTATGTGTGAACTAGAATCTTAAAGTCCACTCTGTGAGTAACTGGTATCCAAGGCTTTTAAGACCGGTGTAATGTGACCATAACGCGATATTCTCGTTATGATTCGAGCTGCAGTGTTCTGAAGATGTCAATTCAGCAAGGACTTCGGAACACCATACAAGAGCGCATTGCAATAATCAAGGCGTGTAGTGACAAGTGAATTTACTAGCGATTTTGTAGCATCTGTATTTAGATATTTCCTGATGTGGCCTATTTGACGTAGCTGTCCGTATCCTGATCTACAAACTGAGTTAATATGTTTTTCCATGCTCATTTTGGAGTCTAGAAAAGCACCAAGATTCCTTACACATTTAGATGGTTTAAAGTAGCATTCATGCATAGATCTCTCTCGAAATTGTTCATACGATTTCGTTTTAACCCTTTTCAGGGCCGCCAGAGTTAAAAATGGAAAATAAAATCTGTAAGAAGATTATTTGAAAGCATTGAGATCAGCAAGCAAAATGATTGCTTATTCTGTTCATAGGAGGTAATGAAACATCTCTTATGCCTCGAACCCCAGCTTAAGCTGAACTATAGTAAAATGGAATGATCTCTATGATCCAAAAGGACAAGAAAATATGACAATACAATACAATATAAGTAAGGGGAGACATTTACAGTCACCACGCGACAATTAAAGACTGCTGCCTTGGTACTTATTAGTAAAATCTGTAAGAACGTACTTAAGTAGCATACAACGCACCAAGCAAAACAAAATTAACAGACTCGGTTTGATTGAGTCTGTTTGTGAGAGGTAATGATATATCTAACATCTTTCACGCCCACGTGAATAAACTTTAAAAAATATACTTCTTCTCTTGAAAGAATCGGACATTATGCTAGGGATTTTGCTCAAATTTCAATGCCATTTCTTGACTTCAATAGCTAATAATTTTACACAATGGCTTCAAATACTCATAAATAAGTTATATTCCTATCAAACTGTCACACAAAAAATAATTTTATTTCATATTCATTTTCTTGAAATTCGAGCAGTTTGTGACTAAGGGTAATATTTTCTGAAAAATTTAAAATATGCATTTTTAGTGAAATAAGCATATGCGTTTAAGGTATGTCTATCATAAAATGTTTTAAAAGAATAGATAAACTTTTACCATGCAGATTATCAGTTTTATTAACATTTCTGAAAATAAATGAAAAGCAAAAAATAAAAGTGGAACAAAACTTTTGGTCACACAACTGTACTTCATTTCTTTCCACCCGTGTGCCCATGATAACTGATGCATTGATCATAGCCTATTGTTTGTTTTCTAAACATCTATTGCTATACATGTACCGTATTTACACATGTACAATACTGACCGGGTATTATGCGGAGGGATATATATTGGATACATGCAGTGGTGTAGCTGACCTTTTTCACTTGTAGCGGAGTAGTGTAGGAGACTGCCTAGGCTACTGAGGGTTCAGGGGTGCCTGGGTTTTAGTATTTTATAATACATTTGGGCACGTTCTAGATGCATCGTTTGCTCTTTTCAAGGTCCCTTAATATTGCATTTTTGGTGTGTTTAGTTTTCCAGTTTCCTAAATTATCTATAGGCACAGTCCTGCTGTGCTTATGTAATAGCGTCTACGCCACAGAGTCATGCACGTTTAGCCTGTATTCTAATGCCTAGCAAAAGCTTTAAATGTGCTTTTTGTTATTCCAATACAATAAAAAAAGAATAAAACAACATGACAATACATGTAGTAAAAACATACAGACTGGTCCAATATATCAATGGAACAGAACTTCACTAGAGGGTGTCAGTGTTAGTTCTCGGGCGTCAGTATTAGTTCTTGGGGCGCCAGTGTTAGTTCTGGGGCACCAGGGTCAGTTCATGAGATGGTGTCTGGTGTAGTTCTGTTACAGTTTAGGATGCTGGATCCAGTGGTTCTTTGGTTCGAATTAAAGCATAGGTTGTTCTTAAAATGCATTCTAGGTGCGTCATAATTGTTCCTACAAAATGTAAAAAGGCATTTGCACCACAGTGGCACTTTTCCCATAGAAGTTCATCATATCTCTTTTACAAAGGGTAAAAAGGCATTTGCACCACAGTGGCACTATTCCCGTAAAAGTTCGTCTATATCTCTTTGTCATGTTTAGGTTGAAGACACATATATCTAGTTGTATACATCTAAGCCACTTGCTTGGTTCACGACTTGCGACAGACGTTGTTGTCTCAACCCTGATGATACTCAATTGACGGACTTAGATTGTCAAGAGGCAACAGACCTGATTGAAAAATTCATAAAATATACTATCAGGATCAGTCTGCTTTCAAGCTTGACTTTCTATGTCCGCTATTTATTTATTACAGTGTTTTCTATGCTTGAAATATTTACAAAAACGAATAAAGCTGTAGATATGTAAGGTTTAAGAAACACATGCAATAAGTGTCAAAATATTTTATGTAAAATTCATTTGCTGACAACCTGTATGTAATTTTTTTTCAATTTTTGGCACTTTCCCCCCTGTGACCAAGTACCATTTTTGTAGCATACGTATGTAATAATTACTTACAAAGGCATGTGAAATATTTTGTTGCGTCACTGGGGAGGAATATGTTTAAAACGTAAAAATGATTAATGTTCATATTTCAATAGAAATGAGAATGAGAATGTCTGAAAAGTCTTCTTTTTCGTTCACAAACTTGTAAAATTTAGTTGAATATATCAAGAAATATGGTCTTTAACTATCTTTACTATGCAATTTCAGAAATCTAGCCCTAGGTCAGTTTTTACTTAATTGGATAGGCAATCTGAATAGGAAAAAGTCTGAGGTCCTTACTTGTCCTATCTTTCATATTTCAGGATGAATTGTTTTCCAACTTATCGGTGCTGTTTCATTAACTGATACACTTGTATTGGAGGTCAAAGTATCAAATATTTTCAGTGTCATTGTGACTGCTTTTTTTAAGTTTCTTCAGATCTCTAATATCGTTTTATATTACAATGTGATGAAACAAGAAGGATGACCTTATCCAATTTATGCGGTTACAAATTATGGCATCTTCTCTGTTATATACATGCAGGTATTGTTACATATGTATTTTAATTAAAATCTGGCGAGCATCAAATACCCGTAAGCGGGGATTGTGTATGGAACGCACTAGCTGTCTTCTGATGTCGATATAGGACTTTATGATCTCCATATACCGGTATATGAAATGCCTGTACCCATATATGCAGTGTTTATACATGTATATAAAAAGCAAAACACTGTATAGCGGCGGCGCAATGTATTTTATATGTGGTGCTTTCAACTGTATATAAGGCTCGTTTAATTGTATATGCTGTACCTTTATATTTATATCCGGTGCTTTCAACTTTATATGCAGTGCAAATTACATTATGTGCAAACTCTATTATGAGATCGGAATATTACGAAAGTTAACAAATATTGCCGAAAACATCCGACATAACGTCCGGGGTCCCACAGGGCTCCGTCCTAGGCCCTCTTCTATTCTTACTCTACATAAATGACCTACCTGAAAATTTGATTTCACAGGTCCGATTATTCGCCAATGACACTGCTGTCTAATTAGCTGTAAACAGTTCTGCCCAAGAAACATCCTCCAGCAAGTCTTGAATATATTACAGTTATGGGAAAGTAAGTGGGACTCAAAATGCACAGTAATGAACAAGGTCAAAAAACCCTTTCAAGTCTTAGTAACAGTTCTTGATGCAAAGTATCTTGGAGTCACTATATCCTCAGATCTTAACTGGAATAAACACATCAATTTAGTCACGTCCAAAGCTACCCGAACACTTAACTTCATTAAGCGAAATACCCCATGAAAAAACCCAAACGTTCGGGAATTAGCTTATAAAGCTCTAGTCAGGCCACAGCTGGAATATGCTAGCTGCGTCTGGAGCCCATATACCCAACATAACATTCACCAGATCGAAATGATTCAGCGGAGGGCAGCGCGATGGGTTAATCATGACTACTCCCCTTACAGCAGTGTCACAAACATGCTAAATCAGCTGGGATGGCGTACCCTTGAAAATAGGAGATCTGATTCACGCCTCCTTATGTACTACAAAATAGTGAATGGTTTGGTTTCTGTACCACTTCCTCCTTATGTCAGCACGCCCTCCCCCTCCCACTGCCATCCCGTCTAACAAGACATATGCATCCACACTCCTATACCCAGATCCTCACTCCCTGTAGTTACTATAAGTACTCTTTTCTTCCAGCCACCATAGTGCTTTGGAATTCCCTTTCAGCACAACTTGTGCAAGCCCCTACCCTGAACCAGTTTAAGCAGGGTGTGACCAAACTTGCACACAATGCTTAACATGATAGACCTGTTTTTAAACTGCTTTTATTTGTAAATCCTTATTGTTTTTCGGCGACGCCGTCTAAATTCGTTTTCGTTACCTATGCCACGTGACTTCAGTTTGCAAATCAAACTACTTGATAACGCATTATAGATAATTTATCAAAATGGAAGATTTATGCAACACTCTGCCTGATTGGACGAGAGTGTCAATTTCTTTCACTCTGTTGATTGTGCTACGCTGAGTGAAATGTAGACAAAGCGTTTATCCTAAACAACGCTGTTCACAGTTTTAAAGCTAACTTTGGCTCAGTATATTTAGCAAAAATATTGATATATCTCAAAATGATAAGTAAGTTTAATAAATATGATAAAAACCTGTTCAATACCAACATATATCAAATTAAAGAAAGAGCTGAATACGGTCTGCGTATCACAAGAATAAGGGTGTGATAAGAGTGTAGAGAAATGCTTTTTAAAAGATTTTCCTTGTTACAATTGTCGTCTGTATACGAAAAGGTTTCTTGCTTTTGTGACTTATTCAGGTTGCATATTAAAATGACTACTTGTTTGCTTTGATATATTTGTTATAAATTATTTAACTGATTTATTATACATGTATATGAATATTTTTCTTTAGTATGGTATGCAAATATTGAACTCAGTTGAAATCTGTTTTATTATATATATGCTATATAATGACTGAATCTCGTTACACTGAAATGAAGGTACGCTGCATACAGTTTATCTATGTGATATGACTATGGTAATACTTTGCTTATAAAACAGAAATATTGAAATAATTACAACTGTATGTTTTGCTTGACCTTCACTTTTTATAGGTGTGACGTCATTATCCAAAGATTAATGAATAGCGAATATGCTATTTGTTATAGCGGGATCAGTTGGCCTATTTTAGAAATAAATAAAAATAATAAATAAAAAAATCCTTTAATTGATTTTTTCTCATGTATTCTAATCAAACTTGATTTGTAGCATCTTTATTAGGCCCGCAGCCAACTTTGTTCAGCTGGGACATTTGACCCCTTTAAGGGGATGCTAGAGCTAAAACTAGAAATGCCTTTATACAGCGTCTCATGAACAGCTTGGTGGACCTTTGTCATACTTGGTCTGGAGCATCATTATAAGGTCCTCTTCCAAATTTATTTATATAGGAACTTGGGCCCTATTAGGGCCCACTATAGCTAAAAGTAGATATGCCTTTCTTCGCATTAACCACTAAAATGTAATGGATTTTTATTAAACTCGATGTGTAACAATATCGTAATGTCTCCTACTATTTTGTTACAAATGGGGATAGGGACCAATTTAGCTAAAAATATAAACACGTTTAATGACCTCTTCTCATGAACCGCTTCATGAATCTTCATCAAACTACTGCTGTAATTATTCGTCTAAAAATAAACGAAACAAAATTGCAACCCTACGAAACCTTTGCGAAAAATTAAAAGAGAACCATTTAAATTGTTAAAGTGCGGTGTTTAGTTTTGCAATTTGAAAAATGTTAGATGAAAGACGAATGTTAGATGAAAAATTCATAAACTTCTTTCCTTATTACAATTCGCCGACCATCATTTTTAAAGATATTTCTTGTTAACACTGTAACTGTATTTCATGCTTGCAATACACATCGTGTCCATTCTACTTTTAAATTTCTCGTACAGGCGCGCAGCTGCACGTAATACAATGTACTCGAAAAGAGGCGTGATGCAGTATATATAGATTTATAGATACATAGGATATTACTCGATGGCATTCTGCCTCTTCTACACCGGTTCAGGTTATTTTCGCGAATATAAGATATTTTTTCACGAGAATAAGCCATTTTTTTTTGTTATATACCTAATTTAAATTTATTTTATATCATTATACAGATAAGATCACGAGACACTTATCATGCAAAAATAAATGATTTTAGTCCAACAATTAGGAAATAATTAGCGATTTTAATTGACACGCATCAAAATAGATAATGAAAACAACTTTGGGTATGAGAAAATAAGCTATAAATTTTATTTTTTACATTTTTAACTGTATTTTCTGTAACTTTAAAGAACATATTTGCACATACTCATATACAAAAAATAATTGATTTTGTACCAATAATAAGGAAATGAGCAGCAAATATTTATGATGCGTGCGTTAAAATCTGTAACGCAAGTAGTTTTTTGTGTGCGAAAATAAGCTATATATTTTATTTTTTACATTAAAATGTTGTTTTGTTTCAACTGTATTTTCTGTTACTTGAAAGAACATGTTTGCAAATACTTATATACGAAAAATAATTGATTTTGTACCAATAATAACGAAATGAGCAGCAAATATTTCTGATGTGTGCGTCAAAATCGCTAACGAAAATAATCTTGAGTGCGAAAATAAGCCATATGTTGTTTTATTTCCTATTTTATTGTTTTCATTGACTTAAAGACAATGTTGACACATGTTTATAAATTAAAAGTACTCTTGTACGTAATCCTATGTCAGATGTTTTCGGCGATGCTCGTTATTGTTCGTAACAAATTTGATATCATATAGCGTTATTAATGTTGTTTATGCACCTGTCCACATATACACTTGAAATCACCGCAAATAAAGTTGAAAGTACGGAATATGAAAATCGAACCACTACACATAATAAAAGAGGACCAACAAAAGGTGAAACAACTGCATATATACCGTTAAAAGCACCGCATACACATTAGAAAGCACCACATATAAAGCTTAAATCACCGCATGTGCAGCTGAAACCACCGCATGAAAATGTAAAACCAATCCATATACCACGTACCACGTATACAGTTGAAAGCATATCATATACGTTTAAAAGCACAGCATATGTAGATTAAAGCATCGCATATAAAGTCAAAAGCCAAACATATAAAGTGAAAATCACCGTATATCCAGATAAGAGCACCCCATATACAGTTTAATCCGCATATAGTTAAAAGTACAATATACACAGTGTACACAGTGAAATGCACAGCATATTCAGATAAAGGCTGAGAGTACCACATAAACATTGAAACGACCGCATACAAAGTTAAATATACCGCACAATCAGATGAAAACATTGCATATACATCTAAAATGACCGCACACCGCACATACTGATGAAAGCACCCCATATACAGTGTTAAGCGCATCATATACATGTATAAGCACTGCACATACAATTAGAGGCACTTCATAAACTGATATATATATATAGCATTAAGTCTATCATATCAACATCAGAAAACAGCTATTGTTTTTCATAATATAGATTGTGACAGCACATTCTAGACTTCTTTTAAAACATAGTTACTACTGTTATATTTACGATGTTTGTATATTATGCATTTAAGACTTCTATAATTTGAGACGTTTGTCGAAGAAATATTTAAGATATTCTGATATGTTTATTTATGCTCAAATGTTTGATTATAAATTGACTGTATGATTGTAGGCCATACTGGAAGTAAGTGGTATGATATTTGTATTTGTATGCTTAATATGTAACCGTCAGAAAATAAAGTTGTTACTGGTACCATTACTAAGACTTTTACATGCTATATAAGGTTTGAATGAAATTTTTTATAAGAAAGATTAAATGCATTTTCTTTCAATTTCCCATTTAATTGGATAAGAAGGATTTATTTTGCAACAAATATTATTTTAGAACATCTTCCTGGCTTGAAGGGGATGCCCTTTGAATAAAATTAAATTTTATATTATACAAGATAATACAAAGACAAAATAAATGCAACCACGTAAAGATTTACAGTGTTACATCGTCTTGGAACGGTAAGGGACAAAACACCACAGGTTAATGTCGCAACAAACCTCATGCTTAGCCCGAACAATGCACCATATAATATACAGCACAGTGTAAAACTGTAAGTTCTGCAAGGAGGCACTCTATCACGCGTAGTAATACTATAATTCACAGAAATGCACCATATAATATACAGCACAGTGTAAAACTGTAAGTTCTGCAAGGAGTCACTCTATCACGCGTAGTAATACTATAATTCACAGAAATGCACCATATAATATACAGCACAGTGTAAAACTGTAAGTTCTGCAAGGAGTCACTCTATCACGCGTAGTAATACTATAATTCACAGAAATGCACCATATAATATACAGCACAGTGTAAAACTGTAAGTTCTGCAAGGAGGCACTCTATCACACGTAGTAATACTATAATTCACAGAAATGCACCATATAATATACAGCACAGTGTAAAACTGTAAGTTCTGCAAGGAGGCACTCTATCACACGTAGTAATATTATAATTCACAGAAATGCACCATATAATATACAGCGCAGTGTAAAACTGTAAGTTCTGCAAGGAGGCACTCTATCACACGTAGTAATACTATAATTCACAGAAATGCACCATATAATATACAGCGCAGTGTAAAACTGTAAGTTCTGCAAGGAGGCACTCTATCACACGTAGTAATACTATAATTCACAGAAATGCACCATATAATATACAGCGCAGTGTAAAACTGTAAGTTCTGCAAGGAGGCACTCTATCACACGTAGTAATACTATAATTCACAGAAATGCACCATATAATATACAGCGCAGTGTAAAACTGTAAGTTCTGCAAGGAGGCACTCTATCACACGTAGTAATACTATAATTCACAGAAATGCACCATATAATATACAGCGCAGTGTAAAACTGTAAGTTCTGCAAGGAGGCACTCTATCACAAGTAGTAATACTATAATTCACAGAAATGCACCATATAATATACAGCACAGTGTAAAACTGTAAGTTCTGCAAGGAGGCACTCTATCACACGTAGTAATACTATAATTCACAGAAATGCACCATATAATATACAGCACAGTGTAAAACTGTAAGTTCTGCAAGGAGGCACTCTATCACACGTAGTAATACTATAATTCACAGAAATGCACCATATAATATACAGCACAGTGTAAAACTGTAAGTTCTGCAAGGAGGCACTCTATCACACGTAGTAATACTATAATTCACAGAAATGCACCATATAATATACAGCACAGTGTAAAACTGTAAGTTCTGCAAGGAGGCACACTATCACACGTAGTAATACTATAATTCACAGAAATGCACCATATAATATACAGCACAGTGTAAAACTCTAAGTTCTGCAAGGAGGCACACTATCACACGTAGTAATACTATAATTCACAGAAATGCACCATATAATATACAGCACAGTGTAAAACTCTAAGTTCTGCAAGGAGGCACTCTATCACACGTAGTAATACTATAATTCACAGAAATGCACCATATAATATACAGCACAGTGTAAAACTGTAAGTTCTGCAAGGAGGCACACTATCACACGTAGTAATACTATAATTCACAGAAATGCACCATATAATATACAGCACAGTGTAAAACTGTAAGTTCTGCAAGGAGGCACTCTATCACACGTAGTAATACTATAATTCACAGAAATGCACCATATAATATACAGCACAGTGTAAAACTGTAAGTTCTGCAAGGAGGCACACTATCACACGTAGTAATACTATAATTCACAGAAATGCACCATATAATATACAGCACAGTGTAAAACTCTAAGTTCTGCAAGGAGGCACTCTATCACACGTAGTAATACTATAATTCACAGAAATGCACCATATAATATACAGCACAGTGTAAAACTGTAAGTTCTGCAAGGAGGCACTCTATCACACGTAGTAATACTATAATTCACAGAAATGCACCATATAATATACAGCACAGTGTAAAACTGTAAGTTCTGCAAGGAGGCACTCTATCACACGTAGTAATACTATAATTCACAGAAATGCACCATATAATATACAGCACAGTGTAAAACTCTAAGTTCTGCAAGGAGGCACTCTATCACACGTAGTAATACTATAATTCACAGAAATGCACCATATAATATACAGCACAGTGTAAAACTGTAAGTTCTGCAAGGAGGCACTCTATCACACGTAGTAATACTATAATTCACAGAAATGCACCATATAATATACAGCACAGTGTAAAACTCTAAGTTCTGCAAGGAGGCACTCTATCACGCGTAGTAATACTATAATTCACAGAAATGCACCATATAATATACAGCACAGTGTAAAACTGTAAGTTCTGCAAGGAGGCACTCTATCACGCGTAGTAATACTATAATTCACAGAAATGCACCATATAATATACAGCACAGTGTAAAACTGTAAGTTCTGCAAGGAGGCACTCTATCACGCGTAGTAATACTATAATTCACAGAAATGCACCATATAATATACAGCACAGTGTAAAACTGTAAGTTCTGCAAGGAGGCACTCTATCACGCGTAGTAATACTATAATTCACAGAAATGCACCATATAATATACAGCACAGTGTAAAACTGTAAGTTCTGCAAGGAGGCACTCTATCACACGTAGTAATACTATAATTCACAGAAATGCACCATATAATATACAGCACAGTGTAAAACTGTAAGTTCTGCAAGGAGGCACTCTATCACACGTAGTAATACTATAATTCACAGAAATGCACCATATAATATACAGCACAGTGTAAAACTGTAAGTTCTGCAAGGAGGCACTCTATCACACGTAGTAATACTATAATTCACAGAAATGCACCATATAATATACAGCACAGTGTAAAACTGTAAGTTCTGCAAGGAGGCACTCTATCACACGTAGTAATACTATAATTCACAGAAATGCACCATATAATATACAGCACAGTGTAAAACTGTAAGTTCTGCAAGGAGGCACTCTATCACACGTAGTAATACTATAATTCACAGAAATGCACCATATAATATACAGCACAGTGTAAAACTGTAAGTTCTGCAAGGAGGCACTCTATCACACGTAGTAAAACTATAATTCACAGAAATGCACCATATAATATACAGCACAGTGTAAAACTCTAAGTTCTGCAAGGAGGCACTCTATCACACGTAGTAATACTATAATTCACAGAAATGCACCATATAATATACAGCACAGTGTAAAACTCTAAGTTCTGCAAGGAGGCACTCTATCACACGTAGTAATACTATAATTCACAGAAATGCACCATATAATATACAGCACAGTGTAAAACTCTAAGTTCTGCAAGGAGGCACTCTATCACACGTAGTAATACTATAATTCACAGAAATGCACCATATAATATACAGCATAGTGTAAAACTCTAAGTTCTGCAAGGAGGCACTCTATCACACGTAGCAATACTATAATTCACAGAAATGCACCATATAATATACAGCACAGTGTAAAACTCTAAGTTCTGCAAGGAGGCACTCTATCACACGTAGCAATACTATAATTCACAGAAATGCACCATATAATATACAGCACAGTGTAAAACTCTAAGTTCTGCAAGGAGGCACTCTATCACACGTAGTAATACTATAATTCACAGAAATGCACAATATAATATACAGCACAGTGTAAAACTGTAAGTTCTGCAAGGAGGCACTCTATCACACGTAGTAATACTATAATTCACAGAAATGCAACCATACGAACCGTACTTACATGCAAGAAAAAAGACATCAGGGTTTCGATTAACATAATGTTATTCTGACTGGTCAGTTAAGTAAACCAATCCAAGAAGTGATTTATTATCAAAATTTGACCATTTTACATCTGTGTGCAGTATTTCAACTGTGAAAATATAGACATACTTTAATATTCAAATAATTCACCGAAACACATGCAGTCATTAGAGGATATTTATTTCCATAATGGACCAACTTTGTTTTGATTATAAAGATAGATGCATTACGTAGAAAACCTAATTACGAAGACTTGAAACGAGCAGCTCCTTGTCCAACACCACTGTATTACAAATTCAGTACTGGACCAACAGGTGGTAACTATGACAGAAATTACTCTAGTTTAACATTTGTATGACATTTAATAAATAAGGTAATGACTTTTACTATCACTTTCGTAACTCGAACTATAATATTATTACGTTACCAGTAGTTAATTAATTAAATATGTTACGCAAATGAAAGTGATAACATGGGTGTAATTCCAGCAGATAGTAAGGTACATACAGGACATACAGATCATTGCTCCCAGTCTCCCAAGTAAGCAGAGAGATAAATGGTATAACAAAGAGCGGATCAGCGGCCCAGTTGTAAGATGTAAGATAAATAAAATTTGGCCACAAGTAAATAATTGTCATTGTTGGGGCTTCAAGTAATTTATTAGATATAGGTGGTAAATCCATTTTTATCATATTGATAACACAAAGCATTCATTTCGGAAAATTATCGCTCGCTAAATCCACACTGGCGAAAAGAAGTCTTCGAAGAAGGAAACGGGTTTTTATTTTCTGAATCGATTTGGCTGAACATTTTGACTGAAATCTGAACCAGCGTTCAGTTAGTATTCTTACAGCACAATGATCGACTAAAACATATAATTATAAGCACGTGTGCTAAATAGTTGCGACACGTCTGTTAAAAATGTGCGGCGTTTAGCTATTAATTTTTGTACAAATGCTCACTATAAAATGTGCTCAGACACTATGAAATGTGTTAACTTAGCTCTCTCAAACACCAGAATTACGTTACTACAGAATAACCTAACTCAACACTTATGTCTCAAAGACTATGAAATATCTTAACTCTACTCTCCAAAACTCTTTATATAGTATCACAAATAATCATTAGTTTTTAATGACACATTAAAAACTTATTTAGAATTGTATGCATATATCGGAAATGCTAAAGCAATCCCATACAGTTATAACTTTAGAAAAGGCTCTTACTTTAACCTTATAGACTTGAAATGGGTAATGCATGCGTACGGAGATAAGCTTATTCGAAGAATGGTTTGAAAACTGGCGACAACATACGCGGCTTGAAATAGGATATCATAAATCGGGCTTCGTAGTCCGACCAGTATGTAAACAAAGACTTATCCTGGAAAATATGTGCTTGATTAGTGAAAGAACAAGTGAGGTACGATGAAAATTCTGCAGACCTACGGATCAAAATATTATTCCATGATATTTCAGTGCTGTACATTAATGTTTTGTTCTTGCTGTCCTTTCCATTCTGAAGGAAAATATAGCAAATGAATTACAATTTTATATATACATTGTAATCTAACTTAAAATCGCGTTTTCCTTACACAAAGTGAAAAGACATGACTGGAATATTTCAAAATGTACCCAGTGCTTCAATTGCGGCACCGGGGATAGAATTGCGCGAAATAATCTGAGAATGCCTGTTATGTGCTTATTGCTACACGACATTTGACTTACTATGTCAGATTACGAAAGCGGTATGCCTTTCGGAAAAAAACAAAATGTAAGATGCAGTAGGACAAAGTTTTTAATACGTCTCGAGGTGAGTTAATGGATCATGCCCATAAATATTTTATAAAACAGGGTTATTGTTGCTTATGTAATATCTACATATTCGAAAGACTGCAGCACACTGCAGGGAATACTGACATATGAACGACTGAAGTGAGTAATTTTGAGAGTTCTAATCACTGTGTACTGGAGATGACATATATTCTACCTACAACTCTTACATATATTAACTAGATCTTGATTTGATTCTGGATAGCTTGAATGTATACTGATTTGATGCTCATTAAAAAAAAATGATAACAGACACATTTTCTATGTCCGTAGATGTAAATGAGCCTGTTGCAAATTATATACATATACATAATACCATATTTAATTGTTTATTGAATACTGGAACAAAAAGCCTTACATTTACGTGACAAGAGCTTGTTAGCTTGTTAGATAACAAGAGCGTGTCACGTGAATATTTAGGACTTTGAAGACATGTAAAAACTTTGCTTTCTTGGTGAAAACTAACTTTCCCACTATTGCGTTTTAATACTCGGTCCATATAAAGTATATATTGTTTCTGGTTTTCTATTTCATGCGAAGTGCGAAAATAACATATACGTAGTAACTTGATAATGACAGATTTAACCAGATCGAAGAACCAGTTGGAGAAAATTACTTTATATGTGTAATATGATTTAGTTATATACTTGATTTTGGAAAGCGGCCATCTTGATATGTTCAATTTATTGTCTAATAAAATTCTCGATACGACGGCCATAATTATATTCCTTTGAATCTCTGTAAGAAGGAAAAAACTAAAATGCTCCATTTAGTCTACCAGTTATTTTCATATAGGTGGCTGGATGACACATACGAAGGCATTTCGTGAAGAAGCAACTTTTATGTGTTATATGTGAAGTATATGATATAAGTAGTTCATTGATGCCGGTAGCCGCAATCCTAAGGTCAAATTAAGGTAAAAAAAATAGGTTAAAGGTCATTAAGTGCATTTTTTCACTTATATGGCCTCATATCTTCGCCATTTGATGAAATAAGTGAGCAAAAACTGGTATTTAATTGAAGCCAATGTATTTAACTATGAAATAAAAACACTATATGCAAATTAGCTTATTTGCATATTAATTAATATTAATGACAGCGGCAAAATCGTACAAAATTACGATACAATTTGGCATGTATGTACGGCTGTACAATAATTATTGTTTTATTTATGATTTTCATGATTTGAAAAATAGAAAGGTAACAAATGATATATGGGGTACTTTTCTATTGATAAACGCGGCAACTGTTTATATCGCCATCATATGTGTTTTATGTGTAGATACTACTAGAAGTGGGTGGGGTGAGTTGACTTCTGACCAACAGTAATCTTTAGCACAATTGTGTATTTTTTCATAAAAGCAAGGCATTTTTTTTTTTGTATTAGGTACATATCTGCCGGTAATTTTAAGATGTGAACCGATATCACA
The DNA here is from genome assembly GCF_021730395.1 of Mercenaria mercenaria. NCBI lineage: Eukaryota > Metazoa > Mollusca > Bivalvia > Venerida > Veneridae > Mercenaria > Mercenaria mercenaria. Next base: position 33,687,826 of record NC_069361.1, on the reverse strand, counting down.
CAGCCAATATGGCTGCCATTTTTTTCAAAATGGCGACCAAGATGACCACCAAAGGTAAATATTTATAACATATATATGAGCGTTTACATATGTTTTAATGTAATTTATTGCAGTATTAAGATTGATAAATACAATTGATAATCAGACCATAAGCCATGTCGGCAACCACAGATAAACAATATTGCGCTTTCTTTGCATACATTATAGAGTTTACATAGTTGTTTTATGTAGTTTAGTACAGTATTGTGATTGAAAAAATATTGCTACTTTTAAATCAGGCTGACACCATTTCAGGCAACCAATAAGACAGCTACTTTTCACAATGGCCGTCAAAGAGTCAGTATGTTCAGTTTTTATAATATACACGACTCTATCCTTCTTATTTGCCGAATTTTCTTAGTGTATTCTGAAGTTTTGAAAAATCAGAGTTTAATCCAATTCTAATTATTTTGTAATTGTTTTCGATGGAATATTCATTAATTGGTCAGAAATTTTAATTACTTTCTTTTTACCTGCTCAGCATACTGTTGTTGTTTACAACCTTTGTAAAGTGAATCACAGTCGAATGTTTTGTCTTTTAGATTTGACCCTAATTATTTTGTTTGTTTTGGTACCAGTCATTTATTTACGGAAATACCCAGTGGCGATTGATTCTACATCTGTTGTTAACGGTTATATGAGTATGATGTTTTTGAAATTGCTATGAATATTTTGCAATACTTGTAATTATGCTATTGCGATGCAGATCGTGAAAAAGGTATAAATACTCAGCGGAAATGCTTAGAAAAAATAGACTGAATTAGGAAGAGAGACGGGAGGATAGAATTAGAAGAAAAGAAATGATTAACAGAAATGGAATCGGATAATTGGACAATACGGGATCGGGTTAGAGAGAGCGTTAATGAATATGGAAGATTTGAAAAGGGTTGGAGTTGTTAGGTTAACGTAACATAGAACTTGTCGGCTAAGAAGTATAAATTATTTAAAAGTTTGACGCGGGACAAAAACTGTTTAAGAGGCTGATGTACTTATACCTGGATCGATTCTTAGTACATCTTGTGAATAAACCCGTGTGTGTTAAAAACTGATGACGTTCTTAATCTAATACGTGTGGTGTTATACTTATTTGCACCGAGTAAACATGACTATTTTTGTGTAACATGTTATCTATATATTTAGTAAGCGTCCTTTAGAACAAACAAATATAAAAGTTAAAGGAAAAAGACCAGCATATTCAAGATGTGAATTGTTTGGCAATGATTGCTTATCTGAGATGCGTTTTTACTGCAAATGTTGTTGAACAGTCAATGTTTTTAAGTTTCCACATTTGATTGCACTGTTCCTTTTTTAAACAAACATTACAGAACCATATTTACGATCGAAAGTGATATAGAATACGGAATTCTCATAATTGTTCCACCAATATGACGCCCATCTAACTGCATGCGTGCTGCATGTAATTTACTCACATTTAAAAGTTCTTACGTGTGCACAGAGGTGTTCAAATGGGACACGCAGTAACGCATTCAAAGTATTTGATTTCGTCTCTTCGGTTTGTAGAGTTATTATTAAAGATTCTACATGTAATACAATAGGAATAATTACAAAAATATGAAATGAAATACCACGACAGCAAAATGAAAGAAATATAATAATTTCACATATTGTAAATGTCTGAATTATGTGACCAGAGAAAACGTAACGGTTAGTTATTTTACATTGTAGGGAAAATGCACGTTTTTGTGCATTAACCAGAAGCCCGACCGAGACCGAATTACAAACATATCCTAAGGGCCTCTGCAGACGTTAATACACAAAGCAAACGTATAATATCATTATTCTTGCATAAGAAATATGGCGTTCAATTTTGCCTATTACTAAAAAATTCGGTAGAAAGGAACACCATTTCAAGAATAATAATTTACATTCGAGTTATTTTGAGTACGGACACTTATTTAGTATACGGATTAGTACGACAAGCTTTAAAGATTTACATGCATTCTGTGAGTAAAAAAACATACTGACTGATACTTCCCAAGATCGTTGCTATGATTCTAAAAACAAACAATCGCACAAGTTTCACGCGATTAAATACGTTCAATGCGATTATCGACAAAAAATAGAACCGATGCTTAGTTCAAAAGGGGGTAAAAAGAGGCAGAAGTTAGTAAGCACATTGTTGACTCTGTATGGGAGAGGGCAGTGCGTTTGGGGTTGGTAACTGATACAGCAAAATATACTATGGATTAGATTGCATCTTTTATGCTACGAAAAGAGGTTATTATCGAAGAAACAAGACGCAGATACCAGATGTCTATCTGTCATGATCTGAGCAGTTATCCACCCTGGCAAAGCATTTCAAAAATAAAAAACATGTATTAGCAGCACGTGAATTGCCTACATTGTAGTTTGTACACGATTTTTCTCCTGTTAATACGTGGACGGATCCAGTGAAAAAAAAGTAGTTTTTATGCAAGAATGTTAAATAATTGATACATTTTATACATGGGATCTACATAAAACTATGCTGTTTTGCAATTTATTAATTTTAACCAAGCATATTGGCTTACGTGTAAGGTCACGCTTTATTCCGATGCTTATACGCTATTCTTACATAAAACCTTTGTTTTTTGCCGATTTCGGGCATGCACAAACAGGGAAAAAACGTGTACAAACAAGGAGATTCTCGTGAGCACGCGCTGTTGGTGAACGTTTTGAATATGCTGTTGCGGGTCCAACGTAAGCAAATTATGGATCCCGAATCAGTTTTGGCCGAAGTCGAAAGTTCCGAGATTTATGAAATCTTTTCATCTGCATTTTTATTAAAAATATCATTTTTCAACCTAACTTTACTTTAACTTGTAATAAGTGCTACCTCTCTTGATACGCGACTGCATTGACGTTCCTTATTATTGTATTATTACGCGTATTTCATTCAAAGTAAGTTTACCCGCCGCGATGTAATCCCTGAAAATGATAGGCGACATTTACAAAAATACAATCTCGTTTTCCAAATTAATTTGAGTCGAGAAAGTTGACATGCTAACTTTAAATCTTACACTAAAACTTTTAAAAAATGTTTGTGTCTATTTTACACATCTATGCAGTCTACTGATGTAGTGATGGTGTGTAATGTAAAGCATAAACATGACGAAGCGTTTAGTTTGAAGGATTTTTCCATAGTAAATGAACATTTGATGAACAGAAGGTATTTATTATATATTTTTCAATTTATTTGTAGATCTAACCAACCATGTTTGAGTTTATAAATCCAATCTAAGTTGATTGTATCGATGTTGGAAAAATTCAAATTTTTGTGTTAATCAAACTTTGATCGCGACGGGGTGGGGTGCAAAGCAAAATTTTCTACGTTATAGGCCTAGATATTTCATTTTTAACGATATGAAGAATATAGGTATCGATACCAATTTCTATTAAACGATAATGTTTACATTTAAAAAGCGTAAGGGACAGACTATTAATTTAAACCAAGCAGAATTGTGTTCTGTCGGCACCTCGCCTGCAAATTGTGTAATTATCCTGTTGATAAAGACAGGATGCCGTGTATATCCTATTCTCATAATTCCGAGCCTCTAAAGCTAAAGTTCCTACCGATATATTGGAAAAAGGGGGAGTCATACTTATTTTACATATATTTAATATTAAAGAATTTACCACATCAAGAATGTCCGATCGACATGTATAAAATATGCACTGTTTCTGTAAGCCCTAAATGCATAAATAAAACATGTGTCCATAACAACCTGAAACGGCCGACTTCGATCGGCTAATGTCAGCTGAATAGTCTTGTTTTTTTTCGATATTTCCAGCACTTTAGTTGTGTTTTATGCGAGAATAGCGATAATACACGTTTGTTTCGTGAAACAACATCTGCAGAATCCCTCGGGCTATGTTGGAGCACTCGCCCTACGGGACCAAACAATCCCTTGGGATTTTGCAGATGTTGTTACACAAAAAACGTGCTTTAACCCTACATTTCATTTCGTGAAAATTAAAATAGTTTTCACGAAAGTCAAAGTATTTTCATTAAAAGTTAAAAGCTTGTCTAGAAAATATTTTTCATACACTTAAGTTATAGCCTCACTATCAGGTGGACAACTTTTTAACAACTTTTCTTGAAAAGTCAAACACTTTTCTAGAAAATATTTTTTCATTCACTTAAATATGGTGACATATTTCTGCCACGAGAATGCTAGGTCGCTACCTCGATGCTATTCTAAATTTTCTAGGAAGTATGTGTATTTTTTTTCTGAAAAGAGTACAGTAATAAATAATATTTTCTGGATATGTTTTTCAGGTGGCATATTTCTGCCACGAGATAGCTGGGAAGCTGTTGCGGTACTTTAAAATTTTACCTTAAAGCGGAGTTTGCTGAAAAGATTGTCTCAATAGTCGAAAGTTTCCTGGAAATATTATTGCGATAATTTATATTAGTGTTTCGATATTTTTAGCGTAAGTGCTCACTACAGCTGCCATTTATTAGCTAGATAGTTATTTCGATATTTTCGGCAATTATCTTGATATTTCGAACTTTTCTGAAAACTTTATCTCAGTAGCCTAAAGTTTCCTGGAAATAAAGATTCAAGATTCAAGATTCAAAGTTTATTTCTTGTAACGTATACATAAAGTATCTTGTTACAAACAGATGTATTAACAAATACAACGTGACACATTCAAATAACACGCACACGTACGCACGCACGCGCACACACACACACACACACACACACACACACATATATACACAAGCGTACACATAGTTACACTCGCACACAAAAACATAGAAATACATATAAATGTTATTGATTATTGCATAGAGAAACTAAGTATGTTCGTTAATATCTTAAATAGAGAGGATGAACTAAAGAACTGCATTGTAATCTAACAATTGCACTGGCTCTAAACTGGCATTACTGTACTTTAAATGAAGCAAACATTGTCATTAATCATATAATCTCCTATGATTTGAAACGGCACGAACTGAGTTTAATGAAATACAATTAAGAGTTACATACAGTATTTAACACGCACGTATAATATCCTTTAAGATGATAAATAATCGTAGCCTGCAGATACGGGATGTAGTAAATCTGCATTGAAATACAAAGTATATACTATAGTGTCAATAGGGTAAACTAAACATATGATAATTTGAACTTGCAATACTACATGGAGCATATAGATATAACTTGTGATATGTAGGTATAATTCTACAGACAAATAATCTATCATAGATACAAACAATTAAGCTGCTTATTTCTTTATACATAACATTATGCATACAGAACTGAACCCATAACGATTACAATCGCTACGCGATGCATTAAAGCGTATAACAACACACTGGCCACATCATAAGCCTTACCGTACGTTAGCAAGGCTTAAGGTACAAACATAGACAACTAACTATACTGTAGGCCTCTGTGACAGCAAAGCTTGCCGAAACGAAATACAAGGTTTGCTGTATAGGCCTAATATTAAACGAAATGAAGTACAGGCACAAAAAGTTAGATCCATATAAATGCTGAGGTAATGTCTTGCATAAAGAAATCAGCGCGTACAAAATTCTAATTTATGTCAAACAGTATGAACATACATAACACAACCGCAGTAGAAAACATACATCTGATTCAATAGCATACAACGAGTAATAACGGTTCGACAGACATAGCTTTCAATACAAAATAGTGCAATGGCTCTGGGAATAACTGGTACACCGCACTTAAATACTGAAATTGGCGCAATTATAGCGCTAGTTAATATGATTACTAAGTAATAGGTTATGAATGCATGGGGTGATTTGAAATACCGTATGACCCGTTGTAAGTTCTTACAAAATATTATAATATAGTCACATTATGTTCAATCATGTCTATGTATTTACAACAATCATATTCTGACGTAAAGCAAAAGCATGATATACAAATTTGGCAAGATTCAATATAACTGATTTCTTATTGGATTGCATTAGCTGAGTAAACTTAAATACACTTGGCCTAACACAATAATACGGCTTAATGTACCGTGTACGAATTTCTCTATAGGCGTTACATTGATCACAAAATGAAATTCGTCCTCAATGTCGTTAGTATTACATATTCTACAAGTACGCAAATTTCTATCAATTCTTTCATTACCATACCGACCAGTTTCAATTCGTAGTTGGTGTGACGATAATCGTAATCTAGACAAGGCAATTCTATATTTCACAGGTACAAAGTCCAGATATGTTTCATAACAAAACATAGGTTTAAAATATTTATACAAACAAAGACTCTGACTCTCTGATATACTATTATTCCAAGACTGAATAAATACATCAATAACCCTCTGTTTAAATTGTAAATAGAAGCTGCGTAAAGAAACACTCTCTGGGTTTCTCCATACATAACCAAAACCGTTATTTTCTAACAGCGCTTTCACTTTACTGGCCCAGTTGGTTACACCACGATTACATCCATCTACTAATGTACCATACAAATGTCTAACAATAATATTTTCTGACAATACTATTTTGCACCAATATTTGATAATACGAACGTACCTATTAATATAAAGAGGATATCTACCAAGTTCGCCGTAAATACCCATATTACAGGTAGCCGTTTTAACATGCAACAGTAATTTACAATATTTAAGATGTATTCTTTCTATATCTTTTGTCTTGGAAAATCCCCAAATTTCACATGCATAATTCAGAGTAGATCCAACAAATGCATCAAACAACTGACTTAATGTCTTCGGTTGTAGATTGTATTTTCTAATGTTAGATAATAATGCATACATTGCCTTTAATCCTTTACCAATTAACATTTCCTGGTTCAACAAAAAACTACCCGTATAATTAAACACAGTACCTAAATAATTAAAATCGTTAACAGTTTCCAGAGGAGCACCATCAAACTGCCATTTTTCGTTATTAAATAACGGACCTCTTTTTCTAAAGACAACAATTTTACTTTTATCTGAGTTAACTTTAAGACCCCAATTATCACAATATGTCTTTAATAAATCTAAGCTTGTTTGCAAATCTTCTGGAGTTTTACCCAGAATGACCATATCGTCTGCAAACAACATTAAATGAATGATATTTCATCTAAAGTCAAACCACTATTATGATCCTTAAGCAAAAATAACTCTAAGTCTTCAAGGAACAATGAAAATAAAACAGGCGAAATTACCTCCCCTTGCTTTAAGCCAATTGAGCATTCAAAGAAGTCGGAGTAAGATTTACACCCCCTTATACGGGCCTTTACTTTTGAGTACATATCTCGAATAATTCTTAATGTTTTACCAGTGATACCTAATTTGTACAATTTATACCACAAACCATTACGATAAACACTGTCGAATGCTTTGCTAAAATGTATGAAGGCACACGCCAATCGGCCGTTTTCACTAAGTATTTTGCTAACAATAGCATTCAATACAAAAATAGCATCTACAGTTGAGCGTCCTTTCCTGAATCCAAATTGTGAGTCACTAACAATATTGTTATTTTCTATCCAAGTGTTAATTCTTTTATTTAATATACCCGTAAAAATCTTAGAAAAACAACTAACCAGTGTAATGCCCCTATAATTGTTAACATCATCGGGGTCATTTTTCTTAAATAACGGTATAATAATACCTTCCATCCAGCTATCTGGAAACATTCCGCTATTCAATATACCATTGAACAGGTCTACTAAATGAGAATACAATATATCACAAGATTCAATAAAATACTCGTTCAATAAGTTATCGCCAGCAAAAGATTTGCCTCTTTTTAAACTGTGTATAACGGATTCAACCTCTGCAACTGTTATGGTCGTATCTAACTCCTCATATATACAATCATCTGTACTGAAATCATGATTACTACAAAAAGCTTCAGCGTCCACATTGGTAATGTCGCTTGCCAAGTTTAAAATCGAAAAGAAATTGTAAAACTCTTCCGTGCTAATATTATTTGTAGTACCACCATTTTTACGTGAAAAATGTTTCCAAAAATCTCTAGGTTTGCAGTGCCTTAATTTCTCAATACTTTTCATCTTTCTTAACTCATAGTTACGTTTCTTCATTTTTACAAGATTTTTATACATTGATTTTTTGGTACACATATCAATACGATTAACATCATTTTTACATTTGTTGAAAATATGCAAGGCCGCTAAATATGTAATTTTTGCATTAATACATTCATTATCAAACCAGTCAGCCTTTTTCACAAACGACCTGTGAGCACGTGACCTATCAGACAAAATTATGTTTTGGGAAAATAATGGATCTGCCACGCTCCGTATAACCTGTGTGAAATTTTCTATACATGTATTAACGTCCAATCTATTTGCAAAATTTACATTTTGAGTAATTCTATTAAACTCCGGTAATTTACAGATAAGACACCTTCGGAATTCCTCACGCAGATTTTCATCCCATTTTACAGTAGTACGTACATAACTCTGACTGTCATTACCTGATAAAGTATTACACAAAATAGAAAATGATACAGGTGCATGGTCAGACCATTCATTGAATGATTCAATTTCAAAAGAATTAATACAACTAAAATCACATTGACGTAACAAAAGATAATCTATTACACTTGAACCCATAGCGCTTGTAAAAGTATAATTACCCACACAGTGATCCTTATCTAATCTACCGTTAGCAATACGCAATGAATTGGATTTGCATAAATCGAGTAGTTTAAAACCATGATTGTTATGCCCAGTGTCCATGGAGGTTCTTTCCAGGGGCGTATCAGGAGTATATACATCATCATCTATAAAATCAACCACTCGGTCGCATACAATATAGTCCTTTCTGTCACCATTGCCTACCCGTGCATTCCAATCACCGCCAACATAACACGACCACGTTGCTCATAAGTACGTATATCATTGTCTAATAATGCAAACAAGTCATCAGTAATTACATTGTACGCAGGTGAGTTTTCCACCCACATGTACACACCTGCTAAGAACAGATCATCTTCAATATTAAAAAATGTCTTATCCAGTCGTAACCATATAATTGTGTCATAATGATTTTGCACCACTTTTATACCTTTACTTATAGAATTTTTTATGTATAAAACAATTCCACCACTACAGCGCCTGGCCCTTCTATTTTGAAATTTCCTGTAAAAATTAAAACACTTATACCCGTTTATATCAATTTTTGATTTGCTGTTAGCCCATGATTCGTAAAGAAAAATTATATCATACTGTGAGATTTTATCAATAAAGTCGTTATCTTCAAGCAGTGATCTGTTCAGCCCGTTGATATTCCAGGATAAAACTGATAGAGCATATTTTGAAAACAATAGTTTATTGCAATAATGTTTTCAGAAAAATGTACAACTTTTCTGGAAACTTAAGGATATTATCGTGATAGCTACCAAGTATCTCGTGGCAGTTTCAAGCACTAATGCGAACTTTTGCGCTTAAATATTTTCAGGAAACAAATAAAATATCTAAAAAATATTATGTTTTGCCGAAACGTTTCAGAAAAATGCACAAACTTCTTTTAAATTTAACAATATAATCGTGATAGCTACCTAACTATCTCGTGGCTACGGAAACGTTTATGGGCCTCGTAATGTCGTGTTAGATAACGCAGATATCGACATATTTTCGCTAGAAATTAAAATATTATCACACCGATCGTATTTGATTGAGATATTGTATTCATTTTACAAAAAAATACAAAACAATCTTTTTTTCTCGAGAGACATGTAAGCTGCAATGATATGTCGACACTAAAACTACGGAAATGTTTATGGGCATCGCAATTAAGTTGAAAGTTGGAGACATTGAATCGAAGCAGTTACGAATGGATTCGCGACTATCGCAGATGAAATCAGGAATAGGTGAATTAAAATAGAGAGATATTACGAGTATGGATATACAGGACTTGGCATATAGCTTTGAGAAAAAGGTATGACGAATTTGAGAAACTAAATAAACAGGTAAATTACTTAGAAAAGAAAAATAGGAAGAACAATATGAGAATATCTGGCTTGTCTGAAATCGAGATGGAATTATCAGATATGTTAAAATGTGAAGTGCGTGACGAGGTCTTGAAAGTTGCTTATCCAAATAATGATGACAATGAAAGTTCTATCATTAGCGCCAAAAGATTAGGTATATCACAAGAGGGTCAACCTAGAATGGTGTTGTTAAAATTGAAAAGTTTTACTTAACAAAAATTGTTCAACGTACGTGATAAGCTACGCGAGGGAGAAATAAAATTGCAAATGATCTTACAAGCTGGGAAAGAGAGCAACTCAGAGACTTGAACAGACGTGGGAAAAGGGGATACTTTAAAAATGGAGTACTGAATATTTTACCCGAAAAGAAGGATGATACAGAGATCAAAACAAAGGTGTTAAGAAAGGGCTTAGAAAGGCAGGTGAAAGTACACTAGTGGCCGAATAAATAGAAATGTCCAATGATGATGATTGTTCATTAACTGGTGAATCTTCAAATGTAGATTAGGGGGATTGCCAAGGTCCTGCGCAAGTACACCATACATTAAAAATTGTGTCATGGAATATATAAGGATTTTTAGGGAAACAGTTAGATGAGGGATTTGCTGAGTATTTAAAATCATTTGATGTAATATGTCTCATTGAAACGTGGGTAAACGAACTTGACTGCGTTCAGGACTTTTTAAGACTGTACATGAGCCGCGCCATGGGAAAACCAACATAGTGGCTTTGCGACCAGCATGGATCCAGACCAGCCTGCGCATCCGCGCAGTCTGGTCAGGATCCATGCTGTTCGCTAACAGTTTCTCTAACTGCAATAGACTTTGAAAGCGAACAGCATGGATCCTGACCAGACTGCGCGGGTGCACAGGCTGGTCTTGATCCATACTGGTCGCAAAGCCACTATGTTGGTTTTCCCATGGCGCGGCTCATATGTTATATTTGCAATGCAAAAGTATCCAAGAAAGGAGGGCATAATATGGGTGGTGTACTTGTCTATATTCGAAATACATTGTCTAAAAGGGAAATCGTATTTGTGATTATTACGAATTAGGTAATATTTGCCATTTTGAGAAAGGCTATTTTGGTCTAGAAACTGATGTTATTTTTGCATGTCTGTATGTGCCAAAAGAAAACTCGTTTTTTATGACACTGTTGAGTATGGTATACAATCTTTTGAAAGTGTAATTGTTGAAAATGTGTACCTTTTTGCAAATAGCAAAATGTTAATTTGTTGGGATTTTAATGCACGAACAGGAGGCCTTTAGATAATGTGACAACTGATAAACAGATCCCAGAAATGCAGGAGTATCTTGAAATGCTTGATGATGACATAGAAATTCCGAGAAAAAATCTGATAATGTTGTAAATAAGTTTGGACTAGACTTAATTTCGATTTGTTGGTCATCTTGGATGCACTGTTACAGTTACTGTAGTAGATTATTATATTTGTTCAGGAATGTTCTTGACAAAGTTTGTAATTTTTCAATTGCATCTAGTTCTGAAAGTGATCATTTACCTATTTGTTTATCTTTAAGAGTGAATAATATTATGTATAGCCAGATTTTCTAGATGTGAATATAAGCCCTGAAAGTTCAAACGTAGATATAAGAATAATTATAAACAGAAAAAAAAAATAGTGAGCAATATAAAAGTGTTCTACGTGAAAATGCGATCGGCGGCATGTTTGACGCAATAGACATGCAAGTTGATGACGATGCTGATATAGATGATTTTATAAACTTTGAAAAAGCTACATTAGCTTGTAGTGATCCTTTTAAAAGAAGAAAGCGTATATCTTCTAATAGATTGTCTTTTAAACTTAGTATGACACAGATTGCAGTGAATTAAAACTCAAAATGAATAAGCTTCTAAGAAAATTCCGTACTAGTAAAACCATTAATGATTTTAATTTATACATGGGCTGTAAAAAACAATAAAAAGCACTATGTAGGGAAAAGGGGGAAAATGTATAAAAATCAGTGTCTATATGGACTTGAATCTTCTGTCCAAAATTCAAAATTGTTTTGGAGTAAGCTCAGGAGTAATATCGGTGGTGGGAGTAGTACTCCAATTATTACTTCTAGTCAGTGGTTTGAACATTTCCAGCAGGTGTTTAGTTCTGAGCCTGCGGAAAATGATGTTAACACAGAGATATTTGTCGAAAATTTAACTATGTAGAAGCTATACTGTTTAATAATGATATAACTGATGATGAGATTATTGAAGCAGTTAAATCTATAAATTCAAATAAAGCTTCGACGGGAAATCTTGTAGCTGAACATTTTATTTAAGGAGTAGAAATGTTATTATCATATATAACATAAATTTTTGATAAAATATATAGATTTGGTCATTTCCCGTCAACTTGGACTAAGTAGATAATAATTCCTTTGCATAAAAAAGGTAACATTGATAACCCTCATAACTATAGAGGTCGCAGCCCTAGGTCGATATCGCTTTTATCAGGTCGGTGCGCCTTGGTCGATATCGGTTTATCAGGTCGATAATCCAATATCGGCCGAAATGGGTTTATCAATTGGTTTATCAAAAGAAACTCGTTTTTGCAATCATTGTCATCACGTTATTGAAAACGAATTTCATTTCCTGCTTGAATGTCCACTTTATAAGATAATTCACATAAGATATATACATGACAAATTTTGGCGCCATCCAACTTTACACAAATTGAATGTCTTAATGTCTAGTAATAATTTCTGGTTACCGCGTAACCTAGCACAGTTTATATATTATGCCATGAAATTACGCTCTGAAATAATATCGTATTAGGTATACAGTGTAACCTAGCACAGTGTATATTTTTAATGCCATGTTATTGCGTTCAGATATAATAACTTGTGATCAGTGTTGTACCAACGTACCGAGATACTTCATATTTCAAGGAAACTTTCGACTATTGAGGTAAATTTTTCACAAAACTTCGCTTCATCAAGTAAGTTAAGTTTAAGTGTCGCGATAGATACCTAGCTGTCTCGTGGCAGAAATATGCCACCAAGCAGACTTTCCTTTTTACACACTCACATCAAACTTTGTATGCACATCAAAAACAAACAAAACAAGTGAATGAAGTATTGCCATGCAATACAAAGTCCCCTACTGGAAGGCACCTAATTTTCTCTACTGCAGTATAACATAATGAACTGATATCTGTCAATAATGTATAAACAATATTGTACTATATATACAATATGTTATAACAAAACACTTGAATAAAAATCTGTATATATAAAAACCTGCAGTTGTTTCCATATAGCATTTTTTGGCCGATTATCAAAAAGGTATCGTATAAGTTATTTATAGTAAAAAAAGAGGAAAGAAAAAAAAGTTCTATATAAGTCCACACAAAACTCTTTACCAGGTAGAGATAGGACAAAATACACCTAATAATTGGATGTAACATGCATTTTGTACCACAGAAAACTGGTCTTGATTTTTCCCTACGGCCTATAATAAGTAAGTTACAATATAAGCTATTTATAGTAATAACAAAGGGACATAAAACAAGAGTGCCTCATGGTGGTGAACATTTGTGCCAAGTTACATCAAAATCCCTCCATGCATAAAGAAAAAATGCTCCGGACAAAGTCATTCTTGACTTTGGCATTTGACCTCTAAGTGTGACCTTGACCTTAGACCTAGGGACCTGGTTCTTGCGCACAACAATCCGTCAGATGGTAGTGTACATTTATGCCAAGTTACATCAAAATCCCTCCATGCATGAAGAAGTGTTCCAGACAAAGTCATTCTTGTATCTGACTTTTGGCCTCTATGTGTGACCTTGACCTTCGACCTAGGGACCAGGTTCTTGCGCATGACACTCCGTCTCATAGTGGTGAACATTTGTGCCAAGTAATATTCAAATCCTGTTTTGCATGTCAAAGTTATACACCGGACAGGAAAAATGTCCCATTGACCTTTGATCTCCAAGTGTGACCTTGACCTTTAAGCTAGATGTTCTGGATGTTGCGAATGGCACGTCGTTTCATCATGGGGAATATTTATGCTAAGTAATATTAAAATCCCTTGATGGATGACAGAGTTCTGGACTGGAAAGGAAAAAAACCCTATTGAGGCTGATCACTACCAAATGGAATGTAAGCCTCCGCAGGTCTAGTCACAAGTAGTCCAAATATAAATAGTACTAATCTTTTTTCCTTTTCTAGTGCATTTTCTCGGTAGCAACGTGCTTACTTTTACCCTACCGCGTTTCAGTATATATCACTTTGCATTCTAATGAAATCGGCATGTTCCTATCGCATGCTAGATAAAAATGGCGGCGTAAGAATTTAATGTCACGATAAGAGAAATTGAAAGAAGCGAAAAGTAGTAAATTCAACGGGTTGTATTTAACGAACTGTAGTTTTCTTATATAAAAGTTAACACCCCCTTTTCTTTTTGTTTTTCTAAAGTAGCGATCTAGTTCTTTATGGGAATATAAGTCTCTGAAAATCTGATATGCTAGAAAATGTCGAAACACCGTTATGAAATGAGTGGATTTTATATGAAATAAAGAACAGCTGGATTTAGTGGTGTTCAGCCTTGACCTTTGACCTCCAATTGTGACATTGACCTTTGAGCTAGGGGTCAGGGTTTTGCGCATGACATGTCGTCTCATCATGGGGAATATGTGTGCCAAGTCATATTAAAATACCTTCATGGATGGCAGAGTTATGGACCGGACACGAAACAGACCCTGTTCATGCCATGTTAACATTTGACTGCCAAGTGTGACCTTGACCTTTAAGCTAGGTGTCTGAAAGTTGTGCTTGACACATCGTCTTATTAAGAGGTACATTTGTGCCAAGTAATATTAAAATCCCTTTATGGATGGCAGAGTTATGAACCGGACAGGAAAAAAGCCCTGAAAACTTTTGACCTCAAATTGTAACCTTGACCTTTAAACTAGGGGTCCGGGTTTTGCGCATGACACGTTGTCTCATCATGGGGAACATTTGTGCCAAGTAATATTAAAATCCCTTCATGGATGACAGAGTTAAGGACCGGACACAAAATTGCGGATGGACGGAATGACGGACGGACGGAAAAGCGCATTCCTGTAGTCCCCGAAACTGGTTTTCAACCAGTAGGGGACTAATAAATGTTTAACTAGCACATGATCATGATCGAGCAAATGTGTCCAGTTCCCGGATAGAGGAATGTGATTCTATACGTTCAGTGACATGAATAATTCTAAGGATTGAGATATTGAGTAGATACAGTGGTTGTGATGTACCTCGCAAGCGAGCATGTATTTTTAAGTTCGGTGACGTGAATGATGAGATATTGCGTACATATAATAGTTCTGATTTACCTCGCAAGAGCAATAGGGTTAGCAAACTTGGTTCAGAAAAGTCTGAAATAAGTGCTATTATTTGCAGATATATTATCTGATGTTACCAGCATTAGTGGAATAAATTTGAAATAAAATGTCTGACAATGAAGCTAATAATGCTGGCCTACACGATTTAGACCTGGGCTTACTTAGTTCGAACATGGATTCGACATGTTGTCTGTCAAATTATTGACCTTCCGTTGTAATATTGACCTTAGATAGCCTCAAATATTGAAAAATGGGTTTTATACGTTGACTTGATGAATGGAACGTCCAACAAAATTTCCATAACATCTTTACAGGGGTTCAGAAGATATTGATCAGACGATATTCAAAGCTGAAACGTTTGACCTTCAATTGTGACATACTAGGGGAAAGCGTCTTTCTTTATACTTTACAAAAACAACAACATAATCATTACGAAGCTTTAATCTCAAAAGTGACAAGGAGTTTAAAGTGTATAAGACATTTAGGAAAATCGTTTGGAAGCGTAGAACTAAAAATAATAGAAGACACGGTTTAATTAAGTCTATTGATGAGAGGTAATAAAATGTGAAACAATAAAGACATGCATTTCAGGTAGTATTAAGCGACTTGGTGTACATTAATGTGGCATTTAATATATAAAAAAGCAAGAACTTCTATTAAAATAACGGAAGAAAAAATGGGGAAACCGAGAATCCGTAAAGAACATCTCAATATTCCAAGAATTAATAAAAGTATAATATGATAGGTCATTCTCGGTCGATGGACCCAAGATGTAGGATGCACTAGCTTTTGAAATCAGACATTGAGACAATTTTCAGTCAATTAAGAATACATCGTAAACTTTATCTTTTATTAAATGAATCTATGTAAGCAGTCTCACTTTTATATTATATGGAAAAATTATCTTTTAACTACTCTATTTCCTTCACCAAATCTAATTTACCTGAAGTCTTCATATGTTTCGCCTTGTCTCCTCCTCCACACTACAATGACGACGCCAGTGAAATTGGAAATGATCCGTTTCCGCATCAGTTTTGCTGATTTTTGCATTCCATTTTTCTTTTCACCACCATCATATCATTAGTTAGCGTATACCTTTCATATTTGAACTCATAGAAAGTTCCCTAATTATTGACAAACATTCATGATTGTTCAATTATAGGCAGCAGAGGATATTGGTAATTGCATAACTGACAGGTTTAATTCAAGAGTCATGCCAAAGTGCTTTCATGTATCCTCTTACCTGTACAAAGATACTATTTTCATTTACAGCCGGAAGCAGGTTATAGGAATATCTTATTTATTACCTTTTTATTGATAACATGGTCCAATACAAATTCAGTTTGATGCTGATAAAACAAGTCGAGATATGAACCCCAACATTACTTCTAGTACATTTTAGGCTACATGAGTTTTCTCCCTACCTTCATTTGAGAATGTATACATGTTTCTTCCAGTTAATATATTTAAAAGAGTAAAATAATAGCTAAAGTAAATACATAAAATTGAAAGCAACCTTCACTCTAGAATGCAAAACAAAGTGATAATAGACAGGGTGTTAATTCGTATTGATGGGAAACAAACAAGACAAAATGTACCCAGAAATGGTTTTATCCAAATAAACGTAAAAACAACACAATTTACATTTTTTTTATTTAAGGACATATTTACATATCTTATTTTGCGTTGTATCTTAATATTGTTGTTTTTTGTCTACTCGACCCATTTTACATAAACAAAATTGATAAACTCTGAGGAGTGGTTGTTTTTATCAAAACGAGAGCACGACCCATGGAATTAAACCTGACATTCATGCAATAACCAATATACCCTGCTGCCAAGAACAAATGTAAAACATGGATATTTGTCAATAATTACAATTTTATTCATTATTACCAACAAATTTCCTACTACTATAAACTGTACATAGTGGCATCGTATTTCAGTTCTGTCACAACATGTTTTTTCTGTCTTTTATATCCCTCTTTTCACGTTTTGTTATTATGTGTGATTGTCTTCGCAGTGTTCCCATTAGTACAGTTTGTTGTTATGTTTTCTTTAGCGACGAGAATTCAATTTCATGCAGTCATAATTACAATACTGCTGTTTTTAAATGTAATCCAAAGCTTTCTATGTGCTTATCTCACATAAGTTTGGTGCGCGAATTACAAACAACATTTAAACCACATTTACATGCTTTCAGCTTTTCACATTTGACTAGGTATTATTTTTATAGTATTAACACTGCGGTTAGTCTGTAAAATGAAACATTATTTTAATTGATATCTCTAATGTAAATGCCTGCGTTACACATTAAGAATAGAGTCTTAGATAAACATATGTTCAGGGTCAATGTGTTTATTTATTTATATTCTAGTTTGTTTTGTTTTGTTTTGTTTTTACTGTAAAAGTGAGCAGTTTCTTGCAATTTGATTGGCAAAAAAAAAAGAAAAGAAAAATGCACAAGTCTCATATAATTTAATGTTTATTTCATCTTTCATGCGTCTCTTTTATGTTGTTTTGTTTTGTTTGTTTTGGGTTTTAACACCGTTTTTCAACAGTATTTCAGTCATGTAACGACGGGCAGTTCACCTAACCAGTGTTCCTGGTTTCTGTACCAGTGCAAACCTGTTCTCCGCAAGAAGTAACTGCCAACTTCCCCACATTTATCAGAGGTGGAGATCTAATGATTTCAGACACAATGTCGTTTATCAAATAGTCACGGAGAGCATACGCCCCGCCCGAGGATCGAACTCACGACCCCGCGATCCGTAGACAAAACGCTCTACCTATACTGAGCTAAGCGGGAGGTCCTCTTTCATGTTGTATACTTTGCACATGAATGAGACTGAAATAAAATAAAATAGCATGAAATGAAATAAAAAATTAAAATAAAATAAAATATATGTTAGTCTACATTATACATATTTGTTTATTTATTATTATTATCATCATCATCATCATCATCATCATCATCATCATAAAAAGGGTTGACTGAGAATCAGGAATGTTATGCACTAGGGACCTATTACACCGATATTTGTAAAAGGTAACAATGTTAATAAACATAACAAAAGATTTGTTTCTATTTCTTTGACTTTAGATCATTTTTTCTGTAACATGAAAAATCAAAGCCTTGAAATGTCTGATGGTTGCGGGTTTTTGGTAGATTTATTTTCTGTTTAAATGCCAGTCTATGAATATACATGAATGAGAAACAAATGTGCCTCATATCTAAGATGAACTCTGCCTGACCCAGCTTGTGATGTAACCATGGGCTGGAATACCTTATCATTGATAGATCTTATATAATCTAAATGGTCAGTGTGAGTGGATAAGGTTGAATAAGAACTGCTTGTTCATTGATAAAACGGTTACTTAACTGTTTTGTTTTTTTATGCTATAATCTTTACATAAAATATTTTTTCATGACCTATTTGCTTCAAGACTTGTATACTTACTTAAATCAAATATACTTTATTTCTGACTATGAAATAAATTTTGTTACTTTTTAGTATCTTCTAAACTTAAGATTTTCTTTTTAAAAAAATCCCTCTTAATATATTGACTCTGGTGCTGTTAATATAGGATATAAAAGTCTGGTCCCATATATATCAGAGGGTATTTAACCTGGAATCATGAAACTTAGAAGAATGTTACTAAATATGTGAATTTTTGCCCCTGGGATTTTACTTAATAGGATTTAACCCTTCCTGCCCCCTTGTAGTGGTTTAACACCACACCTAAACTTTGCCAAAGCATATCCTTAGGAAAGCAGGCACATTTTTATGCAGACTCGCTAGGCATATGTATGTGTTCAACCTGACTAAAATACATCTCCAATTAACGCTACGCACATTGGATTTGAAGACGTGCTATTGATAGCCACGTTCTGACGACCCTTCCTCTAGCCAGTCAGAGCCTTACTTACAACATTTTGTATGTGAAAGTAGAAGTTTAAAAAATCTATATTTAGCCTTGGTTTTTCATGTTTATTATGACGGCCTTTTCATGTTTTGAGAGGTATCATAACCTTAGGACGGCCAGCACATATTTATGCAACTTCGCCAGGTATACGTTTTTGACAACACAGAAAATGACGTCACTCGACCTTCAGCTATTTCCGGAAGTAAATAAAATGAAAGTAGAAATGCTAAACTTGAAAACGAAATCCGCATTTTGATTCGTAGATAGTCAGGGGTCACGCGCAGTGGTCACCCCGTCTAAATGTATGCGCGTGGACTTGGTTTGTTTTTGTTTTTTCGTTGTTGTTTTTTTTTTTTGCTATTAAGGAGCCAATTTTCAGCACTTTATTACGAATTGAAATTACCTGGGTTTTAGTACAGCATGTAAGCTTTTGATCTATGAAAAAGTATTTGAGCTCTGGATAAACACAAATCCCACAGGGGTCAGTAACGGACCAAGGGTACATTGATAATTTTGGAACTTCATCAAATCGCTCAAAATGTCATTTTTGATGTTGTCTGAGAGTGTCAGTATATGCCTCAGATGTAAGATATAACCGTATTTGAGAGCTGCAGACCTAGACATTTCAGAAATATTTTCAAAATAAATGTTGTTTCTACGGAAGCGTGAAAGGGCCATCAGACGCTAATGCGTTTTAGTACGTTAAGGCTGCGGAAAGGATATGTCACGGTACGGACTTTGTCACGTAAAGGGCTAATACATGTCAGGCAGCCAGTTAGCTCAGTCGGTAGAGCAATCGCCCTATAAGCGAGGGGTCCCGGGTTCGTGCCCCGGACTAAATGCACAGTTTTCACACCCTGTGACATTCTACGCTATTTTGATGGTTCAGCCAAATGCTTGCTGAAACGAGTCGTCTGACTGGTTCCCATTGGATTTTTCAAAAAAGTATATGCCTCGGCACCCTATCGAAATCAGTTCTTCATTGTAGACTTTGGCTGTCTATGAGAATAGCTAAAATATCATGTAAAATATATCATATAAGTTCTTCAAGTCTCAGTCTCACTGTATGGTACTAAGGGCTAGGTTACGTCTCTCCACACTACTGATTGCAAACTGTTTCCTGGTTTAGGGAGTATTAGGTTTTGCCTAGGTTATTTGTTTTCACTAAGCTACGTATTGTCCGGTTTGACGAGCGAAAGCTTAAGTCCAGTGTCACGCTTTCACTACGTTAAGCTACGTATTGTCCGGTTTGACGAGCGAAAGCTTAAGGCCAGTGTCACGCTTTCACTACGAATGAGTGCGTTTAACTATAATGTATGCCACGATTTGCTATGTTTTTTCTCCGATTCAGTACGTTTTTCAAGTGTAAATAAAATGAAAGCCTTGAAATGTCTGATGGTTGCGGGTTTTTGGTAGATTTTTTTCTTCTGTTTAAATGCCAGTCTATGAATATACATGAATGAGAAACAAATACAAATTTAATGTGCCTCATATATAAGATGAACTCTGCCTGACCCAGCTTTTGATGTAACCATGGGCTGGAATACCTTATCATTGATATAATCTAAATGGTCAGTGTGAGTGGATACAGGTTGAATAAGAACTACTTGTTCATTGATAATTCGTCTGCATTGTTCATGAATGGGACTATTTTGTGTAGCACATGAACATGCTTTGGATGCGATTTGGAATAAAATAAAGATGCTATGATTGCCAGAAATACACTTTAACTTTAAACAACCAAAATTATGGAAAAACGTACTAATACGAAGTGATACCAAGAGATACCTATCAAAACATAATAAAAAGTTGAATAAAACGTAGCAAGACATAAGCAAGGTTTCGCTAAGTACGTTTTTGTACGTATTTAATAAGTGTCTACTACGTTTACGTACGCGTTGACTAAGTTTTATTACCTGTCAGGATACAAGTTTTATGACCTAGGTGTGTGCCTACGCCTTAAGAATCTAAATGGGTCCAATCGCTATGGTGACTATCTGTATGTCTTTGACTAACTGACAAACTATGTAGAATGTCCTTTGTTAAAACGCCGATCAACATTAAATATTTGCTCTTTGGCTTTGCAAACCTCAAATTTTCATAGTTTTTATATTTATTGCATGCTGGGTTTTCGTCATCCCAGTTGCATCAAACCTCTTCGGCGGGTTTTCCAATTTATGACTGTCCTATCTGAAACTCCTTTTATATTTCCGGTTATCAAATCGCAAATCATGTTCGGCACAGCCATTGCCTCAATTTCACCTGTAAAATATGGTGTATCAACTTTTACCTCTGCTGCAGACACTGTTCTTGTAAGACCATTTATCGCCACCAAATGATACCTCTTATCTAACATTTGATTCTCTGATGCGAGATCTTTCCTTACATCCGCCATCTCTCAAAACCTGGACCTCTTTATCACCTATATATCCTTTCTTCAACACCAAGTTCCATTCACCGGTTGTTGAAAGAATGGTACAGGTGCTTGCTATGACAGGAATTGATTTTCTATACGCCAACATAAGCCGTCCATCTTCTATGCAGTCTTTTATCTGTTTATCATCTTATGCTATAACTATGAAACTGCCTGTCTTTCTGCGTTTGTTCTTCATTTCTCCAGTCTTTGGGTGAAAAATCTTGCGTCCCATGTTCTTCCCTCTTTCCATCATCGTTATATATCCCTCTTCTAGCCAAAGTTCCACCGCTTTCTCTCAGATAGTTCTCTGCATTCTCGGGCTATATGGCCTTCCTTATTTCATATGAAACATGTAGGCTTTTTAAAAGTTTGCCTTTTTCTTTATGTTGTTTGAGGCACTGAATGAAACTTGATCAAAGGTTGTGTCTGCTTGTTGCATGGCAAATTACTTTTATCTATCCGGTTAGAGGTGATAGAGCCACCATGAGCTTCGATATACTGTTGTGCCCGTTGTGTGATCCTAGCTCTCGACTTTGTAACATTTTCCTTCAAGAACAAAAGCAAAGCCTGTGGAACAGATTTGGATGAACTGTTCTCTGATCATAAGGGCTTTCAGCGTTTCGAACATATTGTCAACTTTTGCCAATTCGATCCATCGACTGAAATACCTGTCCAGCCTTACCATGAACTGAAAAAACATTTTCACCTCGCTCAGGCTTACATTCCCTGGATTTCAATCTGAAACTGATAGCGCTTCAGAACTACTTTCTTTAATGCAATATAGTCACTAGCTTGGTCTGAAGGTATGCTTGTATAAACGTTCAGGTTTTTTCCTGCCAGTAATGAACAAAGGCTCACAGCCCATGTCTCTTCTTTCCATCTATGGCTTTTTGCAAACCATACAAATCGTTTGAGATATGCATCCATATCCTCTTTACTTTCTTTGAATTTCGGTAATGCTGTAACTTCTTAGCCTGCTCAAGCTCAGACAATCGTCGTCTCTGTTTCCTGAGCCTTCAACCTCCGTTATTCATCGTCATGATGCCGCCTTTCCTCATCATGTGTCCGTCTCTATTTTCCGTCTCAGCATGTGTTCCTCACGTTCAGTATACTCCTTCTCTTTTTATCAGCATAATCACCAAGCTCAGATCCTGAAAAGCCCATTCCTTCTCCAATTGCCACCCAAATCATAGTCCATCTTGAAACTTTAAGCTGGAACTTTGTCTGGAATGGAACTAAACTGTATGTAGATTAGACTACTTCCAGTCACAGCGTCTTCTGGTACATCGACAGACAGAACGTTAAAACCACAAGTCTCTGTACCTCCTTGGATATTTATCCCAGACGAGCCCCCAAATCGTCAGGATACGAATTATATGACCTAGGAGTGTGCCTACGCCTTTAGTATCTTGAACAATGAAATGGGTCCATTCGCTAAGGTAACTATATCTAAGACTAGCTGAAAAGCGATGTAGAATGTCTTTTGTTAAAACATAGAGCTGGTGAGACCATATATCTCAAATATATATATATATATATATATATTTCTCTGTCTACCTTGCCTAAATGATTCGTGTACTAATAATTCGTAAATGATTTCAATTATGAGCAAGATAATTTCAGGGATCGGGCAAATCACTGAATGTTTCAAAACTATCAACTTTCAACTAATTATAATCAGCTCAAACTCCTGTAGGCTGGAGATACTATATTTGAGTATTATTGAAGTTCCTGTCAGACAATGTCTTTGAATCAACAAGATACGAGTCCTATCGCATAGATGTGCAGCCTATGTCCTCTTAATAGAAGCTGCAACCCAATAAGATCGCCCTGACTCCTGGATGCTCAGCGCCTATATACTATCACATATAGCATTCAGCTATCATACTTTGCTAATAACGCTGAACCTCGCCTGTAAGCTACACATGTACAGCTCTCCTACTGTTTCAGTAGATTACCAACCTCAGCTTTCCGATGCTCAGCCTGTATTTGCTATCGTTTAACAGCGCAAAACCTAGATAAAATTCGGCAACTCTTCTGCGGCTTCAGTCTTTGAAGGTGAAATATTTTCTTTTAAATAAATTACCAGCCCTGACAGCGTATTTAAAATAACTTTCTCATCTAGGTACTGGGATAAATTATTAGTTGAATCCTCGATGTGTCTACATCAATCGTTGGATACAGAATGACCTGTCTTTCATCCATCTACCTATTTATACCTTAGCAGAAGTGAGCTCTGATTGTCGATATTATAGGACTTGTTTCTGATCGGTCCAAATAAGTGTATAGTATTTTACAACCGACACTTGCTTTAACAAATACCGGTAGTTGTTTCCCTCTAACAATTATATATATAACATAAGGTAGCAGGGTACACTTCGAATTTTGGCCCCCGTCAATATTTGTAATAATTAGAACTTCGTGATTTTGGATGTCTTTAAATTAAGGTGAGAGATAATGATTGTTAATTCTTTATAAAATTTATACAGCCGATACATGTAAAATTCTGATGTCAGTTGTAAAACTAACTGCTGCTAGCTTTGTATGAATCAATTTAGACACCTTTTTGTGGAAAAATTCAAATTACGGAAGGGTTCTGTGCTTGTTAAATGATACTCAGGAACATTTTCGCTATTTTGTGAAAAAATGCACAGAGAAGCACCTGATGTCATCCTCTACGATCAAAAACTTGACATTCGCCGTAAATCTATGTTATTTTAAACCAAACAAAAACAGAAACAAACAGGAAATGGGAAAAATCGATGTAGCAAGTGAACACTGAAGGATCACCGTTGTGCTTGCGTTTTTGTTTTGTTTTTGTTTGCAATCAGTAGTGTGGAGAGACGTAACCTAGCCCTTAGTACCATACAGTGGGACTGAGACTTGAAGAACTTATATGATATATTTTACATGATATTTTAGCTATTCTCATAGACAGCCAAAGTCTACAATGAAGAACTGATTTCGATAGGGTGCCACATATGGGAAAATTAGACCCATCGATTTTTCGCACGAGTGAAAATATTTTATATAGCGCAAAGAAGGAACCCTTTGCTTTATTCGAATTTATGGAAAAAGTATTATAGGTATTTTAGCTTTGCAAATGACGTGATAATATTCAATGCATTGTCTTTCTTATGAATATTTTATTTTTAAAATGAATTTAAAAGAAAATGGTCTTTTTAGCATATGCTTTATGTCTGTCTATCTACAATTAGAAACATAGTAAAATATGGATAATTTGCTGAAATTTCTTCTGTTAAACAAAGAATAAATAGATTCTTATTTGCCCTTGAAGACCTTTGCAAACGACCTAGTAATCTATATTCATTTAGCTATTGTTTCAAATTAATTTCAGTTTTCTAGGTGAAGAAGAAAATGGTCTTTTTTAAGCATTTTGCAGATGAGTATAGTTTTTTTTTCCTTATCGGAAAGACTCGAACACTCTCGTATATTTCCGTCGATACTTACGGAATTTAAGCTCCTTAACGGTAATGACTGATATCTTCTCACCTGCTAAACTGCACACATGTACGGATTTATGAATTAGTGGACGCTCCACAATATGATTTTGTTTACAGCCAATAGTAAATTTTAAACAGCTTGAGGATCGAAATTCAAAATTTCAAAAAGAAGCATTTCGAGTTTGCATCGAATTTGGATCTTGCTCGAAATTGAAATGTGTTTTATTCGAGCCAGCTTTGAACATCGAGTCTGTCGAAAATGGAAATCTTCAGGAACTGGTTTCGAGCTTGAATTATTTCTCGAGCGTGTAAGAAGAAAAAAAAGACTTAAAAGTTTCAAAACATTAAAATTTGAGGTGGCATATTTTGGACAAGTTGTAAGTAGAAGATCAAAATTCAAATTCTCGAAAGGATGACGTTGAATTTCGCTTACATTGAATTTCGCACAAACTCGGAAATCGAAATTAAAATCAAAAGAAATTGTCGAATTTCGAGGCAGAAATGAAATTAGAGCCAGCAGGAAGATCGAAATTCAAATATTTTGAGGGGAGCGGTGGTCTAGTGGATAATGTGTCGGCCGCTCAACCCAGGAGTCGTGGGTTTTAGCCCAAAGGAGTCTCGACCATGACTTCTCCTATGACACCATTACTGTTTTTTTCCAGGAAGCGGACTCGAGAGTGGTTACAATAATCTTGAAGTTTTCATCACAATCGAGCTAAAACAAATTAGTATAAACTAAACTAAATATTTTGAGCTAGCGTGAATTTCTTGTCAATCGGCATTTTAAAAAAAATTAAATTGCGATCTTTAAACTGGCTCTTAATTCAATACCCTGCTCGTTATTCAGATTGAAATTTTGACTCATTCGACATGCAGTGCTAGATTTTCTAAACGTCGAGCTCGCTCGCAATTAAAATTAATGCAAGATCGAAATCCAGCTGTTTCAAAAGTTAGTTTCACATTCAATCCAAGTTTTCGAGCAGGCTTGAAATATAATACCGGGAATAATCTATTTAGATTTTGAAAAACTTGAATTTCGATATATCCGATCTTGCACAATTTTTAATCTTTGAATTATGATCTTGAGCAGGTCGCAGATTCAGTATTATACTGAAATTCAGCTTTTCAAAATTTGGAGTACAATTTTCGAGATGGCTCGACACTAATTGCTTGCTCGATATTTGACTTTTTCAATTCAATATCAATTTTGAACAGTCCGCCCGCTTAGCTCAGTAGGTAGAGCGTTGGTCTACGGGGTCGTGAGTTCGATCCTCGGGCGGGGCGTATGTTCTCCGTGACTATTTGATAAACGACATTGTGCCTGAAATCATTAGTCCACCTCTGATTCATGTGGGGAAGTTGGCAGTTACTTGCGGAGAACAGGTTTGTACTTGTACAGAATCCAGGAACACTGGTTAGGTTAATTGCCCGCCGTTACATGACTGAAATACTGTTGAAAAACGGCGTTAAACCCAAAACAAAAAAAAAAACAATTTTGAACAGGCTGTTCATTTAATACAAGATCGAAATTTGGCTTTTGGAATATTATGAATTTCGATTATTGAGCTGGGCCGAAATTAAAAGCTATTTTGGAATTTGACGTTTTTCGATCTTCATGTGTAGCTTAGGATCAAACTTCGATAAGTTATGAAGTTGAATTTCGATCTTCGAGCTGACATAAGATTCTAAGCTAGTTGGACACCGCTAAACATAATAATAAATGTGCAGTTATTTGATTACACACAAAACTATTTAAAACCTTTATTTCATAATCATGATCATCAAACAAAGTATAATAAAAGTGAGCTTCCATCTGATTGTAAGATAGTAGAAATTATTGTTGCAAAGTGATTGTTCGGTTTTATAATAATGTGTTTGTTGAGAATACAGTTATAAATGGTATTCTGATTAAGGTTTAGGAGTATATCACCAAAACACAGAAATATTTTATAAATGAATAACATCGTTACCAATATTTTACTTAACCATTACATGTTCTGCCGTACTGTCCCGTACTGAAAATATTCTGAAAAAGTTGTCCCCCTTTGAAAATGAATGCCATTTGTAAAGAAATAAAAATAAACAATTGCTGAAAACTGTGTTCCACTTAATTATGTAAAATTTCAACACTCGCATGCGATTGCAAATGAATCAAAACTAACATGTGTAACAGTTCTTTGAAAATGGTGAGTTTTTGAAGGCGTTTGACTGCCCGGAAGTGGGTCCCATTTAGGAAGTCTTTTTTTCGGAATTCAGTGTTTATTTTAGTATACTGACACTTGTTGTGTTGTTTTTTGTAATGATAGCGTGTATATTACTTATATTACTCTACAAAACAAGTGTCAGTATACTGATATAAGCATTGAATTCCGAAAAAAGAACTGTTTAAGGTTTAGCAGTATATCACAAAACAACAGATTTTTTTAACGAATGAACAGCATCTTCACACACAACTTATCTGTCCAATACATGTTTTACTGTTCTGTCCCACAGAGTTGGATACTTAAAGTATTCTTAATGAGTTGTCCCCCTTTAAATAAGAATGCCATTTGTAAAGAAAAAATGTAAACAATTGTCAAAAACGATGTTTTACCTATTTATGTAAAGTTTAAACACTCGCACCATGTTGCAAATGCATCAAAACGAAGACGTGAAACAGCTTTTAAAAAATGGTGAGTTTTTAAAGGCGCTGAACTGTCCAGAAGTGTGGCCCCTTCATGCAGTCCCTTTCCGGAATTCAATACATATATCAGTAAATTGACAATGGTTTTGTAGAATAATATAAATGTTTTATACGCTGTTAAATTTTCAAGTAAAACAATGCTTTCTTTCTATGATTTGATGACGTTCGAACTTTTTTCTCTGAAACCTGGACCTATACCTTAAACAGGCTCCACTTCTAGACAGTCAAGCGCTTTTAAAAACTCACCATTTTCAAGGAACTGTTACACATGTTTGTTTTGATGCATTTGTAATATCGTGCGAGTGTTGAAATTTCACATAACTAGGTGGAACACAGTTTTCAGCGATTGTTTATTTTTATTTCTTTACAAATGGCATTCATTTTCAAAGGGGGACAACTTTTTCAGAATATTTTCAGTACGGTACAGTACGGCAGAACATGTAATGGTCAGGTAAAATATTGGTAACGATGTTGTTCGTTTATAAAATATTTCTGTGTTTTGGTGATACACTCCTAAACCTTAATCCACCAAATACCATTTAGGTTTCTATTTTCTAACATGACAATATTCCTTAAATCCATATGATCAAAAGTATTAATGTAACGGTACATTGGTGAAGAAGGGTTAGATATCGGCCTGAAATACGGAGTAGGCCGAAAACTACCGAACAGTCTCGACAGAAGATTTACCTGGCCAACCTTTTTATCGGCTTTTGCGGCGATTTTCACGATGGGTCTAATTTTCCCATATGAGTGTTAATGTCGTAGGCCGTAATGAACTAAGAACTTATAAACACTTTAAGACCAGATATGAAGTTTAACTATATTGCAAAATATAAATACCGCATTCTGATATATTAAGAAATCATTTTTATGCCCCCGAAGGGAGGCATATAGTTTTTGAACCGTCTGTCCGTCTGTCAGTCTGTCGGTCTGTCAGTCTGTCCGCAATTTTCGTGTCCGGTCCATATCTTTGTCATCGATGGATGGATTTTCAAATAACTTGGCATGAATGTGTACCACAGTAAGACGACGTGTCGCACGCAAGACCCAGGTCCGTAGCTCAAAGTTCAAGGTCACACTTAGACGTTAAAGGTCATTTTTCATATAGTGCATTCCTGTTCGGTCCATATCTTTGTCATCCATGGATGGATTTTCAAATAACTTGGCATGAATGTGTACCACAGTAAGACGACGTGTCGCGCGCAAGACCCAGGTCCGTAGCTCAAAGTTCAAGGTCACACTTAGACGTTAAAGGTCATTTTTCATGATAGTGCATTCGTGTCCGGTCCATATCTTTGTCATCGATGGATGGATTTTCAAATAACTTGGCATGAATGTGTACCACAGTAAGACGACGTGTCGCACGCAAGACCCAGGTCCGTAGCTCAAAGGTCAAGGTCACACTTAGATGTTAAAGGTCATATTTCATGATAGTGCATTGATGGGCGTGTCCGGTCCATATCTTTGTCATTCATGCATGGATTTTAAAATTATTGGGCATGAATGTGTACCACAGTAAGACGATGTGTCGCGCGCAAGACCCAGGTCCATAGGTCAAAGGTCCTAATCTCTAACATCGGCCATAACTATTCATTCAAAGTGCCATCGGGGGCATGTGTCATCCTATGGAGACAGCTCTTGTTTTTCTAACAATTAGTGTTTTTTTTTCGACATTTTTAACACGTTTGTACGAAAACAGACGTTTGAGACAAAAATAGCTATACAAAATGCATTTTAGGAAATTTGTTTAACCTTTCCGCACCTTTAACGCAGTTAAACGTATTAGCGTCTGATGGCCCTTTCAAGCTGTTTATTACATGAAATTCAATTTGAATATATTTCTGAAACGTTTATGTCTGCATCTTTCAAATACTGAAATATCTTACATTCGAGTCATATACTGGCACTTTCTGACAACATCAAAAAGGACCTTTTGAGCGATATGACGAAGTTCCCAAAATTTCTATGTACCCCTGTGAGATTTGTGTTTATCCCGAGCGTAGATGAAAAACTTACATGTCGTGCTAAAGCCTAGGTAATTTCAAATCGTTAGAAACTGCTGAAAATTGACTCCCCGTTAGCAAAAAAGAAAAAAGTCCACGCGCATACATTTTGACGGGTTGACCCCTGCGCGCAGTGACCCCTCACAATCGACCAATCCTGGTCGAGTGACGTCATTTTCTGTGTTGTCAAACACATACACAATCTGACTTCTTAACAAAGATCTGAGAATGACCCATTCACATTCGTCCTCTGTAAATTTTGGATTTCCGATATTGCTTTTTTTTTCGCAAATTCATTTATATTTAAAAACAGCCACCAGGATATCTTTGCAAAACCAGAATTTTGGCAAACTTCACTACCATTTCTAAGTGACTTAGAAACTTCTGTTTTAGCTTGGATGGTAGTTTAGGCGCAATAAATGATATAGTTTTGCATTGTTTTTAATTTCCTTATGTACAAAAAAAGTTTATTTAAAAAATTTGTCCAATTGGATTTTTCCAAAATCCAACCCGATATATGGCGTCCGATCGGAATTGTTGAAATGTTCAATCGGACTTTTTTCCCATATTTTGGCGTGCTGGATTTTTTTCCGAGCGGAAAACATTATTTTTTTCAAAGGGTAAAAACAGTTAGTTATTGTATATTTTGTATATAAGAACGTTTTTTTTTTGTATCAAATACCAGTCTCCGGAAATTTTTTGAAAAATCCAATGGGAACCAATCAGACGACTCGTTTCAGCAAGCATTTGGCTGAACCATCAAAATAGCGTAGAATGTCACAGGGTGAGAAAATTGTGCATTAAGTCCGGGGCACGAACCCGGGACCCCTCGCTTATAGGGCGATTGCTCTACCGACTGATCGAGCTAACTGGCTGCCTGACATGTATTATCCCTTTACGTGACAAAGTCCGTACCGTGACATATGATACCTCTCAAAACATGATACGGCCGTCATAATAAACATGAAAACCCCAGGCTAAATATAGATTTTTTAAACTTCTACTTTTACATACAAAATGTTGTAAGAAAGGCTCTGATTGGCTAGAGGAAGGGTCGGCAGAACGAGGCTATCAATAGCACGTCTTCAGATCCAATGTGCGTAGCGTTAATTGAATATGTATTTTAGTCAGGTTGAACACATACATATGCCTAGCGAGTCTGCATAAAAATGTGCCTGCTTTCCTAAGGATATGCTTTGGCAAAGTTTAGGTGTGGTGTTAAACCACTACAAGGGGGCAGAAAGGGTTAAATCCTATTAAGTAAAATCCCAGGTGCAGAATTTCACATATTTAGTAACATTCTTCTAAGTTTCATGATTCCAGGTTAAATACCCTTTGAGATATATGGGACCAGACTTTTATATCCTGTATGAACGGCACCAGAGTCAATATATTAAGAGGGATTTTTAAAAAAGAACATCTTAAGTTTAGAAGATACTAAAAAGTAACAAAATTTATTTCATAGTCAGAAATAAAGGATATTTGATTTAAGTAAGAATACAAGTCTTGAAGCAAATAGGTCATGACAAAATATTTTATGTAAAGATTATACGCCCCACCCCCCCCCCCCCCCCCCCCCAAAAAAAAACAAAAAAACAGTTATGTAACCGTTTTATGCCAGATGTCACATTTTTCTTCTTGTGAACACCATGCATTTTATTTTACTAGTAATTTAATGAGTTGGAATAAATTTCGAGCTTCCATACAAATTGACAGGACTTCTCCCACGCAAACACATCCGTCACAACTGATTCACCTTAAAACGTTATTCTTCTCAGGTAAATTGACAGATACAGTTAACACATTGCCTTTCTCCTTTACACCAAAGAACTAATAAATATGTAGAATCCCGCGAAAACTGACACAGATTAAACCTGACCTGGCTTTCACAGTGGTCCTAAAAATGGAACAATCATGACTGGACCTGCATCTCAACGTCTTTTTACCTAATGCGGCTGTTGTCGAAAGGCAGGATAAATAACATCATGATCAAATGTGGGTATTTCTATACGAAGCCAGCTATCGTCTGTGTCAGTTTAGTGGACTTCTCCAAATTGACACTGATGATATTTTATCGTTTTTAAAGTTATCAAGCCTTTTACTAGCTGTTGTCGACCAGGTGAAGTCGTCCTGCTAGGGACCATGCAGTGGTAGGACTGAACAGGGAGTGTTGACGGTTTCACGTAGAATAATTTTTTAAAACAGATTCACCATAACAACGTAAATACTCCACATTTAAGGAACACCGGTTAGGTTAACTGCCCGCCGTTACATGACTGAAATACTGTTGGAAAACAGTGTAAACCCCCCCCCCCCCAAAAAAAAAAAAAAAAAAAAAGCTTAACGAGTTGTTCATATGTATTTCTATTTTGTCTTTCTGATCTCCTTGAAGGGGCGAAGGTCCCCCATTTGAACAAATTTTAGTGGGAAACCTTTGACTTTATTTAAAAGGTAACTGGTCCAAATCTGCTGATTTGTCAGACACTAGTATGTATGCAAATATTGAACCAGTGATAATGTGTAATACAATTTGGGTGTGTATATAAAGAAGCATCGAAACTTCCAGTACTAATTTTATGGCCAGTGGACTTGTTGTAGCATGTGCACGCTCATTTGTACTGATATACATTTAAGAGGTGTGGCTTCAGGTGTACACACTTAGAGTTTAAAACTAATTTGTGGTTGTAGCAAACCTTAATCACTTACTTTGTTATGGTATAGAAGTTGTCCATCTGATTTGTCAATTGGGTCTTGGGACAAGTATAACCAGAACTTTACTTATTGGTATTACTGAAGCAACTTTGATACACAAGCAAGACTAGATATACAAACATAGACTTTAATGAGTTTCTTTTATCACAAATCAAACAATATTTAAACAGTAATATCAATATTCTCTAATGAATTATAAAACAAAACACACCGTAAGTCATATAACAACAATCAATGTTATGACCAGTAATATAACATATATATGTCTAATGTTATAATACAAAGATAATTTTCTTACAACTATTTAAGTTTTGTACAGCTATTCAAGTTTTGTACATTTGAAGAATAAATTACACATGTTTATGATATTAACCAGCTTTGTTTAAGGGCTAAATCTGCGTTGAGTTAAAAAATATTATTTTTCAAAATGATGAAATATTTCCCTTTTTTTTTTAAATTTAAAAGTGACAGGAAATATGATTCAATTTGTTACATAGAGAATCCCATTTTGTTAAGATAGACCGAGTGCAGCTTCTGTTGCATTCCTATGTTTTGTATAATGGGGTTCGGAACCCTACTTCAGGTCTAGAAATCTTTAATGTGAGGAAGCCATCCAGATAGCTTACTGAAGATGGGTGGTTCTATCCATGTCCCCATCCATGCCTGAAATAATGCAAGGTCTTTCTCCATCATAAAATGCTGAAAGCGGCCATATGGCTTTATAACTAGATCAGTGTGACATTAACGCCAACAAAATAACTCTTTTTATTATTTCCTGACCTACCAGCATATCTGAGTAAGTAGCACCGTAAAGATAAAATTGCAGAGATCCTAGCTCGATCATAAAGTGGCAAAATGTAAATGCTCTATAAAAGATAGACTTAAAACTGACCAAATCAAACTATCTTGAAATTTTCAAA
This sequence comes from Mercenaria mercenaria, assembly GCF_021730395.1. Taxonomy (NCBI): domain Eukaryota; kingdom Metazoa; phylum Mollusca; class Bivalvia; order Venerida; family Veneridae; genus Mercenaria; species Mercenaria mercenaria. Next base: position 33,654,360 of record NC_069361.1, on the reverse strand, counting down.
GCACATAAAACAATTCTTGGAATCAGATATTCTCGACCTACAAAACTTCAGAACACAGCAAAAAAAGAACTCACGGTGATAGTAATTTCAAAGCTACACATTTAAGAATAAGCTCTAGTGATAATTTCAATCTTTTAGAATTTTAATAAAGTAATGGTAGAAAAATCGACACTTTATAGTATATAGCTTTAAAACACCTGGGACTCTATGGACTCCTAACATGATACTGTAAAAGCACATATTTTAGCTGGGTCAAAATTTCGCGAATTTGTATAATTCAAATTAAAGTAGGATACCATTTTTACAATTTAGCGAATAGTAACCCTCGTGAACACACTCAAAACTTCAAATTCGCGGAATTTTGACTCAGCTATTTACGCGATAATTAATTTTTGCGAGATGTAGGGCTTCGCGAAAATAGCGAAGTTAAACCCTAGCGAAAATTTCTGATTTTACAGTACACTTTCACTTATATTTCAAAACAAAACATGACAGACTTAGCACAACAAACTAATAAATATTAAATTAAAGTTTAAACTTGGAATGTTTTTCATTTTGATACATTCTTACAAATATCAGAAAAAAATGGTGGTGAGCAGTTTTTGAATTCTTAAAATATCTGAGAGACCACTGTACCATGTGTACATTTATTTACAAAAAGATTACATTTATTCTTGAGAAGTAATTATTATATACATTATGTACCCTTGATATGTGTTCCGGTACCCTTTGCAAAAAGAAAGAGCACCTTCCAAAAATGAATTACTGACACCTTTTCTACTGTAATAATGTCATCTTAAGGTGCAGCATTCTGTTGATATAAGAAGAAATTTGATAGTTTGCAATACAATGTGCATAAGGTAGCAGACCACTAATTATAATCAGTAATTTCCATTTGATTATGTTTTCTCCAGATGTGATTTTGGCATTCTCTGGTTGCTAGGGCAACGCTTGCATGCATGAGCCTCACAACTCAATAAAGGAGTAACAGACAAGAATATGAAATCACACAGAAATTGCCAGTTGCCAGTACAGTCTTCTACCTTAATGAGTAGAACATCATTTAACAAGAGGGCCAAGATGGCCCTAGGTCGCTCACCTAAGAAACACACCATAACAGTGTAAAACATGTTTGACCTAGTGATTTCATGGAAACAAATATTCTGACCAATTTTCATTAAGATTGGACCAAAAAATTGGTCTCTTGTGATAAAACAAGCATATTCTTAGATTATAATATGACCTAGTTTTTGACCCTGGATGACCCATGTTCAAACTCGACCTAGATTTTATCAAGGCAATCATTCTGACCAAAATTCATGAAAATCAATTGAAAAATACAGCCTCTATCACATATATAAGTTTTTCTTTGATTTGACCAAGTGACCTAGTTTTTGACCTCAGATGACCCATATTCAAATTCGACCTAGATTTCATTAAGGCAATCATCCTGACCAAATTTCATAAAAATCAATTGAAAAAAAAACAGTCTCTATTGCATACAAAAGATTTTTCTTTAATTTGACCCAGTGACCTAGTTTTTGACCTCAGATAATCCATATTCAAACTCGACCTAGATTTCATCAAGGCAATCACTCTGACCAAATTTCATGAAGATCAATTGAAAACTACATCCTCTATTGCATACACAATGTTTTTCTTCGATTTGACCTAGTGACCTAGTTTTTGACCCCAGATGACCCATTTTCGAACTCGGCCTAGATTTTATCAAGGTAATCATTCTGGCCAAATTTCATGAAGATCAGTTGAAAAATACAGCCTCTATCGCATACACAAGGTTTTTCCTTGATTTGACCTAGTGACCTAGTTTTTAATCCCAGATGACCCATTTTCGAACTCGGCCTAGATTTCATCAAGGTAATCATTCTGACCAAAATTCATGAAGATCAATTGAAAAATACCGCCTCTATCGCATACACAAGGTTTTTCTTTGATTTGACCTAGTGACCTAGTTTTTGACCCGAGATGACCCATTTTCGAACTCGTCCTAGATTTCATCAAGGCAATCATTCTGACCAATATTCATGAAGATCAATTGAAAAATACAGCCTCTATCGCATAAACAAGGTTTTTCTTTGATTTGACCTAGTGACCTAGTTTTTGACCCGAGATGACCCATTTTTGAACTCGGCCTAGATTTCATCAAGGCTATCATTCTGACCAATATTCATGAAGAATAACTGAAAAATACAGCCTCTATCGCATACACAAGGTTTTTCTATGATTTGACCTAGTGACCTAGTTTTTGACCCGAGATGACCCATTTTCGAACTCGGCCTAGATTTCATCAAGGCAATCATTCTGACCAATATTCATGAGGATCAATTGAAAAATACAGCCTCTATCGCATACACAAGGTTTTTCTTTGATTTGACCTAGTGACCTAGTTTTTGACCCGAGATAACCCATTTTCGAACTCTGCTTAGATTTTATCAAGGTTATCATTCTGACCAATATTCATTTAACAAGAGGGCCAAGATGGCCCTAGGTCGCTCACCTAAGAAACACACCATAACAGTGTAAAACATGTTTGACCTAGTGATTTCATGGAAACAAATATTCTGACCAATTTTCATTAAGATTGGACCAAAAAATTGGTCTCTTGTGATAAAACAAGCATATTCTTAGATTATAATATGACCTAGTTTTTGACCCTGGATGACCCATGTTCAAACTCGACCTAGATTTTATCAAGGCAATCATTCTGACCAAAATTCATGAAAATCAATTAAAAAAAATACAGCCTCTATCACATATATAAGTTTTTCTTTGATTTGACCAAGTGACCTAGTTTTTGACCTCAGATGACCCATATCAAATTCGACCTAGATTTCATTAAGGCAATCATCCTGACCAAATTTCATAAAAATCAATTGAAAAAAAAACAGTCTCTATTGCATACAAAAGATTTTTCTTTAATTTGACCCAGTGACCTAGTTTTTTGACCTCAGATAACCCATATTCAAACTCGACCTAGATATTCATCAAGGCAATCACTCTGACCAAATTTTCATGAAGATCAATTGAAAACTACATCCTCTATTGCATACACAATGTTTTTCTTTCGATTGACCTAGTGACCTAGTTTTTGACCCCAGATGACCCATTTTCGAACTCGGCCTAGATTTTATCAAGGTAATCATTCTGGCCAAATTTCATGAAGATCAGTTGAAAAATACAGCCTCTATCGCATACACAAGGTTTTTCCTTGATTTGACCTAGTGACCTAGTTTTTAATCCCAGATGACCCATTTTCGAACTCGGCCTAGATTTCATCAAGGTAATCATTCTGACCAAAATTCATGAAGATCAATTGAAAAATACCGCCTCTATCGCATACACAAGGTTTTTCTTTGATTTGACCTAGTGACCTAGTTTTTGACCCGAGATGACCCATTTTCGAACTCGTCCTAGATTTCATCAAGGCAATCATTCTGACCAATATTCATGAAGATCAATTGAAAAATACAGCCTCTATCGCATAAACAAGGTTTTTCTTTGATTTGACCTAGTGACCTAGTTTTTGACCCGAGATGACCCATTTTTGAACTCGGCCTAGATTTCATCAAGGCTATCATTCTGACCAATATTCATGAAGAATAACTGAAAAATACAGCCTCTATCGCATACACAAGGTTTTTCTATGATTTGACCTAGTGACCTAGTTTTTGACCCGAGATGACCCATTTTCGAACTCGGCCTAGATTTCATCAAGGCAATCATTCTGACCAATATTCATGAGGATCAATTGAAAAATACAGCCTCTATCGCATACACAAGGTTTTTCTTTGATTTGACCTAGTGACCTAGTTTTTGACCCGAGATAACCCATTTTCGAACTCTGCTTAGATTTTATCAAGGTTATCATTCTGACCAATATTCATGAAGATTAGTTGAAAAATACAGCCTCTATCGCATACACAAGGTTTTTCTTTGATTTGACCTAGTGACCTAGTTTTTGACCCGAGATGATCCATTTTCGAACTCGGCCTAGATTTCATCAAGGTTATCATTCTGACCAACATTCATGAAGATTAATTGAAAAATACAGCCTCTATCACATACACAAGCTAAATGTTGACAGACGGACGACAGACGACAGACGACAGAGGACGGACGCCGGACATTGAGCGATCAGAAAAACTCACCTGAGCATTGCTCAGGTGAGCTAAAAACTTGACTCATGTGTTTGTGGAATTGTAGTTTAACCTATTTAGAACAGTCCTAAAAGGTACAGATTCCACCATCGTGTAGAGAGCTTGAAGAAAAAAAAGAGAAACAACACTGAAAGAAACGTAGTTCTGCCAACATTTGACTTGAGTCCTTCTAGAATTAAGGCAACATTTACTTATTACAAAATCTCTAAAATAAAAATCTACACTGTACAAGACAGAAAAGTCTATTGCAGATTTTGGAAATGACATACATTCACTGCTGCTCCTGAAAAAAAAGCCTAAACACAAAAAAGTCACTTTCAGATTTTTATAAGATAATTGCACAATCAGTATAAAATGAACAAAACTATGTCATATCTTTAAAAATCATAGGATATTATCTAAAAACTTACTGACACAAATGTTCTTTTAAGTCATAGTTACAAAATAACTTTCCCACTAAACACACTTTTAAAAGAACATGCAAATCACAAAAATAATCTTAATACATAAATACATACCTGTAAATTCAAAATATATGTAAATTTGGAAAATCTAAAAATGTATATATTGACAAGATGCTGTCTAATATATACATACACATATAATACCCAGCCCAGATGAAAAAAGCTAAGTAGTCAGCAGGTTTGGGACATCACATGGGACATCACTGAAATATAAGCCTTGAAATAACCCTACAAGAACCAAGAATTCATAAGCCTTTCTTAGAAAAGCACAAAATCTTGATTACAGTAATATATACCAATATTAGTGATCTAATATTTTCCACTCACATTTTGTTGGCTTGTTGTAGACATAAAAGGGGTATATGCCCTTATTTGGTCATAATAAATTACACTTGCAGTCTTCTCAAATTTGCATAAACATACACAAAACAAACAAAAATGGCACAAATTGTAAATATGTCAATATGACAAAAACAGGAATTTTACAGCATAAAAATGTAATAGTATATAATCCTAAACAGTATTCTAATGAGTATACAAAGTATTCCATAAAAAATCTTAATCTTTGGCCAATTTAAAATTACACCCTAAAGGACAATTAATAGTAGGGTGATCTGTAACATATTATGCAGATAGTTCAAACAGTAGTGTTGACATGTTATTAAAATTTGGTTTTACTTCAAGCTCACATGGCAGATATCCTCAAAATTTCCACAAAATATATAAATAGCTTGGGGAATCCCCCAACTCATAATCAGAAGAGAAAGCAATTCTGTTACACAACAAAGATTAGCTAGAAGATGCTTTTGTAGACAAGCACATGTTTCCCCAAATGCAAAGTCGTATAGGAAAGATGTCAATGGGGGACAGGAGAGAAAGAAACATTGATGGTTGGCTACAATAGGGATCATCTTCTTGGCATGTCCAATCATCCCACTAAGTTTCAACATTCTGGGCCTTGTGGTTCTAAGATATGAATTGGAAATGGTTTTCCATCTTCAGGCCCCTGTGACCTTGACCTTTATTGAGTGACCCCAAAATCAGCAGGGGTCATCCATTTTGCATGTCTAATCATCCTATTAAGTTTCAACATTCTGGGTCAAGTGGTTCTCAATTTATTGATTGGAAAGAGTTTTCTATGTTCAGGCCTCTGTGACCTTGACTTTAGGTCATGTGACCCCAAAAACGATAACGATTCTGGTCCCTGTGACCTTGACTTTTGATCAAGTGACCCAAAAAGCAATAGGGTCATCTACTAGATACATGTTTAATCATCCTATAAAGTTTCAACTTCTGGGTCTCGTGGTTCTTAAGTTATTGATCAGAAATGGTTTGCCATGTTCAGGCCCCTGTGACCTTGACCTTTAACCTAGTTACCACAAAAATAATAGGGGTCATCTCTCTGTAAGCCCCATCATCCTATGAAGTTTGAAGGCTGTAGGTCAAATGGTTCTCCAGTTATTGATTGTAAATAAAGTGTGACCGATAGATGGCCCCTGTGACCTCGACCTTTCATGGATTGACACCAAAAACTATAGCTGTCATCTACTCTGTAAATCCTATCAACCTATGAAGTTTCAACATTCTGGGTCAAGTGGTTCTCAAGTTATTGACTGGAAGTGGATTTCCATGTTCAGGCCCCTATGACCTTGACCTTTAACAGAGTGACCCCAAAATAAATATGGGTCATCTACTCTGCATGTCCAATCATCCTATGAAGTTACAACATTCTGGGTCAAGTGGTTCTCAAGTTATTGATTGGAAATAATTTTCCATGTTCTGGCCCCTGTAATCTTGACCTTTAACAGAGTGACCCAAAAATCAACAGGGGTCATCTACTCTGCATGTCCAATCATCCTATGAAGTTTCAACATTCTGGGTAAAGTGGTTCTCAAGTTATTGATAGGAAATGGTTTTCCATTTTCAGGCCCCTGTGACCTTTAACAGAGTGATCCCAAATTAATAGGGGTCATCTACTCTGCATGTCCAATCATTCTATGAAGTTCTGGGTCATGTGGTTCTCAAGTTATTGACCAGAAATTGTTTTCCATGTTCAGGCCCCTATGACCTTGACCTTTAACAGAGTGACCCCAAAATCAATACGGGTTATCTACTCTGCACGTCCAATCAGCCTATGATGTTTCAACATTCTGGGTCAAGTTGTTCTTAAGTTATTGATTGGATATGGTTTTCAATGTTCAGGCCCCTGTGACCCTGACCTTTGATGAAGTGACCCAAAAAACAATAGGGGTTGTCTACTCCATAAGCCCTACTAGGTTCTAGGTCAAATGGTTCTCCAGTTATTGATCAGAAATGAAGTGTGACGGACGGACGGACAGACAGGTGGGTGGAGACATAATTTCTGTCTAAAATTTGTCACAGTTTCAAACTACTCATTACTTTAAAAAGGAATTGTATTACAAAACCGAAGACATAAAACATTTTATACGGCCATTAACAATTATTGCTAATCGTGACAACGGAGGTACAAGGTCATATAACACTGATGCTAAAAATGGTAAGGAGAACTGATGTCAAACATTGTGTTTCATGCAGACTGCTTTTTTCAGACTAAGGATGCATAACAGTTTGCTCAATACTGTCAAAGCTGCTAATCAAAAACTAGAGCCAGTTATTTTTTTACCAAAGAAAATTTTTATAACAAAACCATTAACACATTAAAAACATAATATCTGCAAAGTACCAACATGAAAAAGCACTTGTTCACAAGAAACTGACAATGTCTTTTTTATTAAAAATGAATTCCAATCCTAAAGCAATGTGAGATTTTCCTGTAGCACACATTACCTCCCTTCCTTTTCATTTAGTAAGAAGTAAGGACTACTATAAGATTTTTCATATATAAATTCATTACAAAATTATTATGGATGTATGGGACTGCTTTGCCTAGAACATTCTAAAGTTAAGCTTTGAGTCTAAGATACAAATTACAAAACTAATTTTCAAGTTTTGAAATTTTGGCAATGGATGTAAAAATATATATCCAGGTGTGTCAGAGCCCCACTCTTACTAAAAATGAAATCTCATCGAAAACTGTAACGCAAAGCATGCATCTCAAGATAATGGTTTCAAGATAATGAAAAAAAAGCCAGGTTTGCAAACCAGTCTCAAATTTAGCTTTGTCATTGGTCAATTACCAGAATGAGCTCAATATTAACCAATCAGATGTTACCTCAGTTTTAAGACTGGTAGTCAGTCTCAGTTTAGGTACTAGAAAACTAAGAAACTACATGTTTTTATTGGGCTGTACATCACACCAACAAAACTAAAGCTAAGCAGCAGTATACATTATACAGACAGTCAGCAGTAAGCTTGGTGGGTGGGGTATCTATTGCAGAGCATTGGAAATATCGCATTTAAAACAAAAAAATATTATTTCTCCTTTTTAAAAAGTATTCATTTTCATTAGTTTTATTCTTTTAAGATACCAGATCAAGCCTTGTATAACTGTAATATAGAACTATTCAAATCCAATACTTACAATTACCAGAAATTTTGGGCTCTACTAAATGTATATTTTAAGTAAAAAAGCCTTTGTAAAAACTAGCTTCAAACAATATATTTCTACAGCTTCTTTCTACACATAACATATAAAAATATAAAGGGAAAACTGATTAGTTACTGGTAACAACTAACAAAGAAAAGAATATTGAAAGACTAGTGAACAGTAACTAAAATAGTGTAGACGTTTTATCACTATAATAAAGAAATGAAGTAAAAAAAAAAAATCCTAGAAAATCTCAGAACATGTACAACTGTCTTGATTTTAACAAAGTCAGAGAACCATGAAAGTCAATGCAGCAGGTGAATAAAAAATATCAAAAACCTAACTTTTGTAATTGCAATTTCCTGTAGTTCTAGTCATCTCAGTTTGTAACAGTTCTAGTCATCATAGTTTAAAATAGTTCTAGGCATCTCAGTTTGTAACAGTTCTAGTCATCATAGTTTAAAATAGTTCTTAGTCATTTCAGTTTGAAACAGTTCTAGTCATCATAGTTTAAAATAGTTCTAGCCATTTCAGTTTGAAACAGTTCCAGTCATCATAGTTTAAAATAGTTCTAGTCATTTTAGTTTGAAACAGTTCCAGTCATCATAGTTTAAAATAGTTCTAGTCATTTCAGTTTGAAACAGTTCTAGTCATCATAATTTAAAATAGTTCTAGTCATTTCAGTTTGAAACAGTTCTAGTAATCGTGGTTTAAAATAGTACTACTCATCATATTTTATAACATTTCTGGATATCACAGTTTCGAATAGTTCTACTCATCATATTTTAAAATAGTTTGAGTCATCATAGTCTGAACTAGTTTTGGGCAGGGCGTATGTTCTCCGTGACGATTTGATAAAAGACATTGTGTCTGAAATCATTCGTCCTCCACCTCTGATAATTCATGTGGGGAAGATAGCAGTTACTTGCGGAGAACAGGTTTGTACTGGTACAGAATCCAGGAACACTGGTTAGGTTAACTGCCCGCCGTTACATGACTGTAATACTGTTGAACAAGAGCACCGCCTTGCGGGTGCTGACGCTCATCTGATTTTTTTTGTGTAATAGAAATATTGTCCTACCCATGATTTTCTAAGTCTAAAAAGGGCCATCATTCTTGCAAAAAGCAGGATAGAGTTATGTTTCTTGATGTACAGTGTCCACTTATGATGGTGAAAAACTGTTGCAAGTTTTAAAGCAATAGCTTTGATAGTTTATGAGAGAAAAGTTGACTTAAACATAATACTCAACCAAGAAAATGATTTTCTAAGTCCAAAAGGGGCAATAATTATTGCAAAAAGCAGGATGGAGTTATGTTGCTTGCTGTACAGGGTCAGCTTATGATGGTGAACAAGTGTTGCAAGTTTCAAAGCAATAGCTTTGAAAGTTTAAGAGAAAAAGTTGACCTAAACATAAAACTTAACCAAGAAATCTGATATTTTCTAAGTCCAAAAGGGGCCATAAATCTTGCAAAAAGCAGGACGGAGTTATGTTTCTTGCTATACAGGGTCAACTTATGATGGTGAACAAGTGTTGCAAGTTTTAAAGAAATAGCTTTGATAGTTTAGGATAAAAGCTGACCTAAACATAAAACTTAACCAAGAAAACTGATTTTCTAAGTCCAAAAGGGGCAATAAATCTTGCAAAAAGCAAGATGGAGTTATGTTTCTTGATGTACAGGGTCTGCTTATGATGGTGAACAAGTATTCCAAGTTTCAAAGCAATAGCTTTGATAGTTTAGGAGAAAAGTTGACCTAAACATAAAACTTAACCAAGAAATCTGATATTTTCTAAGTACAAAAGGGGCCATAAATCTTGCAAAAAGCAAGATGGAGTTATGTTTCTTGCTATAGAGGGTCAGCTTATGATGGTGAACAAGTATTCCAAGTTTCAAAGCAATAGCTTTGATAGTTTAGGAGAAAAGCTGACCTAAACATAAAACTTAACCAGGCAACGCCGACGCAGACGCCGACGCCGACACCGACGCCGACGCCGACGCCGACAACCGCTCAAGTGATGACAATAACTCATCATTTTTTTTCAAAAAATCAGATGAGCTAAAAACGGCGTTAAACCCAAAACAAACAAAACTAACTAGTTTTAGTCATTCTTATTTGAAATTGTTCTAATCATCATGATTTAAAATAGTTCTAGTTATCACATCAGAGTTTGAAATAAATCTAGTCCTCACAATTTGAAATAGTTCTAGTTATCATATTCTGAAACCATTCTGTCATCCCAGTTTGAAATAAGTTTTAATCATAATAACTTGAAATAGTTCTAGTTATCATATTCTGAAACCATTCTGTCATCCCAATTTGAAATAGTTCTAGTTATCATATTCTGAAACAATTCTGTCATCCCAGTTTGAAATAAGTTTTAATCATAATTACTTGAAATAGTTCTAGTTATCATATTCTGAAACCATTCTGTCATCCCAGTTTGAAATAAGTTTTAATCATAATAACTTGAAATAGTTTTAGTTATCATATTCTGAAACCATTCTGTCATCCCAGCTTGAAATAAGTTTTAATCATAATAACTTGAAATAGTTTTGGTTATCACATATTGGAATAGTTATTGTCATCTTATAAATCTAGAATAGTTCTAGTCACCAAAGATTGAAATTGTTCTAGTAATAGTTTAAGAATTTATTCCAGTCATCCCAATTTGAAATAGTTTTAGAAACAGCAGTTTGGAATAAGGAAGAGAACATGTACAAATATGTAACAAGAGGACCATGATGGTCCTGAATCTCTCACCTGTTCCCACATGACCCAGTTTTGAGTATGATGTTGTTTTTTCTATTATTTGACATAGTGACCTAGTTTTTGAGCTCATGTGACCCAGTTTTGAACTTGACCTAGATATTATCAAGATAAAAATTCTGACCAATTTTCATGAAGATCCATTGAAAAATATGGTCTCTAGAGAGGTCACAAGGTTTTTCTATTATTTGACCTATTGACCTAGTTTTCGAAGGTACGTGACCCTGTTTTGAACTTTACCTAGATATCATCAAGGTGAACATTCCCACTAATTTTCATGAAGATCTCATGAAAAATATGGCCTCTAGAGAGGTCACAAGGTTTTTCTATTTTTATACCTACTGGCCTAGTTTTTTACCGCACGTGACCCAGTTTCGAAACTGACTTAGATATCATCAAGGTGAACATTCAGATCAATTTTCATGAAGATCCATTGAAAAATATGGCCTCTAGAGAGGTCAAAAGATTTTTCTAATTTTAGACCTACTGACCTAGTTTTTAATCGCAGTCGAACCAGTTTCAATCTTGACCTAGATATCATCAAGATGAACATTCAAACCAACTTTCATACAGATCCCATGAAAAGTATGGCCTCTAGAGAGGTCACAAGGTTTTTTTCATTATTTGACCTACTGACCTAGTTTTTTAAGGCACGTGACCCAGTTTCAAACTTGACCTAGATATCATCAAGGTGAACATTCTGACCAATTTTCATGAAGATCCATTCAAGGGTATGGCCTCTAGAGAGGTCACAAGGTTTTACTATTTTAAGACCTACTGACCTAGTTTTTGATCGCAGTTGACCCAGTTTCAAACCTGACCTATATATCATCAAGATAAACATTCAGACCAACTTTCATACAGATCCCATGAAAAATATGGCCTCTAGAGAGGTCACAACATTTTTCCATTATTTGACCTATTGACCTACTTTTTGACAGCACGTGACCCACTTTCGAACTTGACCTAGATATCATCAAGATGAACATTTTGACCAATTTTTATGGAGATCCATTCACAAGTATGGCCTCTAGAGAGGTCACAAGGTTTTTCTATTTTTAGACCTACTGACCTAGTTTTTGACCGCACATGACCCTGTTTCGAACTTGACCTAGATATCATCAAGATGAACATTCAGACCAACTTTCATACAAATCCCATGAAAAATATGGCCCCTAGAGAGGTCACAAGGTTTTTCTATTATTCGACCTACTGACCTAGTTTTTGATGGCACGTGACCCACTTTCGAACTTGACCTAGATATCATTAAGGTGAACATTCTGACCAATTTTCATGAAGATCTCATGAAAAATATGGCCTCTAGAGAGGTCACAAGGTTTTTCTATTTTTAGACCTACTGACCTAGTTTTTGATCGCACATGACCCAGTTTCGAACTTGTCCTAGATATCATCAAGATGAACATTCAGACTAACTTTCATACAGATCCCATGAAAAATATGGCCTTTAGAGAGGTCACAAGGCTTTTCTATTATTTGACCTACTGACCTAGTTTTTGAAGGCATGTGACCCAGTTTCAAACTTGACCTAGATATCAAGGTGAACGTTTTGACCAATTTTCATGAAGATCTTGTGAAATATATGGCCTCTAGAGAGGTCACAAGGTTTTTCTATTTTTAGACCTACTGACCTAGTTTTTGATGGCACTTGACCAAGTCTCGAACTTGATCTAGATATCATCAAGGTGAACATTCTGACCAATTTTCATGAAGATCTTGTGAAATATATGGCCTCTAGAGAGGTCACAAGGTTTTTCTATTTTTAGACCTACTGACCTAGTTTTTGATGGCACGTGACCCAGTATCGAACTTGACCTAGATATCATCAAGATGAACATTCTGACCAACTTTCATAAAGATCCCACAAAAAATGTGACCTCTAGAGTGGTCACAAGCAGAAGTTTACGGACGGACGGACGCACGCACGGACAACGGACGCCACGCGATCACAAAAGCTCACCTTGTCACTTTGTGACAGGTGAGCTAAAAATGCAGAAAGAGGCTTTGGGTATGTCGATAATTTATATCTATATTCTATGAATGGTTTTAAAAGGAAAGAGATATATCCGTAGTCATCAGGCTATAGGTAAGATACTATATTCTATGAATGGTTTATAAGGACAGAGATATATCCCCAGTTATCAGACTTTAGGGGAAATACAGAGGATATGTGTTTGTTCTGGGTTAATAGAATATATCTCACGTTAAGTGAGGCAATTTTTACATTTTCACAAGAAGGTATTTAATATTTTGACTTGGCTGTGAATGTCATTTAAAAGCAGCCATGTCAAAATATGTATAAATATCAAAATGAAAGTTAATATTTTTAGTGTATGCTCTAAGAAAAAGCTAAGGGTCTTATTTTTTTATACCTGTATCTCTTTACTACTTTTGGAAAAACAGATTTATTGGAAATGTTAATTGTTTTACATGTACAACATAAGCTTTTTCTTAATGTTTTTACAAAATACCTATAATTCACGGACTAATATTATCTTCACAACTTTTTGACAACAACAAAATGGAAAAAATAATATTTCTCAATTTCAAACACTCTGACTCATATCTGTAGACCACCACAAAGAAACCTTTCAAAGCATTATCAACAAAAGCACATCCATTTTTTTTATGTAGATATCAAGAATGGTGACAAATTTCATATTTTGTAAACCCTTACTCTGCTAAATTTCTATAATGAACTTTTTCATCTTCCAATTTGGACAGTGCCATTAACTGTCTAAAGGGGTGCTTACCAAAAAGATACTGACTGAATGGCAAAACAGTGCAGATCTTGATCAGACTGCATGGATGTACAGGCTGATCATGTTCTACACCAGTCCCAAAGGCAGGTCCAGTGTTATCCTGGGTTTTTTAAGCAATCCAAAAATAGGAACTGATAAGGTAACTGGCTGGGGACCGCACAAATTGACTGAGAAAGCCTGAGAACTTGAGCCGTCTATGCTCAAGAAGGAGGTGCTTCATTATATTTACCCTGAAAATGAAGGTGATATACGTGCAATAATTAACAGGCAAAGTTATTTCACAGCCTTCATCTTAAAAATAATACCTTCAGAAAGACTCATAAATCTGATTAGATTTTATTTTCACAAAACGTATTCACCACTACATTTATTTATAGATAGCTATAAATCTTTTTGACCATAAACTATCATTATTTTTAGAAAAATAATTATCTCCAGAGATTTCGCCTTCTTCCTTGCATAATGCCAATCTTTAGATAGAAACTCAAATAAATATAAAACCCGAGGCCCTTACATTTCAATATCATTTCTTCTAAAAATCATATAAAAAATCCAGCTTTTCTGCTTTCTTTATGCTTAGCTACATCACACTGTTTATTTAAGAAAATGCACTGAAAATCCAGTAAAAACCACAAAGATATTTATTAACAAGGAATAATTCAAAAACTAAAAATCAATCACTAAGAACTATCCTTTCTCTGACCATTTTCAGTCAAAATATAAAACAAAAACAAGAGCACCGTCTTGCGGGTGCTGACGCTCATCTGATTTTTTTTGTATAATAGAAATATTGTCCTACCCATGATTTTCTAAGTCTAAAAACGGCCATCACTCTTGCAAAAAGCAGGATAGAGTTATGTTTCTTGATGTACAGTGTCCACTTATGATGGTGAAAAACTGTTGCAATTTTAAAGCAATGCTTGATAGTTTATGAGAAAAGTAACTTAAAATAATTATCAACAAGAAAATATTTTTCTAAGTCCAAAAGGGCAATAATTATTGCAAAACGCAGGATAAGTTATGTTTCTTGATGTACAGGGTCAGCTTATGATGTGACAAGAGTTGCAAGTTTTAAAGCAAAATGCTTTGAATAGTTTAAGAGAAAAAAGTTGACCTAAACTAAAACTACAAGAAATCTGATATTTTCTAAGTCCAAAAGGGGCCATAAATCTTCAAAGCAGGATGGGTTTATGTTTCTTGCTGTACAGGGTCAGCTTATGATGTAGAACAAGTGTTGCAAGTTTTAAAGGAATGCTTTGATAGTTTAGGATAAAAGCTGACTAAACTAAAACTTAACCAAGAAAACTGATTTCTACGTCCGAAAGGGCAATAATTCTTGCAAAAACAAATGGAGTTATGTTTCTTGATGTACAGGGTTCTGCATTATTATGGTGAACAAGTATTCCAGTTCAAAGCAAAAGCTTTGATAGTTTAGGAGAAAAGTTGACCTAACATCAAACTTAACAAGAAATCTGATAATTCAAGTACAAAAGGGGCCATAAATCTTGCCAAAAAGCAAGATGGAGTTATTGTTTCTTGCTATACAGGTCAGCTTATGATGTGAAAAGTATTCCAGTTTCAAAGCAATAGCTTTGATAGTTTTAGGAGAAAAGCTAACTAAACATAAAACTTAACAGCAACGCGACGCAGATGCCGACGCTGACGCCGACAACGCTCAGTGATGCAATAACTCATCATTTTTTTCAAAAATCAGATGACTAAAAAACGAGGAAAAGACAATGAAGTGAACAAAGTACAATGTACAAATGTACATTAAATTGTTATTTCAGACAAGAAATTTTATATACCTCAACCTTTAATATATAGCTACTTGTGTACCAGGTTCAATAAGCATCTAAACTCACGTAAAGGAATGATCTAACCAGGAAAATCTAACGAGGAAAATCTCGATAAAAACAAAGGTTAACAGTCATACAACACACTTTTCAGTTGTAACATAAAATAACTGTATACTTCAATCTCTCTCTCTAAATAGATACAAATATTGAACAAACAGTTATATTTCATTTTACAAACTAAAGATAAATACAGCTAGAATAATATATAGAAGATATTTGTTTCTTAAAGTGCAATATCCAAATATCTTTCACTGAGAGAACACCAGATGCAATATTTTCTTGACTGGCATAGTCACATGAGAAAATGTAAGATATGCTGTCCACAAGTGAAAAATACTTTGATCTTACATGCAAAAAAAACAAATTTTCTTTTTATTATATGATTACCAAAGTTTTCCATTTTCTTACCATGAAAAATATATTTGAGATTTTTCACTATAAAAATACCATATATTTCACTTTAGAATTGCAATAATTAATGGAACAAGAGCGCCGCCAAGCGGGGCAATATACGCTCGAAGGATTACATCATAGGATGGGAGCAAAATTTTAAGAACTTGACTGTTGTAGCCCAAAGGACTGGAACAACAAAAGGAAAACTTCAAAAAACAAATCCACAAAAAAATATTCAAGGCCTACAAAAAATCCTTATCAGGTACAGGTATGTAAAAATAGACCTAAAAATTGGAAGTACCATCCATGTTGTACCACAGAAAAGTGGTCTCGGTTTTTCCCTACGGCCAATAATAAAAAAGTTTCAAAATAAGCTATTTATAGTAACATAAAAGGGAAGTAATTAAAAAAAAAAAATTGTAAGTACAAAAAAGAGATCTGCCAAATAAAAACAAGAGCACTGCAATGCAGAGCAATATACACAAAGCAAAGTCATATATGACCTTTGACCCTTAAGTGTGACCTTGACCTTGAAGCGAGTCATCCGGAACATGCACTCCACACATCGTCTCAGTGTGGTGAACATTTCTGCCAAGTTTCTTTGAAATCCTTCCAGCAGTTCAAGAGTTACAGAGCTGACACAAAACAAACTGATATGACTTTTGACCCCTAAGTGTGACCTTGACCTTGAAGCGAGACATCCGGAACATGCGCTCTGCACGTCGTCTTGGTGTGGTGAACATTTGTGTCAAGTTTCTTTGAAATTCTTCAAGGGGATCAAGAGTTACAGAGCTGACACGAAACAAACCGATATGACCTTTGACTCCTAAGTGTGACCTTGACCTTGAAGCGAGTCATCCGGAACATGCGCTCTGCACGTCGTCTTGGTGTGGTGAACATTTGTGTCAAGTTTCTTTGAAATCCTTCAAGGGGTTCAAGAGTTACAGAGCGGACACGAAACAAACTGATATGACCTTTGACTCCTAAGTTTGACCTTGACCTTGAAGCGAGACATCCAAAACATGCGCTCTGCACGTCGTCTCAGTGTGGTGAACATTTGTGTCAAGTTTCCTTGAAATCCTTCAAGGGGTTCAAGAGTTACAGAGCGGACACGAAATTGCTAACGGACAGACACAAAATTGCTAACGGACAGACGGACACCAGCGTCATAACATAATACGTCCCTTCAGGCGTATAAAAACACTTTATAAAGTAAGAACATAATGAAACCAGCTATTTCTCAAGAAAATCTCATTATAACTAAAACACAACATCTGTCTGAGCTTCAATAAATCTTAACAAGGACAATAGACAAAAGCTTGCAAAATTTTGCAAAAGAAAGTCCCTTAATTAATATATGACAATCTTTCATACAAAACCTAGATATTTCTGAAAACTAACACATTATTACATGCAACTTACATGTAAGTCTTTCTTATTGCGAAAACTATAGAGCCATAGACAAGTCAACACAAGAAATTCAAAAATATCTGAAAACCTAAATGTACGGTCAATTTTGATTCCAAGAAAGGACTATACCATATAATGCATTCTAGTAAACAATATAACTGGGGCCAAATGTTGGACAACATCGAAACATCTGTATTTATTTTCAGAAATTTTCAGTTCATAACAATATCTAAATTGCAAGTGCCTTAGGAAGCTGCTTTTCTCAATAATCAGATAGAAACAATACCAATATGCAATCTTACAAAATGATGTGTTGTTAATATTAGGCTGCTTTATTAAAAATTAAAGCATATTTGTGCATAAGATAATTGAGCCGCGCCATGGGAAAACCAACATAGTGGCTTTGCGACCAGCATGGATCCAGACCAGCCTGCGCATCCGCGCAGTCTGGTCAGGATCCATGCTGTTCGCTTACAGTTTCGCCAATTCCAATAGGCTTTGAAAGCGTGGATGTGCAGGCTGGTCTGGATCCATGCTGGTCGCAAACCCACTATGTTGGTTTTCTCATGGCACAGCTCATATGTGTCTTATCTGAGACCTAAGTCTAGTTTCAAAACAACTGACATTTTAAGGCAAATGTTTGGCTTCCATTCTTTACTTTTTAAAAGAGGTCTTATTTTATTAAGCAGTTTTCAGGTATCTTTTCTTTTCAAAAATGATGCAACAAAAAAGAAAAAGGGTTAAACCTGTACTATTTAGTAATTCATAAGCACTAATCAGGTACCTATTGTACAAAATATCTATACAAAAGAGAAAAAAGTCTGTAAAATTGGATATATTTCATAAAGGACTAAAATAAAACAAGAGCACTGCAATGTGGAGCAATATACACCCAAGCAATATACATCCAAAGGTATGACCTTTGACCCGTAAGTGTGACCTTGACCTTGAAGTGAACCATCCGAAACATGCACTCTGCGCGTCGTCTCAATATGATGACGTGTGCCAAGTTTGTTTAAAATCCTTCAAGCAGTTCAAGAGTTACAGAGCAGACATGAGACAAAGTCATATGACCTTTGACCCCTAAGTGTGACCTTGACCTTGAAGCGAACCATCCAATACATGCGCTGTGCATGTCACCTCGATGTGGTGAACATTTGTGTCAAGTTTCTTCGAAATCCTTCAATGGGTTCAAGAGTTAGAGAGTGGACATGAAATTGCTAATGGACGGACAGACAGACGGACACCAGCGTCATAATATAATACATCCCTTTGGTGTATAATAACATTTAAGCACTTCTTGTTTCTAAGAGATACAATTTAGAATTTTACTGGAATGCTACATATATTCCTACGACTAACTAAAAATGTAGAATTAAGTTTCCTGTTACAATACACTTGGAATTAAAAGAACAACTTATGCATTATAGCTGCTCCTCAAAACAAATATATAATATATACATGTATCATTAACATCAATTTAAGTAAAAAAAACAACACTTTTGTAAAATTATGAATTTTGTTTCTAATTTTCCATGACCAGGAAAAGTAATTTTGATACAGTGAATCCACATTAAAAGGTCCTGTTGTTAAAGTTGTAATTAATTTCTCCTCTACCTTGCATTACATGAGAATATGATGCAAACTTGCTGGTGCTGTAAGTCCACCAAAGTTTCCAGGCTTGTTTATAAAGCACATTACCAAACAGTCATACACAAAGCACACACAAAAACAAACTGGGATAAATTTCTGTAACAATGATATGTTGTGTAAATTCCATTCACTTTTGTACACTACTTTTACCCTCGAATCGCTTCTTCTCCATTTTCATGTACATGTCATTTGTTAACTCCCCTGTCAGAAGTTGCTGGAGGAAAGGTTTGTCCGAGTTCATAATACACCGACTTTGGCCTCCACTACACCCCATCGCTCGAGAAGTCAATTTATTTCTTAAATGGCGTTCCAACTCAGACATGCAATGTTCTGAAGTTTGAGTTTGTGAGTGGCAGGTATTCTGCCCTCCATTAATTCTATCACACATGCCACGATTTTCTGGCGTTTTATGAAACCTTGGTCTATTTTGGCCATTTAACCTGTTCACTGATTGGTGGTACACATGATCGTGCCCAGAGTTTCCTGAGCGGTAATTACCAAGTGACATGCTACTTCCATTTAATCCAGAATTTAAATTCTGTTGTGGATTGGAGTTACATTTCGTACTGGTTCCCAAGGAGTAACATGCTGTCTTACACTGAGAGAATGGAATATTGCTACCTGTTTGGGAACCAGCCAAAGAGCTGAAACCTACACTTTCAGAGCCTGTACTAACATTTGCACTCTGACTTTCAAGAGAACTCACAAAATCCTTCGTAAAATCACTTTCTGAAGTGTCCATGAAAGAATCATTTTGCAAACCACCTTCACCTTGTAAATCTGCTATCAGAGCTTGAGCCTGTGCATCGGTAAAATCATTTACAAGATACTGAAGCGCATACTCGGGAATTTCATCAAAATCCAATGCTTCACTATTGTCCATGTTGTCTACTGGGCCATTTTCGCATTCAGAGAATGATCCAGAAACACTAGCTCTATAATTATTGTTATTTCTGCAAGTCTGATTTTGGATTTGAGCACTCTTATTCACTTGTTTTGCTACAGGGTTGTTAACTCCTTTCGCAAAAGCCGAAGCCTTTTCATCTTTTTTATTACACATTTGAATAAATCCACCAGGAGGCTGACTGGGAATAGCCTCTTTAGGCATAGTAAGGAAACTACGTAACAAAGGCTTATCAGTTCTTTTTTCAGACAGCTTCCTCTGTGGAAATGGCAAAGTGTTATTTGTAGCTTTAGTTTCTGGTTTCAAATACTCGTACGAATTTGCCGCAGGATTCTTTACACTTGTAGATACCGTTGGTGGAGATTTACTTGTTAAACTTTCAATAGAGGAATAAACAAGAGCCATATTTACATCTAAATTGTCTGACGTGGGCTGATTTATTAGAGACCGAAGAATTTCATCAAGCGCAGGGTTTGAGAACTCCGTACTTGTATCGGCAAGTACGTCCATAGGATGTTCACCCTGTATGTAGTCACAATTATTTTGAGTCATTGTCGCTGCCGGACTGTATCCTACTCCCAGTGAGCAATTCTGCCCTTGAATCAGACTTCTAGGATTATTTAAGTCGGGTGCATATCCACGATCGTTACCATTATCGTAACTACATACTGGTGACACCATTTGCGGGCTAAAATAGCTTCCATTGTATGGACTGCTCGCACTTTCGTAACCTGCATCTTCACTGTGGCTACTGGAACAACTGGGGCCCATATTCTGGGGGTCAACCATTCCACCATTACACTGGTCATTGGCATGTGGCAAGCAGAGTGAGCTTGGATATGCACCCGTTGACCCTTCTGGACTGCAGGCTTGCACATAATCTGGTACTTGAGGATCTGAAAAATATTCATAAAATTGTACTTTTACAAGATATATGGATATCTGGTTATCACTTTGTTCTAAAAAAAACGAAAATGAAGGAAAATCTGATATTTGCTAAAAGATTTAAACAGATTTACAATAATTAAAGCTTGAAAAACAGAAAGAATCTTAAAAATCTGAAACAAACTGTGCATTGCATTCTACACCTACAAAAGAAAATAAAACTAAGTTCTAAATAAAGAAGACAACTTACTGACAAATTGTCAGAATTTTAGACTTTTAGCTAATTGACCTTCTGGTTACATATATCTGGCAAAAGACTACACTTTCTGCTTACCTGCATCTGACAAATGGCAGGCAATTTACCAACAAAATGACAGACTTTTTGAGAAGACATTTTGAAACAACAAACAACAACTGATAGATACTCTACACTTTCTGCTTACCTGCATCTGACAAATGGCCCAGGACTAATTTACCAAACAAATGAACTACTTTTTGAGCATGACTGAATTTTTACAACAAAAACAGACTTTAAAATCTGATAGATACTCTACACTTTCTGCTTACCGCATCTGACAAATGGCAGGCACTTTACTGACAAAATGACAGACTTTTTGAGAAGACATTTTTAAACAACAAACAAGAACTGATAGATACTCTACCCTTTCTGCTTACCTGCATCTGATAAATGGCAGGCAATTTACTGACCAACAAAATGACAGATTTTTGAGAAGACATTTTGAAACAACAAACAACAACTGATAGATACTCTACACTTTCTGCTTACCTGCATCTGACAAATGGCAGGTAATTTACTGACAAAATGACAGACTTTCTGAGAAGACATTTTGAAACAACAAACAACAACTGATAGATACTCTACACTTTCTGCTTACCTGCATCTAACAAATGGCAGGCAATTTACTGACAAAATGACAGACTTTTTGAGAAGACATTTTTAAACAACAAACAACAACTGATAGATACTCTACACTTTCTGCTTACCTGCATCTGACAAATGGCAGGCAATTTACTGACAAAATGACAGACTTTTTGAGAAGACATTTTTAAACAACAAACAACAACTGATAGATACTCTACACTTTCTGCTTACCTGCATCTGACAAATGGCAAGCAATTTACCAACAAAATGACAGACTTTTTGAGAAGACATTTTGAAACAACAAACAACAACTGATAGATACTCTACACTTTCTGCTTACCTGCATCTGACAAATGGCAGGCAATTTACCAACAAAATGACAGGCTTTTTGAGAAGACATTTTTAAACAACAAACAACAACTGATAGATACACTACACTTTCTGCTTACCTTCATCTGACAAATGGCAGGCAATTTACCAACAAAATGATAGACTTTTTGAGAAGACATTTTGAAACAACAAACAACAACTGATAGATACTCTACACTTTCTGCTTATCTGCATCTGACAAATGGCAGGCAATTTACCAACAAAATGAGAGACTTTTTGAGAAGACATTTTGAAACAACAAACAACAACTGATTAATACTCTACACTTTCTGCTTATCTGCATCTGACAAATGGCAGGCAATTCACCAACAAAATGACAGACATTTTGAGAAGACATTTTGAAACAACAAACATCTGGTAGATACTCTACACTTCTTGCTTTAATTCCCATTGGCATGCATGCCATCAACTGGCACAATGGTGTGTGAACTGTGCTACATAAAACACATGCACATAAACAAAACATTTTATTTCATTTGTTTTTTTTTTGAAAATCTTCCCAATGATTAAGAAGATATGGGGCACGCACAAATCTAAGCTGTATGACTTTTAACCGCTGAGTGGGACCTTGACCTTGGACCTAGTGATCTGGGTTTTGCAATCTGCACATCATCTTGATGAGGTTAACAACTGATGTGTTTGGTCGTACAAGAATCAGACCTTGTTACCCTTCATCCTCTATTGACCTTGACTTTAGAGCTAGTGGTCTACATATCATCTCATCATTGGGGACATTTGTGCCAAGTAATATTAAAAAAATCCCTTGATGAATGACAGAGTTAAGGACCAGACAAGAAACGGACCCAGTTCATGCCATGTTAACATTTGACAGCCAACTGTGACCTTAACCTTTGAGCCAAGGGTCTGAAAGTTGTGCATGACACAATGTCTTATTATAGGGTACATTTGTGCCCTTTATGGATGTCAGAGTTATGAACCGGACAGGGAAAAAGCCCTGTTGACCTTTGATCTCCAATTACGACCTTGACTTTTGAGCTAGGGGTCCCGATTTTGCACATGTCGTCTCAACATGGGGAAAATTTGTGCCAAGTAACATTAAAATCCCTAGATGAATGACTGAGTTACGGACCGGACATGAAATTGCGGACAGACAGATGGACGGATCGAAAAAGAGCATTATTATAGTCCCCGAGACTGGTTTTCTAATAATGCCACCTGCTGACTAACATTTATTATCAGTTAAGACAAACAAATTAAAAGGCATCCATGCTGAGTCATATTCTCTGTATGGGGCTATATGTGAGGGGAAAAAATGCCAACAAGACCTGTCTTGCTGTGGCAGTCTTTGACAGATCAGATAAGAACACTGAACTCCTGCTGTAGTATTATATAATTAAATTTTCTTTTAGACCAGAGAATACATGGTTTGCACGAAAATTACAAGCTCTGACTGCAATTAAAACTGGATTTTGCACAATGGTATTGTTACAATAATTGTACATCTTATGAGTCATTTACATCTCTGAATGTGATTCTGTCTCAAGAATTTACCTCTTAGCTGTAAAAATAAGTACTTTGCATGCTTTTAACTAACAAGACTGTTAGAAAAATGCCATTAAAATGCTGCTCTGCAAATCATCTAAACAATATAGCTTGATTTCAAAAACATCTAGATTCATTTTCAATGGAAACATTCGCAGGATATTTTAACCTGTCAATAAATAAGCCGCACCATGAGAAAACCAACAGTGCGTTTGTGACCAGCTGGATCCAGTCAGCCTGCGATCAGGCAGTTCTTTCAGAATGCTTTGCCTTTAAAATACTGCAATTAGAGAAACCATTAGATGGCAGTGGTCTGGATCCATGCTGGTGCAAATGCACTATGTTGGTTTTCTCATGGCACGGCTCAAATACCAAAACAAAAATTGATCCATTTTTGCAGGTTTTACATTATTTGTCAAAAAATAAAAAAGAATGCCATGACACACAGTGTTTATTTATCTATATCTGCTGTAAATGTATAAAATCTGTTTTCATAATTATATGACTCATATTAGCTCTATCCAACTATCATTTTAAAAAAAAATGCAAAACCTTGGGTCTTGGGTGTTAGTAAAGAATAAAGAAATGTCAAAGTGGAATAAGTTGTTGTTGCCACAGGACCCACAAATTCAAATGGAGCTTAAACATGCCATCATGTTCCCCATATACCCTCAATCAGTACAAGCCACTGTCTTAAATTTACATTGTAATAATTGTAAATGTCATACTTGTGAAACTTATTATACTTAAAAATAAGTGGGTCTGATTAATTTTAAACATTCAATGCTGTTGTATGCCAGTAGCATAAAAGAAGAATTAACTGCCTTGGCAAAAATGAAGGTAACATGTATCAGAAACATGATGGATTTAAAAGTAAACAAGGACTAGAACAAGAGCTGTCTGATGACAGCGCGCTCGACTATTCGAAGAATTGATTGAAGAATGGGGTCAAAATATTTCCACGGATATTCAGACAAAAGAAATAAATAGATTAGACAAACAATATTCCTGTATTTCTTTGATTTTGATAAGTCTTGCACTAAATGGCAATATATGAGCCAATTTCAAAGTCCAAAAAGGGCCATAATTCAGCCAAAATAGTTATGTACTCTTGCCTACAGATGGAAATCATAATGATAAACAAGTGTTCAAAGTTTAAAAGCCATATGTCAAATAGTTTTGACAAAACATGGACTTGTATGAAAACAGAACCAATTTCAAAGTCCAAAAAGGGCCATAATTCAGCCAAAATAGATGACAGAGTTATGTTCTCTTTCCTACAGATAGAGACTATTATACTAAACAAGTGATAAAAGTTTAAAAGCCATATGTCAAACACTTTACAAAAAATATGAACTGGTACGAAAACTTAACCAAGATTTCTAAGTCAAAAGGGGCCATAATTCAGCCAAAATCTTTGATGGAGTTATGTACTCTTGCCTATAACTGGACATGGTGATTGTAAACAGGTGTTGAAAGTTTCAAAGTTTATCTCAAAAGACCTTGTCAAAATATGGACTGGTACGAAATATTAACCCAGATTTCTAAGTCAAAAAGGGCCTTAATTCAGCCAAACTCCTTGATGGAGTTATGTGCTCTTGCGTATAACTGGACATGGTGATGGTAAACAAGTGTTGAAAGTTTCAAAGCTTTATCTCAAAAGACTTTGTCTAAATATGAACTGGTACGAAAAACTTAATCAAGATTTCTAAGTCGAAAGGGGCCATAATTCAGCCAAAATCCCTGATGGAGTTACGTACTCTTGCCTATAACTGGCCATGGTGATGGTAAACAAGTGTTGAAAGTTTCAAAGCTTTATCTTAAAAGACTTTGTCTAAATATGAACTGGTACGAAAAACTTAACCAAGATTTCTAAGTCGAAAGGGGCCATAATTCAGCCAAAATCCCTGATGGAGTTATGTACTCTTGCCTATAACTGGCCATGGTGATGGTAAACAAGTGTTGAAAGTTTCAAAGCTTTATCTTAAAAGACTTTGTCAAAATATGAACTGGTACGAAAAACAAAACCATGTTTTCAAAGTCAAAAGGGGCCATTTTTTAGCCAAAATTCCTTATGAGTTATTGCCTTTTCCCTAAAACGGGCCCTAATGATGGTAAAAAAAAGTGTTGAAAGTTTAAAAAGTTTATCTCAAAGACTTTGTAAAATTTTGGATGGTACAAAAAAATTAACCAGGTGTGACCCGACGCCGCGCCGTGTGAGTGGGATAGCTCTACTTATTCTTCGAATAGTCGAGCTAAAAATCATTTTCTATTTTGAAATTATACTTGCAAAGAAAGGGTTTACTGAGTTTATACAAAAAAAAAATGCAAAATAGTCTTGTTTTTTTTTCTTTTTTTCAAAACCCTTAGCCCCAGAAAAAAATTTCCAAAGGCTAATGCTTTAGTAATGAGATTTTTTTCGACAGATGAACAAAAAAATAAAAGGGCAAGTATTATCTCCTTACAGTCCTCTATCACCATCCAAGTTCTTTAAAAATAATCCTAAATTTTAAAGTTTTCCCCTGGAAAAAAGTGGATGGAAAAAAGGCCCCCCACGTCAAAACAGTAGGTAAAAGAAAAATTAATGATAAAACTTGCAACAAATAGTGTAACAGTGAAAAATTTTAAACACATGATTTATTATAAATGCAAAAAGCGTAAAAAATTAAAAAATTTAAAAAAGGCCTTCCCACACATCATTAAAATTCCATATTTATAGACGAATTATTTATACATTTTCCCCTTTTATCCAAAGAAAGTACCCAAAAAATTTTTAATAATCCATTTTTTTGTTTGACATTTTTCGTTTAAAAAAAAAAACTCTTTCCGTGAATAAAACTTAAAAATATATATATTTTTTTTTTAAAATTCACTAAAAAAAAAATCTTAAACGGTAAATCAAAAAATAAAAAAAATAAAAAATACAAAAAACAAATTTAAAAAATACTAAACATCTGTGCATAAAATAACCCTTTCCCATAATTATACCCATAAATTTAGTTGAAAATGTTGGTGCCACTTTAAATTTTTCCCCTTCCCATGTTCGAACTCGTATAATAATCATCAGTTTACATGTCCATTTTTTTTCAAAAATTTGGTTCCATGCAGAGTGAAGTTATTTAAACAGTGTCATACTTTTTGTTATAGGATAGTAGAACGATTTTAAAATCAATTAAACTTAGCGTTAGTTTGCGGAGAATTTTTTAACAGGAAAAAAGTACAAACCAAAGTATCTAATTTGAAAAGGAAAAGAAAATGAAAATTATCAAAAAAAACACGCAATTTTCATACTAAATGTAAAAATAAAAAAATGTAAAACTTGTTGTTAAATTAGAATTTCAAAATTTTTTGTTTGAATTAGGGTAGCCAGGTAGGTAAAAGGGTGTATTTTATTGTTTTGCTATTGAGCTACCTTAACAGAAATTTTGTAAGATACCTTTGGTGAGTCCGGGTTTAAATGCGGTCGGGCTAAAAATATTTTTTGTTGGTGTTTCGGATCCCAATGAAAACTGACCTTTAGACAGCCCGGGAAGTCCTGTCCTGGCACTGGAGGACAAAATGTAAAATAAAAAGAGTATATGTAGCCAGGTAGACTAAAAGGATACTTTTGAGCTGGAAATTTTGTGATTTGTATTCCCTCCCCTAGTGTTTGGGTCTTGGGTTCAAGCCCTAATCACAGCTGAAAAATTGCCAGCCTGATATATTTCATTAACAAGAGGGTCATGATGGTCCTAGATCGCTCAACTGAGTTTCACAGCTTGCTTGAATAGTTTTCAGCAAGCCTGCACCAAAGGATATGAATTTACAGTCACCTAAAGAGACCAAATTTTAAGGTGGTGCAGCCAATTTTGAAAAAAAAGCCCAGTAAGTGAATGGCTTTTGGACTTTCTTAAAGGTAAGTATGTTGGGTTTTCCAAGATTTTTTTGCAGACCAAGGTACTGTTATAATATATAACAGTCATATACTACAACATGTCTGAATATTGAAGGTGGTCATATTTGTGATTTAAACAAAATAGCAAAATTTTTTAATTTTTAGACTGGAAGCATACAGTTGGGTGAAATTTTCCAAATTTTGGGCCTACAGCAATTTTATGAAAACTAACCCAGTCATTGTGGTTTGGGGTTTTAAACCGGATGTGACCAAAAGAACAGATTTTAAAAATTTCCAAGCAAATCGACTTACAAATGGACGTTAAGATTCCTAGCTATTGCCTAAAATAATGGTCAATTTTACTATTACTTCAACTGCCATGTCAGCAATGGGTGGAGGTAGGATTTCTGACTGTAGCCTAAAATTATAGTCAAAGTCATATCTACATGTCAGTGGGGGTTAAGTTCCAGGCAATGGCCTAAAATAATGGTCAAATTTATAATCATTTAACCATGTCAGCATTCTGGCTTGGTGTTAGATTCCTAGCTATGACTAAAATGTGTAAAATTTTGATTACTACGCCATGTCAGCATGCATAAACAAGAGCTGTCTCCATAGGATGACATATGCCCCCGATGGAAACTTTGAATGAGTGTTATGGCCGATTTGGTTGAGGACCTTTGACTACGGAGCTGGTCTTGGGCCCCGACACGTCGTCTTACTGTGGTCACATTCATGCCAAGTTATTTGAAAATCCATCCATGGTTGAAAAAGTATGGATCGACATGCCATCAATGCACTTTTCTTTTAAATCTAAGTGTGACCTTGGACCTTTGAGCAAACGGGACCTGGTCTTGCGCGCGAACGTTTTTACTGTGGTACACAATTAGCCAAGTTATTGAAAATCTATCCATCGAGGGACAAAGATATGGACCGAAACGCCCCATCAATGCACTACCTTTAATGTCTAAGTGTGACCTTAAACCTTTGAGCACGGACCTGGGTCTTGTGCGGACACGTCTCTTACTGTGGTAACATTCCCACCCAAGTTTTTTGAAAAATCCATCATCGATGACAAAGTTTATGGCCGACACGCCCATCAATGCATATCCTTTAATATTCCAAGTGTGACCTTGCCCTTTTTTGAGTACGGACCTGGGTTTGGCAAAACCTCGTCTTACTGTGGTACACATTCATGCCAAGTTATTTTGAAATCCATCCATCGATGACAAAGATATGGACCGGACACGAAAATTTGCGGACAGACGACAGACCGACTGACAGACAGAGTTCAAAAACTATATGCTCCCTTTGGGGGCCATAAAAAACATGTTGCAGAAGTTTGTTTGTTTTTTTTTTGGGTTTTTTAACCCCATTTTTCAACATTTATTTCCAGTTATGTAATGGCGACCAGTTTAACCTAACCAGTTTTTTCCTGGATCGTACCAGTACAAACCTGTTCTCTGCAAGTAAATGCAAAAACTTTCTCCACTTGAATCAGGCGTGGAGACAAATGATTTGAGAAACAATGTTTTTATCAATCTATGGAGAACAAAACTCCCGGGGCTCAAAACTGCAATCCATAAATCTGCACTCTTCCCTAAAAATGAGTAAGCAGGCCAGCTTGTCTGCAGAAGAGCTGGGACTGGGGCACTGGCCTTAGATAATTATTATTGTTTAATCCATTTATGCAAATGGCAAAACAATGTCAATATGATCCTTCGCTATTGCTTATATACTGTCCATGGTTTCATTTTTATAAGCATGTAAGTATTAAGGGTTTAAGTTTAGCACCTTTACCACAGTTTATTTCAGTTTTTAAACTACTTGTACAAAATCCAACCTGATGTGCCACACTAGATCAAGCGTAACACACGATATCCAACCTACTCAATAATTTAATACTGTTTTGAGGCTGACCCCTCTCAAGCTGACATCCAAGGTGAGATGGGCTATACACAATTTTTGTTTTGATCCTCTTTGCAAAACAGAGATCTACCATTGAGCCAGTAATGTGGTTGTAGTGACAAAAGTAATGACCAATTTCTACAAAATTTTACTGCTTCTTACCTATAATTGTATTGCTACCATCCTCGTCCATTGCACTAGTTGACGGTATTGTGGCTAAGTGTGGCACATCTGCCAAAGCTGGTTGTGATCTTCCTGTTTAACATTGCGTCTGACACTGACCTACGGAATGCCAGCGAAACCAATTTAAATAATGAGAACTAAAAATGGTGGCCAGCGTCATTCTGCTGAAATCGTCAAAGTGCCCATTGCGTCTGCTGTGCACTGGGACGTAAGTGACCTTCTCTGCCGTGGTGGTCACGATTACCTTAAAATTGCGTTTTTTTAGATTCTCTTCCTCAAGTTAAACAATTTTAGGACCAGTCTCACAATGTGATTCCACATAAGGATGATGCAGGTTGTCAGGTAGGTTTAAACAGTCCTTTCTGTATGCGGGTTAGCATGCTGATGTTCCTCCAACATCAAATATCGCTCACCCTCTTCTTCACTGAAAAACACAAGTAAAAAGGATCAAAAAATTTGTGTAACCATTACCATATTATGTGCAAAAACAACATGCGTTGACCACGACAGTTTCCCCAATTTCAATATGGAGACTATCATTTCTGCATGTTTTTGCTGTCAGGTCTTACAATCTGCCTAATCACTTAAAGCTGCATGATAAGTAATGGTAACAACTATCAAGTATATTAATAATACATTCACCTGACAGATAGAGTGAATACAAATTTTGCAAAAAAAGGATCCTTTCCAGTACTTTGCAAGATACTACAATTCCTTCTGATTGTCAATCTGAAAAGACTTAATTATCAGGAAGACATTGGTATTTGTGCATGTTTTCTGCAACAGCAAGATGAGACTTTCATGTAAATCATGCAAGCTCTGTTGCAGACAGTCTAAGTGTCTGCCAAGAAATACTGGCTCTTTATGAGCGGACAACCATTCTCACTTTGGGGTTTCTTTCTACATAACTTTTTCTCCCATCAATATATATATAAGAAATTATAAAAAGTTATTTTCTTGGCAATTGTACGACCTTGTTCGTATAGGCCAATATGCAGATGTTAAAGGACACAAATATAAACAGAAGAAATTTGGTAAAAGGGAAGAAGTGTCACAGATTATGAATGAATATTATTTTGAAAATTTTATATTATGCATATTAATATTGATAATTTTTAAGTTTTGGGTTGGGTCAAATAGAATGCACAGCAGCTTTCTATTTGGTCTGGACAGAATTAAGTATTAATTAGGCAAGGTGTGAGCTAATAAGGTACTAGCTTGTCTTGGATATAAATATGTCCCTGCTGGTTTTGTCTAGAAAGCGATGTTCTACATACTGCAATTTGGTATGGTATTTTTGTAAAAGTCATATAGGTGAAAGTGCTTTGTTCTTTAGTTTTGGTGGGAAAAGATGGAATCATCATTAGTAACCTAATTAATGAATATTGCAATTACTATTTTTTACAAACGCTTTGATTGGTTAAGAAGGGGTCAGCCTGTGAAATATGATACCTGTAGGTGTGGTACGTTCAGAAAGCTCTCAAGTTTGTAAATTGTTGTGGTCGAAGATTTTAAAAGACTAAGAATGTTTAGGTCGAATACTTTTTAGGTTTAGAACTGTTTAGGTCAAAAATTTGGAGTAGATTGGAAATAAGAAATTATGCAGGAAAATATTATTAGTGGATATGAAAGTGAAGATTTAAATAAGGTTTTGGAAATTATTTGTTATTAATTATGATGGACATGAACATTCAATATATATTTAGAACCATAGAAATAAAGGAACATATAAATGGAATGTTGGTTGACTTATTAATTATCATAATAAAATCAGGAGTTAATTCCCCTAACTTTACAGAAGAACAATTTCATCCATTTTCAAAACAGGAATTATCTGACGTAAAAAAGAAAGGGTTAGATCGATCATCTGATGTAGAAAAATCGACAAAACAAGAGGGCCAAGATGGCCCTAGGTCGCTCACCTGAGAAACACCATAACAGTGTAAACATGTTTGACCTAGTGATTTCATGGAAATAAATATTCTGACCAATTTTAATTAAGATTGGACCAAAAACGTGGTCTTTTAAGTGTAAACAAGTATTTTCTTCAATTTGACCTAGTGACCTAGTGTTTGAGCCAAGATGATCTACATTCAAACTTGACCTAGATTTGATCAAGGCAATCATTCTGACAAAATTTCATCAACCTCAATTGAAAAATACAGCCTCTATCGCATACAAAATGTTTTTCTTTGATTTGTCCTAGCGACTTAGTTTTTGACCTAAGATGACCCATATTCAACCTTGACCTTAACTTCATCAAGGCTATCATTATGACCAAATTTCATGAAGATCAATTGAAAAATACAGTCTCTATCGCATACACGAGGTTTTTCTTTGATTTGACCTAGTTTTTGACCACAGATGACCCGTATTCTAATCTGACCTAGATTTCATCAAGGCAATCATTCTGACTAAATTTTATGAATATCCAGTGTAAAATGCAGACCCTATTGCGTACGCAAGATTTTTTCTTTAATCTGACCGGGTGACCTAGTTTTTGACCCTAGATGACCCATATTCAAACTCGACCTAGATTTCATCCAGACAAACATTCTGATTAAATTTCATGAAGATCCGGTGTAAACTGCAGCCCCTATTGCATACACAAGGTTTTTCTTTGATTTGACCTAGTAACCTAGTTTTTGACCCCAGATGACCCATATTCGAACCTGACCTAGATTTTATCAAGGCAATCATTCTGAACAAAATTCATGAAGATCAGTTGAAAAATACAGCCTCTATCACATACACAAGGTTTTTCTTTAATTTGACCTAGTCACCTAGTTTTTGACCCTTGTTGACCCATTTTCAAACTTGGCCTAGATTTCATCAAGATAATCATTCTGACCAAAATTCATGAAGATCAATTGACCTTAAGGAGAGAGATTCAAATAAGCTTGGCTTTCTACTCAATCTTTCATGCTGTAATTATGTAATGTTTCATGTTGTAAATATATATGAATAAAATATTGTTTAAACCAATTGAAAAATACAGCCTCTATCGCATACACAATGTTTTCTTTAATTTGACCTAGTGACCTATTTTTTGACCCCAAATGACCCATTTTTGAACTTGATCTAGATTTCATCAAAGTAATCATTCTGACAAAATTTCATGAAGATCAGTTAAAAAATACAGCCTCTATTGCATACACAAGCTAAATGTTGACAGACGACAGACAGAGGCCGGATATTGAGTGATCACAACAAGGTGAGCTAAAAAAATGTGTTGGATCAACTATCTGATGTTGAAAGCTCAACCAGAAAAGAAAGGTTTGGAATAATCATCTGATGTTGAAAGGTCAACCAGACAAGAAAGGTTTGAATCAATCATTTGATGTTGGAAGGTCAACCAGAACAGAAAGGTTTGGATCAATCATTTGATGCTTATTCTGTTCTGGTTGAAAGGTCAACCAGAACAGAAAGGTTTGGATCAATCATCTGGTGTTGAAAGTTCAACCAGAAAAAAAAAGAGTTGGATCAATCATCTGATGTTGAAAGTTCAACCAGAGAAGAAAGAGTTGGATCGTTCATCTGATGTTGAAAGTTCAACCAGAGAAAAAAGAGTTGGATCATTCATCTGATGTTGGAAGTTCAACCAGAAAAGAAAGGGTTCGATCAAACATCTGATGTTCAAAGGGTAACTAGAAACAAGAGCTGTCTCCATAGGATGACACGTGCCCCCGATGGCACTTTGAATGAATAGTTATGGCCGATGTTAGAGTTTAGGACCTTTGACCTATGGACCTGGGTCTTGCGCGCGACACGTCGTCTTACTGTGCCACACATTCATGCTAAGTTATTTGAAAATCCATCCATGGATGACAAAGATATGGACCGAACACGAATGCACTATCATGAAAAATGACCTTTAACGTCTAAGTGTGACCTTGACCTCTGAGCTACAGACCTGGGTCTTGTGCGCGACACGTCGTCTTACTGTGGTACACATTCATGCCAAGTTATTTGAAAATCCATCCATGGATGACAAAGATATGGACCGGACACGAAAATTGCGGACAGACTGACATACCGACGGGACAGACTGACAGACGGTTCAAAAACTATATGCCCCCCTTCGGGGGCATAAAAAAAAGAGTTGGATCAATCATCTCATGTTGAAAGGTCAACCAGAAAAGAAAGGGTTGTATCAATTATCTGATGTTGAAAGTTCAAGCAGAGAAGAAAGGGTTGGATCAATCATCTGAAGCTGAAAGGTCAACCAGAGAAAAAAAGGTTGGATCGGTTATTTGAGAAGAAATGATAGGTCAATCAGAGAAAAAGTGTTTGGAATACTTTGTAGACTTAAATAGGACGAACAAAAATGACTCTTTCATTGCAAAAATAAAAGACTAAAATATTTTCTGAATACTCCTGATCAAGATGCCATAGAGCAACAAAGCCAGTCCCATTTAATGCTCACTATTATTTTTTATCATTATCTCAAAACATTTAAAAAAAATCTAGACAAATCCATGTACATAATTCAAGAGTTATGATTTCAATACTACAGAAAATCATGCTACTCTCATTACTTCACTGCAGCCTTCCTTTTTTATTTCAATTTTATCTATTTATTTATTTGGGTTTTATGGCGCACCAACACAGCATACTCAAATTTACAATAATATAATTTCCTTTAATAATGTATAGTCTCATTTTTGTTGCCATTATCAATAATTACCATGTTTTTTTCTTCTTAAACAATAATATTGCATTTCATGTGAAATTACTATCATACTACCTTCCCTCATTTATATTGTTTGTGAATGAAAATCCGAGACGGAAGAAATCAAATTTATAAATATGTCGTCACATGGCTGGTACGGATGTATCAGTTATTAATTCTAAAAATATCTTCTTAAATACCTGTGTTTTGTATTTTCAATACAATAAACCATGAAAGCCCTACCTGTTATTATTTTCACTGACTGTCTCCGTTTTTAGCGTTTTACACATGCTAAATATATTGACGACCGCAATTTCTAGAAAACTTGTGTCGTAGACAAGGCCCACACACTATCAAATTATTCCCTGATATAAACAACACTAGATCATATTCCAAGTGTAAAATGTTGTCATTTTGTCAGCTTATACTTTCAAACATTATAGTAGTTTCCCATACATTTGTACTCATTCACTAAGCAACTTGTGTTAGCTATTTGCTGATTTCCAATAGTGCTGTGCTTGGAAGTGCAGAAAAATCAGTTTTTTTTCTAGCAACAGCTGAAAGTAGGTAGTTATTCCGCTTCCAACGTATTTTCATACAGGAAAACAGTGAAGCATTTCTCCATGCTCAGACATACAAACTTCATGCCTATGTCAACACTAATTGTGTCCTAATGAAGTACATTACTTAGCAATGTCATAATAAATCAACCACTGTAACAAGAATTAATTATTCAGAGGATCCCACCAACAGACAACAAATAAATAATTATCAACTTTATCAAGTAAATAATTGATGCATGTTTTTAGGACAATCCTTCCAGTGGTTTAGAAGATATGGAGCAGACACAAAAAAAAGCCATTTGATCTCTGACCACTAAGTGTGACCTTGACCTTAGTGACCTGGGTGATGTATGAATCTGGTTGTATTAACCCTTATCCTGCTAAATTTCTGTAATGAACTTGACCATCTTTCATTTGGACATTACTACTGACTATGAAAAGTGGTGCTTACCAAAAAGACACTGAACGGCGAACAGTGCAGATCTTGATCAGACTGCATGATTGTGCAGGCTGATCATGATCTACACTGGACACAAAGGCAGAATCAATTGCGTCCAGCATAATAAGGGTTAACATGGAGAACATAATTATGTGAGTTATCTGAAAATCCATTCCAGTCACCAGGGAAGACTTAGAAACAGACTAACTAATATCTTAATAGATTTGCTTTATCCTAAAACAGCCCTTATATAATTTGTTTGTTTGCATTGTTGGGTTTAACGACGCATTGACTAGTACATGTAGCAACTTTCCAGCTTTGATGGTGAAGGAAGACCCAAGATGCCGAGATGCCCCTCTGTGCGTTATTTCATCGCAGGCCGGCACCTGGGTAGAACCATCAGACTTACGTAAGCCAGCTGGATGGCGTCTCACATGAAAAATTCAACATCCCAAGTGAGACTTTACCCACATCAGTAAGGGGCAAGAGATTCGAAGTCAGCGACCTTAACCATTCGGTCACAAGAGGCCCTCAATATAATTTGTATTATGGGGGTATGATAAACTTCAGAACACAAATATTAAAGATATGTTCTGCATAAGTGAATTGCAACATTTAAGAGATCTTTGACCTATCCTGATATTGATGTTAAAGTTGAAAATTCAGTACCACAAACCAGTTTCCATAAATTAATACTTGTTCCAAGTTTTATAATAGATATCAAGAATTGGCACAATACAGTAAATAAAAAACTATATGAAAGAAAAATAATAAATTATAGCTAATTATAAAATATAGAATTATATAAAAAAAATTAATTACAAATTATGATCTTTTCACTCTGATGTGTATAATTTTGTGTACATGTATTTTTTTTCGAATAAAGGGAAGCAACTAAGAAAACAGCAGAAATTCAACTTACTCAAGAGTACACTTTCCATATAATTTCTTCACTGTCAGAGATAATGTGTTTAAGTGTACGGTGGTATGTTTAGGACATGCAATTATTTTTTTTTAGGATTAAATCTCGGCGATAACATTTTTTCTCGTGCGCCAACATTTTAAACTTGAGCGTCAACATCTTATCTCGAGCGATCAACATCTTAAACTTGAGAATCAACATTTATCTCGTTGCGCACAAATCTTATCTTTAGCGTAAACTTATCTCGAGCGAAACAACATATAATCTTGAGCGATCAACATCTTATCTCGAGCGATCAACATATTTTCTTGAGCGATCAACATCTTATCTCGTGTGGAAAAGACATCTTTTCTTGAGGAATAACATATTTTTCTGGAGCGATAAACATCTTATCTGACGATTTAAACATCTTTTCTCGAGCGATTTAACATCTATTTCGTTTGCGCGCGACATCTTATCTTGAGCGATCAACATCTTATCTCGAGCGATCAACAGGTTATCTTGACGAAACAAAAAAATTACTTTAGCGATCAACATCTTATCTTGAGCGTTTAACTATTCTCTCGAGCGATTTTAAAATCTTATATGGACGATCAAAAAATAATTTCTTGAGCGATCAACATTTATCTCGACGATCAACATATTTCTTGAAGCGTCAGCATCTTATTTCGAGCGATCAAATATTATCTTGAACGATCAACATCTTATCTTGAGCGATCACATTATCTCGACGATCAACATCTTATCGTGCGCACAACATCTTATCTTTGAGCGTTCAATCTTATCTCGAGCGATCACATATTATCTTGAGCGATCAAAATCTATCTCAAGCAATCAACATATCATTTGAGTTTGCTGTATTTAATTAAGGGAAACAAGGAAATGGTTTAATATAAAGGCCGAAGTATGGAAGGCCTGGAGGAACAATTGATTTCCGTTACTTCCCACTTCTGACTTCTAACTTTTGCACTTCTCACTTCCAACTTTCTTGACTTCCTACTTCTAATTTGCACTTTGACTTTCTAACTTCCAAAAAACTTCTTGACTTCCATTCCCGGGCTTTGACTTCTGATTTCAAACTTCCAACTTTTACTTCCGCTTCTTACTTCTTCTTCTAACTTCGCACTTCTGACTTCTAACTTCCGCACTTCTAACTTTCCCGACTTTCGACTTCTGATTTCCAAAATTCCACACTTCTTAGTTCCGACTTTTTGACTTCTTACTTCCTCTTCTAACTTTGCAATTCTGACTTCTAACTTCCGCACTTCTGGATTAACTTCCTGCCTTTCGATTCTGATTTCAATTCCACACTTCTTATTGATTCTTATTTTCCCTCCCTTTTAACTACGCATTCTGACTTTCACACTTCGGAACTCTAATTCCTGACTTTGGCTTCAACTTCCGCATTCTGACTGCCAACTTTCTTTTTTGGAAGTCTGAGAAAGAAGTTTGTGAAAGTTGGAAGTCGGGGTATGAAGTCAGAAGCTGGAATCAGAATGGGAAGTTGATGTCAAAGTGCGAAGGGTTAGGAAGAAGGAAGTAAGAAGTGAAAAGTCGAAATTTAAAAAGTGTGGAAGTGGTAAAGAAGTCGAAGCGGAAGTTGGAAGTCAGAAGTGCGGAGCCAGAAGTCAAAAGTGTGGAAGTTAGACGTAGGAAGTAGGAAGTCAAGAAGTTGGGAAATGAGAGAATGCCAAAAGTTAGAAGTCAAAGTGGGAAAATTTCGGGAAATCAGTTTTACCCCCAGGGCTTCCATAGCGAAGCCTACATACTATTTTTTTTTTTGTCAAGGACTTAAAATTTATTTTTTGTCATCACTGATTTTTTGCTGCCTTTTTTTATCGTTCCCTATTTAAATGTCAACCCTGCAACATGTGAAATGGTTATAAGTATAATCTAAATAAAAACTAAAAAGGTGGCAGCCCCTATGTTTTTTTCTAAATATCAGAATTCACACAAAACCTTAATAATTTTGTAAGTGACCCAAGAAAAGTTTGTCGCTCGAGTAAAATTTTTGACGCTCAAGATGTATGTTGATCGCCAAATAATATGTTGATGTCAAGATAAATTTTTTGATCGCTCAAGATAAATGTCATGCGCACAGATAAGATTTATCGCTCAAAATAATATGTTGATTTTCCAAAAACTAGTTTATCGCTGAGATAAAATGTTGATGTCAAGATAAAATTTGTCGCTCAAGATAATATGTGATTGCTCGAGAAAAGATGGATGCCAAGATAGATTTTGGGCACGAAATAAGTGTTGATCGCTTTTAAAAAAATTGGTATCCAAGATAAGATGTCGTGGCCGGGTAGTGTTGATCGTAAGATAGATTTGATGCTCAATATGTATGTTATCGCTCGAGATAAGATGCGATCGCTCAAGTAATATTTTTTGATCGCTCAAGATAATATGTGTTTTTTTTTTTGCCTAAATTTAATTTTTTTTTTTTTTTTTTTTTTTTTTTTTAAATCGTCAAGATAAGATTTTTCGTGCGCACAAAAATACCTAAATAGATGTGTGGACGAAAATAAGATGTTGATCGCTCAAGATAAGATGTTGATTGCTCAAATTATTTTGATCCCTCCAGAAGGGGTTTATCGTCAGAAAAATGGGCGCCCAAGAAAATTGTTGAAAACCTCGTAAGAGGTGGCACGAAAAAAAGATGTTTATCGTCAAGATAAGATGTTTATCGCCGGATAAGATGTTGAGCTCAAGATAAGATTCATGCGCCGAGATAAGTGTTGATCGCTAGGATAATTTAATCTTAAAAAAAAAAAATTGATTCCTAACTACCCCGTACAAGTGACACCCTTAAACCACCTTTTTTTATTTAAAAAGAAAAAGTTAACCCCTCATGACTTTGTGATTGGACCAAAAAAATTTTTTGCTGCAACAAATTGTTGCAAGGCCTTGAACCATTTTTCAAAATGTTAATAACAACCCCCACTTGCCTTACCCAATTTTTTGTTCTTTCTTATTGACCCCAAAAGGGTGGAGGCCCTCAATTTATGGCAACATGAACGTATATAAACTGGGGCCCCAAAAAAAACACAAAGTTCATGCAAAATTATTAAAAATTTTTTTTTTTAAGTTTTTTTTTTTTTAATTTCAGTGTTACCTTTTAAAAAGTTTTAACTAAAAAATTTGTGAAAAACCTTTTTCACAATGTTGTGTGAGCCAATATTTTTTGGGATGGGAAAGGGCCAATCTTAAAAACCTTCAATGTTTAAAGGGAACAAGTAAGTTATTTATCTCTTTAAGTCAATGG
This sequence comes from Mercenaria mercenaria, assembly GCF_021730395.1. Classification (NCBI taxonomy): domain Eukaryota; kingdom Metazoa; phylum Mollusca; class Bivalvia; order Venerida; family Veneridae; genus Mercenaria; species Mercenaria mercenaria. The sequence continues at coordinate 33,614,954 of NC_069361.1, read as the reverse complement.
TCAAGCTGTCCCCAAAAACCTGCACTAATTCGTTTTCCATCGGGGAAACCAACCCAACATCCAAACAAAAAAAGGGCAGCTGCCGCAGAATGCTGTTTGTTGCAGAAAATAAAACTATTTATTTCTAAATCACTGTAATGGTTGTGCCCAGAAAAAATGCATACCAATAAAAGGGACACTATGACTTTCCGTAGTGGGTGCTTTAAACCCCTTCCAAGTAGTTAAGGATTGCGATTTTCTTTCTCAGAGAATTTACCATTTAAAAAAATTGGCTCTTGTGGGGTCAAGTAGTAAAATCTAAAAAAAGTTTTTTCAATATTTTGTTGTTTTTGAGACAAACATGTGAAAAAAAAAAATTTTCAATATTTAAAAAAAATTTTAAGATTCAAAATCACAAACGGGATTTGGGGAATAATCTTTTTAAGATTTTATCTGAATGAACAGTGGGAAACCCGTTGCAATAACAAACCTTTTTTTTCCCCCCTCCTTTTCATATAAAAGACTTTTGTTCTCTAATAAACTTCTGCGCTAGTGACTCAATGTTTCAGCATGGAAATTACAAACCACAATTCAATAAACAGTTTAATTAATTAAGTAACACTGATTTTCTTTTTACAGTTACAGTGACCTTTAATCTGTTGACAACAGTGCCTGCAATCTGGGGGCTCCTATAAATTTTTAAAACTGTTTCATACCCCTATATAAGCCATACGACACATTTTTTTTTTATTTTCGTAATTGTCCTTTACAAAATGCGTGAAAACAAACCCGCTTGGTTTTTATATAAACAAATAAAGGTGAAGATTTAACTGGTTCTTTTATCCTGTTGACATTGTTATTCTATTTTTAGCCTTGACCTTTAGGCAACTGACATTATATGGACACAAAACTTGATCTTACTATATATAAACTTCATGTAGCCTAAATTACATTTGATTAATTTTGTTCTAACTTGGGTTATCAATCAAACACTCTTTTTTTATAGTATTTTTAGTAACACTGGCATTGACCTTTTTCCGATTGGCCATATATACAATCCTAGCCATGGTCTTACTATAAACTACCTTTAAGCCAAGTTTTATTTCTATATATCAATCCAAACTAAGATGCTTTTGAGAAAAGCGCGTCTCCCAAACTGCCCCTATAAAAAAAGGGTTTTGTTTCTTAGTGTTTTTAGACGGTGGATCCAAAAGATGGTCTGGATGAGTGGAAACCAATCAGTTAATTCAAGGGCCTTAAATCAAAAATGCCTGGGCGGATTTGGCAGTTTTTCGAATTTGGGTAGGCTTAAAAAATGCCAAAAAACCCTTTTGTTCAATTTGGTGAAGTTTGGATGAGAAATGTTCGCTTGAGAGCGGACAGAGTAAACGACGGATTTTTTCAGAAATTCAAGGGCCCTAACTCTAAATTGCCTGGCCGTTTGGCTGTTACAAACTTTGGCCCGGGGTTTTCATGGGGCAAACACATTTTTTTAAATTTTTTGAAAATCGGTGAAAATGTTCGACTTAGAGTGGGAAAAATAAAAAGGCCCTTTTTTTTATAAATTTAAGGGCCCTAACTCCAAAAAGCCCGGGGCCCATTTGGCCAGTTTTCGAACTTGGAAGTCTCAGGTCAAACCAATTTTGTTTAAGTTGGGAAATTGGTGAAAAAACCGAATTAGAGTGGGCAAGGTAAAAACAAAGCTGTCGGAGGACAGCAAAACCCCGGGGTATTTAACAGCCTTGTCGCTTGAAAGAATAAGTCGAAAAAAAGGGCATAAATTTTTGTAAAAAAGTAAAGTAGGGTTATGGAACTGCAAGGTTTCAGTATGACAGTGGACAAGTGTATGAATTTTAAACCCTTTTCCTTAGTGGGATGGATACCCGTTACAAATAAGAAATTTAAAACCAAAAAAACTCCTAAGTTGAAAAGGGGATAATTTTGTAAAAAGCAAAATTTAAGTTTTTATCCTTTTTCACTCATGTATCATGACAGTGAACTGTGTTGAAGTTTCAATCCTTTCCCATTAGTGGATACTGAGATACCAGCTTACATACAAAAACTTAACCAAAAATTTCTATGTTGAAAAAGGGGCATAATTTTGTAAAAAAGCAAAATAAAGTTATGGGACCTGCTTTGTGCATGTCAGATCATGACAGTGAACAAGTGTGTGAAGTTTCAATCCATTCCCATTAGTGAGTACTGAGATACCAGCTTACATACAAAACCTTAACCAAAAAATTCTAAGTCGAAAAAGGGGCATAATTTTGTAAAAAAGCAAAATAGAGTTATGGAACCTGTGCAATGTAAGTCAGTTTTTCACAGTAAATAAGTGTGTGAAGTTTCAATCCATTCCCACAAGTGGTTACTGAGATACCAGCTTACATACAAAACCTTAACCAAAAATTTCTAAGTCAAAAAAGGCGCATAATTTTGTAAAAGAGCAAAACAGAGTTATTGAACCTGTGCAATGTAAGTCAGTTTATCACAGTGAATAAGTGTGTGAAGTTTCAATCCATTCCCACAAGTGGTTGCTGAGATACCAGCTTACATACAAAAACTTAACCAAATCGGGACGCGGACGCCGACACGGACGCGGACGCAGACGCCGAAGCGGACGCCGACGCATGGGCGAGTCCAATAGCTCTACTATTCTATGAATAGTCGAGCTAAAAAACGATTTTTGGTAATTCAAGGGCCATAACTCCAAGACGCCTGGACCGATTTGGCTAGTTATCAAACTTGGCCGAGGTCTTATGGTCAAACACATTTTGTTCAAGTTTGGTGAAAATCGGATGAGAAATGTTTGACTTAGAGTGCGGACAAGCTTTGTGACAGACAGACAGACACACACACAAACACACACAGACTGGAATAAATCAATATGTCTCCCACACCACTGTGTGGTGGGAGACATAATAAAAGTTTTTAGTTATGGTGAAAGTGACCCCATATGGCATCCCAGTCATGGTGTTGATATCAGCTTACTATAGTTGAAGTTTCCAATGATTCATTTTTCTTAGACTTTTTATTTTTAGTAATGATAACCCTGACCTTGATTCCACTGACCCCATAATTATGCATTCAAAACTTGAGTCCTACTATAAGCAACCAATAGGCCAGGTTCTATTTCAATATGACATCATTCCAAACTTGAGGTTTGAGCAGACAACAAGAGTTGGACTTGTGACATATCTGTCCATCCTTGCACCAGATACACCTGAACAACAAGTTTTGAAAATGTTCATCTCCATAAGTAACTGTAAGGTAACCATTGTCAATGCTTTTCAGGTCAAAGAGGTCAGCAAATTGTACCCTCTTTCTGGGTTTCTGAGCAGAAGATGGCTAAGGTGGAAGTTATATTACACTGCACAGAATGTCTTTACTTATATCATTATCACATACTTAGAGATGTTATTTTTTATGTAAGGATCTATTCAAAAATTGATTAAATTTCAAACACTAACCATGCATTGTGTTCTAAAAGTTGAATTGCCATTTTACTCATATTTTGCCACTGGAGAAATGATAGAGACTGTAATTAGACCAGCAAAAAAAGTGCCACTACGAAAATGTCACACAACATTAACTCTACAGATGTTGTTTATACCCACAAAACAAAATATACCTGTACCTACTATAATGTGATATCCACATAAATGGATAATGGGATTTCCAGGATATACGAATTACTAAGAAATCACACACACACACACACACAAACATTCCGCTGTAGCGCTTTCCCTGACATATATGCTCATTTTATACTATGTTAAGCACAATATGAATATGCTCAGTTTTACACCTTCTCAGACATGACTGACATAACATCCTCTGAATCTCTAGAGAAATATTTTCTGGTAGTAAATAGCATCCAAGTTAATTAATTTTACCTAGCACTACAGCCCATTAAGCTGACATATATATAAAACAAGGTATGAACATGATCATTCCAACTAAATACTACTGAAATCTAGTGGTGATTAAAAAAGAGCATAAAACAAGCGCTGTTTGTAAGACATAGGACCCCGTAATGGCCTGTCTGAGGTATCTGTGACCTTGACTTTTGACCTAATGACTCCTAAAACAACACTAGAAATCTACTGGCTACAGGCAACCATCATATGAATTTTGACAAATGAAGGCCCAAACATTATCAAGTTACTGATCAAGAAACTGTATTAAATTGTGACATTGACTTCTGACATGCCTACCATACTATACATTGATAGCATTATTCTTACAGTCGACTGGCAAAATACTATAGAATTTCCTGGTTACACTAGCATAATACTATAGAATTTCCTGCTTACACTAGCAAAATACTAAAGAATTTTTTTGATAACATTGGCAAAATTCTGTTGACTTTTCTGATAACACTGGCAAAATATTGTAGAATTTCCTAACAACATTGTTACTGTTGGCAATATACTGTAAAATTTCCATGTTAAAACTAACAAATTTCAGACATTACTATTCACAAAATCACAATATGCTTAGCTTTTTTCTGACAACACAGCACTGTACATACAAGCAATACTCTTAAGGGGAAGGTACTGCAGTTATCAGGGTAAAGCTTCAGACTCTGTAGCCAGGGGTTCAGGGTTCAATCCCATCAAAAGCAGAATTTAGGTATCACTCTAAAAAGAATTGACACTGGTCAAAGTTTTATAAAAACAGTTATAAAGTGTGATTTATGTTAAGTAAATATAATTCAATTCAAACTAATTACCTGATAACATAGTTCATGCAGACAATATACTGTGGTTTATTGGCAGTGTTGTAGATAATAGTTGCCCGGGTTTGTAGCCACACCCAGTTACCTGTCTTGCCCAGAAATCTGTAGTATTTACTCACAGAGTTTCCTTTGATCATTACTGAAATGCATAAAATCAACATACTTTATCAAATATTAATATATTATACCAAAACCTATAAAAACATGTATAAACATCTGGCAGGGTATCTTGGATTCATTCCCTTAAGGACCTGATGCATTAATTAATCAATATCTCTAAAGTCTAATGTGATGTGCAAAAACTTCAACACAATGTAAAAGTATTATAAAAAAAAATAAGGTTTTGTAAACATGACTACATCTTGCCATTGCATGTATAGCAAAGAACCTCTGGAATGAATATGACTATATCCTGCCATTACATATGTGGCATGGTATCTCTGTGATAATTGTGACTACATCTTGCCATTGCTAGTGTGACACCAAACCTCTGAAATGAAGACTACATCTTGCAAATGGTATGGCAGAGACTCGGCATAAAATATGGCTACATTTAGCCAAAGTATGTATGGCACAGAATCTTTTTCTTTAGTTTAAAGTCACATCCAAACACTTTAGGTCAAAAAGAGACTTTTTCAGCTTTTTACATTATTGCACAGGACCTCTGTATAACACATGACTACATCTAGCCATTGCATTATTGAACAGGACCTCTGGGTAACACATGACTATACCTAGCCATTGCATTATGGCACAGGACCTCTGTATAAACATATGGCTACATCTAGCCATTGCATTATGGCACAGGACCTCTGTGTAATTCATGACTACATCTAGCCATTGCATTATGGCACAGGACCTCTGTGTAACACATGACTACATCTAGCTAGCCATTGCATTATGGCACAGGACCTCTGTGTAACAAATGACTACATCTAGCCATTGTAATACATGACTACATCTAGCAATTGCACTATGGCACAGGATCTCTGTGTAATACATAACTACACCTAGCCACTGTAATACATGACTACATCTTGCCATTGCATTATGGCACAGGATCTCTGTGTAATACATGACTACATCTAGCCATTGTAATACATGACTACATCTAGCCATTGCACTATGGTACAGGATCTCTGTGTAATTCATGACTACATCTAGCCATTGTTATACATGACTACATCTAGCTATTGCATTTTGGCACATTAACTCTGTGTAATTCATGACTACATCTAGCCACTGCATTTTGGCACATGAACTCTGTGTAATTCATGACTACATCTAGCCACTGCATTATGGCACATGGACTCTGTGTAATTCATGACTACATCTAGCCATTGCATTATGGCACAGGATCCCTGTGTAATACATGACTACATCTAGCCACTGCATTGTGGCACATGACCTCTGTGTAATACATGACTATATTTAGCCATTGCATTATGGCACAGGATCTCTGTGTAATACATGACTACATCTAGCCATTGCATTATGGCACAGAATCTCTGTGTAATACATGCCTACACCTAGCCACTGCGTTTTGGCACATGATCTCTGTGTAATACATGACTACACATAGCCATTGCATTATGGCACATTAACTCTGTGTTATTCATGACTACATCTAGCCACTGCATTTTGGCACATGAACTCTGTGTAATTCATGACTACATCTAGCCACTGCATTATGGCACATGGACTCTGTGTAATTCATGACTACATCTAGCCACTGCATTATGGCACAGGATCCCTGTGTAATACATGACTACATCTAGCCACTGCATTGTGGCACATGACCTCTGTGTAATACATGACTATATTTAGCCATTGCATTATGGCACAGGATCTCTGTGTAATACATGACTACATCTAGCCATTGCATTATGGCACAGAATCTCTGTGTAATACATGCCTACACCTAGCCACTGCGTTTTGGCACATGACCTCTGTGTAATACATGACTACATCTAGCCACTGCATTATGGCACAGGATCTCTGTGTAATACATGATTACACCTAGCCATTGCATTATGGCACGTGAACTCTGTTTATTCATGACTACATCTAGCCATTGCATTATGGCACAGGATCTCTGTGTAATACATTTCTACATCTAGCCATTGCATTATGGCACAGAACCTCTCTGTAATAAATGACCAAATCTTGCCATTGCATGTATGGTATGGGACTGCATCTACACCTTATAAGTGTGAAACAGGACATGTATCATATAAAGGATTAAATCTGGCAACTACATTTGTGGCATATGACCACTGTTATTGACATGACTACATCTAGGCACAAAACCTATGTGTAATATATGACCAAATCTAGCCATTGCACGTATGGCACAGGACACCCGAGCCATAACATGTGTGGCACAGGACACCCGAGCCATAACATGTGTGGCACAGGATACCCGAGCCATAATGATAACATGTGTGGCACAGGACACCCGAGCCATACCATGTGTGGCACAGGACACCCTAGCCATAATGATAACATGTGTGGCACAGGACACCCGAGCCGTAACATGTGTGGCACAGGACACCCTAGCCATAATGATAACATGTGTGGCACAGGACATCTGTAATATTATTTGCATATCTTCTCATCTGTCATGATGTGACAGAAGACAGTGTGTCTGCGATTATATATCCTCCACCTCTGACACATGTGGGGAAATTGTCTGATATAATTATATGGAGAACAAGTTAGTAAAGAAACAATGGCAAAGTTAAACTGACAGCCATGGTACATTACTGAAACACTGTTGACAAACAACTTCAAACCTCATAAAAAACTAATTCTATCTTGTGTTGCAAAGACAATTTCTTAACTTAATAAAAACAACAACAGTTTTTACGTCTACTACTCCCTTGTCAAATTTCTATTATCCACCTATGTTACACCTGGGATTGGAAGTCTACAATATTTTAAACAAATCTCTCTGTATCTCATTTCTCCAGTTTTAACCAAACACATTTAAAATAATTACCTGTATTAACAATCAATTATTGTAGTCAATAAACTACTGTGCATGACATTTAACAGTCATATACAAAAGACTATAAACAGCCTTGTTTGGTCTAAAACCAGATGAAGAAGCTTTTCTGTGATATTAAAATCAATGACTTTGCCCAGGTCTACATTGCTTCTATTACTTTAGTGGATTATCTATATCCTTGTCTGTTTGTTTGCTGGTTCTGTGTGGTTTTGATAATGTCAGAGGGGCTTTAACCCACATGACATTCTCCATTTATTCATTGGAAACTGTTCACAACTTCAATTTTACTATGACCTTGACCTTTGACCTTTGACCTACTGACCATAAAACAATAGTTTCTTCAATTGATCTTTGAAGTTAGACCACTGTAGACCAAAGCATTTTCCAGTCAATGGTTGGTAACCACTTTTGGTCTCAATGTCACTGTGATCTTGACCTTTCATCTACTTATCCCTAAATCAATAGGGGTCACCAGGTGACCAAAAACAATCATTCTATGCATTCTCTAGTTATTGGCTTCAGTCCCTAGGTCACAGTTATTCTGACCTTTGACCTACTGACAACCAAAAGCCATCTTCTAATCTGAAGCAATCATTCTTTGAATTTTGAATACACAAATGTACAATATTCCAAAGCCTTCCTTAGTTACTGATTGGTAACCCTTTTGAATATTAAGGTCACTGTGATGTAAACCTACTGAACTCTTAAGACAACTGGGGTCATTAGGTAGCCACTGGCAATCATTTTATGAAATTTTTGGCCAAGGTTCTCCAGTTACTGATTGAAAACCAAACTGTCTAAGGATCAAATGACAGACTGACTGGCTGACATGAGCAAAATAATATACCTCCTCTTCTTCAAACATGCCTGTGATCTGATCCTTCACCACACCAATGGTACTATCGTAAAGACTGACAGATCATCTTCAAGTACTGCAGAAGATTGTCAAAAACACTTGGAACTATGTGTGTGTCTATGGGACACTGATGACTCCACTTATGGATGGATCGGATTGTCTCCAGTGCATGTTCAAAGGTGCACATAATTATTCTGATACTAAACTGACTTTGCTGCACTTTAATATGCTTTGCCCTTTTTCGAGATATGTCATATAAGGCGCACCGCACCTACTGTCTGATATTTCCTGCAGCTCCAGTATTCATGACATAGAAACTCCTACATTATTCTTAGTTTCATTCTGCAATCATTTTCCTGGAATAACCTGTTCTATATAATGCTTTTCTATGAAATGTAACACCTAGGATAGGGAGTCAAAAATATTTTATGCCATTTAATATCAAATCATTATTATCATTTTCCTCATTATCAAAACCAGCTCCAATTTCTATAGCTTTTATTCCTTCCTTGTTAGCTGAACATCTTCTAGACAAATAATTCCCTATTGTTTAGCAATCAATTACTGAAGGCAGTGTCCATTGTTATGCATGGATAGCATGGCAGACAGTCATATAAGATATAAAAAGACGCTTTTTATTTGTTCGAAGTCATAGAAGATAGGAAAATATTCATTAAAACACAATAAAGACATCAGCTAAAGCAAAAGTTATTGCCAACAATTTCTGTGACACAAAAATCAATGTCTTTGCTGAGGTCTAGACTTTGAGCCATGTGATTATTTGCATTTAAGTGCCAAAAAGTGCTATTATAGTCTGCTAGGCTACAGACTATTTTTTTAAAAAATAATTTCCTCCTTTTTCTGTATAAGAAAAAGCCAAGAAACATTTCAAATATCTAAAAATAGCTAATAGTGTGATATGTCTGGAAGAGTGTAAAAACACATTTACTTCCGTTACTATAAATAAACCATAACCATAGCTGACTAAGATCACAGGGTAAACCATATGTAAGCCTTATGTTTAAATATATATTATTTGCACCAATTTACATCAAGGTTTGCCTTATTAACCCTTACCCTGCTAAATTTCTATAATGAACTTGACCATCTTTCAATTTGGCCAGTACTATCAACTGTTAAAAGGGACGCTTACCAAAAAGATACTAACTGAATGGTGAACAGTGCAGATCATGATCTACACTGGTTGCCAAAGCAGAATCAATCGTGTCCAGCATGATAAGGATAAAGGATCTCCCCCTTAATAAATGCCCCCACCATACTTTCAAACAAGAGCTGTCGGAGGACAGCAACGCTCGACTATTCAACAGCCTTGTCAATTGAATGAATACAAAAGTCGAAAAAGGGGCATAATTTTGTAAAAATGGGAAAAAGGGTTATGGAACCTTCAAAGTGCTTATCAGCTCATAAAGTGAACAAGTGCGTGAAGTTTCAATCCTTTCCCTTAAGTGGATAATGAAATACCAGGTTACATACAAAAACTTAACAAAAAACTTTTAAGTCGAAAAAGGGGCATAATTTTGAAAAAATTGCAAAGTAGAGTTATGGGACCTATACAGTGCATGTCAGATCATGACAGTGAACAAGAGTGTGAAGTTTCAATCCATTCCCATTAGTGTGTACTGAGATAACAGCTTACATACAAAACCTTAACCAAGAATTTCTAAGTCGAAAAGGGGGCATAATTTCATAAAAAAGCAAAACAGAGTTAAGGAACCTGTGCAATGTAGGTCAGTTTATCACAGTGAGTAAGTGTGTAAAGTTTTAATCCATTCCCACAAGTCGTTACTGAGATACCAGCTTACATACAAAACCTTAACCAAGAATTTCTAAGTCGAAAAAGGGACATAATTTTGTAAAAAAGCAAAATAGAGTTATGGAACCTGTGCAATGTAGGTCAGTTTATCACAGTGAATAAGTGTGTGAAGTTTCAATCCGTTCCTGCTAGTGGTTACTGAGATACCAGCTTACATACAAATCCTTAACCAAGAATTTCTAAGTCGAAAAAGGGGCATAATTTTGTAAAAAAGCAAAACAGAGTTATGGAACCTGTGCAGTGTAGGTCAGTTTATCACAGTGAATAAGTGTGTGAAGTTTCAATCCATTCCCACAAGTGGTTACTGAGATACCAGCTTACATACAAAACCTTAACCAAATCGGGACGCGGACGCCGATGCGGACGCCGACGCATGAGTGAGTCCAATAGCTCTACTATTCTATGAATGGTCAAGCTAATAAAACTATAAAATATTTTTTAGGGTAATTGAGGACGTAAGTGTATACCAGCTCTATGAAAGTGCTAAAATAGTTAAATTTCACTCATTAAAAAGTTGGATTTATCATTTATAGTCTATATCTACTTATAAAAAGAGCACCCCCTTGCAGGTGCAGATGCTCATCTGATTTTTTTGTCTCGTATAATAGAAATATTGTCCTACCCGTGTGTTTTTATGATATTTTATAAGTCCAAAAGGGGCCATAATTCATGCAAAAAGCAGGATGGATTATGTTTCTTGCTGTACAGAGTCAGCTTTTGATGGTGAACAAGTGTTGCAAGTTTTAAAACAATGGCTTTGACAGTTTAAGAGAAAAGCTGACCTAAACATAAAACTTAACCAAGAAATCTGATTTTCTTAGTCCAAAAGGGGCCATAATTCTTGCAAAAAGCAGGATGGAGTTATGTTTCTTGCTGTGCAGAGTCAGCTTTTATTGGCGAATAACTGCTCCAAGTTTTAAAGCAATAGCTTTGACCAGTTGACCTAAACCCAAAACTTAAACAAGAAATCTGATATTTTCTAAGTCCAAAAGGGGCCATAATTCTTGCAAAAAGCAGGATGGAGTTATGTTTCTTGCTGTACAGAGTCAGCTATTGATTGTGAACAAGTGTTGCAAGTTTTAAAGCAATAGCTTTGATAGTTTAGGAGAAAAGCGGACCTAAACATAAAACTCAACCAAGAAATCTGATATTTTCCAAGTCCAAAAGGGACCATAATTCTTACAAAAAGCAGGATGGAGTTATGTTTCTTGCTGTACAGAGTTAGCTTTAATGAACAAGTGTTGCAAGTTTTAAAGCAACAGCTTTGATAGTTCAGGAGAAAAGCTGACCTAAACATAAAACTTAACCGGGCAACGCCAACGTCAACGCCGATCAAGTGATGACAATAACTCATCATTTTTTTTTCCAAAAATCAAATGAGCTAAAAATGTATATAAAAAACAAACAAGAAATTTTTAGGTCTATAATAAATGCCCACTATCTGCCAAATGTAACACCCCAAGGGAGGGCATTTTATAAGGCAATATATGGTGTAATGTTTTTGAAAATTATATTGGAATGTTTTATATAATTATACTGTCTGCTCTATAGTTTTAACAGGTATTTCAAACATTAAAAACATTCAAACATTATACCCCAGTAGGAAAAAACCAAATAATGCAAATGCAAGTATTTCTGTAAATTTGACAGAGGGGACTTCACCTGTAGCAATTTGTCCTCTACTCCTGACTCTTGAAGTTTTCATTCATTTACCCTGCAAAAAGTCAGTATATGCAACAAAGGTAATTGTCATTATCTGTGAAAAATGGTTTTAACCAAGGTGTGATACCAACACCAATGCCATGGTGAGTAGGATAGTTCTACCTATTCTTCAAATAGTTGAGCTAAAAACCTAGGAAAGTACTTACAGTTTTGGTGACAATCTCCCACTTTTGGAGCATCAATTGGATTGTGAAAATGGTAGGCTGTTTTACCTATTACTTCACTCGGCTCATATCCAATCAATGTTATAATTCTGAAAAGACAAAAACAGTAACTTTGTCAATTGTGTAGAGAGAGATGTAACAGACAAGACATACCTTATTGGGAGCTCTCCTGAAATGGAAATATTGTGATCTAAGGGAGACAATAAAAACAAAACTTTGAAAAATACTGGGATTAGTGATCTCTCCTCCAACTTAGTTTGGCTTTTTATGTGCACTGCATTATAATTAAATCAGGTCAGTACAGCTAAAAAGCTATGATAATATAATAATAATTTAATTTTGATAATAAATAATGTAGATTCTATGGCCAGCCCCTTTCAATGCTATTCAGATTTACTCACACATGTTTTGGTGGCCAGTCCCATTGAATATACTTTTTAGACCTCTTTTGGAGGCCAGTCCCATTGAATACTACTTTTTAGACCTCTTTTGGAGGTCAGTTCCTTTCAATGCTACTCAGAGACCTGCTAATTATTCAGAAGTCCCACTGAATACTACTTTTAGACATCTTTCGGAGGCCAGTCCCAATTAATACTACTTTTTAGACATCTTATGGAGGCCAGCCCCAGAGACCTGCTATTTATTCAGACTTCTATTGGGGCCCAGTCCCATTGAATACTACTTTTAGACATTTGTTGGAGACCAGTCCCTTTAAATGCTATTTATTCAGACATCTTTTGGAGGACAGTCCCACTGAATACTACTTTTAGACTTTTTGTGGGGGCCAGTCCCTTTAAATGCTATTTTCTTTTTAGACATCTTTTGGTGGCAAGTCCCTTTAGATGCTTTCTTCCTTACATCTTTTGGAGGCTATTCGCTTTAAATGCTATTTTCTTTTACATCTTTTGGAGTCCAGTCACTTTAAATGCCATTTTTTCAGATACCTGTCGGAGGCCAGTCCAATTAAATGCTTTTTTCCTTAAATCAAATGGAGGCCAGTCTCTTTAAATGCATCTCTTGGAGGCCAGTCCAATTAAATGCCTTTTTTCTGACATCTTTTGGAGGCAGTTCCCTTTAAATGCTTTTTTTCATACATTTCTTGGAGGTCTGTCCAATAGCACTCTCTCGTGTTCTATAAATAGAACACACAGCAGTTATACCATAATGCAATGCGCGAATTGCGGACAAGGACAATTTAGTTAACTTCGAAGGGTATTAAAATGTAACATGCCACCTGAATTGTCTCACCTGTTAACAGAATGAATAAAAGAAACAATAACTAATATAAAGAAACATATTGGAACAAATGTAGGAAATATACAAAATGACGTACTCTTTTTAACGAGACAATTCAAAACATGGTAAGCAAATAAAGAGCACTGTTAAAAAGTATGTTGCATTGCACATATTCTGCAATAAATACTCATGATTAAAATTTTGCACCAGAAAAAGAGTTTAAACTCTTAATAACAAATTACAATATTTTCGAGTTTCGAAACGCCGAAAAAAGCATTTATGGTTAAAACATTTCATGCAAAATGATTTTAATTCATGACTTTTAAAGAACCTACACATATTTCATTTTAAAGAACTGATTCACAAAACACAAGACGCAAACTTGTTGATGATCGACAATGAGGCGGTTGAGATGTCAGCTGTGGTCGGGGTCCGTCAAGCATTTCTTTATTGAAAATACATATTTATGCATGATTTGGTAGAAAAAAATGGTGCTGCATTAGTTTAGCAACATGTTTTATCAGATAGCATCTAAATATTACCTCCGAAAGTCAAATATCTATATGTCACACTAAGGGGTCATTTGTAATAGAACACAAGATATGTATATCACAGAGGTGTTAATTGTTTCAATGAAGAACTGAATATGTGGCCGAATATGAAATGTGTATGACAGTTTACTTTAAATTATACGTGTTGTTCATCACATTTCGAAATTTTAGTAAACTGAATTATGCGATAATAATATTTTTTTTTACATTCTCAAGTATAAAATTATTAACACTAACGGATGAAACAAATTACAAAAATATAATGTTGATATATGACGGAAACTAAGAAGAACAGTTGGGATTTTTTTTTTCTGTTCTGTCTAAACATTTTTGTTAATAAATTTTTGCTAGTGGGCATCTTTTTTTCTCCTAAATATTTCTGAAAACTGGATGTGACACATAATGAACAGAATAATATAATAGCATTATCCATTCATATATTGATGAAAAATCGGTATGTTAAAAAATAAAGACTCTTTGCTTCTCGGTCTAGTTTATCGAAATTAAAAGTGAAGAAAAAACATTTGTTTACGATGTGCAGGCTTGAAACTTGAACAAAAATAACGAAATAAATGCCAAATCTACGGTTTACTTATGCTATTGTACAGTGAATGCATCGATTGTTTGTCCGCAAATTGAGTCCTGTGCTATTTTTAGATAGCAGACCTTATCGGTGATGTCACAGATCCTTACATACGAGAGAGTGCTATTAAATGCTTTTTTCCTGATATCTTTTTGATGCATGCTATATTTTCTGACATCTTTTGGAGGTCAGTCCCTGTAAATGTATTGTTTTTTTTTTTCAGGCCAATCCAATTAAATGCTTTTTTCCTGACATCTTTTCGAGGCCAGTTCTTTTGAACACCATTTTTTCACACATCTTTTGGAAGCCCGTCCCCTTAAATGCTATATTTCAAACATCTTTCTGAGGCCAGTCCCCTTAAATGCTATTTTTTTCAGACACCATTCAATCAGCTGCTAATGATGTACAAACAACCCACACTTAAATTACAAAACACATGATCTTCATTACTGAAAAACAAAATCTCTCACTCAAGTCTATTTTAAGTCTCCACATGATAAATCTTATAGACGTATTTAAAAATTGTCTTTAAGAGTAATATATCCACTAGACATATAAGACATTATCTAATGCAGGAATTTCTCTTAACCTTTTACAAAGAATAGTTCTTAATATTCCCTAATGCAATCTAGAGCTATCACAGACAGACGGTGATTGAACTGCATCTTTTAAGAAAGTTTTTTTGTGAGACATAAGTAAAGTGAGCAACAATAGCATATAAACAGGTTTGTGGAGATGAACTGTTTATTCAAACTGAATCCCTTTGTTTAAATACAGAAAGATTAAAGGTTCAATTTTTTTTTTGAAAAGCTGTAATTATCCAGCAGAAATAATCATACACAAAGTTGATAATGGTAGCATACCAGGAAGTTCCTACGTACTTTTCTCAAAATACTGTTGCATTTCAAGAGCTCCAGTCAGAAATACTCAATTTCTGTGCCCACTTCAAACCTTTATTTTGATCTGCTGTGACCCAGTAGTACGAAATAATGACATTAACCAGATATTCAATCTGTTGATATGCAAGAACAAAGTCCAGACTGTGATCAATAGCCCAAAGTACAGTAGACACAATTGCTAAACTGGTTTTCCACCATAGATCAAAAGAGAAAGCCATGACAGTTACAACCAAGCTGTCAATTATAGACAAATTTTCAGCCATTAAGAGACTATGTACCAATGTAACTTTCAGACACCAGTGATATAGACAGACAATTTTGAATTTCTTTTCCATCTAGAAAAGAAAAACTCAGGCTTAATAAGATGAATTATAGACAGAGTTAAATAGGATTAAAAGTTGAAACCTGAAATTACGTAAGTAGCACTATGTTGGTGAAAGTTCAAACTAAAACATATATAGCAAGGATGAATTTCTCCTGTGATTTATATATATTTAGAAAAATAAAGTTGTCCTGGGCAATAAATGATGGTCTATAATCTCCAGAGCTCTGATCAATAGCATACTAAGTGACAATCCAAATCCATTACATTAATCAAGAGTGCAGACAAATCCCTGTGCGGCTGGAGTAAATGACAGATTATATATTTCTAGTATAGGTGGGTACTTCCTTGGTCAAAACTTTCGTTAAAATGTCTTCTTCTCTTGTACCTGGTGACTTCATGGATCTGAATCAAACTCTTGTCTGGAGCATCCTTGCCAGTATCTCTTTTAAGTTTGTTCAAATGGTTTGACTACATTGCAGACAAGAATCAAAATACACCTTAGTGAGCAATTTGGGGCAATCCCTGCTCTCTTGCCTCCTGTGGCCTATGTTTTATGACATACAGTACCACATAGATAACTGACCAGGAACAAACAATAGATAAAGCTGAAAGACTTGAAGATAGAACTGAAAAATAAGAAATATACACCTGGAAAATTAGCAGTGTAAGCAAGAGATATATCAGACAGACCTGAAGATACAACAGAGCAATAAGTCTCAGCTAACCATTAATTCAAAATGAAACTAAGAAATGACGTGAAGTTTCCTATATTGAAATATAGAGCTGAAGGTACTTCTCTGTAGATCTGATCAATACAGTCTACTAAGTGACAAATCAAATCCATTACTCAGTAAATCAGTGGAAACGGTTCCAATTCCCTGAGGATGACGTCCGTATATTAAAACTTCCTATCTGAACAATTGGAGACTTTTCATTTGGCATTAAACTTTATTTTAAGCTAGATCTGTTAAATGAAGAATTAACTGAACAAGAGCAGTGGCAAACTGGACTAAATCAGCAAAAGATACATCTTGAAAAGAAACCTCCTTTTTAGTAACATATTTTCTTGATTAATGGAACAATGTATTCAAATTTAAAGAAACAAACAAGTTTGATTTGTAACTTATATTTAAATCTTGGATGGGGGTCGAACTCAGGACCACTTATCAATAGATCTACGCCCTTTCTACTGAAAAGGGATGGCAGACAAAGGTATGGTTTCATAGGTAGGTTTCAGAGCTTCAGCCATAAATGTTTGAACAATACTTTGTCTGGGCTCCTCATGTAAGAAAAGAAAGGTATTTGATTTAATAAAAATAGACTGAAAGTATATGAGATAATATCGAGTAAAACATTCTTTCTCATTCCTTCAAAGCTGGGTCAGAAATACTTTAATTCTGCTATAAATGTGGGCAGGCGTTACTAATACAATAGAGAATTTAATCAAGTAAAGCACAAGATAAATTTTACAAGAAAATTAAATGAACTCATTTACATTTACAT
The DNA here is from genome assembly GCF_021730395.1 of Mercenaria mercenaria. Classification (NCBI taxonomy): domain Eukaryota; kingdom Metazoa; phylum Mollusca; class Bivalvia; order Venerida; family Veneridae; genus Mercenaria; species Mercenaria mercenaria. The sequence goes on along the minus strand of NC_069361.1, from coordinate 33,597,554 downwards.
TCAAATCTGATTAAATTGCCAACCTACTTTTTTCTTAAAAGCAACAAATAACAGAAATAACTATGTAACTGAAGATATGTTACAGTTTCAGAGGAACGCTAAACTCCTGTAAATATTTGACACATAAAAGTCATTGCGAAGGAAAGTTTTAGCCCCCCACCATTTAAACCATTTTCTTTTAGAACATACTCCCTTAAGAACATTCTATGATGCACAGAATTGATTTTACTGTTTTCACTGAGCCTTAATTAGTTGACAAAATGTCAGTCCACTGCGTGACAGTCAAGATGTGCCAAACAAATAATTACCAAAAACCCAGACAAAATTATTGCACTAGAACATTCAAAAAGAGATAATGAGTATGCTTCTGCTTAAGCAGACTATGATTTGGAATAAATTTGAAAGGCTCTAACTTAATACTTTGACCGCCGGACTGTTCAAAAATACTAGAAATGTTTACAAGAACTTCAAATTTTTACAAGTTGTACCATAACAGATACAATCAGACCAAGTCTGTACACCTGCAATTTGTTGGAAGGAAACTGGCTTCTTGAAAATATCCATACAGTAGAGCTTATAGTGAAAAATAAACTGAATAAGGTTACACAGCCTTCATACAATGGCAACAGCAACCTTTGTACAATACAATAAGTATTTTGCTCTACACAGTTTGCACTGTGCATTAATCCAAAGCATTTTTATATAAACAAGGAGCTGCATTCAATAAATGCTTGATGCCCCCAGTGGCATCCTTGTCGATACAAAGCAACCTAAGTCCAAAATGAGGTCAAGTTCAAGGTCAAGGACAAACTGAGGTCAGGTGATGTCTGAAGATGAGGAATGGTCACAGGTTAAATCTGTATTAGTATCAAGGCATTCTATTAGGGGTAGACGAAAAGGTCCCAAAAAAAAAAAAAAAAAAAAAAAAAAAGATCATACCTTCAGTGGCAATACTCTGACAGTACAATAATTCATAATTGTAATTAAGTGTCAGGAAATACTGTCTCTACCATCTCTCACCATTTTCAATGTAAATACTCCAGTTAGCAAATATAGTGTCCTGTATTGTATATATTTCATTCTCATATTATTTTTCTGATAACATATAACTCTGTGTTTTATTTTGACATAATTTTATTCATGTTCATTGTTTTTGTATATAGCCATGTATATGTGGACCATATTGTAAATTGGCATAGCCAAATATGTTATCCACAATAAATAAAGTCGTTATTATTGGTTAACCTTGTACGGATGGACGGACGAATGAACGAACGGACAGGACAATCACTATATGCCTCCCACATCAGTAGATGCCGGGGGCATAAAACGCCCCAAAACAAATACATTATTCAGGACTTCATCTGCTTACTGAACTATGAGCACAGACAGGCAGACCTAGGTCTATTGGTTTCAAATGTATGGCTTTTGAGTTTCAGCCACATTTTTTTGTCTATAGGTTTCAGAGCTCAGTGGAAAAAAGTGAAAACACCCTGAAATTACATGCCACCAGCTGTAAAAACATTTTTACTTTTTTCTTGTAAGGTTTGATCTAAATTTTGTCTTTCATCTTCTAAATTTGTGCAGGCATTCCTTATATGGTAGAGAATTTAATCAAGCTAAGCACAAAATAAAGTTTTTATGAGAAATTTAAAGAAATTCATTTAGATAATTAAATTGCTAACCTAATTTTTTCATGAAAACCAACAAATGAAAGAAACAATATATGGTTTAACAATAAAGCTAAATCTCCTGAAAATGTTTAATGCATAAAAATGTCATTTTGAAGTAAATTTCCCCCATATGGTTTAAACAATTTTCTCTAAGAAAATATTCACTCAAAACACTCAAATATGCATTGAATTGATTTTGCTGGTTTGGCTGTGCTTTTATTGGTTGACAAAATGTCAGCAGACTGCGTGACAGTTCAAGATGTGCCAAACAAATAATTCTGAGAAAATCAGACAAATTTATTTTTGCTGGAAAATTCAATAAGATTTAATGAGTATACTGCTAGAAATATTAGCATGCTTCAGTAGAATTTAATGTTCTATGCTGTAACAATCTTATAGGGCTGTTAAAATACCACAAATATTTACATAAACTTCAAGCTGGCCACCATAAAAGATACCATCCAACCAAGTCTATACAAAAATAGTCAAAACTTTTACATAAATTTCAAATGTTTACAAGTTGCACCATAACAGATACCATCCAACCAAGTCTATACAAAAATAGTCAAAACTTTTACATAAATTTCAAATGTTTACAAGTTGCACCATAACAGATACCATTCAACCAAGTCTATACAAAAATAGTCAAAACTTTTACATAAATTTCAAATGTTTACAAGTTGCACCATAACAGATACCATCCAACCAAGTCTATACAAAAATAGTCAAAACTTGTACATAAATTTCAACAACCAAGTCTATACAAAAACAGTCAAAACTTTTACATAAATTTCAAATGTTTACAAGTTGCACCATAACAGATAAATAAATTATATCAGACCAAGTCCAACCATCAATTCTTTCGAAGTAAACAAATTGTATACTATAAAATGTCCACATAGTGGTAACCAGACACAGCCTTCAAATTATTACAACAGCAACAGCAACCTTTGTACAATAAGCTATTTGCTACATACAAGTTGCAGTGTGGACAAAGTCAGTCCACTCCTTACCACAAACCCACAAACATATATTATTTATTCAGGCAACAGAACCCTCAATAATGTAAGACCTGCCCTTAAAGTGGAAACAGTTTTGCAAATAAGGTACCATCCACTGATCCAATAAGTCCATTGTAATCACTATATATTTTACCTGCTGAAAATGTACACAAAAAGCTATAGCTTTATGCTTTGACTGCCTTACTAAATGGTTTTAACCTATGTTACAGCTTACTGCAGATCAGCAAATCAAATCATAATGAAAGTAGGGTCTTTCCAGGAAAAACCTGCAATCCTTCTAATCCACTTAATACATATTTCATGGAAACTTAATTTTTTCACTAAACATTACTTCTATGAAATAACAACACAATTATAACAACAGTAATTAAGTTAGCTGCTGTATCCCCATTGTTTTTATGGTTCACCATCCTTTCCGATTTCCCTCTTTCCTTAAAGCAATGTAACAAGGAAAAAGATTAATGTTACTTCTACATGCAATCCTGTCCAGGAACATTGCATGCAATTCAGAACAATATAATCATTATAACGTAATTCTTATAGACGGGAGATGGTGTGACAAGATGTGAGCAGGATATTTTAAGCTCAAAGCAGACCTGACAATGAATAATTAGAGTGTTTTTACAATATTGCAAGACAAGTGTTCAAGGAATCTACAGAATATTGTTACAGGTCTCTACTCAAGGCAAATTAATAAAACAAAGAAAAACTAGGATGTGTCTGTAGGACACAGGGTGTGCACCCCCCCCCCCCACCCCCCACACCCCCACTGATACATTTGTCACAAATAAGGGGAAATAATTCAAATGTTTGCAGTCTTAATGGGGTATAGCCTAAAAAAAAAATATGAAAAGGATTCATTATTCTATACCATATACTTTTGAGCTATGAGCATCACAAACAGAAAATCCACTATTCTGGCTATTTCAAGGGCCATAACGTAAGGGTAATAAACGCTAAAATTCTCAAGAAGAATGCCAAGTGTGCAAGGTCACATTATGATAAAGACTCAAGCAAGGTTTCATGAATTTACATTAAATAGTTTCTGAGTGAGGCACATAATTAGGTGAAAATATGCATTTTTTTTACTATTTCAGGGGCCACAACTCTGGAAATAGGGGGCGGACCCAGATAAAAGAGAGTAGGTGCGCAAGTTCATATCATGATAAAGACGCAAGGTTTCATCAATCTATATCAAATACTTTTTGAGCTAGGCATGTCACAAGCTGAAAATGTACATTTTTGACTATTTCAGGGGCCATAACTCTAGAAATAGGGCACGGACTCAGATTAAAAATAGGAGGTGCTGGGAGACATAACAAGTGACCGAGTATTGCAGTGGCAATACAGAAGTCCCCCAACAGTGGAAAACTTTAAAGTGACCTTGACCTTTGACCGACAAGCATAGGTTATATGTTGACATATTGTCTCATCATGGGGAATGTTTCTGTGTAGTACCGGTGTTTGTATCATTGATACTCTATTGGTATATACTCGTGTCTCAGGTACTGAAGGTTTGAATCCTGTTATGGGCAGTTACCACTTTGATTAAATTCTTCAAATTGTTCTTCCTAGCAAAAGGAGGCAAGATATACCTATCCGCTGTTTGAGAAGTTAAAGATATACTGTGTTTACCGTAGATACCCGTGTATAATGCGCACCCGTGTATAATGCGCACCCCCGATCTTAGTCCAAAATCCTGGGGAAAAAAAAAAAAAAAAAATTTGTTTTTGGTCAATTTTGAGGTGGATGGAAAACGAAAGTAGAGTTTACATCGACACCGGTAATAAATTTTATCTCCACGGCGGAGAGCAGCATCGGTCTCACGGTACTATCGATTTTTTTTTTCTCGAAAATAAAACCAGTAAATTATTGTTATATTTGTTGTTTTACCTTTTTTAATTCACTATTTTGAATAAATAAATAGCAGCTGATTCAATATTTCGGAATGGTATCTTTCAAAATGACATGAGCTTCTCAATTTAAACTGATAACAAAAGGTGTGATAGTCTTTTTGTCACGATCATAAAGCCAGTAATTACCGGCAATCAACGTGTCACCTCGTGTCAATTATGTTGTTCACAGTTTGATCTCGGTTAAAGATAATTCTCGATCTTTAATTAGTAACATAATTTTTGTGATTTATAAACATTTCTTTCGTCAAAATACTTTTAAATTTATATGAAATTAATTTTGTTTGAAAGAAAAATAAACAATTCGATCTTTTACGGAACGTAACGGCAATCTTAGATTTTAGCGGAGACAGTAAGCGCGGGGAGTAGTTTCCCTTTACCAAAATGGCGAACATCGGTAACAAACTTGTTTTGAAGTTGGAAAATTGTCTATACCTGTGTATTATGCGCACCCACGATTCGGGGGTGGTCCCGGGGTTCAAAAAACTGCGCATTATACATGGGTATCTACGGTATATAAACATAAAATTAACATGTTTATGCTGTATATTAACAGTCAAACATTAGTTTCAAACACTTAATACATGTTATAACAGCTAAACTATTAGTATAAATGTGTACCATATCAATTAAAAACAAGAGCACCGCCTTGCGGGTGCTGACGCTCATCTGATTTTTTTTGTGTAATAGAAATATTGTCCTACCCATGATTTTCTAAGTCTAAAAAGGGCCATCATTCTTGCAAAAAGCAGGATAGAGTTATGTTTCTTGATGTACAGTGTCCACTTATGATGGTGAAAAACTGTTGCAAGTTTTAAAGCAATAGCTTTAATAGTTTATGAGAAAAGTTGACTTAAACATTATACTCAACCAAGAAAATGATTTTCTAAGTCCAAAAGGGGCAATAATTATTGCAAAAAGCAGGATGGAGTTATGTTGCTTGCTGTACAGGGTCAGCTTATGATGGTGAACAAGTGTTGCAAGTTTCAAAGCAATAGCTTTGATAGTTTAAGAGAAAAACTTGACCTAAACATAAAACTTAACCAAGAAATCTGATATTTTCTAAGTCCAAAAGGGGCCATAAATCTTGCAAAAAGCAGGACAGAGTTATGTTTCTTGCTATACAGGGTCAACTTATGATGGTGAACAAGTGTTGCAAGTTTTAAAGCAATAGCTTTGATAGTTTAGGATAAAAGCTGACTTAAACATAAAACTTAACCAAGAAAACTGATTTTCTAAGTCCAAAAGGGGCAATAAATCTTGCAAAAAGCAAGATGGAGTTATGTTTCTTGATGTACAGGGTCTGCTTATGATGGTGAACAAGTATTCCAAGTTTCAAAGCAATAGCTTTGATAGTTTAGGAGAAAAGTTGACCTAAACATAAAACTTAACCAAGAAATCTGATATTTTCTAAGTACAAAAGGGCCATAAATCTTGCAAAAAGCAAGATGGAGTTATGTTTCTTGCTATACAGGGTCAGCTTATGATGGTGAACAAGTATTCCAAGTTTCAAAGCAATAGCTTTGATAGTTTAGGAGAAAAGCTGACCTAAACATAAAACTTAACCAGGCAACGCCGACGCAGACGCCGACGCCGACGCCGACGCCGACGCCGACAACCGCTCAAGTGATGACAATAACTCATCATTTTTTTTCAAAAAATCAGATGAGCTAAAAAGGAAGTTCTTTTTACAAATGATTATTACTATACTTATGACATTTTGTAATCAATGCAATTTTGTATACACAATTACTTGTATATCTATAAATAAATACATTTGATGAGGATTTTCTACAGTGGAAGTATAAACTGAAAGATAAAATATTTTAGTGGAAGATGGTAACTACATCTTTAAGCTACACAAAACACAACAACTTCTACACATATCATAACTATGAACACTGAAATGAAAACATTTCAGCAGTTTTTAAACTATCAGAAGAAAGCAGAACAAGGCTTGGGGAAGATCTGACTAAGACAAATGTCTCAAACATATCTCACTTCAGGTGAGAAAGATGCAATCATTTGTTTAATACATCTTTTCTTCTTTTTAGTTCACAGGTGATATATGAATTGTGTTCCACAGCAACAATTACCTTAAATACAAAAAAGTTCCGGCAATTACATGGTAGGTGAGATCAAACTGTTCTGAAATTTAAGATGCAATAATATCAGTAATTACAATAATTTTGTAAACAATTACATTAATGTTTCCTCATCATCAGGTAATTAACTAATTATGTAAACACACTGTAACATACTTCAATAATCCTTCATTATTTTATTGTAAGAAAAGCTGTGTTTGTTGCTCCTTCCACACAACAAACAAGTATGTATTTAAATGAAACTGTTAACTATCATTCATTTCTAAGTAATGTGTTTGCTTTGTAGCTATGGTGACAAAAAGTGTCAGAATGGATGCCTAAAACATAAAAAATAAGCAAAAGTCCTGTTACTGAAAAAACAACATTATAGTTGCCAAGGTAACAAAGACTACATAGGAAGTTTTGAGAAAGTAAAAAGTAGACAAATAAATATATGTAAATCTGAAGGATGTCATTGTGGCAAATCATCAACATTTTTCCTACAACAACTTCTTCTGTCAACCTCAGCATTTCAGAGACCCAGCTGGCCTTGTTCAGTTCTAATGTTTGTTATTAGCTTATGGGACATAACTATAAGTTCTGAAAGACTAGAAGACACAACTGACCTGAATAAGCAATATATACCATTGAAAGACTGGAAAATACAATTAAATTACCAAAAGATACATCTGGAAAAGTAGACAATACAGCTGACAAAAATAAGTAATATATACATCTGAAAGACTGGAAAATACAATCAAATTACTAAACGATACATCTGGAAAAGTAGACAATACAGCTGACAAAGCAATAGATACCTCTGAAACACCTGGTGATAAAATAACCCAAACGAAAAAGATACATCTGGAAGACTAAAATTTGGATGTAAATACTGTAAACATCTTCAGAGACAAGCAATGGATGTAAATACTGTAAACATCTTCAGAGACAAGCAATAACGTGTAAGATCATTTTAAAATCAAACCCTGAAATAAAGAACTCATCTATTTTGAAACATAGAAAGCAATCATCAACTTTGACTTCAACGGTTTTTGATACATCAAATTTCTTTATAAATTTGGAAAGGTGAATCTCTGGATATTTCAAGTACTACTCTGATCAATACAGTCTACTAAGTGACAAACCAAATCCATTACTGTAATCATTAGAAACAGTTCCAGTTTCAAGAGGACAACATCAGTACATTAAGGCTTCCTATCTTTGCAATAGGAGTCGTTTTTTTTAGAACTAACTTCATTCGAACGTGACAGGACCAGCAAAATTGGTTCTATTTATAAGCAGTTTGAGCCATCGAACAAAACACATTATAAAGGGATTTTGCCTCGACCTGAAGAGGAGTTTGAGTGAAGGGCAGACTAAGAATTATATAAGTTCGAGCGAACAAAGTTTAACTGTATTATAATCTATAATTATATTGACCATTGAAACTGTCTGACATACTGGCCTACATCATCAACAGACACACATGAAGAAGAAACCTTCTGTTTAAATATGTACCATTCTGTAATTATTATTAAAGCCAAATAGTTTGAAATTAATTAAATAATTAGATTTGTGAGAAGTTACATAAAGCCAAATTGAGCAATATATAAATATTCAAGCCAAAATCTCTACCATTCTCATGTTGAGAATCAATTTGCAACTTGTGTATGTTTGAGAACACTTGAAAGATATGACCTACACTTCAAAATAGTTGTGTGGACCAACGGTATAGTTCCAGAGTTTCAGTCATCAAGGGATCCAAGATAGACATGATCTGTGCAAGTTTTTGCCTTGGTTCCTCAATGGGGTCTAGAAAAGACTGGCATTTGAGTGAATAATAGATTACTATGATACGAAGGAGGGCTGAGGTTATGTACACAATCATCAATAAAAAGAGCTGTCAGTTGACAGTGCGCTCAACTATTCTCAGTTCTGGATAGTATAATATAACCTATGAGTAAAACTTTAACATTACAATAAGCATATTCTAAGTTGAAAAGGGGCCATAATTCAGTCAAAATGCTTGATAGAGTTGCCTCCTCCTTTTTACAGACTGGGGTCAAGATGGTAAACAAGTATGCAAAATATGAAAGCAATATCTCAATGGACTTTGAAAATATTTGGGGTGGTACGCAAACTTTAACATTACAATAAGCATATTCTAAGTCGAACAAGAGCTGTCTCCATAGGATGACACATGCCCCCGATGGCACTTTGAATGAATAGTTATGGCCGATGTTAGAGTTTAGGACCTTTGACCTACGGACCTGGGTCTTGCGCGCGACACGTCGTCTTACTGTGGTACACATTCATGCCCAATAATTTTAAAATCCATGCATGAATGACAAAGATATGGACCGGACATGCCCATCAATGCACTATCATGAAATATGACCTTTAACGTCTAAGTGTGACCTTGACCTTTGAGCTACGGACCTGGGTCTTGCACGCGACACATCGTCTTACTGTGGTACACATTCATACCAAGTTATTTGAAAATCCATCCATGGATGACAAAGATATGGACTGGACACAAATGCACTATCATGAAAAATGACCTTTAACGTCTAAGTGTGACCTTGACCTTTGAGCTACGGACCTGGGTCTTGCGCGCGACACATCGTCTTACTGTGGTTCACATTCATGCCAAGTTATTTGAAAATCCATCCATGGATGACAAAGACATGGACCTGACAAGAAAATTGCGGACAGACCGACAGACTGACAGACGGTTCAAAAACTACATGCCTCCCTTCGGGGGCATAAAAAGGGGCCATAATTCAGTCAAAATGCTTGACAGAGTTGCTTCCTCCTTTTTAGGGACTTGGGTCCTGATGGTGAACAAGTATGCAAAATATCAAAGCAATATCTCAATGGACTTTGAAAACATTTGGGGTGGTACACAAACTTTAATATTACAATAAGCATATTCTAAGTCAAAAAGGGGCCATAATTCAGACAAAATGCTTGATAGAGTTGCCTCCTCCTTTTCACAGACTGGAGTCCTGATGGTAAACAAGTATGCAAAATATCAAAGCAATATCTCAATGGACTTTGAAAATATTTGGGGTGGTACGCAAACTTTAACATTTGTGTGATGCTCACGCTAATGCCGACGCCGGGCGAGTAGGATAGCTCCCCTATTCTTCGGACAGTCGAGCTAAAAAATAATCTCTTACTGTTTTTAATTATTTTGGGTCAGAAAAATTGCCTTCTGGCTTATAAATGAGGGCATTCGTTCTCAATATGGTAGAGAGTTTTAATCAAGCAAAACACAAACAACATTTCATAAGAAGTTTAAACAAATTCATTTAAATTTACATTTTAATCTGACTGAATTGCCAACGAATGAAAGAAATAACACTTAACTGTATATATTAAGGTTTCACAACAACCCTGAAATCTAAATATATTCAATGCACGAAACTTTGCAGTGAAGGAAATTTTTCGCCCACAGTTAAAACAATTTTCTCTAAGAAAATATTCACTAAGAACACTCTTATGCATAGAATTGATTCTGCAGTTTTGGCTGTGCTTTAATTGATTGAGAAAATGTCAGCACACTGCATGATACTCTGGGATGTGCCAAACAAATAATTCAGAGAAAATCAGACAGAATTATATTGCATGGAAAATTCAATAAGAGATAATGTGTGTTACAGCAGCTAGCAGTATTAGATTTGTAATTAATTGGAAAGGTTCTGAATTATAACACTTTCATAGGGCTGTTCAGATAAAGTCAGTACACCTGCAACTAGTTGGGTCTCTGAGAAAATTTTTAAAGCTACTGGAAAATATCCATACAATGGTAACCAAACTGTATAACGTCATACAGCCTTCATACAACTGCAATAGCAACCTTTGTACAATAAGCTATTTACTCTATGCAGTTTGCAATGTGGACAAACCTGACAATTTTTTTTAATTTAAAAGCCAACTACCCACCACACTCTCACAAACATATGATATATTATTATTCATGCAGCCAATGTAAAAAGAACCCTTAATAGTAATTATCAATAATAAAAGACCTGCCTTTTAAGTAAATAAGGTATCAGCAACTGATCCAGGAAGTAACTAGTTAAAAGTCCATTGTACACAAAAAGTTATAGCTTTATGCTTTGACTGCCTTATTGCAAATCAAATCCTTGCCTGCCTTACTAAATAGTTTTACCCTATCTAAGCTTATTGCAGATCAGCAATAAAATCATAATGAAAGTAGGGTCCTTCCAGGAAAAAACTGCAATCCTTCTAATCCACTTAATACATATTTCATGGAAACTTAACATACTTTCCAACAATTGGGAAATAAAGATTTCCCCCTGACTGTAATAGTTTTCCTTAAAGCAATGTAACAAGGAAAAAGATTAATGTTACTTCTACATGCAATCCTGTCCAGGAACATTGCAGGGAATTCAGAACAACAATCATTACAACATAATTCCTAGATGCGGGATGTGTGACAAGATGTGAACAGGATATAGCTCATAGCAGATATGACAATGGATAATTATAGTGTTTTTCACAATATTGCAAGACCAGTGTTCAGGGAATCTACAGAATATTGTAACAGGTCTCTACTCAAGGCAAGTTAATACCAGAGCACCGCCTTGTGGGTGCAGACACTCATCTCATTGTTTTGTCTCTGTGTAATATTTTCTAAGTACAAAAGGGGCCATAATTCTGGAAAAAAACTGGATGGAGTTATGTTTCTTGCTGTACAGAGTTTGCTTTTGACAGTGAACAAGTGTTGCAAGTTTTAAAGCAATACTTTGGTATAATGTAGTTGTATAGGTAAGACGTGTTTTAGACAGCAGACGAAATTCAAGAATTCTGTAGTTCTGGATACTTATTAATGGACATATGTTATATCAAATTAATCGTGATTGTCTAAGGAAAAGTTTGGTAACATTCAAATTGTGAAAAAACTTTGGACTTAGTCGAAAGACATGTGAATAAATTTGGATTTTAAAGCGGTCATTTTGGATTATCGGACATATTATACAGGTATTTCAAGCATCATTGACTTTGACAATATATATAGAAAGGTGTAACGACTATCAACGTTCCTGTGTGTATAATGCCCAGCGGCGTTAAATAAACATTTGATTATAAAACTTGCTATCATGGGTATCTCTACAGAAGTATGGCGTGCTAGAATAGGCAGCTTTAGTCAACCGAACAAATGTAAGAACAGACTTGACACTCTAAAATTAGGCAATATAAGCCTGTGTATTCGAATTTGTTTATTCTTTCTACTAGTTGCACAATGTGTAGAGTCAAACCCGGGCCCTGCCAAGTCTAGATCACGCACAGGAAGCGAAAACAGACGCCGAGGAGGCGCCACCGGTTACCAACCAGCTGACCAAATCAGTAGCTCACAGCCAATCACTCGCGAACTTAGGTCCGGTACTCAGTCGCAAAATACTGTCAATCAAACAGCGTTGAGTTCTTGGCTACGGTCAACAAAAAATTTTGGTCCACAGAAAAAGGAAAGTTTGGGGTCAACAATGTGATGCCGCGCAGTCAACCGACCCGAAACTTTTTTAATATTCGGAGTCGGAAGTGGGGGCAGAAACCAACATAATACGGAAGTAGAAACCTTGAATAAAAACAGCTTTATTACGGGAAAAATCCGCCGGATGAAAAACGAATGAAAAAAAAAATTTGACTTTATGGGAAATCAAAAAAATAAAATTAAAAAAAGAGATAACAAATCGCTTAAACCCCAAAAACCCCAAAATTAAAAAGTGATTTTAGGTCTTTACCCTTCGAAGTTGAACGAAGTTGAAACCCCCTTTTTCAAATACAAAAGAAAACAAGATTTTTTAGAAAACAAAATTTAAAATGGGGAAATTTGAAATTTTTTAAATTTACCCCGAAATTGAAAATGAAAATACCACGGATCTAGAAAGGAAGGTGACGGAAACGGTTACAGAGCAGCTAGATATTTACGAAAAAAATTATCTCTTTCGAGTGTGCTTATCGTTTTCCGAGAAAAAAATTCACCAAAGGGCCAATTCTAGTAAAATGTTCAAATTAAAAAGTTAAAGGGTATTTTGGGGTTCTTTCCCGAAAAAAAACGCAAAAGGAAACCCACTGAACGCCCCTTCCCCGAATTGGCGAAAAATTTTCCCGGGAAAAGAATTTGAGAGCGGCAGGGGCCCTTTTTTCCATTTTTTCAGCATTCCCGCAAAAAAAAATTTAAGCAAAATTTTAAAAAAAACCCCCTTCAAAAAAAATTTCCAAAAAAAAACCCCCCCTTTCCCTTAAAAAATTTTTTCCAACCCCCCAAACCCCCCCCCTAACCAAAAAAACAATTTTCCAAAATTCCCCCCCCCCCCCCCGGGTTTAAATAAAATTCATAGATAATGGGGGGGGGAAATTTTTATACATTTTTGTAATCAATTCGATGTGAAAAGTATTTGTGAAACCAGGCAAACGGCAGCAGACGATTTTAATGAATTTGTTTCGGGTTTTCCGAATTTTTTGTTGGGCCGAGATTAGGTATGAAAGGAAACCGAGGGTCGGGGTATTTTAGCTAATAAAAAATTTGGGTTTAATAAAAAAACCGGGGGGTTTGTTAAAAGTTTTCCCTAAAGTTTCTCGAAAAAAGTATCGTTTTTTGGGGTTTTGTAAAAAGCTAGGTTTTAACATAATGCAATCTTATTTTTTTACTTAAAACGCCCCAAGAAAACTCTCCAATATATAGGTTGAAAATAATAATGGGATCGAAATTCTGTAAAAAAAAATTTTTAAAAAAATTAAAGTGATTTCGACGACATCGCAGTTTAATGGGCCGGAGTTTTAAAATTTCCCAAAAGGGGTAAAAAGTTTTTTTCTGATTTTATCCCAGAAAAAAAAATTTTGGGGACTATGTTTTTCAATGGGAAAGGTTGATTACCCGGGGAAAAGGGTTTTTAGTATCCACGTTTAATGGGGACACGGAAAAAACCTTTTTGGTTTCTCTCTCGGGAAAATTCTGCGGGTACAAAAAAAATATACATTTGTTAAAAAAGGCAGATTTAATGATAGTGAGGGAAATTTTACGTGTACCCCAATAATGGTAAAAGTGTTGTGGGATTTTTTTTAGCGTAAATCATTTTTAAATTTCAACTTTATAAATGTTTTTTTCGTCGGTGCCTTTGACCTTTTCAGATAAATTTCCCCTTTTTTTGCATTTTTCGTTGTCGCAGCCTGGAGGCCCGGTAAAAATAAAAAACCCTATGTGAAAACTGTATCCAAACACCTTTTTTTGAAAATTGGGAGACCCTTTGGAAATCAACTTTTTTTAAAAATTTCCCGTAAATTATTTAAAAAATTTCCCTTAAAAATTTTTACCAAGGAATATCAAACATAGTCATAAGGATTTGGAACTTATAAAAAACAAGAAAGGAAAAATGCTTAAAAAATTTTTAAAGTTCTGTAAAAAGTCAAAAATATAAAACCTAATATTAAAACCCGGTATGGTGGGATAACGATGTTTTTAAATGCAAAAAAAGCATGGAAAATTTACAGAAAATTTAAAGAAAATTTCGCAAAAACGAATGTAAAGATGCCCTCAAGGGTTTTTACTTATTATTAAAGAGTTTTTTTCCCAAAATTATGTGTTTGAAAAACGATTAAATTTGGAGGAGTCGACGATGGGTTTTAGAAAATCGTAAAAATCCAAAAAAATTTTTGGGAAATTGTTTTAAAAAAAGTAAATAAACAACATTAGCAAGGGGAATGTCAATATATCTAGTGCAGAATGGTATACTATTTTAAAGAAATTTTAAAAAAATACCATTTAATGTCAAGGGGTAAAAAAACGCAGAAATTTGGGAAATTTTTTTGAAAATATGACTCAACAGCTGTCTGGGGAAATTTTTTGATGTTGAGATTAGTAAGGGAAAAAAATTTTAAAGTTTTGCCTATGTTCATTACAAAATTTTTGTCCCTCAGGGGGTTGACGGTATATGTATAAAAATTGTACAAAACCCAATCGTTTTTGTTGGTTACCGTACTTTTAAAAAGCTTTTTAATGGAATTTTTTCACCCCGGGCCCAAATTTCCGCCGGTTTGGTGTGAGAGTTTAAATTTCCCCCAGTCCCAAAAAAAAGGGCCCCCAAAGATCGAAAAAAAAATTTTTACGAGCAATTTGATAATTTTTTGGGTCTGGAAAAAATTTTGGTTAAGGGAAACCCTTTTGAAAACCCCGTTTTAATTTTCTGGGCGAAACCCCCTGTGAAATTAGATGAATCTAGGCATTTTTTGGGCGAGGTATTCCACTGTTGCCAATTTTTTAAATTTTGCAAGCTTTTTTTTACAAAAGTTTTATCAAAAAGGAAAGGCGTGTCAAAGGTTTTTTTCTTTGTTTTTGAAAGCTTTTGAAAACGGTTTCAATACTCGGGTTTGGTTTTTTTGGGGTTTGGGTTGTTAAAAATTATTTTCCTTTTGTTAGTTTTTTTTTCCCAAGGTACGGAGCTGAATTCTTTTTTAAAAAAACAAATGGGGGGTTTCAAGATTTTTTCCCCCGTGCGTTTTGGGGGAAAACCAAAGGGGGGGGTTATTTGGGGCAAATTTTTTCCTCAGGTTTTTTAATGTTCCGTTTTTCGTTTTGGGGAAACGGTTTTTTTTACTTTGCAAAAACCGGGGGGTTTTTGGGAAATTGAGGTTCGCAGTTAAAGTGCCCAGGGGTTTTTCGGTTTTTTTAAACTTAAGAACCAATTTTTGGGGGGGGGTGGGGGATGGGGGGGGGGGGTTTCTATTTTTGGAAAAAGGGATAAAAAAATTTTTGGGGGTTTTTCGGGGGGGGGGTTTTTAAAAAAAGGGAAAAATTTGGTTTTTTTGGGAAAAGAAATCGAAGGTTTTTGGAAGGGGGTTCCCTTCGGGTTCCTTTTTTTCAAAAATTTGTTGGTCCCAAAAACCCAAAGAAATTTTTCCCCTTTTAAAGGGAATGCTTTTTTTGGGGCTTTTTTTCCATTTGGTTTTTTAAAATTTCTTTTTAAAAGTTTTTTAAATTTTTTTTTTTTGCAACTTTTTTCCCGATTTTTAAAATTCAGGGTTGGGGGGGTTCCGGGTTCATTCTTGAACTTTACGGCCGGGGGTTTTTTAAAAACTATGGGGGAATTCCCCCAAAAATTTCCCCCCAAATTTTTTTTGCCCTTTTGTGAATGTGGGGGTTAACCGGGGGGCGGAAAATTTCTTTAAAATTTTGGGGGGGGCTTTTTTTTTTTGGGGGCCCGGGGGGAAAAGGGGTTTTTCCCAAACATTTAATTTTCAGGGTTTTTCCGTTTTTTAAAATTGGTCGCAAAACTGGGGCTTTTTAAATTTTAAAACGTTTTCTAAAACCGAAAGGGAAATTTGGTTATTTTGGGGGATCGCAAAGGGACGTTGGCAAACCCGTGGGTTTTTCCTAAAAGTTTTTAAAAAACCCAGACTTAGGGATTGGGGTTTTTACCGTCGTTATCCTGGGAACTTTAAAACAATTTTGAAATTTGTTTAAAAAATTTGAAAAGGGTTGCTTTTAAACCCCGGGAAAAAAAACAAACCCCAAAAACCACTAAAAATCAAAAAAAAAAATTTGTCTATTTTAGATGTTCTATTCATGCTTTTAGGATAGAAAAAGGAAGACTTTTTAAAAATTTGATAGGAATTATAGTTTTTCCCCCCCACACCCCATATTATGCCCCCCCCCCCTTTCCCCCCCCACAATAAAAAACCCAGTTTCATTTTCCCCCTTTTTAATTTTGTCCGTATCCCATACTTTAAAGAGAAAGTTATTTTAAAACGGAATGGCATCTTCGATATTTGTGAAACGCTTTTTTAAAAAATTAAGGGAGGGGCCCTGCGAAACGGAAAAGTTTTTTCTACTTTCGAGATTCTTAGTTAACGTTTTCGTTTTAAAGGAAAGTGGGAGAATATAGATTTAAAAAATATGTAACTTTTCCATTTCCCGTTTATAAGCAAAAGTGCCGGGACTAAATTGGTGTTAAGGGAAACCCTGCTTTAAAAAAACCTGTTTTTTAAAAGGGAATTTTTTAATCCCAAACCCCTTTAAAGCTGTTTTTGGACAAAGTTTTAAAAAATGATGTACGTGAAACAGTTATGTTATTATTAAAATGTTTTAATAAGGGCGTTACCTATGGATTATTGTTTGTTTTATTTTGATTTTTTTTCAGAATAAATAAAAGTTATTTAATTTAGAAAAATTTTTGTAACTTCGGGACGATTTTGGGGTATTTAAAAAGTAAAAAAGGCCCTTTACTCGCCCTCTCACATTTCTGTCAATACCCTTTAAAAAATTGTTAACAGTCTACATAGAACTTTTTTGAGTGTTTACTTTTTCATTCGCAATTTGTAAAAACTTTGTAAATTTCTTCCAGACTCAATAAATTTTTGTTGTTATATTCAAACAGTATATCTAGAATTTTTAAAGAATACTTTTTTAAATATAATGTCTTTACATTGTACAATTTTTAAAAATTTCCCTTTTTAAAAATTGTTTTTTGGGGCCGGTGGCCTTGATTCCCAAAAAAAAACCAATTTTGGTTTTGGGTATTGTATTGTATTTTGACAGTTAAGGAAAAAAATTTTGACCAAAACCCGAAAAAACTTCACCAAAAAAATTTGATATTTTCTAAGTTAAATTTTAAAAAGGGGGCCCCAAAAATTCTTGAAAAAAGCGGGAAAAAGGGTTATTTTCTTGCTGCAAGGAGTATGCTTTGATGGTAAAAAAAATGTTGCTGTTAGTTTTAAAAAAGCAATAGTTGGTTTAGTTTATTTAAAAAAAGCAAACCAAAAAAAAAATTTAAAACCAGGCAACGCCAACCCCAAAGGGTCAATCAATTTGTGACAATTACACCTTTTTTTTCCCAAAAATCAAATGAGCAAAAAACCAAAGGGAAAAGAAGGGGCCCGATTTTGGGAGGGGCCCACGGGGTAACTGTATATTTTTAAAGCTACACAAAACCCAAAATTTGTCCCAATTTTCATAACTATAAAACCTGTTTTTAAAAAACATTTCAGCGGGTTTTTAAAAAATCAGAAAAAAAACAAAAATTTTTTAAAACTAACATAAATTGAAAAAATTTTTAAACCCCTTTTCCACAGGGGTTTGTCGAAGTGTTTTAACTGTGCTGACACTACTATTCAAAGTTTGAATTTTTTGGTTGGCAAAAAACATTTGGGGGGATTATGCCATTGTCTACACATGTATCTTAAAAACAGTGCTTTTTAACCTTTTTAAAAAAACACAAGTGCAAACTGAAAGATAGTAATTTTTGAGAATTTTCAGTTTAAAAAATGATGAATTTCCCGGGTTTTGAAAAGAAAAAAATAGAAAAAAGTGGAAACTTCACAGGTCCCCCAAACCCGGAAAAAAACGAAAATGTTGAGGGGCTCGCTTTGATTGAGCCTGTTTTGGACGGGGGGGGAAATGCTTTCTCCCGTCCACCCCTTTTGGGCCCGGGGGTTGGGGCAAAAATCAAAATTTACACAGCAAATAGTTACAAAAGAAACCCTTTGGGTTTTTTAAGGGGGAAAGATCTGCTTTTTTTTTGCTGGGGAAAACACAATTAAATTTTACACCTTTGAACTAAAAAAAAAGACAAGATGTCCAAAAACATCTATTTCGGGTTTTAAGGGAAAGATAAAATTTTTTGGGTTTAATACATTTTGTCTTCTTTTTATTTTACGGGTTTTAAATATGAATTGTGTTCCCAAAACCCAAAAATCCCTTAAATAAAAAAGAGTTTTCGGAAAATTCCCTGGTGGGGTGAGATAAAAACAGTTCTAAAAATTTTTAGATGCAAAAATTTATCGGGTTAAATTACTAAAAACTTTGTAAACAATTACATTAATGTTTCCTTAGGAAATTTTAAACAAATTTAAAAAACCACTGAAAACTTACTTCTTTAAATTTCCTTCATTATTTTTATTGAAAAAAAAAGCTTTTGTTTGTTGCTCCTTCCACAAAAACCAAAAAAAGTATGTTTTTAAAATAAAAACTGTTAACTTTTATTCATTTCAAAAGTAATGGGTTTGCTTTGTAGCTTTGGTGAAAAAAAAGTGTCAAAATGGTGCCAAAAAACATAAAAAAAAAAAGAAAAAGCCCTGTTACTGAAAAAAAAAAATTTTTTAAAGTTCCCAAGGAAACAAAGACTACATAAGAAATTTTGAAAAAGAAAAAAGTAGAAAAAAATTTAAACATGTAAATCTGAGGTTGGGGGCAAATCATCAAACATTTTACCTACAAAAAACCCTTCGCCCAAACCTCACTTTTCAGGGTTTGCAGCCGGCCTTTTTTCCCTTTTCTGATTTTTGCTTAGCTCAGGGGAAATAACTAAAAGTTTTGAAAGACTAGAAGAAAAAATTACCAGAAAAGGCTTAAAATCCCATCTGAAAGACGGGAAAAATACAATAAAAATACTAAACATACATCGGGAAAAAGTAGCCAATCGTGACAAAGCAAAAAAATACCTCTGAAACCCCTGGTGATTAAAATAACCCAAAAAAAAAAAGATACATCGGGAAGGGACAAAAATCTGGATGAAAAATTTACTGAAAAAATCTTCAGAGACTTTGATAAAACATGTGAAGACCATTTCAAAATAAAACTCTGGTGATGAATGAAGGGGGGACGGGGTAGCCCGTGATTTGCAAAACTGGCCCCTTTCCCAAACCTGAGGTCGGGGGTTAGTCCCCGGGAGCTACCCGGCAAATTTTTTAGAAACGCTTTTCAGTTTTTTCCCCCTAACTAGAGGTGTATGGTCAGGAAAACCCGGCAAACCTTTTGTATCGTGTATACCTGGGGACATTAAAGTAAACCCGGGTGTTTTCGAAAAAGGTAGGCTAAGTTAGCCCGGAAGGGCCCGTATCTGATTTTGATCTCTCTGTCGTGGGGGGTTTGTCTCACTCTGTCCCTTGGTCAGATCGCCCCCCCCCCCCCCCTTTTGGTTTTGTTTCTAGTAGAGGATGTTTTTTCCCCCTGTAGAGTGGCTGCCTTTTGAAAATATGTAAAGGCCTTTGAACGTGAAAAAAAATCATGAAAAGGGCGCTATTTTTTAAAACTGGTTAATAATAATAAAACAAGAGCACCGCCTTGCGGGTGCGACGCTCATCTGATTTTTTTTTTGTAAAAGAAAAAATTGTCCCACCCCTGATTTTCTAAATCTAAAAAGGGCCATATTCTTGCAAAAAGCAGGATAGAAATTATGTTCTTGTTTTTCAGCGTCCACTTATGATGGTGAAAAACGTTGCAAGTTTTTAAGGGAAAAAGCTTTGGAAATTTTTTGGGGAAAAAAATTGGGTTAAACATTAAAAATCAACCCCCGAAAAAGATTTTCTAAGTCCCAAAAAGGGGGAAAAATTATTGCAAAAAAGGATGGAGTTTCCCCGCTTGTGTACAAAGGGGCAGCTTATGATGGTGAACAAGTTTTTGCAAATTTTCAAAGTTTTGCTTTGATAGTTTAGAGAAAAAAATTGACCTAAACTTTAAAAAAAAACCAAGAAAAACTGAAACTTTTTTAAATCCAAAAGGGGCCCTAATCTTGCAAAAAAACAGGATGGAAATTATGTTTTTTTGCTGTACAGGGTCAACCCTTTTGGTTTGGGGAACAAGTGTTGCAAGTTTTAAAGCAATAGGGTTTGAGTTTAGGATTAAAAAATGACCTAAACATAAAACCCTTTAAACCAAGGGAAAAAGATTTTTCTAAGGGAAAAGGGGGGAAAATTTTCTTTACAAAAAAACAAGGGTGGAGTTAGGTTTTTTTGTGTACAGGGTCCCCAAAAGTTTGGGGAACAAGGGATTCCAAGTTTCAAAGCAATAGCTTTGCGTTTGGGAGAAAAGCTGCCTATACATTTAAAAATTTAAACCAAAAAAAAACTGATATTTTCTAAGTACAAAGGGGCCATAAATCTTGCAAAAAAACAAAAATGGAGTTATGTTTCTTGCTATTTTTAAAGGGGAAACTTTTGTGGTGAACAAGTATTTCCAAATTTCCAAACAATAGGGTTTGATAGTTTTGGAGAAAACCCGACCTAAAAAAAAAATTTAAATAGGCAACCCCGGGGGACGCCACGCCGACGCCCACAAAAGGGGGAAATGATGACAAAAAACTCTTATTTTTTTTTTTAAAAAAATAGATGAGCTAATAAAAAAAGAATGAACTCATAGAATACAATCATACAATTGCAAAATCAAACTTGACTTCAATGATTTTTTGATACATCAAATTTCTTTATACATCTAGAAAGGTTCAAACCAAAAACAAATTGCCTTCCCAAATAAAATAAACGGGAATTCTTGGATATTTCAATTTCCTCTGTTTAATTTCAGTCTTTAAATGACAAAAACCCAAAACCATTACTGTAAAATTAGAAAAAAGTTTCCCGTTTCAAAAAGGGACAACATCCCGTACAAAAAGGGTTCCCACCTTTGCAATAGGGGTTTTTTTATTTAATTAGGGTACAGTTCCCTCTTTGGGTTTTTATTTAAGGCAGTTTGAACAACAAAATAATTTTTATATGGATTTTTTCCCGGACCTGGGGGATGAGTTTGAGCAAAGGGGGAGTAAGGATTTTCAGTTTGAGAGAATGAAGTTTGATTTTATATCTAAAAATTATTACCCTTGGGAAAAGGTGAGAAAAAACGGTCTGACATGCTGGCCACTTTAGCAACAGACACACTTAAAAAAGGAAACCCTTTTGTTTTAAAAAAAAGGAAAACCCTTTGGAATTATAAAAACCAAATAGTTTGAAAATTTTTTAAATACTTAGATTTTTTGAGAAGTAAAGCCAAAAAAAGGGATTTTATTTAAAAGTTCAAGCCAAAAACCCCACCATTTCATGTTGGAAGCAACTTGGGAAATTTTGTATGTTTGAGAACAATTTTAAAGACTTGGGCCTAGGGCCCCCTTCAATATAGTTGTGTGGCCAAAGGTATGTTCCGTGTTTCGTCATCAAGGGATCCCAAAACAGACAGGGTCTTGCAAGTTTTTTGCCTTTGGGTTTCCCCAAAGGGGTCTAGAAAAGGGAAGGGATTTGATGAATAAAATTTTTTTTTCTATGAATGAAGGAGGGCTGAGGTTTTGAACAATCATCAATAAAAAAGAATCTCCTACTCTGATAATTTTAGGTCAGAAATATATATATTGCATTCTGGCTTATAAATGAGGGCGTGACTTGTGTTCTCAGTATGGTAGAGAATTTTAATAAAGCAAAACACAAACGACATTTTGTAAGAGGTTTTAAAAAAAATTTTATTTAAAATTTTTTTTTAAATCTGACTGAATTGCCAATAAATAAATTTAAAGGGGCCGAATGGCTGAGTCGGCTAATGGGTTGTTTTATGACAGTATAGTCCCACCAGTTT
This sequence comes from Mercenaria mercenaria, assembly GCF_021730395.1. Taxonomy (NCBI): domain Eukaryota; kingdom Metazoa; phylum Mollusca; class Bivalvia; order Venerida; family Veneridae; genus Mercenaria; species Mercenaria mercenaria. The sequence goes on along the minus strand of NC_069361.1, from coordinate 33,575,504 downwards.
CGTTTGTTTTTTGTTTTTTTCTTAAAATTTTTTAACACAGGGTCGATATTTACCCAAATTTTATCCGGATACGTTTTCACTTTCCTCCAGTTTGGGAAAAATTTTTTACCCAAATTTTGATGATACGAAGACATTTAGCGCATTTTGGGAGTATCTGACATTTTAAATTTTACGGTTAAAATTTCCTTTTTTAAATCTTTTCATAAAAAAGTTGTTTCGTTTCACCAAAAAAAAAAGACGTTTCTTTCGATTTTAAAAAACCAAGGAAAAAAACAAAATTTTAAAATTTTTTTCGCCCAATTTGTTTTTTTTCGAAAAAAAAGAATTTAAAAACATTTTTAATTTTTCAAATTGTAACTAAAAAAAACCAGTAAGAGTTTTCTTCCAATAAATTTTTTGTTTTTCTGACTCCAAAAATTAAAACCCCCGCAAAAGTTTATAGAAAAAATTTCGGGTCGGCTATGTTTTTCCTAAAAGCATCCAGACGATTCAGAAATTTTTTTTTTAAAAAAAAAAAAAAAACTTTTTGTGCGTTTCTGTAAATTTTTTATACGTTTTTATTCGCTTGAAATTATTTGAATGCGTTTTTGCTTTTTTTCTATTTCGTAATTTTGCTAATACGCCTTTTTATTTTTGGGGCCCCCGCCCGTGGAAAAAAAATTTTTTTTCCCTTTTGGGATGTTACCCAAGCTTTGTAAACCTGCGCAATTTTTTAAATGACTTTATGCTTAATTTTGTTACATTCGAGAATTTTACAATTACAAGTTTCCCTAAAAATGACAGATTACATCGTATTTTGGTCTTTGCAAAGGGAATTGACACAAATTAACTTAAATTTTTGCAGTGAAAAAATGTTTGAAATTTTAGAAAAACTAATGGAACTAATCCTTCACTTTTTTATTGGGGCCATTTAGAGAATTTGTTGGTTTGCAAAGGGCTCTTTAAAAGGCTTTAGCCTTTTTGCCGACTCAAAAAAAATAATTTCTTTAAATGAATATATATTAAGATTTTACAACAACCCTGAACTTTTAAAATATATTCAATACACGGGAAAATTTGCATTTAAGGAAATTTTTTTGCCCCAAATTTTAAAATTTAAAAAAAATTTTTTTCTAAGAAAAAAATTTTTTAAGAAAATTTTTGAAAAGAATTGATTCTGCAGTTTTGGCGTGCTTTAAATTTATTGAGAAAATGTCAGCCACTGGGGAAAGTTCTTGGGTGTGCCCCAAAAAAAAAATTCATGCACGGAAAAAACATAAAAATTTCAAAAAGCGATGAAAGTGTGCTAGCAGTTTAGCATGCATGCTTTAGGGAGTTTATTATAAAATCAATTTGTTTAAATTTAAATTTGGAAAAGGTTTTTTTAGTTATTCTCTTTTTTAAAAATTTTTCAAAAAAATAATAAATTTTTTGTAAAAAAAAAAAGGGTACAAAGAGAACCCCGTTATTAAAAATCCTGCCCCCCATTAACCCCTTAAAACCCTGCCCTAAATTTTCTATTTAAAACCCTTGTCCCCCTTTCCCCCCTTTTGGGCAATACCCCTTTTTTGTTAAAATTTGGGGGTTTACCAAAAAGATTTGATGTTTTGGGGAACAGTGCAGATTTATGATCAGAACAGATTTTGGGAGGTTTATCATGTTTTACACTGGTCACAAAATTTGGCCCCAGTCGTGTCCAGAAAGGAAAAAAGGGGGGAGTTTTAAACCAAAGTCGGCTCAGGAAAAAAAAAGTCCATTAAAATGGCAAAAAAACCCAGAGCTTTCCCTAATCTACATAAACAACCTTTGGGACAACAAATTTTTTAAAATGAAAAAATTTGCTCCATATCAGCTGCCCTTGTGGATAAACACAAATTATCTTAAAAAAAATCTTTAACCCCTTTCATGCTGGGGCACGATTTATGCTGCCTTTGTTTTACCAGGGGCAGTTTATGACAGACTGCTTTGGGTGTGCAGGCTGATCATGGGCCTGGGATGTTCGCCTTTTGTTAGTATTTCCCTTTTTGGGATGACCCCCTTTTTTCTGTTAATGGGGAGTGGCCCAAAAGGAAAGATGGACCAAATTTATTATAGAAAAAAGCAGGGTAAAGGTTAAAAATTTAAAGGATTTAAATTTAAAAATCAAAAAGATTTTTATAAAGCAGAAATAGCATAAGGGATAAGGTATCAGCCACTCATCCAGGAGGCTACTTGTTGAAACCCCGCTGGATCACAACCCTTTTTTTGTGAAGTTTTGCAAAAAATGTTCACAAAAGGTTTAAAATCATTAAAATTTTAACCATAGTTTACAACAGCTACTTTCATCAAATCATAATGAAAGCAAGGTCCTTACATAGAGAAAATTACAATCTTTCTAATCCAGTAATATATATTTCACGGACACTTAACTTTTGGTTTCTAATTAAATGTAAACATCATTTCTAACAAATAAAAACACAACTGAAAGGACAGTGATTAATAAGCTCTGTATTAAACGCTTCAAAAGTTTCCCTTTGTTTTCCTGAAGGAAGGATTTCTGCAAAAGGGAAGCTTTCCCTTGGGAAACCCCTTGTATTTAAAGAAAGAAAATTAATATTTTTCACCCTGCAAAAACCCTTTTCCCCTTTCCAATCCCGAAAGATTTTTTAAATGTCTGAAAATGGGGTTTTCCAGATTTGGGAAAGTGATAAAAAACCCCAGATAGATCGGGAAACCAAAAAAGACAAAGGGGTTAAGCTTTTCCTGTAAAAATTTTTTAAAATAGACTGGTTTCCCTCTTTCCTTTGGACGTACCACTTATTTTTCAAAGGGGTGTTCACTGTCCCGGTGTGCAATGGTCCCAAAGGGGAGAATCCTTGCCCCCAAAGGCTAAAGGTTATAATCGTCTGGTCAAAAAAATGACCCGCCCCTGTTTGCCATTCGTTTAGTACCTTTTTGGTAATACCCCCTTCCCACCGTTGTTTGGGAATGGGTTTTTTGAAAGATGGGCAAAATTTAAATTTTAGAAAATTTTTTATGGTAAAAGTTTTGGATAAAATACCCGTTAAATTTTTTATTAGTTAATTTAATTTGCTCCAGATCTAGAGCAACACCCTCTGTATAATAAACACATCTGTTGTTTTCCAACTAGTGTTTGCTCTAGGAACACTGTGTTGTACAAAAGATAAAATTACTGATTAATCCCTCCTAGTTTGAAACTTATTTCAACACTAAACCCCAAAATTATTTCAAAAATTTTATTAAATTTATCCCCTGAAAATACAAAAGTTTTTAAAAACCTTTTACACTACCAGAATTTCAGAATGTTAATAACACCCTTTTAAAACGCAGTACTTTCTTTACCCCCATGAACAGTTCCAACCCCTCCCAAAACAACTACCCATGTACAAAAAAACACATTTTCTTTTTTCTTCAATGTTTTCACAATGTTGCCCCAAAAACCCCCTTTCCATTAAAAATCTTGTTTGGGCCAAAGGGAAAAAGGGCCCCGGGGAGATCCAATCAAAGTACCATTCTCTTTTCCATTCTCAAAAAAATGCTTACTTTCAAAAGCCAGAAAAAAACATTTTGACGGTTTTCCTTGAGAAAATGCAAAATAGGGGAAAGCTGAACTACCAACAATGATTTAAAAACCTTGGAGAAAGACTTTAGGTTTGTTTTTTAAACTGATTTATACAAATTTTTCTCAAAAAATTTTCTCAATTTATGTGGGGGAAAAAAAAAATTTAAATTTTTCTCTTTTTTTTCTTACATTTTGTCCTCTTTTTAGTTTACGGTACAGGGCGAATTGTGTTCTGCTAAATAACTGCAATCAATAGCTTAAAACAAACATTTTTTGGCATTTACAAGGTTTCTGTGATCAGACAGACTCAAATTTAAAGATGCAATAAAAAAACAATAAACAATAGCATGATCAAACGGCAATCAGGGAACATTAAAACTGGTTTTGTTCTTTAAGGAAAGAGGGGCTTTTATTTGCTTTTACAAAGTAAATCATTCAACAAACGTTCACTTTATTAAATCAGGAGAAGGGATGAGAGTGAGTGGACGTCACTGATTCCCCCGGCCCGCTCTTTTAAAAAAAAACCCCCCTTTCCTTTGTTTATTTGAATTGTGGGTGAACAAGGGCTATTCCTTTTGGGGATCCCTGAATGGTACAGTTTCAGTAAAAATCACGGCACTTCAAAAAGTGGGTAACTATGCATTTATGAGGTCTGTTCAAGAAGTGACACCATTTGTCTATAACATTAATAAATTTGATGTATTTTAATAAAAACATAATTATATCATGATAAATGAGGGGATATCTGCAGCAATTGCTTTGAACTGCTTTGACAGCTATAAGGGCAAAAACAATGTAGGTATCAAAACTGACCATAAAGTAAAGCAAACCTAAGTGGATGGGCTAAAACGTTCCTTTTACCTAAAAATGAATTAGTGCTCATTTTGGCAATAATGTTTTGTTCAAATCTGATTAACTGGATGTGATGGTATAATGTTATTTATCAGGAAAACCTAAAATAACGCCAGGCAGTCATTACACATTAATTATTTTAGCCTATAATGTTGCCCAGGGTCTTTGGCAGTACCTATTCTTGAGTATGTGGACAGTATCATCATATGTAGAAAATTCTTGTTGAACATTATATATATATATTAAATCCCGGTACAATGCTCATTTTCTCTAAATCATGTTCCCCTTGGTTTCACTACACATGATGATACCAGGTGGTAACACATCTTTATCTCAGATATGTATCTTACCTTGTGTCGCAAAAAGTGAAGGTCATTCCAAGGTCATGTCTTGACATAAACATGTTTCCATCCATTCTTACTTCTAATAATGGTGTTGTCTGCATTGTCCGACATATACACAATAAACCATCAGTCACCATTGTACCAAGTTTCATAGATAGGTGCCGCTTCATCTTGCCTGACCATTGCACTAACTGAAAAAAAACAACAACAGATTTTCATTACTTTCTTTTAGTACTTATTTCATACTATTTCAATCTTTTTAAATGAAAAAAAAATAGTAGAAAGCAAATAACATTTCTGATATAAATTTCTTTTTTGTTTGCTGACTAAACAATATCCAGATATATTGCTCCAAACCATTGTAATTTATGGGCTCTCTCCACACTGACTAAATAACACCAGCCATGTCCAGAGGTTATACAGTTTCCATTTGTGAAGTATTACACATACTACTAATAAACTAAATGGATTTTTGTTAAAGAAAAAACAAATTCTTTTTTGCTTCTCTTTTGAGCAACACAATATGGGTCTGAACAAACACAAAAAAAAAGGTATAAATAAAAAGACTGATCTTTGCAATAAATTTAAGATCATCACCTCTAATACAGGGGTGTAAAATTCCACTCGCCCGCTCGCATTGGCGAGTTAAAGTCTGGATAGGACGAGTGGATCTCTCTGTATACTAGACCAATCGGGCGAGTGGTTTTTACGTCGTAGCTTTAATGAAATTCAGAAATTACATCTTGAAAAACCTCAACAAACATTGAGATAGTTCAGTTGGCTTGCTACTTTGATTGACTGGAATTTACTCGCGAATCGTAAAGATATCAAAACGTCATGCCGGTATTTTTCCATTCCGAGAGCACGTGTGACCTATCGTAATATCAAATTTACATCTCTGTTACTTTTGTTTATCGACACGTACACAAAAAACGTGCGTAGTGCATTCATTTTTTAACATTATCGCTTCAGTTTTTCAACATCGCTTGAGAAGTAATATAATTTGAATTCTACTAAGAGTTCAAAAAAAATATCGACGGAAATGTAAGCAAATTTGTATGAAAACGGTCGAATTTTCATATAATCATTTGTTAAATTTCAAACAGCGCGATCTTAATTACTGATTTCTTTCTAAGAGAAAATAAGTAATACAGGCTGTCTAGCATACCCCGACAAAAAATTAGGGCTAATTTTAGGGCAATTTGTACAAAAAAATAGGGCTAAAATTAGGAATTTGGTACAATTTTAACGAAATTTTAGGGCTAAATTTAGGAATTTTCAAATCAAAATATGGACTTTAAAGACCATGTAATGTGCTTACCTTTATGTGATTGACATAAAAGTAACTCAGAAATAGTGCTTTATTTACAGAAAAGACGTCTCCTAGCTTTCCACTGTTTTTAACTGTGCTAAATTGTTTTTTTCTGAATTAGAAGAACTTTTAAACAACATTTAAAACATTTTCTCGTTTTGATCATTACAAAAAAGTTAAAAAATTAGGAATTTTTGTGAAAAAATAGGGCCTTTTTAGGAATTTCCTTTGATTTTTTTTAAAAAATAGGAATTTTAGCCAAATTGAAAAAAAATAGGAAAAAGTAGGAATTTTAGGGACGCTAGACAGCCTGGTAATACATACTATGGGCATAAAATTCGGACTTTTGACCAGAAGGAACAAAAAACAGAATTAAAAAATCTTAAATAATGAAAAAGCGGCAGTAATTTAAATACATTGAGTAAAACGATTTTTTTGGTAAAAAGGTTTCTGTTAGTGCGGGGGAATAGGTTACGTGACCTCGTGGACGTAAACAGAAATGTGGTTTTAAAATAAAACAAAATGATGTTGTTGCGGTTTTTAATAGTTTTGAATGAATCTTTGTACATGTATTTTTTTTATAAAATATTCTTCTCAAACGATAATGTAAATTCCTTGAGGGCAAATAGGTAACATGGCGCAAAAACTGTAATATGACGTAATGCCATGACAATCTCGTGCAACAATACCGCTTTGATCTCCACTTCAGATGTCATGATACCGACACACTTCTTTTAGCTCTTTGAGAGGATGTTAATTGATGATGAAAACAGGCCATTTACTTAGTTTATCAACAGAATAATTACCGATGATCGTCAACTTTTTTTTTTCGCTTTCAAGACGGGTAGGTGGATGATGATTATTGTGTCCATATTTTTAGGACACTTTTCAAAATAATTATTTTTCGGGAAATAAGTCTTGAGAAAATGAAAATAACTGATGTTTAATACTTTCCTGACACTTTGGGAAACTACAGTAGGGGTTAGACTGTGATTATTTTTACTATCGATGCAGTTATTATGGAAAGCAACTTGATGGTGGAGATGACAAAATTAGTGAAAGAAAAATATCTGGTGAGAAAAGGAAATTTAAGAGTAACAAAACTGAATAATCAAAAAGGAAACGTAGTGTACGAGCCATGTATTATGTTTGAAATTTGCTTGTACATAATACTTCTTCCATAAAACGTGACAGTATTAAAAATGTCAATTATTAGGGCGAGTGACTGTCCACTAAGGGCGAGTAGATTTTACCAGGTACTAGTCCTGCAGGGCGAGTGGTGTGAAAAAGAATTTTACACCCCTGTAATAAGAGCAAATGTCCCCATCAGTAATACTTATTCAGAAAAATAAAACTCTAATAAATCAAAGGATAAACAATTTATTTCTTCACTTGGCTACCATGTAGGTCGTTAATGACAAATGGAATGGAAAACAGCCTTGTTGTCAACATGAGGTTGTCTGAAGTGTCAAAATCCTGGACAGAAATGTAAATGACACATTTTTCCATCCAAGGACACCAGTAACTTTCAAGCATGGTTATTTATCAAGTACATGAACACAGATGCTGTTTAAGTGATATATTATTTTAGAACTGGCTGTTCCTGCATGCAGACCCTATTATACAATATTTGATCCCATACTAAGTATACCATTCTGGGCAACAGTTAACTTTTTAAGCAGGCGTACTATTTTGCACACTTAAAATTTAATCATGTGCGCATAATATTGTGTTATGAATGTTAAAGTGACTAACCCACACCGAAAGGCAAAATGACGCATAAAATTAAGTCAATATACTTAGTTTAGGAATACCGTAACCGCTTGGCCAGGGAGAAATCACCGACTTCATCATAAACATACTAAGTGTACTGACTTCATTTTATGTTATTGTTTTGTTTGTTTATATTTCAGAACGTCATAATATTGTGTGATACCTATATGTGTGTCATGCTCTCACTGTCACGTGATGTTTGCAAGGTGCTCGCTGACGAGAATTCCGTTTTTTTATAAACCAGGAAACCCTTATCAGAAATTGGTAGACGAATGTTTATATCTTAAATTTATGAAATGATTTTCAACAGAATTTGATGAAAAACACATTGTTAGAACATCAAATATGCAGCAGGTGAATATAGCAAAAGTTTGATTTTTAAAATCTGACACCACAATATGTGGGTTAGTCACTTTAAAGGTCCATTACTAAGGGAAAGTGAGTTGGCAATTTTTTTCATAGCCAGTGCATAGACTTCTGCAAGACACTAAATAATGAAGATTGGCAGGTCAAAATTTACAGAAGGTCTTTGGAACTCAAAGAAATGTATGTGTGTTATGTTGAAATTTCAATGAATCGACAGAATGACCCCCCAGGTCTTTTTAGCTTTCTTCATACTTCATAGAAAAATAATTGTACATATACTGCGATTTATTTCGAATTTCTACATACCAACTTTCATTTTCCAATAAAATGAAATAGTTTCTGTGCTTTTTAAAAGAAATTAAAATGTTCACTTTCCTTAGTATTGGACCTTTAAGAGGTGCATACAAATTAATACAGACAAGGTTAAGGAGAAAAGTTGACCTAAACACAAACTTTAACCAAGAAATCTGATATTTTCTAAGTACAAAAGGGGCCATAATTCTTGCAAAAGCAGGATGGAGTTACGTTCTTGCTACACAGAGTCAGCTATTGATGGTGAACAAGTGTTGCAAGTTTTAAAGCAATAGCTTTGATAGTTTAGGAGAAAAGCTGACCTAAACATAAAACTTATCCAGGCAACACCAACGCGACGCTGAACAGGTGATGACAATAACTATTTTTTTTTTCCAAAAATCGGATGAGCTAAAAACTGATATTTGTTTGTAGGATGATACATAATACACTTCCGAGAATTAGGACAGAAAGTTGCTTATGGCAAATAGTGTTTTCTGTCATTAATCTCAGCAGGGTATTATTAAATTGCTTTATAATGCTAACACCAAATATAGAATTACAAACCGCTGACAGAAAAAAAAATTCAAGTATAATGAGTAATGTTTTTCTTTTAAATAATTGACAAATGAAAAAATAATCTCATAAACAAAGTTAATCCTTTAAAAGAATGAAGTTAAAGAAATACTATTTATAAAGCAATTACTTTAAAAAACTGCATAATTTTCTAAGACTATTCCCTAGAAATATCATAAAAGTCGATATTAAAAGATGTTTTTGACTACTCCCAAGCATTAAATTTCCCCCAAATGTCAGCTTAAATAATTTGTTTTCAGATAACATGCTTTTAAAAACTAGAAATAATTTAATGTTCATCATTTTTGCTTCTCATAACATCTGAAAATTAAATAATTGAATTTTCTTCACTTACTCTAATAACAGGAAATTTGCTATTTTCATTTTTCACTGTCAGTGCAGTCATTGACAAGTGAAATTCCATCATTTATATTCATTGATACATAATGTACAAACATCATATTAGAATAGCAAAAATGACTTTATGTCCTTCCTACAATAGTCTGTTTTACAAAAAAATCTTAAATGAAAACATCTGATTTTTCAAAGTTTCATAATTCAGGACTATTTATTTCAAGCATTTATATGCATCATAATTCCAGAGGTAGAATATAAACATGGAAATCAATCCTATTAAACATCTGAAGGGGGCCGTAAATGTAAATGGAAATGTTTCCATTCTGTGCACTGTTATACCCTGGTTAAAAAAAAAGATTTTTGTATGCAAATGCTGATGATTTATTTGTTTACTTTGTTTTTGGTTTAGCCCCATTTTTTCAACAGTATTTCAGTTCAAGGTGCATGTAACAGACTACATTTAACCCAAACAAGTGTTCTTTGGATTTTTTTACCTGTTTTCCGCAACCCTTACGAAAATGAAATATGGCAACAGACTGGCATTCAGCTGCAAGATAACTGTCATTAATCTGGACACAGTCTGACAATAAAACAAGAGCACCGCCTTGCGGGTGCTGACGCTCATCTGATTTTTTTTGTATAATAGAAATATTGTCCTATCCATGATTTTCTAAGTCTAAAAAGGGCCATCACTCTTGCAAAAAGCAGGATAGAGTTATGTTTCTTGATGTACAGTGTCCACTTATGATGGTGAAAAACTGTTGCAAGTTTTAAAGCAATAGCTTTGATAGTTTATGAGAAAAGTTGACTTAAACATAATATTCAACCAAGAAAATGATTTTTCTAAGTCAAAAAGGGCAATAATTATTGCAAAAAGCAGGATGGAGTTATGTTGCTTGCTGTACAGGGTCAGCTTATGATGGTGAACAAGAGTTGCAAGTTTTAAAGCAATAGCTTCGATAGTTTAAGAGAAAAAGTTGACCTAAACATAAAACTTAACCAAGAAATCTGATATTTTCTAAGTCCAAAAGGGGCCATAAATCTTGCAAAAAGCAGGATGGAGTTATGTTTCTTGCTGTACAGGGTCAGCTTATGATGGTGAACAAGTGTTGCAAGTTTTAAAGGAATAGCTTTGATAGTTTAGGATAAAAGCTGACCTAAACATAAAACTTAACCAAGAAAACTGATTTTCTAAGTCCAAAAGGGGAAATAATTCTTGCAAAAAGTAAGATGGAGTTATGTTTCTTGATGTACAGGGTCTGCTTATGATGGTGAACAAGTATTCCAAGTTTCAAAGCAATAGCTTTGATAGTTTAGGAGAAAAGTTGACCTAAACATAAAACTTAACCAAGAAATCTGATATTTTCTAAGTACAAAAGGGGCCATAAATCTTGCAAAAAGCAAGATGGAGTTATGTTCTTTGCTATACAGGGTCAGCTTATGATGGTGAACAAGTATTCCAAGTTTCAAAGCAATAGCTTTGATAGTTTAGGAGAAAAGCTGACCTAAACATAAAACTTAACCAGGCAACGCCGACGCAGACGCCGACGCCGACGCCGACAACCGCTCAAGTGATGACAATAACTCATCATTTTTTTTCAAAAAATCAGATGAGCTAAAAAGGTCACTGGAAATAATCTGGCTTGTATATGGTAACAAACTTCCAAGAAAAAAAAGTTATCTGGAAATAGCATGGTCACTATTTCCATATTATTTCCAGTTTCTGGACACAAGCTGCCAACTATATGACAATAAACTGGCACACAACAATCAACATGTAAACACACTGATAATATTGTCAGCTTGTTCCCAGTGTCTGGAAGTAATCTGGCAGGAAAATGGCAAGGAACTGGAAATAAAAAACATAATTTCTATAATCAAATTGATATGGCAACACACTGGAATTGTAAACAAGAGCTGTTGGAGGACAGCAATGCCTCAACAGCCTTGTCAATTGAATGAAGACAAAAGTCGGAAAAGGGGAATAATCTTGTAAAACTGCAAAACAGGATTATGGAACCTGCACAGTGCATATCAGCTGGCTTATGGCAGTGGTTTCAATCCATTTCCATTAGTGAGTACTGAGATACCAGCTTACATACAAAAACTTAAGCAAAAAATGCTATGTGGAAAAAGGGGCATAATTTTGAAAAAAAAAAAAAGTTATGGGACCTGCTTAGTGCATGTCAGATCATGACAGTGAACAAGCGTGTAATTAGTTTCAATCCATTCCCATAAATGAGTACTGAGATACCAGCTTACATACAAAACCTTAACCTTCTAAGTCGAAAAAAGGCTATAATTTTCTAAAAAAAAAAGGACCATACGGGCATGTCCAATAACTCGGCTATTCTTTGAATAGTCAAGATAAAAATTACATAAGTGACAATATTGTATGGATTTTCTGTCTGTCTGACAGTACAGTGGATATAAATTTACTCTGAGAGCAGATTCTGGCAATGCACTGGCTACACACTGGCAATACACTGCCAATATATCCCATCTTAGCAATTTTCACAGCAAAACAAATATTACAAGACACCTTATCAAAATGGCCTAGTATTGCATTTTTCTCTCCAAAATTATTTTCAGTTTTCAATAGTTTTCCAGCATTGATGGGCACATTGTAAAGGTACTTTTTCATCATTTTACAGTTATTTGTTTTCATTGTAACACAGATTCTGTCCGCAACAAGTATTTGTGCTAAACAGATACAGAAAATTTAAAAGTCATGTATTTTCGCTACCCTGTAAAATTAAACTTGCAAATTTACCATAATCTCCGTTGGTTTCAATATTATATTATTGATAATTGAAATATTGCAAATCTTAATTGGTATTAAAATTGAGTCACAAGCAAATGAAGGTTTTAAGTCATATTAAAATTCATATTAAACATTAATAAAGGTAAATAGAAATAAAAATATACTGACACTAAACTGGAAACAAACTTCACATACACTGACAATGCTATGTCAATACAATGGTAATAAAGACAATTTTCCTAGGGGGAAATAAATAAGATTAGTGACACTGAGTAAGCAAGCGATATACTGGGATACTAGTCCATCTTTAGCTCAGTAGGTATAGCGTCGATCTACGGATCATGGGGTTGCGAGTTCGATCTTCGGACGGGGCTTATGTTCTCCGTGACTTTTTGATAAACGACATTGTGTTTGAAATCATTAGTCCTCCACCTCTGATTCATGTGGGGAAGTTGGCAGTTATTTGCTGGGAACAGGTTTGTACTGGTACAGAATCCAGAAACACTGGTTAGGTTAACTGCCCCCTGTTACATTACTGAAATACTGTTGAAAAACGATGTTAAACCCAAAACAAACAAACTAGTCCATCTGCCACACTAATGTATAAGTGCTCATAACTTTGTACTGCATGAAGGAATTTAGTTAAAACTTTAAATAATGATTCCAGTTTGCTAAAGTGTTTCTCTTGTCCATGCAAGAGAGCCTGACATGTTGTGACTGACTTTACACTGACAATACAATGACAACACACTGGCAATATGCCAGTGTGTTGTCAGAAAAATATTTCCAGTTGACTGGCTGTGCACTGACAATACAAGGACAACAGACTGGAAAGTCCAAAAAGCCGCTTGTTGTCAGTTGTGTATCCAGTGTGTTACCAGATTGACACTGCATACCAGTTTGTTGCCAGTTTGTTGTCAGTGTTTTATTTCCAGATACCTCTATATAATTTAGCTCCTTCAAATAATTTTATATGAAAAATCAATGAAATTTTGTTAAAATGTCATTACAAACATCACTGACAACAAACTGTATATAAACTGACAGCAGACTGGAAGTTAAATTGTACAGCTGGTTTTCAGATCTGGAAATTAGCTGACAAGTACATGGACACATGATGGTTATTCAGTGGCAACACACTGGGTCAGTTTATTGTCAGCTCTGGAAATAGGCTGGCAAGTAACTGGATTTAAGAGTATTATTCACTGGAAACAAACTGGACATAAACTGACCATACACTGACAATAGGGAAGGTTTTTCGTAAGGGAAGTAACTGTCAACTTCTCCACATGAATCAGAGGTGGATGACAACAATGTATTTTATCAAATCTTCATGCAGAACATAATATTATGACTCGCCCAGGGATCAAACTCAAAACCCCACAATCAGTAGATCTGTGTTCTCCTACTGAGCTGAACAGGAGAGTACTAACAATTACAACAAGAACACCGCAATGCAGAGCGATATATGCCCGAAGGTATGACCTTTGACTCCTAAGTATGAACCTGACCTTGAGGCGAGCCAACCAAAACATGCGCTCTGTACGTCGTCTCGATGTGGTTAACATTTGTGTCAAGTTTCTTTAAAATCCTTCAAGCAGTTTAAGAGTTACAGAGTGGACACGAACAAAGTCATATGACCTTTATACCCTAAATGTGGCCTTGACCTAGAAGCGAGCCATCCAAAACATGCGCTTTGCATGTCATCTCGATGTGATGAACATTCTTGTCAAGTTTCTTGGAAATCCTTCTAGGGGTTCAAGAGTTACCGACCGTACATGAAATTGCTAATGGACAGATGGATGGACGGACAGACGGATGGACGATGTACAGGCGGACACCGGGTTCATAACATAATACGTCCCTTTGGGCATATAATAACAAAAACTAGCTACAAGACTTGCAACAAAACTGGAGTTATTATGATTATTGTTATTTCTGTAATAACAAGCAAATTTGATGAGTTGGTATCCCCCGCCGAATGGGTTTGTGGTGAGGAATGGCAAAAAAATATATCTGGAAGTGATGCTGCATGATTAGGGTGATGGGGGTGACTGGGTGGAGGAGCCAGATGGGGGAAGGGTACAACTTTGCAAGTTGAAAAATTTTAAAATAAGGAATAAAAAAAAAAAATTGGGGGGGGGGGGGGGGGGGGGGGGGGGGGTGTGACCAAGGCGGCAGGGGTGACCGAGTGTAGGTATACAACTTCACATGTTTACAATAAATGTTCATGAAAAAAATGAAAGAAGTTTAATGAAATTCTAACAATTGGTTAGTTTGTTATGTACAAATATGTGGATTTTGAAACAATTAAAGGGCAATAACTCTGAAGTTACTAAAGAAACCCTGACGAAATTGTGTGTGCACTACAACATTATGGTGATCTAAATTCAGTTTAAGTTTCATAGTTCTAGGTCAAATATATCACAAGTTATGAAGCAGAAATTGCCATATTTACAGTACCCTATATAGTTAACACTAGAAACTTTTAAGGGCCAAAACTCTGGTGTTACTTGGGCAATCTGACTGAAACTTGACGGCCCGCATAACCCCATAATGGTGAACATGTATATGAAGTATTATTGAAATATTAACAACAACTTCCTAGATATGGCTCCAGATGGGAAAACAGACGGAAGGACAATGCCAAAACTATATCCCCCCCCCGCCAAAAGGAAAATAAAAGGAGGTAATTCTATAGGAAATAGAGATTTATTACTACTGAGATTAAGGTCATAATCTGCACTGAAATAAAGTATTATTTATTAGGAAAAAACTATCTTTTACAAATACTTAATAATTTGTTGCTTGAATAAATAAAATCTTAATTTGTTTGCTTTTAAGTGTCATAAATACTGCAGAAAATCTCTAAATAAACAGACCAACAGGAAATCAGATATAAATAATCTCTTTTTTAGAAGAGTACAATCTTGTTCAACAAAAATAAGACAATTCATCAAAGTTTACTGAAATACATGGCACTCCTTAAACTTTTGTGTCAAAATTGTTTTTTTTTACACTTTCTTTAAAAAATCTCCTATTAATATTAAGTCTGGATAAGAGGAAATTAGTTATTATTGATTGGTTAGTGTTTTTTTTCTTTCTTCCTGTATGGCCACATATTAAAGTTTGATATAACACTGATCATTACAGATCAATGATTAATTTTAAATACTCAGCTGCCTGGTTTAGATTAGATGACTTTCCTGATCTTATTTTAAATAAAAATGAGGGGAGAATCAAAAAATTTTAAAAAGTTTCCAGACCTTAAACATTCAATTGTACTTCCTGTTTTCAAATTTCATACTTTACATCAAAATTTATAAATACACCTGTTATAAAGTTTGGACTATTTTTCCAGGCCATCTGCAGCAATAATATGAGGAAACTAAAAATAAGACTGTTTCTATGCATGCCGTTTATTTACACTATTTTCTAAGCTGTAATTTTTTACAACTTGCTGAACAAGTAGAAATACTTTAGTCATTCACTTGTAATTTGTTTACTGCATTTTTACTACATTTTACTGATCAAATATTATACGTGCAATGGAACCTGTTTGCAAACTACCTTTATTCCTGAAGATCCCAAAAATATTCATTGTTTCCTATTACTTTAAAACCTCCAGATTATTATAACTATAAATTGTTGGTACAACTGTTATGCCACCACATGATGGCCTGTGGGATGTAACTCAAGATATGTAATTTTCAGTCTCAAGAACGCTTTGACCTTGACCTACTGACCCTCAAAACAATAGGATATTATCCTAAAAGGTTTGATGGATGGAAATAGTATGGTCATCTCATAACCACAGGCAATTAAAGACCTTCTCCAGTCCTACCTTTTAACCTTAAATTGTCACTGAAAAAGCATGAAATTCCTGACTATGAACAGTGACATCTGTCAAAATAGTCTATTTTATATAAAATTCTATATAAAATACCTGTGGTTTTGCCTGCTGAGTGTGGCGCATGGCCCTTAACTGTTACCTATTGTAATGCATAAACACAATAGAATTTGAATAGCCCCAGAGCAGGGCGTTTAATTATATTCTATTCATTAAGTCTGACACCTATAAGACCAAGACTGTTTTCCAGTATTCAGTCTTAGGAATTTTGCCAGAATAGAGCACAATTTTGTGCTCTCTCTTATCTCCTGAGTACTGTTATATTCTCAGCATGAAATGGCCATAACTAATTGCTGACCACTGCTGGTGAGAGATAATACTACTTGATAAACAGCTCCAGATGTTTTATGCTGGTGCAAGTGAGATTTCATTGTATTATGTAGAAAATTTAGTCTTCAGTGAAAATATCATCCATAATTAATTTATTAGCATGTATATTTATTCAGAGAAACTTCAGAATATTTTTTTTAAACAAAAACACAAAATAGATTTAAACTGATTAAATTTCAACTGCAGGGTCAGTTTTGTTATAAACTCAATTTATCAGTATTTAATGTAACAAATGCTTGAACGACCCAAAACCTCTATTCTCAAATAGATGTTTTCAGTTACGTCAAAATTGAAATTCAACATTTAAAGTGTCAAGGCCCCTAAGGCCACGGTGTGAGGGGTTCGAAGGAAATGTTCCCGGGGGGGGGGTCTGGAGGGCGTGATCCCAAAAAACCCGGAACGCCTCACATGAAAATTTAGTTTTTAACACAAAATAGATAGGGTTTTTAATAGTCCCCCCTCCTGTTTATTTTTTGTACATTTTTTATGGGTAGAAAAAAAAGTTCACCGGTGAATGAAAAAAAGCTGTATTTTCGGTTTAAAAACCCCGTTCAAGTGCTCGATTTTTGTTTCAAAAATTTTTTCTAAAAAAAAAAAAACAATTGATTGTTTATGCTTTAAAATGCGTGTGGACCTTTAAAAAGTAGGCTGTGAGCGGATAGGACCAAAATGGTGGGGACACACGGCAATGCGGTGTCGGACAGGTATGTTTTCCCTTATGAAAAACCTTCCTTTGTCAGTGGTGGTCATTTATTTTCCAGTTTTTTCCAGTCAAAAAAATTTTAAAACCAGTTATTCCACCCTTTTCCAAGCGCAAAAAAACGAATCCGTGTGTTCCATTAATAACCCATCATGTGTCCATGTTTGTCATTTTTTCCAGCCTGAAAACCACTTTAAAATTTAACTTCCTCGCGTCAGTTTTTTTTAACATTTGTTGTCAGTGATGTTTGTAATGAGTTTAACAAAATTTCATTGATTTTTCATAAAAATATTTGAAGGACTAAATTATATAGAGGTTTTGGGAAAATAAACACGACAACAATTGGCAAAAAAGGGTTGAAATGAATCTGACAACAAGGATACACAACTGACAAAAGCGGTTTTTTGGACTTTCCGCTGTTGCCCTTGTATTGTCAGTGCACACCCATCAACTGGAAATTTTTTTCTGACAAAAACTGGATAAGCCCGTGGTTGTATTGTATTGTCAGGTAAGTCGTCACAAAATGCCGGCTCTCTTACTGGACAAGAGAAAACCTTTTGAAACTGGAATCATTTTTTAAAGTTTTAAATAAAATTTCCCTTTTTGCAGTACAAAATTATGAGCCTTATCTGAGTGTTTTTTTGTTTGGGGTTTTAACGCCGTTTTTTTTAACGTATTTCAGTATTAACGTGGGTATACATTAGTGTGGCGATGGAATTTTGTTTTTTGTTTTGGGTTTTTAAAGTGTTTTTAAAAAGTATTTCAGTCATTAAAGGGGGCAGTTAACCCAACCAGTGTTCCTGAATTCTGTACCTATAAAACCCGTTCTTGTAAGTAACTGCCAATTCCCCACATGAATCAGAGGGGGGATGGGAAAGATTTCAGGCACATGTCATTTTAAATAGTCACGAGACATAAGCCCCGCCAAAAAAACGAACTCGCGACCCCCCTGTTTCCCTAGATGACCTTTTTACCTACTGAGTAAAAATTGACTAGATCCCAATATTCGCTTACTATCAGTTTACTAATTTTTTTATTTTCCCCCAGGAAATTGCTTTATACATTGATTTTCATAGATTGTCAGTGTATGGGAAGTTTGTTTCCTTTTTTGTAAATATTTTTTTTATTTTTCCTTATTAATGTTTAAAAAATTTAATTTTAAAAAGTGACTTAAAACTTCATTTACGTACTAATTTTTAATAAAATTTAGATTTGAATATTTAGTTAGAAAAAATTAACATTGAAAAAAAAGGAAATGGTAATTGCAAATTTAATTTTACAGGGGTTTTGCGAAAAACATGACTTTTAAAATTTTGTATTCTTTAGCAAAAAAATTGTTGCGGGAAAATCTTGTTACAATGAAACAATAAACTGAAATGATGAAAAAGTACTTTACATGTGCCCATCAGGCGGAAAAATATTGAAAACTGAAATAGTTTTTTGGAGGGAAAAAAAAAGCAAAACTTGGCCATTTTGATAAGGTGTCCTTTGGGAAAAATTTTTTTGTGTGAAAATTTCTAAGTGGGTATATTCCAGTGTATTTTCCTGTGTAGCCAGGATTGTCAGAATTCTTGGGAAATTAAATCCAATGTCTGTCAGAAGACAGAAGCCAATCCCTACAATATTTTCATTATGTAATTTTTATTCAATTATTTAAAAATAGATTTTGGGGCTGCCCCATGTTGTTTTTTTTTTTCAAAATTATAATTGAAAAAATTACAACTTGTTCAAGTCATGACCTGACATTTAAGAGGTCCCATAACTTACTTTTTTTCCAAATTAAGCCCCTTTTCCCCAATAGCATTTTTTTTTTAAATTTTTTTATGCAAGCTGGTATCTATACTCATTCAATTCATTATAGAAACTGTTTTATTTCCAGTTTCTTGCCATTTTCCTGCCAGATTTCTTCCAGACACTGGAAACAAGCTGACAATATTGTCAGTGTGTTTACATGCTGATTGTTATGAGCAGTTTATTGTCATATAGTTTGCGATTATTCCCAGAAACTGGAATAATATGGAAATAGTGTCCATATTATTTTCAGCTGAACTTTTTTTCTTGGAAGTTTGTTCCCATATAGGAGTCAGATTATTTCCAGTTACCTTTTTTTTTTGACAGACTGTTGCCAGATCATTGACAGTTACCTTGCAGCTTAATGCCAGCTTGTTTCCATATTTCATTTTCGTAAGGGAAAGACAGTACATGTATACTTGTGATACTGTAGAAAGAGAAACAGGTGAAAATAATAACTATTACAAACTGACCAATTAAAAATTGACAAAAGCACTATGAAACAATTATCAATTTGACTGTTTTGAGTAAGTGAATTTGATTAAACAAATTGCTAAAACATAAATTTATATATCTTATCTACTGTTTCAGATTAAGGGCATATTAGAATTGAAATAATCTATCGCAAAAGAGTGATATAACACTATTTATACATTCGGGCGGTAATATGTATAGTCCTCGTGAAGTTATTACGCCCAACACATAACCGCCCATCATGCATAAATAGTGTTAAAACACTATTATGCTGTAAATTATTTCTTAAATAATATCAGAGAGAATACGTCACATTATCCTGAACGTTCGACTTATGATCTTGAGAGATCGACTTATCATCCAAACAATAAATGTAATATCTCAATTTTAACTTTGACTTATAATCCAAGAGTAGACATATTGCTTAAGCACTCACTAAAAATATTGCATGCTTGAAATGGTTCTTTAAAAAGTTCGAAATTGTAACTTGAACACCGGAAGTCAAGAGCTCGATTTGCCATATGTTTGACTGCTTGATGTAATAATTCAATACATTTCTGCCACACTCGGGGTGATGGGCTGAGCCGGAAACTAACTGTACTGGTTTTCCCAGGAATTCCCCACACCGTATATATTCTACATCTAAACTTCTTCCATTTTTCAACTGCATCTCAAATGAAATTATTTAATCATAAAAATTAGTGTGTTACAGTGGCATACTGTTAAAAGCACTGACCTCCAGATTTGGCTTAAAAATAATCTTTTTTTTTTCTTTTTCAAAACTGAAGTTGAGTCATACCTTGAACATTAGAATATGGAATTTATTTTCTAAAATATTTGAAAAATTCCAAATCAAAGGGGAAAAAAAAGATGACCGCGTCGGGAATCAAACCCCGGACCGCCGCGACAATAAAGACGTTTTCCCATCGTCCTAGCCAATAGCACTATAGCTGAAGTAGTGATTAATGACTCCAAAATATAGATATTCATAATCGAGACAGTTTACCTGGAGTAATAGCGTGACAAATGTTTTTTGATTTTCATTGTAAAAAGTAGTTTAAACAGCAAATTCTCATGTGTTTCCATAACATAAAGTTGTCAGTAATAAGTTTTAAAGCCTTCACAAGAAATACAGCATTTATTTCAAGATATCTAAAAACTTTTTTAGTTGTCGAACGATCTGGAGGCATGTCACTTAAAAGTTCTTACATTAAATTTGACACTTGTTGAAATATATAGATTTTTTAACCATTGCATCCTAAATATGTTTGATGAGAAGGCAATCATGGGGAAAATGAAAATTATTAAAATCTAATGCCTCAAAAAAAGAGATAAACTTGCAGAAACTTATCATCTCTGTAAGATGTAGAACATCTTTCCTCGCAAAGAACAATGAATAAACAAATCAAAAGAAGATATTACATTATGCATATGGAATTTGTATTCTGAAAAAATCCTGGACATGAGATACATGGTTGTCCTTATCCAAGGAAAAAATCTGCAACAGGTCTGTAATTGATATGTGCTATAAATTACTGACCAGTGTAGGGGCCAGACATTATCAGTTACATTAATTGCCTGAAAAAAGATAGCATGCTGAGAGCAGAGGAACAGAAAATTTTGGATATCTTGGCAAAATTCCTAGGACTGTATTAACTGAAAACCATATGGTTTACCACTGGAATGAATATACCAGGGTAGCGGGCCTTTTCTTCAAAGGGTGGCATTACAAAATTCTCCCAATTAAACCCTAAGTCTTTGAATTTCATTTGCCCCTAACAAAAGTAAAATTTTTCAAGATATGAGAAAAATTTAAGTTTTGTGTCAAAATTTTTTTTTTAAAAGGAAAAAAGGTTTAAGGAGCCCAATTTTGCATCACGACTATTCCCAAAAAAACAACCCGTAAGGTACTGAAATGCATTTTTTTCAGAGACCCTTTTATCACCAAATTTTTCACCTTTCTTCTCCCCAAATGTTTTAATTATACCTTATACCAGGGAAAATACTGCACAATCAAGTGATTTCATTTATCATAAACTTTTCGCTCATTTCTTTTTTGAGCAAAAAATTCGCATTTACTGGAATCAAAAATTTTTTAAATTGATTTTTTCATGCATTTCAGGGTTGAATAAATTTCACCACGAAAAATAAAAAACCTATTTGCTTTTCTTTTAAAAGTTTAGTCCATAAATTCCCATCAATAAAAAATACCAAAAACGTTCAAGAAAAACCCCAAATTTTAGTCCACAAAATAAATGTTTTTACAGTAGTGCTTATCAGTAAATAATGAGACACAAAAAAATTTTTTAGTAAAAGAAAAAAATTTTTGCTGAAAAAGAGTGTTTGCAGCAGAAAAAATCACTTAGCATTGATAGGAAAAACCTGAAGGCCTTAATAAATCAAGTTTTCTGGTTCCACAAAAAATTGTATACTACTGTTTTTAAATAATAAGAAGGGAAAATTGTTTGGATTATACCATCATTAAAAACATTTATTAAAAAGATCTTTTTTAAGTCACCAAAAATTTTTTTTTATTTTCCCCGTTCTAAGTTTTTTTTTTATATTGGGATTTTTGAAATAACATAAAAAAATTTTTCAAATGTAATAAGCTTCCACTGTACCAAAAAAAAAATTAAATTTTTTAAAATAATTAAATCGCTTGCAAATTTTTTCTGAAAAATTTTAAGCCCAAAATTTTTAAATATAAAATTATTGACCTGCTACTCCAATTTAAACTGGTCGGAGTTCCAATGTTTTTGTGCTGATTAAAAATTGCTTTTTTTTACAGAAAAGAAGGGGCGTGAGGCCCCTTATTGCTCACCAATTTGATCGGCCCTAGACCTAATTTTTTGACCCCACAGCCCCTTTCAAATTGGGACCAAACATCAAGGCAGACATTTTGACGAATTTCATAAAGTTTGGGGTCCAACGGGGCCTTTTGGAGTTTAACAAGTTTCCCTTTGACTTGCCCAGAGACCTATTTTTGCCCCCACTGCCCCAGATCGAATTGACTAGGGCATAAAGAAAAAACCCGATCAATTCTCTGATTTAAAAATAAACCTGGAAAATTTGGGGTTTTAACAGTTTTTCCCTTTTGATCGGGCCAACCATCTTTTTTTGACCACAGACCATTTTCAAAACTGACCAAAAGGGTCATCTTTACAAACTTCAAATTTTATAAAGAGGGGTTAAAAACTGTGCCTAGGGGTTAAAATTTTTCCAATATTTAGGGGGTGCCCTTTTTTGACCCCACAGACCCTGTTTCAACTTACAAGGTCACAGACAAACATTCTCCCCAATTCTCATGAGTTCAAACTTAAAACGGGGGACCTAGAGTGTTAACAAGATTTTCCCTTATCGGTTTTACTGACCTAGTTTTTTACCCCACAGACCAATTTAAACAAACCGCTAGGAACAAGAAAAACATTCGCCCCAGTTTAAAAGTTTTGGGCCAAAATATGCCTCAAAAAGTTTAAAAAGGCAAAGTTGGGTGACCATGCCCGACAAAAACCGGTCACAAAAGCTTCCCTTGAGCACTTCTGCCTGGTAAACTAAAAAAAAAACAAAAAAAGTCTGTTGCAGATGTGATCATAAAACCGAACTTTTTGCGTTTTTCCTTTTAATTCCATTAAGGGTCTAAATTTACACAGGGTTTTAAATTCACTCAAAAAAAAAAAATTGCTTTTAGAAATTCATTCAAAGATTTTTTTTCGCTTTTATTTTTTGAATAGAAAAGAAAAAAAAGATATATCTCTGTGTTTCCAAGTCCGTTCGGACAACTTATTTGTAACTTGGATTTTGCCCTACACAAAACCCGGAAAGAAAATCTATAATTTTCATTGCAAAATGCTGGTCTTTTTGATAGGGGGTCAATAGCCAAAGCCCTTTTATTTTTTTCCCTTTACCTTTTAACAGCTCGAAAAGAATGCCATTTTAATAAAGACGAAGAATGCACTGTACAATGCCACCATTTTTGTAAATATGTGTTTTTATGTAAAAAAGAAAGTGGTATTGTAGCAAGAAAAGTTGACCCATAAAATGTCTTTAAACCCACCAGACACTCATTTGAGCAGGAATGGTAAGTGCTCTTATGTGCCCGAGGGGAAAAGCTCTGATGTTTTAAAAAAAAATCCTATAAAATTTTTAAAGAAAAAATTGGTTCGTGGCCTGACCAAAACCATTTATGTATTTTTGTCAATTAAAAATGATCATTGATGTGAACACTGAAAATTTTGATTGAAAAAATTTGAGAAGAAAGGACACAGCCCAATGGGTACTAAAACCCCAGGGTAACCCCAATACAGCCCCAAAAAAGTTTGTATCTGGTAGTATAAATAACCCCTTTTCGGAAGTCTTTTTCGTTAAAAACTCCATCCCACTATGAAAAGGTTTTTACATCTTTTCAATTTTTTTCTTGCCAATCCAGTATCGATGTTTGGTTTTATTCCGGGGCTTTTGTAAGTAAATTTCTGCGGAGATAGAAAAATCTTGAGGTCCTTTTCAAATGGTGAACATCTAAAAATAATAGAAAATTTGTTCAGTAATTTTTTTAAAAACAACAAAAAAAAAATAAAACTCCATTTTATTGCAAAAACCCAAATAAGACATCGAACCACCAAAAAAAAATTTTTAAGGGGTTTGAATCCCAGTTTCAAAATACACCCCCCCAGGGCTCTTTTATTAATGTCCTCAAAAACCAGTCAGAAGATGGGTTATGACTGGTCTTCAAAGTGAATCAATTTTTGTTTTAGGAAAAAAAATCATCTAAACAACTATTTTTTCCCGACAATCTGTCAAATTTTTATTAGAATTTTTTGTATTAAATTATAATGTGGAGGGACATTAAAGATATTGAAACTTTTAGTAAAGGGGAAATTTTCACAAGTGTGCAGTTAAAAAGAAAATAATTTTTTTATCTGTATTATCTGTAAATATAGATTACTTCTGCAGGCCAATGATCATTTCCCCCCGGTTTTTTTACGGGCTGAAATAATATGGGTTTTTTAAAACCTTTTCTGTAAACTATAATTTCAGAAACTTTACTTTTAAAAATGGAAAACTTTTTTGGTTTGAGTTGAAAAGGGCAATAAATGTGGTAAATTTTTCCCAAAGTTATAAATTTTTTCTCCAAAAGGAAGGAATTTACCCCTTTATAATTTTTTAAATTTTTTTTTTTTTTCAAAATCCGTGCAGTTGATTGGTTGCAGTTTTAGTCATAATTTTAATAAGCCTTTCAAAATAAAGGTTTTGCTAATTTGAAGAGGATTCCCCCTTTTTGAATTTTGCAGGGGAAGGGTTAAGAAACAAAGGACTTGCTCTAAATCAAAGTATATCAAAACCATGTATAGGGAAAATACCCAAAAAAAAATCTTTTTAAAAAAACATGATTTTTGGCCAAAGCATGCTAAACTGCAAGAGTTTGGGAAATACTGGGGGAGGAAGTTTTCTGTCCTCTGCAAAACTAACAAACACCAAAAGAATTCCCAAAAACAATTCCATATCTGGAATTTAAACACTTCTAATGTTTCTGAAAAAAAATTTTTTTTGGAAAAGACCGGGCAAAATGGCCTGTTTAATCCCCCGAAAGGTCATATAATAACCTGAAACCCAAAGTTTTCCCATTTTTTTTCCCTTTGTCCAAGAGCCAAAAAAAAGGCCAAAAATTACTATAAGGGAACAAATAGGGGAATGGATTTTTATCCGGGAAAGAATCTGAAAATCCTGGGCAGTCCAGGGTATTTGGCAATAAACGAACCATGATTTACTGCTTTCCTTCAAGCCACAACCTTTCACCTACTTCAATTTTTTTTTCTGGGGGCAAAGCAGTTAGAAGCCCAAACCAAAAAACTAGCAGTTTCCTTTTTTCTAAAATAAAAGGAAATTAGAAATCTGAAAAAAAATAAAAAGTTTGTAAAAAACGCGCCCCAATCAAAATCCCATAGGCAAGAAGGAAAAGGGGCAGGGCAAAAAAACAAAGAGACCGATGGTTGGCTGCAATAGGGATCATCTACTTGGCATGTCCAGTCATCCCGCTAAATTTCAACACTCTTGGCCTAGTGGTTCTCCAGTCACTGTTCAGGCTCCTGTGACCTTGACCTTTGATCAAGTGACCTCAAAATAAATAGGGGTCATCTACTATGCATGTCCAATCATCCTATTAAGTTTCAACATTGTAGGTCAAGTGGTTCTCAAGTTATTTCCAAAAAATGATTTTACATGAACAGGCCACTGTGACCTTGACCTTTAACAGACTGACCCCAAAATCAATAGGGGTCATCTACTCTGCATGTTCAATCATCCTATGAAGTTTCAACATTCTGGGTCAAGTGGTTCTCAAGTTATTGATCAGAACTGGTTATCAATGTTCAGGCCCCTGTGACCTTGACCTTTAACGGAGTGGCCCCAAAAACAATAGGGGTCATTTACTCTGCATGAACAATCATCCTATGAAGTTTCAACATTCTGGGTCGAGAGGTTTTCAAGTTATTGATTGGAAATTGTTTTCCATGTTCAGGGCCCTGTGGCCTTGACCTTTAACAGAGTGACCCTAAAATCGTTAGGGGTCATCTACTCTGCATGACCAATCATCCTATGAAGTTTCATCATTCTGGGTCAAGTGGTTCTCAAGTTACTGACCGGAAATGGTTTTCAATGTTCGGGCCCCTGTGACCTTGACCTTTCACAGAGTGACCCCATAATCGTTAGGGGTCATCTACTCTGCATGACCAATCATCCTATTAAGTTTCAACATTCTGGGTCAAGTGATTCTCAAGTTATTGACCGGAAATGGTTTTCAATGTTCAGGCCCCTGTGACCTTGACCTTTTCATCTACTTTGCATGTACAATCATCCTATGAAGTTTCAACATTCTGGGTCAAGTGGTTCTCTAGTTATTGATCGGAAATGGTTTTCCATGTTCAGGCCCCTGTGACCTTTGACGGTGTGACCCCAAAATCAATAGATGTCATCTACTCTTCATGACCAATCATCCTATGAAGTTTCAACATTCTGGGTCAAGTGGTTCTCTAGTTATTGATTGGAAATGGTTTTCAATGTTCAGGCCCCTGTGACCTTGACCTTTGACAGAGTGACCCCAAAATCAATAGTGGTCATCTACTCTTCATGACCAATCATCCTATGAAGTTTCAACATTCTGGGTCAAGTGGTTCTCTAGTTATAGATCGGAAATGGTTTTCAATGTTCAGGCCCCTGTGACCTTGACCTTTGACGGAGTGACCCCAAAAACAATAGGGGTCGTCTACTCCAGCAGCCCTACAACCCTATGAAGTTTGAAGGTTCTAGGTCAAATGGTTCTCCAGTTATTGCTCGGAAATGAAGTGTGACGGACGGACGGACGCACAGACGGACGGACAGGGCAAAAACAATATGTCTCCTGGGGGAGACATAATAATCTTAGCTCCCACTAAAAGGTTCTGTCTCAATTTGTTTTTGTGTCTTTGCTTAAAATAACAATGACAGAATATTTTCTGGTCAAATTAAAAAAAAGTAGAATGTGTCTGTAGGACACAGGGTGTGCCCCCCACTGGTACATTTGTCACAAATAAGGGGCAATAATTCAAATGTTTCAGTCTTAAGAGGGTAATATAGCCTCAACAAACATTTATGAAAAGGATTCATTATTCTAGGCCATATACTTTTTGAGCTATAAGCATCACAAAAAAAAATCCACGCTATTTCAAGGACCGTAACTCTGTAATAAGTGCTAAAATTCTCAAGAAGAATGCCAAGTGTGCAAGGTCACATCAAGATAAAGACTCAAGCAAGGTTTCATGAATTTACATCAAATACTTTTTGAGCTAGGCACATTATTAGGTGAAAATGTGCATTTTTGACTATTTCAGGGGCCATAACTTAATAGGGAGTGGAGCCAGCCAAAAAATAAAAGGTACACAAGTTTATATCATGATAAAGACTCATGCAAGTTTTCATCCATTTATATCATATACTTTTTGAGCTAGGTGCGTCACAAGTTGAAAATGTGCATTTTTAACTATTTCAGGGGCAATAACTCTGGAAATAGGGGGCGGAGGCAGACAAAAAATAGGAGGTGTGCCAGTTCATATCATGATAAAGACTCATGCAAGGTTTCATCTATTTATATGAAATACTTTTTGAGTTAGATGCGTCACAAGGTGAAAATGTGCATTTTTAACTATTTAACAAAAAAACTTTCAAGGTGTAGTCAGATGAAGTATGGACAAGTAATAAGTACTTAGTGATGGGTTACAGTGTGTTCAGACATTTTTTGGAACAAATATTAACAAGTTAACCTTGTTTTGAATCAAACTTCAACTTTTAGACTGGTTCTTGGCAAACTTTTAACTGATTAGGACCAAAAGTTTGAGAATAAGTCTCAAAACTGCAGCGTCTGATTGGTTATTTCAAAATGCAGAAAAATGGCAATGCTTCATTTACTTTCTGTTTACAGATCACATAATATTGTCTTTCATTTTGCATCAGAACAACTGTCTTTCACATTTTCTAGAAGTGATATAAAATTTAGAGAAATTCTTCACAATACAATACAGATTCAATCAGCATTGTTTATTGTAAAAAACTGAAATAATCTGTTAACAACTCAGAGAAAATAATTGGCATCTTGCAAAACTGGGAAATAGGTAAAAGTGGGAAATTCCCATAAAACTATAACTTTTGACATTTACACACCTTAGATAACAAAAACATAAATTATAACTAGCAGCTTCTGCATTTTTACCAACAGTCACTATCCTAAAAGCAACAATACTTGTCATTTCTCAAAGGTCAAGTAATTTTCTGCCGTTATGCTAAAAGTCAGGTAATTCACTTCTGATGTCTAATAATAAGAACACTACATGATGTAACGCAATCAGACAGCATCCAATTTCTAACTTCCCTCAAAAAGCAATGTCTTCATATCACAACTGCTTGTAAGTCAATCAAAGTTGGCAACCCCAAATGTAATTCTATAAGCAAAGTCTCCGCAAAAACCCTGATATAACCATGTTTAGTGAAAATATGTGATACCCAAATAAAGGATTGAGCAAGCATACAAATATTGCATCACAACCCATGCATTCAATGGGCAAAATCTGGTAAAATGTATGCATCTATTACGAGGGTGTGTAACCTCTGAAAACAATTAAAAGGGGAAAAAATCAAGTGTTGTGACGTCTGGAATTAATTCGTCCTTGGTGGCCAATGGATTTCTTATGAATTTGAATGCAGCAGCTGTATGTTAATGCCTGTATTGTAAATATTTTGAATTGTTAACTAATAACAGGTAAAAAGCACATCAAAGGAATGTATCATTTGTATAATGGTAGATGTAATAGATTAAGCCATCTTGGGAAACATTAATTTGAAAGCTTCATTGCTGCAGGTATGATGCACCATTGAAGGCTTATAATAAAGTTAGTGCACACTGGGAAGAAAATGCAAACACTCTCAGATCACTTAAATATAATATAAATAGCTTTTGGCAGGTTTTGTTAAAAAATTGCATCACTGAATAAAGACTTCTCTTTGTATTAAAGGTCTTCTGTTGTGCTTTTCTAAGTAACATTTCCAAATCTGAAAGTGATTCTTCTTCATCAAAAATTTAAAGTCTCCATTGAAGTTACAATGAAAAATAATTACATTTTATATAAACAATAACAAACCTGGGGAAAGCTTAAAGAAAACAAAAGAAATACACATTTACAATATCTGACTGTTAATTAGATAATGTCCGATATAGGTTTTCTATACAAGGACTGTGACTGCCTGAAAGTGTTTTATCCACAGCTTTGACTCATGAAATAGGTGCAAAATGAGTTTTAAAACCATCTTCCAAATTTTCAAAGCTATATCTGTAACAATGTTTCAGAAAAATTGTCATTTTTGTGAATTATCAAAGGCTAAATTCTTCAAGGTCAAAGTCACTAGAGGGCAAGGACTCACCATGGGGTGCAGAATAAGTTTTTGAACTATTCTACACATTTTAAAGCAATATAATGTAACAGTTTTTGAGAAATTGTCATTTCTGTAAATTTTAAAAGTGTCAGATAAAAAAAGTGCTAATACATGGTTATTCCCAATTGTAGACACCGTCACTGTTGTCGCCGCCAGAATTTGGATCGCTTAGTTTCGCTTCCACTAAAAGTGGGCGACACAAAAATGATAAATATTTACAGGTAAATAACAAAGAATATACACAATGCTTATTTATTGATCTATTCCCCCCTCTAATTACTGAATAAAGGTAACTGAAAGTCTCAGATTTTTTTCCTACTGTGATAATTTTCCAATTACCTAATTACCTCTTTTATGAATCTAAGCCACAAGAACAAAGATACAAATAGGTTATCAACTAAGCAAAATAAACATTATAAACAGCATTAAGTACATTTTTTTCTCTCAAGTGTCTTATAATGTTTTCCTTATTGCTTCCCTCAAGAGTTCACAAGTACTACAGTACTTGTGTATCATCAACAGAAACAAGAAGTATCTTTAACCCTTAGCCTGCTGCAGGCGAATTTAACAGCCTTTGCAAACAGCTTGGAACCAGATCAGACATCGGCGTCTGATCAGGTTCCAAGCTGTTTGCTACTCTGACAATATTTCTTCCAATTTTGGAGCAAATTGAATGAACTTTACAATTTTAGTAGATGACATTTCCAGCAGACGACAATTTATCTAGCATGCTAAGGGTTAAACAAGAGGGCCAGAATGGCCCTATATCGCTCACCTGTTATCTCTGCACTAAAGGACAAGAAGGTCAAAAGATCGTAATCAAGATCAATCAAAAGAATTATGAGAAAATATAGTTGAAATTTTCTTAGTTACTTCAAATAAAATTATTTTCAAATCAGGCCAGTAGTTTCATACAAGAAGTTTTCTGTTTAGCCATATGGGAAAATGAGCCCCTCCCCCAGGCAGCCACTTTTTCAATGAATCAAAATTATTTGAAGGAATTTAGTAGAGGGTGTAAAATTATTTTGAAAATGGACCAGCAGTTTCTGACAAAAAGATTTTCAAAGTTCTATATAGGCATATAGGGAAAATAAGCAAAACCCCCTGGGAGCCATGTTTTTCGATGAATCAAAATTATCTGAAGGAATATAGTACAGGGTCACCCAAGGAATACTAGTCTTGTGTAAAATTGTTTTGAAATCAGTTTTCTATATAGCCATAAGTCCAAAGGACAGGAACAACAAAGGGAAGAAATTTAACAAAAAAGAAAAAAAATTCTTACACGGTACAGATATGTCAAAATACCTAAAAATTGGCGGTACCATCCATGTTATACCACAGAAAAGTGGTCTCGGTTTTTCCCTATGGCCAAAATACAAAAGTTACTAAATAAGCTATTTATAGTAACATAAAAGGGAAGTAATTAAAAAAAAAATTATTGTAAGTGAACAAAAGAAGGATCTGCCAAATAAAAACAAGAGCACTGCAATGCAAAGCAAATGCAGAGCAATATACACACAAAACAAAGTCATATGACCTTTGACCCTGTGACATTGATCTTGAAGTGAGCCATCCGAAACATGCGCTCTGCACGTCGTTTCGATGATGTGAACATTTGTGTCAGGTTTCTTTGAAATCCTTCAAGGGGTTCATGAGTTACTGAGCAGAAGGGAAATTGCTAACCAACAAACAGGCAGGCAGACGGACACCAAGGCGATAACATAATACTATGAAATCATTTTTATTCGCTTAGGACGAATTTTTCGCGTATTTCGCGCTAGGACCAATGCGCGAATTAAAGACCGCGCTATTATTATTTTTTAATTATATTATTTCATTTCTAAAATTGAAAATGCGCGAATTAAAGCCCGCGCAAAACAGTTCTTTTTCACATTTGCGCGAAATTTCATGCCAGCGAATTTAAATGATTTCACTGTACGTCCCTTCGGGCGTATAAAAAGGAATCGAGATCTTATGGTGATACAAGTTGTGTGCGAGTTTGGTTAAAATCAAATCATAAATGAAGCTGCTATTGTGCAGACAAGGTCAAAATAGCTAATTTTGGCCCTTTCAGAGGCCATAACTCTGGAACCCATTATGGGATCTGGCCTGTTCAAGAAAGGAACCGAGATCTTATGGTGACACAAGTTTTGTGCAAGTTTGATTAAATTCAAATCATAAATGAAGCTGCTATTGTGCAGACAAGGTCAAAATAGCTAATTCTGGCCTTTCAGGTGCCGTAACTCTGGAACCCATAATAGAATCTGGCCAGTTCAAGAAAGGAACCAAGATCACAATAGCAATTCTGGCCCTTTAAGGGGCAATAACTCTAGAACCCATGATGGGATCTGGCCAGTTTTCGAAAGGAACCGAGATATCATGCCAATACAAGTTTGATCAAAATTGCTTGCAAAATGTGGTCTCTATCATGTTCACAAGAAATTGTGGACGGACGGACGACGGACGAAGGGCGATCACAAAAGCTCACCCTGTCACTATGTGACAGGTGAGCTAAAAAGATACACGGCCGCATAAGCCAATTAATGCACACTTTAAGCTACGAAACTTGCACGCACTCTGCACTTTCACATACGATAGGGTTTTTAAAAAGCAAAACAAAATGTAGTTTTTATAGTAAAATTTTCATGTTTTATATGTAAAACATATTTTACAGGACACATACTTTACATCATAATTATATTAATCACAATCTAGGAAACTTTGACAAAAATAAGACTAAAAAGGAGGGTTCGAAAAGTGGGGGACGAAATGACCAATTTGAAATCGTCAAGGAATACCAAATAACCAAAATGGGGCCAAGCTGACTGGGGGAAGAGTTGACTGGGGGACTACAAGTTGATTGTATATAGTTTACAGGAGATCACTGTGTATCAGAAGTTTTGTAGTCAAACCCTGCTGCAGCTTCACTACCGAGAGGATTCAGATTTATGATGTAAGCTGTTTCCACAGAAGTCTCGCAACAGATTATACTGTCTAACAATACAGCTCAGAGCACCTGCACACCCCTTAAGACAATATCATCTATTCCCTTCAAAACCCTGTGGAATTTTTCATCCACCAATCAAAATCAAAATGTACAGTTTTAATCAGCTGTTAAATGACCTTCACCCCAAATATTTACAGGATGTAAAGATGAAATTAATACCAGCATGTGGCGGAAAAACATGCTGTACAAAGTAACTCTTACAAGTGTATAACTGACATTCTGAACTATGTGTCTATTTTTCTAGTCAAACACAGCTCAAAAAACAAATAAGAGGCCAAAATGGGCCTAAGTTGTTAATCTGAAAAGGACCTTGACCATCTGACTTTGCTTAATTCTGACCATCTTTTGTGAACATCCTTAAGTTCATTAAAATAAAAATTATTCTAATTTTTTTTTTTTAATATTCAGCTGTGACGGCCAAAAAATGCATTATCATTAAAACAAACTTGAAGATAACAAGTCTTTATTTTTTCTTAAAGAGCCCAAGCAGAACCATATGGACCAACTTTGGAGAGAACTAAGCATTAATTGTAGTGTCTTGCAAATAACTGTGAAATGAATATTCTCAAAGACCTTTTTGTTCTAGGAGATGTGAATGTTCTATAATGACATAATATTCTGTTGAGAGGAAACCATTATACTATACAATCTGGTACAATTCAATAATATTATATGTATTTTCTCTCAAAAGTCTTAAAGAGTGTAGGAGTTTATGCAATCATTTATCATATATTTTATAGCATATTTTCAAATATCTGAATGCATTATTTGGTGCCGATCCAAGAGATTCAGATGTTTGTAGCTGCATCTACCTGTTTTTGCATAAATAAGTATGCCAAAATGTTGACATTATCATGTTTTCAAAACAGGTACTTAAGGTAGCCATAAAGACAATCAGCAGTTTCTGTTGGATTACATGTTCTAAGTATATCCTGTTACATTCAATTATATATTCCATGTATGTGGTTTTGGGATCATTCAGTTCCCTAGTGGATTACAAATTTTACCATTTGGTTTCAGCATTATCCGGTTCTATTTGATTACGTATTCTACGTATGTGATTTCTGCATCATCCGGTTCCATCTGATTACGTATTCTACGTATGTGATTTCAGCATCATCCGGTTCCATTTGATTACGTATTCTACGTA
Source organism: Mercenaria mercenaria (assembly GCF_021730395.1). Classification (NCBI taxonomy): domain Eukaryota; kingdom Metazoa; phylum Mollusca; class Bivalvia; order Venerida; family Veneridae; genus Mercenaria; species Mercenaria mercenaria. The sequence continues at coordinate 33,542,012 of NC_069361.1, read as the reverse complement.
TGTGATTTCAGCATCATCCGGTTCCACTTGATTACGTATTCTACGCATGTGATTTCAGCATCATCCGGTTCCACTTGATTACGTATTCTACGCATGTGATTTCAGCATCATCCGGTTCCACTTGATTACGTATTCTACGCATGTGATTTCTGCATCATCCGGTTCCACTTGATTACGTATTCTACGCATGTGATTTCTGCATCATCCGGTTCCACTTGATTACGTATTCTACGCATGTGATTTCTGCATCATCCGGTTCCACTTGATTACGTATTCTACGTATGTGATTTCAGCATCATCTGGTTTCACTTGATTACGTATTCTACGCATGTGATTTCAGCATCATCCGGTTCCACTTGATTACGTATTCTACGTATGTGATTTCTGCATCATCCGGTTCCACTTGATATTCTACGTATGTGATTTCAGCATCATCCGGTTCCACTTGATTACGTATTCTATGTATGTGATTTCTGCATCATCCGGTTCCACCTGATTACATATTCCATGTATGTGATTTCAGCATCATCCGGTTCCACTTGATTATGTATTCTACATATGTGATTTCAGCATCATCCGGTTCCACTTGATTAAGTATTCTATGTATGTGATTTCAGCATCATCCAGTTCCACTTGATTACGTATTCTACGCATGTGATTTCAGCATCATCCGGTTCCACTTGATTACGTATTCTACGTATGTGATTTCTGCATCATCCGGTTCCACTTGATATTCTACGTATGTGATTTCAGCATCATCCGGTTCCACTTGATTACGTATTCTATGTATGTGATTTCTGCATCATCCGGTTCCACCTGATTACATATTCCACGTATGTGATTTCAGCATCATCCGGTTCCACTTGATTACGTATTCTACATATTTGATTTCAGCATCATCCGGTTCCACTTGATTACGTATTCTATGTATGTGATTTCTGCATCATCCGGTTCCACTTGATTACGTATTCTATGTATGTGATTTCTGCATCATCCGGTTCCACTTGATTACGTATTCTATGTATGTGATTTCTGCATCATCCGGTTCCACTTGATTACGTATTCTATGTATGTGATTTCTGCATCATCCGGTTCCACTTGATTACGTATTCTACGTATGTGATTTCTGCATCATCCGGTTCCACTTGATTACGTATTTTATGTATGTGATTTCAGCATCATCCGGTTCCACTTGATTAAGTATTATGTGATTTCTGCATCATCCGGTTCCACTTGATTACGTATTCTACGTATGTGATTTCTGCATCATCCGGTTCCACTTGATTACGTATTTTATGTATGTGATTTCAGCATCATCCGGTTCCACTTGATTAAGTATTATGTGATTTCAGCATCATCCGGTTCCACTTGATTAAGTATTCTATGTATTTGATTTCAGCATCATCCGGTTCCACTTGATTACGTATTCTATGTATGTGATTTCAGCATCATCCGGTTCCACTTGATTACGTATTCTATGTATGTGATTTCAGCATCATCCGGTTCCACTTGATTACGTATTCTATGTATGTGATTTCAGCATCATCCGGTTCCACTTGATTACGTATTCTATGTATGTGATTTCAGCATCATCCGGTTCCACTTGATTACGTATTCTATGTATGTGATTTCAGCATCATCCGGTTCCACTTGATTACGTATTCTATGTATGTGATTTCAGCATCATCCGGTTCCACTTGATTAAGTATTCTATGTATGTGATTTCAGCATCATCCGGTTCCACTTGATTAAGTATTCTATGTATGTGATTTCAGCATCATCCGGTTCCACTTGATTATGTATTCTATGTATGTGATTTCAGCATCATCCGGTTCCACTTGATTACGTATTCTATGTATGTGATTTCAGCATCATCCAGTTCCACTTGATTACGTATTCTATGTATGTGATTTCAGCATCATCCAGTTCCACTTGATTAAGTATTCTATGTATGTGATTTCAGCATCATCCAGTTCCATTGTGATTTCAGCATATACAAGTTTTTTCACAGAAATCCATATTTTGATTTAGATATATTTCATCTAAAGAATGCCAAAATAGCAAACACTAATACATAATGGCACAGAAATTGCCAATTGTCAATAAGGGTCCAATACCTTTAACACAAGGTTATTTGCCAAAAAGCTGTCAAAGACCAAACACTACTACATTGATCAAAGAGTTCTTACCGATGATACTGCTTCAACAAAGACAAAGTGGTTATGATAAAAGAAGTTGATGTGAAGTGGTTACATTAAATACCAGTATACCTGGACATATTAGACAGATATCAAGTAAATATAAAGATGTGTAAAACATCTGCATCTGTTGCCATCTCCCAGGTTTAATTTTTACTATCAATGTATCGCAAAAACACATAAGAAAAACTTCTTATAGTGCATTTTTTGCACAGAAAAGAGTCCCCTGTGAAAAAGATTCATGAACTTCATGAATTTATTCATGAATTGGTAAGTTTCAATCAAGATCCTTATCAAAATTTATAGCTATCATGTTTGGTGCTAGTGCACTAACCATGTAATTACCAAGTACTGGCAGTCTGCAAAAGCAATTGCATCATGGGAATCAGAAAAAAAAGGTGTATAATTAAGAAATAATAAGTTCCCAAACGTGGTTTATCGTAGAATAACCCGAGTTTTGAGTTCTTATGCGTAAGAATATATCACGAAGCCCGTAGGCCTGAGTGATATATTGTTTTGCATAAGAACGAAAAACTCAGGTTATTCTACGATAAATCACACTTGGGAACTTATTATTTCAATTCTAACACGACATACTAGCATCAACAGCGTTAGAAAAAATGGTAACTACTTTTTACGACCGTGCTACGCACCTGGATCGGATGACATCATTGCACGCGAGTGGTTTATTGCAGAATAACCCGAGATAGATTTTGCGCTACATGTATGTACGTTATTTACTGGTCGTGTCAGAATTTCTATTATACCAGGCTGATGTGACTACTTTTTGTAAATCCTGAATAATCTTGATTTCCATATTTTTTTTTGCTTTAAAGATACATTTAACGGGCCTTGCTAATAAAGAAAAAAAGTTCTTAATTTGAGGCCAATTTGCTCAAATCTTTTAGTGTACATCAATCCCTTCGAAATTAGGCTGGCTCAGTTTGGAGGTATATACTAGCAGTATATATTAGGGTAAACATTAAGCTTTTAGTATGTTGATTGATATTTAAGTATAATTAACAATCTATGGAACTGGTTTCTCTTCAATATTTGACCTTTAAGTATTCATTAATTTTGATTAATCAAAATTTATGTTTCATGAATTTCAATATTCATGAACTTGTTCATTATTATTTTTAATTCATGAATAAGTTCATGAATATCCAAATTCATGAAACATAAATTTTGATTCTCATGAATATTTATTCATGAACTATTTCATGAATTTGTTCACAGAAAAGAATGTCATCCTGGACGTATGCCCATCTGAACCAGCTGATTCTATGATTAGGATTCAAATAGGATGCTAATTATTGCCTAATTAACAATTTTGGTTCACATTTATAAATCTCAAGCACTTATATCATAAGACTGAGATGATGTGGAAGAAGCAAGAGCAGTTTAAATATTGGAACCAAAAAGCCATGATATTATAGTGCTGTAGGTCCCTCATTCAGAGAAGTCATACAAGTACAGTCACACATGTCTCGATGCCACTTGCTTTAAGCAGCCAGTCAGATAAATTCCCACACTGACTGTCTTCTTATTTCTACCTGCCTTAAGCTGTCACCTGCCTATAGCAGCCATACTGTGTTACTACCTTACCTGGATGCTCAATACAGGTTTGATAGAACATGGATAACAAAATAAAATATTCTGACTGTTTTAATATACTTTACCCATACCCTGCTAAATTTCTATAATGAACTTGTCCATCTTCAAGTTTCGACAGTACCATTAATTGTTAAAAGCGGTGCTTACCAAAAAGATACACTGAATGGAGAACAGTGCAGATCTTGATCAGACTGCACAAATGTGCAGGCTGATCATGATCTACACTGATCGCAAACGCAGAATCAATCGTGTCCAGCATGATAAGGGTTAAGTGCTACCCTGCTGAGCTGTAGTTCATGAACTGATGAGCGTTCATGAACTGTTCACGAACTGTTCATGAACATTCCTGAACCATTCGTGAACAATGCGATGAATGTTCCGTAAAAAGTTTGTGAACTGTTCACGAACCAAAAGTTCATGAATTGTTCATGAAACTATTCCTGAAAAAGTTCACCAACTGTCTGTGAACCTAAAGTTCAAGAATTATTCATGAACTGGTTCTTCAAAAATTTCACCTTTGGTGCATGATTTTCAGTTCACGAATTATATGTTCAGTAATCAAACAAGTGACTTCATTCAGAACTCCATTGCAGTATTTGATTTTATTTCAATTATGCTGACAGTTCATGAACCTGAAGTTCATACACTGTTCATGTACTTCAAATTAATGAATTGATCAATCAAGTCTGAAATTCATAAAATTCATAAAATAAGATCCATTTACTTGTAAAAGCTTCTAGTATTTACAGCTGAAGGCTAATACCAAAGTTACTGATAACATACATGTGACTAGGAATGTTACTACATGTATTTTGTATTTTATGTTGTCTGCAATTTGTACAAACTTTTGATTAAACATTGGGGATAGCTAACAGAAGTTTCATCATTATTTGGCAATTTAGAAAATGTCACTGGCAAAGAATAATGGTGTACACTGATACATGGTTGGTGAATTTATTGATGTCTTTCATTTCATACCAGAAATCCTTGAAATATTCATGAACTTGTTTAAGAATGAATCAAGATGTTTTCATGAATGTCAAGATACCTATAGAATTCAAGAAAAATTCTTGAAAAAAAATGATGAACATTTTATGAGCAGTTTAAGAATATTATATTCTTAAAACATTCTTGATGTGTTCTTAAGAAAAAGTCATCTAAGATTCAATAAAAGCACTAGAAATTCAAAACCTTTTTCTAGTTCAGTACCAGTTCTTGAACCCAATAAGGAGTTTCTGAACTGTTCACTCATTAAACATAAAACTTAGGTTTTCCTTTTACAATAAATGAATAAGTTCATGAACTGTTCATGAATGTTCATGAACATTAAATTTATGTCACATGATCAGTTTCCATTATTTTGTTGCATGCTGGGAGATTTTTTGCACATGTGATTCAGCAATTTTTTAGAAGTTTGTGCAGCAAATGAGAAGGAAATATTTATAATACTACAGTAAGTAATGGTTTAAAAGGAACATGAGTATACTGAATATCAAATAAGTAATTATGGTGTTGTCATAAATTGTTCATTTTAAAAATATAAAATCCTTTTAAAATGTCACATGTTTTCACGACCCTGAAACAAAGCTAGTATCTAATCTGAATGTCAGTCTTGAGATTTAAGTAAATTAGACCGTCTAGCAACTAAATTTTGGATAAAATTTCACTTGGGATTTTGTTGTTTTTTCCGCTTTTTTATATTTTGGAATTTAAAGACCTTTTTCAATGTCGTATGAGGGCATAATAATTTTTAAATGCAAAATGGACACAATCGGATGTCCTTGGGATTTAATCACAGGTTTAAACAGTGCAAAGTGTTCTCAAGTCACTGACCTGAGAAAGACTGCTTTTCTCAGACAGGCTTTATCAGGCAGTTGCTATAGTAACGTCACTATTGTCAAAATCACTGTTTCTAATTCAGCTGGGTTCATCAACTTTCCAATTATCTTGTTACTTTTAGTTCATCAACCCCTGGTTCATGAACTATGGTTCATCAACTTGATGAATAGTTGATGCCGCAAAAAGTCCCATTTGTAGTTGATGAACTGTTCATTAATAGTTCACGAATAGTTCAATAATTATTCATGAACTGTTCATCAAGTTTGCAAATTTCTGGTTCATCAAATTCATGAACCTATCAATTCATGAACTTTGATGAACACATCCAGTTCATGAATTTGATGAACCAGTCCAGTTCATGAACTTGATGAACCACGCCCAGTTCATGAATTTTTGGTGCCGTAAAAAGTCCCATTTGTAGTTCACGAACTTTCGTGAACAATTCGTGAACTGTTCATGAACAAAGTTCTGGAATAGTTCAAGGATTATTCAGGAACTGTTCATGAATTTCTCAACAGGGTAAAATCTCAACCCTTTCTGTGGGCCTCCTTAAATGGGAAGAAAATGAAACATGTTAAAATGATTATGCCAACACTTCATCACAACGGATGTTAGATGAAGCAAGTCATCCAAACTGCTTAAACCATATAGTTTTTATTGACTTTATTTGTTATACTTTAAGACAGACAATTTGTCAAGCTAACAAGAACTAGTCATTATGCTCAACAGCAGTCTAGGCACTGATAAATTCATACATCACTGTTCCGCAAAGTCCAAATATAGAAAGCAGTGATAATTTGTTTTTTGCTCATTTTCCTAATTAAAAGCGCGGGAAAATGCTATAGCAATTAGATTGCAAAATGGAAAAGTGCTTGAAGTAAATGGCAACTATAACAAATGAGCCACACCATGAGAAAACCAACATAATGTGTTTGCGACCAGCATGGATCCAGACCAGCCTGCGCATCCTTGCAGTCTGGTCAGGATCCATACTGTTCGCTTTCAAACCCTATTGTAATTAGAGAAACTGTTAACAAACAGTAGGGATCCTGACCAGACTGTGCGGATGCGCAGGCTGGTGTGGATCCATGCTGGTCGCAAATGCATTATGTTGATTTTCTTATGGTGCAGCTCAAATGTAGGCGGGAATATCTGCTATGTTGTGATTTGCCATTATAGCCTAATCAGATCCCAACCCTATAATAACCATAATAAATTCCACAATTTGTTAGCCATCATGTATGTTTCAATGCAATGACTGATCACTTTGTATTGTGTCCCAAAAGGTCAGATGGAAGCAAAACACAGGACATCTACAAAACAATCATATATGTTTCAACATAATGATTGATCAGTTTTTATTGTGTTCCCGCCCCCTTAAGGTCAGATGGAAGCAACTCACAGGGCTTCTGATGAGCTTAAAATGTATAGAGAATTCCACATTGTATATATACCATGTAAAGTGGTTTCCCATTGGTGCATTACGTGGTGAATGTGTTTAACCCTTAGCCTGCTAAATTTCTAAAATGGACTGGTCCATCATTCACTTTGGGCAATACCATTTATTATTCGAAGGGGTGTTCACTGAATTTACTGACTGAATAGCGAACAGTGCAGACCATGATCAGCCTGCACGGATGTGCAGGCTGATCTTGGTCTGCACTGGTCGCAAAGGCATAATTACTTGCCGCCAGCAGGCTAAAGGTTAAACAAGAGAACAACCTTGCGGGTGCTGATGCTCATCTGATTTTTTTGTATAACAGAAAAATTGTCCTACCCATGATTTTCTAAGTCCAAAAAGGGCCATAATTCTTGCAAAAAGCAGGATGGAGTTATGTTTCTTGATGTACAGAGTCAGCTTATGATGGTGAACAACAGTTGCAAGTTTCAAAGCAATAGCTTTAATAGTTTAGGAGAAAAGTTTACCTTAACATAAAACTTAACCAAGAAATCTGATATTTTCTAAGTCCAAAAGGGGCCATAGTTCTTGCAATAAGCAGGACAGAGTTATGTTTCTTGCTGTACATGGTCAGCTTATGATGGTGAACAAGAGTTGCATGTTTTAAAGCAATAGCTTTGACCTAAACATAAAACTTAACCAAGAAATCTGATATTTTCCAAGTCCAAAACGGGCAATAATTCTTGCAAAAAGCAAGACAGAGTTATGTTTCTTAATGTACAGGGTCAGCTTATGATGGTGAACAACTGTTGCAGGTTTCAAAGCAATAGCTTTGATACTTAAGGAGAAAAGTTGACCTTAACATAAAACTTAACCAAGAAATCTGATATTTTCTAAGTACAAAAGGGGCCATAATTCTTGCAAAAAGCAGGATGAAGTTATGTGTCTTGGTGTACAGGGTCAGCTATTGATGGTGAACAAGTGTTGCAAGTTTCAAAAAAATATCTTTGATAGTTTCGGAGAAAAGCTGACCTAAACATAAAACTTAACCAGGCAACGCCGACGCCGAAGCCGATCAAGTGATGACAATAACTCATCATTTTTTTCCAAAAAATCAGATGAGCTAAAAATATATTATTTCATAAAATAAACAATTCTTATCCATGTTTACTAACCAAATTTATTTGGAATGTTGAATTTTGGGTGATTTTACCATTGTTAAGCATTTTCATGTGCAGCAAATCATTGCCAGAATATGGAGAACTCACATAGCACAAAGCCCTAAAGTGATCATGGTTAACAGGTACATTTCTTGCAGTTTTATGACTGGTCCATCTAGAGTAGAGTGGCATCAAAAGTTTAAATGGGCCCAAAACCCAAATCATTACAATGTTGGTCTATGGAAATACAGTTAGTTCCCTCTGACCTTAAGATTTCATAGGAACCATTATTCAAACAAGCTGAACATTACTGAATTATTACAACATTTAACATCTCAAGCCTAAAAAACATTACTTCTCCCCTTTAAACAATACTAAAATACTTGGTTGATCTTTGATGTTATTTTTGAGGATGAGATAATGAGAAATCTGTCTAGCAGGATATAAAGTGTCTGTAAACATTTTAGTTTATGTTTATCATCATTTACATCTCATAAAAACTGTTGAGTAATGGTTATAATAAAACTGGCTCAAATATAGGCAATTCAGATAACACTGTCTAATTCCAAACAAGCTTTCACCAACTTTGTTCAATATGGGGAAGGAATTTTCACAGAACTTTGACTCAATGGATCATTAGTACTTTTTACCTTAATTTCATGTAGAGTGTGTGACAACTGCCAAGAGAAAACTTGTTAGCAATTGTGGGGGAAAACAAGAGCTGTCTCCATAGGATGACACATGCCCCCGATGGCACTTTGAATGAATAGATATGGCCGATGTTAGAGTTTAGGACCTTTGACCTACGGAGCTGGGTCTTGCGCGCGACACGTCGTCTTACTGTGTCACACATTCATGCGTAGTTATTTTAAAATCCATGCTTGAATGACAATGATATGGACCGGACACGCCCATCAATGCACTATCATGAAAAATGACATTTAATGTCTAAGTGTGACCTTGACCTTTGAGCTAAGGACCTGGGTCTTGCGTGCGACACGTCGTCTTACTGTGGTACACATTCATGCCAAGTTATTTGAAAATCCATCCATCGATGACAAAGATATGGACCGGACACGCCCATCAATGCACTATCCTTTAACGTCTAAGTGTGACCTTGACCTTTGAGCTACGGACCTGGGTCTTGCGCGTGACACGTCGTCTTACTGTGGTACACATTCATGCCAAGTTATTTGAAAATCCATCCATCGATGACAAAGATATGGACCGGACACGCCCATCAATGCACTATCCTTTAACGTCTAAGTGTGACCTTGACCTTTGAGCTACGGACCTGGGTCTTGCACGCGACACGTCGTCTTACTGTGGTACACATTCATGCCAAGTTATTTGAAAATCCATCCATCGATGACAAAGATATGGACCGGACACGCCCATTAATGCACTATCCTTTAATGTCTAAGTGTGACCTTGACCTTTGAGCTACGGACCTGGGTCTTGCGCGCGACACATCGTCTTACTGTGGTACACATTCATACCAAGTTATTTGAAAATCCATCCATCGATGACAAAGATATGGACCGGACACGAAAATTGCGGACAGACTGACAGACCGACAGACTGACAGACGGACAAACGGTTCAAAAACTATATGCCTCCCTTCAGGGGCATAAAAACAGCAACACAGCTTCACTTAACATCAGCAACATTCTCCTTAATGCTGATGAGAGCTGAGTCATAGAACAAATCCTAGATATTGCTTTATTTTCTAGACTGTGGTCAGAGACAACCAATGAAATGCTCAAGTTTTGAGACTGGTTTTTAAACTCAATACTTTAACAGTCTGATTTCATCATGTGTTCTTTTGAAGAAACTCTTCTTAAAAATAAAGGTCATTTGACTATTCTTTGTAGGAACTTTGGAGACAGCACAAACACTAGAAGTTATGATGACACAGGTTCTTCATTCATTCTGTCATAGTCCAAGGACACCTTCATTTATATCCCTGTTTCCAGATTCACTCATTACTTCTGGTTCCCCATTCTTGATGTACTAGTCAAAGTGGTTCCTCATTCATTTTGTCCTAGTCAAAGGACACCCACCCTTGTTTCTAATACAGTTAATGACCTTCTTACAACACATACAAAACTTTGCTGGAAACATGTAGGAGAGGTTAGCACAATTAATGCTGCCAACACTGTTCTCCTCTGATAGGCAACAGCAAACATCTGCCAGCAACCTTTAGTACCACACAAGTTATGACATTATAACAAGAAACAAGAGGACCATGATGGTCCTGAATCGCTCACCTGTCCCCACATGAACTGAGTATGACGTCGTTTTTTCTATTATTTGACATAGTGACCTAGTTTTAGAGCTCATGTGACCTAGTTCTGAACTTGACCTAGATATCATCAAGATAAAAATTCTGACCAATTTTCATGAAGATCCATTGAAAAATATGGCCTCTAGAGAGGTGACAAGGTTTTTCTATTATTTGACATAATGAACTAGTTTTTGAAGGCATGTGACCCAGTTTTGTACTTGACCTAGATATCATCAAGGTGAACATTCTCATCAATTTTCATGAAGATCCATTGAAAAATATGGCCTCTATAGAGGTCACAAGGTTTTTCTATGTTTAGACCTAGTGACCTAGTTTTTGACCGCAGTTGACCCAGTTTCAAACTTGACCTAGATATCATCAAGATGAACATTCAGACCAACTTTCATGCAGATCCCATGAAAAATATGGCCTCTAGAGAGGTCACAAGTTTTTTCTATTATTTGACCTACTGACCTAGTTTTTGACCACATGTGACCCAGTTTCAATCTTGACCTAGATATTATCAAGATGAACATTCTGACCAATTTTCATGCAGATCCCATGAAAAATCTGGCCTCTACAGAGGTCACAAGGTTTTTCTATTATCTGACCTACTGACCTAGTTTTTGATTGCACGTAACCCAGTTTCGAACTTGACTTAGATATCATCAAGATGAACATTCTGACCAATTTTCATGCATATCCCATGAAAAATATGATCTCTAGAGAGGTCACAAGGATTTTCTATTATTTGACCTACTGACCTAGTTTTTGACCGCACGTGACCCAGTTTCAAAACAGACCTAGATATCATCAAGGTGAACATTCTCACCAATTTTCATGAAGATCCATTGAAAAATATGGCCTCTAGGGAGGTCACAAGGATTTTCTATTTTTAGACCTACTGACCTAGTTTTGGAACGCTGTTGACCCAGTTTCGAACTTGACCTATATATCATCAAGATGAACATTCTGACCAATTTTCATGCAGATCCCATGAAATATATGGCCTCTACAGAGGTCACAAGGTTTTTCTATTATTTGACCTAGTGACCTAGTTTTGGACCGGACGTGACCCAGTTTCGAACTTGACCTAGATATCATCAAGATGAACATTTTGACCAATTTTCATGCAGATCCCATGAAAAATATGACCTCTAGAGAGGTAACAAGGATTTTCTATTATTTGACCTACTGACCTAGTTTTTGACCGCAGTCGACCCAGTTTCAAACTTGACCTAGATATCATAAAGATGAACATTCTGACCAATTTTCATGCAGATCCCATGAAAAATACGGCCTCTACAGAGGTCACAAGGTTTTTCTATTATTTGACCTACTGACCTAGTTTTGGACCGGACGTGACCCAGTTTCGAACTTGACCTAGATATCATCAAGGTGAACATTCTGACCAATTTTCATAAAGATCCCATGAAAAATGTGACCTCTAGAGAGGTCACAAGGATTTTCTATTATTTGACCTACTGACCTAGTTTTAGACCACAGTTGACCCAGTTTCGAACTTTACCTAGATATCATCAAGATGAACATTCTGACCAATTTTCATGAAGATCCATTGAAAAATATGGCCTCTAGAGAGGTCACAAGGTTTTTCTATTTTTAGACCTACTGACCTAGTTTTTGACCGCACATGACCCAGTTTCGAACTTGACCTAGATATCATCAAGGTGAACATTCTGACCAACTTTCATAAAGATCCCATGAAAAATGTGACCTCTAGAGTGGTCACAAGCAAAAAGTTTACGCACGCACGGACGGACAGACGACGGACGCTGCGCGATCACAAAAGCTCACCTTGTCACTTTGTGACAGGTGAGCTAAAAATTCTCAAGTGATAACACCTCTGCAAAAAATGTTAGGCCCAAGTTTCTGGAAACTATTTTGCTTTTTAATCCAGTAACTGTTGTGGCTCAGTGGTGAGTACTGTGGTAAGTGTAACATCTCTGAGACTAGACTGGCTCTCTCTGGTCCCTATGTTTGTTTTGTCCAATTTCTCATACATAAGTTTTCTTCATTAACAGTGGAAGTAACTCCAGCTGGTATTTTCTATGCTGACATTTGTTATTGCCCTTGGCTCCGAACATAGGTTCAGCATGCTATTTTAGAGGCTTAAAATTTACTTATAACAGTTTGCAGTATTTATGAAAAAATAACCATGCAGCAAGGGAGCCAGGCTACTCTGAGTCCAGTCTGGTTAACTCAATGTTGGAGATACTTGGACTCAAACCTGAATCAGCCTGGCAAACTTAATGTAATAGATACCTGGACAATATCTCACGGCCAGTCTGGCTAACTCATTGTCTAATACCTGTGTCAGCCTGGCAAACTTAAGGTAATAGATACCTGGACAATATCTCACGGCCAGTCTGGTTAACTCAATGTAATTAATACCTGTGTTAATCTAAAGATATTGGGACAGTCGGCTAATTCAATGTTGGTGACATTTTACTCATCCCTGTGTCAGCAAGGCAAACTTACTGCTATATCTCCGACCATTCTGTAACTGATCAGCCAGATTTTATCAATGTTGTTGGTATTAGGATTCTGTCTCTGAACTAGACTAAATGTGACAGCAGTAACACAATGTTGAAGACATTTGGACACATCTCTGAGTTTAAGTCTTGGTAACTTGATTTTTTAGATATTTGGACTGAAATCTCTTAGCTTGCTATAATTCAATTTTGGATATATGTGAACTCACTTCTGAGCCAGCAATTTAAGGCACTGAACATATTTGATCAGTATTATCTTGCTCTGTACAAAAAAAAGCCAACAAAACAATTCTTCCTCATATCTGGACCAAAGAGGACTATTTCTCCAAAACTCTTAATTCTTATAATTAAATTTGTGCTCAAAACTTTGGATTAATTTTGTATTCTAAGGTTTAAGCTAGGGTATTAAAAACTACTTTACCACAATATTAATTAGAATTCTGTTCAATGTGTGGAGAACCATAATGCAATATATAAAACAGTTACAATTCAGAAAAAAGCAACAGTTTAATTAATTCTTCAAAGCAATCAACTCTAGAAATGTTATCTCCAACAACACTGTAAGCAAATGAAGCAACTGAAAGCATTTCTCTCAGAACTTGAAATGTCAAAGGTAGATAGCCTGATGTTTTCCTGGATATTGGAGAATCTCTTCTAGTTCCTATACTTATTGATCAACACGAGCAGCCAAAATAGAATCTAAATTGAGCCTTTTTTGTTAAATTTTTTTTAGTTTTATGTCTTTTTTGGGAATGCAACAAACTGAGAAATATCATCAAAACTTTTGACTTTCTTTTTTACTTTTATTCTGTTACATAATCCTTCCTAAGGCTCTCTGTGAACAGTGGCATGGTTATGGCATTTCTGAAGAACTTATTTGCAATTTGGTTTAAAACTACTTTGATTTTTTCATAAATTTTGAAATCTTTAATAAATTTTCAGCGCAAAAAAAAAAAGATTCTGAAAACCTTTCTGCTGCTGACAGCCAATATTCCAAACATTCCAATCAACAACAAGAGCACTGCCTTGCGGGTGCTGACGCTCATCTGATTTTTTTTGTGTAATAGAAATATTGTCCTACCCATGATTTTCTAAGTCTAAAAAGGGCTATCATTCTTGCAAAAAGCAGGATAGAGTTATGTTTCTTGATGTACAGTGTCCACTTATGATGGTGAAAAACTGTTGCAAGTTTTAAAGCAATAGCTTTGATAGTTTATGAGAAAAGTTGACTTAAACATAATACTCAACCAAGAAAATGATTTTCTAAGTCCAAAAGGGGCAATAATTATTGCAAAAATCAGGATGGAGTTACGCTGCTTGCTGTACAGGGTCAGCTTATGATGGTGAACAAGTGTTGCAAGTTTCAAAGCAATAGCTTTAATAGTTTAAGAGAAAAAGTTGACCTAAACATAAAACTTAACCAAGAAATCTGATATTTTCTAAGTCCAAAAGGGGCCATAAATCTTGCAAAAAGCAGGATGGAGTTATGTTTCTTGCTGTACAGGGTCAACTTATGATGGTGAACAAGTGTTGCAAGTTTTAAAGCAATAGCTTTGATAGTTTAGGATAAAAGCTGACCTAAACATAAAACTTAACCAAGAAAACTGATTTTCTAAGTCCAAAAGGGGCAATAAATCTTGCAAAAAGCAAGATGGAGTTATGTTTCTTGCTGTACAGGGTCAGCTTATGATGGTGAACAAGTATTCCAAGTTTCAAAGCAATAGCTTTGACAGTTTGGGAGAAAAGTTGACCTAAACATAAAACTTAACCAAGAAATCTGACATTTTCTAAGTACAAAAGGGGCCATAAATCTTGCAAAAAGCAAGATGGAGTTATGTTTCTTGCTATACAGGGTCAGCTTATGATGGTGAACAAGTATTCCAAGTTTCAAAGCAATAGCTTTGATAGTTTAGGAGAAAAGCTGACCTAAACATAAAACTTAACCAGGCAACGCCGACGCAGACGCCGACGCCGACGCCGACAACCGCTCAAGTGATGACAATAACTCATCATTTTTTTTCAAAAAATCAGATGAGCTAATAATAAAACAACTAGCTAATAAAGTACATGTACCATTTAGTACAAAAGCAGAGTTCATTTGTATATAAACCAGTCCAGCACTCACAGTGACCTTAAATGGCCTTTCCTCTTTTGGACGAGAAACTGAACACTTTTTATTTATTTATTTATTTTGTTGGGTTTAGTGTCGCACCGACACAATTTTAGGTCTGAACACTTTTCATCATTCGCATGTTATATAAATTAAGCGGACCAGTCTGTAAGGATTACATTCACGCTTGATGAACAAGGATTTAATCTGGCCTGTCAAAGGAAAGCCGTTTGATCAATAACATCTCTATTCACCATCACCACAAAAAAAACCTCCACATACTGTGAATCTTTGTAACAAGTTCAGACTGCGCTTTTTTTATTATGCGAAAATCGGGTTTAAAAATATCAAAAGAAAACACTTACTCAGGTACATGAATAGTTAGGGTCAAATGCCTAATATAGCTATTGAGGAGAAATCAGTTCCACAGACTGACATTTCTACTTAAATATCAATAAACACACTTAAACCTTAATGCTTAACTCTCATACAGCTAATTTCGAAGGGAATGATGTACACCTTAAGATTTGAGCACCCTGGCATCAAATTAAGAATTTTTTCTTTAGCATGGCTCATCAAAATTTAATGTATCTTTAAAGCAAAAAAAAAAAAGAAGATTATTCAGGAATCACAAAAAGTAGTCACATCTGGAAATACAATCAGCCTGGTATATTAGAAATTATACACCAATTTTTTTCTGATTCCCATGATGGAATTGCTTTTGCAGACTGCCAGTACTTGGTAATTACATGTTTTAGTGCACTAGCACCAAACATGATAAATATAAAATATGATAAGAAAAAGGATCTTAACTGAAATTTTTAACCCTTAGTAACAATTTAAATAATCTGTCTTAATGCAAAGAAATTTCAAATTGCTCCAAAGATGCAATCAGAGAAATATTATAATGTAACATAATGCAACATTAATGCCACAAGTCCTGTTTTCATTTGCTTTAGTTAAAAAATAAACAAAAAGATCTTTGCACAGTGGAGTGTAGAATAAACAGAAACTCTTTGTAGGTAACAAGATTTATTATGGAAAGTACTGGATCTTTTATTACTGAAAAATATCACTGTATGAACAAAAATTATATCATTATTATACCACTCACCAAATTTCAGTTGTGGTACCTGAAACCCTTCAGTACAGACAAAAGAAATGTTAAATTTGGATGTAATCAAGAGAGATAATAATAACACGTTACCAAGCAAAATAACATGATTTGACTCTGTTTTGATTGAGTTTGTCTACTGAACTGAGCAACACTTCTCACACCTTGTCGAGCTCATGAACTTTCAAGACTAAGTTCCTGATCATTCACAACTAGAAGTCCCATTTTTAGTTGGTGAACAGTACAGGATGGCAACCCATATTTATGTTTATATTTATTCTATATTATTTCAAGAATATAAGTACTTTTTATGTTATCACATGATGCTCTCGCATTTTATGGCATTGAGTATACAGAAGAAAATAACATAAAATCTTGATACCGAAAAAATGCACAACAAACAATTCTGCCCATGACCTACAGTCTGTGTATGATAACTTCGGAGTTATGTCACGTTTGTTTATGTTTTCTGGACTTATAAAACTAACAAAATAGGTAAAGCAGTTTGCATAAACACTAATATTGGGTATATTTTATTGCAACACCTCTGACAGTCCCGGTAGCTCAGTGGTTAAGCATTGGTGTTTGAAATATCGAATTTTGCAGGCCGTATGTTCGAATCGAGGCTTCTTTCAGGGTAACCACCATAATCATTCATTTCTCCTGGAATATATTAGTATATTTAGATAGACATATTATTGAATTAATTTCTGTTTAAAGAGGACCAGGCATCAGCTCTGTGTAAACACATTGTATTATGAATGCATAGTCACGAAAACACTTGAAAATTTCGTGCAGGTTAAATTCCTCTCTGGTATATTGCCAGTATTAGTGTAGTCAACATGTCCGAGGCGTCCACGTCTTTTTTGCAAAGAGAAACACTGTTCAGTATAAGAATGATACATACTACAAACTACTCTGAAGGTTATTTCAAGCATCATCATATTTCCATATTTCAGTTCGTTATTGTATACCGTAGTGCTGTATTACTGCATTTTGAATATTTTCAATTGTCTTTGAATTATTTTTTATTAAAACAGAGATAAAAAGCAAAGATTTTAAAAGAAAAAGTATAAATCACGGTGGGATTCGAACCAACGCGACAATGGAAATATAAAAGAATCGCACATGTAAGGCTAACGCTCTATGACCGGTACTAATCTTCTACTTCAAAATAAGCATTCCAGTTATAGTATAATATAAAAGTGTGTACTTAGATAATGATATTTATCGATTATCCCCCCCCCCCCCGGACTTGGACTCGTCCAAATAGTCACTCCAAAGTTATCAGACACGGACTGTATATCGGAAATTCCTTGCATGAATATCTAATACAGTATCAGTGATATCTGACAGGGGAGCCATATTCTATGAATACAAATCTTCTCATTTATAACCTCAATGTGATCCAGTTCTAAATCAGGCTTCTGGTAATGGGATTTGGAGAAATTCTGGAGACCGGCTGACTTCCCTACAAACTCTTTGAAGTATTTTATGACTGTGCAATATAAATTTGTCTTAAAAGACCTTTATTCACATCAGTGTGAAAAATATAAATACACTTAGTATATCAAAACAGAAGTGCAACAATTCTGTTGATCTCAGCTGTTTAACACATTTTGAGATTTATTTAACCTAATTACCCTGCTAAATTTCTAAAATGAACTGGACCATCGTTCAATTTGGCCAATACTATTTATCATTCAAAGGGGAGTTCACTGAAAATTTACTGACTGAATAGCGACCAGTGCAGACCATGCAACTATGGTAGGTAAAGAGAGGTAATAATAATAATTGTAGAAACTTATATTTCTACATAACAGTCAATACCAAAATTTTGAAAAGTTCTAATATTCATACCAATCATTAGAAAAAGTATGTTTATCAAATTTATACTTGGATACTTGATGGGCAACCAGGACAGGAAAATCAAATTTGAAATATACATCCGGTGTATAATTATCCAAAATGTACAAAGTGCTCAATCAGTGCAATTTCTTATGATATCCATTCATTATCATTAGGTAAAGTATGTTTTATCTAATATATACTTGGACAGGAAAATCAAAGCAGTAATAATTATGTATTTAATCCACTACAATTAACCACCTTTAAGAATCTGGGTTTGGAGGTGAGAGAGCTAGTGATTCAATCTCAAATATCCTCACCATTACTATAAGCCACAGACAACTCAGGGATTGGTCATGCATACTAATTTGCTAGACAAAGGCTTTCCTGCAGATATCTTGCTATTTCCAAAATACTTCTGACAATATAAATCCTCCGCAAATAACATTATACTGACTGGAGCTATCTGACATTTATAAACAATTTGTGTGGCATTTCTATCAATGAGATGTGACACAAGTCAGCATATATCTATTGTACCCTCAGAGACTTAGAATGACATGGAGTCAGTCAACTAAACATCTCCCTTAGCAACTGCCACCTTACACAGAGGATGCAAACAACGAGCTTTGCAATGCGGAACAATATATGCCCGACGGTGTGACCTTTGACCCAAAAGTGTGACCTTGACCTAAAAGTAAGCCATCCGAAACATGTGCTCTGTAATTGTCATCTGGATGTGGTGAACATTTCTGCCAAGCTTCTTCAAAATCCTTCAAGCAGTTCAAGAGTTACAGATTGGACACAAAACAAAGTCATATGACCTTTGACCCCTAAGCATGACCTTGACCTTGAAGTGCACCATCCAAAACATGTATTCTGCATGTCGTCTCAATGTGGTGAACATTTGTGTCAAATTTCTTTGAAATTCTTCAAGGGGTTCAAGAGTTACAGAGCGGACACGAAATTCCTAACGGACAGATGGACAGACAGACGGACTGTCCTACATAATGGGTATTTATGTGGCTACTCTTTTATTCTCTCTATTGTTCATTTAGCCACATAAAGAAAAATAGCCACATAAAAGCTTATGGAATGACTGACATCAAAATAAAAGTACAGTAATTATAAATTATAATTGTTCCTATAGCCAATATTAAGTATGCAAATGTAAGCACGGACGGACAGGCGGACAAGGTGGCGACTATATGCTCCCCCCTTTGTGTCATCTACACATCAAGCTTGTTCATCTGTGAAAGTTTGAAGCAAATCAGGCTAATAGTGTTGGAGGAGTTGGAAACACAACCAAAGATTTCGGGACATACAGAGGTATGGAGAGCAGCAATGCTATAATATTGCCCCCCACATAAATGTGTGGGTGTGGGGGGGGGGGGCATAAAAATTAATGTAACTTGAAAAACAATCAGTACCTTTAATAGTAATTATCAAATGTAAGAGTAATTAGTATGAATGAAGTAGATTTGGAAATTCATTCTGAGATAATGGCAATGCTTAATAATGATAGCAGCCCTCGGGTCCACTGTGTCTATAAAGTTGCAAAAATTCTGTACTAAGAAACGCATATTTTCTATGAAACAAAAACTGCATATCTCATGCACAAACAATGTTCATGTTCTCACACTGGAACATTCATTTTGTTTTGTGCTAATAAAAAACAAGAGGACCATGATGGTCCTGAATCGCTCACCTGTTCCCACATGACCCAGTTTTGAGTATGACGTCGTTTTTTCTATTATTTGACATAGTGACCTAGTTTCTGAGCTGATGTGACCCAGTTTTGAACTTGACCTAGATATCATCAAGATAAAAATTCTGACCAATTTTCATGAAGATTCATTGAAAAATATGGCCTCTAGAGAGGTCACAAGGTTTTTCTATTATTTGACCTATTGACCTAGTTTAAGGTATGTGACCCAGTTTTGAACTTGACCTAGATATCATCAAGGTGAACATTCTCACTAATTTTCATGAAGATCTCATGAAAAATATGGCCTCTAGAGAGGTCACAAAGTTTTTTTATTATTTGACCTACTGACCTAGTTTTTGATGGCACCTGACCCAGTTTCGAACCTGACCTAGATATCATCAAAGTGAACATTCTGACCAATTTTCATGAAGACCCATTTAAAAGTATGGCCTCTAGAGAGGTCACAAGGTTTTTCTATTTTTAAACCTACCGACCCAGTTTTTGAACGCAGTTGACCCAGTTTCAAACTTGACCTAGATATCATTAAAATGAACAATCAGACCAACTTCCATACAGATCCCATGAAAAATATGGCCTCTAGAGAGGTCATAAGGTTTTTTCATTATCTGACCTACTGACCTAGTTTTTGAGGGCATGTGACCCAGTTTCGAACTTGACCTAGATATCATCAAGATGAACATTTAGACCTACTTTCATACAGATCCCATGAAAAATATGGCCTCAAGTGAGGTCACAAGGTTTTTTCATTATTTGACCTACTGGCCTAGTTTTTGATGGCACGTGACCCAGTTTCGAACTTGACCTAGATATCATAAAGGTGAACATTCTGACCAATTTTCATGAAGATCCATACAAACATATGGCCTCTAGAGAGGTCACAAGGTTTTTCTATTTTTAGACCTACTGACCTAGTTTTGGATCGCACGTGACCCAGTTTCGAACTTAACCTAGATATCATCAAGATGAACATTCCGACTAACTTTCATAAAAATTCCATGAAAAATGTGACCTCTAGAGTGGTCACAAGCAAAAGTTTATGCACGCACGCACGGACAACGGACGCTGCGCGATCACAAAAGCTCACCTTGTCACTTTGTGACAGGTGAGCTAACAAGCAAATTTCATGGATTACCATACAAGTTCAGATCGCAGTACAACCGTAATGATTATAAGATGGCACTGAATACTGATGCATTCCCTGCGAAATGCAGTTCTTGAAATCATGAACACTTTAAACCATTAAAGAATTGTTCATGAACTAACCTTCAACAGTTCTTGATTTGTGTTCATGAATTTTTGGACATGAACTGTCCTTAAAATGTGTAACTGTTCATGAACTACTAAAGAATAACACAGAGTTCTTGAATTGTCCATTGATAAAAGGTTAAAGAAATAATCATGATGTTATTTTCTTGAATCTTTCATGCACTACTCATGACAGGTTGTTCATGAATGGTTCACTGCTAGTTTGTGAAGATAAAATGACACAATAAAAACATACAGCAAGAAGTTCATGAACTATTCATGTTCAACAAAACATCAAGAACAGTTCATAAACTGTTCATGTACATTAGTTCTTGAAGCCATCTTTCACTTTTCATGCACTGTTCATGAACACGGTATTTAAGAATGTTTCAAGAATTTGTGCCATTTTATCTTCACAAACAATTCATGAAGTGTTCATGAACTCCATTCATGAAATATGCATGCACTGTTCATGAACAGTAACGTTTCATTTCGCAGGGAATGTATATAATCAGTGCATAATGGATGAACTACAGTTTTTCTGAAATCTTTGAACATTTTGAGGATCATCATCTTCCCTGTTTGAAAGCTCATACCTTTACAAAGTCTAACAGAACAACTAAGTTACATCACTTTGCAGATAAAATCTGGAATTCTAATTTTGAAATTTAACATACACATATTCAGAAGATAAAACCAGAATTTTTTTTTGTCAATATCTGGCAAGGTCGATGCACACATCCCCTGCAGCACCAAACAGAAACTTTTGACCCTGAACCCTTTGTATAATATCCAAGTGTTGATTATTTAAAAGTAACCACCAAAATTGATACAGATTGAATTATGACCATTAAACAGCTGTTATTTTAATTTTAGGTAAAACTAACATTTCTTTCTTTTTGCTTATAATTTTATACAATATTACAATTATCAAAGTGTGCAGATCTTTTTTTCTTTTTTCTTTTTTTTTGCTGACAATGGATGATCTCGAAAACAGAGGGAATGTTACACAGGTAGTTTTGTTACAGAAGTTTACATACTTCAATGAATCTAAAGAATTTTTCTCTGACAATATCTGTAACTTGTTGCCTAGAAACTTCAAAATTTCAACATTTCTTCCAGAAATAAATCACAAAACATTGAAGATAATCTTGTAATTTGAAAGCTTTGTCAGGAAAGCTTCCAAAAATGGATAACAAAAACAATAATTATGTTATCTGAAATACTGCAGTAGCTGCAATTCGGCTTTGAGTTCACCATACTTTAAGGTTTAAGCAGTACACGTACATTCAAAGCATAAAATGCTCTGGTTAAGAAATATAATAGTTAAATCAGGTAAAAAAAATTGGCTGTACATTGTTTACAAGACTTTTCTACTATCTGACCAAAAAAGCAAGACCTCCTGTAACCCAGCTTCAATTCTGAACTAGATTTCATACCACAAAGTTTTATGAAGATAAAACAGAAATTGGGCCCTCTAGAATGTTAAGAGTTAGGTCCATGTTTTGGAGAAAAAAGTTTGAACATCATAGCAACAATGTACCAGTGTTTAAACTTAACATAACTAGGTAAAACATCGTTTTTGACAAGGACTTTTCAAGGACATTATACCAATATTTAGGGCTGTACCTCAATTTATCAACTTCTTCAGAAAATGCATAACAATTCTTATTCCCACCTCTATTTCATTACTCAGATTTTTTCATGAATTTTTGAGCACCTTCCCCCATTTTCGATCAACTTTCTGCAACATTTACAGTATGCTTTGTACTTCTTCTGCTTTCATCACCCAGCTCTGTAAGTTCAGATGACCAGTTTGGATTATATACACACATGCCCATGATGCAAGTTTATTCAACAAAGTTCTTTTTAGTATTTGTAAACAGCGATGCAAAATCTGTGATGATTCGATGCCATTAATGAAGGGCCGATTTGTTTTGAGACACACCGGCTACTGCATGGAGTACACCAATATTTACCCCGAACTGATGTACCCGCGCATCAAAACTACAACAGCATTAAATTTAAACTCACACTGTCTTCCTCAGAAACAAAGTGCACTTACCTCATCATAAATTCAACTTACAGTCCTGTCAACTCAGGACAAAGAGCACTGAATGCCTCACATATAAATTCAACCCACACTGTAAAGTCAAATCAGAACAAAATGCAGTTGCCTCACCCATAAACAGAACCCAATCAGCATAAAAAGCACTCGACTCAAATAAAACATGAACTCACTCAGTAAGAAAGTGCTTGCCTCCTACATATAAATAAAGTGTTTGAGCTGATTGTCAAAAATGTTTCAGTCATATAAATGACCATGTCTACTTGTAGCAGTGAGCACAATGCCTCACTTAATAGTGCTACCTTACTACTAGAACATCACCTTAGATATGTGACATGATGCCCTAAGAAGACACATTACACTGACACTGGGCTGACCAGTTCTAGTACTATCCTCTTAATGCTGAGCACCGAGCGAGGAAACTACTAGTTCAATTTTTCACTTGCTTGATGTTCAGATTGTCAGGGTAGATAATCATGACCTTACGCACTTGAACAAGGTGCTACCAAGGCAGTTCCCCTATAAACAGAAATCACTACAGCACAAAGAGTACTTTCAACTCAAAATGTTACGACCAACTCAGAACAAAGAGTACTTGCCTCACCTGTTAATAGAACTCAAACAGTAATGTCAACTTTGACCTGAAAGAGCACACATTTCACCTATAAACAAAATTCCATCAGTTTGAAGAACACTTGCCTCATCTAAAAACGGAATGCTGCAAAAGGATCAGTTGCCGCATTTAAATTCAAGGTACACTCAGTGTGCCCCTGTAAACAGAACGCACAATATCTGGAATGGTAATCTAACGCTTTTTTAGTAAGCACAGGTTCTTACATAAGAAGCCTTGAAGAGGACTCCAGATGAACATCATAATAACCCGAATTTTAAGATGAATAACTTCTATGGAATATCAAATATTTCTAGTTGGTACATGCAATTTTGTCATTGATGGCTCTTGTAAAGAATCATTATAGACTGGTATGAATCAGTTACAGACTAGTCTGAAGTGTTTTGATATTGGAGACTGGTCTGAATTATTTTCAGACTGGCCTGAATCAGTTTGAGATTGGTCTGAATCATTTTCAGACTGGTCTGAATCATTTTCAGACAGGTCTGAATCATTTTGAGATTGGTCTGATTCATTTTTAGACTGGTTTGAATCATTCTGAGATTGGTCTGAATCAGTCTGAGACTTGCCTAATCAGTTTGGGATTGGTCTGAATCATTTTGAGATTGGTCTGAATCATTTCGAGACTGGTCTGTATCAGTTTGAGACTGGTCTGAATCAGTTAAAGACTCGTCTGAATCAGTTTGACTTTGAGACTGGTCTGAACGAATTTGAGACTGGTCTGAATCATTCTGAGATTTGGTCTCCAACATCAGCTTTAAATAAGTATCATTGGAACTGGGACTTAATAATTCTTATACACAGGTGCAACTTTTTTTCTGAAATAGAGAAAAAAGAATGATTTTGTTGCTGAGGCAGATTTAAACATATTCCATCAGTTTTTGTAATTATTTACTCCAAAAAAATCACACAACTGATAATTATGCCAGCCACTCCTTTGTGCAAACTACAGTAACCACAAAATCCACAAACAGCATATGGCATTTAAAAGCCACAATAAAAGCATTTTTGTGCAATTTTTGAACTGGATCAACCCAAGCCCTTAACTTTTCAGCTGGGGAAAAGGAAAGTTTTGTGGTTTTACAAACACAAAGAAAACTGAGTAGAGATGCAAATTTTCACTTTGCGACATCCTGATGTGCTAAGTAGTCTGTGACATGGCAACACTTTCAACACTGTAATTCATGTGGTTATGAATTTCATTCATTTTTATATAAATTATTTATTACATATTTTTCCAATCTTATCAAAATCAAAAAGACAGTTTTGGAGAGTAAATGAATTTCTTCCTACTGAAATGGCAATCTTTTCTCCCTTTTTATAACAAGAGGGCCAAGATGGCCCTAGGTCGCTCACCTAAGAAACACACCATAACAGTGTAAAACATGTTTGACCTAGTGATTTCATGTAAACAAATATTCTGACCAATTTTCATTAAGATTGGACCAAAAATTGGTCTCTTGCGATAAAACAAGCATTTTCTTAGATATGACCTAGTTTTTGACCCTAGATGACCCATGTTCAAACTCGACCTAGATTTTATCAAGGCAATCATTCTGACCAAAATTCATGAAGATCAATTGAAAAATACAGCCTCTATCACATACACAAGGTTTTTCTTTGATTTGACCAAGTGACCTAGTTTTTGACCTCAGATGACCCATATTCAAATTCGACCTAGATTTCATTAAGGCAATCATCCTGACCAAATTTCATAAAAATCAATTGAAAAAAACAGTCTCTATCGCATACACAAGATATTTCTTTAATTTGACCTAGTGACCTAGTTTTTGACCTCAGATAACCCATATTCAAACTTGACCTAGATTTCATCAAGGCAATCACTCTGACCAAATTTCATGAAGATCAATTGAAAACTACATCCTCTATTGCATACACAATGTTTTTCTTCGATTTGACCTAGTGACCTAGTTTTTGACCCCAGATGACCCATTTTCGAACTCGGCTTAGATTTTATCAAGGTAATCATTCTGGCTAAATTTCATGAAGATCAGTTGAAAAATACAGCCTCTATCGCATACACAAGGTTTTTCCTTAATTTGACCTAGTGACCTAGTTTTTGACCCGAGATGACCCATTTTCGAACTCGGCCTAGATTTCATCAAGTTAATCATTCTGCCCAAAATTCATGAAGATCAATTGAAAAATCCCGCTTCTATCGCACAAACAAGGTTTTTTTTTTGATTTGCCCTTTGTGACCTTTTTTTGCCTGAGATGCCCCTTTTTCAAAACTCGGCCTAGACCCCCTCAAGAAATCTTTCTAAACCAAAACCCCCTGAAGATCAATTAAAAAATACACCCCTCTATCGCAAAACACAAGGTTTTTCTTTGTTTTGGACCTAGTGACCTAGTTTTTGACCCAAAATGCCCCTTTTCGAACCCCGGCCCAAGATTTCTAAAGGTTTCATTGACCAATATTCATGAAAAAGAATTAAAAAAATACAGTCTCTATCGCATACAAAAGGGTTTTTTTTTTGATTTGACCTAGGACCTATTTTTTGACCCGAAAATAAACCCATTTTCGAACGGGCCCCTAGATTTCATAAAGGGTTTATCTTTCTGCCCAAATTTAAATGAAGATTAATTGAAAAAATAAAAGCCTCTATGAATACACAAGCTAAATGGACAGACACAGACAGACGACAACCCCCAGAAACAGCCCCGGGGAACCCCGGACTTCAGCATCAAAAAAACTCCCCTGACATTGCCCAGGTAAAGCTAACAAAAAGGGCCAAGATGGCCCGGGCCCGTTTCACCTAAAAAAACACTCCTTTAAATTTTGTAAAAAAATTTTTTAAACCTAGTGTTTTTCGGAAACAAATTCTAAACAATTTTCATTAAGATTGGCCCAAAAAAAATTGGTCTTTCGATAAAACAAGCATTTTTTTTAGATATGCCTATTTTTTGACCCTAGATGCCCCTTGTTCAAATCCGAAAAATTTTTTTCAAGAAATCTTTTAAGACCAAAATTCATGAAGATAAACTAAAAAAATACAGCCCTTCACATACAGAAGTTTTTTCTTTGATTTCCCAGTGCCCTATTTTTTTGCCCCTCAGATGACCCATTTAAAATTCGCCCTAGATTTCATTAAGGAAATAAAACCTAAACCAAATTTCATAAAAACCCAATTAAAAAAAAACGGGCCTCTATCGCATACACAAGATTTTTCTTTAATTTGCCCTAGTGACCTATTTTTTGCCCTCAGATAACCCTATTCAAAATCGACCTAGTTTTCATCAAACCCAATCATTTGCCCAAATTTTTTCATACAGATCAATTGAAAAATACTCCTCTATTGCTTACACAATTTTTTTTCTTCGATTTGACCTATGCCCTATTTTTTTGACCCGAATGACCCTTTTTCAAACACGTCCTAGATTTTTTTTAAAGGGCAACCCTTTCTGGCAAAATTTCTTTAAGAACAGTTAAAAAATACGCCTCTACTCCCATACACAAGTTTTTTCTTTGTTTTTGACCTAGTGACCTATTTTTTTAAACCCCAGTTGACCTATTTTAAAAATTTTTGGTCTAAATTTCATCGGGTTTAATCACTCTGACCAAATTTCATAAAGATAAATTTGAAAAATACAGCCTCTATGCATCAAAAGGTTTTTACGTGATATGCCCTTTGGGTGCCCTTAGTTTTTGACCCCAGATGACCCTTTTTTCGCACTGGGCCCTAGTTTTTATCAAGGTAATCATTCTGACCAAAATTATGAAGATCAATTGAAAAAAAAACCGCCTCTATCGCATACAAAAGGTTTTTTTCTTTGTTTTGACCTAGGACCCTATTTTTTGCCCCGGGGATAAACCCATTTTCGCCCGGGCCCTAAAATTTCATCAAGGCAATCATTCTGAAAAAAATTTCCCTGAAGATCAATTGAAAAATACAGCCTCTATCGCAAACACAGGTTTTTTTTTGATTTGCCCTAGTGACCTGGGTTTTGATCCGAGATGACCCATTTTCGAATTTGGCCCTTTGATTTCATAAAGGGTTTAAATTCATTTTTGCCCAAATATTCATGAAGAAAAAATTGAAAAATACAGCCTCTATCGCATACAAAAGGGTTTTTTTTTTTGTTTTGGGGACCTAGTGACCTATTTTTTGCCCAAAAAAACCCCAAATTTTTCGAACTGGGCTTAGATTTATCAAGGTTATAATTCTGCCCCAATATTCATAAAAGTTTAAATTTGAAAAATACCGCCTTATGCATACAAAAGGTTTTTTTTCTTGTTTTGACCTAGTGACCAAATTTTTGACCTGAGATCCCCATTTTCAAACTGGGCCTAGTTTTCTCAAAGTTTTTTTCATTCGGCCCCCAATTTTTATGAAGTTTAAATGAAAAATACAGCCTCTATCGCATACAAAAAGTTTTTCTTTGATTTGACCTAGTGCCCAGTTTTTGACCCCGAGATGACCCTTTTTCGAACCGGCCTAGATTTAATAAAGGTTTTCATTCTGACCAATATTCTTTGAAGTTTAAATTTGGGAAAAAAACAGCCTCTACGCATACCCCTTGTTTAAATTTGACAGCGACGGACGAAAGAGGGACAGACGACGGCCCGACGGACGCCGGACATCGGGGATCAAAAAAAACTCACCTGGGGTTTTGTGGGTGAGCAAAAAAATTTTATACATAAATTCTGCAAAATAATTTCAAAGTGATTTAAAACCCAAATTTTGGTGTTTTAAATTTTAAAGGGTAAAAAAAAATTTTTTGCTTATTTTTATTTTTTTTTCAAATATGCCCTTTAACAAAAACAGTAATAAAATAAGCGCTCTTTTTTGGATGAAACAAAAACTTTAAATTCACCCACCCGTTAACATGACCACTTTACCCTTTAAAAAGCAATTCCCCAATTTTTTTAAAACCAAAAGGCAATAGAAAGTAAATCCCCCTTTAAAATCAATTTATAATTTATTGTGACTGCAGGAAATCGTAAAATTGAACTCATGCAGTAATAATGTAATCTCTCTGGGACTGTTTCAGCGTCCAGATCGCAATGAAGTTTCTATAACCCTTCGGTATCTAAGAAAACTATTATTTAGAAATGGAATAAAAACTAAATCCCTTTTTTATTTTTATGATGACGGGGCTTGTAAAACGAAATTTAAAATCGTTCTAGTTTACATGACCATTAGTCATGCCTTTTTTGAAAATACTGGTCAGTGTTATTGTATTATTAAACACTACGGCATCATGAAATGGCAAAGTTCTATAACTCTTATAGTCCCTTTTGTATTTGTTGTTGTCACTGAATTTATGCATTTAACTGTTTAGATTGTGGTTTATTGTAACAGCCAGTTGTAAACATTGGTTGTACTATTATTTTCATACTAATTTTTTTTAAAATAACAAAGTTATAAATCTGTTCTTTTTTCATGTACAATAACCATTTACATCAATTTCTGTACAAAAGGACCTGTCAGAGAAATTTCGCAACTGCCGAAATGAAAATATTAAAATCTCTGGTAAATGTCATCTGAATTCCCCAAGATTCTGACATGACATGCAAGACGCACAAATCTATGAAAATTTGATTCCTTTTTAAGACTCGGAAATCAGTATGTCTAACAAATATTTCTTATTCTTTAATCTAAGTTTAACAAATAATTTTCTAAACTGCAACTGTAAACTGAAATAGTATCTGTGTTTTGCGAGAGAATAAACAATCGATTGCAGATGGGGATTGCTCTTTTACAGGAGTGGTTGAGAACTGTTATTTCAAAAATCTTGTTCAAATTCTTTACTAATTTTAACCACATTTTAATTTAGTTGTACAGGTTTATACATTTGTAAAAACACTTACTAAACCTGTTTTTGTGGTTCAAAATTGTGCACATTAATTTAGATGTAGCAGCTGCTTCTCAAAGAATATTTATAAAAGAACATCTCTACCAATGAATTTTTTATTTATTTATTCTATATATATATATCTATTTTTTTTGGGGGGGGGGGGGGGGGGAGGGGGGGGGGGGATTTCCTACATGCACCCACATATAGCACACTTACCAGTAACCCTTACCCTGCTAAATTTCTATAATAAACTTGTCCATCTTTCAATTTGGATAGTACTGTTAACTGTTTAAAAGGGTTGATTACCAAAAAGATACTGATTGACAAACAGTGCAGAGAATGATCAGACTGCATGGATGTGCAAACGCAAAATCAACAGTGTCCAGCACGACAAGGGCTAAATTATATAATGAAATCTCATTGTTTCTAACAAGAGTTTGCAAATTCAACCTTTTTTTTATTAAAGCTGTTTGCAAATTGAAAAAAAAAAAACACACACACACAAATGAATTCATTTTCTGAATTGTTTTGGAAATCTTCTGGAGTCTGTATTAAAATACCTTTGAAATATGTGAAGAACATGCTAGTTCAAATTTATAAATATCTTTAAGGATCGCCTGGTAATTCCATCCTGACATTCATAAAACTCTAGAAGATATGCCTTACTGTCTGTGAATTTCCTCTAACATCCAGGACATTTAACACATCATTTTTTGTTGTGCTGAGCTAATCAAAATATCTTGCCATTTATGTTATAAAATAGGAAAACAACTGCTAATGACAGGAAAACAAAGAACAAAAATGTGAGCAAAATTTAACCAAACAATATTACATTAATTTTACAAACAATTGTTGAAGTGGTTTTCCCAGTAGCAACAAGCTTGCTTTCACATCAGTAAATTAGGAAAATAGCATGAAACAATTTGGAACAAAGTGGTTAAATACAAAATCAGCTATGGAGTTCTGACAATACATGCCACCAAAGAAATTTATTAACAAGAATTTTGGCATTAAATGCTGAAAATTCATTCATTGTATAATATTTATCTTCTTTTTTAACTTAACTAAGTGAATTACAAAAAGTAACATAATTATTAAGTTTAACCAGTTTTATGGGAAACTGTTGACTATATGGTTATAAATAAAATGCCTGCTCTCAATTTGTAGAATAGTACTGACTTCAAATTCTTATTTTTGCCTTAAAGTTGTATCTTTATAGTATATTTGTTTTCCTTTCCCCAAAGGTCTTTCCATTAGAAAGGTTTTAGCAAGGCATTAGAAACCTACCTATGTGCAAATTAATCCCTGAGAAATTATGTGGTACTTAAATGCAGAAGAAACTCTTTAACGGTATTTTAAGACTGTCTCAAATTTCATGGATGAAAATGCCAGCAAAAATCTATAATAATTAATCTACTACATTATGTCTAAATAGGGCATCAGACATTTTTTTGTACTTTGTGACGTTCTATGCCAATAAGTTATACTGGTTAATAATTAATTGGAAACACTTTCTTTGCTTGTGTATTTTTGTTTATGCGTAAAAAAAAACATTAAATTTTCTTAGAATTTGGGCAAACCATGTCTTTTTTTCAATAAGACAGGCTAAAACTGACATTACACTGATCTACTCATTACAGAGGCCAAGATTTAAGTGCTACTCTATATGATCTTCTATTTCACAAATACAATCAGACATACTGGAATCAAAACAATAATACATCATAAGTGAATCTGTTATATGAATCACAGCTAAAATTACTTGACTTAGGCAATGCCCAAATGAAACAGGAGCACTGCAATGTGGAGCAATATACGCCCAAAGGTATGATCTTTGACCCCTATGTGTGACCTTGACCTTGAAGCGAGCCATCCGAAACATCACTCTGCATATTGTCTCGATGTGGTGAACATTTGTGCCAAGTTTCTTTAAAATCCTTCAAGCTGTTTAAGAGTTAGAGCGGACATGAAAAAAGTCATATGGCCTTTGGCCCCTATATGACCTTGATATGAGCCATCCAAAACAAGAGCTCTGTACGTTGTCTAAATGTGGTGAAAATTTGTGTAAAGTTTCTTTGAAATCCTTCAAGGGGTTCAAGAGTTACAGAGCGGACAAGAGATTGCTAACAGACAGATGGACACCAGCATCATAACTTAATAATCTCCCTTCGGCCGTATAATAATTCTATCACTTCTACGTTGTGTTAAAATTAATTAAAACATGCTTCTGCTATATATCATTTCTTAAATTAACTATACATTTGCCTAAAGGGATGATATTTTCAGTTTGTTTCAGCTTGGTTCCTGTTGACAGCTATCCTCTAATATAACTTTGTAAGTCGAGCCATTAATGTATGTCGAGCCGTTAATGTAAATGACCGAAGCTGCAGAATTAAGTAACCAAGAAAATCCGAAACACCAAACAATATTACCTAGCTAGCTATTACCTTAAATGGGTGACAGTAATTTGTTAATATGGGCTCATGTTTCCAGAGACAAATTACTGCCTGGTCATCTGTTTTACTTACACACAACAGAATATAATCATGTTTTGCTTTCAGTGTAGCTTCTCCTTTCAGGAAAACCTCCTGGCTATATTACATAAACAGATCATAGATCATGCAAAATTATTCCTTCTATGTGGGCATTTTGTCTGCAAAACCCCGACAATGCAAAATCACATTAATGCAATTTATGCAAATGATTATAAAAATTGTATGTCCAGCGAAACCTCACACAAAACCAAAAGGAAACTTATGTTATTGTCTGTGCAAGATAAACAAGTTTTTTTCAACAGAGTGTTCCCACACTTTGATTACAACTCAATTTTAAAGAAAAATGAATGAGTAAAGAAGATGTTTTCCCAAAACAGCTGACAAAATCGAATTTAAATGATTTTCTAAAGGCACCAGTGACAGTTGAAACACAATCAATTCCCAATTTTCCAAAACTGCTTCCACTAAACTGATTATAAATACATGTTTTTGTCAAGCGTACTGGTTACATTTCAGATGAGTTTTTAAAAGATATTCCAAAAGTTTCTTTTTTTACTGGTGCTGGTACATGTACAGTTATCTCGGACTGACAGAGCACAGGACTTAAAGTACACTATTAAGCTACATAATTTATGGCAAAACTAGGGTTTAATCAACAAATTATTAACGAGTGCATGTTTAAAAATCACAAACTTACAAGACTTTTGGAATAGGACCAAGTGATAAGACTTCCCATTAGAAAGAAGTTGTGCAACTTTTGCAAACATGGTTATAAGACTATACCAATATATTTGCACCTAGTACAGTTAATACAATTTCTTGTTTCTTTTGAAGTAAGGTTTTATGATCATTAATATCAGATCTGTAAAAGATAGAATTATTTCAGGGATAACATATTATGATGTAAAATATTCAAATTAGTTGTCAAATATACACTCAAAATATGTTATTTCTGAAATCCGCAGTGTTACAGTAGATGAAACAGATTTCTACATCATGTTTACCATATTCTTTGCCTGGAGAGATTTAGATTTTACAATCATTTTTTAAATTAAGTCAATTAATGACAGTGCTAATTGTTGTAAATTGAACAGTGAGTACAGTCCGTGTCTGATAACTTCGGAGTGACTACGTGTCCAAGTCAGGAGGGTAATCGATAATTATCATTAATCTAAGTAAACACTTTTATATTATACAGTCAACATTGTATTAAGAGACCACCCAAGGGACTGCTAAGAAGTGGTCTCTTAATGGAATGGTCCCTTAATGAATTTCAGTTAAGATGAAAAGAAGTTATTTTAACTGTTAGTGTAACTGTATCTATTAGGAACATCCATGTATGGTTTAAAAATCTGTTTTAACATTGTGAACACTTCCAAGTCCACAAACCGTGAAAATTATGGCTAGATTGTTTGTCAGTTCAACTGATACAAAGGTTAATTGCATTCAGTCACGTGTGCAAAAACGTTCTCGCTAATTACACAGATGAAGAAATGCCCGGTAGAATTTTGGTACCCGGTCGCTTAATAGATACTTCTGTCGAATATTTAACCTGTCGGGACTACATTAATGTGGTCGCTAGTCGTTTAATAAAAAAAGTCGTTTAATGGAATGAATTTATGTACTGAAAACATTCAGGAGGGATTTTGACTGGTCGTTTAATACAAATTGCTTAATAGAGGTGGTCGCAAGTACGATGTCAACTGTACTACTAACTGAAACGCTTTCTTTGATGTAGAAGATTAGTACCAGTCGTAGCGCGTTAGCCTTACATGTGCGATTCTTTTATATTTCCATTGTCACGTTGGTTCGAGTCCAACGTGATTTATACTTTTTAAATCCTTGCTTTTTATCTATGTTTTAATTACAGTTTTCCAAAGACAATTGAAAATATTGAAAATGCAGCAATACAGCACTACGGTATATAATAACGAACTGAAATATGAAAAAAAAAGATTATGCTTGAAATAACCTTCAGAAAAGTTTGTAGTATGCATTAAGCATCATTCTTATACTGAACAGTGTTTCTCTTTGCAAAAAAGACGTGGATGCCTCGACATGTTGACTACAGTAATACTGGCAATATACCAGAGGAATTTAACCTGCACGAAATTTACGAGTGTTTTCTTGACTATGCATTCATAATACGATGTGTTTACACAGAGCTGATGCTTGGTCCCCTTTATCTAAATAAATAAAAATATATTCCAGGAGAAATGAATGATTATGGTGGTTACCTTGAAAGAGAAACCAAAAGAACAAAAAAAAAAAACAACAACACTCCGCTCGATTCAAACCTACGGCCCGCAATATTCGAAATTTCAAAGACTAAGGCTTAAACACTGAGCTACCGGGACTGACAGACGTGTTGCAATAAAATATTCCCAATATTATTGTTTATGTAAGCTGCTTTACTTATTTTGTTATTTCTATAAGTCCAGAAAATATAAACAAACGTGATGTCACTCCGAAGTTATCATACACATACTGTACTTTATCAGATTTAATGTGGTTTAAGATTTTTGTTTATTTTCAAACCTTTCAGTCCTTAATTAATGTTGATCTATGAGGTCCATGCATGGATGCTTCCAGACCAAGTTTGATCAATTTCCACTTACTGTCTGAGTCATTGTCTAAAGTGTTATAATGGAATGACAAATTCACAACTGTAACAAGGATATCTCGGGCCACATGCTATCCACCTTATACATTAACCCTTATCCTGCTAAATTTCTATATAATGAACTTGTCCATTCTTCAATTTGGACAGTACAATTTACTGTTAAAAAGAGTGCTTACCAAAAAGATACCGCCTGAATGGCGAACGGTGCAGATCTTGATCAGACTGCATGGATGTGCAGGCTGGTCATGATCTGCACTGGTCGCAAAGGCAGAACCAATTGTGTCCAGCATGGTAAGGTTTAAGTACTTCAAAGTACTTCCATATCTGCTTGATATTGCATGTTTTCCGGCAGTCTGTCAATACCCGTAATCATCAGACAATGACAGTTCTAATCAATAAAATAATATTGACAGATCATCATATTCTTTTCCTCTCCAACAAAAAACATGCCAAGTGATTCCTCTGCCAATACATTCTGCCAATTATATGGGAGGTTTTAATATTCCATGTAATTAATATCTTTCATGTTCTCTGTGTTAGGTGTCACTGGAACCAGTTTCAGCCTAGCTTTTCCTTCACATAGGATATCAGTTTATTTTGGCTACAGACATTAAGATATGACCATAAAAGCAAATAATACTGGCTTAAAAGACTGTAAAACAGAGTCTGTGAACCAGCCTCAGCATGCTATTGTGCTATTAGTTAGTTCTGAGACTGTGCTCACAAATGACCAATCACATTCTTTTGGGACTGGTCTGCAAACTCAGCATTTTAGCTGACAGAAAAAGGCAAGGGATAATAAAACTTAAGTTATTCTATAGGGAGATACTGCTGTTATCATTTACTTTGAGAAAAAACATCAAAACTTGTGACAAAAGATACAAATAAACTGTTTAAATGATTCAAAATCTCAAATCAGTATGTTGTTCTTTTTCAATATAATAGAAAACTATGTAACTACAGAGGCTCTTTAAAGTGTAAGCTTTTATGACTGTATTCTATGGCTGTGTCTCACTCTCCATCATTAGTGTATATCACTGTGCAACACATTCAAAACAAAATGTTTCTTTAATCTTTGGCCTGCTGGAAGCAAGTGATTCAGCCTTTGCGACCAGTGCAGATCAAGACCAGCCTGCATATCAACAAATGCCCCCAAAACAATCAGAACCTTTAACTTCCTTCACTATGCTAGCAGAATAGACACTTCATTCAGTGCAACTGACAATCTGCAGTCCCTAAAAATCTGTCAACAGTCCTGAAACAATGACATTCCTGTCAACAATCATCAGACCATGTCAGTTCTGATCAATAAGAGTAATATTGGGGAACAGGCTCTCTTCCTCTCCAACAAAAAACATGCCAAGTGATTCCTTGGCTTATACATTCTGCCAATTATAGGAGAGGAAATTGTGTTTTGCCTTTTATACTTCATGATATTTTCTGTATTTTCTATATGCTTTAGGCGTCACTTGAACTGGTTTCGGTCAATCCATTAACTTATACAGGCTTCATACGGGACATCAGGGTTTCATTCTGGCTCCAAGACCTAGACTAGAAAATGCAGTCGATTTTGTAATTATAAAAACGAGCATAAATCTTATAATCTTGTTCACTTGTTTTTCATCTTATTCTAAAGCAACTCTTACAAAGTCGGACAAGTTTAAATGCCTGTCTTTGATCTTAAAAGGTTTGTTTATTACAAATGTACATTATTTGTCTCTAATAAACATGTCCTAGCTGCTATCTGAAAATTTCGAAACAACCTAGACAAGCTATGTATAACACAATTATTGTTGCTACTGCTGTATAGAACTGTGCTTTAAAAGTAAGAATAATCAATCAATTGCACTGGGAGGGAGGAGGGTGGAGCTAGTTCTTTCAGCATAAAAAAAGAAGAGTTCTATGGTGGTAATATACAGCTCACCTGAGCACTTTTTAAGGTTCTAACATTTGTGATTTTCCATGTTTAAAGGAGAAATTCAGTAAAAATATAAGTAACTGTTCATTCAAAACAGCATAACAAAACATTTCACAAACCAACAATGTGGCTAAGTGTCTTTGACAACTGAAAAGTATTTGCAGTCTACATTAGAACGGCTAAAAGTTGGTCAATAGCAATTTAAAATGATGTTCTGATTATTGTCTTGATATTACAAACTGGAAGAGGAAAATTTCTGTTGCTGTATTAGTGGATTTACTGTTGTCATACACATACATACATTCCTGGTTGGCAAACATTCCCGACAGACCAATTTGAAGTTGATGGAGATTCTCCCCACGACTATCTCTGTATCGTGTAATGCATCTTATTTGCCTTTATTTACAATTAATGACTTACTTTGTCTGTCTGCTTTCTTGTCTTCTGTAAACTGCTTGCTTAATTCATTATGATCACTTTCATGAATATAATCAAATACGTTCTTCCCAAACAAATATTCCTGAAAATACAAGAATTATATACATCTAACTTTATTGTACTCAGTCAAAATTTAACACATACTGTATAATTTTATTATCATATTTATCAAACTTTGAATAAAAGGGTCTCATATTCACAGACTCAACAAATCCTTACATTGATCCCTGATCTAAAGTTACATAGTTTGGTTTGATATTCTCCTGACAATGCTCTCTTTTGTAACACAATTTACATTTCTAAATCACATGCTGACTTTTGTAATACGATTTATATCTCTAAATTAAATGCTCCCTTTTGTATCTAAATCACATGCGCTCCTTCGTAATACGATTTATAGCTCTAAATCAAATGCTCTCTTTTGTATCTAAATCACATGCTTTCTTTCGTAATACGATTTACAGCTCTTAAGCAACTGCTCTCTTTTGTATATACGATTTATGCTCTAAATCAAATGCTCTTTTTGTATCTAATCACATGCTTTTTCGTAATACGATTTACAGCTCAAATCAATTAATGCTCTCTTTTGTATCTAAATCACATGCTTTCTTCGTATACGATTATAGCTCAATCAATGCTCTCTTTGCAATACGATTATATCTCTAAATCAAATCCTCTTTGTATCTAATCATATGCTCTCCTCGTAATACGATTATAGCTCTAAATCAATGCACTCTTTTGTATCTAAATCACATGCTTTCTTTCGTAATACGATTTACAGCTCTAAATCAAATGCTCTCTTTTGTATCTAAATCAAAATTTTTTTAATGCTCTCCTTCGTAATACGATTTATAGCTCTAAATCAAATGCTCTCTTTTGTATCTAAATCACATGCTTTCTTTCGTAATACGATTTATATCTCTATATCAAATGCTCTCTTTTGTATCTAAATCAAATGCTCTCTTTTGTATCTAAATCACATGCTCTCTTTTGTAGCACAATTTACATCTCTAAATCACATGCTCTCTTTTGTAATATGATTTTTGTATCTAAATCAAATGCTCTCTTTTGTATCTAAATAACATGCTCTCTTTTGTAACACAATTTACATCTCTAAATCACATGCTCTCTTTCATAACACAATTAATTTACATCTCTAAATCACATGTTCTCTTTCATAACACAATTAATTTACATCTCCAAATCACATGCTTTCTTTTGTAATACAATTTACGTCTCCAAATTACATGCTCACTTTCATATGACACTCTTTGGTAAAATAGAAAGAAAGAGTGAATGTCTCCAACACTGTTCACTCCCTTAAATTCAATGTTCCTCACATTATTCATATCAGAGTCAGTGCCTTTCTAATCAATGTTCTTTATATCTTTCGCACCGGATTTGAGCTGCACCATGAGAAAAACCAACATAGCGTGTTTGTGACCAGAATGGATCCAGACCAACCTGCGCATCCCCACAGCCCGGTCAGGATCAATCCTGTTCACTGATGGTTTCTCTAATTGCAATAAGCTTTGAAAGCAAACAGCATGGATCCTGACCAGACTGTGCGGATGCGCAGGCTGGTCTGGATCCATGCCAGTCGCAAACTCACTATGTTGGTTTTCTCATGGCACGGCTCATTTGATGTCTCCAACACTTTTTACCCTTTACAGTCCCTAATATTATTCAGATCAGAGTCTACACCTCTCTTGTCAATGTCCCTGACATCAGACAAACACACAATAATGTTTCTTACACTTTTCACACTCATTCAAACCAGAGTCAATGCCTCTCAAAACCAGAGTTATGTCTCTCACACTTTTATTTCTCAGGAGTCAATGTCACTAACAATTCTGACAGCAAGAGTCAATGTCTCTCAAGCGTAGTTCTGGACAAGAAATCAACATTTACTACTGATTAACAGTTGAAGAAAAACCAGTGTTATGACATGGATAGGTGTTTGAACTTGCAACAGTTATGGGATATCCTAATAACCTCTTTCCTGAACTTATACATGATTAATGATTGCCCTAGCTAGCTACAGATTCAATCTATTTTTTTCATTCACTCTGCCTATCTGTAAATGATGTGAGGCCAACTGAAAACCCTGAATAGAATGAAAATATATATTCTGTATATTGGAAAACTCCGGAAGTCAGTTGGTCGATACATTCTGATACATTCTTACAGATCCTGTATAAATATGATTTATACATTGGCCAATCAATTATGAGAGATTCTAACAATAATGAAGGCACTAGCTATATGGGTAATTTGGGATTTATCCAGCGATAATCATCGGATAAATCACTGATGACAAGATATACATAACAGCAAATTCATTTTTAACACAAGAAAAACAATGCTAATTTAGATAGGATGCCCAAAAACTCTGCGGTCCATATTTTGAATAAAATCACTATCATGTCAGACAACATTCTCTCTAGATTTTGTCGACTTTAAAGGGCACAGAATGCCTGACAATAAGTTACCTTTATATTAAAGCCATCATCAAGCCTTTCATAATGCTGTATTGGACCACTATCACTATGGAAACAAAATGGCCAGCATTTCGATCAAATATTTAAATGCTCACAACTTTATCATTTTTAAAATGATTTTGAAAATTCTTTCACTTCTTTAAATGATTAAAGAAATCCTTACTAAGTAGACAGAATTAACATAAGAACAACATTGCCTTTCCCTTTAATGAAGCAAACTGAAAAATATATCCCAGGATTCTCACTGACATGGATATGTCCATAATGTTGCAAACTGCACCTTCCTGAAAAAAAGTGACTAACCGGTGTGATAATATATTTCAATGCTGTTAATGCTGTCATGACTTAATTTCATGAAGTTTGCATATATAACATTCCTTGTAATAAAAACATTCTATGACCAAGTAACAAACAAACTTTGAATTCATAACAATCTACTGAAAATTGCATAGGCAGTGTTTTGCTTCTCTTTCAACAGCTCTTGCATTTATAATTAATGTTGTTGCTGTTTTTTTTGTTTTAATGCAGTATCCTGAACTTTTTTTTGATTTCTTAAATATTACAAAAATATTACATTTTACATAAAATTTATCTAAAATTGATGCATTTATCCTGATTAGCTCCTTATTTTTGAGAGGTATGCATTAATTATTGGTATAGTTTTCATAACGGCACATGGAAATTATAAAGTGCCTTCTTTATTAATGTCACTTCTAATCCCTGCATCTATGCCAGGGGGGAAAAACTGACTGGGGAAAAAACTGACCGTTACACCGGTATTAAATGTATCAGTGTTTTAAAAAAAAATGCAGTTTTTATTATCAACCAAAAAGGCAAATTAATAGTATTTGTTCAAGTTCTTCTATTTTCTCAATAACATTTTAAGAACTTCAACAGAAACAAATTGGACATATGTTTGCCATTCTGAACTATATAACTCATTCTTATATATTAATCAATGGATCTAAATTTGACTTGACTTATTGGACCATACTGAAACTATTAATTGGTATATAGAGATAACGAAAGAACCAATTTGTACTTTTTTTCCATCTTCTAAAGGTTCTGGGGCAAGTAATTTTCTAAACACTTGCCACTTCGAATACATTCTATTTTCTTTTAATCACTATGTATACAAACTGAAATTAAACTTCACAATGACTTCAAAGGAAATGGCCGTTAAATTTCAATGTTGTTTTTTTTTTTAACTAGAATTAACTGCATACTTTTCATCCAGTTTGATTACAAAAGGCAAATTAATAGAGAAACAAGAGCTGTTGGAGGACAACAACGCTCAACTATTCAACAGCCTTGTCAAATGAATGAAAACAATATTTGTTTATAAAG
This sequence comes from Mercenaria mercenaria, assembly GCF_021730395.1. Classification (NCBI taxonomy): domain Eukaryota; kingdom Metazoa; phylum Mollusca; class Bivalvia; order Venerida; family Veneridae; genus Mercenaria; species Mercenaria mercenaria. The sequence continues at coordinate 33,501,112 of NC_069361.1, read as the reverse complement.
GGGCATAATTTTGTAAAATTTCAATCCAGTCCCATTACACTAGTGGGTACTGAGATACCAGCTTATATACAAAAACTTAACCTGCAGTGATTGCTTTGTTGAAAAAGAGGCATGATTTTGTATAACAAAAACAAGAAGGAGCTGCGTTCAATAAGCGCTTGATGCCCCCCGGTGGCATCCTTGTCGATAGATTTTGCAACCTAAGCCCAAAAGGAGGTCAAAGTCAAGGTCAAACTGAGGTCAGATGATGTCTGAAGATAAGGAATGGTCACATGTTACATCTGCATTAGTATGAAGTCATTCTAGTAAGGGGCATTGATGCTAGATGAAACGGTCCCATTTGGTTAACCTCGTTTGGATGAACAAACGGACGGACGAACAAATAGGACAATCACAATATGCCTCCCTATCAGTAGATGCCGGGGGCATAAAAACAGAGTTATGGTACTTGTGCAATGCATGTCATTAAATGCAGCTAAAAAGTTTGTGAAGTTTCAATCCATTCTCATCAGTTGCTACTGAAGTACCAGCTTACATACAAAAGCTTCACCAAATTTGGACCCTGATGCCAACAAATAGGCAAGTCCAACAGCTCTACCTATTCTTGGAACAGTCCAGCTAAAACTCACCCCTAACAAAATATTAAGTACACATCCTGATCTGTGTGTTTAAAAAAGGGTTACAGGATTTACATGAAAACAGGACATATCTACAGGGATCAGGATGTCTCGATGTTTTCAAGTCAAAAAGGATGTAACATGACCTTTTTTATGAAATCAACATCTAATATACTTGATAAAATCAATGTTTTACACATTGCTCTGACAAAACAAAATTTTCCTGTTCTGAATTCAATCTCCCATTCTAATACCTGCTTGTGGCTTTGATCTCCATCGAAAAGCTAAACTTTCATCCTGCGCACACGGCTAAAACTAATGTCCACCTTTCATCACAAAAAAATACCCATCTTTTTATCTTATCTGGCATGCTGAAAAAAAAACCTTTTCCTAATCTTGAGTAGCTGAGGCTGAAATTTATGTTTCTACTGTTCAGGTAGTCTTTTAACTCCCCACCTATATTCTGCATATAAAATACTCTAGCCCTTGATCTGCAGCAAACGTCTCCATTTTTTCCCATTCTGGTGCAAAAAAAAAATCTTATATGCCCCATATATCCTACAGCAAAAATCCTTCATCCTTCCATTCCTGATGTAAAATTCCCTCCATGCGTTATCCTACAGCAAAAATCCTTGCATCCCACATCTTTTGTCTGCTGAGATTTATTCCTGAACCAGCAAAATGCCTCTTTCTTTTCACTATACAGCAAAAATTCCTCCACCAAGTTATCCTACAGCAACAAGAGGACCATGATGGTCCTGAATTGCTCACCTCTTCCCACATGATCCAGTTTTGAGTATGACGTCGTTTTTTCTATTATTTGACATAGTGACCTAGTTTTTGAGCTCATGTGACCCAGTTTTGAACTTGACCTAGATATTATAAAGATAAAAATTCTGACCAATTTTCATGAAGATCCATTGAAAAATATGGTCTCTAGAGAGGTCACAAGGTTTTTCTATTATTTGACCTACTGACCTAGTTTTTTAAGGCACGTGACCCAGTTTCAAACTTGACCTAGATATCATCAAAGTGAACATTCTGACCAATTTTCATGAAGATCCATTCAAGGGGAAGGCCTCTAGAGAGGTCACAAGGTTTTTCTATTTCAAGACCTACTGACCTAGTTTTTGATCGCAGTTGACCCAGTTTCAAACTTGACCTAGATATCATCAAGATAAACATTCAGACCAACTTTCATACAGATCCCATGAAAAATATGGCCTTTAGAGAAGTCACAACGTTTTTTCATTATTTGACCTACTGACCTACTTTTTGAAGGCACGTGACCCACTTTCGAACTTGACTTAGATATCATCAAGGTGAACATTCTGACCAATTTTTATGAATATCCATTCACAAGTATGGCCTCTAGAGAGGTCACAAGGTTTTTCTATTTTTAGACCTACTGACCTAGTTTTTGACCGCACATGACCCTGTTTCGAATTTGACCTAGATATCATCAAGATGAACATTCAGACCAACTTTCATGAAGATCCATTGAAAAATATGGCCTTTAGAGAGGTCACAAGGTTTTTCTATTTTTAGACCTACTGACCTAGTTTTTGACGGCACGTGACCCACTTTCAAATCTGACCTAGATATCATCAAGATGAACATTCAGACCAACTTTCATACAGATCCCATGGAAAATATGGCCTCTAGTTAGGTCACAAGGTTTCTCTATTATTTGACCTGCTGACCTAGTTTTTGATGGCACGTGACCCACTTTCGAACTTGACTTAGATATCATCAAGGTGAACATAATGACAAATTTTCATGAAGATTTCATGAAATATATGGCCTCTAGAGAGGTCACAAGGTTTTTCTATTTTTAGACCTACTGACCTAGTTTTTGACCGCACGTGACCCAGTTTAGAACCTGACCTAGATATCATCAGGATGACCATTCAGACCAACTTTCACACAAATCCCATGAAAATTATGGCCTTTAGAGAGGTCACAAGGTTTTTCTATTATTTGACCTACTGACCTAGTTTTTGATGGCACGTGACCCAGTTTCAAACTTGACCTAGATATCATCAAGGTGAACGTTCTGACCAATTTTCATGAAGATCTTGTGAAATATATGGCCTCTAGAAAGGTCACAAGGTTTTTCTATTTTTAGACCTACTGACCTAGTTTTTGATGGCACGTGACCCAGTTTCGAACTTGACCTAGAAATCATCAAGATGAACATTCAGACCAACTTTCATACAGATCCCATGAAAAATATGGCCTTTAGAGAGGTCACAAGGTTTTTCTATTATTTGACCTACTGACCTAGTTTTTGAAGGCACGTGACCCAGTTTCGAACTTGACCTAGATATCATCAAGGTGAACGTTCTGACCAACTTTCATGAAGATCTTGTGAAATATATGGCCTCTAGAGAGGTCACAAGGTTTTTCTATTTTTAGACCTACTGACCTAGTTTTTGACCGAACGTGACCCAGTTTCGAAATTGACCTAGATATCATCAAGATGAACATTCTGACCAATTTTCATGAAGATCCATTGAAAATTATGGCCTCTAGAGAGGTCACAAGGTTTTTCTATTTTTAGACCTACTGACCTAGTTTTTGAAGGCACGTGACCCAGTTTCGAACTTGACCTAGATATCATCAAGATGAACATTCTGACCAACTTTCATAAAGATCCCATGAAAAATGTGACCTCTAGAGTGGTCACAAGCAAAAGTTTACGGACGGACGCACGGACGGACGGACGACGGACACCGCGCGATCCCAAAAGCTCACCTTGTCACTTTGTGACAGGTGAGCTAAAAATCTCCCACACATCCAATAACTACAATCTTCAAACCTTCCATACACTTGCAAAAATCCCTCTTTCCCTTAAATCTTGAACCTTTTACTATAGAGATGTTCCAACATCTCATTAAGCCCTGTAAGGTTTCATTTTCAAGCCTATTTCAAAGAATTTATATTATGCAAGGGGATGGTGATGCCTTCTGCAGAATATCTGAAGCATAATAATGTACAAGAGAAAAATGTTCTTTTTCTTTCAAAATTTGCAAAATGGCATGTAAATCTGAAAAATAATGTTAAAAAGTTTGGTAAGGCTGGTGTATGTGTGTTGGGTTTTTTTATTTCACAGAAATATTATATATAGAATATGTAGAATTTATTAACAGAAGCAAAATGAACCCAGTTGGATCGCACACACAATACTGTATTAGAATTTCTTTCAAAAATTATAAAACATATTTCTGCTTAAACAATTAATACTGATGCAGGCAAGTTTTTACAGGAAATACAAGGTGGAACCGAATACAAACTTATTACAAGGAAACATTTACTGAAAATTATGAATGGTGCTATGTAGACTTTATGTATAAGAATCAAAGAATCATAACTCTGTAAGAAGAAATCAGGACAAATTTTATTAAAAATGACCTTTAAAAGAGCCATAACTCAGACAAAAACTCTGGGTGGCAACGGCATGCACACATATATCACACTATATTTTTAAAAGAAGTGCAATCAAGTTAAATGCTGACAGGCAGAAAGCCAGAGCAAAAACAATATGTCTCTTACAAAGCTTAAAATAACTTGAAATGCACTGAACATCATCATTCAACATATTCAGTACCATAACTTGCATTCTTGTCAAAAAACAACCAACAATCCCTCTATGTAAACAAGACTACCATCCCTTAATGCACAGTAAACAACCTCCCCTGTATTGAAGACCATGCTGGCAAGACGTCCAACCTACTCTAACAAACCTCTCCTGTAAGACTTCACTCATTCTAAAAAACCTCTCCTGTAAGACGACCATCACTCACTCTTAACAAACCTCTCCTGTAAGACAACCATCACTCACTCTAACAAACCTCTCCTGTAAGACCACCATCACTCACTCTAACAAACCTCTCCTGTAAGACGACCATCACTCACTCTAACAAACCTCTCCTGTAAGACGACCATCACTCACTCTTAACCAACCTCTCCTGTAAGACGACCATCACTCACTTTAACCAACCTCTCCTGTAAGACGACCATCACTCACTCTAACCAACCTCTCCTGTAAGACTACCATCACTCACACTTAACAAACCTCTCCTGTAAGATGACCATCACTCACTCTTAACAAACCTCTCCTGTAAGACGACCATCACTCACTCTAACAAACCTCTCCTGTAAGACGACCATCACTCACTCTAACAAACCGACGACCATCACTCACTCTAACCAACCTCTCCTGTAAGACGACCATCACTCACTCTAACCAACCTCTCCTGTAAGACGACCATCACTCACTCTAACAAACCTCTCCTGTAAGACCTCTCCTGTAAGACGACCATCACTCACTCTTAACAAACCTTTCCTGTAAGACGAACAAACCTCTCCTGTAAGACGACCATCACTCACTCTAACCAACCTCTCCTGTAAGACGACCATCACTCACTCTAACCAACCTCTCCTGTAAGACGACCATCACTCACTCTAACCAACCTCTCCTGTAAGACAACCATCACTCACTCTAACAAAACTCTCCTGTAAGACAACCATCACTCACTGTAACAAACCTCCCCTGTAAGACATCTGTCTCTCAGCAGAACCAACCTCTCCTGTAAGATGACCTTCACTCGCTCTAACCAACCTCTCATGCAGGATGCCCATCTCTTAGCGTGACCAACTTTCCTGCATGACAACCATACTTCATCGTAACCAACCTTTCCAGGAAGATGCCCATCTATCAGCGTAACCAACCTCTCTTGCAAGACGCCCATTCTGCATTGGATCAGACTCACTATGCCTCATACCAAGACCAAGACAGTTCTCAAAGAACTGACACAAGTATACCTGTTTAAGTCCTAGATGGTCCTGTATTGTCTTTGTCACAAATTTAATGCTGCCTTTACGGTTTACAAAGATGAGAAATCCATTGAGTGCCTCCAACATAATCTGCCCTTCTCTTTCTTTAACATTTTCTGAAATAGAGGTAAAAAACAAATAATTTTATTGTACTTAATATTGCAATCCATTTGCAGCTGTAATTGCACAACTTACACGAGCCTCTATACAGTTAATTATTTCCTGGAAATGGTGGGTACAAACGAGATATAACCCCTGTTGCATTCATATTTTAACGCTCCTTGTAATAGCTGTTCTGTGCAAGTAGATGATAACTCAAAAATTATCAAGACAAATCATGGCATATTATGTATAAGGGTCAAAACTTTGTGAAAAAGTAAATGTACAATGTATGCAAGATCTTCACAGTGAACAAGTGCATGAAGTTTCAATCCATTCTCACAAATGGTTATTGAGAGACAAGCTTACATACAAAAAGTCATCAAATTGGGAGATGAATGTAAACCTTGACACTGACTTGGCTGCAGATGAATGAGTGAGTGCATTCGTTCTACCTTTTCTCAGAATATTTAGCTAAGAAGTTCTTTGAGGCCTAAAAGAAAAGTTCTTTGTTTCCGGTAACATGCTCAAAAAAATCAGGGTAGGTAGGTAAGAATTTTTTTTTTTATCAAGGGAGACTTTTCAGAAATTATTTTTGTGTCAAAAAATGAATACAGATAAGGGGGTAATGCCTTTTGAGCATCAGTAAGTTGATTTCTAACATCACTGGCCATATTTAAAGCATAAAAAGTGCAGTTTTGCAACTTTTCGTTAAAAAGTTGAAAAAAAATATTCTCCAAGGCCATAAAACATTTAGGGTCGGCAAATAACTAACAAAACATCATTTTTATACATTCAGACTTTTACATGCCTAAAACATGTTTTATAACCTTTATCCATTCAGTATCCTGGTTTAAGCGAAGAAGTCAGGAACAGGAAGTTTAGCATGTAATGGTTTAATGTATTTTCTCTGCAGAAATTTTCTTTATATTATAGAGAACCTGATGAAATTATTATCATTAACATTTTTGGCATCTTGCAGTACCAGTACACAGAATCATAAACCCTCAAAGCATATACAGTCAAAGCTGTCATAGCAGCCATCTGCATTAAGCAGAAACTTGCCCTATGTAGCCAGTCAGCTGACTTCCAAAATTAATGCTCTTTTAATTTCAACTTATGTCTTAAGCAGACAGAATCTCTCACTCCCTTGGCTGGCTGCTTAACACTTATTCTGCTAAATTTCTTTATTATATACCTATATAAATTCTGTAAAAAATCGGCTGGTATTTCACAATTAAATATGAACAGGTAGAAAATAATTCCGTATTGTACCTTTTAAATTCCGTATTGTACCGTCCGTATTGTATACTGCCGGACTACTTTCATTAATATACATGACCTGACACAGTTCTATAAACAGCGCACATATAGTAGTCGCAACTTGACCGCGATGGTTGACCTTAGGCTGATTATTCATATCGACTATTTCATTGTAGAAATCAAGGGTGCTTAGGGTATCCGTGTATATTTATATGGAATTAATCTGTAAACAGTGCAGTATCAAAGTATATATACTTTCATTTGATCAGTTAAATTTTCGAATACACTAATTTATATTTACACAAATTTATATTTCCTTTTTCTTGTGCAGATCGTATTTTACGTACACTCCTTTTCAATAATAGGTTGTGACTCATTAAGTATTATAATGCAAAGGTCAACCATAGGGGTCAAGCTGCGTCCACTATACAAACTTCACTTAGTTCCATTTTAATATCCATAAACAGAGATTTCGTTCAATAACAAAACAACGAACAGGAAGGTAGAGGTATATAATAAAAGGGTCATTTTAACAGTAGAACTGCTCATGCATTGTGAGTTTATATTAACATATTATTTTTATATTATAGTAATACATTTTGGTTATTATATACTGGTTCCAAAACAGTGGCATTAACCCATAAAGAATTGCAACAAATACTGCAAAACAACAAATAGTGTATTAAATGCTGCTCACATACTGCTCATACACTGCAGCATGGGTGATGTTGGCAGTATTTTTGCAGCATAATGAATAACTATGCTGCAAATTCAGTATATGCTGCATAAAGGCTGCAATTAATGCTGCCATTAATTGTGTTACATTACACTGCTTTAGCAGCAATTACTGCAAAGAACTGCAAACAGCTACTGTTATCATCGATGCTGCTTTGGCATTTAACATGCTTTAAAAGGAGCAACTACCATTATACATTTATGACTTAAAGCAATGATGGCTCTTTAAAACATTACAAGACATAAATATCCAGTTTGAATGACATAAGGGGTATAAAAACAAAAGTAGTGTGGAAGTTATTAACAGAATATTTGAGTAACTAGGTCAGACATACACTTTTATTATGTCTTTGCCTTGACATACCATTTTGCTGACACAATATTTCAACTTTATATACTAGTTAAATCTGCAGTGAGATATGAAAATATGTGACATATCATCCATAACAATTTTAGCATGTGCAAACTCAGATTACATTCATTAAAACATAATTAAACACAGATTTCATGCAAAATGATCCTAAATTATTTTCATTTTATTATCTTATTCAAGTATAAACAACAGTTTAATAATTTTGTTCACAGACTCCACACAGCTTTTCTCAATACACTAAATTGTAATTGCATGTACTCTTTTGCTAATCTCGATCAGCACATTCTCCCAACAGTCACTAGCAAGACACATGGCAGCTTTACCTTAGCCCCCTCCCCCTACATTTGACCCTTATGACCCCAGAAGCAATGTCAATCCATTTTCTCCTGGTAAGCTTTCTCAAGATTCATTACAATATCTCTTGCCTAATTAAATTACTGCACAGAAATATTTTTTTCTATTTCTAGCATCAGTGACCTTTAAACCTTGACACCAGTTGGACAATCCCAATTCTAACTTCAGTTTCAATCAATGTGACTCTTGGCCCTAAATACAATCTCAACCTTTGTCTTTTACTACAAGCTTTGGGTAAAGTTTAATTTCAACACATCAATCAAAACTAAAGTAAATGAGCAGAAACTGTTGGTTTTTTTTTTATTTTAGTTACAGCAACCTTGGCCTTAACCCCAGTGTTTTCAAATAAAATTATAGGTCTCCATATAAGCTTGCTATATACCAAGTCTGATGACAATATGACTATCTGAACTAATGTTACAGACAGTAAACCATCTGTTTAATGCCACCTGCTCACTTGTCACCCAAACTAACACCATACCCTTAACTTTTAAGAAAATCTGGTTGAAATTGCCTTTTTGCACACCTCTAACATGTATGTAAGATCAGCTGTTTTGCAAAGTTTTGCCAACACAAAAAACCAGACTGTTGCCACTACTTACTATCCTTGCCAAGTATAGATCCTGAGGTCAGTCTCCTTCCTAATATTGGTATCATATAATATTTATAATGTACTTAGACAATAGATCTTCAAGTCCTATGTATGCTAAACCATACATCTTGAATCAAACCAAGTGTAATAAGAGGTGTACAGGTTTAATTGTTTCAAATCAGTGTCACCCTAGTCTGATAATGCAAAAAGCTTAATTATATCAAAAAATGATAACCAGCAAATGCGAAGTTGATGCCCTCAGGTTATGGTATAATGCTATATGATACACTGCAGGCAAGTTGATGCCCTCAGGTTATGGTATAAGGCTATATGATACACTGCAGGCAAGTTGATGCCCTCAGGTTATGGTATAAGGCTATATGATACACTGCAGGCAAGTTGATGCCCTCAGGTTATGGTATATGCCCTCAGGTTATGGTATAAGGCTATATGATACACTGCAGGCAAGTTGATGCCCTCAGGTTATGGTATAAGGCTATATGATACACTGCAGGCAAGTTGTTGCCCTCAGGTTATGGTATAAGGCTATATGATACAGTGCAGGCAAGTTGATGCCCTCAGGTTATGGTATAAGGCTATATGATACACTGTAGGCAAATTATGCCCTGGATATGCATAAAGCATATTTATACAATGACAATGTCAAGGTATCCAGCTGATAAGCTACTGACACCTTTTATTTGCATAAAACACTGGTGCCTTTTACAAATAAATATGAAATGAGCAATTAAATAAATTGCTTTACAGACCAATGAGTAATTTACTGAATCTGCATAAAGCATACAGAAAACACTGGTTCCTATTAAAAATATTTACCCAGTGAGAAAATGATGCCCTGCATGTTACAAGAAAAACCATCCAATTAGCAACTGATGCTCTGAATATACATTTGCAGCATAAATAAAACACATAGAGCCTATCAAAATGTAACCATCCAATCAGTATGCTTTCACGCTAAAGCATAAAGAAAATCTTGGTTACTATAAATATTAGCTAGCCAAAGGAACTTTTTAAAATTAATACAAAAGAATACAGAGTTATATTTTTAAATAAAAAAACTTGACATTTGGAATATGGGTATATGTCTACCGTATTTTGGTGTGTATAGGTCGCGGTAATGTACAGTCCGCATCTAATTTTTGCTCTGGAAATGGTCGGAAAATTTAACTTCTAGCGTATTAGTCACAGTTAAATTTCGGATTTTTTCCCCAGCAATATTTACTGGCAAAAAAGTTATGGCGGCAGCCATATTGATGCCGCGGACTGAATTATTATCAGAACCTCAGATTGGTGGAAATCGGACTGTGTTATTTTCGTTCCCAACCGTTTCGTACCAACAGTAGTATCGGTAACAGACTACATCAAAGAAAAGCGGCTTTTTAACACTAATTGGCAGCAGACGTCTGTTATCATGCAAGTTTAAGTGTGAATTGTTTGCACAGCAATTATAACACCTTTCCTTGTCATGTAATTAACCGCGTTCTTTTGATTCTGAGTAAAAAGATTAACAAAATATCTCTTTTTGGATTTTTTTCTTTTATTTAAAAATCAAAAGTAAAAAATAATCATTCAAGCTTTTTAATACACTAAGAATTAGTATAAACAATGTTTGGAATGGAGGACGGATCTGTCTGGATTTTATCCAACCCGGAGTACATGTCAATGGCGTTCAGTAAAACGAAAGTAGAAACAAACGCAATTCAGACTGCAAAAACATCTTTGAATTAAAGTCATTCGTAATTTTAATAGTCTGTATGGGTTATTTACGATATATTTTATTGAAAGTAACCGCTATTGGTTGAAAAGCCGCCGATACTGATATTTTTTATCCATTTTGTTCGTTCGTAACAGATGCACGTAATTTTGCGAGAGCTACGGTCAGAAAATTGGCCCGAAAAAAACTGCTGGCAATGTTCTGTCGTATAGGTCGCAGGAACTTTTTCAGGCAGCAAAATGGGTAGAAAAAGTGCGACCTATACACACTAAAATACGGTATCTAATCACGAAACGCAAGTTGAGAAATGTAGGACTCAAAAATTACCAGACATACTGAAGGCAGGGCCTGCTTCCAGGGGCAAATGATTCTGCCTGTGACCCATGGTCTGCTCTGTTAGCTATTCAGTCAGTAAATTTTCAGTGAACACCCCTTTGAATAATAAATGGTACTGCCCAAATTGAGTGATGGACCATTCCATTTTAGAAATTTAGCGTGGTAAGGGTTAGGCTTCATGTTGATATCTAATACTGTTATATCATCTATAAATCAATCCTAATTTCATATGTTTTTTTTTCTAATATGAGCTGATTGACATTCTTTTACTTTATCAACATCAAAACCTTTGCAAAACACCTTGAAAATACCTCATAAAAATATCCTGATCTAATCTTTACCTGCTATTTCAGTCAACTGTTGATATCACAAATTTTGCTCAAAGCCAAACAATCATAAAAAGATGCAAAAAATAAGTTCCCTGGTATAAGAATATTGGGAACATTGACAATAAATGTTCTTGAATCTTGAAACACAGCAACAAATCAATTTGAGTTTTTACACATGTGATTCATTTAAAGAACCAAAATCCTTTACTGCATTTTAATGATTTGAAAAACAACTACATCAAAGGACATGGTGAAAGTTAAATAAGGCAGTAAGGCGGTATTAACATAATCATTATTAAAGTTTTGTTACAGTATGCATTTTAAAATGGGCCAGATATTTGATAATAAAAGATACCGAAAGTCAAAAGAACCATCACTGTGTTTGAACAAAACATCTATCTCTTTTAGAAAGCAAAATTCATTAATTTCTTTACATCTTTATAGATCAGGAAAGCAGGTGGAAAAATCTGAACTGTCTGTTTCACTGTCGGTATAAGTGTTAGTACTTTTCAATGGCTTTGACACTAAAATAAGTCCTCGTTAGTATACTTTTTACAAAGTATTTTTGTTTTAGTTTATAGTAATTTATTTTAGGTTGATTGTGAAAAAAGTTCTGTAACTTATATTAATCACACTCCACACTTCAGCACCACAAGGTCCCTGCTAATGCTGAGTGCCAAGCAATTTTAGGGAGCTTGGCAATTACCAATTTTCTATGTTATAACATGGCTATGGAGGAAACCCATAGTCTTCTGCACTCAGACCCTATGCTCTACCACTAGACTACCAAAGCAGTGTCATTGCTATCCCCTATACTCGCTGGACTTCTACCACTAATTTCTGTTTCAGTTTTGACATTTTCTAGATTCAAAATAAGTAGTAGATAGGAGAGAATTAAGTCTATGGTTGATTGTAACACATCTTATATTTGCTTGAGTAGCATATTACATTGAAGTATGTTATGTTGTAACTTACTTCAAAGGGTTTTTTCCTGTTGTTTCATAACATCTTTTACATCACATAAGAAGCAGAACAAGAATATCCTACATATCATTTAAATGTATTACCTACCAATCTTTCATAAAATAGATGTTAAGTTTGCATATTCAAGTTAATTTTATTCTCTAAGGATCCTCAACTTCAGTGGCTTAAAGCCTGGGCAAAAATATAACATATATTTCCATTGTAATGTAGGTAGTCCACTTACTTCAAGACATACTGAGACTTTTGACTCCTGCCTTTGTCTATTATATAAGGATCAAAAAGCTGTATATTTTTCCTGCTTAGGTATTGCATAGGTATAGCCTTACATCTGTTTACTGCTGTGATATTTCATTACAGGGATATTTTAGGGTTTTGGCTCTTCCCTATGTCTACTGCTGTGATATTTCATTACAGGGATATGTTAGGGTTTTGACTCTTGCCTCTGTCTACTGCTGTGATATTTCATTACAGGGATATGTTAGGGTTTTGACTCTTGCCTCTCAGTCTACTGCTGTGATATTTCACTACAGGGATATGTTAAGGTTTTGACTCTTGCCTCTGCCTACGGCTGTGATACATGTATTTCATTACAGGGCTATGTTAGGGTTTTGACTCTTGCTGCTGTCTACTGCATGGATGTTTCATTAAAGGGATATCTTAGGACTTTGACTCCTGCCTCTGTCAACAGTTCATTACAGGGATATCTTTGGGTTTTCATTCTTGCCTCTGTCAACTGTTTATCACAGGGATATCTTAGGGTTTTCACTCTTGCCTCTGTCAACTGTTCATTACAGGGATATTTTTGGGTTTTCACTCTTGCCTCTGTCAACTGTTTATTACTGGGATATCTTAGGGTTTTCACTCTTGGCTCTGTCAACTGTTCATTACAGGGATATCTTAGGACTTTGACTCTTGCCTCCGTCAACAGTTCATTACAGGGATATCTTAGGGTTTTCACTCTTGCCTCTGTCAACAGTTCATTACAGGGATATCTTAGGACTTTGACTCTTGCCTCCGTCAACAGTTCATTACAGGGATATCTTAGGGTTTTCACTCTTGCCTCTGTCAACAGTTCATTACAGGGATATCTTAGGGTTTTCACTCTTGCCTCTGTCAACTGTTCATTACCTCTGTATTCTGCAGTGATATTTCATTACAGAAATATCTTAAGATTTTCACTCTTGCCTCTACCTACCTCAGTGATATTTCATTATAGGGATATCTTAGGATTTTCACTCTTAAATCAGCTTCCTCTAGGCAAGTGGTAAATATTTCCATTGTATTCTAACTATGATAGGGATATTATAAGAGCTTTTACTACCAACTCTTGCCTCACATTTTGGGTTTTTGACTCCTACCTTTGACGAATGAGAAACAATATTTGACTGTATTGTAAATGTATTGAGATTTCAAAGAGATATCTCAGGGCTTTGGCTCTGTCCATCTGGTACATATTTCTGTTGCAATGTAACACTTATCTGCTAATGTAAATCTCAAGAAGGAAAATGGACTTATTGTCATACAGGAAATATCATTGTCAGTGGACACTTGAACACAGCTTCCTGATCACTTTGGGTGATTAAATCTTACCAATCAAGATATAAGGTTACCAACAGTTATTCCTTCCTATACTGACTGCTTAAAGGACCAAAACTGTTGAGTAAACATGTACGATAGTCAGATAGTCACGTATTAAGGTCATTTTTTTCCCCACTTCAACTTATTTAATTACAAAATAGTTCTAATTTCATGGGCAAACAATATAAATAGTTCCCTTTTAGTGTTTTTAAGCTCATAAATAAATTTGCTAACAATTTTTAACTTTCTGGAGCTTGACGGGATAACAAACATTTTGAATTATTATGCAAACATGGCATTTTTTGTTTTTTTTCAATAGTGAATAATGACCTTTATTACTTTCACCCAGTTTTTGGTCACTTAATTTTCAAGAAAATTAGAAAGCAAAACTGAATTTAAGAGATCTTAATAAAACTATATTTTATTAACCTTATCACTGCCACAGTTAGAAATTTCAATAACACCCTATGATTTTTTTTTTTCTTTAACCTTTAGCATGCTAGATAAATTGTCGTCTGCTGCAAATGTCGTCTGCTAAAATTGTAAAGTTCATTCAATTTGCTCCAAAATTAGAAGAAATATTGTCAGAGTAGCAAACAGCTTGGAACCTGATCAGACGCCGATTTAATCGGCGTCTGATCTGGTTCCAAGCTGTTTGCAAAGGCTGTTAAATTCGCCTGCAGCAGGCTAAGGGTTAAGAAGTCTACAATTCATACTTACTGGAAATAGGAAAAAAGATGCTGTGGGTGCAGAGAATCAAAAATGATTGGCAGTCTAACACTGCACCTAGGGATACAAATTCCTCTTTAAGCATAGAAAAAACATATAATTAAATTATCTAATTTACTCAGGAAGACTGTTTCGGTTAAGTGTAACCTTAGTCAAGTGCGGCTTAAACATACCCTGAATGGAAAAAAGGAAATTTTATAAATAATAGTGCATTATCTGGCTCATGTGTAAATATAGTGTCACACTTCAGAAAATTTTATTAAAACTGTATTATAAAGCTGCAGCCCATTATTTCGGTTTGAGATAACAATCTCTAGGATCGGTGCAATAACCAGAGCACATGATGGACCAATCAGTGTCTGTATCTAAAAACATATTTTCTCTTCCTTATATTACACAAACTATTCATGCAATTATGTAAACATAATAAAATCCTGAAAACAGGATTTTCATCAGGTTTTCAACAAATACCTGATAAAGAGCATGTTTATGAGTATTGTATGTTAACTACTGAACCACACAGTCAGTGTATGATAACTTCGGAGTGACGTCACGTTTGTTTATATTTTCTGGACTTAAAGAAATAACAAAATAGGTAAAGCAGCTTACATAAACAATAATATTGGGAATATTATATTGCAACCCGTCTGTCAGTCCTGGTAGCTCAGTGGTTAAGGTTTAGTCTTTGAAATTTCGAATATTGCGGGCCATAGGTTCGAATGGAGCGGAGTGTTGTTGTTTTTTTCTTTTTGTTCTTTTGGTTTCTCTTTCAAGGTAACCACCATAATCATTCATTTCTCCTGGAATATATTTTTATTTATTTAGATCAAGGGGACCAAGCATCAGCTCTGTGTAAACACATCGTATTATGAATGCATAGTCAAGAAAACACTCGTAAATTTCGTGCAGGTTAAATTCCTCTGGTATATTGCCAGTATTACTGTAGTCAACATGTCCGAGGCATCCACGTCTTTTTGGAAAGAGAAACACTGTTCAGTATAAGAATGATGCTTTATGCATACTACAAACTTTTCTGAAGGTTTTTTCAAGCATAATCTTTTTTTTTCATATTTCAGTTCGTTATTATATACCGTAGTGCTGTATTGCTGTTTTTTCAATACAGTACAATCGCGATCCTACGAAAAGCCAAGGGACCGGCCGTTTTTTTCGTAATATCGCATTTTCGTTCGAGCGCAGCATAGGAAATTTCGCTACACAGCTCCTTGATATCTACACGTTGTGACCCATGATATTTAAACATGTTATTTTCGTATCGGAGTACATATACATGTATTCCAATTTTATATGTAGATCTGGGTCTATTACAAATCTTATTCGAACCTGAAATGTAAAACGGGTTTTTGTTTTCCTTCACTTTTTATTCACTGTATATAAAATATGTACTGGGTACATTGTTGCACGGGAACAAAAATAGCAATTGCCTATTCCGATTCAGCTACCTTTAACTGAATTGTTCGGAATAATAAAACGACTATTTACAGATGATCAGGACTTATATATTTTTTATCTGTTTTATTGAAGTGATTGTTTTAGACGTATAGATATCGAAACAAGTGTGACTGATATGCCATCCGATCCGATAGTTAGAGAAGAAAAAATAACCACTAACACAGCGTATGTGTTTCGAATTTAATTACGAAGTTTTCACACTTTAATAACTGTTTATGCCCAGCTAACTGATCGTGACACTTTACACTCTAAAGCATTTTCACGCCGTTATGGAAGGTGTGAAAACTTAGACAATACAGGTATTCGTAAAATCGCAACTAAAACAAGTTCAAAACAGGCTTTAAGGGCATAAAGATACATTCGTAGGAGCGCATTTTTCGTAAAATTGCATTTTCGTAAAATCGCGACTTTGTAACATAGAAATAAGAAGGAAAGCAGCCGGGACCACAACACCTTTTCGTAGTACACCGGTATTTCGTTAAATTGCGATTCGAATCACCGCGAATGCACTGTATTTTCAATTGTCTTTGGAAAACTGTAATTAAAACATAGATAAAAAGCAAGGATTTAAAAAAGTATAAATCACGTCGGACTCGAACCAACGCGACAATGGAAATATAAAAGAATCGCACATGTAAGGCTAACGCGCTACGACTGGTACTAATCTTCTACTTCAAAGAAAGCGTTTCAGTTAGTAGTATAATATAAAAGTGTTTACTTAGATTAATGATAATTATCGATTACCCTCCTGACTTGGACTCGTCCAAATAGTCACTCCGAAGTTATCAGACACGGACTGTACACCTTTTAATTTTTTTATAGTGACCAGGTTCAATAAGCAAAAAAGTTTCATTAAAATCTACTTCATACAATATAAAATTTGGGATTTTTTGCCGCTGATCTGCATTTTCTTCTCTTTTTACAGTAAAGCCCAAATTACATCCCATAGTTGAATAAATTCTCAGTAAAGGATGACTTTAGACACTTAAATAAGTTCTTCATAAAAGAAGTTTTGGAGCTTAGAGAATGCATATTTACCTTATCTTAGCCACAATACCCATAGAGCTGACAAGGACTGGACTTATAGAAATAGAAGTTAGAAAATTAATAGTAACTTCTTCTTTTGGTTGCACAAGAAAAAACAAAAGACCTTAAATAAATGAACACAGAAGCTACACATAATTTTAAACTAGTCTTGCAGTTTGGTTTAGATTGCTGAAAACCCCTGATATACCTTAAATGTAAAAGTACAACCTAGAAAGTATACTAGAATAAAAAGAAATGGTCAGCTTTTTAAAGATTTTCATATTAGGGGAGGTAATTGCAAACTTTTATATTAATCAATGTACGATAAACTTACTTTACATGATGTATTTTTTTCTTCCTTATTAAATAAAGCTCAATAAAAACTGAAGCATGTCATAAAAATCATGATGTGAATGACTTCTGGCAGAGAGATCTTTCTTTTAAATTTTATAAGACAACAATTTTTAAAGAACTATTTTGTTCATTTCTGTAAGTTAAGAAGATACGATACATAATTACGGCTGAAATTCATCCTCCAATTTCCAATGGCCACATGTTGAGTACCAAGTGTCACAGGTTGAGAAAATTGAGCTGTCAGTCTGAGACTCAAACCCTGACCCCTGTCATACAGCGGGGAGCTCTACTGACTCAGCTCATCAGCTGCCTAAATACGCCTTCTTCCCCTTTTATAGTAATCAGGTCCTATACATAGACACATTATCGAACATCGAACAAGAAGTAGCAAATATTTTCACCTGGCAAAAAAATTCAGAGCACTCATTTTGCCCAGTTTTTATCAATTCTGAGGTTATAACATCTATCAGTCTGTAGTTGATCTACTTTGCAGGTTACTCAGCTAAAAACAACACCTTTTTCTCATTTCCCTGTCGTTACCATTTTTTTGGGGTGATTATCACTTATTCTATGTTTATCTTGCAACTGATCTAATTCTTTGCAATCTTTACATTCAGCAAGAGTAAAGGTTTTCTAACCTGAACAACTTTATAGAAAGGGAATTCATTCTTCTCCCCATCAAATGTCAAAATGACAATAATACCTATAATTTTTTGGCATTAAGAAGCAATTGTGTTATTTATGAATGCTCACACACTGGTTTTCATATAAACCCTCCCTTTTAGCTCAATGTTAAGATGTCTAGAGTGGGAGGTCACAGATTTGATTCTTGCCAAGGCTACACCAAAGCTCTGAAAAAGGTTCTAGAAGCTCCAAGCTGGGTAGGTGTCTTTGTGTGTATACCTGTTTCTGCACAAGTGCTTTATTATAGCTTATCTTATCTCTTAGTGAATATCAAGGGTGGCTCTCTGCCAGGTATGCACCCATCTGGATCCGCTAATTATACACATAATAGGTAGTGATAACACAATGTTCAATTACTGCCTCATGTCAAGCATTAAATATACTAATTAGCATTTAGAATGGGTACTGAAACTAATTTCAGTCGAAGAGCAACTGGAGTTTAAATTATTAACTTTAAACATACAATTAGGCTGACTTATCAATATTCAAAGTTTTCACACTTCAGTGTTATAAACATATAAATAATTAAAATCTATGCATTCAGACAGCCATAGCCGCAAAGTATTTTATGAGTATTAAAGCTCAATATTACAAAGCTGCAATCTTATGTCTTTATCCTGCAGTGTAAAGCGTGGTATCTGTAATATCAGCCTGCGATATCAAGCACCCAGTGTACAATATCAAGCAATCAATCTGCAATATCAAGTACTCAGCTTGCAATGTTGAGCATTCAGTCTGCAATATCAGTCATTCAGCATGCAATATCTGATATTCAACCAGAAATGTCAAGCATTCAGTCTGCAATATCAAGCACAAAGCCTGCAATATCAATCATTCAGCCTATGATATCAAGCAATCAGGCTGCAATATCAAGCATTCAGCCTGCAATATCAAGCATTAACTGGCAATATCAAGCAATTAATCTGCAATATCAATCATTCAGCTTGCATTCAGACTGTGATATCATGCATTCAGCCTTCAATATCAAGCACTAGGCCTGCGATAACAATCATTCAGCCTGTGATATTATGCATTCAGCCTTCAATATCAAGCATTAGGCCTGCAATAACAATCATTCAGCCTGTGATATCAAGCATTCAGCCTGCAATATCAAGCATTAACTGGCAATATCACACAATCAATCTGCAATATCAATCATTCAGCTTGCAATATCAGGCATTTTGCCTGTGATATCAAGCAATCAGTCTGCAATATCAAGCACTCCACTCAGCCTGCAATAACAATCATTCAGACTGTGACATCAAGGGTTCAGCCTGCAATATAAAGCATTCAGCCTGCAATAGCAAACATTCAGCCTGTGATATCAAACATTCAGCTTGCAATGTAGAGCATTCAACAAGCAATATTGAGCATTAACTGGTGATATCAATCAATCAATCTGCAATAACAATCATTCAGCTTGCAATATTAATCATTCAGCCTGTAATATCTGGCATTCAGCCAGCAAAATCAAGCATTCAGCCTGCATTATCAAGCATTCCGCCTTCAGTATCAAGAATTCTGTGTACAATGTAAAGCATTCAGCCTGTGATATTAAGCATTCAGCCTGTCTGTAATGTCAGGCTTTCAGGCTAGAATATTAAGCATTCAGCATATCTACAATATCATGCATTCAGTCTGCAATATTAAGCAGTCAGCCTATCTCCAATATCAAGCATTCAGCCTGCGATATTAAGCTTCCAGCCATTCTGTAATATCAAGCATTTAGCCTGCCTGCAATATCAAGCATTCAGCCTACAATATCAAGCAATTCAGTCTGTCTGCAATGTCAGGCATTCAGGCCGCAACATTAAGCATTCAGCCTGTCTCATGTCTCAAGCATCCAGCCAGCAATATTAAAAATTCAGCCTAGCTGTCTGAATATCAGATATTCAGCCTGCAATAATAAACATTCAGCCTGTCCGAAATAGGTCTGCAATATCAAGCATTCAGGCTGTCTGCAATATTATAAAACCTTCTATATCAGTCATTCAGCCTTAGATATATCTTAACATTCAGCTTGTGATATTTAGCAATCAAACGTCTTAACTTCTAAGCAGTTTAGATCTGCCATAATGATTACTTTACTTCAAAAGGAAAAATTTGTTTCAACATTATTTCTTGTTGGGTATTTCCATTACTGACAGTTCTAAATTATCTTTGTAAATCTGCCTTTATTTCTGAAGAGGGAGTAATCATTAGATTTTGCAATACATTCTAAGAAGAAAATACCACAAACAGGAAGCATTCTCAGAAATAAACAGCGACTCTCCAATGGTAACCACAAATGCATGTTCCTAAATTATACTGTATTCTGCTGATACTGGTTCAGATAATACAACCATTTCAAAATTGGGTAAGTTCTTACAACATCAAGCTTTTTTTAATTTATACAAATGTATTTGAGTTTGACAGAGAGGAAAACTTAAGGCTTTTGAATGAAAGTAATTAGATGAAACCGTGTTGAGAGGTCTACACCATAAATGACAATTCCATGTGAAAGTAGACAAGCTCCTCGATTATGATATATCTTTTTTACATTTTTATGATTCAATATAGTGATCTGAGCCAGTCTACATCAAATATCATACATTCCTCTAAGAAAATCTCTGAAATAGACTGGCTTTTGATTGATTCTACGATACTGAATTAAACAACAAGAGCTCTCCGCCAAACGCGGCAATATATGCCCGAAGGGGTATTCAGCAAAATTTAAAGTCAGAATGGTGAAAGCAGTTGTGTGTGTGCGTGCGTGCGTGCGTGCGTGCGTGCGCGCGCTGTGGTGGTGGTGACAATATACTTAAGGTTAAGAAACTAAATGAAAAATTTCTTATTTCTTTTTTGGGGGGAGTGTAAGTTGGTGGAAGGGCAGGAAGGGTGGTGGTGGGTGTAATGTACATAGTGGCAGTGACAGGATACAAAAGGACAAGAAACTAAATGAAAAACATTTTGTTTCTTTTGGTGGGGTGGGGGTAGGGTTAAAATGTGAGAGGGGAAGAGGTTACAATGTAGATTGTTGCAGTCTGCAAATCATCTCATCACCACCTGCCTACATTCCAAATTACAAGTCAATATCTTTAATCGTCTGGACATGAAATATGACAGACTGATATGACCTTGCCGTAACCTTGACCTTTGACCTACCACCCTGGTTCATGCACTCTGCACATCATCACCATCTACCTACATCTCAAGTTTGAAGTAAATATCTTGAATGGTTAATAAGTTATGCTCTGGACATAAAATATGACAGACTTTATCTTTGACCTTGACTTTGACCTACAGACTCCATTCATGTGCTCTGCACATCGTCTCATCACCACCTACCATTATGCTATGTTTGAAGACAATACTTTGCATGGTTACTTAGTTATGCTCCAGACACTAAATACCGATGGACAGTTTTGACCTTTTAGCTCAATTTGTGACCTTGACCATTGACCTACAGAGCCAGTTAAAGGGTTCTACACATCGCCTTATTGCCAGCTGCCTATATGCTAAGTTTACGTGAATATCTTTAATGGTAACAAGTTGTTCCGGACACTAGTCATGATGGACGGATGGACGCATATGCAATTACATTAAACATCCCATTTTTTTAAAACAGGTGTATAAAAAGGAAAAACAAGAGGGCCAAGATGGTCCTAGGTCGCTCACCTAAGAAACACTCCATAACAGTGTAAAACATGTTTGACCTAGTGATTTCATGGAAACAAATATTCTGACCAATATTCATTAAGATTGGACCAAAAAATTGGTCTCTTGCGATAAAACAAGCATTTTCTTAGATATGACCTAGTTTTTGACCCTAGATGACCCATGTTCAAACTCGACCTAGATTTTATCAAGGCAATCATTCTGACCAAAATTCATGAAGATCAACTGAAAAATACAGCCTCTATCACATACAGAAGTTTTTTCTTTGATTTGACCAAGTGACCTAGTTTTTGACCTCAGATGACCCATATTCAAATTCGACCTAGATTTCATTAAGGCAATCAACCTGACCAAATTTCATAAATATCAACTGAAAAAAACAGTCTCTATCGCATACACAAGATTTTTCTTTAATTTGACCTAGTGACCTAGTTTTTGACCTCAGATAACCCATATTCAAAACCGACCTAGTTTTCATCAAGGCAATCACTCTGACCAAATTTCATGAAGATCAATTGAAAAATACACCCTCTATTGCATACACAATGTTTTTCTTCGATTTGACCTAGTGACCTAGTTTTTGACCCCAGATGACCCATTTTCGAAATCAGCCTAGATTTTAACAAGGTAATCATTCTGGCTAAATTTCATGAAGATCAGTTGAAAAATACAGCCTCTATTGCATACACAAGGTTTTTCTTTGATTTGACCTAGTGACCTAGTTTTTGACCCCAGATGACCCATTTTCGAACCTGGTCTAAATTTCATCAAGGCAATCATTCTGATCAAAATTCATGAAGATCAATTGAAAAATACAGCCTCTATCGCATACACAAGGTTTTTACGTGATATGACCTAGTGACCTAGTTTTTGACCCCAGATGACCCATTTTCAAACGCGGCCTAGATTTCATCAAGGTTATCCTTCTGACAAAAATTCACGAAGATCAATTGAAAAATACAGCCTCTATCGCATACACAAGGTTTTTCTTTGATTTGACCTAGTGACCTAGTTTTTGACCCGAGATGACCCATTTTCGAACCCGGCTTAGATTTCATCAAGGCAATCATTCTGACCAAAATCCATGAAGATCAATTGAAAAATACAGCCTCTATCGCATACACAAGGTTTTTCTTTGATTTGACCTAGTGACCTAGTTTTTGACCCGAGATGACCCATTTTCGAACTCGGCTTAGATTTCATCAAGGTTATCATTCTGACCAATATTCATGAAGATTAATTGAAAAATACCACCTCTATCGCATACACAAGGTTTTTCTTTGATTTGACCTAGTGACCTAGTTTTTGACCCGAGATGACCCATTTTCGAACTCGGCCTAGATTTCATCAAAGTTATCATTCTGACCAATATTCATGAAGATTAAATGAAAAATACAGCCTCTATCGCATACACAAGGTTTTTCTTTGATTTGACCTAGTGACCTAGTTTTTGATCCGAGATGACCCATTTTCGAACTCGGCCTAGATTTCATCAAGGTTATCATTCTGACCAATATTCATGAAGATTAATTGAAAAATACAGCCTCTATCGCATACACAAGCTAAATGTTGACAGACGACGGACGACAGACGCCAGACGACGGACGCCGGACATCGAGCGATCAGAAAAACTCACCTGAGCATTGCTCAGGTGAGCTAAAAATGTAGAAATATCTTAATCATTGCCTAGTGGCTAGTCTAATGTGAAAAGGCCAACAGGAACTTGTTTTCCCCTTATATTCATGAGTTTCATCTCTTGAGAATTCAAACTTTTCATGAATAAAATAAATATCTGTTTCAGTTTATTCATGGTTTATCCAGATGCATTTCTGCTTTTGCTTTTCAACACGAGTCATTGGGAATTCAGTACTTTGTGAAAATAAAACAGGACAAATGAGATTTCATTTCCCAAAATAAAGTTGGCATTAATAAAAATGTTTTAATGTATTCTTCAGAAATATTCAGAGATATCAAATTGTACACTTTACTTAGTGTATTGCCTGGACAGAGGCAACATTTTTTTTTATTGTCATTTAAGCTTACAGCTTATTGTAGCGGCTTACAGTTTACTGTAGCGTTACTTTGGTAACAAATGTTGTATTACTATCTTTATTTCTTACGTTATTTTTTTTGTCTGAATAAAGCAATGTACCTAGTGGCATTTTTTTGGGGATTTTCTATATAACAATTGTCCTTACCATACTTCTTGGCCTGCAAAGCTGCCACAGTCTGTTCTTTTGGTGTGCTTCCATTTGTTAATGCTTTATGTCCATATATGGCTATGTCTGAAAATACAGAACAAAATTGTACATTACCAAATGAAACAAATAAATCTCTAGAAATAATCATTAAATCGTCACCTTAGCGCAGTAAGTCAATAAGTCCTTCTTTAAATCAATGCAGTTATCCACTTTTTGCACTGAGGTGACGAAATGACAAAATTCTGATGTTTTTTCTCGTGTCTGCATTGATGCTTCCCAAAGGAATCGGTTGAAATTGTGTTGTTATTGTTCTCTGAAGCAGGATCTCCACTTTCTCTGCAAAAAAACTTCCTTGAGTAACAAAGCAATTTCATTGTATCAATCTGTGAAAACGTATTTCATTTGATTCTCATACTGTGAAATCATTCAATTTCTTTAGCATAAAATTCTATAATTTCGGCCAAAGCTCAAAACGACACAAATTCTTAAATCATGAATTTCATAAAGGAGTTCTATTCGTTACTTTTGGAATTTAAAATTGTGGAATCACACAACACAGAATTCTGTGAAAACTTATGACAAATGTTCACAGAATTTCCTCAATACCACTGAGAATCACTCTTGTAAATGTTTGGAAGGTTTGTAAAGAGGACAAAAGAAATTATTAATGAACACCCACACCTACTAAAGTAAAAACAGAAAAAATATCTGAACTTCTCATGTATTTGACAAGGTATCAGCCCATTTTCACTTGTAAAATAGGAGAAATACTAGAAAATGCTTTTGTAAAAAAGCGCATGTCTCCCTTAATGCAAAGTCCTATAGGCAAGAAGTCAATAGGGGTCAGGAGCGAAAGTCAAAGAGACACTGATGGTTGGCTGCAATAGGGATCATCTACTTTGCATGTCCAATCATCTCGCTAAATTTCAACACTCTTGGCCTAGTGGTTCTCAAGTCACTGTTCAGG
The DNA here is from genome assembly GCF_021730395.1 of Mercenaria mercenaria. Classification (NCBI taxonomy): domain Eukaryota; kingdom Metazoa; phylum Mollusca; class Bivalvia; order Venerida; family Veneridae; genus Mercenaria; species Mercenaria mercenaria. Next base: position 33,476,190 of record NC_069361.1, on the reverse strand, counting down.
CTTCTGTGACCTTGACCTTTGATCAAGTGACCTCAAAATAAATAGGGGTCATCTACTCTGCATGTCCAATCATCCTATTAAGTTTCAACATTGTAGGTCAGGTGGTTCTCAAGTTATTTCCAAAAAATGATTTTACATGAACAGGCCACTGTGACCTTGACCTTTAATAGACTGACCCCAAAATCAATATGGGTCATCTACTCTGCATGTTCAATCATCCTATGAAGTTTCAACATTCTGGGTCAAGTGGTTCTCAGGTTATTGATCGGAACTGGTTATCAATGTTCAGGCCCCTGTGACCTTGACCTTTAACTGAGTGACCCCAAAAACAATAGGGGTCATTTACTCTGCATGAACAATCATCCTATGAATTTTCAACATTCTGGGTCGAGAGGTTCTCAAGTTATTGACCGGAAATTGTTTTCCATGTTCAGGCCCCTGTGGCCTTGACCTTTAACAGAGTGACCCTAAAATCGTTAGGGGTCATCTACTCTGCATGACCAATCATCCTATGAAGTTTCATCATTCTGGGTCAAGTGGTTCTCAAGTTACTGACCGGAAACGGTTTTCAATGTTCAGGCCCCTGTGACCTTGACCTTTCACAGAGTGATCCCAAAATCGTTAGGGGTCATCTACTTTGCATATACAATCATCCCATGAAGTTTCAACATTCTGGGTCAAGTGGTTCTCTAGTTATTGATCCGAAATGGTTTTCCATGTTCAGGCCCCTGTGACCTTGACCTTTGACAGAGAGACCCCAAAATCAATAGGGGTCATCTACTCTTCATGACCAATCATCCTATGAAGTTTCAACATTCTGGGTCAAGTAGTTCTCAAGTTACTGACCGGAAATGGTTTGCAATCTTCAGGCCCCTGTGACCTTGACCTTTAATAGAGTGACCCCAAAATCGATAGGGGTCATCTACTTTGCATGTACAATCATCCTATGAAGTTTCAACATTCTGGGTCAAGTGGTTCTCTAGTTATTGATCTGAAATGGTTTTCCATGTTCAGGCCCTAACATTTTTTCCATACACACAAAAAATCCCAACTTGAGTGAGGATAATTTTCAAGCTTTATCTCAACACATCCAGACAATGATAACACAGGAAGAATGGAATTATTTTTACAACCTATCTGGAAGAGCAATTTTCATACACTCTGACATTATTATTTTTCACCTATCTCTTTTCTGGAACACCATTAAACATTTTTGCAGAAAAGCCAACAATCGAAAAAAGTGGAGGCTAAGGCTATTAACAAACAAAATATTTTGTTTCTGCAAAAGCAGATCGAAATAAAAGTTTTATTTTATTTTTCATTACTAAGTACATTAAGAATTTACCATTTAATATTTCTAATTCATAGGTGTTTATAGCATGAACTTCATATCTTGCAAGTCTAATAAAGGTAAGTTACATAATGTACATGGCGAAATATGACAGGAACTTAACTGATGAAAATAATGTGGCATTAGACTCCTATAAATATTACTGTATGTTCACATTTTTGGTAATAAAGGTTTTAAAAGGTCCTCTGAAAAATGTTAAAAGTTTGTATACAGTGCAACCTCTGTAGAGCAACACGCTTTAGGAGATACAAATATTGACTGCTATGCAGAGGTTGTTGTTCTGGAGAGGTAAATTTGATAGTTTATGTTTCAGCTGAGGGAAATTTTGATGATGTTGTTAAAGAGAGGTTTCTGCTTAAGAGAGGGTCGCTCTGCAGAGGTGCACTGTATTGTGAAAGTGGACCTATCTGTAGTGGAACAGTCAACTCAAGCGATTAATATGGTCCCCCAAGTCATTTTTTTTAAATATATTCTCTCACTTAAAGCCCTTGATAATTATATCAAACACTTAGCTCATCTTCATATGGTGTTTTACGATAATATCAGTTTTTGATTCATTTTTTTAAAGACTAACTGCGAGAGCATAGAAATTATTTTCTTATTTTCAACCAACTGTGAAGGAGTACCTTTAAAATGTATCATCATTACTTATCAGTTTTTTCATCTTGCTGTCAGAAATGTATGTAAGAACCAGTCAACAAAAGATGTAGACAAAAAAATGATGGTACAAGTGTGGATATTTTCAAGAACAGTAACCTTACATCACAACATTATACATGTTACATAACCTTAGAAACTGAGATCAAAATAATGTTGCTATGACCTTTAAAATGGTATAATCAGCAAAAATGTGAGAAGCCAAGTGGTATCTACACTAGTAAACTCTCACCTGTATTACCTTTGTCAAGTATTATACCAGCTACAAGGTAACTAACCTAGAGTAAAAAGGTTACAAGTCATAATTATCAAAAAAGAAACTTGTCCTCTCGGTACTGTCAAACTTATACTTCAGTAAGAGCCCAGTTCCATATAGGAGAGAATAAATACATTACATCAGAGTGCCATCTTCAAATACAAAGAACAAAAGAGCATGCAAGACAAGAACATTCTATACAACATAATAAAATGCTAAAAATTGCACAAGCAGTTACTACAGCCAGTTAAATAATATAAATACAAGATTTCTGAATAATATTTTTTGTTTCATCATTAATATCTCATTAATATAGGCTATTAAAGACAAGACAGTGGACTTTGTTTATCAATTTACTGCTTTATAAATCATTTGAAGAATTTCACAAAAAAAAAACACATTTACAAACTTTAAATACAATGCGCGGATGACAACATGCACTTTTACAGCATGCAAATCTGTTTTTAAGCAAGGATATTAAAGTGCTTTTCATTGTTCAATTTTCTCTGCATGTTCGAAAGCTTCATGTGAGCATTAAAGGCTATGCTTGTTTATATAAAACATACACTTTGGTCTCCTTAAACATGCATTTAATTATAAAATATCTAATAAATCTTTTTTTAAGAATCAAAATATGTGCGTATGTTCATGCATCAGAGATAATTTTTCTCTTTGTCAAACTAAAAGCTTCTACTTAAGAGTTATAGTCCATGTTTCAGAGAAAAAAGTTCAAACAAGAAAGAAAGCATTGTTTTACTGTGATGAAAATTGAACAGCATACAAAACATTTATATTAATTTCTACAAAACTATTGTCAATTTTCTCATACATGTATATAATTCCGGAAAGAGACTGCATGAAGGGGCTACACTTCTGGATAGTTGAGCACCTTTAAAAAACTCACCATTTTTAAAAAACTGTTACATGTCTTCGTTTTGATGCATTTGCAACAATATACCCGTGTTTAAACTTAACATAATTAAGTAAAACATCGTTTTGAACAATTGTTTACATTTATTTCTTTACAAATGGCATTCTTTTTTAAAGGGGGACAACTCCTTTAGAATATTTTAAGTATCAAACTCTATGGGACATGTGTTGGACAGATAAGTTGTTTGTCAGGATGCTGTTCTTTTACTTAAAATTTCTGTTGTTTTGTGATATACTGCTAAACCTTAAGCCAGACATATTTTCTTTAAAATGTATGTTCACTGGTCACCACTGTTATGCATTTTGTGAGTATAGAACTTGCCTCACTATTGTGGCCATATACATGGTCTCCTTGTCTCACTCTTGTGGCCATATACATGGTCTCCTTGTCTCACTCTTGTGGCCATATACATGGTCTCCTTGTCTCACTCTTGTGGCCATATACATGGTCTCCCTGTCTCACTCTTGTGGCCATATACATGGTCTCCTTGTCTCACTCTTGTGGCCATATACATGGTCTCCTTGTCTCACTATTGTGGCCATATACATGGTCTCCCTGTCGCACTCTTGTGGCCATATACATGGTCTCCTTGTCGCACTCTTGTGGCCATATACATGGTCTCCTTGTCGCACTCTTGTGGCCATATACATGGTCTCCTTGTCGCACTCTTGTGGCCATATACATGGTCTCCCTGTCTCACTCTTGTGGCCATATACATGGTCTCCCTGTCTCACTCTTGTGGCCATATACATGGTCTCCCTGTCTCATTCTTGTGGCCATATACATGGTCTCCCTGTCTCACTCTTGTGGCCATATACATGGTCTCCCTGTCTCATTCTTGTGGCCATATACATGGTCTACCTGTCTCACTCTTGTGGCCATATACATGGTCTACCTGTCTCACTCTCATAACCATATATATATGGTCTACCAGTCTCACTCTCATAACCATATATATATATGGTCTACCTGTCTCACTCTTGTGGCCATATACATGGTCTCCCTGTCTCACTCTTGTGGCCATATACATGGTCTCCCTGTCTCACTCTTGTGGCCATATACATGGTCTACCTGTCTCACTCTTGTGGCCATATACATGGTCTACCTGTCTCACTCTCATAACCATATATATATGGTCTACCTGTCTCACTCTCATAACCATATATATATATGGTCTACCTGTCTCACTCTTGTGGCCATATACATGGTGTACCTGTCTCACTCTCATAACCATATATATATGGTCTACCTGTCTCACTCTTGTGGCCATATACATGGTCTCCCTGTCTCACTCTTGTGGCCATATACATGGTCTCCCTGTCTCACTCTTGTGGCCATATACATGGTCTCCCTGTCTCACTCTTGTGGCCATATACATGGTCTCCCTGTCTCACTCTTGTGGCCATATACATGGTCTCCCTGTCTCACTCTTGTGGCCATATACATGGTCTACCTGTCTCACTCTTGTGGCCATATATATGGTCTCCCTGTCTCACTCTTGTGGCCATTTACATGGTCTACCTGTCTCACTCTTGTGGCCATTTATTTACTGTTATCTGACAACTAAAGTTGCTAATATAAATGTCTTTGCAAACTTTTCACAGTATTGTCTAAATGGGAGAAAAAGTATGACTGAACAAGCCTTAGAAAGACACCCTGTTAAACTTTTCTCATACTTCAGTAACATGTGAAACAATAGTGACAGAGGTTTTCAAAGAAAAATGTTAAGTGGTCAAAGTGTGTTGTAAGTGGTGTTTTGTTAAACAGAGGAAACAACAAGGAACTACTTCACAATTATCATTGATACTGTCATATCTGTATGTATCAGCACAACTAGAGTATATTTACCAATTTTTAACTTTCTTTTATTTAAAATGTTTCCAACAGATGTTTTGTGACCTCTGTTAACAACAAATATATCACCTGTACTTGAATTAATCACCTTAAAGTTACAAATAAACAAACGAATGTCAGACACTATTTTGGTAAAAATTTAGAGTGACATCTACAAAAAACATGCATGTGCATCAGATTTTGACAAGAGAGAAAGACAAAAGAATTTATGAGAAATGTCTACATCAGAAGAAACAGGTTTCAACAATATTTCATTCTGCATTTTTAAATAGTAGTATAATGCGGCTTACTGCAGAGTCACTGCACACTGGAGACATCACTTTTTTCTTGTTAGTAGTGATATAAGCTACATATTTTAGCAATCTGCTGTATTATGTTTATGCACTGCATTAAGTTGCTGCAAGGTATTATGTTTATGCACTACATCAAGTTGCTGCCAGGTATCATATTTACAATCTGCACAAGTTGCTGCCAGGTATTATCATGTAAATGAGTTGCATCAGGTTGTTGCTAGGTAATATGTTTATGAGCTGCATAAACATGCTGCCAGGTATTATGTTTATGAGCTGCATCATTGCTGCCAGGTATTATGTTTATGAGCTGAATCAAGTTGCTGCCAGGTATTATGTTTATGAGCTGCATCGTTGCTGCCAGGTATTATGTTTATGAGCTGCATCATTGCTGGCAGGTATTATGTTTATGAGCTGAATCAAGTTGCTGCCAGGTATTATGTTTATGAGCTGCATCAAGTGGCTGCCAGGTATTATATTTATGAGCTGCATCATTGCTGCCAGGTATTATGTTTATGAGCTGCATCAAGTGGCTGCCAGGTAATATGTTTATGAGCTGCATCAAGTTGCTGACAGGGAATATGTTTATGAGATGCATAAACATGCTGCCAGATATTATGTTTATGAGTTGCATTAAGTTGTTACCAGGCATTATGTTTATGAGCTGCATCAAGTTGCTGTCAGGTATTATGTTTATGAGCTGCATTGTTGCTGCCAGGTATTATGTTTATGAGCTGCATCAAGTGGCTGCCAGGTATTATGTTTATGAGCTGCATCGTTGCTGCCAGGTATTATGTTTATGAGCTGAATCAAGTTGCTGCCAGGTATTATGTTTATGAGCTGAATCAAGTTGCTGCCAGGTATTATGTTTATGAGCTGAATTAAGTTGCTGCAAGGTATTATGTTTATGAGCTGCATCAAGTGGCTGCCAGGTATTATGTTTATGAGCTGCATCGCTGCTGCCGGGTATTATGTTTATGAGTTACATCAAGTTGCTGTCAGGTATTATGTTTATGAGCTGTATAAAGTTGCTGCCAGGTATTATGTTTATGAGCTGCATAAAGTTGCTGCCAAGTATTATGTTAATGAGTTACATCAAGTTGCTGACAGGTAATATGTTTATGAGTTGCATCAAGTTGCTGCCAGGTATTATGTTTATGAGCTGCATAATGTTGCTTTTTGGTATTATGAGCTGTATTATACACTTGCAGCCAGGTATTATTTCTGATATGGAGATATCTTTTGTGCCAGATATTTCTGCAAAAACCACAGACTGCAAACTTTTTCTGTCAGACTTTTATTATGAAAAATATTGACTAAAAATAATTCAAGCTGTCTCACTCACAGACAACTCTGATGTAACGTTTTTTGACTAAAGTATTTGCTGCAAATTTTTCTGCTCTGAACTTGTTGCCATACAAATTTACTTTTTTTAATAGATAAAAGAAAGCAAAACTTTTCCCATTTTATTCTCGAACCCCTACCAACCTTATACAAAAATCCCAGTAACATTTCTCTATCATTAATATTAATTCAGGACTTTATACAGAAATGGAAATCCACAAAATCATATCTCCACTTAATAGATGTTTTGATCTAAACCACAAAATTTTATGCGACCAAATTTTAATGATTTCATATATATTTATGTAGTACAATAAATAAATTCATATATATTTATGTACAATAAATAAACAACAAATTGCATGATCACGTACGCAACAATTCATCAATAATTGATGCGGAAGAATGAGCGGAAGTATTGCATCATCATACTTCATGTTTTATGCTAAATGGGTAAACAAAATACTTACTGCACTTAAAAGCGTGACTTTTTTAATCTTATATTTACATATCTATAAATAAATTTTGTATTCTGTAAGTATGGCAATTACCTTAATACTTTTTATCTTTATCAATGATAAAAATTTGACCTCTCAGCAAAATTTTAAGTCTCCCATCCTAAATAGAGAGCTGAATGGAAAACCTTCCTAACTCACTGAATTTAAAAAACACTTAAGACAGTTTTCCGTTCATCCTTTTAAACATAATCTTTCATATTCAAAGTCTTGTTTCTTTGCTAAACTAGAGGGTACAATTTTAAATATTTGAATAATAAAGAGTGTTTTGTAATTTAGAATATTTGTAAGTGGTACTTAAACTGCAAGACATCATAGCACAAATGAACATTCATGAATTTCAAATATAAACAAAAATTGATTATTAAAACTAGATGTAGAAATATAAATCCAATCAGAATTTCTGCTAAACTTGGAACCAGATTATTTAAAACATAAGTGACTATAGTTGTAGCTAAAACGCAATTAAAACAACCAGTTTGATGTTATATGGATAATAAGACTAAATAAACATCCAAATCATAAATATTCCATTAAAGACAACAACAGAGAAATTATTGCCCAATATGTTCATTAATTCTTTAATTTACAGCTACCATTAAAACTGACTAATACCCCCAAGATGTCGCTTTGATATTGGGAAAGCAAAACGTCATGATCATGACCTTTGACCTTCAAAAATGACATTGACCTTTGAACCTAATGACCTGGTGATGTTAACAACTGATGCTTTTAAGTGTCATCATAATCCTTCCCATTGTTAAGAAGATAAGGAGCATATCCTATTAAGAAATCTGATGTATGATCTTGAACTTGGACCAACTGACCTAGGTTGTGCTTCTGTTCTTTATGCAGTGTGGATGAGGTTAACAATAAATGCTAATTTAATGAAATTCATTCTTGTGGTCTAGAAGATATAGAGTGGACATGAAATTAAACTACCTTTGATCTCTGTGACCTTGACCATGGACTTCATGACATAGGTCATAATGCTCTGCATGTTGTACTGATAAGGTAAACAACCTATGTTAGATTTATGAAAATCTTCCAAGCAGTTAAGAAATGGAGTGAACATATTACAGTTAAGCTATTTTATCTTTGACCTCCAACTGTGACCTTGACCCTGGACCTAGTGATCTGGGCTGTGCACTTTGCACACGGTATTGATGAGGTAAACAATCATGGAAATCTTGCAAGAGAAGCAGTTCAGAATATATGAAGTGGACACAAGTGGATGGACAGACAGACCAACCAAAAGCATAAAAGCAGTATTTAGTTTATATAAGATCTGATATATTTTGTGTCTGTGCACATGTGTGTGTGTGTGTTTGCATGTGAGTGTCAGTGTGTGTGTGTGTGTATCTGATTTGTTATTTGCATCTTTTTAACAGAATTTTTCAGCTAGCTATCGCATAGCAGCAAACATTCGAAGAACACTAAGCCAAAGACACAATCATGATGTTATACCTCACCAAATAACAATTTATTATGATAAAGGCTGACAATACCAACACTGGAAACAATGCTTTTTACTGTGTAGTATAGAACATGCAAAAAGCAAAGTGATTCAATGACCTCAGCAAGTCACTAGAAACAATTTCTAGGAATATTGACCTCGGCAAGTCACTGGAAACAATTTCTAGGAACCTGTCACAATTACAATTATGCCAGCCAATGTTACTATACATCCTAATGACTCAATTTGAATAGAAATCATTGCCACACTGATCATCAGGATTGGAATGAGCCACAGGCTGTTCTTCTTAATGAAATAAGTCTTCTTAATGGTGTCCCTATAAGTAAGTTATCTCAGTTATAAAATAGCCTGATTGGATGCATAGGTCTGAAATATGATTTTTATTGTGCAAGGTTGAGATGGATTTTTTTTATCTTGTGTGTTTTAGAAAGGATCCTTGCACAGAAGATTTTATTTTGTGATGGTTTAGATTCTAAAATTTCAGAAAGTTTCCTTAAACTACCTGTACAGAAAGTTCTTTAAGGTTAAAAGTATAATGGACTGAGCTCAGTGACTATTTGATGGGGTCCTTAGACCAGCACTTGTTCAATATAAGTCACTTGCAAAGATTGTCTGGAAAAATCAAAACACTGTTAAATTCCACAATACAAATCTTTCTCTTTTGAAATTTAAAATGAAAGACAGATAAAAACTAGAGATGCTTTTGAGAAAAGCGCATGTCTCCCACAACTGCCCCTATGAAAAATGTCAGTTTCTCTAGATGTTTTAGACGAGTGGATCCAATTAGATGGTCTGGATGAGTGGATCCAATCAGTAATTCAAGGGCCATAAATCAAAAGTGCCTGGGGCGGATTTGGCTAGTTATCGAACTTGGGTAAGGTCTTATGGCCAAACATATTTTGTTCAAGTTTGGTGAAGATCGGATGAGAAATGTTCGACTTAGAGAGCGGACAAGAGTAAACAGACGGATTTTTTCGGTAATTCAAGGGCCGTAACTCTAAAATGCCTGGACCAATTTGACTAGTTACTAACTTGGCTGAGGTCTCATGGTCAAACACATTTTGTTCAAGTTTGGAGACGATCAGATGAGAAATGGAATCGACTTTGAGTGTGGACAAGAGTAAAAAGGCTGATTTTTCGATAATTCAAGGGCCGTAACTCCAAAATGCCTAAAATGATTTGGCTAGTTATCGAACTTGGCCGAGGTCTCATGGTCAAACACATTTTGTTCAAGTCTGGTGAAGATCGGATGAGAAATGTTTAATTAAGAGTGTGGACATGAGTAAAAAGGCCAATTTTTCGATAATTCAAGGGCCGTAACTCCAAAATGCCTGGAACGATTTGGCTACTTATCGAACTTGGCCGAGGTCTCATGGTCAAACACATTTTGTTCAAGTTTGGTGAAGATCGGATGAGAAATGTTCGACTTAGTAAAAAGGCCGATTTTTCGATAATTCAAGGGCTGTAACTCCAAAATGCCTGGACCGATTTGGCTAGTTATCGAACTTGGCTGAGGTCTTATAGTTAAACACATTTTGTTCAAGTTTGGTGAAGATCGGATAAGAAATGTTTGAATTAGAGTGCGGACAAGAGTAAAAAAGGCCGAATTTTGGTAATTCAAAGGCCATAACTCCAAGACGCCTGGACCGGTTTGGCTAGTTATCGAACTTGGCCGAGGTCTTATGGTCAAACACATTTTGTTTAAGTTTGGTGAAAATCGGATGAGAAATGTTTGACTTAAGACTGCGGACAAGCTTTGTGACAGACAGACACACCCACACACACACAGACTGGAGTAAATCAATATGTCTCCCACACCACTGTGTGGTGGGAGACATAATTCCTGAAAACTATTGATCAGGTGTGGAGTATTAATGCCCTTGCAATATTGAAGGGAGGTAATAAGAAACAATTTGATTGAACTTTTTTTTTCATTTACTATTTGAAATATTATATGTAAACTATTACCAAAGATATTAGACAATTAATACATTAAATTTAATTTAATTAAATAATCTGACTCTACTATCTCATTTTTGTATTTCATTTTTAACAGTGTATAATGAGCATCTGGCTAAAATTTCTTAAACTTGTTCGCATTGAAACTATGCACACAAAAAAAGTAAACCGTTTTAAGTTACTTTTTTATCACTGAAAGCATCTTATTAAAAAGAGGGAAATCAGACAATGCTAACTATGCAGCTTATTTTGGTAAACATATTAATTTCACTATAAAATTAATTTGATAATTTAAGACACGTATGAATCATACTTCAGTTAAATTTGTTTACGACTGTGCACACATGCATGTGCTAGAGCTATTTCGTAATGTCTTTTATATACAATATATACAATCTATTAATATCCTGTTATATTATATAGCCAAGATTTTCATTTCAAAATGTTTAAGCTTGGACTTTATATATCTAAGTACTTCTGCCAGAGTTTATTCTTTTTAAATACTGGTATATGAAAAAATCCTTCACAGGCTCAGGTTTTCAACAGTATCTATTGTTAGGACTAAATTATTCCTGGATTCTAAGCAAGCAACAAACTATTCTCTCCCATATATAATGTATATGAGCCGTGCCATGAGAAAACCAACATAGTGGGTTTGCGACCAGCATGGATCCAGACCAGCCTGCGCATCCGCGCAGTCTGGTCAGGATCCATGCTGTTCACTAACAGTTTCTCCAATTCCAATAGGCATTAAAAGCGAACAGCATGGATCCTGACCAGACTGCGTGGATGCGCAGGCTGGTCTGGATCCATGCTGGTCGCAAACCCACTATGTTGGTTTTCTCATGGCGTGGCTCAATATAATGTATTAAATGTTATGATTTTCAACAGCTACTTCTCACTGACCCTCATGAACTACACAATATCACATACAGTGAAACCCAACCTACTCAAACCACAATGAATTCAGCTTCAGGACTCGCTGGTCACAAAGGCAGAATCAATTGTATCTAGCATGACATTGAGGTTTAAAATATGTTTATGATATCATTATTAAAACTAAAAAGATATACATCAGTTGAACTAGTCATAATTCTTTTGACAGCTTATCTGTTCTCATTGACTTCAAAGTACCTTTAAAACTACTAACATAATTGTTATTACATTGACTATATTGACTCTATAAATAATACTTAGCAAAAATATTTTGCCTTTTATCCATAATCAGGTTTAATGGCCACCCTGCCACAATCAGTCATGGGAAAAAATCTACAATTTTATCTTAATTGCCTTAGCATGCATAATTAATTAACGAGGTAATGACTATCGTATACCAGACTGTCCTTGACTTAGGACACGTTCAAAAGGCCCGCATGGTACTGCATGATGACTGCACTAGAAAAACCTTCCTACTGTCACACACATATTGCCAAATCTCATTTAAGTACTAAAATACAAATATAGCAAAACTAATCTATTTTCTACTTTATTCACATTAGGATATCACAGTTTTGTACTATGGGCATCAAATATATTTAATAAACATGCATCATGTCATGTCCATGTTTATGCTCATTTAATTTGTCACATAACATTATCTGTCTTTAAACTTTATTCTGAGTCTACAGAATGCCTACATTTTGTGTTTTAATTCCCCACCCCCCACCTCCCCCACATATCATCAGAAACAATACCAGTTTGGTGACCAGTCTGTAACTTCAAGCATCTGATAAGTTGTCTTTGAGCACAATCATAAGGTAACGTCTTATTAGGAGACTCACCCAGTTCCAAACAGTTTCAAACCCTCTTCCCTATGAGTTTTCTCATACAGGATGTCTTATAATGGGAATAATAATACTGTTTGTACAGGGACGGAAAGAAAGACTGTTATTTGGTTGCAGTCTTTATTTTGGAAATAGTCTATAGATGTTTTGAGATGGCCTGCATTTGAAGACGGTCTTTATTTGGAGATGGTCTACATCTGGAGATGGTCTATTTCTGGAGATGGTCTATATCTGGAAATGGTCTATATTGGGAGATGGTCTACATCTGGAGATGGTATAATCTGGAGATTGTCTATATCTGGAGATGTCTATATCTGGAGATGGTCTATATCTGGGGTTGTCTATATCTGGAGATGGTCTATAGATGGTCTATATCTGGAGATTGTCTGTATCTGGAGATGGTCTATATCTGGAAATGGTCTATATCTGGAGATGGTCTATAGATGGTCTATATCTGGAGACTGTCTATATCTGGAGATGTCTGTATCTGGAGATATCTAGAGATGGTCTATATCTGGAGATTGTCTATATTTGGAGATGGTCTATATCTGGAGATTGTCTATATTTAGAGATGGTCTATATCTGGAGATTGACTATATCTGGAGATGGTCTATATCTGGAGTTGGTCTATATTTAGAGATGGTCTATATTAGGAGATGGTCTATATTAGAAGGCTGTCATTATCTGGGAATGGTCTTCATTCAGAGACAGTAATTTGTTTTAAGATGGTCTTTGTTTGATGTTGTAGTCTTGTCTGGAGATGGTCTTTACAGTACTGGCATGACTTCAGTTTGTTTGTTACTCAACTGATGTGTTCAGTTTTATTTATTTGGGTTGAAAAAAAAGACCTTGAAGTATTCACAGTTAGCATCTTTGACAAGATCGTAGTTTTGAAAGTAGATGTCATCACCCGTAACAAATAAAACCTTTCTGAATCATATCAATACTGAACTGTGAAATTAGTTTTTCATATCTTCTTCCATAATCATATTTTGAATTGAAAATAAAAATCAGAGGCTGTCAAGTTATATGATGCATAAATTAAATCTGGTCAAAAAGTATTTCAAAACTGATAATATAAGTTGGTTTGATATTAAAATACAGCACGGAAAGTAGAGTTAAAGTGGGTAAAAGGTCATTGGTTCAAACCTAACTATGGTCATAACAATGTCTGATCCTCTCCTAGGATATATGTATATGATTACTGATAATAACATTAACTCTTTTGTGTGGTTAAATTTCATTTTTTTTAAATCACATTTTAACTAATTGTGACTGAACACAGCAGTGAGCTGTGTGCTTTAAAAGAATTTGTTTTTAAAAAAATAAACTCTGCCTGGAACTAATTAAACAGCTGAATCATATTGTTTAAAAATAAAAGTAACTGGCAATCAATATCTCAAACTCCCTAAATTATCTCAAAATTCCATCTTTAAGACATTCGAAAACACAAGCAAAAAATTACCTCAAAGTGTAAAGCATGAGTTCGAGATAATATAGCAATTCAGCTAAATATCATATGATCTTAAATTACTTCAAAATTATTGAGACAGATTTTAATCTTTAATTATCAGTTAAACATTATCAGTAAACAAACACTGCATGTCAAAGATTAATGACTTCTCAACACTAAAATGATTCACAATAACATGAGGAATGATAACTTAAAGTTTTCGTTTAAAGACCTTAAAAACGCATTGTGGGTTAAACCCCATTAGGCCGGAAACTCAAATGCAGTGCTCTTAAAGCCCTGCTCCGTGGCTATTCAGATTCTATTGTGTGTATGCAACCCATGATTACAATAGGTAACAGTTAACGGCCATGCACCACACTTTATTTCATAGTTCGTAGTCAGGATTTTAATGCTTTTCAGTGATAATTTAAGGTTACAAGGTAAGACTGGAGCAGGTCTTTAACCAATTGATTAAGGAGTTTCAGCAATGTATATATAATTACTTTAATTCACATTTACTTAACACTACCAATATTTTTAGAGCAAAGGCAGTAGTTGCCCATATAGGCTACCATGCAGTGACAAGTATAAGTAAGTCTAAATACAGTGTGCAAAAAACACTCCTAAATAATTCAGGACAAGATTTGTAAGCCTTTCATCTAAAAGCCATACATGTGACAGTCTTGAACCAAGTATTGACCTTGTTTTGCCTGTAAATCATTTAATCCACCATGCTCCAGCATAAGAAATAAGCAATTATTTGTATGACTAACCCAGAACAGACTGCATTAGTTCATAAGTTGCTCAGAGTTGTTCATAACAATGCAGACAGTAACAGATGAATTTGATGTAACTAATGGAAAACCAAATACCAGTTGTGAGTAGTATCAGGAAGGAAGTACAAGTATTAGGACAGAGACCGTCATCACAAAATTATTCTTTAGCATAGACCATATGGTATACACATACAGCACAACTGATGCTACAACTACTGCCATTGTCTGCTATATGAGAAGATTTGTCTTCTCTGTACTGCGCAGGTATCTTTTTATAGTACAACAACAGTGTTCTTTTTTTTTTTGTTGGGTTAAACGTCGCACCAACAAATTTATAGGTCCAGCTTTCGATGGTGGAGGAAGACCAAAGGTGCCCCTCCTGACATAATGTATTTCATCACAGGTGGGCACCTGGGTAGAACCACCAACCTTCTGTAAGTCAGTTTGATGGCTTCCTCACTTTAAGAATTCTACGCCCAAATTGAGGCTCAAACCCACATCACGAAGACAAGTGATGTGAAGTCAGTGGCCTGAACCGCTCAACCATGGTGGCCAATACAACAATGTTCTATGTATAGTAGAAGTTACAAAGCTATGCCCTGACACTGACTGCCAACTGTAGAGTGGATGCTGTAACACTGGCTACATTCTACAGTAGTTGCTGTGACACTGACTACCATGTAAAGTAGATGCTGTGACACTGACTACCATGTGCAATAGATGCTGTGACACTGACTACCATGTACAGTAGATGCTGTGACACTGACTGCCAACTGTAGAGTGGATGCTGTAACACTGGTTACATTCTACAGTAGATGCTGTGACACTGACTGCCATGTACAGTAGATGCTGTAACACTGACTGCCAGGTACAGTAGATGCTGTGACACTGACTGCCACATACAGCAGATGCTGTGACACTGACTACCATGTACAGTAGATGCTGTGACACTGACTGCCATGTACAGTAGATGCTGTGACACTGACTACCATGTACAATAGATGCTGTGACACTGACTACAATGTACAGTAGATGCTGTGACACTGACTACCATGTACAATAGATGCTGTGACACTGTCTACCATGTACTTTACACTGTCTACCATGTACAGTAGAAGCCATGACACTGACTACCATGTACAGTAGATGCTGTGACACTGACTACCATGTACAATAGATGCTGTGACACTCTTCCATGTACTTTACACTGACTACCATGCACAGTAGATGCTGTGACACTGTCTACCATGTACAGTACAGTCTACCATGTACAGTAGATGCTGTGACACTGACTACCATGTACAGTAGATGCTGTGACACTGACTACCATGCACAGTAGATGCTGTGACACTGTCTTTTTTTTTTTTTTTTTTGGTTGGATTTAACGTCGCACCGACACATGATAGGTCATATGGCGACTTTCCAGCTTTAATGGTGGAGGAAGACCCAGGTGCCCCTCCGTGCATTATTTCATCACGAGCGAGCATCTGGGTAGAACCACCAACCTTCTGTAAGCCAGCTGAATGGCTACCTCACATGAAGGATTCAAAGCCCCGAGTGAGGCTCGAACCCACATCGATGAGGGGCAAGTGATTTGAAGTCAGCGACCTTAACCACTCGGCCACGGAGGCCCCTGTGACACTGTCTACCATGTACAGTAGATGCTGTGACACAGACTACCATGTACAGTAGATGCTGTGACACTGTCTACCATGTACAGTAGATGCTGTGACACTGACTGCCATGTACAGCAGATGCTGTGACACTGACTGCCATGTACTGTAGATTCTGTGACACTGACTGCCATGTACAGTAGATGCTGTGACACTTATCACCATGTACAGCCACTGGATGCTGTGACACTGCATGACTAGATGCTGTGAAACTTATCACCATGTACAGTGGATAATGTGACTCTGCATGACTACCATGTACAGTAGATGCTGTGACTCTGCATGACTACCATGTTCAGTAGATGCTGTGACACTTATCACCATGTAAATTCTCTGTTGCCACACTAACTGCCATTAACAGTAGATGATGTCACTGATTGTCATGTACAAGAAAACATTTACTGTCACCTATGTACCGTAAAAATCCAAATTGTCTTCAATCACATAATAATA
This sequence comes from Mercenaria mercenaria, assembly GCF_021730395.1. Lineage (NCBI taxonomy): Eukaryota > Metazoa > Mollusca > Bivalvia > Venerida > Veneridae > Mercenaria > Mercenaria mercenaria. Next base: position 33,459,417 of record NC_069361.1, on the reverse strand, counting down.
GTTTTGTGCAAGCTTAGCACAAATGATAAGCCAAGCCTAATCACTCTTGTTTTTACAATATGAAATGAAGCCAATCTATCCTACTTTATGCCAACATTCATCCACACAGAGAGTACCCACTTATATTTCATTGTAAGTTTTGCTACATCTTGGAGCTGAGAAAAGAACAACATAACACCTTGAAAAGACAATTAATACATCCAAAGAAAAGTTAACAAGTTCCATTGTTTTTATAATTATACTTGCAAAAACATTCTCCTGTAATTCTGATTTTAAATGCAGCTATTCCTGGCAGCTTATTATTAGTCATCTTTCATTCTTTGCAGGAGAAACAGTTTTTTTTGCATTTCATTCCTAAATTTTCATTAATTAATACATAATAATAGAAGTTTTTGTTTGTTTGTTTTTTGTTTTGGGTTTAACGCCATTTTTCAACAGTATTTCAGTTATGTAACGGCGGGCAGTTAAACTCTGTGAAAATCTGTTCTAGAAATCAGTACAGTTCTAGAACTGTTTCCGAATGTAACAGAACAGTACTAGAAGTGTTCCGTAACTCAGTTCTAGAACAATTGCTCTAGAACTGTTCTGGAACATTTTATTGTACAAATCAAGAACATTTGCAGAACAATATTTGGTTCTAAAAGTATTCTTAAAATGTTCCAAAATAAATTCACGACCTTTTCTGTGATTTACAAGTTCTACAAATGTTCCAGAACTTATTTGTAGAACATTTTTAGAACATTTTAAGGAAATATCAATTTCTTCAAATGTTCTACAAATGTTCTGAAACAAAATTCTAGAAGATTTTGTCAAATCAAGTTCTGCATATGTTCTAGAAACGATCAGCAACAGAATTCCAGTACACTTTTAGAACAGTTAAAGGATTTATGTTCTTCAAATGTGCTATACAATAATTGTTACACAAAAATTTAGAAAAACCTGTATAACTTTAACTTCTGAACTGTTCATTCATTAAACATAAAACTTAGGTTTATTACCTTTTACAATAAATGAATAACTTCATGAACTTTTCTTTAATGTTCATGAACATTAAATTCATAATGTCACATGATCAGTTTCCATTATTTTGTTGCATGCTGGGAAATTTTTTGCACAAATGATTCAGCAACTTTTGAGAAGTTTGTGCAGCAAATAAGAAGCAAATAACTATCATACTACAGTTAGGAATTGTTTAAAAGGAACATGAGTATACAGAAAATCAAATAAGTAATTATGGTGTTGCCATAAATCATTCATTTTAAAAAAATACAGTCCTTTTAAAATGTCACAAGTTTTCACGACCCTGAAGCAAAGCTAGTATATGCATCTGAATTTCAATCTTGAGATTAAAGTAAATTATACATTGTTTAACTTAATGTTTTGTATTTTATACAGCAATTGTTTACTTCTTATTATGCTCCCAATCCCACTCTAGTTTACTGTTTTACTCAACATGTCAATGCCCTGCGAAATAATCTGGAATAGTTCTAGAACTATACTAACATTGTTCTAGAATAAGTGCTTTTGAGCAGTACTAGAACAACACTCATTAGTCCTAGAACATTTAAAGAACAGTTCTATTACATTAAATGTGAAAAATCTGTCCCCGGAATGTTCTAGAACTGTTCTGTTACTTTTTTTATCAGTTGTTCTAGAACAGTTCTGGAACATTTCAGGGAAGATCTGTCCCATTTAACATTGAAGAACTGTTCTAGAACAAATGGTCAGAACATTCTAGAACATCTGTCCCTGAAATGTTTCAGAACTGTTCTAGAGCAACTGATAAAAAAAGAGAGTAACAGAACAGTTCTAGAACATTCCAGGGACAGATTTGTCTCATTTAATGTAATAGAACTGTTCTTTAAATGTTCTAGAACTAATGAGCATTGTTCTAGTACTGTTCTAGAGCACTTATTCTAGAACAATGTTAGTATAGTTCTAGAACTATTCCAGATTATTTCGCAGGGGTACCTAACCAGTGTTCCTGGATTCTGTACCAGTACAAACCTGTTCTCCGAAAGTAACTGCCAACTTCTAACGATTTCAGACACAATGTCGTTTATCAAATAGTCACGGAGAACACACGCCCCGCCCGAGGATCGAACTCGCAACTCCGCAATCCGTAGACAGACGCTCTACCTACTGAGCTAAGCGGGTGGGAATAAAAGTTTAATTAACTGTTTATGACACAGCTGTCCTACTAATTTTTAAGCTGGAAAAAAGACTCCATTGACTTATTCATAGAGATACAGAAATTGTGCAAGTACTCTTCTAACAGACTGTCAGTATATGGTCACTGTGAAAATATGTTTTACTGAAAGGTATTTCGGACAGACAAATATACGGATAAGTCAATATAAAGTCAGAAAAAGGTGGTGACACTCTTTTAGTTTATACATAATTTATTTTAGGTGTGAAGCAAGTTCTACAACTTATATTAACCACTCTCGACACCTCATTCCTGATGGAATCCATCACCACGAGGGTATGAGAGAACAGAAGCCAGTTTCCCTTTTTATGCTGAGCACCAAGCAAGGGAGCCACTGGTACCATTTTTCACGTCTTTGGTATGATAATATGACATTTTAAAGATCGAACCTACAACCTCCCGAACTTGAAGTGGACGCTCTACCACTAGGCTATCGAGGAGGTGGTGTCTTTTAATTGTACAGTTGTATTTTTTCTAAATACAGTCGAAACTCGGTATCTCGAATTCCAAGGGACCGTGCTTTTTATTTCGAGATAACCGAAATTCAAGTTATTAGGAGGGACGTATATTGACGAAATGATGTAAAAAGTTGGTTCCAAAACCTTTTTTAATTTCCAGCTATTTGGCACACTATAAATATAGTATACCTTGCAATAAATCTTTTAAAAATGCAACACAAAATGATTATAAATTTAAAGTACATTTTGTATTTTATTTCCATGTAGACATAACCCGAAATACACAATCTATACATACATGTTCGTCAAGTAACATTTCCGGCATATGCGCATCCACATCAATATTCAGTATACTCGGCACTTTACGCGTACACGATTCCGTACAGTTTGTGTTTATCAAAGTTTTCAGTTTTTCGAAGAATAAAAATGATACTAAGATATTAAACTCAAATGTTTTTGAGTCAAGTTTCCTTTTTGTACCATGTTTCTCTCCCGGATAATAGCATTTTGATCTGACATTTTGAACGAATGATGCTTTCTCCAAAGAAGTTATTTTTTATACAATCTCATCGCGATTACCTCTTATTATTCCTTATTAAAGATCCCAACTGTTCAAACTAATTAATGCATAGTTTAAATTAAAAGAAATTTTCATAAAGTTTCAAAAACAAATGACCACTGATTAAAGAAATCTAATGTTTACATCGAACAACTATCATTATGGCACGTGCAAACAAGTATGACATCATCTCACATTGATATTCGCCGCACCTTTGTTATGTCGGCATCGCGGCTTTCTGGTAAGGCAATAAACATGGACATGTGTTAAAAAACAACCACATTCACAATGACATGTGTGAAATTTTATCGCATATGTTTTCACTTCGACTTACCGAGTTTACATGCACTTGAATTTTTTGACGGGACTGAAAAACCCTTTCGACACATCCGGAGTCTCGGTAAATCAAATCTTGACGTAACCGGAGTTGAATTACATATATAAAGAAGGAAATTTGACGGGACTTGAAAATTTCTTCGACTTAAGCGGAATTTCGAGGTAAGCGAGTTTGAGATACCGAGTTTCAACTGTATTTGATTATCCAGTTGTATTTTTTCTAAATTGTTTATTCTAGAAATGACTTGTATTAATAAATTTTATGTGGAAAGTTTGAAACAGACAAAAGTTCAAAATTTTCAGTGAATTTCTACTAAACTACATTTGTTATTAAACTGTTAAGGTTTTCTGAGCAACAGTACTATTTCAATAAAAATATATAACATCAGATTTCAGCATCAACTGCTTAGATCAATATTTCTAAAGATTACTTCTAATAAAGACATTCCAATAGCATGAAGATGACTGTTATTAGAGTCTGACAGAAACAATTTTCATTTTGTCACCATACTAAATACCATTTATATAAAAAAAACTTGAATCTTCTAACAAGTTAATCAATGTCATTCAATTGCCTGTCACAAAATTTCAAGAATTTCTTCTTAAAGAACTTGAAATTGCAACAATCTGTCAATTACTTTTCTTCCAAAAATTGATTAGTTCTGAGACCAGTCTAGGAATGCTATCTTGCCATTGGTCAATTTCAAGATTGAGCTCAGAACCAACCAATCAGCTGCTGGAGTTTTGTGACTCAGGTTGCCAGTTTTATAACCTTGGGCTCAGTTCATATAAATAAATCTCAATCATGCAACAAGTCTCCTTAAAAAACTTAAATGTTTCAAAACTTCTCTTAAAAACTTTATCATTTACTATGATTCAAGTAAATAAAAGTGACAGGCAAATTGTGATGTATTGTAAAATGATGTTTACTTATTTGAAAAAACATTGTTAACATATAAATTAATGTTATGAATTAAGTGTCTGAGTCGTTTTTAAGACTACATCATGTTTTTTTAATCAAGTACAACTCTCAATATAAAGATAAAACAATATGAGCCGCACCATGAGAAAACCAACATAGTGCGTTTACGACCAGCATGGATCCAGACCAGCCTGCGCATCCGCGCAGTCTGGTCTGGATCCATGCTATTCGCTAACAGTTTCTCCAATTGCAATAGGCTAAAATTGAAAGCCAACAGCATGGATTCTGACCAGTCTGGTCTGGATCCATGCTATTCGCTAACAGTTTCTCCAATTGCAATAGGCTAAAATTGAAAGCCAACAGCATGGATTCTGACCAGTCTGGTCTGGATCCATGCTGGTCGCAAATGCACTATGTTGGTTTTCTCATGGCGTGGCTCATATTATTTTATCCAAAGCACTTTTGAAGACTCTTTTGTCATTCTTCATGAAAATGATACTGCTAATCAAATATTTGGAGAGCCACTTACTGCTTATCAGATATCCATTTAAAAAATCAGGATTGAGAATTTTCCATCAAACTGGGGACATAAAACACAGCTTGTCAGTAAAATCTGATTTATTTAAGAAATTGAATTTTAAATGATGTATTGAAGTTGCTTTCAAAATTGTAGGGTTCTCCAATTTGCATGAAATTTTAATAATTTTAGATGAAATCTATTGATTTTAAACTTGCTGAGCATCATCAAAACTAAAGTACAGATGCGAGAAAGCTAGGTGCACTTTCCCCCAATCTATACCCATGTAATACTATGTACTATAAGTATGCCAATGTTACTTGTGCCATAATACATCTTGTCCTAGAAATTGCATCTCTTCTGCATATATCTGCACAATCAATCTTGACAGGCAATTGGCTGTGTTAACTTCATGCCAAGTTTCATCAATGCCACTGTACGGATAGGATATCTTTGTACCAGAACAACCATATACATCAGCTATTGAGCCCGATGATGTAACTCTCAATCTCTGTTTAGGTAAATCAAATAAACTTCCGCAAAGAAAACAGTCAAATCCCTTACAGTCAAAATGTTGTGTTCCATCCCATACTCAAGTCAACCATCACCATAACAATCACCAGTAGACTTGAAAATAATTGATTTATTAAATTACATGTATTACTTTTCATACAAATTTCCTCCACAAGTCCCAAATTCAACATCTTACACACTAATTTGAACCCTCGCCCCTTATACATCCCCACAGATCCTGTCATCTTTCAAAACTCTTTACCATACACGCTGCAGCATCCAACTTCAAGACCCCTAAATCCATACAACCATCTCCACTAACATCACTATCAAGTTACCCAGTATTTGGAATATAATTTTCAAACTGCTCCCTAAACCAATTCTAACTGTTCTAGCTCCCTGTCACATCTTTATACCATGGTCTATCTGACCTTGAGCTCTAACATTTAAAGCCCGTGTGGCTGACCAACTGTAAGGGACCTCAGCAATGCTTTCCTACCACATAATCCCAAATTAAACACTACCAGGGGCGTTATATTTTGCAAATGGGGACATTTATTTGCAGCTGTAAAGCATACATACACAGTTAGTATTTTAGTTAAAGGAGCAGGGTGCAGTGTTGAACTCACAACCCCTGGTTTTGTAGACAGACAGTGATACAACAGGACAAGTGTATGTACGCTGATTGAAGTAGACTTAGTTTTAAAATACATGCAGACTCAACTGTCACACTAACAATCTAAGTCTATCTCTCCCCACCACTATCTGCAATCAGCAGACGACATTAAAATTTCAGACAAAATTAAAATTAAAATTCCATTTTTAGCTAACTCACATGCAGAGCATTGTCTCATTATGCAGCTGCACAAAATTCTTCCTGATCATAGCCTCATACTATAGCACATGCACTCGAGCACATGTGAGTTAAGAAGTCCAATCCTTAAAATTCTTGACTCATTATGACGTCATGTCATGTCATGTCCATGTGCTTGGGTGCAAGTTTATAAAATAACACAATAGGACTGAAAAATGTTTTCAGATAACAAACAATTAGGGAAGTTAATTCAAAACCAAAATATCACTGAAAAAAAGATAGAAAAAACACAACAAAATCACAGAAAAAAGGAAGTTATTTAAATGTCAAACTTCAACAAAGGCATGTATTGAAAAACCAGGAAGCTTCCAGAAAAGCAGATATAATAACATATACTAAGACACATTCCCAGTAGATCTAGAAAAAATACTACAACAAGTGAACTGCCAATAAAACAATAGTTAATGATGTAGTTAATGGCCTCATAAATTCTGTCTACCCATAACCAATAGATAAAGTGCAAGGCTACAGATGCATGTGCATTCTATCTACCTAAGACAGACAGAACATTTATACAAAACATTACAACATTACCTAAATAAAAGTACATGCAGCCGCTGCATAAAAAAAAACATCATAACATCTTTAAGTTAATACTGAAGAGCAGACAGTTTTTTTTTTACCTTTGTCTTTTTTCTGTTTCTTTGCTGGTTTACATATTCCATTTGTGATTATATCACATTTTGATTTTCTTTTACGAATTATCCTTATAGCTCCATTCTTTTGCATTTTTTCACAAAGCTGCATAATTATTATTAATATAGTAGTGTTGTAAAAACTTCCTTGCACTCTTGCAATGTGATGATGAAACTCCACTCTAGCAGTATTTCCGACTATTGTAGTGTAAGGTATTTGCGGTATAGTTCTCTCATTCTCAAGGCCAGCCAGCCATTATAGATATTGGAAAAACCTCCGATGCAGCTAAGTATAACTGGCTGCTGAAATATTATTCCCCAAACAACACGTATGTACCAAATAATGGACAGCAATTTTGCAACTCCCTTACTCCACAAAATTTTGAAATGAATGAGCAATCCTTTTAAACCACCACCGTTTACAGTTTACTTGGTCTTATGCATCTTTGCTTAAACGGATTATCACAAGTACTGATTTAACTCTATCATACTTTTTCAGCTGTTTATTTAAAGTCCTAAAATTACTATAAATACGTAAAATGTTAGTATACATTTATTCAATGCAGCTATACTACAAAACTTTTTATAAAACACCAGTATATAATCCTATTTTGCATAAATAAACGAAAGTTTTTTGTAGCTTTACGCTCATGCACCACTTGGTTTTGATAGAAAAACAACCGTTTTGTCATTAACTTATTTCTACCTTCTTGTAAGCAGGCTCAAAATTAAATTTGTATACTATGAAACACTGTACTTAATCTAGCCTAAGGTAGAAAAAACAAAACAAATTATATCTTAATTGCTACATTTTACAACTGTAAAGTCAATGTATGGAGCAAAACAAAACTAGAGCAGGCATAATTAAACCATGGTTTCTCAGGTAAATGTTCTGGAGAGATTGGGGAAAAAAATGCAGAAAAAGTTGGATATCCTAGTTCCTATGCATTAAATACTTTTTAGGCTGTTCAATTTATCTAAATTTGGGCCCAGTCTCATACCTGCGAATTTAACTGGTTGTTTCTTAGCACCCTGATGTTCAGTTTTACATTTTACCCTGCAATGTGGTGCTTGAATTTTATGCTATGGAATAGTAATAACTTCATTGCTTAAGGATGACATAATAAAGGGAGACAAATCCTGTAGTCATTATTCATCAAAACAGATTTAATACCAAGGGCCTTTAATTCAACAGGTGCATTTATTTTTGTTGAAATGTGAAGTTTCTCCTTTGCAGAAAACATAGTTTCTCTCTCAGTATATATTCATCAACTGTCTGTTTACATAATTTCTGAGTGAGAACGATGACATTTTCATAAATGTGTTACACACATTACTTTTATTAACTACATATATTACATCAAACAAGCTGCATCAACAGATTCTCACTAAGCAACAAAATGTCACATAATCATTCATTCATGAGTTTTACCACTGCAAGACCAAACATTCTAAAGTAATTGATCAAAAAACCAATTGGTCTACAGACAAACAGAAAATCAACAAAACAATATATACCCTCTTCATCAAAGCTGGGCATAATAATGCTTCCATGAAATGTTTTGTCAATGCTGCAGCAATCTGTAACACTACAAGAATAATGCTTCCATGAGATGTTTTGTTGGTGCTACAACAATCTGTAACACTACCACAATAATGCTTCCATGAAATGCTTTGTCAATGCTGCAAGAATCTGTAACTTTACAAGAATAATGCATCCATGAAATGTTTTGTCAATGCTGCAGCAATCTGAAACACTACAAGAATAATGCTTCCATGAAATGCATTGTCAATGCTGCAGCAATCTGTAACACTACAAGAATAATGCTTCCATGAAATGCTTTGTCAATGCTGCAGCAATCTGAAACACTGCAAGAATAATGCTTCCATGAAATGCATTGTCAATGCTGCAGCAATCTGTAACACTACAAGAATAATGCTTCCATGAAATGCTTTGTCAATGCTGCAGCAATCTGAAACACTACAAGAATAATGCTTCCAAGTATTGTTTTGTCAATGCTGCAACAATCTGTAACACTACAAGAATAATGCTTCCAAGTATTGTTTTGTCAATGCTGCAGCAATCTGTAACACTACAAGAACTAGAAAATGCTTTTGTAAAAAAGCACATGTCTCCCCAAATGCAAAGTCCTATAGGCACGAAGTCAATAGGGGTCAGGAGCGAAAGTCAAAGAGACACTGATGGTTGGCTGCAACAGGGATCATCTACTTAATTGGCATGTCCAGTCATCCCGCTAAATTTCAACACTAGTGGCCTAGTGGTTCTCAAGTCACTGTTCAGGCTCCTGTGACCTTGACCTTTGATCAAGTGACCTCAAAATAAATAGGGGTCATCTACTCTGCATGTCCAATCATCCTATTAAGTTTCAACATTGTAAGTCAAGTGGTTCTCAAGTTATTTCCAAAAAATGATTTTACATGAACAGGCCACTGTGTCCTTGACCTTTATTAGACTGACCCCAAAATCAATAGGGGTCATCTACTCTGCATGTTCAATCATCCTATGAAGTTTCAACATTCTGGGTCAAGTGGTTCTCAAGTTATTGATCGGAACTGGTTATCAATGTTCAGGCCCCTGTGACCTTGACCTTTAACCGAGTGACCCCAAAAACAATAAGGGTCATTTACTCTGCATGAACAATCATCCTATGAAGTTTCAACATTCTGGGTCGAGAGGTTCTCAAGTTATTGATTGGAAATGGTTTTCCATGTTCAGGCCCCTGTGGCCTTGACCTTTAACAGAGTGACCCTAAAATCGTTAGGGTTCATCTACTCTGCATGACCAATCATCCTATGAAGTTTCATCATTCTGGGTCAAGTGGTTCTCAAGTTACTGACCGGAAATGGTTTTCAATGTTCTGGCCCGTGACCTTGACCTTTTACAGAGTGACCCAAAAATCGTTAGGGGTCATCTACTCTTTATGACCAATTATCCTATTAAGTTTCAACATTCTGGTTCAAGTGGTTCTCAAGTTACTGACCGGAAATGTTCAGGCCCCTGTGACCTTGACCTTTAATGGAGTGACCCCAAAATTGATAGGGGTCATCTACTTTGCATGTACAATCATCCTATGAAGTTTCAACATTCTGGGTCAAGTGGTTCTCTAGTTATTGATCAGAAATGGTTTTCAATGTTCAGGCCCCTGTGACCTTGACCTTTGATGGAGTGACCCCAAAAACAATAGGGGTCGTCTACTCTTTCTGACCAATCATCCTATGAAGTTTCAACATTCTGGGTCAAGTGGTTCTCTAGTTATTGATCGGAAATGGTTTTCAATGTTCAGGCCCCTGTGACCTTGACCTAAGACGGAGTGACCCCAAAAACAATAGGGGTCATCTACTCTTCATGACCAATCATCCTATGAAGTTTCAACATTCTGGGTCAAGTGGTTCTCTAGTTATTGATCGGAAATGGTTTTCAATGTTCAGGCCCCTGTGACCTTGACCTTTGATGGAGTGACCCCAAAAACAATAGGGGTCATCTACTCCAGCAGCCCTACAACCCTATGAAGTTTGAAGGTTCTAGGTCAAATGGTTCTCCAGTTATTGCTCGGAAATGAAGTGTGACGTACGGACAAAAACAATATGTCTCCTGGGGGAGACATAATAATGCTTCAAAGTATTGTTTTGTCAATGCTGCAGTACTGAAACACTACAAGAATAATGCTTCCACGAAATGCTTTGTCAATGCTGCAACAATCTGTAACACTACAAGAATAACGCTTCCATGAAATTTTTTGTAAATGCTGAACCAATCTGTATCACTACAAGAAAAACACTTCCATGAAATGTTTTGTCAATGCTGCAGCAATCTGTAACACTACAAGAATAATGCCTCCAAGTATTGTTTTGTCAATGCTGCAGCAATCTGAAACACTACAAGAATAATGCCTCCAAGTATTGTTTTGTCAATGCTGCAACAATCTGAAACACTACAAGAATAACGCATCCATGAAATTTTTTGTAAATCGATGGGTCAGTGCAACACGGTCGTAACTCATTTTTTGAAAACTTTACAGGAGAAGCAAAAAACATTTTTGTATTCAAATGATGTAATGAAAAACAATACAATATATATTATTTTTATCAAATAACAATAATAACTACAATACTATGGGAAAAAATGTCAAAAAAATGTTCACTGAGGAGTTATTTGAAAGTTTTCCAGTTACGACCATGTTGCGCTGAAATGTGTGGAAATTTTGTCAAAAACTTAGTGCAACAAGGTCGTAACTAAATGATAACAAATAATTTATTGGAGATAATTCATAACAGAGATGTTTATTCAAAAGACTATTAATTCAATATTTTTAAGCATATCCATTTATCTTTTTCTGTACTTTCATTGACTTGTTTTACTCGCAAAAATGTCAAAAAAAAATCATATAATATGTAGAAATAAAAATGTACTACTACAAAAACATATTTTAAATTATTAAAAGTATTTTACAGTAAAAAGACAATAAGAGCTTGACTTGGTCCAAGATATTTGCATATTTTACTGAATGTAGGCACTGAGAGTTTTAATATTCAAAGTTATTTCAGTATTTTACAGTAAATAGACATAACATAAGAGCTTGACTGATCAAAGGTACTTGAATATTTTACTGAATATAGGCACTGGGAGCCTTTATGGTCAAACTTATTTCATTATTTTACAGTAAATGGACAATAGAAGCTTGACTGGTCCAAAATATTTACATATTTTACAGAATATTAGGCACTGAGAGCTTTTATGGTCAAAGTTATTTCAGTATTTTACAGTAAATGGACAATAAGTGCTTGACTGGTCCAAGGTACTTGAATATTTTACAGTATGTAGTCTTTTAAAGTACAAGATATTTGCATATTTTATAGAATATAGGCATTATGAGCCTTTAAGGTCTAAGGTATTTGAATATGTCTGTGTTTAGTTATTAGATTTTCAACAAGAAATATGCACCGGTTCTGCAGCATGAATAACGCATGCCCCCAGAGCAAAATACTATTCTGCAAAAAAACATGTGCATGCTTCTTGATACAAGTCTAAATGTCTTTTTATTACATAAAAATCTACACTTAAACAATTATCAATGGTATAAATTTGTTCTTTAGCTTGAGTAAAACTGAAAATGTTATAATTAACCCTTAGCCTGCTGGCGGCAAGTGATTTTGTCTTTGCGACCAGTGCAGATCAAGATCAGCTTGCATATCCGAGCAGTCTGATCATGGTCTGCACTGTTCGCTATTCAGTCAGTAAATTTTTAGTAAACACCCCTTCAAATGATAAATGGTACTGCCCAAATTGGAAGATGGACCAGTCCATAACAGAAATTTAGCATGGTAAGGGTTAAAGAACATGCTAAACACAACAACACAGTCACATGAAACTAACATCAAAATGATGCCATACACCTGATGTAAAATTTGAAAGTCAGTATGGTCTGTTCCTGGAAAAATTTGTAATATATGTATGAAGTGGCAGCCTCTGATGCATATTTTTTGTCTAAATTTTCAGGTATTAAGAGGGTCCCCACTTCCTATTAGGTTGGTCAGGGGGGTCTCCTCTGGAATATAGGTATAAAATGGAAGCCTCTAGTGCCATTTTTGGTCACAACTTTGAGGTATATGATGGGATACCTCCCTCCTGTTAAGGGGGTCAGGTGGTTCTCTCCCTGGATTTTCTTTTTTAATATAGGTATGAAATGGTGGCCTCAGGTGCAATTGGGTTTAAATGTAAAGTTATAGAAGGGGTTCAGAGGGTTTTCCCCTAGAAATATTTTAAACATAGTTATGAAATACTGGCTTCTTGTGCATTTTTTGGATCTGAATTTTGAGGTACAAGAGGTTAGCCCTCCCTACTGTTAGTAAGACTCAAGTGAGGAGAGAGGGGAAGGGCTCTCCCCTGGAAATTTCTGTAATTTAGGTATGAAATGGTTGCCTCTTGTGCATTTCTGGGCCTAAATTTTGAAGTACAGGAGAGGATAACGCCTTCCTGTTTGGTATAATACCTCCTTCCTATTTGGGGAGAGGGAATGTGTCTCCTCTGGAAGTTTTTGAAAATTAGGTATGAAACTAGAGCTGCTTTTGAGAAAAGCACATGTCTCCCACAACTGCCAAGTCATCAAAATAGTAGTATGAGATCGGACGAGAAATGTTCAAGCATAAACCCTTCTCCCTATATATTCTTAATTCTCAGTCAGACTTCCAGTTCTCTGATTACCAAAAACAACCCAATCAGACTTTCAGAGCTTTGATACAACCTAATCAGACTTCCAGAACTTTGATTATCAAATACAATCCAATCAGACTTTCAGTGCTTTGTTTATCAAAAACTAATGTTTCAAGGGCCATACTTCCAAAGTGCCTGGGTTGATTTGGCTAGTTATCAAACTTGGATGAGGACTTATTGGCAAACACATTTTTTCAAGTTTGGGGAAAATTGGATGAGAACTGTTCGACTTAAGAGTGTGGACAAGATTTGTGATAGACGGATGGATGGACAGACAGGAGTTAATCAATAGGTCTCCCACCACACAGTGGTGTGGGAGACATAATAATGGCCTCTAGTGCATTTGCATCGGTCTATATGCTGAGGTATAGAGGGGATACTTCCCTCCTGTTATGGGCTTGGGAGCATCTCCCCTCCTGGAAATTTTGAAATGCAGGCATGAAATGGTGGCCTCTGGTGCAGTTTTGGGTCTATATATTGAGAAAATATTATTTTGTTTGCATGCAACTTCGATGAGTTTAAGTCACTGTGGGGTGGGGGATATAGGGGGAGCATGGGCTCTCTTGGCCATGGCCCTTGATCAGTCAGGCCTTTATGTTGGTGTTTTGCAACATAAAAATCAAGTAAATCATTCATTAAATTTAAATGTAAAATTATTAATGCTGATCATTTATGTTTTAGTGGTTTAACGACTTATACAAATATTCGATATACCTAACAAAATCTTCTGTATATCCAAATAAAACTTATCGGAATACCAGCTTTACAAGCAGAAGTCATGCTTCACTTATAGCACAGAAAAATTTCACCTTTAATAATACCATTTTGTATTTTGCACAATTCATGGAAATATGCATACAAAAGGAAAAATGTTCATTGTTATCCTTTCACAGTTTTACATGAAACTTGCATAAAGGAAAGTTTATTTAATAATTACAAGTATAAAAAGCATAGCTGTCAAGGCTCCACAAAGTGTGATCGGGGTTCAAAGGGAAGGTTTTCCCTCGTGGGGGTCTAGAGGGCGATGATCCCTAAAAGCCGGAAACGCCCTCACACGGAAAATACAGATTTTTAACACAAAATATATCTGGTTTTGAATAGTCTCCCTCCGTGTTTACTTTTTGTGACGTTTATTCATGCGGTAGAAATAACACGTTGCACCGGTGAATGTAAAAGCTGTATTATACGGTATGGAAACACCGTGTCAATGTCGCCTCGCATGTTTGATTCAGTATTATTATAAATTTTCTACGAAAAAAAAACAATTGATTTCTTTATTTCTTTAAAAGGCGTGTGACCTTGAATAGAAGGCGTGTGAGCGTGATCTAGGGCCGAAATGCGTGTGTCTTGACAGGTTTGAAAAAGGTGCATTTTTTCCTCTTAAAATTAAGTCAAGACATTATGAATAGGGCTTCTGATGCTAAAAACTACTGAATTTGGAAGAGGTTTTGCTGAGAAATAGTTAACAGAGTATTTTTTTAACAGAGTAAGACTTTTTAATGTTTTGGTAAAATCCTAAACATGTTGGTCAATAAATTCTTAACATCACTTTGCATTGATAAAATATGAAATATGGTAATAATATTAATTTTGTAGTATAAATACCATTTCTAAGTTGTTTAAAAACAAAAATCATCCTTATTTATCATTCAACTATTGTAATATGTTACACTTTGTGAGTTACAACCATGTTGCACAGAAATTTCAAAGTGAAATAGCATACTAACTCTGTGCAACAAAGACGTATGTTGAGTTACGACCATGTTGCACTGGCTGAAAGTGTCTTCCTGAGATACAACCTTCTGACAATTTTACTTTTTTCACTTTAATTTTAAGAATGAGATTTAGATATTTTAACAAGTGATGTATTTCTGTTAAATAAGGCAAATTATGTAAAAAATTGTATTTGGTAAAAAAATCAAGTTACGACCATGTTGCACTGACCCATCGAAATGCTGAACCAATCTGTATCACTACAAGAAAAACACTTCCATGAAATGTTTTGTCAATGCTGCAGCAATCTGTAACACTACGAGAATAATGCTTCCATGAAATGTTTTGTCAATGCTGCAGCAATCTGAAACACTATAAGAATAATGCTTCCAAGTATTGTTTTGTCAATGCTGCAGCAATCTGTAACACAACAAGAATAATGCTTCCAAGTATTGTTTTGTCAATGCTGCAGCAATCTGTAACACTACCAGAATAATGCTTCCATGAAATGCTTTGTCAATGCTGCAGCAATCTGTAACACTACAAAAATAATGCTTCCATGAAATGCTTTGTCAATGCTGCAGCAATCTGAAACATTACAAGAATAATGCTTCCATGAAATGCTTTGTCAATGCTGCAACAATCTGTAACACTACCAGAATAACGCTTCCATGAAATGTTTTGTCAATGCTGAACCAATCTGTAACACTACGAGAATAACGCTTCCATGAAATGTTTTATCAATGCTGCAGCAATCTGAAACACTACGAGAATAATGCTTCCATGAAATGCTTTGTCAATGCTGCAGCAATTGGTAACACTACAAGAATAATTAATGCTTCTATGAAATGCTTTGTCAATGCTGCAGTAATCTGTAACACTACACGAATAATGCTTTCATGAAATGCTTTGTCAATGCTGCAACAATCTGTAACACTATAAGAATAATGCTTCCATGAAATGCTTTGTCAATGCTGCAGCAATCTGTAGCATTACAACAATAATGCTTTCATGAGATGTTTTGAAATGATTTGTCAATGCTGCAACAATCTGTAACACTACAAGAATAATGCTTCCATGAAATGTTTTGTCAATGCTGCAGCAATCTGTAACACTACAAGAATAATGCTTCCATGAAAAGCTTTGTCAATGCTGCAACAATCTGTAACACTATTATTATATTATTATTATTATTATACCAGATTTATATAGCGCCCTTTTCATGATCAATTTCACGTTCAAAGGCACTTTACATAACTCAAATGCAGCCACACAGGGCGCATAATTCATCCTCTACTAGTACAGACACAGAGCGATCTGACCAGAGGGACAGAGTGAGACAAAGCCCCCACGACAGAGCGATCACAAATCAGATACAGGCTTGTCCGGCTAACTTAGCCTAGCTCGTTGCGAATAGACAGTCTGGTTCTTTAACGTGCCCAGTGTTTAGCACTGATACACGCAAGGATTGCCTGGGTTCCTGACCAGTACACCTCTAGTAACACTTCAAGAATAATGCTTCCATCAAATGCTTTGTGAATGCTACAGCAATCTGTAGCATTACAAGAATAATGCTTCCATGAGATGTTTTGAAATAATTTGTCAATGCTGCAACAATCTGTAACACTACAAGAATAATGCTTTCATGAAATGCTAAGTTGGTGCTGTAATTATAAAAGAACAAAATCATGCTTTCATTAGGTGCTCTATCAATATAATTAGGCCTTGATGAGATGCTATAATGACACTGTGATTTCTTAAGAACACAAACTACTTTGTGATACCAGCTATTACACTTCAAGAAATACATTCTTTTATTTTATGCTTATTTTATGTCGTAATTATGTAAAAACTCTGCTTTCACAGGATTTGTAGTTGTAATACTGTAATAGCATATGAAAATATGTTTCATGAGATGCTCTGAGAATGTGGTTACTGTTTTATGAGGTGCTGATGAGACTACATAATTATACAGGAACTTATTCATGCTCTCATTACATGCTAAATCGGTATAGCAATCATACAGAAACACACGTTTCCATGAAAAATTGTGTTTTAATAAGTATACAAGAACACATGCTTTCATGAGATGCTTAGTAACAATGTAATAATACAAGGCCATGCTTCCATGATTAGGAGATGCAAGCATACAAAAAGATTCCATGCTTTCAAGATGATGTAACCAAACATGCTCCTATGAGCAACTGTATCATAAAAACACATACTTTCATTAGAAGTTTTGTTGATGCTGTAAATAAACAAGAACACAAACTTTGATGAAATGCTTTGTAAATACTGTAATTATACAGAAACACATGCTTTGAGCTGCTTTGGTGATGTTGTAAATATAAGGGGAATGATACATAACTAATACTGCTATTGTAGAGCAACATAATTTCTCATAAGATACTTTACTGATTCTGTTATCCTACAGCAACACAAGTTCTCAGGGGATACTTTACTGATTCTGTTATCCTACAGCAACACAAGTTCTCAGGGGATACTTTACTGATTCTGTTATCCTACAGCAACACAAGTTCTCAGGGGATACTTTACTGATTCTGTTATCCTACAGCAACACAAGTTCTCAGGGGATACTTTACTAATTCTGTTATCCTACAGCAACACAAGTTCTCAGGGGATAATTTACTGATTCTGTTATCCTACAGCAACACAAGTTCTCAGGTGATACTTTACTGATTCTGTTATCCTAAAGCAACACAAGTACTCAGGGGATAATTTACTGATTCTGTTATCCTACAGCAACACAAGTTCTCAGGAGATACTTTACTGATTCTGTTATCCTACAGCAACACAAGTTCTCAGGGGATACTTTACTGATTCTGTTATCCTACAGCAACACAAGTACTCAGGGGATAATTTACTGATTCTGTTATCCTACAGCAACACAAGTTCTCAGGAGATACTTTACTGATTCTGTTATCCTACAGCAACACAAGTTCTCTGGAGATACTTTACTGATTCTGTTACCCTACAGCAACACAAGTTCTCAGGGGATACTTTACTGATTCTGTTACTGTAAAGGAACACAAGTTCTCAGGGGATACTTTACTGATTCTGTTATCCTACAGCAACACAAGGTATCAGGGGATACTTTACTGATTCTGTTATCCTACAGTAACATAGATTCTCAGGAGATACTTTACTGATTCTGTTATCCTATAGCAACACAAGTACTCAGGGGATACTTTATTGATTCTGCTATCCTACAGCAACACAGGTTCTCAGGGGATACTTTACTGATTCTGTTATCCTACAGCAACACAAGTACTCAGGGGATACTTTACTGATTCTGTTATCCTACAGCAACACAAGTACTCAGGGGATACTTTACTGATTCTGTTATCCTACAGCAACACAAGTTCTCAGGGGATACTTTACTGATTCTGTTACTGTAAAGGAACACAAGTTCTCAGGGGATACTTTACTGATTCTGTTATCCTACAGCAACACAAGGTATCAGGGGATACTTTACTGATTCTGTTATCCTACAGTAACATAGATTCTCAGGAGATACTTTACTGATTCTGTTATCCTATAGCAACACAAGTACTCAGGGGATACTTTATTGATTCTGCTATCCTACAGCAACACAGGTTCTCAGGAGATACTTTACTGATTCTGTTATCCTACAGCAACACAAGTCCTCAGGGGATACTTTACTGATTCTGTTATCCTACAGCAACACAAGTACTCAGGGGATACTTTACTGATTCTGTTATCCTACAGCAACACAAGTTCTCAGGGGATACTTTACTGATTCTGTTACTTTACTGATTCTGTTATCCTACAGTAACACAAGTTCTCAGTAGATACTTTACTGATTTTGTTATCCTACAGCAACACAAGTTCTCGGGGATACTTTACTGATTCTGTTATCCTACAGTAACACAAGTTCTCAGGAGATACTTTACTGATTTTGTTATCCTTCAGCAACACAAGTTCTCAGGGGATACTTTACTGATTCTGTTATCCTACAGCAACACAAGTACTCAGGAGATACTTTACTGATTTTGTTATCCTTCAGCAACACAAGTACTCGGGGGATACATTACTGATTCTGTTATCCTACAGCAACACAAGTACTCAGGAGATACATTACTGATTCTGTTATCCTACAGCAACACAGGTTCTCAGGGGATACTTTACTGATTCTATTATCCATACAGCAACACAAGTCTCAGGAGATACTTTACTGATTCTGTTATCCTACAGCAACACATGCCTTCAGGAGATACTTTACTGATTCTGTTACTGTACAGGAACACATGCCTTCATGAGATACTTTACTGATTCTGTTATCCTACCGCAACACATGCCTTCAGGAGATACTTTACTGATTCTGTTATCCTACCGCAACACATGCCTTCAGGAGATACTTTACTGATTCTGTTACTGTACAGGAACACATGCCTTCAGGAGATACTTTACTGATTTGTTACTGTACAGGAACACATGTCTTCAGGAGATACTTTACTGATTCTGTAACTGTACAGGAACACATGCCTTCAGGAGATACTTTACTGATTCTGTTACTGTACAGGAACACATGTCTTCAGGAGATACTTTACTGATTCTGTTACTGTACAGGAACACATGCAATACTAGAACAAATATGTTTATGAGATACCTTTTCATAAAATGTAATCATATAGGAACACTACTTCTTGCTTCAAAACATGGTTTTTCAATAATGTAATAATAATAGAACACAATGATATGTTTTCCCATGCCAATTTGCGATACCTTAAGGCCTTAATTATAATCAAAGCCTTGAGATGTCTGGTGGTTGCGGGTTTTGCTAGATTTATTTTCATTTTAAATGCCAATCTCTAAATATACATGTATAAGAAACAAATACTAATGTTCCTCATATCTAAGATAAACTCTGCCTGACCTTACATGAACAGCTGGAAGTCAGTGATGTAACCATAGGCTGGAATACCTAATCATTGACAGGTCTTATATAATCTAAATGGCCAGTGTGAATGGATAGAGGATGAATAAGAACTGCTTGATCATTGATAATTCATCCGCATTGTTAATGAATGGGACTACTTTGTGTAGCACATGAACATATCCTTTGGATGTGATTTGGAATCAAATAAAGATGCTACATGATTGTCAGAAATACACTTAACTTTGGTAGCGGGATAAACCCGCAACCAAAAACAGAAAATCAGGAAACTTCACTTTACAGGGTGAAATGTGAATACTGTAACTCCTTATAAAAAGTTTCATGACTTGGGTAGTTTAAAATAAAATAGACCATGGATGACAGGTTGCTTTAAAACAACAATTATTGTAGTTCAACTTAAATTTGAACATGGGTAACTGGTTCATAGTACTTACTGGCACTGGTATTTTATATTGCCTAATTCAAGCCACAGTCTTGTTTCTGTGGTATCTATGTCTATATCTACAGGTAAAATTAGTGCTTTTTCAAAAATCCTTTGTACATTCCAGCATCCTGAATACTGATATACATGCTTGGAATCTGCTGCCAGGATGTGTGAGTGTTGATGTGTAAACTGTTTCTTTTCTTGTAAGAAAAAAAGCAAATACGGTGAAGACTGGATGCAACTGGAGCTTGTTCACAGACTTTAACAAGAGTTGTTTGTAAAACATGTGAGCTCGCCATGATAGTCTGTCCAATTTTCATTCCTGAGATCACTATGACCTTGCCCTTTGACCTTCTAACCCCTAAAATAATAAGAGTCATATACTGGCTACAATCCATCATCCTGGTTCTTAGTTACTGAGCTTTAACAATTTTCACTATCAAAGTCACTGTGCCCTTGACCTTTGACCTTCTGACCCAGAAACAACAGAGCTCAAGGTCATCCACTTACAATAGGCAATCTTCTTAAAAGCTTGAAAATTGTGGGACCAGACATTCTCTAGATTTTGCCCAGAAACCAAACCAAACAGTCTTTCAACCAACAGACCAAGACAGACTGACCAATTGGCAATAAGCAAAACAATAGACACGCTCTTCTTTAAAGAGGCACATAAAGATTTTAAAGGCAAGTACTGCACATAGGTTTTTATCTGGCACTTGTGATTATTCAGCCTTACCATACATTTTTGTTTAAATAGACTTCAAATTTGCAATGCTTATTATGATTTTTGAAGATTAATTTTCTGAAATAAATATACTAATAATGAACATTTCAGTTAACAATTAACCTAACCAGAGTTCCTGGATTCTGTACCAGTATAAACCTGTTCTCTGCAAGTAACTGCCAACTTCCCCACATGAAACAGAGGTGGAGGACAAATGATTTCAGACACAATGTCTGTATCAAAGTCACAGAGAACATATGCTTCACCAGAGGATCAACCGCCAAATTTCCTACTTTGAATTGTTTAGATGCTGTAGTAAAAAATGAAATCATAAATACTACTAAAAATGCAACTAAAAAGTAAAAAGAAAATTAACTATAACATAATAAAAATAAAGCTATATCAATAAAATTTTATTAAATAAAAAATATATTCTGAAGTTAATTTGGACCTAAGGTAATCTGCATAGAAGTGCTCTTACCACTACACTACCATGTCATTGGTCAAATATTTTCTTTCGTTCCAATCCCTTTCGAATTTGTGTAATATATGTATACTTGTGAAATTCTGATCGGTGTTGATTTCGAAATAAATATGTTTAAACTAAATATTTTTGGGGTATGGTAATTGCATGAAATAACAAACACCCAAAAATATTGGCAAAGTTTGATTAGTGCCTGGTCAAAACTAATGGATAATTGGTTTGTTCATATTATAAGCATGCCCATATCTAACTGCTAACTGTCACGTTTTCCTAAATTATTACCAGTGTTGGGTAAACATTTCAATGTCTGTCATTAAGTTACAACAAATATTACAGAAGTACAGCAAGATTTGCATATTTTCTTTTATTCCGCTATTGGCAAATCTACATCTCTAACTTTCAGACAAAATAGACACCTCCAAAACAATATTGGACAAAAATCAATAGTCAATTTATCACAGTGTGGGAACATTATTGATCTAACTCTGATCAATTGCCTGAATACAACTCATCAAAAAGTCCTGGTCTGAATCCAGATCAGAAAAAAAAACTCATTTAGTTAAGCTTTGGAAAATTGTGTTCACCCGATTGACTTTTCTACTCAATCTATAAAACGAAAGGAAAAGAGGCTTGTGATGGGGGTAAATCAGATGCAAAAAGACAAATAAAACCGTAAAAGAAGCCAGAATTCTACATTTTCAACATCTATAATAATGTTGAATGAAAAAAAATAGTCAGGGCTTTGCTGGGCAGTCATTGTGGAGAGCCTACAGCATACTTGGCATCACAGGGATGACAAGAAGACAGGCAATCACAGACATCTGTCGGCAAGCAGAGGCAGCCTAACAATGGTTTTGGCAGAAGAGAGAGCAGCGATTGACAGCTCAACCAGTCCTTGGCCAAGACTGATCATCTTGGTCGGTGCAACTCTAGAGGATGTCGTGGACTGTGCCGAAACATCCACTGAAGGAGCCATCCACCTGATGATAGGACTGGAGCAGCGGACATTGACCATTGTATATAGGAAGTCCTAAGTCTTAACAGTTTGTTTTGTTTTTGTTATATTTAGAGTCACCGTGACTGACACAAGTAAGGTCACATGACCCGAGGCCTCCAAGCATTGTTTCAGGCAACGGCAGGCACCATGGTATACAGAACAGCAACCTTCCATAAGCCAGCCGGATGGCTTCCTCACATGATGAACTCTACACTGTCTTGGGAGTCAGGTTTCAAACCTACATCAGTTTGAAGTCATCAACCTTAACCAATCAGCCACAAAGCCCTTACTAGTTTGAGAAGCTGATGATAATGACTGGTTTTCAATCATAAATTTGCAATCTACTTTTAACCTAAGGCATGCCAGTCTTGCAGCTATACACTTTTGCCTGCAGCTTAAGTCTTTTTGTTATATCTATATTAAATGGCATTTCAGCTTTTTGCTGAATATTTCAGATTGGCATTTATGTCTTTTGCTATACAGTTTGCTGATTAGAATCAAGAAACGATTTATACACTTTTGACTTGTACTGAAGTCATTCAGGCTAAATGTATACTTTTAAGTGACAAGTAAGTCAATTTGCACATTTCTGACTCACATGTCATTTTTTTTTTTACTTTTCACTAACAATTTTTTTCAGGTTATTTGCAGCATTCTTTCATGAATATTTGCAGTAATCAAGCCTAGACTGGTATTTTGTCATGTTACAAGTACCAAAGTCATTAGTGTACATTTGACTACTATTTCAGTCTTTTCCAGTATATTTTTGACTGATATTTCAGTTATTTGTATTTTACTTTAAATATTTCCTCTGTACCTTCAGTTCTCATTTCAGTTGATTCCAAATTATACAGTTGACTGCCATTTCAGGTACAGTATACGTTTGACTAATATTTCAGTTATTTGACTAACATTTCAGCTTTTTTTTTGGAGTATACTTTTGACTGAAATTTATGTTTTCTTTAGGTGTATACTTTTGATTTACATGTCAGTAATAATTGCTGTATATTTCGACTGACATTTCAGTTATTTGGAGTATACTTTTGACTGACATTTCAGTTACAATTGCTGTATATTTTTGACTGAAATTTCAGTTATTTGCAGTATACTTTTGACTGACATTTAAGTTACTTGAAATATACTTTTGACTGATGTTTCAGTTATTTGTAGTATACTTTTAACTGACATTTAAGTTACTTGAAGTATACTTTTGACAGACATTTCAGGTATAATTGCTGTATATTTTTGACTGAAATTTCAGTTATTTGCAGTATACTTTTGACTGACATTTCAGTTATTTGTAGTATACTTTTGACTGACATTTCAGTTATTCCCTGTTGAGCTGTAGTTCATGAACTGATGAGCTTTCATGAACTGTTCACGAACTGTTCATGAACATTCCTGAACCATTCGTGAACAATGCAATGAATGTTCCTCAAAAAGTTTGTGAAATGTTCACGAACCAAAAGTTCATGAATTATTCATGAAACTATTCCTGAAAAAGTTCACCAACTGTCTGTGAACCTAAAGTTCAAGAATTATTCATGAACTGGTTCTTCAAAAATTTCACCTTTGGTGCATGATTTTTAATTCACGAATAGTTCAGTAATCAAACAAGTGACTTCATTCAGAACTCCAGTGCAGTATTTGATTTTATTTCAATTATGCTGATGGTTCATGAACCTGAAGTTCATACACTGTTCATGAACTTCAAATTAATGAATTGATCAATCAAGTCTAAAATTCATAAAATCCATAAAACAAGATTCATTTACTTGTAAAAGCTTCTAGTATTTACAGCTGAAGGCTAATACCAGAGTTACTGATAACATACATAATGACTAGGAATGTTACTACATGTATTTTGTATTTTATGTTGTCTGCAATTTGTACAAAATTTTGATTAAACATTGGGGATAGCTAACAGAAGTTTCATCATTATTTGGCAATTTAGAAAATGTCACTGGAAAAGAATAATGGTGTACACTGATACTTGGTTGGTAAATTTATTGATATCTTTCATTTCATACCAGAAATCCTTGAAATATTCATGAACTTGTTTAAGAATGAATCAAGATTTTTTCATGAATGTCAATAGATTATATCTATACCTATAGAATTCAAGAAAAATTCTTGAAAAAAAATGATGAACATTTTATGAGCAGTTTAAGAATATTAAATTCTTAAAACATTCTTGATGTCTTCTTAAGAAAAAGTCATCTAAGATTCAATAAAAGTACTAAAAATTCAAAACCTTTTTCTAGTTCAGTACCAGTTCTTGAACCCAATTAGGGGTTTCTGAACTGTTCACTTATTAAACATAAAACTTAGGTTTGCCTTTTACAATAAATGAATAAGTTCATGAACTGTTCATGAATGTTCATGAACATTAAATTTATGTCACATGATCAGTTTCCATTATTTTGTTGCATGCTGGGAAATTTTTTGCACATGTGATTCAGCATTTTTTAGAAGTTTGTGCAGCAAATAAGAAGGAAATATTTATCATACTACAGTAAGGAATGGTTTAAAAGGAACATGAGTATACTGAATATCAAATAAGTAATTATGGTGTTGTCATAAATTGTTCATTTTAAAAAATATAAAATCCTTTTAAAATGTCACATGTTTTCACGACCCTGAAACAAAGCTAGTATCTAATCTGAATGTCAATCTTGAGATTAAAGTAAATTAGACCTGAGAAAGCCTGCTTTTCTCAGATGGGCTTTGTTTCTTATTCAGCTGGGTTCATCAACTTTCCATTTAACTTGTTACTTTCAGTTCATGAACCCCTGGTTCATCAACTTGATGAATAGTTGATGCCGCAAAAAGTCCCATTTGTAGTTGATGAACTGTTCATGAATAGTTCAAGAATTATTCATGAACTGTTCATCAAGTTCGCGAATTTCTGGTTCATCAAATTCATGAACCTATCAATTCATGAACTTTAATGAACACATCCAGTTCATGAACTTGACAAACCAGTCCAGTTCATGAACTTGATGAACCACGCCCAGTTCATGAATTTTTGATGCCGTAAAAAGTCCCATTTGTAGTTCACTAACTTTCATGAACTATTCGTGAACTGTTCATGAACAAAGTTCTGGAATAGTTCAAGTATTATTCATGAACTGTTCATGAATTTCTCAACAGGGTTTGCAGTATACTTTTGACTGACATTTCAGTTACAATTGCTGTATATTTTAGACTGAAATTTCAAATATTTGTAGTATACTTTGACTGACATTTCAGTTTTTTTGCAGTATACTTTTGACTGACATTTCAGTTTTTTTAGTATTATATACTGTTGAACTTCAATGGCTCGAACTCGGATCTTTCGAACACCCGGGATCGCTCAAACTCTTTGCCCGGTCCCGAATTTATTCTTTCTTTATTCTATATAGTTCTACCCCGGATCGCTCAAACTTCGAAAATTCGAACTCTCAAACTCATTTGGTGGTCCCCTCGGCTCAATTACAGTGTTAATTACACCTATTCAGTCGAACAGACAATTTGTCGCCAGAATGGCCTGTGTTTACAAAGTTTTTCACACCTTTGCCTGACATTCACCAAGCTTCCCCTTTAACCGGCGCGTGCGTAATTTTCACACGCTTATGTAATTAGCGTCGGTATACGACAAACAAATTAAACAAAGTGACTTTCGCTCACTGCAATGCTTTAATGAGCTTTGATTATCACAAATAAAATTTATAAAGATAATTGAGCAAGGTCTGTCTTTATTTTTCTGCATAAAAACAAGAGATCTGATGTCAATTTTCATACTGCTTTAGCATGGCTGAACAACTTAGTAAAGGACCTGGAAACGGGGGGATAGCTAAGTCGGCTACTGGAAAGCAAGGTACAAAACGAAAACTAGATCCCAAAACATTAGAAACAAAATATAACGCCATCATCGAATGTGAAAAAGGTCTGAAATCAAAAACAGAAATCGCTAAAATGTTTGATGTTCCAAAAAACACGCTCTCTGGCTGGATAATAAAGTCAGTCGATCAAGGAGGGTTACGCTAAGTTTGGTCCAAAACGACGAAATATGAGAACGGTAAGTTATTTAAAATATTTTTATTGTTTATTATTAATCTTGGATCTCTTAAAAATATTTCGAATGCATTTATAATTAATTTGAAATGTGTAATTTATTTATTTAATGTATTTTTTTGATGAAAATTTCAAAGGACTTACAATGTGCATTTATGTTCTATTGAAAATTATTTTATGATCATTGATAATCATGTGATATTTTTTATATCTGAAAGTTAAGTATCGAAAAATGATCATCAAAAAACAAATCCGATCCATGGACAACAACACCGAATTCACAGTGACAGTGCTAGACACTTTACGGTATCTCCGACGAGCGTGGTCCCAGGTGAAACCAGAAACAATCGCCAACTGCTATTCTCACGCGGGGTTCCGACTGAGTGAAATCACTCCACCAGCCGTTTCCGCGGTCGACGACGACGACGATGATGACGACGTTCCGCTAGCAACTCTAGTGGAACTCTACAAGATCCAGCAGGATGAGATGGACTCATACATCAACACAGATCTAGATATTCCAGTGTGCGCTGAAATAACTGATAGTGACATTGTGAATGATTTGATTATGGCTAGAAACTGTGATGTTAGTGAACCAGAAATCGACGACGACGACGAGCCAGCACCAACACCGCCACCGTCTCTGTCTGACGCTATGAAAGCGTGTGAAACACTCACTCAGTTCTTCGGGTGCCAGGACAATTCCAATCACGAACTCAGTCTCATGTGTTCTATGTACAAATCTCTCTCCAAATTAGAGTTCAACAAGCGTTCTGGCGGTTCAGTCCTCCATCAAGGATTTCTTCAAAAAAATAAACTGTATACTGTACATGACTCACTGATATTGTAAATAAACTGATGTATGCTCATTAATGTTGTGTATTGATTTCATGTGTCTGTTTATAGCCTATGTCTACATGTGACGGCATTTAGTACTTCTGTGTACATGTCCGTGAATTAATTCTTTTAACATGTTTATATTTGATAGTGTTTGTACTGGACTATGATTCATGAAGGTTTGCTATTCATGTTTTTCTATTTGATGCTGTCTTCACTAATTCTTGTAATTATAACAATGTTTTTATATATATGTTTTTTTTTTCGTTTGAAAATAAATAATAAAAAATATTTCAGCGTTCGTTTTTTATTTATCATCGTATCATACACATATTTAGGTAAAATATGACAATATATTATGATGTAAGGTTTGTAACACATCATGCTCTCGAATTCCCAAATTCAAAATGGCCACCATTTGGATGGCTCAAACAACGGAAAACTCGAACTAATTTCCACGGGACCCTCGAGTTCGAGCCATCGAAGTTCGACTGTACTTTTGACTGAATCTATTTCAGGGTTTTTTGTAGTATACTTTTAACTGATATTTCTATTACTTGCAGTATATTTTACTGACATTTCAGTTATTTGTAGTATACTTTTGACTGACATTTCAGTTTTTCTTTTTTTTTGTAGTATACTTTTAACTGACTTTTCCGTTACTTGCAGTATAATTTGACTGACATTTCAGTAATTTGTAGTGTACTTTTGACTGACATTTCAGTTATTTGTAGTGTACTTTTGACTGACATTTCAGTCATAACTGCTGTATATTTTTGACTGAAATTTCAGTTATTTGTAGTATACTTTCGACTGACATTTCAGATATTTGTAATTTACTTTTGACTGACATTTCAGTTTTTTTTTAATATACTTTTGACTGACATTTCAGTTTTTATGAGTATTATATACTTTTGACTGACATTTCAGTTTTTTTTAAGTATACTTTTGACTGATATTTCAGGGTTTTTTTACTATTATATACTATTGACTGACATTTCAGGGTTTGTTGTTTTTGTAGTATACTTTTAACTGTCATTTCTGTTACTTGTAGTATATATTGACTGACATTTTGGTTATTTGTAGCATACTTTTGACTTACATTTCAATTATTTGTCGTGTATTTTTGACTGACATTTCAGTTATTTGCAGTATATTTTTGCCAAGTATTTAAGTCTTTTGCTGTATCAGTTTGGCTTGTGTGTATGTATTTTGCTGTACATTTATGTTGGTATCTGTCATCTGTATACTTATGAGTGACTTTTTAAAACGGACAATACCCTTGCTCAGTCATTTGGAAACTAATATGAAGTCTTTCACTTTTACCTGTTTCTTGCCTACATGACTACTAAGTATAAATGATTGTATCAGTAACTCAGCAGGCTGTATCTAGCAGTCAGGTAGTTTATCCAATACTGCAAAATATACTATACCAGCTGACACGGGTGATTTTTCTAGTGGTAAGGTCATTGCTCCACTGAACTTTGTAGCATGTGTATGTAAAGAGCTACTAAATTATTTCCCAAAATTAAAAGTATTTATTTCCATATTAATTGCCAACTTGATATGACAGTAGACAAGACGAACATGTTTCATTAATTAGCCGAAAAAATAGGAGACAAACAACCATGTAAAATTTGTCTTTTTTCAATGATAAATGTCCAAAATGGTTTTCTAGAACAGTAACCATGCAGTGAGTAGCTTGTAAATTAAGTCTGTAAAACCTGAGATGGGTCAATGGACAGTGTAACTAATACAAGATGTCTGCTGTAGCTAGGAGACACTCAACTGAGAAAAAAGTTTTATGTAGGCAAACTTTCATAGTATTCACATAAAACTGATCGGTCCTGAGGACAAATAGAATAAATCCTTCAGTCTGACAAACTTATCCTTAGCCTGACAATCAAAACTGTTTCACCTCCCACCGATTTTAGCATTATGATGGGTCAAAAGATGATCACAAATGCAAGTGACCCCTAAATTTCTCGAGATGGTATCTAGTTTTTAGCATTTTTAAGACAGTTTTGAAACAAAAACTCATATTCTAATGTTCATAATATGACCAAACTTCAATTTTAAAGAAAGATCACTTTTTAGCCAAATTCTGGATGTAAGTACTTTTAACCCTTAGCCTGCTGCAGGCGAGTTTAACAGCCTTTGCAAACAGCTTGGAACCAATCAGACGCCGATTAAATCGGCGTCTGATCAGGTTCCAAGCTGTTTGCTACTCTGACAATATTTCCTCCAATTTTGAAGCAAATTGAATGAACTTTACAATTTTAGCAGACGACATTTCCAGCAGACGACAATTTATCTAGCATGCTAAAGGTTAATAATAAAAAAAAATCATGAAATTTGGGATCATACACGGCATGAGCCAGCCAATATATCTGTCTTATCAATTTTTCATTTTATGTGTTAAAGTGCTAATCAAGAGGAGGTTAATTGATAATTTCCTTTTCTGCAAATACAGACTGAAAACCCCAGATAGAAATACAAATAATCTTCTTGCTGTCTGTCAAGTGGGTCAAATTTACAGCAGTATTTGATTTGATAATCACCTTTTTTCATAAATTGAATGAAACACCTGCTTGCACAAAACTATCTGATTATTTAAAGGGCCGACTTGGTTCTCCAGGCAACTTTTATCAGTTATCTGCTTACAGCTATAACATGGAAATTTAATGGCCATTACGCCCAGCATGAATTGCAAGAGAGCAATTAATTTGGTCAGTTTTCGGAATCAGGTGTGTGTTGTTACATGTTGAAATTTCACACCAAGCATGTATGCTGTATAAATATCTCTGAGAGAATACAAAAGTTTAACTCTGAATCTCAAAAAATACCCCCCCCCCCCCCCCCCCCAAAAAAAAAAAAAAAAAAAAAACAAGATAAAAATAAACTAAACTATTCAGCACTAACGTTATTATGACGTTACGGTATTTGTGTCAAACTAAAAAAAACATGAAGTAATGCAACTACTTATAACACAAAATAAACTACAATAGTGTACGTTTATTACTGTTTCCATGTCGTTATCCATTCACTTGTCCTAATTGATTCGGCTTATTATATTTCTAGAGTATATTATTATTCATTATACATGTATATTGATATTATCTTTCCATGAAATAAATCCATTTCATTGGGAATATTTGATATGTAATTTATTGTAAATACATTTATTGTTACATATATGTAAATTTACTGTATATTATTCTTTTTTTCATCTGTTTTTTAATTTTATTTTATACATGTATATGCGCAGACATTTATAAGTTATGTAAATAAATTACTATCTGGCCTTTCTTCATCATTTTGGGAATGCAACTAAAACCAGTGGAATTGGGATAATGCTCTTGTGGAAATATTTTCAAATTTCAAAATCTATGTAAAATATTTTTTTGTGTAAAATATTAATAGATTGCATAATAAAGCATTTCAGTAATTGTTAAACAGCATAAGTGTTCCTTTGATAACCAAAATATACATAACATTTATCAAAACTATTTTAAAACAGCAAAAAAAAGGTAACACTCATTTTGGAATCTATAATAAAGACATGTTGTTTTTATGCTTTGGGAGTACCTCCTTTTACGGGGTGGGGTGGAGTGGGGGGGGTAGATTTATAGGGGGAAAGCCCTGACTATTATCACATTCATAATTGTGTTATTTTGTTTTGTTTTGGGTCTAATGCCGTTTTTCAACAGTATTTGTATTTCAGTCATGTAACGGCGGCGGGCAGTTAACCTAATAAGTGTTCCTGGATTCTGTACCGGTACAAATTGATGTAACCCCAACTTCTCCACATGAAATTATCAGAGTAGGAGGTCGAATGATTTCAGACACAATGCCTTATTATCAAACAGCACGGAGACCATAACGCCCTGCCCGGGAATTGAACTGTCGCCCATGATCCGTAGAACCAACGCTCTCCTAGTTGTCTTATATCTACTGAAATAAATTTCTTCATAAACATTCATCTCAGTCATGCACCATAGAATAGTTTATGTAAACTTTTGTCATTCACATAAAAGGGTGGACAAATGAACAATCTTATTGAAAACATCCGAGCGACACGAAACTGACTCCACATGGAGCATTGATGTGGGATCAAAAGTTTGACTTAAATCAAATTGACCTAATTTTCAGATGGTATATAGTTATTAGCATTTTAAACTTTGAAACAATAATCTTATATGTTAATGTTCATAAAATGACCAACCAATTGTTAAAGAAAGATATATTTAGCCAAATCTGGAAGTAAGTATTTTAATTAGTGTGCAGGGTTTATACAGCCTTTGCAAACACTTGGATCCACAGAGGATTAACTGTTATAGGATTCAGCTGTTCTAATCTGAAATTTTTTCAAATTTTGACACAACATTGAATGAATTTATTTTCTGAATCATCAAGACGACAATTTTCACATGGTAGGCAATGAAAAAAAATCATGAAATTGGGACCATGATGGTCAGAGAGCCAATCATAGTCGTCATAATTCATTTAGTGTAAGTGTACAGGTAATTGATAATCCTTTTGAAATCGACTGAAACCAGTATGAATACAAATGGGCTTTATGTCCAGTGGGAAAACCCACAAGATTGGAAACTATTTTATAGCAAGTCCGTGCCCTTGTATTATGTAACACATTATATTCATACCTGATAACTCAAAGGTCAGCCTAAGGACAGCTACTTTCACTAATGCTAATGATAGTCAGAGATTAAAAGAAATTCAAATCATTCATTAAGTTTGCTGTCTTTCAAATCACACACCATTTTTTTTAAATCTCTTCTATGTAAACCTCTGCAACTGTCTGTACCAATGTTGCCTGACTTTAAATGAGAGTTTGATATACAAGATTTTAATCTATTAAAAAAGAAATAACAAGAGGGCCATGGATATATAATGCCCAAGTCACTCATCAAAACTCTATTGTTTTACCCTGAATACATTGTGATAACAAAATGTATCACGAAAGGTAAAAGCTGTGTTAAACTAAATGAACAAGACAAGTTTCATGAAGATCCCTACAAATAGTGATTTGTAGTGTACTTTTCACGCTTTTCTACGAATTTGCACTAGTTTTGAAATTGTCAAAGATTTAATACAAGAGGGTCATTGACACTAAAGCGCTCACCTGTGTACAAGGCTTCAAGTGCGTTTGTATAAGTACAGAGTTAGGTTTCTTCTATGTTAGCCTATATTATATACATGTCAAACACACTTTTGAACCTAGGGCAATAATTTGAACAATTATGCTAGACATTACAAATCTGATATCACACACCAAAATCAAGGCTCTAGCTATTATTGAAGTGACCAAGCCCCCTGGCAGCAATGTTTTTTGAAGTCAATCAGAATAATTTGAACAATCTTGGTAGAGGGTCACACAAGAACCATTTGTGCAAAATTATTTTAAAATCGGGCCAGCAGATTCACATAAAAAAGATTTTTAAAGTTTCCACTATATATATATAGGGGAAAGTGACCACGCCCTCTGGCGGCCATGTTTTTTGAAGAATCAAAATAATTTGAACAATCTTGGTAGACGGTCCATGGCCTCTAGTGTTATGATTTGACAGAGAGTTCATAAAAACAAACATTATCGAAAAAGTCAATTATGTCTTTATTGGTAATTCAGGGTTTACTTCATGGTAAATCAGAGTTTTTCTTTATAGACAATATAATTCAAAAGTAGTACAACTATTTTGTCACAGATAATCAGGTTTCACTACCCGATTCCCCTTTTCTCAATAATAACATAAACATGTTATCGTTACAAATACCACACGAGTAGTACTACTCCCACAGGATAATTTCAACACAGCATGTTTATATTATTGTTTGATTGTTACCCAGTCGAAATTGATGGCTTATTACCATGGTAATTCATGGTTTACCATGGTAGTTCATGGTCATGGGACAACAGTTTACCATGGTTGGCAATGGCTGTGGTAATTGGCACCACAGTCGTACAACATGGTATCAGACCATTGTCAAAACCATGGTCTATCATGGTTTTGGATCACAGACAACCATGGTCAACCATGGTGATTACTGACTATCAAAAACTGTATAAATATGAATTTGAAAGGGTCATGAAAATACATGACAATTGCAGTCTATATCTATTTTTGCAAGTCAATCATTTATTTGTCATAAAATTGCTAAGATGACAAATTATATTCAGACTATGAAAGTTTACCTTTGAAAAATCTGTCTATAAATGCAGGAAAACTATTCTATAACTAGGAAAACCTTTGGAGCCAAAATGCAGTCAGGTGTATTTGGTGCATTGTAAAACTTGATAAGAGTGAAAATTACTAGCATGACCACGGCAGTCCATGGTCTGCAG
Source organism: Mercenaria mercenaria (assembly GCF_021730395.1). Lineage (NCBI taxonomy): Eukaryota > Metazoa > Mollusca > Bivalvia > Venerida > Veneridae > Mercenaria > Mercenaria mercenaria. The sequence continues at coordinate 33,425,627 of NC_069361.1, read as the reverse complement.
TCCATGGTCAACCAAGGTTGCAAAAAATTGACCAAAGTTGATCGTCTTTTCTGACCATGGTCAGCCATGGCCAATCTTATCTCACCATGGTCGACCATGGTCCTGACCATGTTTTCACCGTGGTATTTGATGATTGACCACACTGAAACATTTATTTTATTTTATTTGGGTTTTACGGTGCACCAACACTATAGGTAGGTTATGGTCAACCATCAAAAACCATGGTCATCATTTCGTCTGGGTATGGTTCTCATGCAGCATTGAACTCAAAGCGGTTGTCAATGATAGAAGTTAAGTGCATACTGTAATGTTTTACAAAATTATTTTCTGTACTGAAACGTTTCAATGAAAAAAATCATAATTATCAAACATGTGATCGTTTGAGTTATCGTGCCGGATTTATAGATAAACTAACACATTGCCTCTAGAGTGTTTACAAGGTTTTTCAATGACCTGACTTAGTTTTTAACCTAAGATCATCAGTTTCAAAATTATACTAGATCATATAAAGACAAACATTTTGACCAGGTTCTAAGGATGTTTACCAATTTGACCTAGTGGCCTCATTTCTGACCTCAGATCACCAGTTTCAAACCTGGTACAAAATATTCTAAACACATTTCATGAATATCATTCTGGTAAACAATGAAGTCAATAATGGAATTAATAAAGTTTTCCCTGAACTGATCTAGGTTTCCTTTCAGGATTTACTGAAGTATTGCCAGAAAAAGGCAAACCTACATGAGCCCCTTGGGCATAAAAATTGTGCCTTTTTTCCTCAACAGAATATTATTATTTTTAGTACCAGTTTATAAAATTTGTACTTGTGTTTATACACTTAAAAGAAATGGACTGTTGGTCAATTAAGGACATTCAAAGTTCACTAGCACAGTGACCTTAAATGACAAGGATACAATATCTGACAACATCAAGTACTGCCATTCCTTAATCATATCTGTACAATAAAGTTTAAAGATCATTAACCATTAAAAGAACTATATAAATTTCATAAAGACTTAAATTCAATAGACTTAAATTTGCGTACAAAGGGGTATAAATCTGCCGATGCAGCAATATTTTTTTTTATCTGAAACATAAAAATGTTTAAAGGAATTATGTCTCAGTTAACATATTTTTTGCTATAAAGAATTAATGCACTATCCAGGTAAAAATTTGCATTTTATCTATTTGATAAAAAGGGAAAGATGCAAGGACAGCTAGCCATAAAACATATTTTATTAACAAGAGCTGTCCGTAAGACAGCCCTTATGAAAATGAAATATGGAAACAAGCTGGCATTAAGCTGCAAGGTAACTGTCAATGATCTGGCAACAGTCTGTCAAAAAAAAAAGGTAACTGGAAATAATCTGACTCCTATATGGGAACAAACTTCCAAGAAAAAAAGTTTAGCTGAAAATAATATGGACACTATTTCCATATTATTTCCAGTTTCTGGGAATAATCTGCAAACTATATGACAATAAACTGGCTCATAACAATCAGCATGTAAACACACTGACAATATTGTCAGCTTGTTTCCAGTGTCTGGAAGAAATCTGGCAGGAAAATGGCAAGAAACTGGAAATAAAAAACATAATTTCTATAATCGAATTGAATGAGTACTGAGATACCAGCTTGCATACAAAAACTTAAGCAAAAAATGATATGTGGAAAAAGGGGCTTAATTTTGGAAAAAAGTATAGTTATGGGACCTGCTTAGTACATGTCAGGTCATGACATTGAACAAGTGTGTAATTAGTTTCAATCTATAATTTTGTAAAAAAAAAAACAAAAAAAAAAACATAGGGGCATGTCCAATAACTTCTATTCTTTGAATAATCGAGATAAAAATTACATAAGTGACAATATTGTATGGATTTTCTGTCTGTCTGACAGTACATTGCATATAAATTTACTCAGAGCAGATTCTGACAATGCACTGGCCACACAATGGCAATACACTGGCAATATACCCATCTTAGCAATTTTCACAGCAACACAAATATTACAAGACACCTTATCAAAATGGCCGAGTGTTGCATTTTTCCCTCCAAAACTATTTTCAGTTTTCAATAGTTTTCCAGCACTGATGGGCACATTGTAAAGGTACTTTTTCATCACTTTACAGTTACTTGTTTTCATTGTAACACAGATTCTGTCCGCAACAAGTATTTTTGCTAAACAGATACAGAAATTTTAAAAGTCATGTATTTTCACTACCCTGTAAAATTAAACTTGCAGATTTACCATAATCTTTGTCAAATGTCCTTTGGTTTCAATATTATATTATTGATAACTGAAATATTGCAGATCTTAATTGGTATTAAAATTGAGTCACAAGCAAATGAAGGTTTGAAGTCACATTAAAATTCATATTAAACATTAATAAGGATAAATAGAAAAAAATATATACTGACACTAAACTGGAAACAAACTTCCCATACACTGACAATGCTATGACAATACAATGGTAATAAAGACAATTTTCCTAGGGGGAAATAAAAAAAAAATAGTAACACTGAGTAGTAAGCGATATATTGGGATACTAGTCCATCTTTAGCTCAGTAGGTAGAGCGTCGATCTACGGATCATGGGGTTGCAAGTTCGATCTTAGGACGGGGCTTATGTTCTCTGTGACTATTTGATAAATGACATTGTGTCTGAAATCATTAGTCATCCACCTCTGATTCATGTGGGGAAGTTGGCAGTTACTTTACAGAGAACAGGTTTATACTGGTACAGAATTCAGGAACACTGGTTAGGTTAACTGCCCCTGTTACATGACTGAAATACTGTTGAAAAACAGCATTAAACCTAAAACAAACAAACAAAACTAGTCCATCTGCCACACTAATGTATACCCGCTGTTACATGACTGAAATACTGTTGAAAAACGGTGTTTTAAAACCCAAATAAAAACTAATGTAAAGTGCTCATAACTTTGTACTGCATAAAGGAATTTAGTTAAAACTTTAAATAATGATAGTTTGCTAAAGTGTTTCTCTTGTCCATGTAAGAGAGCCTGGCATGTTGTGACTGACTATACACTGACAATACAATGACAACACACTGGCAATATGCCAGTGTGTTGCCAGAAAAATATTTCCAGTTGACTGGCTGTGCACTGACAATACAAGAACAACAGACTGGAAAGTCCAAAAAGCCGCCTGTTGTCAGTTGTGTATCCAGTGTGTTGCCAGATTGACATTGCATACCAGTTTGTTGCCAGATTGTTGTCAGTGTTTATTTCCAGATACCTCTATATAATTTAGCTCCTTCAAATAGTTTTATATGAAAAATCAATGAAATTTTGTTAAAATGTCATTACAAACATCACTGACAACAAACTGTATATAAACTGACAGCAGACTGGAAGTTAAATTTTACAGCTGGTTTTCAGGTCTGAAAATCAGCTGACAAGCACATGGACACATGATGGTTATTCAGTGGCAACACACTGGATCAGTTTATTGTCAGCTCTGGAAATAGGCTGGCAAGTAACTGGATTTTAGAGTATTATTGACTGGAAACACACTGGACATAAACTGACCACACACTGACAATAGGGAAGGTTTTTCATAAGGGAGCGCACTCCACTATTCGACAATTTGACAGTAAAATGAATTTATATCTATATTAGAGACATTTACTTTAAATGGAAGATACGCCAAGATATAAAAAGATCCTACTACTCAGATGGGTTAAATGTCAAGTATGGAAGGGGTAATGATGATGATGGTAAAGATATATTTTGAGTTTCAAGTCATTACCTTATATAGTACCATTAAGTTTGTCAAAAAAATTTAAGTAAGAAAGGGGCATAATTTGGTCAAAATACAAATTAGAGTATGGGGATTGTTACCACACATGCAAATGATGATGATAAAGATACATTTTATGTTTCAATTCATTATCTTATATTGTACTAAAGTTATATCCAGAAAGCAAAGATTGCCAAAACACTATGAAAGGGGCATAATTCTGTCAAAAATACAATTAGAGTTATGGGAACTGTAACCACACATGCAGGTGATGATTATAAAGAAATATTTTTAATTTCAAGTAATTATCTTTTAAAGTACCAAAGATATGTCTATAAACAAAGCTTTCGAAAAATTAACATGAAAATAATTCCAAGTATAACAACTTGGTGACCTTTACCTTGGGTATAATGGGCCCTGCAAATACTTTGTATGCTGGACAATGTTGATATGAAGTTAGAGTAAGATATAAGCAATAGTAACAAAGATATGACAGAAAAACAAAGGTTGCCAAGAAACTTTAACCTTAAAAATAACCTAAGTATTACACTTTGGTGACCTTGACCTTGAGTATAATGGGCCCAGCCCCTGCACATACTTTGTTTGTATGCTAGACAATGTTTATGTGAAGTTACAGTAAGATATAAGCAATAGTAACAAAGAAAACAAAGGTTGCCGAAAAACTTTAACCAAGAAAGGTCACACCAAAGCCGGAGCGAATAGAATAGCACAACTTCACCTGCTTAACACCATGGCCCAGTAGGTCAAATGCTTTTTGAGATACATGCAATACAAACTTTTTGGTCCTTAATGAGTATTTTTTTTACCTTCAAGGCCAAAACTATAGTCTTACTGAAATAAATCCAAATTAAGGTTTCGATGGAGGCCTTGAGAAACAAAAATCAAACAACACCAAATCATAGAAAGAAAGAGTTGTTTGACATGAAAATTGAACAGCATGTAAAACATGTATATTACTTTACGAAACAAGTGTCAGTATACTGATATAAACATTGAATTCCGGAAAAGGGCTGCCTAAAGGGGTTCCACTTCCGGAAAGTTAAACGCCTTTAAAAACTCACCATTTTCAAAGAACAGTTACACATGTTCGTTTTGATGCATTTGCAATAGCGTGCGAGTGGTGAAATTTCGCATAACAAGTTGGAACACAGTTTTCAGCAATTGTTTATCTTTATTTCTTTACAAATGACATTCATTTTCAAAGGGAGACAACTGTTCCCGATTATTTTAAGTACAAGTGGCATTCATTTTCAAAGGGAAACAACTTTTTCCGATTATTTAAAGTAATCTTTGAGAAAAAGTTGTCTCCCTTTGAAAATGAATGCCATTTGTAAAGAAAAAAGGATAAACAATTGCTGAAAACTATGTTCCACCTTGTTACGTGAAATTTCACCACTTGCACGCTATTGCAAATGCATCAAAACAAACGTGTGTAAAAGTTCTTTGAAAATGATGAGTTTTTAAATGCGTTTAACTGTCCGGAAGTGGAACCCCTTTAGGCAGCCCTTTTCCGGAATTCAATGTTTATATCAGTATACTGACACTTGTTTCGTAAAGTAATATACATGTTTTACATGCTGTTCAATTTTCATGTCAAACAACTCTTTCTTTCTATGATTTGGTGTTGTTTGATTTTTGTTTCTCAAGGCCTCCATCGAAACCTTAAAACCAATTGTGTGCACAACTTCACATGCTGAATAACAATTCTGTGATGTTTAGTAACTTTACAGGCTAAATTGGAATGGACATGGACAGACAGAGACATGGATAAGGGTTACAACCCAAAATATTTTAGTGAGGTATAAAAAGGGGTCTATTCGTAACTCTGCCAAAAACTGGTGAATTGTGGCCAAAATTGAGTTTGACCAGTATTTATAATCATAAACCTGTGTACCAAAAATGAATTCAATCCACACATCATTTCAAAAGTTATCTAAAAGGCATCAATTTTTTAAAGAGAAAAGGCTAAAATTCGACCAGAATTAATGGATGATAACTAAAATTCTTGCATACTGGACAGGATTTTCCATGTGGTTTTTGCCAGTGTCTGTGTGTGTGTGGGGGGGGGGGGGGGGGGGGGGGGGGGCAGTGAACTTGTCTTACACCCTGGGGTGTAAGTTGACTCACATGCTGTAGCTTATGTATGAATGTGTACATTCATAATGCTACTATAATCAAAATAATGCTTATAAGACAAGCACTCAGTTTAAAATGTTTTATTTCTCCCCACCCCCATCCACAAAAAAGAAAATCTCATTCAGATGAGCTGGAGGAATGCCCTATAACCCTCACCTTACCTATAGCGTAATGCAAGAACTATAGAAACTATAGTGTGGATAGAAATATCAGGCTCTTGGGTATTTATTTTTTTAATTAGCAGTATTTTGCAGTAACTCAATTTACTCTCAAGCCAGATTTCAATCCACAACTTCAACCAGTGAAAGATTTTTACATCAAACTTCTTCTGTATTTCATAATCACGTACCTGTCTACCAAAAAACAGTCATCATTTCAAGAGTCATCGAACAAACATCAACCTTTTGCTGAAGTTTAAGTCAAAAGGCACTATAACTCTGGCAAAAATTAGTGGATTGTAATGAAAATCATCCTCAGTCTTTATCTTATGATTTAAACCAAAACTGAACTCAATCAATCCATCCTTTTAAGAGTTATAATAGGTGCATATACAGACACAAACAAGCACTGGACACATCGTTATGGTGGCTTCGAGTATACCAGCTCAAAACGTCGTTTATGGGGGTATAACGAAACATAAAACTTATGCCATAAATGCAATGCTATAGACATTTCACTTCAGACTTTTTCATCACGTTATGTAGTCTAAAATTTGTTTATAAAGAAAAACTTGATGTTTTTATCTTATGACGGGACATTGCAAGTTATCTGCTAATCTTCCCAATCTTTTGTATTTGTCCTTTAAAAACTGGGCTTCTTTGTCCAGATACTATTCATTCTATTACCTTAATAGTTGTTTTTCACAGGTGTATATACCAACCTATGACCCATACACTACCCTTAAAATAGTACATATTTATACATAACTCCATATCAAGTTTAAAAACTGTTCCTATTTTAGGTCAACGAGACTAAATTTGACACAATACACAAACAAAATATATGTAACGCTACATCATGACCTAGTTATTCACATAAGACCTTGAAGTTAATAACTTACGATAAACAACAACAAAAAATTGCTTACGCAGATTTACAAACATATCTATCGGATAAACAAAAAAGTTTTCATCAAGAAAGTAAGTGAAACTAAGATGCCCCATTATGTGACAACTTTGCATACTTACAAGAGGACACTTTAGACTTAACTCTTTGGTCTTCACTTTTGAGCTAGGGACCTCAGAGTCTTGCAAGGGACATGTTGCCTTGTTATATTAAGTTAAGTCAATATCTGTCCATGTATAAATCAGTTAATATAGACTGTACAAGAAACCACATCTGTGTTTACAGGACACTGGTGACCCCACTGCCTGTCACTGTATGGTATTTCATATTTCCTTGAATTTGGGGTGTGAGACATCTGAGTGTGTGTGTGTGTGTGGGGGGGGGGGGGAAGGGGGAGGGGTATGGATAATATCTATAAAACATCATCAAGAAACTTGATGGAACAAATCGAATAAATATTTTTTTTTTATCTATTTTGGAAGTGGAGGGGTGTCAAGGGGTGGTTGTAAATCCTAAATAAAAATCCCAGATGAAAAACTTCACATGCTGAATAACAATCTTAAAAGGTTTCAAGACTCTAGGTCAAATACTTTTTGAAATAATAATAATAATCTTTTATTTTACAAGGCAAACATATCTGGCGATCAATCTTACAAATGAGACTCAACACAGGCATAGACATTAGGGAAAATCTAAGTACCCTTTTTGCGGACCCAAAAAAATCCCTCTAAGTTTGACCTTGGCTTTTGAGCTAGGGATCTGGTTTGCTTGCTGTAATGAATGTTTGTGCCAGAGATCAATGGACTGACAGATGAGGCACAGACCTATAGCCCCAAAAACACAATATATTACATAATCAGTTTAACCTAACAAACACTTATGAACTGGTTGATTAAGTTAAGTAAAAAAAGAAGCTTAAAAGTACAATCAGTAATTTGCAAATGACCATGGTAAACAGCTTACATATTCAATAATAATACTGACTGAATCCAAATAAGCTTCTTTGAACTAAAGGGAAGTAACTGTGGTGAGCCAATTTTTAACGAAGCCTGCTGCTGTTAGTACACATAGGCCATTCCTAATAAACACTCAAGATGGACATAACTCTCCTGTGAACAGACAGACTGTAACCCCTCTCACTCTGCTTTGAAATGTAACTGTACTAAAGGTTTTGCCTTATCTGTCATAAATCACAAGGAAGTATCCAAAATGGGACAGAATAATATCTAGTAAAGAAGGGAGAATATATACGGATGTCTTGATCAAATGCAGTAGTCCAGAGGTATATATAATACAAGAGACTGCAAAAGTTTGATCCCCTACTACTTCAAAGTCTATCAGATGTGAGTTTTAATCTAGATATTGTGGAAGGTGTTCTATTAATCCTTCAAAGAACAAGGAGATAGAAACAAAGTTTAACCTAAGACAGATAACTGCAACTATATACATTTTATTGGAGAAGTACTAGTTACCTCCCCTATACTAAACTGTCAGTCAGTTACAGGTAAGTTCAAGATTTATGTTCCATATATATAACTCTGCTTTTGTTTTTTATCTGTGTAGCTACAGGTGTTTTCAGCAACTGCTTTGCCAAGCACAACCAAATTAGGAGTTACTAAAATCAAAAGGGCCATCATGGCCTTAGCTCACTCACCTGAAATTCACAGCTAGACTGAATATTTTGGTAGCGGGTTTTGAAACTGGACCATATTTTTGAAGTTCTCCACATGAGACTAAGCCATAAAGGGAAAACTAGCCCTAGCCCCTTAAGTGGCCATAATTTTTAACAAAACATAATGATCTGAAGGAATTTGGTAGAAGGTCATTTTAGAAACTTTGATATAAAGTTAAATTATTAAACCAGGCCGGCAGTTTCTTAAAAGTTTCTTGTATCACCATATAGGGAAAACTTGCTCTGCTAAACACAATCTTTGATAGAGTTTAGTAGAGGGTCACCCAAAGAACATTTCAGTAAAATTACTGCAAAGTTTGGCCTGTAGTTTCTGAGGATAAGATTTTTAATCTCTTTGTCATGGCAACCAGAATCCTGCAAAGAATGACCTAGATTTGAAGAATCACCAAAGGAACATACCTGTGAAGTTTGGTTAAAATTGGCTCAGTGGTTTGTGAGGAGATGATCTTTAAAGAAATTGGATGGATGACATGTCCTTCCCAATCCAAGTTGCTCATGCAGGATTCAGGTTGCCATGCCAACCAAAAGGAAAACTTTAACAGAAACCTCATTTTGAATAACATGTAACCATTCAGTCCAGTAAACTAAACTATGATCTGAAAAAAATTTGTTGTGAAAAATAATTCTGAGCCCCAAACCGTGGGGGACATCCTTGTGCCATTAATACCCCCTTCTCATCTACGATTTTTTCTTAAGATTCCTTACGATTTGCCAATTCGTAGGCAGTCGCACGCAATTGTAAATAGCTTGTCAGTAGTCGTAAATAGCTCGGCACTACTCGCAGACGATCGCAAGCAATCGTGAACGTTGAGGTAATATTTTTTACATGTCTACGTCTGCAATTTGAATTATCGGTGAATAGCTCATAAAGAGCTCATAACAAGTCATAAGTAGCGTAAATGAATATTGTAAAGACTTTGTTTTATGATTAAATACGATGTGTTTATGAGTTCTTATGATTTCTTTCACGATGCGGTACAAGGGGTTTACGATTTGTTACGGGCACTTTACGAGTACGTACGTATGCTTTACGATTTATGAGAGGTATAAAAGCTGCCAAATCGAACAGTTCCTTTCAGTTGCTGTCAATACGTCAAAGGAGTGAGACCTCAGAAACCCTTGGTATAATTGCAACCTGTGTCTTTCATATGCCATGTTACTTCTTTGGGTGTCAGTTTTCGAATGATGGTGAAAATTTAAATTGCAAAATCATGATATTCGTAAATACTCGTATCTAACACGCAACTACTCGTAAACAAATCGTAATGTACCCGTAAAGCCTTTGAATCATGATATCTGTAATTCACTCGCAACAGCTCGTAAATAACTCGTAAATAGCTCGTAAAATGATCGTATTGATCCGTAATTACTCGGAACAAATCGGTAATTTTAGTCGTAAATGCATTGTAATAACTCGGAATAAATCGCAATTTGATCGTAAACAGCTCTTAAATAGCTCGTAAATGTGGGGAATCGGTGAACTTTTACGATTTTGTGCAATCTGTCACAAATCGTAAGAAAAATCGTAGATGTGAAGGGGGTATAACTCATTTCTGGTTTGATACTATTATGTCCAACCTACTGTACTAAATAAAAATAGTATACAAATGTATTAGATAATGATGGCTTTGTACTTGAAATCGGTTGATCTTTTGATCCAGTGAGTAAATACAACTTAACAAGAGAGTGTAGCATCTTTTGATGCAAGTTATACAGGCAAATGACGTCACTCCTAGCATTGTTTTAATGTAGTTAACATCAAATTTGATGTTTTATGATGATAAGAAGATGTAAAAGCTTGCATTAATTACATTAATTGTTTTAAACAAAATCTGCTGTGTCATTATAGTACGTGACCAGGGATGGTTTCCCGACAAGTGAAATTTGAGGAGTGTATAAAACAAAATATTTAACCAAATATGTAACTGACAGTATATTCTTTCAAAACGAAGAATTTCTTCAATTGTTATTTGCCAGGCTTGATAATGACTACAGATTGATATTTAATGATGTGACAATGTTATGTTCTCCATTTTGTCTTGGGGAGGCCTGCTTGGGTGGTAAAGGTCACTTGCTTTTCTCTGCAGTCAGTTTGAACACTGGTGTTAGGAGACAGAAGCTGAGACTTATTAGAAATAGTTCTTTGGCAATAGAACAAGTATACTGAAGTTTCAACTGGAAAAAGAAATATCACAGTACATATTTATATCATCTTCAAATAATAATATCATATTACATTGTTATGGTGAAAGTTTTATTAATCCTTCTACACAGTTAAAAATTTAACCTAACAGGAAAAATGACCTCAAAGTGTGATCTTGACCAATGACATGAATACACAAAAGTTGAAGAGCAGACACAAAAAATTGTGACTCCTAACTCAGTGACCTTGACTTTTAAGGTTGAAGAATAGATCTTGAACACACCATTGTAATGGTGAGTAGTTTTGCCATGCTATTTCAACATGCATTATACATAAAAATGTTACAGAGCAAAAAAGAACTACTTTAAATCAATCTCTGACCTCTAAGAGTGACCTTAACCTTTAATTATTGCAAATCTTTTGCCAAGTTATTTGAGTACTGATACATGCATAAAAATGTTAAAGAGAAGACAAGAAAAATTAAACATTTTACCCCAAAGTGTGACCTTGACCTCTGAGATAGGGCTGACTCCTCTTCTAATGGTAGTTAATTGTGCCATGCTATTTCAAAATCTGATAATGCACGACAAAGTTATAGGCCAGACAAAAATTTTGTGCACAGGCAAATAACTCACAGACTCGCACATGGACTTTATGAGTCGACTATATGTCGAGCTTCAATGTGTCTGTCTGTATGAAATGACTAGTTACTAACACCTTAAAGTACAACAGAAATGCAAGACAGATATTCCTTAAATTTTCTCAAACATGCTGGCTAAAAGAACAATGAGAACAAAAGCGTAAATCTATCTGTCATTCATTTTTTAAGCAATTCAAATTCAAGAAAAAATGGGTCACATCATTCATACTACTAATAATTATGCCTTCAAATAATGAATTCTCAAGTTAAACATGGATTTTTTAAATTACATTTCTGATTGTAAATCATAAAGGAAGTGATTGTAAATCATATTTAGGAAGTGAAATGCTAAACAAATGACATTATTTTATAAGTGTGTAACAGTTTTCTTACTACCTGAGTACTTGCTGTTATTTCACAATCTGATGACTTTTTCATTCATTTTCAATGATGACACAGTCTGATTTCTAGGTCATTTAAATGTAAACTCACGTTTACAACTGCAAAAACTTGCATCACCATGCAAAACACAAGGAAGTCAATGACAATTATATAGTAATTTTGAATTACCTAATATGTTTTATTCTAATTAGATGATGAAATAAATTCAAATTCCATAATTATATCTTTGGAACAAGGTCACTAGTGAGTAAGGTTGCCTTTCATTAAAATGTAGCTGTTTTTAAAAACATTTTATACTGGAAATACTGAAAATCAGTGTCTACTAAATTTTATTTGTTTTGTTTTGTGATAAAGTAAAAATACTTTCATAACTTATTTCAGTTAATGAATTTATTTTTGGTATCATTTGAACATACTGGTCTCTGTAACGTATCAATTACTTAGCTTCTGTGAAGTTTCTATGTAGGATATGTAAGAATTGGGGATAATAATACAACACAGTAATATAGCAAATTTTAAAGGGATAAAGATGAACAACTGGAAGAAATATTAATACATTCCTAATTATTGTAAATTGTGAATGAATTATTTCTCACATTTTTATTAATATAGTCATATTCATATATAAAAACAAATTTAAAGGCTCATCTACACTATTCAAGAAAACTTGCACAAGATATAAATCACAGCAACTTGTATAGTGTAGACAGTACATTATGTCCCCCATTATTTTGAGTGGCAGTTTCCAGATAATTTTCGGCTACAAGATCTTGTAGTAATTAGAACTCATCCTATTTTTCTTGTATGGTAGTGCTGTCAAATGCTCTGATAAAGGGTTTTTGAAGAGGAGCACCTGCCCAGTATTGTATTTTGTTTCCATTTTTTCATTAAATGTGTATTGAGATCTAATAAAACCATCATTGAATGTTTAGCTTTGATAATTTAACAATAAACATGGCAGTGTGGACAGCAGAAAAGAAATGATGTTTTAACTGAATGTAGGGCTGTCATTGATTGGGTCTTTTGCATATCGACGATACCGATATATCGGAAGACAAATATCGACAATACATCGATATATCGATTATTAAGTTAGATTAACAATCTCTTTGTTTATGGGCATGCTATATACCTTCTTGTTAATGTTATGTCTTTTTTTTTTGCCTACTTTATATATTACTCTTTGATTGTGTTGTATTTGTATCTATGAAATAAATAAAATAAATGAAAATTAATGAAATCTTTTATAGATCTTCATTGTGCCTTCACTCCTCTTTTGCATTTATCCTACTTTACAACCTAGTAAACTATAATCCCAGGCACTGGAGTTGGGTTTCAAACAGCTAAAATTCTGCATTTCTCTTCCACAGATATCTATTTATTTATTAAATTAATTAATTTATTTATTTACAATGTTTTTATTTATTTTTAGCCTGTTCATACCCTGTCTTAATTTTTACCTTGCACAAGTTTACATTCGGATTAGGTACTGGCACCGTGTGATTTTTTTTTTTTGTTGTTGTTTTTTTTTTTTTTTTTTTTTTGTTTTCTTTTTTAACTTCTGCCCAAGTTTTCAATGGGCCTCAAATTTGTAGTGTTTGACTGTTTGTTTGTTGTACTGTAAGGCATGTTTAAGCAACACCCTGTGTTTCTACGAACCCAAACAAAGCTTTTCCTTCCGTCTTTTGACTGTTTTTCCACTATTTAAGCCGGTGACGGCTTCCTCTTCGGACATCTTTGATTGTTATTGTTACGGGCACTTGCTAAATTCTGTACCTTTTACCGAGTGATCAGCTATACGCGAACAAGTAAAAAGCCGAGATTGACGTAGAAACAGTATATATACTCTATGTTTTTACATGCACAAACAACGAAGCGACCTTTCAAGACAGGACAACGTAACTTTTTGCAAACAGATTCTGAAGTTGAGCCCTTTTTACTTCTACCCATATAGGTAGTGCCGGCTAGTGGGAAAAGACTGCTACGGTACAAGTTTAGACATGACCTTTTCTGACAACTTCCGTTACTTTCGGCACATTTTTGCGGGCAGAAAAACTTGTTTTAGAGGGTCTGAGTGTTTATCTAGACAGTTGTTTTTTCTCTCTGTAAAATATCGATTTTTGAAAATGGGAATCGATAATCGATCGACCAAAACATATCGTTGATACATCGATATCGTTTCTATCGATGACAGCCCTAACTGAATGACATGCTCAAAAGCCAAGTTTATGATTTAAAAAAATATTAATCACTCTCTGTGTATATTATGTTTCTATGTAATACTGCCATATCATATACTGTAATTGTTATTTGAGCCGTGCCATGAGAAAACCAACATAGTGGCTTTGCGACCAGCATGGATCCAGACCAGCCTGCGCATCCGCACAGTCTGGTCAGGATCCATGCTGTTCGCTAACAGTTTCTCCAATTCCAATAGGCTTTAAAAGTGAACAGCATGGAGCCTGACTAGACTGCGCGGATGCGCAGGCTGGTCTGGATCCATGCTGGTCGCAAACCCACTATGTTGGTTTTCTCATGGCACGGCTCATTTAGTGACCTTAAGAGGGCTGAACTCTAAATTTTCTTATCTTGGTCTTAATCTATATATTTGAGTTACAATAATTCAGCCCTATGCCCTAAATGCCAGGGGGACCGATGAGGTTCTTAACTAACTACATAAAATACCCAGTAGTATAAACAACTCATGGATTTATTTCAAGCTTTTAGTAGGAACAATAAATTTTCATGGTTTGTAAGAAGATATGCCAAGGTCAGTAAATATCAATAGCTGCTTTAAATACTCAATAAAATCAATGAAAACTGTCAGTTCACCCAAGGTAAAATTATAATCTCTCTTTATAAATTATATTTCAATAAACCCCTGTAAAACATGCACTAGCTATTAAAGTACATCTGAACTTGCATCATGACAAAAATAATCTTTATTTTTTCTTCAATAATATAGGGTGTATCAGTGTTTCAAAAACATGTTATTAACAGACCACAATAGTTATTATAGGTTATCATATAGTTATTGATCATATTACTAACATATATGTAAGATAATTTTGTAAGTCCTATATTCTATTTGACCCAGATTTATAATTGATCAGCTGTTGAACTGACAAGAATTACAAGACCACAAGATCAGACATATTAGATATTTCTCATCAAAACATGGAATCTTACTATTTAAAGCTACTGGTCCTCAGCCAGGTTGAATAAAATAAATATCTTTCTTTAATGTTTGACAATGGGTTTGACACTGAAAAATAAGAAGCGAAAATCTGAACAAATCACTCGTGAAGAAATTATTTTATTCATCATTTTTTAAAAGAGCTAATATTAAATAAACAATGACAAATACGGACTCTTCAGTTCTGTTTTTGTACATTTTCTTGGATATTTGGCAAAAATTAATAAGTCACTACTAAGCCAATGTCTCATAAACAAGAGTCATCTAATGACAACCTGACCAACTATTTGAAGCAATGCTCTTAAAGCATTAAAGACTCCCCAAAATTTTCAAAGCTGAAAAAAAAACATAATTTTGTAAACTCTAATTCAGAAAATTTGGAACCTGGCTCAAATTGGTCATTTCATGATGCTTAAGAGTTTGATTAAACAATAGTTTGCGAGAAGTCTGCTTACATGTAAATCTTCCATCAAATTATGTAATTTGTCTTGTGAGGTAACCTCATTACTGTGCAAAGTTTGAAAGCATTTGGCCAGGGCTTTTTTCAGAAGCCAGTGCTTACATGCAAAAACATTTTTTTTTTTTTTTTTTTTTTTTTTTTTGGGGGTTGGATTTAACGTCGCACCGACACATTATAGGTCATATGGCGACTTCCAGCTTTGATGGTGGAGGAAGACCCCAGGTGCCCCTCCGTGCATTATTTCATCACGAGCGGGCACCTGGGTAGAACCACCGACCTTCCTTAAGCCAGCTGGATGGCTTCCTCACATGAAGAATTCAACGCCCCGAGTGAGGCTCGAACCGACATCGATGAGGGGCAAGTGATTTGAAGTCAGCGACCTTAACCACTCGGCCACGGAGGCCCCCGCAAAAACATTTATGACATGGATGTTGACAAAAGGGTGATTAAAAGTTAAGCTCTTCTACATGAAAAATTCTAAACAGCTTAGCTAAGAGCTTACTTTTAACAAAACTTGTGCATAACTCGCTTTAATGATGCATAATTTTATGTGCATATAATTCAAGTCATAAACAATCCACAAACATGCAATCTATACAAAAATTAACAAGAAGAGGATTGTCAAAATATCACAATATAAGTCTGTCTTAAAGTCAAGTGTTAAGCTAGTGCACATAAATTACTGGGTCAATTTAAACTGTTTCATCATAAATGTATATTCCCTAATTACCACCCTTCCCCTAATTACCGCCCTTCCCCTAATTACCGCCATTCCCCTGATAAATGCTCCTGTCTACTTATTTCCCCCCCCCCCCCCCCCCCAAAAAAAGGAAGTATTTCAGGCACACTTAAAATGGTAGTCTGATAGTGTTAAAATGCATGTATCAAAATGTATAATTACTAAAGAATGTAAAATTTAGGGTCTTTATAAACATTCCCCCTTTTTAGCAAAATTAGCATCCCCAGGGGTGTTAATACAGGAAAATACAGTAAACATATTTTATTAAAAATTAAGGGCAAGTAACTCTCAAATCATTAAAATAAAAGTGTCTTCCTTGTTCTGTGTATGGAAATATAACTTCACAGATGCAAATAAAGCTAACAATACAAGAGTCGTTTGAAAATTTCTACAGATTTTAGTTATTCATTTCTATTTGACAAAGTATATATCATTTCCTATATTGTCCTTTTAATATATTTTTCCAAGCACATACAATTTTTAGTCATCGTAGCACTGTCATGTTCATATAACCAGGCTTCTCTAAAATGACACCTACAGATTTAACCTAAAAGGCTACAAAAGGTCTCAAACCATGTTAAAAACAAACTGTCCTGCATACTTAATATACACTCATTCCAACTACCCATTATCTACCCACCATAACATGTTTTGAAATATAAGTAAGATAATCTTGTTCTAGTTCACTATCCAAAATCCTATGCAACCAGGATGAGCTAATTAATTCTGTGACAAAATTTTGTTAGTAACAGTGAACAGGTTACAGTTTTGTTTATATTGCTCAGCACAAAGCACTGTGCAATAAGAGGAACTGAATTATCACTTGGAGTCACAGCTTGTTCCCCAAAAATGTTTTTCTATTGCTTGTTCACCTGAAAATGTCATGTTTAAAGAGAATTCCTATAGTTTTTTTCCTTTCATAGCATTTTTTTAAATTCACATATATGATAGGAAAATTTGTGCTGAAAACCATGAACAAATAAAAACATAGGTCACCAGGCTTGTTTTTGTGAAAAATTGTTTTGAACACACCCACTGTTGCTGAAACTGCCAGCGATTTTTCAACATTTTCATAATTTTCTGCTTTTTTATAAATACCAACCAAAATATACATCCAGGCAGCACAATACGGTTTTTTCTTTTTACAGATTTTTTTATATACTTATTTGATATCATAGTCATATTTGTAATACTCTATCCTTACAATAATGGGTACAAATGAAAAAAAATATTGTTTCATATTTACTTTTGTGAACTTTTTCAATGAAAAATACCCATAGTAAAGAATTTTTTTTTTAATTTTGAAAAAAAAACTCTTTCATAGAATTTTTTCTTTTTCTTCTTGTGTATAGATAATTGTATTGTGAGCATAAAAATGGCTAAAAATGTATGGGTCACCAGGCTAAATTTTATGTTAGGACCGCTAGAATACAACACCTGTTCGGATGGAAATGGCGCGAACCTGGCCAAATTGATTACATGTATGCCTGCTAAAAGTTAAAAAAAAAGTTTTAAAAATTCTTAATTCTTTCTATAATTGAATACTAAATAATCTGAAAGGTGATATTGTCTTATCAGTACTAAGTCAATTATCTTACATTATATGAACAACACTGTCTTTGTACTAAAATGCGATGTAAAAACACAACCACAAAAATAGCAAGATGCCTGTCAGGCATGATACTTCTCAATACAACATAAACCAGTATCAACATTTGATTACTGATATAACTTATCAAAAATGTTATTTCATTCAAAATTCCTCATATTTAAGATTGTCTGTAACATGTTTCAACAAATGTTCACTTCAGTTCAGTTTTCCATAGAAAGTGTCGGCTGCGCAGAAAGATGCGCATAAAAAACTATAGGAATTCCCTTTAACCTTTTTCAGACTCATTTTGTGTCTAAAGTAAACAAGAGGGTTATGATGACCCTGGATCCCTCACCTGAGTAATACGAGCTGCATGTTTCAAAAGCCAAAATGATGCTAAAATATTAAGAAAGTAGGTCAGTAGGTCACATTTATGGTCACTGAAAGTCAGTTTTAAGATCGGTGTGCAAAACTGTACATGTCATCCAAATTTCAAGGCTGTATCTTAAAAAACAAGAAAGTAGGTCAGTAGGTCAAGCTCATAGTTAGGTGACCCTTATCACTTGCGGTCATCAGGTAATTATAATTAAACAGTCTAGGAAATATGATCTGATAATTTTTGAAGTATTTTTTACTGTATAACTCATATAACAAGTGTCCCCAGGTCAGGGCCTCTTTTCACCCCAAGGGCATAATTTGAACAACCTTGTTAGAGATCCACTAGGCAATGCTACATTTTCCTATATAAGTCTATGTAAAACTTGGGACCCGCAGGGGAGGGCCTCTTTTCGCCCAAGGGGAATAATTTGAAAATTTTTGGTAGAGAACCACTAGGCAATGCAACATACCAAATATCAAAAGCCTAGGCCTTGCAGTTTCAGGCAAGAAGATGTTTAAAGTTTCTTCCTATATATGTCTACGCAGGGCCTCTTTTAACCTCAGAGTAACAATTTGAACAATCTTGGTGAAGGACCACAAGGCAATGCTACCTACCAAATATCAAAGGCCTAGGTCATGTGGTTTATGACAAGAAGATTTTTAAATTTTTTTCCTATATGTAAAACTTGGGACCCCCAGGGTGGGGCCTCTTCTCATCCCAGGGGCACAATTTGAACAATTTTCATAGAGGACCATTAGATGATGTCACATGCCAAATATCAAGGCTGTATGCCTTGCAGTTTTGGACAAGAAAATTGTTAAAGTTTTTTCCTATATAAGTCTATGTAAAACTTGGGACAACCAGGTAGGGACCTCTTTTCACCCCAGGGGCATAATTTGAATAACTTTCATAGAGGACCATTAGTTGATGTCACATGCCAAATATCAAGGCTCTACGCCCTGCAGTTTTGGACAAGAAGATTTTCAAAGTTTTTCCAGCATGGAATTAAATTCTTTGGGCAATTTTGAAAGGGGGCCACCCAAGGATCATTCCTGTGAAGTTTAGTGTAAATCTGTCCAGTGGTTTTGAAGACGACGCATGACGGACATCGAGCGGTCACAAAAGCTAACCTTGAGCCAGGTTTGGCTCAGGTGAGCTAAAAATGATGTTAAGATGACACTGAGGGCCATGATGGTCCTAGATCCCTCAGTCAGAGGGTCAAGTGTAATGAAGATCAAGTATTGTGGCCTCTAGAGTGTTGACAAGATTTTTCTATAATTTAACCAAGTGACCTAGTTTTTGACCTCAGACACTTCACTTTTCAACATGACAAAGATTTCATAGACAAACATTCTGACAAAATTTATAATGATCAAGTAGAAAAGATTGCCTTTCGATCATAAACAATGTTTTTCTTATAATTTGACCTAGTGACCTAGTTTAAGACCAGATAAGCCAGTTTTGAGCTTGAACTAAATTTCATAGAGACAAACCTTCTGACAAAGATTAATGAAGACTGGAATAAAACTGCGGCCACCAAGTGTTAATAAAGTTTTTCTATGATTTGAGCTAGTGACCTAGTGTAAGATCTCAGGTAACCCAGTTTCAAACCTGACCTAGATTTCATGGATACAAACATACTGACAAAGCTTTATGAAGATTAGGAAGAAAATGTGGTCTCTATAGTGTAGACAAGTTTTCCTATTAATTGAACTAGTGATCAAGTTATTGAGAGTAACATTCTAACCAAATTTCAAGACTGGGCTAAAATTGTGACCTCTAGAGTGTAACAGTCAAACTGTTGACAACGCAGGATGACGCAAGATGTCAACAGAGGACAGACACTGGGTGATCGAAACAGCTCACCTTGAACACTTTATGCTCAGGTGAGCTAAAATAATTTCAAGACCTGAGTTTAAAGATTTTCAAGGGCAAAAAAATCCCACTTGTATCAGATTGTTGGAGTTTTTGGTAAGTCTGATCCGGACTGTTAATTCAGAGCTTCGGTCAGGTCTTACCAGTAATCCTGTATTAAAATTTAATCTTATTTTGTACAATAATAAACAGCCAAGTTTTTTTGTACAAGCTATATACAAAGTTGTATTGGTTCCTACTTTTTTTACAAATCACGAGGAAGAAACTCTGCCATATAGAGATCTATATTTGTATCAAGTTTCATGAAGATCCGTCAATGGGTTACTATGTTTTATGGGAATTTATGAATTTTAAAGCAATTGTAGGGCAATAACTCTGAAGGGCTCCTAACGAAAGTTAAGCAAGCATGCATCACCACACTATAGAGATCTATATTACTAATTTTGTTTTAAATTTCACGAAGATCCGTCAACTGGTTACTTTGTTATGTGAGAATTTAATGAGTATAAAATAACTGAAGGGCAAAAACTTAAAGTTGATGAAGTAATCCTGACAAAATTGCACATGCAAAACCTATCAATAAGCTACCAAGATACAGGAAAAAAATCACTACTTTTTATCAAATCAAGGACTGGTGAAAAATTCTTGTTTTACTGGGTCAAGGGGGATAACACTACATGTGAGCTAATTAATCATCATATGAGGTTTGGTGATTCTAGTTGTAACATGCATTTTCAATTTCTTTTACCATATCAAGGGAAACAATTCTGCTTTTACTGGGTGAAAGGGGATAATGCAATATGTGAGCTAATTAATAATTGTGTGAAGTTTGTGAGTCTAGCTGAAAAACTTTTTGAATCATAAGTATTTGCTTTTTTTTTTTTTTTAAAGAAATCATGGGAAAAACTCTGCTTTACAAATAAAGGGAGATAATACTACATGTAAGCAAAGGTCATCGAATGAATGTGCTAATTAATAAGTATGTGAGGTTCAGTGATTCTAGCTTAAATGATTTTTGAATTAAAAGCATTTTCAATTTCGGACAACGCACGCACATCATGACAGATGGAAGAATAGCCGGACAACAACGTCAAAACAATATCCCTCTGCCTTCGGCCCGGGTAAAAAAACAACATATAGAGCAATAGAAGTTACAAACCTTTTTGCACAAAATGTTTGATCTTTAAGTAGCAGGTCGCAAGTTTGACAACAGCTGCTTTGTCCATCTTATTTAATATCACATCTTCAATCGGCAATTCTTTCAACAACTGCAACATGGCTTCATGCTCTTTGTCACGCCGACCTTTAGCTGCTATTTTTGACTTTTCTCCCCTGAAATTATAGAATCCTGTTAAAAGGGCACTGACAGTCATGTTAACCACCTTAATAATGTGACTATACTGAAAGTATTCTCCTTCCTCGTGGTGCATCATTGTTTGCAATGAATATAGCTTATGAAAACAATATCTCTTTGCATAACATGTAAGTTTTCTATTATCTCCCCTTAAATTTCAAAATCCACGTTTTGACAGTCTGTCAACAGACTACGCTCATAAATGGTTAAGTTTTCTAAAACACATCATTCCAACAGTTTTTATTCCAACAGTTAAAAGAAAAGTTTGCAACTAAGTCAGGAAAAGTATCTATTTGAACTCAGAATCTTTTCAACAAAATAGAGCTAGTTTGCTAACTCTTAATCTCTTGCCTTGACCTATTGTGGTTTTATAATATATGGATGAAGACAATGTCAAGGATGAATGAAATGTCAAGGAAACTCTGTCTCAAGTTTCTTCAGGAAATTCTGTACCATAAAACATCTAATGAAAATCTGAAGCTTCAAAGCTTTAGGTTTAATATCATATCTGAATACAGATTTTGGAAAGCCAATATTAAAGACTGATTAGAAGTCTAGACTTTGATATAGAAGTGCTAAATATTATACTGTTTTTGAACTATATTATTCACCAGCTACTATATATTGGCAATTCTGAGAAAGCAACTGCAATGAATCAATGCTAATCTCAATTGCTCTGCACCATTTTCATGTTATTTGCATAAAATTCTGCCAAGATTAAAATGTCAGTTCTTCAAAAACAAGAGGGCCAAAGTGGCTGGTTTTCACTCTCTTGAGTAACACAAAACATGCAATTAAAATCAATTCAATGGCTGTAACTTTCGTGTTATTACAGCTATCTTGCCTATTATCTGTCTTGTGCTAGATTTTGTGACAGCATAACAACCCTGTTTATATCTGAGAATATAGAAAGGTTCCAGAAAATATAATGCTATCCAGTGCATTCAGTACTGTATATAGCAGAGCTCGAGGGTTATACAATCATAAACAGGCATCAGGTGTTATTGAAATTAACTGAAAATCTCTCCTTTTCTGTTTCTCAGAATATTACATTTTTAACCCATGTATTCTACAAATATTGAAGACCTCCAAGGAAGAAATTGACATTGTCTAAAAATTAATGTGTAAACGATGATAATAATGGTAATAATAATTCACTGGAACAATTTTGCGTATTACCAAACTTTTTAGAGATTTTGAGGCTATATTTGTTTTACAGCGATCAAAATTGCAAGGGGATAAGCAAAATGTTTGCGAGCATAGAAAATATAAGGAAAATTGCAAGAGACCACACAAACTGCTCAAAGTAAGGCTGGGTGCACGAGCTACTGAGACTTGAGTGACTATATAGTGATTCACTATAATAATAATTATCAGTTTCATGATTCTTGCCTACTTACCAGGGAAAGTATACATTTTTCTGAGCATGTGCAAAGGACAGAATATTCCTGTCTTTCCTTAGGAAAAAACCTTGTCTAAAATAGCGTGGACTTTGGTGACGTCACATAGTACTGGCACTTAGTATTGTGACATCATAAACTATATAGAATAATATGTAATAATCTATTTTGTCTTCATGATCTACTTTGAACGTGATAGGCAAGAAAAATGAATAACATAATGCCTGTATAAGACAACCGTTTTCCCAACCTTCGGGGACAGCTTGGATAAAAACCCTTGCTATAAATCAACCCTCGGTTTTCATTTCACACTGTCCCTCGGGTAGGGAAAACCCTGTCTTACATAGGCAGGCATGTAATTAAGATCCTTATAATGTTCATTGTTGATGAAAATGTTACTATGCAACAATGTTAGCAAATTAGCCTATAATATGCATGGAGCTTTACCAAGTTCTTGAAGTTATGTACATTCTTTGTTTGTCTTACATAGATTGCTCAAGAACATTGGCTTCTAATGAGTTAAAAAATTTAACTTCTTGAAAGAACACAACTCTAAGTAATACCTATTAATGAGCCTGACACATCTTACATCCTTTATAAGCCTGTAGAATGATCCTTTAACAATTAAGTCTCTGATTACACATAAAACTGTTAAGACGATTAGGATGGATGCTATTAATGGAAAAAGCCCTATCACAGTTGCACAGCCTTGAGCACAAGCTATCTAGAAATTATTTAATTATTTAGTTTACTATTGTTTTTAATTTCTTTACATATTGACCTTCACTCTGTCAACATGCCATTTCTCCAAGGCGTGGATTTACATTCATATAGGAAATATGTGCTAAACAATGATACAAGATCTTTCTACAGGCAATACTATTTAGGGATGCTTGGTATTACTTATATACCAGATTAAAAGCAAAGCTAGCAGTATTTATGGATGGGATGAATGCCAATTATACATATATATTTTGCCCGCAAAATGGCAGTCTAAAGGAAACCATGTTCTTCACAGGCACTCGGCCCAAGCCTCTTATCCAGACCCTACCCTTAAACAAATGGAAAAGTCAGGATCGAGGCATGAGCTGTTCAACTGCCGACAAAAACGCCTCAATATGAGTCCAATCATAAGCTTCTATATATATATATATATATATATATATATATATATATATATATATATATATATATATATAATCAAAACCACAGAATGTCATTTACTGCAATATGGGAAAATGCGTTGTACAATTATTGGGATATACCTGTGAATATGAACTCATACAATATCTTGTTCAACAGATGCTTGTTGCAAATTTCTCCATCATGTACATCTAATAATCTTATGCAATAATCATATTCAGCATACATGCAATAATGCTGGTATAGCAGGTAAGAAACATAAACTTTGGAAGTCATTTCAATCATCTGACACTTTTCAGACAATAACATAATCCACACCATGAGAAAACCAACTTAGTGCTTTTGCGACCAGCATGGATCCAGACCAGCCCGAGCATCCTCGCAGTCTGGTCAGGATCCATGCTGTGCGCTTTCAAACCCTATTGCAATTAAAGAAACTATCAGCGAACAGTATGGATCCTGACCAGACTGCGCGGATGCGCAGGCTGGTCTGGATCCATGCTGGTCGCAAATGCACTATGTTGGTTTTTTCATGGCGCGGCTCATATTATGATACATATCATGATATGCAGAGTTTCCTCTGGGTCAATTTAGTTTATTATTATTATCATTATTATTATACCAGATTTATGTAGTCTGTGCTAGCAAATCTGCCAATCTGGAAAAGTATGCCTTAATGGCTCGAACTTTAATGGCTCCATGTTCAGGACCCTGTTACCTTGACCTTTAACAAAGTGACCCCAAAAACAATAGGGGTCATCTATTCTGCATGACCAATCATCCTATGAAGTTTCAACATTCTGGGGCAAGTGGTTCTCAAGTTATTGATCGGAAATGGTATTCCATGTTCAGGCCCCCTTGACCATTGATGGAGTGACCCAAAAAACAATAGGGGCCGTCTACTCCATAAGCTCTACCATCCTATAAAGCTTGAAGGTTTTAGGTCAAATGGTTCTCCAGTTATTGATCGGAAATTAAGTGTGACGTACGGACTGACAGCCGGACAGGGCAAAAACAAAATGTCTCCCCCATAATGACAATTTATCAAACTAGAATGTGTCTGTAGGACACAGGGTGTGCCCCCCACTGGTACATTTGTCACAGATAAGGGGAAATAATTCAAATGTTTGCAGTCCTAATGGGATATAGGTGCGTCACAAGGTGAAAATGTACATTTTTGACTATTTCAGGGGCCATAACTCTAAAAATAGGGGGCAGACACAAAGAAAAATAGAAGGTGCTCAAGTTCATATCATGATTAAAACTCATGCATGGTTTCATGAATCTATATCAAATACTTCTTGAGCTAGGCGTGTGTGCATTTTTGACTATTTCAGGGGCCATAACTTTGAAAACAGGCGGAGCCAGATGAAAAATAGGAGGTGCGCAAGTTCATATCATGATTAAGACTCATGCAAGGTTTCATGAATCTATATCAAATACTTCTTGAGCTAGGTGTGTCACAAGGTGAAAATGTGCATTTTTGACTATTTCAGGGGCCATAACTCTGAAAACAGGGGGCGGAGCCAGATGAAAAATAGGAGGTGCACAAGTTCATATCATGATTAAGACTCATGCAAGGTTTCATGAATCTATATAAAATACTTTTTGAGCTAGGCATGTCACAAGGTGAAAATGTGCATTTTTGACTATTTCAGGGGCCATAACTCTGAAACAAGAGTACCGCCTTGCGGGTGCTGACGCTCATCTGATTTTTTTTTGTATAATAGAAATATTGTCCTACCCATGATTTTCTAAGTCTAAAAAGGGCCATCATTCTTGCAAAAAGCAGGATGGAGTTATGTTTCTTGATGTATAGTGTCAGCTTATGATGGTGAAAAACCGTTGCAAGTTTTAAAGCAATAGCTTTGATAGTTTATGAGAAAAGTTGACTTAAACATAATACTCCACTAAGAAAATGATTTTCTAAGTCCAAATGGGGCAATAATTATTGCAAAAAGCAGGATGGAGTTATGTTGCTTGCTGTACAGGGTCAGCTTATGATGGTGAACAAGTGTTGCAAGTTTCAAAGCAATAGCTTTGATAGTTTAAGAGAAAAAATTGACCTAAACATAAAACTTAACCAAGAAATCTGATATTTTCTAAGGCCATAAATCCTGCAAAAAGCAGGATGGAGTTATGTTTCTTGCTATACAGGGTCAGCTTATGATGGTGAACAAGTATTCCAAGTTTCAAAGCAATAGCTTTGATAGTTAGGAGAAAAGTTGACCTAAACATAAAACTTAACCAGGCAACGCCGACGCCGACAACCGCTCAAGTGATGACAATAACTCATCATTTTTTTTCAAAAAATCAGATCAGCTAAAAAGGGGGCCGAGTCAGATGAAAAGTTGGAGGTGCAGAAGTTCATGTCATGATTAAGACTCATGCAAGGTTTCATGAATCTATATCAAATACTTTTTGAGCTAGGCATGTCACAAGGTGAAAATGTACATTTTTGACTATTTCAGGGGCCATAACTCTGAAAATAGGGGGCGGAGCCAGATGAAAAATAGGAGGTGCGCAAGTTCATATCATGATTAAGACTCATGCAAGGTTTCATGAATCTATATCAAATACTTTTTGAGCTAGGCATGTCACAAGGTGAAAGTGTGCATTTTTTACTATTTCTGGGGCCATAACTCTGAAAATAGGGGGCGGAGCCGAATGAAAAATAGGAGGTGCCCAAGTTCATATCATGATTAAGACTCATGCAAGGTTTCATGAATCTATATCAAATACTTTTTGAGCTAGGCATGTCACAAGGTGAAAATGAGTATTTTTGACTATTCCAGGGGCCGTAACTCTGAAAACAGGGGGCGGAGCCAGATGAAAAATAGGAGATGCGCAAGTTCATATCATGAACTCATGCAAGGTTTCATGAATCTATATCAAACACTTTTTGAGCTAGGTGTGTCATAAGGTAAAAATGTGCATTTTTGACCATTTCAGGGGCCATAACTCTCAAAATAGGGGGTGAAGCCATACGAAAAATAGGAGGTGCGCAAGTTCATATCATGATAAAGACTCAAGCAAGTTTTCATCAATTTATATCAAATGCTTTTCGAGCTAGGCGTGTCACGAACTTCAGACAGACGGACAGTCCATTACTTTAGGTTTGTGGGCCAACAGCCAAAGAGCCATTTTTAAGGGGCCAACAATAGCCCTAAATAACCTGCTGAACAACCAAAAAGGCCCCTTAAGGGTCCCCCTCCCAGCCTTGTTTCGGACACATTGTGTAATGGGCCATATCTTGAAAACACATTTTTACCTCCCCTGAGGCCCTCTGATTCATTTACAGCAAAAATCAAAGGGCCATGGCCCCTTGTTTATACAAGAGATCACAGAGTGATCTTGGCGCCCACCAATGTGCCATTTTTGAGTGTTCCAAATTTCAAGACTTACTGACTAGCTCAAGGTCAAATTTCATTTCCATACACAACACTGTGCATGTGGTAGCTGTAGCTTGAGAAATGTGAAAGTAGGTCACTAGGTCAATGTCAAGGTCAAAGTTTGTTTCGGTACACAATCCTAGGCATGTGGTCTAAATTTGAAGCCTGTAGCTACAGAAATGTGAAAGTAGGTCACTAGGTAAATCTTAAGGTCAAAGTTCATTTCGGTACACAAAACTATGCAAGTGGTCCAAATTTGAAGGCTGTAGCTTGAAAATGTAAAAGTAGGTCACTAGGTCAAAATCAAGGTCAAATTCTATTTCGGAATACAAAACTATGCATGTGGTCCAAATTTGAAGCCTGTACCTTCAAAAATGTGAAAATAGGTCACTAGGTCAATGTAAAGGTCAAAGTTCATTTCAGTACACAAAACTATGCATGTGGTCCAAATTTGAAGGCTATCGCTTGAGAAATGTAAAAGTAGGTCACTAGGTCAAAATCAAGGTCAAATTTTATTTCGGAATGCAAAACTATGCATGTGGTCCAAATTTGAAGCCTGTACCTTAAAAATGTGAAAGTAGGTCACTAGGTCAATGTAAAGGTCAAAGTTCATTTCGGTTCACAAAACTATGCATGTGGTCCAAATTTGAAGGCTGTAGCTTGAGAAATGTAAAAGTAGGTCACTAGGTCAAAATCAAGGTCAAATTTTATTTTGGAATACAAAACTATGCAAGTGGTCCAAATTTGAAGCCTGTACCTTCAAAAATGTGAAAGTAGGTCACTAGGTCAATGTGAAGGTCAAAGTTTTTTTCGGTACACAAAACTATGCATGTGGTCCAAATTTGAAGGCTGTAGCTTGAGAAATGTGAAAGTAGGTCACTAGGTCAAAATCAATGTCAAATTTCATTTTGAAACACGGAACTATGCATATGGTCCAAATTTGATGCCTGTACCTTCAAAAATGTGAAAGTAGGTCACTAGGTCAAAATCAAGGTCAAAGTTTTTTCCAGTGCACAAAACTATGCATGTGGTCCAAATTTGAAGGCAGTAGGTACAGAAATGTGAAAGTAGGTCACTAGGTCAAAATCAAGGTCAACTCATGTGAAGGTTCATCTTGCCACTCAAAAATATACATGTGGTCCAAATTTGAATGTTGTAGTTATTGACAAGAACATTTTAAAAGCTTTTCCCTATATAAGTCTATATGAACCATGTGACCACCGGGGCGGGGCCATTTTTGACCCTAGGGGGATAATTTGAACAAACTTGGTAGAGAACCACTAGATGATGCTACATTACAAGTATAAAAGCCCTAGGCTTTGTGGTTTGGACAAGAAGATTTTCAAAGTTTTTCCTTATATAAGTCTATGTAAACCATATGACCCCCAGGGCGGGGCCATATTTGACCCTAGGGGTATAATTTGAACAATCTTAGTTGAAGACCACTAGATGATATCACATACAAAATATCAAAGCCCTAGGCCCTGTGGTTTTGGACAAGAGGTTATTCAAAGTTTTTCCCTATATAAGTCTATATAAACCATGTGACCCCAAGGGCAGGGCCATATTTGACCCTAGAGAAATAATTTGAATCATCTTGGTAGAGGACAACTAGATGATGCTTCAAACCAAATATCAAAGCCCTAGGCTCTGTGGTTTTGGACAAGAAGGTTTTCAAAGCTTTTCCCTATATAAATCTATGTAAAATATAGAAATAAACAAGGGGCCATAACTCACTCATAAATTGTTGAACCAGTCTGATTTTCAGGGGGACACAACTAGGGTACCAATACATCATTCTGACAAAGTTTGGTCAAAATCCCCCCAGTAGTTTCTGAGGAGATGCGATAACGAGAAATTGTTAACGGACGGACGGACGGACGGACTGACGGACGGACGGACGGACGGATGGAATGACGGACGGACGGACCACGGACGCAGAGTGATTTTAATAGCCCACCATCTGATGATGGTGGGCTAAAAAGTCCCCCTATTCATCTCTGGGCTACTAAAATGGCCCCAAAACCTAGTTTAGAGGCACGGACGGATGGACGCACGGAAGGACGGACAAGACCAAATCTATATGCTCCCACCACTCATGGCGGGGTGGGGGGGGCACAAAAACAGATTACTGTTATTAATTTAAAACTCAACAGCAACATCACTTAAAACATAACATAGTCTTACCTTGTGAGTTTTCTCACATTCTCCTTCCCCTTAGAATGGTCCACCTCCATCTGTTCTTCTGTTTCTGCCATCTTATACAATACTGAAATCAGCCTGAAAAGACAAAGCAAAACTCTAACACACCATACATGTGTAGTACACACCTTTTTATACCTACTGGCCTAGTTTTTGAACGCACATGACCCAGTTTCGAAACTGACCTAGATATCATCAAGGTGAACATTCAGATCAATTTTCATGAAGATTCACTGAAAAATATGGCCTCTAGAGAGGTCAAAAGATTTTTCTAATTTTAGACCTACTGACCTAGTTTTTGACCGCAGTTGACCCAGCTTCAAACTTGCCCTAGATATCATCAAGATGAACATTCAGACCAACTTTCATACAGATCCCATGAAAAGTATGGCCTCTAGAGAGGTCACAAGGTTTCTTTATTATTTGACCTACTGACCTAGTTTTTTAAGGCACGTGACCCAGTTTCAAACTTGACCTAGATATCATCAAGGTGAACATTCTGACCAATTTTCATGAAGATCCATTCAAGGGTATGGCCTCTACAGAGGTCACAAGGTTTTTCTATTTCAAGACCTACTGACCTAGTTTTTGATCCCAGTTGACCCAGTTTCAAACCTGACCTATATATCATCAAGATAAACATTCAGACCAACTTTCATACAGATCCCATGAAAAATATGGCCTCTAGAGCAGTCACAACATTCTTTCATTGTTTGACCTACTGACCGACTTTCTGAAGGCACGTGACCCACTTTTGAACTTGACCTAGATATCATCAAGGTGAACATTCTGACCAATTTTTATGAAGATTTTTTGAAATATATGGCCTCTAGAGAGGTCACAAGGTTTTTCTATTTTTAGACATACTGACCTAGTTTTTGAAGGCACATGACCCTGTTTCGAATTTGACCTAGATATCATCAAGATGAACATTCAGACCAACTTTCATACAGATCCCATGAAAAATATGGCCTTTAGAGAGGTCAAAAGGTTTTTCTATCATTTCACCTACTGACCTAGTTTTAGATGGCACGTGACCCAATTTCGAACTTGACCTAGATATCATCAAGATGAATAGTCAGACCAACTTTCATACAGATCCCATGAAAAATATGGCCTCTAGAGAGGTCACAATATTTTTCTAATATTTGACCTACTGACCTAGTTTTTGAAGGCACGTGACCCAGTTTCAAACTTGACCTAGATATCATCAAGGTGAACATTCTGACCAATTTTCATGAAGATCTCATGAAATATATGGCCTCTAGAGAGGTCACAAGGTTTTTCTATTTTTAGACCTACTGACCTAGTTTTTGACCGCACGTGACTCAGTTTCGAACCTGACCTAGATATCATCAAGATGAACATTCAGACCAACTTTCATACAGATCCCATGAAAAATATGGCCTTTAGAAAGGTCACAAGGTTTTTCTATCATTTGACCTACTGACCTAGTTTTTGAAGGCACATGACCCAGTTTCGAACTTGACCTAGATATCATCAAGATGAACATTCTGACCAATTTTTATGAAGATTTTTTGAAATATATGGCCTCTAGAGAGGTCACAAGGTTTTTCTATTTTTAGATATACTGACCTAGTTTTTGATGGCACATGACCCAGTTTCGAACTTGACCTAGATATCATCAAGATGAACATTCTGACCAATTTTTATGAAGATTTTTTGAATATATGGCCTCTAGAGAGGTCACAAGGGTTTTCTATTTTTAGACATACTGACCTAGTTTTTGAAGGCACGTGACCCAGTTTCTAACTTGACCTAGATATCATCAAGATGAACATTCTGACCAACTTTCATAAAGATCCCACAAAAAATGTGACCTCTAGAGTGGTCACAAGCAAAAGTTTACGGACGCACTGACGCAAGCACGCACGCACGCACGCACGGACGATGGACGCCGCGCGATCACAAAAGCTCACCTTGTCACTTTGTGACAGGTGAGCTAACAAGAGCACCGCCTTGCGGGTGCTGACGCTCATCTGATTTTTTTTGGCCATCATTCTTGCAAAAAGCAGGATAGAATTATGTTTCTTGATGTTCAGTGTCCACTTATGATGGTGAAAAACTGTTGCAAGTTTTAAAGCAATAGCTTTGATAGTTTATGAGAAAAGTTGACCTAAACATAATACTCAACCAAGAAAATGATTTTCTAAGTCCAAAAGGGGCAATAATTATTGCAAAAAGCAGGATGGAGTTATGTTACAGGGTCAGCTTATGATGGTCAACAAGTGTTGCAAGTTTCAAAGCAATAGCTTTGATAGTTTAAGAGAAAAAGTTGACCTAAACATAAAACTTAACCAAGAAATCTGATATTTTCTAAGTCTAAAAGGGGCCATAAATCTTGCAAAAAGCAGGATGGAGTTATGTTTCTTGCTGTACAGGGTCAACTTATGATGTTGAACAAGTGTTGCAAGTTTTAAAGCAATAGCTTTGATAGTTTAGGATAAAAGCTGACCTAAACATAAAACTTAACCAAGAAAACTGATTTTTTAAGTCCAAAAGGGGCAATAAATCTTGCAAAAAGCAAGATGGAGTTATGTTTCTTGATGTACAGGGTCTGCTTATGATGGTGAACAAGTATTCCTAGTTTCAAAGCGATAGCTTTGATAGTTTAGGAGAAAAGTTGACCTAAACATAAAACTTAACCAAGAAATCTGATATTTTCTAAGTACAAAAGGGGCCATAAATCTTGCAAAAAGCAAGATGGAGTTATGTTTCTTGCTATACAGGGTCAGCTTATGATGGTGAACAAGTATTCCAAGTTTCAAAGCAATAGCTTTGATAGTTTAGGAGAAAAGCTGACCTAAACATAAAACTTAACCAGGCAACGCTGACGCCGACGCCGACGCCGACAACCGCTCAAGTGATGACAATAACTGATCATTTTTTTTCAAAAAATCAGATGAGCTAAAAATGGGCCTTACTCCAAAAACAGTAATCTAACACGAACCTTCCAAAAATATGCTTTATGCTGATAATGTATACTAAGTTTCATTTTAACTGGATAAAAACTGTAAGAAACTGACTACATAAGAAAGTGTGACAGATGAGTTCAAAGACTAATATTATATTATGCCTCCCTGGGGTCTTTGACATGCTAATGCCTTCCTGCCTTTACACAAGGGTATAATTATGGCTATCAGTAAAAAGTAAAAAGAAGTAGTGCCATTCCTAAATGATAGGAATGGTCTACTAATGCACTTGTCATGTTTATAATTGATAGACAAAACCACAGGAAAACTCTGTGGAGAATCCAGCCTATTTTAATGTGCCCTTATCGACTGTTGCTAGGAAACCGCTTATACTTCTATTTTCTTAATAAGAACTGTAAGATGTTTATTGTAATTCATATATCACTGATTAGGAGTGTTCTACTGTAGTTTGTTTTCATAACTTATAAGACTGTTTCTTTTTCTAGAACACAACCATTAAATTTATAGGACCAAGAAGGTCAGGGAGGCCTTAAGCCGCTCACCTAAGTATGAATTTATGCACTTATCAGAACCCTTTGAAAACACTTGAAAAAGGTAAATTTGATGATGAAATGAAAAGTCTATCACTATATTTGGATTAATAGCTCTCTTGAAAGTAAAAAAAAACAACATTAAAATAGTTTCTGATCAAAATCATAATATGTCAAAATATTTTAAAAACTTAAAAGTTCCTATTACCACCCTGGTCAGTAGGTCACATTCATGGTCACTAAAAGTCAGTTTTAAGATCCGTGTGCAAAACTGTACATGTCATCCAAATTTCAAGGCTATATCTTAAAATACAAGAAAGTAGGTCACTGGGTCAAGATCACAGTCAGGTGACCCCTAATTACTTGGGGTCATCAGGTAATTATAATTAAACAGTCTATGAAATATAATCTGATAATTTTTGAAGTATTTTTTCCTATGTAACTCATATACAAGCAAGGGTGGGGCCTCTTTTCACCCCAGGGGCAGAATTTGAACATTCTTGTAAGAGAACCACTACATACCAAATATTAAAGGCTTAAGCCTTGAACTTTCAGACAAGAAGATTTTAATTTTTTTTTCCTATTTAAGTCTATGTAAAATTTGGGGCCCCCAGGGCCATATGATGTGGGTGACGATGTGGAACAACAGCTTCAAGTTTGAATCAAATATGCATTTCATAATAACTAAGATATAATGAAAATGCTTCAAAATTAACTTAAATTCTAAGATAAAGAGGGCTTAATTCAAGAAAACATTGTGCCAGAGTTATGCATCTTGTGTCATGTGATGTGGGTGATGATGCTGAACACCTTTTTTTTAAGTTTGAATCAAATCAATTCAGTAATAACAGATATAGAGTGAAAGTGCATCAAAACTTTAACCTGAAATTCTAAGTACAAGAGGACCATGATGGTCCTGAATCGCTCACCTCTTCCCACATGACCCAGTTTTGAGTATGACGTCGTTTTTTCTATTATTTGACATAGTGACCTAGTTTTTCACCTCATGTGACCCAGTTCTGAACTTGACCTAGATATTATCAAGATAAAAATTCTGACCAATTTTCATGAAGATCCATTGAAAAATATGGTCTCTAGAGAGGTCACGAGGTTTTTCTATTATTTGACCTATTGACCTAGTTTTCGAAGGTACGTGACCCTGTTTTGACCTTTATCTAGATATCATCAAGGTGAACATTCTCACTATTTTCATGAAGATCTCATGAAAAACATGGCCTCTAGAGAGGTCACAATGTTTTTCTATCTTTATACCTACTGGCCTAGTTTTTGACCGCACATGACCCAGTTTCGAAACTGACCTAGATATCATCAAGGTGAACATTCAGATCAATTTTCATGAAGATCCATTGAAAAATATGGCCTCTAGAGAGGTCAAAATATTTTAATAATTTTAGACCTACTGACCTAGTTTTTGACCGCAGTTGACCCAGTTTCAAATTTCTATTATTTGACCTACTGACCTAGTTTTTGACGGCATGTGACCCAGTTTCGAACTTGATCTAGATATCATCATGGTGAATGTTCTGATCAATTTTCATGAAGATCCCATGAAAAATATGGCCTCTAGAGAGGTCACAAGGTTTTTCTATTTTTAGACCTACTGACCTAGTTTTTGATGGCACGTGATCCAGTTTCAAACTTGACCTAGATATCATCAAGGTGAATGTTCTGACCAATTTTCATGAAGATCTTGTGAAATATATGGCCTCTAGAGAGGTCACAAGGTTTTTCTATTTTTAGACCTACTGACCTAGTTTTTTACGGCACGTGACCCAGTTTCAAACTTGACCTAGATATCATCAAGGTGAACATTCTGAGCAATTTTCATGAAGATCTTTGAAATATATGGCCTCTAGAGAGGTCACAAACTTTTTCTTTTTTTAGACCTACTGACCTAGTTTTTGACCGGACGTGACCCAGTTTCAAACTTGACCTAGATATCATCAAGATGAACATTCTGACCAATTTTCATAAAGATCCCATGAAAAATGTGACCTCTAGAGTGGTCACAAGCAAAAGTTTACGGACGCACGGACGGACGGACGACGGACACTGCGCGATCACAAAAGCTCACCTTGTCACTTTGTGACAGGTGAGCTAAAAAAGGGGGGAATCAGCGTTCGACACTAACGGTGTCCCGGGATCCCGAGGACACCAAAAATCCTCAGGGGATCCTAAAGTTCACAATTTCGGTGTTCCGTCTGGACTCTTGATTTTCAAATAAAATATGATTCTAAAAAAATTAAATTCCCCAGTCTTGTTCGCTCAAACATCGGTCTTTTGCTAAGCCTGGGCGTTCAGTTGACCCGAGGTACCGGGTTTTGACCCGCGAAAATTGAGAAAAACTCGTATTTTACCCGCATAAATTACGGCACGTGCGTCGGCTTGACTTGCGGAAATTTACTAAGATGCATTCCAAGTTCGATAGTTCTGCCCCCTGTCAATCAAAATCCCAGTGAATTTCAATATTGTTTGCCGGCACAAGTGGAAATATGGCAGTAGGCGGAGCGTCGTATGTTAATTAGCTACCGACAGATGTCAGTCACGTCACGTGCCAAATGACACGTGCTTATCTCGCGGTTTGTATTTAGTACAATATGCCTTGTCATTATCAAAGGTGTTTATTGATCAATGTTTACAAGTTAATTGATAAACAATGCAGCCTTAGATTATCGTGTTTGTACCATTATTTTGTGTGCTCAATACGATTACATGAGCCGGTCGGCCGTTACGGTCTATAACAAATTTATTATCATTGCCGAGGCTTTGTTTGGGCAAAACAAATTAAATAAGCAGAAATTATATGTGGTATGATGAGAAAATAAAGTTAAAACAGTACTTATCTTTTCAAGAACTTTAACTGTTACTTTTGTTTTTCATATTTGTCACTTGTTTCCTAGACCGACATTTTCGAACATTTTTATCATTTCTTACAAGATTTTTCTAGAACAAACTAAAACAAGAGATCACAGAGTGATCTTGGCGCCCACCAATGTGCCATTTTTGAGTGTTCCAAATTTCAAGACTTACTGACTAGATCAAGGTCAAATTTCATTTCCGTACACAACACAAATCTATGCAAGTGGTCCAAATTTGAAGGCTGTAGCTTGAGAAATGTAAAAGTAGGTCACTAGGTCAAAATCCAGGTCAAATTTTACTCCGAAATACAAAACTATGCATGTGGTCCAAATTTGAAGCCTGTACCTTCAAAAATGTGAAAGTAGGTCACTAGGTCAATGTAAAGGTCAAAGTTTGTTTCGGTACACAAAACTATGCATGTGGTCCAAATCTGAAGGCTGTAGCTTGAGAAATGTAAAAGTAGGTCACTAGGTCAAAATCAAGGTCAAATTTTATTTCGGAATACAAAACTATGCATGTGGTCCAAATTTGAAGCCTGTACCTTAAAAATGTGAAAGTAGGTCACTAGGTCAATGTAAAGGTCAAAGGTCATTTCAGTACACAAAACTATGCAAGTGGTCCAAATTTGAAGGCTGTAGCTTGAGAAATGTAAAAGTAGGTCACTAGGTCAAAATCAAGGTCAAATTTTATTTCAGAATACAAAACTATGCATGTGGTCCAAATTTGAAGCCTGTACCTTCAAAAATGTGAAAGTAGGTCACTAGGTCAATGTCAAGGTCAAAGTTTTTTTCGGTACACAAAACTATGCGTGTAGTCCAAATTTGAAGGCTGTAGCTTGAGAAATATGAAAGTAGGTCACTAGGTCAAAATCAATGTCAAATTTCATTTTGAAACACGAAACTATGCATATGGTCCAAATTTGATGCCTGTACCTTCAAAAATGTGAAAGTAGGTCACTAGGTCAAAATAAAGGTCAAAGTTTTTTCCAGTGCACAAAATTATGCATGTGGTCCAAATTTGAAGGCTGTAGCTACAGAAATGTGAAAGTAGGTCACTAGGTCAAAATCAAGGTCAACTCATGTCAAGGTTCATCTTGCCACTCAAAAATATACATGTGGTCCAAGTTTGAATGTTGTAGTTACTGACAAGAACATTTTAAAAGCTTTTCCCTATATAAGTCTATATGAACCATGTGACCCCCGGGGCGGGGCCATATTTAACCCTAGGAGGATAATTTGAACAAACTTGGTAGAGAACCACTAGATGATGCTACATTACAAGTATCAAAGCCCTAGGCTTTGTGGTTTGGACAAGAAGATTTTCAAAGTTTTTCCCTATATAAGTCTATGTAAACCATGTGACCCCCGGGGCGGGGCCATATTTAACCCTAGGAGGATAATTTGAACAAACTTGGTAGAGAACCACTAGATGATGCTACATTACAAGTATCAAAGCCCTAGGCTTTGTGGTTTGGACAAGAAGATTTTCAAAGTTTTTCCCTATATAAGTCTATGTAAACCATATGACCCCCAGGGCGGGGCCATATTTGACCCTAGGGGTATAATTTGAACAATCTTAGTTGAAGACCACTAGATGATGTCACATACAAAATATCAAAGCCCTAGGCCCTGTGGTTTTGGACAAGAGGTTATTCAAAGTTTTTCCCTATATAAGTCTATATAAACCATGTGACCCCCAGGGCGGGGCCATATTTGACCCCAGAGAAATAATTTGAATCATATTGGTAGAGGACCACTAGATGATGCTTCATACCAAATATCAAAGCCCTAGGCTCTGTGGTTTTGGACAAGAAGGTTTTCAAAGTTTTTCCCTATATAAATCTATATAAATTATAGAAATAAACAAAGGGCCATAACTCACTCATAAATTGTTGAACCAGTCTGATTTTCAGGGGGACACAACTAGGGTACCAATACATCATTCTGACAAAGTTTGGTCAAAATCCCCCCAGTAGTTTCTGAGGAGATGCGAGAACGAGAAATTGTTAACGGACGGACGGACGGACGGACTGACGGACGGACGGACGGAATGACGGACGGACGGACCACGGACGCAGAGTGATTTTAATAGCCCACCATCATCATGATGGTGAGCTAATAAAAAGCCAATAAAACTTCTGCATTTACGAAAAATATGATCACTGTTGCCAAAGCAGCTCTTATTTAGAAGAATTTGCTGATAATAAAAGCATGCAAACACTAAACCCCACCCACTTTTAGGCAATGTGCAAAATAAAACAACTAAAATATGAAATGTTGAAGAAAATCTTTTATGACCAATGTACTAGTTTTAGATAAAGTCTGTGGGAGTTTCATTAATAAGGCCTAAAAAATCTTTGTATCTGGTAACATGCTCAAAAAATTAGGGTAGGTAGGTCGGAACATTTTTTTTTTTTAATTTTTTTTTTTTATTTAAGGGAGACTTTTCAGAATTTTTTTTTATGTCAAAAAAATGATTACAAATAAGGGGGTTATAAGGGGGAATGAACTAGGTGGCATACATTTAGACGAACTACAACAAATGGCAGAGGAGTACGATGGTAGTGAAGATGAGGGGGAAGAGGACTTGGACAGAAATGACATTATTCTTTTACAGCAAAAGTCATACAAGCTATTGTTGTCATTGATGTAAAATGGAAATAAAGTGGAAATAAAATACATGTAGTACTGTAAACAGTTATGTTTGTTAGATTTTAGTTTTTTCATGTTCTAATCACATTTTGTTATCAGGGACTCCTAATTTTCAGCTTGACTTCCTAAATTTCCCAGCAGGTATTCCTTTGGGATACCTGGCAAAAAAGTCGAACGCTGGGAAAAATTGGGCTACAGTTATGCACCTTGCGTCATATGATGTGGGTGATGATGTTGAACAATTATTTTAAGTTTGAACCAAATCCATGCAGTAATAACAGAGATAGAGTGAAAGTGCATCAAAACTTTAACCTGAAAATCTAAGTGAAAAGCGGGAATAAATCATGAAATATTGGTGCCAGAGTTATGGCCCTTATGTCAGACGATGTGGGTGCTGATGCGGAATAACTATTTTAAGTTTGAATAAAATCCATCGAGTAATTACAGAGATAAGTAGAAAAAAAGAGAAAGTGTAAAAAAAACTTTAACCAAGCTTGGGACGCGGAAAGACGCCAACGCCAGGGCGAGTAGGATAGCTCTCCTTATACTTCTTAAAGTCGAGCTAATGATGTCACACGCCAAATATTGAGGCTCTAAGCCTTGCGGTTTTGGACAAGATTTTTAAAGTTTTTTCTTTCGGTTGCCATGGCAACCAGAGTTCTGCGAGGAATTCAATTCTTTTAACACCTTTGGAATGGGACCATCCAAGGAACATCCAGGCAAAGTTTCATCAACTTCCACTGAACGGTTTAAGAGGAGATGTTGTTTAAAGTAAAGTGTGGATGGACGGACAACAGACGGTGAGAGATCACAATAGCTTACCCCGAGCACTTTGTGCTCAGTTGAGCTAAAAAGGTCTGATAATTATAGGATCAGTTACAAAGAAAACAAGAGCTCATAGGACACGAAATGCCCCCCTTGACGCATTCTTTTTTTTTTTTTTTTTTTTTTTTGATTTAACGTCGCACCGACACATCGATAGGTCATATGGCGACTTTCCAGCTTTTAAATAGTGGAGTAAGACCCCGGGTGCCCCTCCGTGCATTATTTCATCATGAGCGGGCACCTGGGTAGAACCACTGACCTTCCGTAAGCCAGCTGGATGGCTTCCTCACATGAAGAATTCAAAGCCCTGAGTGAGGCTCGAACCCACATCGATGAGGGGCAAGTGATTTGAAGTCAGCGACCTTAACCACTCGGCCACGGAGGCCCCATGACGCATTCAGTAATTGCACAAGGAACAGAATTATTTGCTCACTGTAAACAAAGATTCTACTGTTCTGGTTCAATGTGACCTTGACCTTTGACCTATTAACCTCAAAATCAAAAGGGGTCATCTGCTGGTCATGATCAACCTCCCTATTAAGTTTTGTGAACCTAGGCCAAAGCGTTCTCAAGTTATCGTCTGGAAATGGTATAACTGTTCCGGGTCAATGTTACCTTGACCTTTGGTCTACTGACCTAAAAATCTATAGGGGTCATCTACTGGTCATGACCAATCTCCCTGTCAAGTTTTGTGATCCTTGGCCCAAGCATTTTCAAGTAATCATCTGGAAACGGTTTAACTGTTCCAGGTCATTTTAACCTTGACCTTTGTCCTAATGACTTCAAAATCACTACGGGTCATCTGCTGGTCATGACCAACCTCCCTATCAATTTTCCTGATCCTAGGTCCAAGCATTCTTGAGTTATTGCCTGGAAACTGTTTTATTGTTCCTGGTCACTGTGACCTTGACCTTTGACCTAATGATCTCAAAATCAATAGGGGTCATGTGATGACCAACCTCCCTATCAGCTTTCATGATCCCAGGCCAAAGCATTCTTGAGTTATCATCCAGAAACAGATTAACTGTTCTGGGTCACTGTGACCTTGATTTTTGACCTACTGACCTCAAAATCAATAGGGGTCAACTGCTGGTCATGACAAACCTCCCTATTAACTCCTAAACCCAAGCGTTCTTGAGTTATCATCCGGAAACTGTTTAACTGTTCAGGGTCACTGTGACCTTGACCTTTGACATACTGATCTCAAAATCAATAAGGGTCATCTGCTGTTGATGACCAACCTCCCTATCAACTTTCATGATCCTAGGTCCAAGCATTCTTGAGTTATCCGGAAACGGACTGGTCTACATTCCAACCGACCGACCGACATCTGCAAAACAATATCATACCCCTCCTTCTTCGAAGAGGGGCAAAATAAATTGTACTGTAAACATATGGTGATGGTAACAACAGACCTACTAATTCTGAATAGTAGAGCTAAAATAAACAAACACTTCATACACTTTACTTAAAAGGTCACCTTCAGCAACAGGTTCTGCAACTTCAGTTTCCTAATAATGACAGTCTCTATTGACCTAAGGCCTTGCACAGACTTGATACATTAAAGCTGTTAGTTGGTAAATAAAAAAAACTGTTGCTTTCACTGTCTCATCTTAAACTAAATGATAGATGTGTGCTTTTCATCATTAAAAAAATCCATCCCTCGTTAACTGAAGCTTCATATAAAATGATTTATTGCGTGAGATGTTTTAAAGCTAGTTTCTTATCTCATAACATCAATTAATGTAGGCTATTAGTACTGTATTGGTAAACATATTCCCCAGAAATTTTAGTAGAAAGTGTTATTCCCTTGGATATATAACAGTCACACACCTATGACAATGACTTTTCCAATTTAGCTGTTTACATTTCATACTGTGTTACTATGCATTAAGACACAGATTTTATAT
Source organism: Mercenaria mercenaria (assembly GCF_021730395.1). Taxonomy (NCBI): domain Eukaryota; kingdom Metazoa; phylum Mollusca; class Bivalvia; order Venerida; family Veneridae; genus Mercenaria; species Mercenaria mercenaria. Next base: position 33,384,285 of record NC_069361.1, on the reverse strand, counting down.
TATATTACTTGCACACTATAAAACAGTGAACAACATGCATTCCTTCACCTGTTGCATTTTCATATATTTCAGAGTGTATCAAACCATGAGGAACCCTTAGTTTTCTAACAAAGTTAAGTGAACATCCTTAAAAGCAGTTCATCACAAGTCCATGCTTTGCTACTTGCTGGAATTTCACCAAACTTCTCAGGGGTGATAAGTGCCAAGTGTAGTTAGGTATGTCAGTGGAATGTTATGGTTCAGTGGTTTTCACTGGAGTTATGGCCCTTAATTCACATCATTCTACAATGTCTGATGTCTGCGTGTAAGTGGTGGAGACTTAGGATTTTTTTCATGAAAAACAATCTAAGTTATTAACATAAACTTACCTCTGACTGTGTAGTAATTTGATATGTTTCAAATGCAAGTACTCTGTATGTGTAGTCAGCGTGTTACTGTGGAAGCCATGCAAGTAAATGTGCAGCATTACCGATTAACCTCTTGGTTTATCAATAATATGTTTACAATATGTGTTTTTTGCACTGCACAGTTTCACAAGTAAACACTGTCAAGTCACAGTGCTAACTGGCAGAATAGAATGTTTGGTGATCTATAACATTATTCAAAGATTTTTTTTCTCATTTTAGCTCTGAATCGCTTTATGAGGGCCAGGACTGGTAGAACCATCAAAGTAAATTTGACAGAGGTCCATGCAAATATGTTACAGGCCAAGTTTGTTGAAGATTCATAAAATAGTTCATTAGAAGAAAATGTTTAAAGGCTTTTCTATTTTTAGGACTTGCAGCCCCTAAAGGACACTATGTGCTCCAATTTAAAAAATTTGGGGGAAGACCTTACAGTGATGCTACAGACGAAGTTCAATGGAGATCCATCAAGCAGTTTACAAGAAGAAGTTGAAAGAACCTGATAATAATACTCTAAACCAAGTATAATGAAAGCAATTGGGTGGTTAACGAGTGGAAGTTGTAGAAAGATTTTTTTATTTTAAGCCCTAAACTAGACCTTAAATGGGGCCAAGTGTCCCCATTTGCACTAATGTGGAGAGGACCTTATTATTAGATGATGCTACAAACCAAGTTTTGATGAATTGCGTTCAAGTTGTTTATGAGAAGAATATGGTATTCCTCTTCTTAGCTCTAGTGGCCCCAGAGAGATATCTGAGTGCTCCAATTTGAACAAAGTTGGGAGAGGACCTTAAAGTGATGCTTAAGACCAAGTCTGGTGGAGATCCAGCAAATTGTTCTTGAGAAGGCATTGTTTAAAATATTTAAATATTTAGCGTTAGCAGCCCCCAAAAAGCAGTCAATCATTTGAACAAATCTGGATTAGAACCATATATAACTAGAGCTGCTTTTGATAAAAGCGCATGTCTCCCACAACTGCCTAATCATCTAAATAGCAAGTCAGTCTTTATATACTGTTTACTTAGAGCACATGCACATAATGGACCCCAAAAGGACTCCTATACTACTAGAGTGCTGCGCAAAAATGCGTAAGAAATCTGAGCGTTTTTTGGTAATTCAAGGGCCATAATTCCAAAGTGCCTGGGCCGACTTGGCTAGTTATCGAACTTGGTCGAGTACTTATTGGCAAACACATTTTGTTCAAGTTTAGTTAAGATCAGATGAGATTATGTTTGACTTAGAATGCGGACAAGCTTTGTGACACACACACACACACAGACAGACACACACACACACACAGACAGACAGGAGTAAATCAATATGTCTCCCACACCACTGTGTGGTGGGAGACATAATAATGTGAAGATCCATCAGGCATTTTATAAACAGAAGTCATTAAAAGGTTTTTCTGTTTTTAGCTTCAGAAGGGGCCAAGTTCAACCATTTTACCAATCTTGATAGAGGCCCATTACCAGGATGCTACTGACCCAAGTATGGTGGTATTCTGGTAGGCAGTTTCAGAGAAGAATATGTTTAAGTAACAAGAGCTGTCACAGGAAACAGCAAGCTCGACTATTTTGATGCTGGATATCCTTAGGACACTGGGCACATTTTTATGCAATCTCGCCAGGCATAATTTATGTATGTTTTTGACAACACAGAAAATGATGTCACTCGACCTTCAGCTATTTCCGGAAGTAAAGAAAATGAAAGTAGACATACTAAGCATAAGGGTACATAGAGATTTTGGAACTTGGTCAATTCACTAAAAAGGTCCTTTTTGATGTTGTCTGAAAGTGTCAGTATATGCCTCGGATGTAAGATATTTCTGTATTTGAGAGCTGCAGACCTAGACATTTCAGAAATATTTTCAAAATGAATTTTGTGATTCTCTATGTACCCTTGCTCCGTTACGGACCCCTGTGGGATTTGTGTTTATCCAAGATTCAAATATTTTTTTTGTAGATGAAAAGCTGACATGTGTGCTAAAGCCCAGGTAATTTCAAATGTTAGAAACTGCTGAAAATTGACTCCCTATTAGCAAAAAACAAACAAGACGGCCATAATGGCCCTGTATTGCTCACCTGAGCACCATTGCTCAAAACGATATGATCAAGTTTTGCCATAGAGCACATAAGCATACACATTAAATATCATCAGGATAAACATTTTCTTGTAACAGTCCCTTTTGACCTAGTCAGGGCCAATTTCAATACCAAGTTTGAGGGTCCTAGGCTCAAATGCTACATTTTTGTACTAACACGACTATTCCTTACCCTGGAAGACTTAAATAACATTTAAAACCAATCTCATTAGATGCTGCTGATACATATTTGTTTACATAAAATAAAGGGAGGTAATTTGTCATAAATTCAGTCAAAAATTATCTACCCTGATTGTCCGAGTCCATCTGATGGCACAAATGACATTTCAAATCAGTATCTTCATTGGTTACTGAGATACACGCATTTTAATTTGAAACAAAGGGAGGCAATTTGACATAAAATCAGTCCATAGCTATTTACCCTGATTGCCTAAGTCCAACTAAAGACAATAATGAAATTTCAAATGAGTTCTATAAATATTTACCGAGATAAATCCATTTTTATTAGAATCAGGGGAGGTAATCATGTAGTGGTATATGCATGTAGAAGATACAGAGTACAAGCCTATACAACAATATATTAGTGAAGTATTCATATCGATAAATGTTCAATCAAGAGTTATCTAATATGACTATTTCTTACCATGGAAGACATAAATAACCTTTCAAACCAATCTCATTAGAAGCTGCTAAGGTGTATTCATTTAGATAAACAAGAGCTGTCCGTAAGACAGCGCGCTCGACTTTTCTCAGTGCTTGACTCTGAATTAGAGCTTTTGCCAGTAAAAAAATTCCAAGCCAAAAAGGGACATAACTCTGTCAAAATTATAATCAGAGTTATGGGAGTTGTGTCTCCTGGTGTAGACTTTGATAGTAAATAACTATTTAGAGTTTCAAGTCAAAAGCTTTTATAGTAACAGAAATATTTGACTTTTAACAAAAAAAGGGCATAATTCTGTCAAAATTCAAATCAGAGCTATGGGGATTGTTTCTCTTTGTGTAGACTGTGATGGTAAATAAGCATTTTAAGTTTCAAGTGAAAAGCTTTGATAGTAACAGAGATATTTGACTTTATCGAAATCTTTAACCAAAAATACTATGTTAAAAAGGGGCATAATTCTGTCAAAATTCAAATCAGAGTTATGGGAATTGTGTCTCCTGGTGTAGACTTTGATTGTAAACAACTATTTTGAGTTTCAAGTAAAAAGCTTTAATAGTAACAGAGATATTTGACTTTATCAAATTTTTTTAAAAAAATTCTAAGTTAAAAAGGGGCATAATTCTGTCAAAATTCAAACCAGAGTTATGTGGATTGTTTCTCCTGGTGTAGACTTTGATGGTAAATAACTATTTTAAGTTTCAAGTCAATAGCTTTGAAAGTAACAGAGATATTTGACTTTATCAAAAACTTTAACCAAAATTTCTAAGTTAAAAAGGGGCATAATTCTGTCAAAATCCAAAGCAGAGTTATGGGGATTGTTTCTCCTGGTGCAGACTTTAATAGTAAATAACTATTTTAAGTTTCAAGTCAATAGCTTTGAAAGTAACAGAAATATTTGACTTTATCAAAAACTTTAACCAACGGCGATGCCGACGCCGACGCCTACACCGACGCTGGGGCGAGTGCAATAGCTTTACTTTTTCTTCGAAAAGTCGAGCTAAAAATAAAAGGGAGGTATTTTGTCATAAATTCAGTCAATATGTATCTTCACTGATTGGCCAAGTCCATCTGTTGACATAAATGAAATTTCGTATCAGTATCTTCATTAGTTACGGAGATATACCCATTTTAATTTCAAAATAAAGGGAGGTAATTTGACATAAAATCAGTCCATAGTTATCAACCCTGATTGTCTCAGTCCAACTAATGACAATAATGAAATTTCAAATAAGTCCTACAAGTACTTATCGATATAAATCCATTTTGATTACAATCATGGAAGGTAATCAGAAATAAAATAACTCTGGAACCTATGACTGGATCTGACAGATTCATCATGGAATCCAAGATTTATTGTTGTTGAAGACATTTTGAGGGTTTGTATCAAATCAAACCATAAATAAAGTCTCTATATGGCTGCAAAAGCCAAAATAGCAAATTTTGGACCTTTCAGAGGCCATAACTCTGGAACCCATGAGGGAATCTGGCCAGTTCAAGAAAGGAACCAAGATTTTATGGTGATACAAGTTGTGTGCAAGTCTGATTAAAATAAAATCATAAATGAAGCTGCTATTGTGCAGACGAGGTCAAAATAGCTAATTCTGGCCCTTTCAGGGGCCATAACTCTGGAACCCATAAAGGAATCTGGTCAGTTCAAGAAAGGAACCGAGATCTTATGGTGATACAAGTTTTGTGCAAGTTTGGTAAAAATCAAACCATAAATAAAGTTGCTATTTTGCAGACAATGTCAAAATAGCTAATTCTGGCCCTTTCAGGGGCCATAACTCTAGAACCAATAATGGAATCTAGCCAGTTCAAGAAAGGAACCGAGATCTTACGGTGATACAAGTTTTGTGTAAGTTTGGTTAAAATAAAATCATAAATGAAACTACTATCGTGCAGACAAGAAATTGTTGATGCAGGCACGCACACAAATTTTGGCCCTTTAAGGGGCAATAACTGTAGAACCCATGATGGGATCTGGCCAGTTTTCAGAAGGAACCGAGATATCATGCCAATACAAGTTTTATACAAGTTTGATTAAAATTGCTTGCAAAATGTGGTCTCTATCGTGTTCCCAAGAAATTGTGGACGGACGGACGGACGAAGGGCGATCACAAAAGCTCACCCTGTCACTATGTGACAAGTGAGCTAAAAACAGAAACAGAAGTCCAAGTGCATACATTCTGACGGGGTGACCCCTGCATGTGACCCCTGACTATCAACCAATCCAATGGTGACTTTCGTTTTCAAGATTAGCATGTCTACTTTCATTTTCTTTACTTCCGAAAATAGCTGAAGGTCAAGTGACGTCATTTTCTGCGTTGTCAAAAACATACATATGCCTGGCGAGATTGCATAAAAATGTGCCCGCTGTCCTAAGGATATAGTGAAAACTATCAAAGGGCCATAGGCCCATAACTGTCGTGAAAATAGTAACAGAAAAAAATTCCTTCCTTTATGGTCATCTATACATCAAGCTTGCCTTTATGGTCATTTATACATCAAGCTTGCCTTTAGGAACAGCAGGAACGCTATATTATGGCCCCCACATAAATGTTTTGGAGCATAATATTACAGACAGAGTAAAAGTCTATCGAAACATTAATTAAGTATAAAAGTGACATAATCCAAGGAATATTTCTGCAAGAGTACATATCATGTGGCTAAAAATGGAAGAACTAATTTCACTTATAGTCAAATCCATTTAGTAATAACTCTGATACCGCAAATGGTCATGAAAACTTCAACCTGAAATTATGCGTGAAAAGGGGGCGAAGTAAACAAGCAAATTCAGCGAATTTATATCCCCAGTCAAATAGGTTGTTTTTGTGAATGTGGGGACTATATTTTGAAAGATATTTAATTTCCATATTCAAAATATACAAGTTATGTATAATAGGGCTGTACCATGGTTTGACTGGTTCCTATTTTTTACCAAATCAAGGGGATAAACTACTTTTACTGAGTCAAGAGAGACAATACTTAATGTGAAGAAAGATCATGTGCTGACTAATAAGTATTTGAGGTTTGATGATTTTACCTGAAATACTTCTTGAATTATAAGCATTTTCACTTTCGGATGGACACACACACACCGATGGATGGACGAACATACACACTGACAACCTTTGGTGCAGGAAAATAAAACACTGGTGCCAGAATTATGCCCTTGTGTTATATGATGTGGGGACTATGTTGAACAACCATTTTAAGTTTGAATCGAATCCATTCAATAACAACAAAGATATGGTGAAAAGGCATAAAAATTATACTGAAATTCGAAGTAGAACAGGGCATAATTCATGAAACATTTGTGCCTATTATAAGTTATGGACCTTGTGTCAGTGATGAGGATTGAAGCAAATCCATTTATTATAATAATAACAGAGATAAAGTGATGTTGCATCAAAACTTTAACCTGATTTTTTTAAGTTTGACGGGATAATTCATGAAATATTGGTGCAAGCGTTATGGCCCCTGTGAACCAAGGTGTTCATGCCTATATAGACGCAAAAGCGAGTAAGATAGCTCTCCATATATTTTGTATAGTCAAACTAAAAATGATGCCTCAAAATGACTGATGATAGATGACAGATCATCATCCTAGTATACAAATAGCTCACCTTAAACAAAGCCCAGGTGAGCTAAAAAAGGCATTTTAAATAATGCTCAGACAACTGAACAATTATTAACACGGAACTGGTTTTTTTTTTTCCTAAAAAAACTGAAAATCACTTCATATGTTGTTTATTTCATGTATTAATGGTTAATGTGGTCATAAAAACATCAGTCCCATAATTAGAACAGTCATTATATCTTTCCAGCCTCTACCAATATGTTTACCATCATTCTGGGTAGATTTGTACATGTAACTTGTTAAAGGTAGTTTTCAGATTTTTGTCCAAGTCAATGGATTTGTCCTAAACCCTAATAATTCTTATTATTCACTCTAATATATATTCAAAGAATGCTTAATACATCTTAGATTTCCACTGCAGATATTTTAAAATTTTGACTTTTCTTGTTGCCATAACTAGATGCAGAGTTATTTTAAATACAGTCGACACTGTATTAAGAGACCGCCCAAGGGACTGCTTAAAAGTGGTCTCTTAATGGAATGGTCTCTTAATGAATTTCAGTCTGGCAAAGAGAAAAGTTATTTTTAACTGTTAATGTACTTTGCGTTTAGCCTATGTGGATGCCATGCTGGCGAAAAACTATATGTATGATTTCAAAATCATGAACAAAGGTTACCTGCATTCAGTCAGGTGCAAAACGTACTAGCTAAGTACACAGGTGAAGAAATGCCCTGCAGGAATTTTGTACCCGGTTGCTTAATAGATACTTTTGTAGAATATTTTACCTGTCAGGACTACATTAAATGTGGTTGCTAGTCGTTTAATAAAAAGGTCGTTTAATGGAATGAATAAAATTTGTGTACTGAAAACATTCGGGAGGGATTCTGACCAGTCGTTCATTAAGAAAATCGCTATATAGAGGTGGTCGCAAGTACGATGTTGACTGTATGTATACATTTATAAACATTAGCATACTTTGCCTAGTGAATGGTATATAGGAACAACTGTATCATATTTCTCAAAGAATTGTATCGGTAATCATACATTTGCCAAAATACAAAAGAAACGCAAGTTTGTAAAACTATAATTACTTCCCTTTGCCAATGCCAAAGCTACAAATACTTTTAACAACAGATTGTTTAGATACCCCAATTATATATCAAATGCAAAAATCATGATTTTTGAAACAAAGTATTTTTAGGCTTTTAAATACTTTCATATTAAAGGTAGGTGGAAAATACAAAACTTGCTAAGAACTGAATGTATAATATACATTTCTTATAGGTACCGGTATCTATATAATACTTCAATAGAATATACGAAAAGTGAAAAATGTTATAAAATGTTGCTTTAATGGGACAGACCACTGTAAATCATTGTGATTACCAGGAACTGACATTGCGGAAGGTGAAAGAAAGTTGTTCTAGAAACAAGGCCTGCTGGAGGATTTGTAGGCCTTGTTAGGCTATTCAAAAGCCTTGTCACTAAAATATTAAATGATTGAATAACAGAAATCAAGGAGGGGACATAACTTTGTACACTACAACTGTCATCTTTTCAACAGACTAAATAATACCCCTAATAACTGCTGTCTTGTCTTACGAAAATGAAATATGGAAACAGGCTGGCATTAAGCTGCAAGGTAACTGTCAATGATCTGGAAACAGTCTGTCAAAAAAAGGGTAACTGGAAATAATCTGACTCCTATATGGGAACAAACTTCCAAGAAAAAAAGGTTAGCTGAAAATATTAACTTTACGCCGAAAAAAGCGGCCATATCTCCACCAAAAATTGGTGCATTGTAACTCAAAATTGAACTTACATATATATAACCTATATTTCATAATCTTATATGTACAAAAATGAACTCATTCCTGTATGTATAGACATAACATTTTGCAAAATAATAAGTCAGAAACTAGTCATAATTCTGTCAAAAATGTATGGATTGGAACTAAATCTAAACTTTGCTTATACTTAATGATAATATAGTTGGTGGTTTGTAACTGAAATCGTACTTTAAATAATAGCCTGTGTACAAAAACTGAATTAAATCAATTCATCCTTTCAAAGGTTATCAAAGGGATATCAACATTTTGCCAAATTTTTAGTCAAAAAGGGGCAATAACTCCACCAAAAATTGGCATCAAATGTAGCCTGCATTTTTATAATTACTTACCTTATAATCTTCCACTGAGCTCCATCAATTCATCTTTTCAAGAGTTATCAAACTGGAGTCTACATTTTGCTTAATATCAAGTTGAAAAGGGGCCACGTTTCTGCCAAATATTCAGGGATTGTATTAAAATTCAGGGATTGTATTAAACTGTATTTTTTTATCATGTAACCTGTCTACCAAAGTAAATTAAATTCATTCATCCTTTCAAGATTTATCAAAGTACATAATGTTTTAATCCATTCCCAACACTTGGTACCGGGATACCAGCTTGCAACAACGAGAGGCCCAGATGGGCCTAAGTTGCTAACCTGAGGAAGACAATGACATTTTGACATTGCTTGTAACTGCATTCTGTAACAAGATCATTTAAAAGTTATTTAAAGTTATTTTTTCAATTTTTCGCTAACACTAACTATTACAGCAAACTTAAAAAGAGGTTCACCCGAGAGTGCTACCAAATAGAAATGCAACAGACCAAATTTAGCCGTTATCTTTCATTCATTTCATGAGAAGATGTTGTTTAATTCTATGAAGATCCACCTAGTGGCTCGTGAGAACTGGATCAGGCTGAGGGTATTTAAGAAGGTCTCTTTAAAATGAATGCCCTCACCTGAATAAGTTTTAGAGAGGACCTTACAATGATGCTACAGACTAAGTTTGATGAAGATCAATCAAGCAGTTCACGAGAAGAAGTCATTTAAAGGTATTTCTACTTTTAGCTCAAGTGATCCCTAAAAGGAGATATTAGTGCTTAATTTGAACAAATTTGGGAGGCTCTTACAATGATGCTACAAACTTTGTCTGCATGTGGTTCATGGCGAGGTCATTTAAAAGTATTTCTATTTCAAGCTCTTGCGGTCCCTAATAGGGGATGAGCCCCACGCTCGCCCCCCCCCCCCCCACCATTTGAAAAAGTGTGGAACAGGACCTTATAATCTTATAATTATACTACAGATAATCAAGATACATCACAGGGTTCATGAGAACAGGGCTCCAGATGAGATGCGTATTAGCATAAATTACGCTTTGAAATAATGCATATACGCATGTCTGATAATTTTTAAGCGTATAAAAACGTATATGAAATTACAGAAACACACGCAATGACTTTTTACTAGCGTAAACAAAACCTGAATCGTCTGGATGCTTAAGTGGCAGGGGCCAGTTTCGCATTTGGCCCGGGTACGTTTTATAAATAAAATAGACAGATGCACTTTAAAGGCATTTATATTCAACTGGTTATTTATGATGTTTATAGAACTGAGGATTCCTGCGTACGAGTAGTTATTGTGTAAAGTACATGTACTTGAATCGATTTTCCTAGCTCCGTGTAGACGGCCAGGTCTAAAGTCTACCTGAGGTAACGGAATTCAGACGAAATGGAAACGGTCATTCATCCATCCAGATTCAGCTCAAAATAGCGGAAAAAGTAAACGGTTATGAGACACTTTTCTTCCCACCATTATTTCCATCTGGCCACATGCTTTAAAAATATGCATGTGTTTTAGGTCAGTCATTTGCAGATAATACGGTATAGGTCGTGCAAGGTGTGCATTTTGGGCCATTTTTGCCTCAAAATTTAGTGTCCTGAAACCTGCATTTTACTCATTTTTATCACAGGAGCAACAGAATCAGCAGGCTGAAAATGTCACACAATGAAGTGCTAAGTCTATGCAATACATTCGCTTAACACTTGCCTTGAATTTATCAGAATTAGATTTTTCATGATTTTTTTCGCACTGGTATCAGCGCAGATTTGTGGAATTTTCAAATTAACTGTCCCTTGCCCCCATAAAACGTAACAGAGCACGGTCAGCATTAATTCTCCCACATTGAATGTACACATGCATGGAATGGTACTCTATAAACCTAGTTTAAACTATAATATTATACACTCAGTGCGTGCGTAAATCGAACAACTGTTGGGAATTAATATTGATGAGACATTAGTGTATTTTAAAGCGGTGTCCATTTAAAATATCAACTTCCGGTGCAGAGTAAACAACAAAAATGTCTCTTTCTTAGAATGTAAAAAGTGAACAAACTTTAAACCATCAAAAAATTATCCCCAAACAGTTAAAGGATTATTGAATATATTCTACTGGATTCAGTAGTGAGTGTGAAGCCAAAGCAAGCCAAGGGAGAAAAAGAATCAAAAACTTGAATGCTGAATTCATAATTTTAACATGTCCAAAACATTGCGGAATGATACTAATTTCACTTGGGCAATGATTACATTTTACTCGGACTTTATCAGACTCCCTGTGTAAAATCTCAAACGTTAAACTAAAATAAAGGTATTAAATCCATATATATTTCAATGAAACTTCAAAATTTTGTTGTTTGTAGCATCACCTTGGGCATGTGCAGTGAAAAATCTTAATTTGATTTCTAAAATAGTGTATAATTTTTTATTATATTTCTAAAGCCACAGTTCATTGAAAATACACTTTGTTATACCAAAGTGGAAACTGAGGTACTCGAAAATGCAGCTCTTTGATTGGTCAGTTAGGACCCCTGATGTACGGTGATGTCATGATAAAGTTATGTATTGAAATTGAACTGCAAACAAATTCATGGGTGTTAAATCCAAGAAATATGTTATAAAACAGATTTCTGTTGGTTTTTTTTTCACATTTACAAATTTTCAGAAGTAAAATTACTCCTATTCAATTTCAGATTTTACCATTTTACCCCTTCACAAAAATTATGATGATAGGCCTAAAAAATTATCTGGAGCCTTGATGAGAAGAAAGCTATTTCTATTTTTAGTGCGGCCCCTTAAAGTGGCCAAGCGCTCCCAATTGCAAACAAGCAAATTCGATGAATTGGTATCCCCCTGCCAAACGGGTTTGTGGTGAAGAACGTCAAAACAGTACATCCGGCAAAAAGTTAAGTATGTTACTAAAAGGCAAATAATTTCATTAGTCAAAATCAATTTAACAGACAATGAATGCTATTTTTTGGTGGGGGGCGGGGGTGGGGGTGAGGGTACAAAACAACATGTTGATTACAACTTTGCATGTTGATAAATGTTCATGGAAGGTTTGAAAAAAAATTTAAAAAGTTATCTTTTTTTTGGGGGGTGGGGGGAAGGGGGAGGGGGTGTGACCAAGGCAAGGTGGTGACCAGGTGTGGTTACACAACTTCACATGTTTATAATAAATGTTCATGGAAAAGAATGAAAGAAGTTTAATGAAATTCTACCAATTGGTTGGTTTAGTTTATACATAATTTATTTTAGGTCAATTGTGAAGGAAGTTCTACAACTTATATTAATCACTCTCGACACCTCATTCCTGATGAAATCCATCGCCACGAGGGTATGAGAGAAGAGGCCAGTTTCTGCCCTTTTAATGCTGAGCGCCAAGCAAGGGAGCCACTGGTACCATTTTTTACGTCTTTGGTATGACGTGGCCGGGGATCAAACCCACGACCTCCCGCATTCTAAGCGGACGCTCTACCACTAGGCTATCGAGGCGGTCTAATTGGTTGGTTTGTTATGTACAAATCTGTAGATTTTTAAACAATTGAAGGGCAATAACTCTAAGGAAAATTGACCAATTAGAAAAAAAATGACAGGCATCATCAAAGTATGTTGGTTCATATTTATTTCAAGTTTCATGAAATTCTACCATCTTGTTACTGAGAAATTGCTGCAGAAGTGGATTTTTCATTAAATCAAGGGCAATAACTCTAAGGGAAATTGACCAATCAAAAAAAAAACTTGACGGGCATCATCGCAGTATGTTGGTGCATGTTTATTTCAAGTTTTATAAAAATTCTACATGATAGTTACTGAGAAATGGCTGCGGACGGACATTTTTGGGCATTTTTCATTAAATCAAGGGCAGTAACTCTAAGGAAAATTGACCGATCAAAAAATAAACTTGACGGGCATCATCGCAGTATGTTGGTTCATGTTTATTTCAAGTTTCATGAAATTCTACCTGCTAGTTACTGAGATATGGCTGCGGACGGACGCACACACTGACGGACGTGACGGATGGACAACGCCATTTCAATACCCCACTCCTGATTTCATCAGCGGGGGATAAAAACTGAGATATACTAAATATTATATTGTTATACTGGTACTGATGATAAACTCAAACAGAAAATGAGGTTTTTTACCTGTAACTTTTTAACTTCAGCAATTTTTAGTTCGCAAACTCACACGAAGTGAGGCCCTGAAAGGAGTATGTAAAATGGGGACTGTACGAAGGTTTACTGATGATAAATTAGACCACTTTGTCTTTACAAAATTTTCTTCGTAGTATCCTTCTTCTTCCGTTCTTGTTCAAGTCCCACAAGGTCGTACAATAGTGTATGTACAAGGTGGTGTGTGCAGCACTCAATTATTTACTGTGCAGAGTAAAAGCAGATAAAAACCACATTGCAGTTTAGCGGGATGATGTCGCCAGGGCCCTCTTGAAGGCCTCGACGCTGTCGGCCATGATGACTTCCTGTGGGAGCCGGTTCCATAGTCTGGTGGCGGAGGCGAAGGAGTGAAGGAGGATGTCTTTGCCACAAAACGGAGGATAGAGTCTCATGGAGTGGCCACGGGTGTTGATGGAGGTAGGGTGGAAAAACCTCGCTGGTGGTGTTATGTTGACAAGGCCGCAAACTATCCTGTAAGTCATGACCAGCTTGGCATTGGAGTGACATATATGGAGGGGTAGCCAGCCGATATCAGACACCATTTGGCTAGTACTGCTAGTGATGCAGTAATCGCCCTTCACAAAGCATGCTGCACAGCGCTGGACGGCCTCAAGTTGGTCAATGTTGGTCCGTGTGTGAGGGTCCCAAGCAGAGCTGGCGTACTCAAGAATAGGCGTGAATTATTATATTATTATATTGAAACTCCCCAAAAAGCTGCAACAGTCATTCCTGATCATGTAATGAAAAGTGACACAATGTCAGACTTTCATGTGGCAACAGTGAGGTTGCACAAAAAAACACCCTCTTCCCCAGTAATTTTGGATAAATATTTTTTATACAGATAAATGTAAGCCATTCATTTATATAGAATATTTACCAAATTTGTTTTTATTTACACCAGTTGGCGCTGTAAGTGAAAACTATTAGATGGTGTGTTCAATTTTATAAATAACCGATTGCAATGGAATATATTTCCAAGGTGGTCGACTTTATCATCTGTCCGGGTTTACCATCAGTACCAGTGTACAATGTCTACACTAGCTAAATTAAGCTATAGAAATTATTTTCAAAATACATTTCAATGGCTAAAAGACAGTGGTTTCAAAACTAGGTCACCTTTAATACATGTACGTAAAATTTGTAAACAGACTCAAAATAAAGAATCCATATATTATGTACCTATACCTTTAACTTTGATGCTCACTACTTGTGTTTTTACATGCTTAGAGTAAAACAATTCTCTGCTGATGTCAAAACTGCCATGTAATTACGTGAAATTTTAATGTTTGTCCCATTTTTGTTGACCCAAACATAGATTAGGCACAAGGTGTATTTTTAAAGTGTAGATCTATTAAAATAAACATATTTCGGTTTGACATCCCTTTCAACTGAAGCGTTTTTAGAACTTTTCGCGTGCCCAAAAGAAATTCGTCATTTAAATTTTAACAGTAAAAGTAAAGTTAAAAACTTTTCTTACCTGACTACTTCATTTTTGTCCGGAAATAGCTTAGCCTATTATCACTCAGAAGATTGCACTTTAAAATTGTTTATAATGACAAGCGTTTGTGTATTGGGATCAAACAAATTTTCCAATACAGTTACATTCCTAAATGGTGTTCCACTAGTAAAAAATGGCATAATACTGCATTCTGAATCTATTTGTCTTGAAACTGGGTCTCATCTATCAGGGCTTCTATTAATTAAAATCTTTAAAGTGATAGACATTTTTAGCAAGACTGGTGCACTTTGTTTTGTTAACAATTATTAACTCCGAATTTTACTAAATAGATATCTTACTAAATTGGTCAAGATAAGCGGTCTGAAATCTAATGCAACTGTATTATGTGTAATGCGCATTTTATGCTTATTTACGTTGTTTAATATGATTGACCAATAGCTATCCATGCATAGCTTTAAGGTATTAGATCACTAATAGTAAAGTTTACAAAATGGCCTTTGCTGGGTATATTCTTAAAGGTAACCATGTTTTGCACTATTTTGCAATTTTTAAACAACTTTTACCATGCCGTTTTTTATAAATTTTGAATAACTTATGGTATCTCGTCAAGCTTGAGTAGAGACAAATTTCAAAGTGATAGCTACTATCCAAAATGTTTGCAGAGAACTCATTTTACCATTAATTTTAATAAAAGAAACCTCAAACTATTGGTAAACAATTATAAAACACAAAATAAAAATGTCAATATCCTTTTTTCTATGGTGTCTCAAGTAAACAGATTTAATGAGACAGAATTCATACTTGAACATTAAAAAAATAAGGTTGAATGGTGTGTTTCTGTTTTAAATTTTGCTTACTCCATTTAAAAATAACCTTAGGGCAGACGTAAAACCTACCTAAATTTCTTCCTTAATATATAACTTTCACCGCGTGTAACTCAATATTTTTAAAGATGTGTAACTCTACCCCTTCTGTTTAAATAGTAAATTCACTTTGAACACCAAGAAATCGCTTATAAGATTCATATTTTTCCATTTTTGTACAAGAAATCAATAATAAGTCTTGAAAGAAGTAAAACTTACTAGAAAAAAAGGAAAATAAGGGAAAAAAAATTCTTGAACCTACGCCCCCCTAAGAATTGCAGTAAAAAGTAGGTTTATGGTAGGAATAAAGGAGGTTCTCTATTAGTGATCTACTACCTTAATTAATAGGCTGTACAGTCTGCCCTTAATATTAGAACAGAACAATTTATGCCCTGAGGGGCACATGCATCAAAAGCTGGAGAAGTTGCCATATGACATAAATTGTGATAATTGATGTGACCCTAAACCCAGCAAAAAAAAAAAAGGCTAATAAATTTCAAATCTGGGAATAGTTTGTACCTTAAAAAAGATTGTTTCTCACCAGGTAGCAAGCTAAAAAAAATTAGGGTACGTAATAGGTTAGTATTTTTTTTTTCCGATTTTTTTTATTAAGTGGGATTTTTGGAATTTATGTTTGTGTCAAAAAATGAATACAAATATGGCGGTTATGCCTTAAGTTGATTTCTAACATCAGTGACCATGTTTAAAGCATGAAAAGTGCAGTTAAATTGCAACTTTTTGTCAACATATTGATATGTATCTGTAATGTTGCGAAACAAGTGCTGTCACAGGAGACTGTGTGCTTGACTGAGGAAGTTGGATCTATCACTTGAGTGTGTGGATGCCAATATTTGTCATATTTCTGCAAGCTGTTATATTTTGTGGCTAATAATGTGGATTTTAGTAATAAAAGTGTATCACAACTTTAACCTAAATTCTAAGCAAAAGGGGGTCATAATTTATAAAAAAATTGGTGCCAGAATTATGGACCTTGTTTCATATGATGATATGGAACTACCATTTTAAGTTTGAATCAAATCAATTTAGTAACAAGAGGGCCATGAAGGCCCTGTATCGCTCACCTGACCTACTGACCTAAAGATCATCAAGATCAACATTCTGACTATATTTCATTAAGATATGGTCATAAATGTAGCCTCTAAATTGTTAACTAGCTTTTCCTTTGATTTGACCCAGTGACCTAGTTTTTGACCCCACATGACCCAGATTCAAACTTGACCTAAAGATCACCAAGATTAACATTCTGATTAAGTTTCATGAAGATACAGTCATAAATGTGGCCTCTAGAGTGTTAACAAGCTTTTCCTTTGATTTGACCTAGTGACATAGTTTTTGAACCCAACCTGACCCAGATTTAAATTGACCTATAGATCATCAAGATTAACATTCTGACCAAGTTTCATTAAGATATGGTCATAAATGTGGCCACTACAGTGTTAACAAGCTTTTCCTTTGATTTGACATGGTGACCTAGTTTTTGATCCCAGATGATGCAATATCAAAGTTGTCCAAGATTTTATTGAGGGTAACATTCTGACAAAGTTTCATTAAGATTGGGCCAAAATTGTGACCTCTAGAGTATTAACAAGCTTTTCCTTTGATTTAACCTGGTGACCTAGTTTTTGACCCCACCTGACCTAGATTTGAACTTGACCTATGGATCATCAAGATTAACATTCTGACCAAGTTTCATTTAGATGTGGTCATAAGTGTGGCCTCTAGAATGTTAAGTAGCTTTTCCTTTGGTTTGACTTGTTGACCTAGTTTTTGACCCTACATGACCCAGATTCAAAATGGGTCTTGAGATCATCAAGATTAACACTCTGACCAAGTTTCATGAAGATATAGTCGAAAAAGTGACCTCTACGGTGTTAACAAGCTTTTCTTTAGATTTGACCTGGTGACCTAGTTTTTGACCCTAGATGACCCAATATCAAACTCTTCCAAGATTTTATTGAAGGTAACATTCTGACCAAGTTTCAGTAAGATTGGGCCCAAATTGTGACCTCTAGAATGTTAACAAGCTTTTCCTTTGATTTAACCTGGTGACCTAGTTTTTGACCCCACCTGACCCAGATTTGAACCTGAAGTTTAACATTCTGACCAACTTTTATTAAGATATGGTCATAAATGTGGCCTCTAGTGTGTCAAGTAGCTTTTCCTTTGATTTTACCTAGTGACCTAGTTTTTGACCCTACATGACTCAGATTCAAATGGACCTTGAGATCATCAAGATTAACATTCTGACCAAGTTTCATGAAGATATATTCATAAATGTGACCTCTAGAGTGTTAACAAGCTTTTCCATTGATTTGACCTGGTGACCTAGTTTTTCACCCAAGATGACCTAATATCGAACTCGTCCAAGATTTTATTGAGAGTAACATTCTGACCAAGTTTCGTTAAGATTAGGCCAAAATTGTGACTTTTAGAATGTTAACAAGCTTTTCCTTTGATTTGACCTGGTGACCTAGTTTTTGATCCCAGATGACCCAATATCGAACTCGTCCAAGATTTTATTGAGGGTAACATTCTGACAAAGTTTCATTAAGATTGGGCGAAAAATGTGACCTCTAGAATGTTAACAGTCAAATTATTGACGACGAACGGACGGCGGACACAGGGCGATCACTAAAGCTCACCTTTGAGCACTTCGTGCTCAGGTGAGCTAAAAACTACAGAGATATGGTAAAAAGCATAAAAAATAAACTAATATTTCAAGGAAAGCAGGTGGTATAATTCCTGATGCTGTGAAATCATTTTTATTTGCGTAGGACGAATTTTCGCGTATTTCGTGCTAGGACCGATGCGCGAATTTAAGACTGCGCTTTTATTATTTTTGGATTTTATTTCTTCATTTCTAAAATTGAAAATGCGCGAATTAAAGCCCGAGCGAAACAGTCCTTTTTCACGTTTGCGCAAAATTTCATGCCAGCGAATTTAAATAATTTCACAGTATATTAATAATTGTGCCGGAGTTCTGAATATTGTGTCATGATGTTGAAGAACTATTTTAAGTTTGAATAAAAAGAAAAGAGAAAATGCATAAAAAATTATTAGTATTATAATTCCAAGTAGAACTGGGGCACAATTCATTAAATATTGGTGCAAGAGTTGTGGCCCTTGTGTCACATGATGAAGGCAATAAAGTGGGACAAATAATTTAGGTTTGAATCAAATTTTCCATATAGTTAGATACATTAAAATTAACTTAAAACTTATAAGTTAGAAGATGGGGCATACTTTATAAAAAAAATTTGGTGCCAGAGTTATAGACTTTGTGTCATTTGATGTGGGTAGTGATGTTGAACAAGTATTTTAAGTTTCAGTATTTTTAAGAGTTTCAAGTTTTAACAAATTCATTTTGTAGTAACAGAGATAGAGAAAAAGTGTACCACAACTTTTAACTGAACATCTCAATATAAAGGGGGACAATTCATCAAATATCAGTGCGTTATGGCTCTTGTCATAAGTTAGTTTAAACATATTTTTATACAGAAAAGCATGAAATGTTTATAATACAACATTTCAGGAATTGGACAGAAAGCTATATTAGCTTACAGTTGTCCTCTCCTTATCACAAGTTGTGTCACATGATGTAGACAATAATGAGGAATAACAATTACAAGTTTGAAACAAATCCATCAAGTAAAGTGCATCAAAACTTTACTCGAGGTGTTGATGTGGACAGAAATGCCAGGACAATTAGATTTAAATGCTCTCCATTTATTTTGTGAAGTCTCAAACTTAGAACATAATCAGTGTCTACATTATCGTTTGTTTGTTCTTTGAAAAAGGCTTAAATATTACTGACATGATATGATTATTGCATAATAAACAGTTTGAAATGCTCATGTTCTGGCAAAAAAAAGAAACGACAGTTATCCAAGGCAAAGCAAAGTCCTTGATTCATCAAGTTTTATGATGTCTTTATATTATTGGATGGGTTAACACCAAACCCTACAGGAGTGGTCATTGCCAAACTTGTGCATATTGCCATTGTTCAATGATTTTTAACAGTGTTATGGCCCTTGATTCTTCAAATTTTATGGTGTTTTAGCCACTTCTCAAATATATCATAGAGCAGATTTCCAGTAAACCCTACAGAAGTGATCAGTGCCAATCCTAGTACTACATGTAACATATCATCGGCATGTACCAGTTCAGTGATTTTCAGCAGCGTTATAGCCCTTGATTTATTGTAGGCAAGTGCTCTGATACCACTAAGATAAATTACACCAATTTGAAACTTCACAAAAGTGATCATTGCCGAGCCCAGTTGTGCATATCATGGGCATGTTTCAGTGCAGTGTTTTTCAGCAGAGTTATGGTCCTTGATTCATCAAATTTAATGATGTTTAACCTGTTCTCTTATATAATAGGGCAGATTTCCACCAAACATCACAAGAGTTATCAGTGCTAAGCCTACTTATACATATCACCGGAATGTTCTGGTTCAATTATTTTCAGCAGAGTTATGGCCCTTAATTTGTCATATTTAATTCACTGTGTTAACACTATTTGCTGTATACAGTTAAGCTGAATTTTACCAAACCTCTCAAGTGATTAGTATGAAGCATAGTTGTGCATATTATCATCCTGTTCTGATTAAATGATTTCAGACAGCAGAGTCATGACCCTTGATTTGTCAAATTCTGTGGTCTGTGTTACTTCATGTTACACCAAGCTACACAGGATTTAGCACTACCATGCCTAGTTGTGTACATTGTTGGAAATGTAATGGTTCAGTGTTTTCCCCTGGATTTACGACCCTTAATATGTGGCAGTTTACATTTACTGCATGGTTATTGGTGGGAAACATGCGGTTTTTTGTGAAAAAGAATCTCTAGTTTATGTTAACATAGTCCTGACAACCGTAATAACAAAATATCTATGTACTGTTAGAAGACAGAGATTTATAGCTAGAAGGCCCATGATGAAACAAAAAATATAGTTATGTTATTTTTTGGTAAAATGATTTCAGACTGTCTGCAAATATTCAAGTTAGTTATATGCATATTAACTTGTCATGACATGAAAAATACAAGCATTAGACTGTCATACAGCTTTCATGATGTTCTTGACGTCACACCTTTGAACGTGTTCAGTGACTGATTGACTGACCTAAAACCTTTGTAACTCTTTATGTACTAAAGATAGTTTTGACTTTGTCAAATTTTCAGATTTGAAAGTTTACAGAATGTTCTTTTGTTGAATCAAAAGTCAATTTGAAAACTTTTCAGAAAAAGGACTCACAAACCATTAAATAGTGCATAGCCTTTATCTATATTATGGTAGAATAACAGTATTATTTTATTTTTTCTAATGTGTTTCTTTCCTAATGAATTTTGCTTGGTTATAAATAGAATGCTGTGTATGTGCATTTGTGAAATGTATAAAATTATATCATGGCGTTATTTGTTAACTCTGCATTACTTCAGAAATACACATTTGCAAAAGCATATCTCTGTGTAGTATCTAGTTTGAAGCATAAAACGCTACAGACGCGTTTGATTGTCGTTGAGATTTAATCAACATGATTCTACATTGATCAGTGACTTGCCTTCAAGGTACCTATCCCTCAACCGCATTAATGTCCGGACACTATAGCCTTGCAGCCAGATCTGTAGATTTTTGATCAGGCGTCACAATCCATGCAGCCTGATCAAGATCTACACTATTCGCTATTCAGCCAGTATCTTTTTGGTAATCAACCTTTTTAACAATCAATGGTACTGTCCAGATTGAAATACGGACAAGTTTATTATAGAAATTTAGTAGGGTAAGGGTTAAGCAGATTCTGTTGTAGTAAAACTGAATGAATTTATGGAAATGTATGATAAATTATCTGATCAAGAACATAACCATCTCACTTTTCTGCAGTAAAAAGGTAGAACTGAAAAAGAAAAGTGGAATATGGTACTTTTTAATAAAATTGTTCTGACATGTCGTTACCACAGTTATGAAAATTGCACAAGCACCAGTAAAAATTATTTTTTTTTATGAATGTCACAGAAATGCGATAACTTTAAAAGGATTTTAATTTTTTAACAGTTTCACTGCCGCTTCAGCTCATACAGTCATATTAGATCTGACTGCCCAGGGTGCAGATGCTCGTCTGATTTTTTTTGTCTCTGTATAATAGAAGAATTGTCCTACCCATGTGCTCTTATGATATTTTCTAAGTCCAAAAGAGGCCAGAATTCTTGCAAAAAGCAGGATGGGATCATATTTCTTGCTTTACAGGATCAGCTATTGATGGTGAACAAGTGTTGCAAGTTTTAAAACAATAGCTTTGATAGTTTAGGAGAAAAGTTGACCTAAACATAAAACTTTACCAAGAAATCTGATATTTTCTAAGTCCAAAAGGGGCCATAATTCTTGCAAAAAAGCAGGATGGAGTTATGTTTCTTGCTGTACTGAGTCAGCTAATGATGGTGAACAAGTGTTCCAAGTTTTAAAGCAATAGCTTGGATAGTTTAGGAGAAAAGCTGATCTAAACATAAAAGTTAACCTGGCAACGCCGACACTAATGCCGATCAAGTGATGACAATAACTCATCATTCTTTTTCAAAAAATCAGATGAACTAAAACCTATGTATGTGTCATGCATTATTTGTTATATCATATTACCCTGTATCCCAAGAAATGACTGGAAGAGCAACAGGTAGAGTAAACTCCTGAAAAGAAAACGTTTTGTTTTTTTTTATCTACACACAAGAAGAATCCTCAGCATGACGATATGACAGACAGTCATGTATCTAAGTTATTTGTCTTCCACCTTAAATTCATGCTGGGAAGTTGCCACTTACATGTGGAGAACTGTCAGAACTGGTGCAGAAACCAGAACCTGCTTATATAAATTGACCACCGAGACTTAACTCTGTTGTAATGTTGCTTTAAAGGTAGTTCTGCATACATTTTGTTGTATTTGATGAACCGGAAGTACGGTATTGGCATAACTTCATTAATCCAGTTAATATAGAATAAAGCCTGAATTCAGCATACGTCAAAGAAAATCATTTTATGAATAAATAGAAATCTATGAGTAAATCTATTACTACACCAACGTTACTATCTTTCTAAAGTTGAAATATGATATCAAAAGATCTGATATGTTAAATAATTTCAAATAATGTCTTAAAACCAGCTAGAAATGTGTGGATGACTTTACTCATGGGCAAATATCTCAAAAACAAACACACAGACCTATACATTTTATTTCAACATATTATAGGCCATATGCTTATTAACCACTGTGAGACGTTTAATTAAAATCTATATTGTGGAAAAATTCCTATTCGTGAAAATGTTATGAAGATTGTGACTTTCCCATAGACTCATATTATAAAAACTTGTGTTAGGTCCAAATTTTTCAAATCAGTCTAGCAAAAAATCAAGCACACATGTCTTTTTTATTTGCCGAATTTTTAAGTATATCCTGAAATTTTGAAAAATCAGGGTTTAAACAAATTTTACATTGCATGTAGAAAATTTGTTGACTTGAACATGCAGAACTACCATATTCACAAGTTTTGAAAAATCAGGGTTTAAACAAATGCAGCATTGTAGAATTATTTTTACCCAAACATGCTGAACTACCTTAAGTTTTGCACATTAAGGTCAATTTTTTTTTTACAATATAGAATTTGTTTGAACCCTGATTTTTCAAAACATCAGATTATTCTTAGAAAATTTGGCAAATAAAAAAGATACGGTCTTTGTACTTGACCTTCTGTTAGACTGATCTGAAAAATTTAGATCTTACAGAGATTTTCATAATGGGAATCTATAGGAAAATCACAATTTTGATGGCATTTCTGGGAAAAGAAGAAATTTTTTCAACAAAACAGTTTTTAATGAAACTTCTCACAGTCATAAATAAATATCAGTCTTTACAATGGTGAAACTAGAGCTGCTTTTGAGAAAAGCACATGTCTCCAACAACTGCCTAATCATCTGAATAGCTGTATATAAGTCAACCATTCACCAAGACCTCAGCTGCCTAATCATCTGACATGATTAGGTCTTGGGGCATAAATGACTCATATACTACTATTCACATGATAAGTAGTATATGAGTCATTTATGCCCCAAGATCTGAGCGATTTTCGGTAATTCAAGGGCCATAATTCTGAAGTGCCTGGGCTGATTTGGCTAGTTATCGAACTTGGCCGAGGTCTTATGGTCAAAAACATTTTATTCAAGTTGGTGAAGATTGGTTAAGAAATGTTTGACTTAGAGCGCAGACAAGATAACAACATTGCTGTTTACTTACTGATCGCCATTAATTCATAAAATGATTTTTGTTTCCGTATCCAGAGTCCTGACTACTTTATCCCAATAAATGATGTTATTCCATTATTTTCGGTTTATCAGACCTACCTTAACACATATCACACATATGAGAAAACCAACATGGTGCTTTGTGACCAGCCTTTGCATCCGCGCAGTCTGGTCAGGATCCATGCTGTTCGCTTTCAAAACCTATTGCAATTAGAGGAACTTTTAGCGAACAGCATTGATCCTGACCAGACTGCGCAGATGCGCAGGCTGGTCTGGATCCATGCTGGTCGCAAATGCACTATGTTGGTTTTCTCATGGCGCAGCTCATATAATTACACTAAATAATGGGACAGAAGCAACTGAAGTACAATGTTCAAATAAGATTTATTAGATTTAACAATACAGTGCAATTATATCAGAATGGTGTCATGCAAAAATATTTTTTATAGATCAGAAAACATGAAAATATGCAAATGAGGTATAATATATAAAAATATAAACTTGAATTTATTGCAACACATTTCTCCTAATTCAAAATCATAATTCTTACACACTGTGTAAACAATAACCATGGCATAAAAATACAGCACTATTATCCTTTGAAAAAGCATAAACACATAAACATCTCACATAGCTGAACAAAATGGATAAGCATTACATAAAAAATAATTCTACAAGCATTTATAAAAAAAACATTTAGCGGTATAAATAAATAATTTATAAATAATATTCAATCCTTAATTTAATTACCATTACCCAGAACAAATCACACTTTTGTTTTATCACACATTTATATAGTGAGGACATAGATCTATGTTGCATTTATTTAAGGTCCATGATTCCAATAAGGCTCCCAAAGTGAAAAAAAAGTCAAACCTAAAAATGGTCTCTGAATTTAGGATAAAAAAGTCTTCCTCTATTCTGACAACAGCAATATTACTGTTGCTGCAAAGGTTTTTGTTTCCTACATACACTGACCCCATTAAAATAAGTAATTCCCCAGCTCAAAAAGTATTCTGACAAAAGAAGTTTTCTAAAAATTAAAATAATATACATACATGTATTACATATTTAAGCTTATACCAACAATGCATAATACCAGAAACACAAGGCAGTGTGTTCAGGTCAGTCATTACTGACTGAACCAAATTCTTCTAAAATGTATCATTTTTAAACAAGAGGGACGTGACAACCCTAGATTGCTCACCTAAGTTTTGGTAAAGGGTCATGCAAGAAAAATATCTGTGAAATTATTTTGAAATTTGGCTAGCAGTTTCAAAGAAGATGATTTTCAAAGTTTTCTATAAATCCATATAAGGAAAACTAGTTCTGCCTATGGCAGGTATGTTTTTCATGGGGGAGACATTTTGGAAAATGGTTACTTAAGGAACACTGCTGTGAAACTATGCTCATAGTTTCAGAGAAGATTTTCAAAATTTTCCATGCAGTCATACTGGGAAGAGCCCCAATCCCTGGTGGCCATATTTTTAACAAATCAAGAAGATTTTAAGGAATTTGGTAGAGTGTCATCCAAGAAACATTCCTGTGAAATTATTTCTAAATCCAGCATGCAGTTTCTTAGAAAATAATTTTGAAAGTTTTTCCTTTAATTGCCATGGCAACAAGAATTCTGCATGAATGACCTTGCTTAGGAGGAATCTGAAAGTAGATCACCCAAGAAACAGTCTTATTAAGTTTGATTGAATAGGCAAGGTGGTTTAGGAGGAAATGCTTTTTTAAAAATATGGATGGCAGGCAGACAAATGATGGACATTCAATGAGCCTAAAATCTCACCATATGCAAAAAGTGCTCATATAATACTTACAATATCGGGTAAATTTACAAATTCCATGATAATCAGTCCCTCACTAATAATAATGCCACAGTTTATTTACAATGTGAGAATATATGTAATTATCATAGAACAATTAGACATCTGTCAGCGCATATTATACTAAACCTATAATTTTGTTAAAATAATGATCACAGATGGGCACATTGACTCTCATATTTTACATACAATTCATATAATCACAAACAAAATTTGAAACAAATGATATGGATTTATTGATCTCCATAGCTCCTTTATATTTTACCCCATACCTGCTAGATTTCTATAATGAACTTGTCCATCTTTCAATTTGGACAGTACCATTAACTGTTAAAAGGGGTGCTTACCAAAAAGATATTGACCAAATGGCAAACAATGCAGATAATGATCAGACTGAACGGATGTGCAGGCTGATCAAGATCTACACTGGTCGCAAAGGCAGAATCAATCATGTTGAACATGATAAGGGTTAACCTTTAACCTGCTGGCTGCAAGTGATTCTGCCTTTGCGACCAGTGCATAACAAGATCAGCCTGCACATCCATCCATGCAGGCTGGTAAATGTCTGCACTGTTCACTGTTAAGTCAGTAAATTTTCATTGAGCACCCCTTCGAATAATAAATGGTATTGCCCAAATAGAATGATGGACCAGTCCATTCTTGAAATTTAGAAGGCTAATAGTTTGACCTGTGAAAGCCGGACAAGATTTTTCTATTTTTAGCTCTGGAGCCATTTTGTGCAGCTAAGCAGAATGTGTCAGCGATATGCACAACTAGGGTTGGTACTGATCACATCTATGAAGTTTCGATGAAATCCAGCCAGCAGTTTGACCTGTGAAAGCCGGACAAGATTTTTCTATTTTTTAGCTCTGGCTGCCATTTTGTGCAGTGAAGCGGAACATGCCATCGATATACACAATTAGGGTTGGTACTGACCACTCCTGTGGAGTTCTGTTGAAATCCAGCTAGCAGTTTGACCTGTGAAAGCTGGACAAGATTTTTCTATTTTTAGCTCTAGTGGCCATTTTGTGCAGCGAAGTGGAACATGCCAGCGATATGCATAACTAGGGTTGGTACTGATCACTCCTCTGAAAGTCCATTGAAATCAAGCCAGCTGTTTGACCTGTGAAAGCCAGACAAGATTTTTCTAATTTAAGCTCTGCTGGCCATTTTGTGCAGCAAAGCAGAACATGCCAGCGATATGCACAATAAAGGTTTGGTACTGATCACTCCTGTGAAGTTTCGTTGAAATCCTGCCAGCAGTTTGACCTGTAAAAGCCAGACAAGATTTTTCTATTTTTAGCTCTGGCAGCCATTTTGTGCAGCAAATTGGAACGTGCCAGCAATATGCACAACTAGGGTTGGTACTGATCACTCCTGTGAAGTTTTGTCAAAATCCGTCGAGCAGTTTTACCTGTTAAAGCCAGACAAGCTTAATGCAGACAGACAGACGGCAAAGGCAAAACCAATATGTCTCCCCCATTCTATGGGAGAGACATAATTCATTAACATCAGAAGCCTAATTTTGAGAATGTTAAGGTTTCAAGTCATTCACTTGCACATCTCTACAAAATTTAGCAGAAATATTAATAGGGGCAAGATTCACAGTTTTACCAGGTTTTAGTAAAAACAGAATTATGGGTATAGGAAAAAGTTCCAAGTCCAGATTCTAGGCTAAAAACATAAATAAACACTCATTTACAATTAAAGTACTCTAGCTAAAAACAAAAAAAAACAACAAGGAGCTGCGTTCAATAAACGCTTGATGCCCCCGGTGGTTGACACAAAGCAACCAAAGTCCAAAACGAGGTCAAGGTCAAACTGAAGTCAGGTGATGTTTGAAGATGAGGAATACTCACAGGTTACATCTGTATTAGAAATGAATTCATTCTTGTAAGCGGTACTGATGCTAGACGAAATGGTCCCATTTGGTTAACCAAGAGATGGCCCATATAAAGCAACCTAAGTCCAAAATGAGGTCAAGGTCAACGTCAAACTGAGGTCAGGCGATGTTTGAAAATGAGGAATGGTCACAGGTTACATCTGTATTAGTATCAATTCATTCTTGTAAGCGGTATTGATGCTAGACGAAACGGTCACATTTGGTTAACCAAGATGGCCCATATAAAGCAATCTAAGTCCAAAATGAGGTCAAGGTCAAACTGAGGTCAGGTGTTGTCCGAAGATGAGGAATGGTCTCAGGTTACATCTGCATTAGTATCAAGTCATTCTAGTAAAGGGTATTGATGCTAGACAAAACGGTCCATTTGGTTAACCTCGTACGGATGGACGAACAGATGGACGGACAGGACAATCACTATATATGCCTCCCACATCAGTAGATGCTGGGGGCATAAAAATCAGAAAATATGGAGATCTGCAGTGTTTAACAAAACATAAAGAAAATGAAACTTATACAATTTGCTTACTTCCAGGTAGTTTTGTTTGAGCAATGTATTATGATACTTATCGAAAAAATGATTTAAACAATAAACCTTCTACACAATATATTTAGGGAATCCATGGCAACTAACTAACAAAATAATGAGGAAACGTCTAAATATTCCTTTAGTAACTTTATTTAGAGTGTCATCCTTGAAAAAGAGTATTGTTTTTCATTTAATTTCTTTCCTTGTCATATCATGTAGCTTTCCATAACAACTTAAAATAAACAAGAGGGTCGTGATTGCCCTTGGTTGCTCACCTGACTTAAATGGGTACATGCTGTCTATACCAGGTAGTCTAATCAGTGGTTTTAACATACAATGTGTTAAAGGCAAACATTCATGATTTTTTAACATTTCAGACTGTAACAGTATGCAGCATATGAGACGAACCATGAGAAAACCAACATAGTGCTTTTGCGACCAGCATGGATCCAGACCAGCCTGCACATCCGCGCAGTCTGGTCAGGATCCATGCTGTTTGCTAATGGTTTCTCTAATTGAAATAGGCTTTGAAAGCGAACAGCATGGATCCTGACCAGATTGCGCAGATGTGCAGGCTGGTCTGGATCCATGCTGGTCGCAAAAGCACTATGTTTATGTAAGATTTCTCTTACCCAATTTTGACTTCAGTGGCATTATTTGGATGTACTGGTAAAGAACCACTACAAAAAGCTACAGGCCAATTATCTAAGTTCAGAACGTTATTGTTTTTTATACAAGAAGATTTTTAATGAATTCCTGTATAAGTCGATGTGAAATCCAATTTTCAAGCAAACTGAAATAAGGTCATTTGAAAGCACTATATATATTTTCATGTTACGTCATAAGATGTTGTGTTACAGTTATATATTGATCTTAGCTGAGTCTTTATTCAAATGTCTGTATTTCTATTTTTGACTTTGTTCTAGCCATTTATTGCAAATATTAATGACTGCTGTCTGCCCGATACTTTTGGCAGCACGTAAAATTCTGCGTACATCATCAACTCTGTTCTCCTTAACTGCAATGAGGTATGCCGACCTTAGCTTCCCACAAAGTATATATGCATTTATCTGAAATTGCAAGAAGAAAGGGTGAAAGGTGTGAATCCATATACACATGCCTATTACACAGATAGCCAAGACTTTATTCTGAAATGTTTAGTTCCTTTCAAAGCATGGAGATGATGGACTATAGGTAGTTCTAATTCTTAGTTCCATTTCCTGTCATACATGCTGACCAGGATCTTGCAGAAAAAGTGTTCCCATTGAATATCACAGTGTTATATATAGGTAGAACACTATTCTGACAACGTCAATTATTGGTAAATCTAAGCTAATAAAATTATCAATAAATAGGAGGACTAATAAACTTAACTAGAAAATTTAACATCCAAATTCAGGGCATGCCTCTTTCTCTTTTTTATCCAAGAGCAATAATAATCGGAGTAATAGAATTATCTGTTGGTGCAGAGATTTTTGTCCGAAAAAAAGGTCTACATATGGGTAAGGTTGACTCCCCAAGGCACCCGTGGTATAAAATGCAGTGGAAACAGAGTAAAATTTCAACCTTCATTATGCCTTACTCAGGCACAATCAGTGTGAACTTTCTATTCTATCAAAGCAATATAAATTCAGTACATTCTCTGTTAATGTTGAACCCTCTGAAGGGCAAAAACCTATCTAGCAAGACAGGTACTTTCTTTTCCACTAGACAGGTATTAAGTATACAAATCTTTCTTGAGCAATAACCCCTGTTCAATCATTTCTACTGTAATAAACATATTTCAACCTTTCTGTCAGACTTCTGAGCTTTTGAAATCTATAAAGATTATATACATACCTTGTTAGCATCTTTTCTCAGCATTTTGATGATGTTTTCAGCTTCTTTGGCCTGAAATACATCCAACACTTGTTACTTTATTTAATTAAAAAAAGCCTGTGGTTTCAGCTACTCAGTCATAGTAAGTTACAGCTGTTCAATCATGGTTAGCTGCAGCTGCTCAATCAAAGTCTATTACAGCTGCTTAATCACTGTAAATTACAGCTGTTCAATCATGGTTAGCTACAGCTGCTCAATCACTGTAAGTTACAGCTGTTCAATCTTGGTATGTAACAACTGTCCAATAACAGTAAGTTAAAGCTACTCAAACAGTAAGTTACAGCTACTTTATCAAAGCAATTTACAGCTGCTCAATCACAGTAAGTTACAGCTGCTCAATCATAGTGCATTTCAGCTGCTCAATTATAGTAAGTTACAGCTGCTCAATCACATAAGTTACAGCTGCTCAATCATAGTAAGTTACAACTGCTCAATCACATAAGTTACAGCTGCGCAATAACAGTAATTTTTGGCTGCAAGATCAAAATATGTTATAGCTGCTCAATCACAGTAAGTCGATCAAAGTAAGTTACAGCTGTTCAGTCATAATAATTTACAGTTGTTCAATTATAGTAAATTACAGCTGTCTGATCAAAGTATGTTACAGTTGCTCAATCACAGTAAGTTACAGATGCTCAATCAAAGTAAGTTACAGCTGTTCAATCACAGTAAGTTACAGCTGCTCAATCAAAGTAAGTTACAGCTGTTCAATCACAGTAACAACTGTAAGTTACAACTGTTCAATCACAGTAGTTTACAGCTTCTCAATCATAGTAAGTATCATAGTAAGTAACAGCTGCTCAATCACAGTAATTTTTGGCTGCAAAAGCAATGTATGTTACAGCTGCTCAATCAGGGAAATTTACAGCTGCTCAATCACATAAGTTACAGCTGTACAATCATAGTAAGTTACAGCTGTTCAGTCACAGTAAGTAACTGCTTCTCAGTCATAGTAAGTAACAGGTGATCCATCACAATTAGTTACAGCTGTAAGTAACAGCTAATCAATGGCAGTAAGTCACAGCTGTAAGTTACACCTACACAATCATATTAAGTTACAGCTGCTCAGTCACAGTCTAGATACAGTTTTTCAATTACAATAAATTGCAGTTACTATTCACAGTTCAACAGAGTTTGGTGCAAAATGAATCTTAAAAAATAAGAACACCAATACTATGTAACTGAGAAAATCATTCAGCCAGCTGACTCATTTCATCATCATCATCAGTCCATTTCAACAACTTGTTGCAAAAGTAGAGTAACTACATTCACATAAAAACATTTATCTACTTTTTGTGAATTATGTCAAGTGACAAATATGTCTCCCCCAACACTTCAAATTTCAATATTTAAGTATTTGACCCAAAGATATTTTTTTCTTATTTGAGGTGGGGTGGAGGGTATCATTATAAACTAAACAAAGCTTTAAAAAATGTAAACACGTCACTTTAAACAGCAGTTTAAACATGTTTTTTTAGCATTTAACCAGCTTAGCATCAAGTGCCCACATTCTTCAGCAGTTTTCTTAACAAATAAACTAACATAAACACTGACAGTAGAATCCCTACACGTGCATAAACTGAAATAAGAGGACCTCTAAAGAAGCTTACCATTCTATGGACTGCATGAAATTAGTGCCAAATGAAGACAAAGTTTCTTACTGGGTTAAGGGCAATGCAATGAGAAAGGAAAATATTCTTACATTATTGAAATCTTTTTAGTGGAACTCCATAAAACTTGCTTTAAAATACCAAATGTGTCTTTCAGCAACAGTCTCTATTTAATGTCTAGTATTAACACAAGGACCTATCTTTATATTTTCAAACTGCACCACCCATCCATAGACAGCAAATATATCGTTGTACATTAGTAATTTTACGTGTGACCTTGACCTCTGAGCTAGAGGTCAAAGTTTTGATGTGACAAGTCTTATTGTGGTCAAAATTTGTGCTGATTTATATGAATATCCATCCATATGCTAGTATGAAAGGCTACTACTAAAACTATCTGATTTAAAAAATCTCTTTCTTGTTTTAACCTTCAAAGTAAGAGTACTGAATTTCTCATTTATAATCGACCACCTGGGATTTTGTAACAGTCATATAGAAAACATAGATTTTCTCTTTGGAGAACAAAATCCATTATCTAGTATAAAATAAAGCCCTATAAACTATCTCATTGCGGTTTGTAATTTCCATCTGAGATTTTTTGTCGTATGACTGTGTTAATGTAACATTTCTTCTTTAAGATCAATAGTAGGTCTTAAGATTCCCTGACTGTACTCTCTAATTATTCCAGGTAAACTTTAATATCTCATCATTTATCATTTTTTTCATCTCTGTTAAATTCTTTGTTCAACAAAATTTCAGTGATATAAAGGAGGTCAAATTACGTCAGAGGCAGTCCTAGAATAACATGTTTACCACAAGAAAATGACATTTTCACTGCAAGAATCAGATGAGACTGAATGAGTTCATATATATTTTCTATTGTCTAATGGTCACAGCACTCAAGGAGAAACCTACGACTTCTAGATAAGTACTTTCATGTTCTCCTTATGGAACTAAACAATCTGCCTGAACTAACCAGCTCCCCAGAACAAGATAGCTTGCCTGAACTAACTGGCTAGCCTGAACTATCCAGTCTGCACGAAATCACCGGCCTGAAATGACCAATCTGCCTGTAGTAACCAGTCTGCCTGAAATAACCAGTCTGCCTGAAATGACCAATCTGCCTGTAGTAACCAGTCTGCCTGAAATAAGGAGTCTGCCTGTAGTAACCAGTCTGCCTGAAATGACCAATCTGCCTGTAGTAACCAGTCTGCCTGAAATAACCAGTCTGCCTGAAATAAGGAGTCTGCCTGTAGTAACCAGTCTGCCTGTAGTAACCAGTCTGTCTGAAATAACCAATCTGCCTGAATTGACCAGTCTGCTTGAAATAACCAATCTGCCTGAACTGACCAATCTGCCTGTAGTAACCAGCCTGTCTGAAATCACCAGCTTGCCTAAACTAACCAGTCTGCCTAAAATAACTAGTCTGCCTGAAATAACCAAACTGCCTAAACTAACTTGCTGTCTTTTACCATTATCAAAGCTGGACAATCAACTCATGACCTTTCTCCTTTATAGGATCCTATTTCTTTAATAGAAACTGTAAATATCTATTCAGAGAGGCATTACCTCACTTGGACTGTCAGCAACAACAAGGAGGCAGGCTCCCAATATCTCATCCATTACATCATCTGTTGCCAGCTCTGTCTTCTCTACACATTTTAGTAATGACCTCATGTTGTCATACTGATGACCTTTAGCCATCTCCCTAGCAACATGTGTATATATACCAACTGCTCCAAGTTTGTACTCCTATAAAATAAAAACAAGAGGACCATGATGGTCCTGAATTGCTCACCTCTTCCCACATGATCCAGTTTTGAGTATGACGTCGTTTTTTCTATTATTTGACATAGTGACCTAGTTTTTGAGCTCATGTGACCCAGTTTTGAACTTGACCTAGATATTATCAAGATAAAAATTCTGACCAATTTTCATGAAGATCCATTGAAAAATATGGTCTCTAGAGAGGTCACAAGGTTTTTCTATTATTTGACCTATTGACCTAGTTTTTTAAGGCACGTGACCCAGTTTCAAACTTGACCTAGATATCATCAAGGTGAACATTCTGATCAATTTTCATGAAGATCCATTCAAGGGTATGGCCTCTAGAGAGGTCACAAGGTTTTTCTATTATTTGACCTATTGACCTAGTTTTTTAAGGCACGTGACCCAGTTTCATACTTGACCTAGATATCATCAAGGTGAACATTCTGATCAATTTTCATGAAGATCCATTCAAGGGTATGGCCTCTAGAGAGGTCACAAGGCTTTTCTATTTCAAGACCTACTGACCTAGTTTTTGATCGCAGTTGACCCAGTTTCAAACTTGACCTAGATATCATCAAGATAAACACTCAGACCAACTTTGATACAGATCCCATGAAAAATATGGCCTCTAGAGAGGTTACAAGGTTTTTTCTATTATTTGACCTACTGACCTTCTATTTGATAGCACGTACCCACTTTCAAACTTGACCTAGATATCATCAAGATGAACATTCTGACCAATTTTTATGGAGATCCATTCACAAGTATGGCCTCTAGAGAGGTCACAAGGTTTTTCTATTTTTAAACCTACTGACCTAGTTTTTGACCGCACATGACCCTGTTTCAAACTTGACCTAGATATCATCAAGATGAACATTCAGACCAACTTTCATGAAGATCCATTGAAAAAATATGGCCTTTAGAGAGGTCACAAGGTTTTTCTATTATTTGACCTACTAACCTAGTTTTTGATGGCATGTGACCCACTTTCGAACTCGACCTAGATATCATCAAGATGAACATTCAGACCTATTTTCATACAGATCCCATGGATAATATGGCCTCTAGAGAGGTCACAAGGTTTTTCTATTATTTGACCTACTGACCTAGTTTTTGACGGCACGTGACCCACTTTCAAACTTGTCCTAGATATCATCAAGATGAACATTCTGACCAATTTTCATGAAGATTTCATCAAAATATATGGCCTCTAGAGGGGTCACAAGGTTTTTCTATTTTTAGACCTACTGACCTAGTTTTTGACCGCATGTGACCCAGTTTCGAACTTGACCAAGATATCATCAAGATGAACATTCAGACCAACTTTCATACAGATCCCATGAAAAATATGGCCTTAAGAGAGGTCACAAGGTTTTTCTATTATTTGACCTACTGACCTAGTTTTTGAAGGCACGTGACCCAGTTTCGAACCTGACCTAGATATCATCAAGGTGAACGTTCTGACCAATTTCCATGAAGATCTTGTGAAATATATGGCCTCTAGAAAGGTCACAAGGTTTTTCTATTTTTAGATCTACTGACCTAGTTTTTGACCGCACCTGACCCTGTTTCAAACTTAACCTAGATATCATCAAGATGAACATTCAAACCAACTTTCATACAGATCCCATGAAAAATATGGCCTTTAGAGAGGTCACAAGGTTTTTCTATTATTTGACCTACTGATCTAGTTTTTGAAGGCACGTGACCCAGTTTCAAACTTGACCTAGATATCATCAAGATGAACGTTCTGACCAATTTTCATGAAGATCTTGTGATATATATGGCCTCTAGAGAGGTCACAAGGTTTTTCTATTTTTAGACCTACTGACCTAGTTTTTGAAGGCACGTGACCCAGTTTCGAACTTGACCTAGATATCATCAAGGTAAACATTCTGACCAATTTTCATGAAGATCCATTGAAAATTATGGCCTCTAGAGAGGTCACAAGGTTTTTCTATTTTTAGACCTACTGACCTAGTTTTTGATGGCACGTGACCCAGTTTCAAACTTGACCTAGAATTTACCAAGATGAACATTCTGACCCATTTTCATAAAGATCCCATGAAAAATGTGACCTCTAGAGATGTCACAAGGAAAAGTTTACGCACGCAAAGACGCACGCACAGATGCACGGACGACGGACGCTGCACGATCACAAAAGCTCACCTTGTCATTTCGTGACAGGTGAGCTAAAAACATAGGTTCAATGAAGGCTTGTGTAAGGGTTCACCAAATGAAGGCATGTATATGGGTTCAATGAAGGTGTGTATATATGGGTTCATTGAAGGCATGTATATAGGTTCACCGAATGTGTGTATACAGGTTCACTGAATATGAGTATACTGGTTTAATGAAGGCATGTATATGGGTTCACTGAAGGTGTGTATAACTTTTCACTGAATGTGTGTGTATAGGTTCAATAAAGGAAATGTGTTTTATTCATTAACATTAAATACAAATGTGTACCCTTTTTCCTCCATACCAGTGACATAATAAAAACTACATGTAAAATATGTAGACTGTGAATTCAGTTTGGTAAAACAATTCTGGCCTGTAACTATTGATTATATCTTTAAAAGAATCCTCTTATACCATGAAATCA
This sequence comes from Mercenaria mercenaria, assembly GCF_021730395.1. Lineage (NCBI taxonomy): Eukaryota > Metazoa > Mollusca > Bivalvia > Venerida > Veneridae > Mercenaria > Mercenaria mercenaria. The sequence goes on along the minus strand of NC_069361.1, from coordinate 33,348,442 downwards.
TTTATATTTATTGAGGACAATTTTTATAGAAAATTCAAGGTTCTGTCAGTCCACAAAATTAAATCCCAATGCACAAGTAAATTTCCCATTCATTTTATATATAAAAGAGGGAAAATCACAAATTTATATTCTCAAAAACTAGATGATATGGAAAAATCCACAAAATTTCATGCCCACAAAATTAAATAATTTTACAGTTATATAGATACCATTTTGTTAATCTGACTCTTCTTGAGATAAGAACACTTGCAGGCTTGTTCTATTAACAGATTAAGACTCTAAATCAAACAATCCATTAGCACTTACCTTGATTATTCTAACAGCATAAGTAAATGAAGTTTCAATATTGTCTCCACACATCAGAATCTGAAAACAGAAGAATTTTCACTCATAAACAATTTCTGACTGACCGTTCAGTAACCTGTATTTGACCTGCATGTTCAGGTACATGTACTTGCCAATCCCCCTAGCATGAGAGCAAACCAGTTTAAAGCAGCGGACCTGTAACATTAATTTCCATTCCATTACCAGTATTACTGTGTACTCTCTATATATGATCACAGCATTTCCCCCACTGACCAGGTATGGAAGCCCCGAAGGAATTGTGCTCACATAAACTACATTTACGGCAAAAGAATGCGGACACAGAATACAAGAATATGTGACTGCACTGAAATTGCTAATCGTCATTATGGATCCATTACCTTAGTGCAGAAAATATTCCAGTTGCAAAATTATAAGTCTTACAAGTTAAATATATTTCTGTTGGTTATTGTTTTATTCTTTCTACAAAAGTTAATAAAGTATAATAACTTTATATATGAGCTTTAATGTTTCAATTCATAAAGAAAGAATCATTTTACCAGATACACTCGAATTCTGTGTTTATATTCATATCTTAAACAATGTGATATTAAGGCTGTTTTAATGCCTTGCATTTTAATTTGATTTATCCTTTAGCCTGCTGGTGGCAAGTGGTTCTGCCTTTGTGACCAGTGCAGACCAAGATCAGCCTGCACTGTTTGCTTTTCAGTCAGTGAATTTTTCAGTGAACACCCCTTCAAATAATCAATGGTAATGCCCAAATTGAATGATGTACCAGTCCATTTTGGAAATTTATCAGGCTGAAGGTGAATCTGATCACAAAATTCTAATGAATAAATAAAAATAGTTCCAGTATCACTATCTGACAACCTCAAGGAAGTAGGTCCAGTCCCTAAAGTTGACCTTCTAGATTTTTAACACTTGTCTACTTGCCTAATATAGGGAGCTTTTAATCATGTAGATCTTATATCTAAACTTGTACTAATTTAGGCAAAGAAAAACAACAAAATTAACTACCATTATAGCCAGATCATTGCGGACCTGCTGACTTCCAAATAGGGTAGGCACCTTGGAAGATCCAACTGATGACATAGCTGCTGATGCAGACTCCCCTGCTGAACTAGTGAGACAGGCTTGAAAGAATTTTGTTATCTCTATTTGAAGAGCGATTGTTTTGATATATCTGAAATATGAAAGACAATTGATGTTTCACATAATTATGGAAAATCATTTGATTTCATGGGCAGGTAATTTTGTGGTTTTGGTCAAAATGGCAATTTCATGGTGATATAAATTTGTGCATTTAAAAGTCTGAACATAAAACGAATGGGCATTTTACTTGTTTGTTGGGATTTAATTCTGCAGATTGATTCAACCATAAAAATTAGCCCCTCATAAAAATTCTTGATTTCAGAGTATGTGGAATTTATCAAACAATTTTTTTTAACATACACACTCTCAGTAGCAAATTTACTTTCTTAAAGTACCGGTATTTACTTTAGCAGCAAACATAGAAATACGCATGAAAATTTCATAAGTTTTAAATTTCATTGCCACCTTGACCTTCAACCTACTGGACCCAAAACAAAATATACACATTGTTTTAAAGCTTAAGACCTACTAATAATCACTTACACTACCTTATTTTACATAAGTCAAGGCATTAACTCTTTGCTACAAGCATTAAATCTGAACAGAAAATTGTAAAACTTTAATGAGACAGTTCATAACCTGGACACTTCTTCAGGACTCTTGACAAGCCCTACATGGAAACATGTTCGCGCCTTCACTCATTTCCTTCCTTCCATGATCCGTTGCCTCTGAGAACTGATCAGGATGCGGCATTTCCCCAGTGGGTATGGAATCTAAATATTGCTTCAAACAAAATACACTTTTAAGCAAAATGGTCATAGTACATACTAAAAATCTGAATTCCAATCCCATATTTTCGTAAGGCAAAAAAACTGTGATTACACAATATATTTCTGTGTATGACATTTAAAGAAAAGTAAGATAATTGTTAATCTGGCTTAATGTATGTCTAAAAAAACAACCAAGTAAAGCTAATTCGTCGTTTAAATTCATCTAAATCAAGAGTGAATTAAGCAAGTTAATTTCATTTAATATTAAACTTTCCAGTTCAATCACTCCCCATCCAATCCCTTCCATCACGACACAATCCCTCCTCATTCATCAGAACAGTGATCCCTACAAAAATTCTACTGGATGGCCTAGCAATGAGTACCATCCAAAATTTGACTGAGGTTAAGGAAGGATCTGATATCATCTGATAGGAATTGAAGGTGTGTTCATTAAATGCACTACGACAACATCAAGATAGCCGTGCCATGAAAACCATAGATGCTTTGCGACCTGCACTGACCAAACCACTGCGCCTCTGAACAGTGTCTAGATCCTGCTGTATATGTTAGCAAAGCAACAGCAATTAAGAACCGTTAGCAAACAGCATGGACCCCTGATCCAGTACTGGCCGGAAGTCGCAAGGCTGGTCTGGATCCATCCTGGTCTGAAAGCCACAGTTGGATTTTTTCCATGGGTGGCTTTATATACTAGTCTTAATCAAATTACAATGATGTTTCGACTATTGACTAACTATTTGATTCATAGCAAGTCAGCTTTGTGGTATTTGAAATCGGTCATGAATGTTCGAAAAATTGGCATTTCCAAATTACCCACGACACAACATGGATTTACTGTACGTATGATTTATTAATGTGACAGAATTCAATGTTCCACTCTAAAAAGTAAAATTATGGTCTCATCAATTGTTTGCAAAATTTAAGGCAATTTTATCTAATGTATTTATATAAGAAATCATGGAATAAAAGATACTAATCTACTCATATGTTGTTGAAAGTTCTGTGAACAGGTATTTATTCTACGACAAACAAAATTAAGATTGTTGTAAAGCTCTGCTCTGTAAAAGTGTGTGAAACATGTCTTACCCTAGGAAGTCAGGAAATATATCCAACATTTTCGTAACTATGCAAAATGGTATTGAAGTATTGTAAATGACCTGTAGACTTTTCTCAATGGAAAATTAGTACTTTTTACTTGCTACTGATGAATACAGCGATGTACATTTCAAGAATACGTAAATTGTAAAGAAATCAGAAATACAAGCTTTTAACTTACTATGACATAACTAAATTCATTCGGTCTAGTTTTGTAAGGATTCCTGTCTGCATAATCCCCAAGAATTAAGTAAATCTTATCATTTGACTTCAAAAGTGTAAATCACATGTACTGGCCATGTTGACCAAAGCAATGAAATTTCATATCCGACAAATCATATGAGTGCGCCTTGAGAAAATCAAACATAGTGTTTGTGACCACTCCGATCCACAACCACCTTGCATCTGGCAGCATCCCTCAGCTCCATAGTGTTCGTAACAGTTTCTCAATTCCATAGGCTTTAAAAGGCGAAACAAACATTGACCTGTTGACATGACTGCGCTGGGATGAAGGTGGTTATCATTTGTCACACACCCACTAATAATATGTTTTCTTCATGGCACGGCACTTCAAATATTTCGCAGTTTAACTGTGTTGAATAGTTTCTAAATTCGATATTCAGAACACAAGATGTCCTGTCAAACCACACCCCTACATGAAATCCTGTGTATAACATATAAAGTGTGTCAAGAATAACAAGAGCTGTCGGAGAAGAAATACGGCTCACTATTCACACCTTGTCAACTGAATGAATACAATAAAAGGGCAAATTTTGTGAAACTAATGGTTATTAAAAAGATAAGGAACTAACAGTACTATTCACTCATGACAGTTTAAAGTGTGAAAAGTTTCAATACCATTCCCAGTAGTTGATACTAGATACCAGCTTAATACAAAAAACTTAACCAAACTGCTAGAGTCCGAAAAAGGGGCTAATCAATTTTAAAAATGTCAAAGTAGAGTTATGGTACCTGCAATTGATGTCAAATTATGACAGTGAACTAGTTGTAAGGTCAATCCATTACCTATTATGATGGTACTTGAGATACAGCTTACATACAAAACTAACAGTAATTTCTAAGTCGAAAAAGGCAATTTGTAATAAGAATAATAGAGTTATGGACGTGCATTTTAGGATCCATTTTCACGTGAATAAGTGTTGAAGTTCAATCCATTCCCACAATGTGTTCTGAATACAGCTTACATACAAACCTTAACTAGCATTTTCCTAAGTCGAAAGGGATATTTTGTAAAAAGCAAATAGATTTGGACTTCAGTGTAGGTCAGTTATCACGTGAATAAGTGTGTGAAGTTCATCCATTCGACACAGTGGTTTACTGAATCACTAAACACAACCTTAACCAAATCGGACCGACGCGACGGACGTGCATGGTGATATAGCTCATTAAATTCTTTGATAGTCGAGCTATAAAAACTTACTTTCATAAACAGCTGAAATTCATACAGGACATGATGTAACTTATGCTTCACAAAATATCTACATGACGCAGTAAGAAACGGGTTCCATCTCTCCAGTGACGGGTCAATGAGTAACATCTGGTTGGTAAGACGGCCCAACTCTCCTGCTTCAAAGGATGGTTTTAACAAGCCTTCGATAAACACTTCTATACTGCACTTCTGCCAAAAACAGAAATCATGTGATGAAAGCACTTGTTTTTGTTGACCACACTTGTCAGGAATGACATCAATACTAAAAGTACATTTAGTTTTGATGACTGTATTACATTCAAAAACAAACAATTACACAGGAAGTACGTCAAAAAGTGACGTCACGGTAACTAGAGCCAAATGATAAACACCAGTAACGTTAAACAGATTTGTGCTAAATATAACACTTGTGTATGTGATGATGGCACTTGTGTATATGATGATAGCACTTGTGTATGTGATGTTAGCACATGTGTTTATGATGATGACACTTGTCACTAGAGTCTGCGATTACAGCACTTGTGATAGTAATGACTGTGATAATGTTACTTGTGTTTGTGATGATGTTACTTGTGATGATGTTACTTGTGTCTGTGATGATGTTACTTGTGTCTGTGATGACGTTACTTGTGATTGTGATGATTGTGATTATGTTACTTGTGTCTGTGATGACGTTACTTGTGATTGTGATGATTGTGATTATGTTACTTGTGTCTGTGATGACGTTACTTGTAATTGTGATGATTGTGATGATGTTACTTGTGTTTGTGATATTACTTGTGTTTGTGATGACAGTTTGTGATTATTATTACATGACTGCTTCAAAATATTGGGATTTGTTTCTTATACTTTCTCTTTTGATTTGAGGGTGATCAAATAATGCCGTCTGGCATTTACTTTTATAGTTCAGTTTAAATGTTTTATATTTACATATTCACATACTTTAACATTATGTATACTGGTTTCGAGTTATCTTTTGATCTGTCATTAACTTACATTGCTGTCATTAAGCATTCATTAGTCCTGGAGATTTAGGCTTGTTCTGTATAGCCTACCTTGTGGTGAGTAGGATATTTTGAACTTATATTAGGCAGTAATGGCTTTCCATCAGAGTATTGTTCGTATCGAAGCGAAGGTATTAGTGTGTGAGGGCAGTGAGTCAAATCACAAATAATCAGGATTGTAATACTATTTATATTTTATGGTTCTAAAGTAATGTATATAGGCACGTCGTATGGTACAAAATGTATACACAAATTTGTCTGCACTATGTTATTGATTTTATTGTTACTTGTGATTTTGATGAGCCTCTTATCAATAAATTGAATACTGAATACAAAATTCAAACTTTGTCAACTGTTACGATGATACCGATGTATGTACAGCTTTTCATATAGTAACGCATGAGTACGTGATGGAAATCCACAGTGACAAGTATTGAAACCAATGGTCCGGAAGGTTTATAAAGAATTCTTGGAATGCTGTGAGTCTATACTGTTCTTTTCATGTTGCTTGATGAGTTATGTTCAAAAGTAATTGTTAATCAATACTTTCTGTATGCAATTACACTTTCAATTATTGTTGTGATGATACTTATAGTACGAAGATGGCCATAATGGGCCTATTACTTTATCGCTCACGTGTTTATTCATTGCCCTGTGAGGACAAGAAGGTCCTCAGAAAAATATTACTTAGTCAAATGAGGAACTACAAAGGGAAGAATTTAACAAAAAGCGAAATAAAATTTCTTTCAAGTACCAGATATTATGGCAATTATACACCTAAAAATTTGAGTTACCATCCTGTTGTACTAAATATGTGTCTCGGTTTACTTGTCCTTCGAAGTATAAATAATGTTTTGATGAATATGCTATTTATTAATACGTTAAAAAGGGAGTTATATAAAACAGAGCTGTCTCATAGGTATGAAAATGCCCCTATGGCACTTTGAATGATTAGTTTATGCGATGTTAATTATTTCAGACTTTGACCTACGAACCTTGGTCATTGCGCGCGAAACGTTTTGTTTACACTGTGATATCGACCATTCATAGGCAATGCTTAATATTTTAAATCCAAGCATGAATGTAAGGTGAGGCAAGTGGACCAACAAGCATAACAATGAACTATCAGATAAATGATCCTTTAACGTCTAAATGTAGTGACCTATGACCTTTGAGTACGAGCTGGTCTTGCGCAGGATTAATTTCTTCTGTGGTTACACATTCATGCCAAGAATAATTAAAATCATCCATGTTCAACTACATGATCCGGAGTCGACACGCCCTTCATGCACTACGCATTTAACCCGTCAAGTGTGACCTGACCTTAAGGTAACGGACCTGGATCTTGCGTCGACAACGTCTTCTTAATGTGATATCAAAGTAATGCCAAATTATTTGAAAATCATAATGTGACAAGATATGGACGTACACGACCATCAATGCACTAATCCTAAAGTCTAGTGTGACCTTGACCTTGAGCTACAGACCTGGTTCTTAGTGCGCGGGACAATCACTAAAAGAGAACAACATTCATTCCAAGTTAATTTGAAAATCCATCCTCAGACAAATGAATGGTACCCGGACACAGAAAATGTCTGGACAACGACAGACCGACAAAAAGACGACAACGTTCAAAAACTATATAGCCTACCTTAGGGGCATATAAAAAATTATTAGTAAGTGAACAAAAGAAGGATCTGCCAAAAAAAAAAAACATAAGCGCTGCAATGCAATGCAAATTCAGAGCAATATATACACAAAATAGTCATATGACCTTTGACCCCTAAGTGTGACCTTGACCTTCAAGTCAGCCATCCGAAACATGCGTTCTGCACGTTGTTTCGATGAGGTGAACATTTGTGGAGTTATTCTAGAAAGTATTCGTTAGGAACCTATTTTCATGGATTGAATTTTACATTTCACAAATACACAAAATTTCTCTACATGAAAACAAAATGAACAGAATAAACAATTTCAGATGAATGATCAATCTATCAAGGAGAACAAATCCTCTACACATTGATCAAACATTACTTACACTGGTTGGTGTGTTTATCAGATTTTTCAGTGATCCTGGGTTGGCAAGTAAAACTTGAATCTGCAATACATAATATTGAAAAAAAAATTAATCATCAAAATTTACAACCCCCTCATTTTAAAGTAGGCCAGCAAACTCTGACTTTTTCTTTTCCATATAAGCATGCAATACAAAATCTTTAATTGAAATTGAAATACTTTAACAAAAATGGAGTATATATTTCTCCATAAGTAAACTCTGTTCTTTGAAATCTGGCATCAGCTTTAAATCATGAAATAAGAAACTCTGCTGTGTAAAAATGACTCCTGGGAAATGATGGCGATTGGAGTGGCTTTTTTCTGTTGTGTTTAAATATGACACTGACACAATTCTAGACCATCTTGCACCTTTCCAGCTTTTCATGATGGAGGAAGGCCCCAGCAGCCCCTCAGAACATTATTTCAGGCACTTACAACTTTTTAAAAACTAACTGGATGACTTCCTTACATCAAAATTGTCTACACTTCAAAAAAGGTGTTGAGCTAGTGAATCAAAGTCTGCAATCTGAACCACATAGCCAAGGAGATCGCTAGGGGTAGATTCTGTGTGGATACCTACCTCCATAGCCCCAGTTCCTGGCATACTCTCCAGGCAGTCTATTATATCATTAAGAACTTTGGGCAGGGGACTACAAACATTCTTGTCTTTAACTGGCTGAAAATACATGAATATGCAAAATTTGAAAAAAATTAAACTAAACATATAAGTGAAATTCATATTTGCTGACCAATCACATTAGTCCTTGTGACATTAGATCATGTGGCATATCTTTTATTTTATCAATATGAAGACAGACTGGTAAAGAATATAAATCAATCTTGCGCTAGTTTTTTTTTCAATCTAATCTAACCTTGAATCATTTGCTAATTGTCACTTATCCTCTGGTATTTTTTTCTTAGCCCCTTGAAACATTTGTTTAACATTTCTCTACCTCCCCAAAATCCCATATTTATAACCTTTAAACATTTACAGAACTTTCCATACACAAATTTATCACATTGAACATGCTGATTTAGCGGAGTTTATTTTCTTACATTTACGTTTCCTGCCTGACCGACTTAGATATTGCTACAGAGTTGTTGGGGTCTCCGACTTGTACCTCATCCAATCATATTTCTTAAACATTTACGAATTTCACACAATTTATTTACATAAACACTAGCTGACTTTTCCATAGCCCCTGTGAAGTCTCCTAATTCTTACCTTTAAACATTTACTGAATTTTTCCCTAGCCCCTGTGAAATCGCCACTCTGGAGACATGTCATACCCCAGGCCACCCAGACCCCTGTGGGATCCAAACCACATTTTGTAGACACCTCCATAGCCAATGACAGTCTTTCATCACCTATCAGTTTGTCCCTAAGTCTCCTACAAGATAAAAATCAGCAACTTTAAATGTTAATTACAATAAAATCACAAAAAGTCATTATAAAATATGCATTTGAAAGTCAATAACTACACATGCATTTCCTATAACGGAATTTCCAATAAGGGGTTGTTACAAATTAACAAATAACCATAACTCCCAAGAGTAAGATCCTTTCTAAAACTCTTCTTTTCATATATACTAAAGATGAAAGTCAGTGAGATTTTGTGCTGATTCTACCACATAATTAATAAGTTTGAGAGGCATATTTTCTATTTGTGCATACAGATGAACACACAAGGAAAAATCTTTGCAGACATAACTTATCTGGATATATCATTTAAATGAGAAATTTCACTAAAATTTAAATGAACCAAATCAGTGAAACTATTTTCGTTGAAAGTCCCACATCATGTGATCTTATACAGAGATGATATCATTTTACAGCATGTTAGGTTTTGTTGTGATGTTGCTCAAATAATATACCTGACGGAATCCACTTTGGTCAGTTCATCAATTGAAGGTAGGTCCTTGTAGTTATCTACAACCAGCAATGCCAGAATGTCCACTAGACCCTGATATTTATCACACTGACCCATACCAGCATTGTCCCCACACTTGGTGAATTTCATCTTGGCATGGAACAAGAGGTACTTCATCATACTGTAATGAAAATATTCCAATTTCAACAAGTGAATATTCCAAAACAGAGAAATGCCGCTATGCTTATATATAAATGGATTACCATTCTGTGGACTTTAAAAAAGACATTTGTGAAACAGATACATATTGTAAAAGTTTACATTTGATATGAAGTAGCAGAAAGATAACATTTTGTTTTTTGGTAATATCTGCAATTGTCTTATTTTTGTTACTTTTGTGAACAAAAAATGAAATTTATGACACCTGTGAATATCAAATAACATTATCTCCTAAACATGAAATGATTAGAAATAAGATTTCTTTTCAATAAGAATACAAATGTACGATAACCTCCCTCCCACCTTCACTTTTGAGGATAAAATCTGCCCTGCTCAGTTTGACCAAGGTGGACAAACTTCCTCTTAATTTCATTGAATAAAAAATATAAAATTAAATGAAAATGAACAGAAATTAAAAAAATACAACTTTTAAGATGTTTATCATCAATATTTAATGAAATAAAGTGAAAATGTGGATATAACTGGAAATGTCTATGGCACTTTGTCTGCCTCAGGCAAATTGAGCAGGCTGATTTTGTCCAGGGGGATTTCGTCTGCATTCCTAAAAATATTGCTGTTGTATTATCAACCAGGGAAATAAAAGTAACTTGAAAACTACCCAAATTATAGTAAACTTGCTGCAGACCTTATCTGACAATAGCCTGCGTATCAAAAAAATAAGTGACAATATTTCACTGTATTGGAACAAGAATATACCTCATTATAAGATTATAGTCCACTTCTGGGTTAGGTATTCCTGGGGCAAGTGGCTTCAGGTATTTAGACAAATCATCGCACATGTTCAGGATCAGACGACCACATTCTCTTCCGTTACCATGGAGATTTAATATGGATATACACAGGGATGTACTCGGTGCCTTAAATAGAAAGCAAAATGCTGTACGTATATGTCCAACTGCAAACTGTCCACGTTTTTATTTATCAAATCAATCTTTACATGTATGGTGATGTTGCCTGCTTTCAAAATATATACACAGGTTGCCTTTGCATGTTATTTTACAATACAACGAAAATGAAGTTATGAATCATATAATTGTTTCTGAAATATTTATTAACCATTTACAAGCTATTTAAGATCTAAGACAACTCCAATTAAAAAGGGCTAGCAGCAAAAGCTAAACAAACACATTTGGTCAAATTTACACTTCAACATTTAAAACTAAATATTCTAAAGACTCTTTGATAAAACTTATTGCATTTTTATAAAGTTTCCAAATGTATCAAACAAAGTCTTTTAAGTGATTCATTTTGTTTATTCCAACTTGTTGGTAGGACAAATGATTTTGATTTGTAAAATTAAAAAAAAAGATATCTGATAGGTTTTTTCTAATTCACTGCTATTTATTGTCATTCTGATTTTATATTCATATTTGACTTTACAAAATAATCAAATAGAATGTACTACAATTAGCAGTCAATGTTCATTTATTCTGCTACTTTGTATACATGTGTTTACTTTGATTCTATCCTACATTGTCAGACACTCAATTTTTAAAAAATAACAAACAGATGAATTATAATAATCATTGGACCATCAAACAAAAACTGATATATAAAAGAGTTAAGGAAGCCAATTTTGCTATGTTTCATCAGTCAAAAACTGACATAAAAGACTTAAGAAATTCAGTTCTGCTATTGTACCATCAAACAGAAATTGATACAAAAGAGTGAAGAAAGCCAATTTTGCTACTGTACCATCAGTCAAAAATTGATGTGTGAGTGAGGGAAGCCAGTTTTGCTATTGTTTCATCAGTCAAAAACTGATATAAGAGAGTTAAGGAGGCCAGTTTTGCTACTGTTTCATCAGTCAAAAACTGATATAAAAGAGTGAAGGAAGCCAGTTTTGCTATTGTACCATCAGTCAAACAAGAGCTGTCTCCATAGGATGACACATGCCCCCGATGGCACTTTGAATGAATAGTTATGGCCGATGTTAGAGTTTAGGACCTTTGCCCTCGGACCTGGGTCTTGCGCGCGACATGTCGTCTTACTGTGCCACACATTCATGCGTAGTTATTTTAAAATCCATGCATGAATGACAAAGATATGGACCGGACACGCCCATCATTGCACTATCATGAAATATGACCTTTAATGTCTAAGTGTGACCTTGACTTTCGAGCTACGGACCTGGGTCTTGCGTGCGACATGTCGTCTAACTGTGGTACACATTCATGCCCAATAATTTTAAAATCCATGCATGAATGACAAAGATATGGACCTGACACGCCCATCAATGCACTATCATGAAATATGACCTTTAACGTCTAAGTGTGACCTTGACCTTTGAGCTACAGACCTGGGTCTTGCGCTCGACACGTCGTCTTACTGTGCCACACATTTATGCGTAGTTACTTGAAAATCCATCCATGGATGACAAAGATATGGACCGGACACGCCTATCAATGCACTACGATGAAAAATGACCTTTAACGTCTAAGTGTGACCTTGACCTTTGAGCTACGGACCTGAGTCTTGCGTGCGACATGTCGTCTTACTGTGGTACACATTCATGCCAAGTTATTTGAAAATCCATCCATGGATGACAAAGATATGGACCGGACACGAAAATTGCGGACAGACCGACAGACAGACGGTTCAAAAACTATATGCCTCCCTTTGGGGGGCATAAAAATGATAAAAGAGTTAAGGAAGTCAGTTTTGCTATTGTTTCATCAGTCAAAAACTGACAGAAAAGAGTAAAGGAAACCAGCCATCATTCAAAAATTGATAGAAAAGAGTTAAGGAAGACAGTTTTGCTATTGTTTCATCAGTCAAAAACTGATATAAAAGAGCGAAGGAAGCCAGTTTTGCTATTGTACCATCAGTCAAAAATTGATGTGTGAGTGAAGGAAGCCAGTTTTGCTATTGTTTCATCAGTCAAAAACTGATATACAAAAGTGAAGGAAGCCAGCTTTGCTATTGTTTCATCAGTCAAAAATTAATATAAAAGAGAGAAGAAAGCCAGTTTTGTTATTGTTTCATCAGTTAAGCCAGCTTTGCTATTGTTTCATCAGTCAAAAATTAATATAAAAAGAGTGAAGGAAGCCAGCTTTGCTACTGTTTCATCAGTCAAAAATTGATATAAAAAGTGAAGGAAGCTGGCTTTGCTATTGTTTCATCAGTCAAAAATTGATATAAAAAGAGTGAAGGAAGCTGGCTTTGCTATTGTACTGTCAATCAAAAGTTTCTATAAAAGAGTTTTGCCAATATGTCAGTCAATACATTTAGCTGATATAAAAGAGTAAAGGAAAACAATTTTACCATTTACAAAAATGATATAAAGAGTCAATGAAAGCAGTTTAACCCTTTACAAAAACTGACATAAAGAGTAAATGAAAACAGTTTTATCTTCAACAAAAATTGATATGAGAACAGTTTTGCTATTGTATTCTCAGTTATAAATAGACGTAAAAGTGTGAAGGAACAGTGTAGGTTTACCCATGTATGGAATTCAAGTGTTTTTACCAACGTTTCATTGCAAGGCTTTTTGAGTGTCCAGGCATGAAGAACTGTACATGTAGAAGTTCAAAAATTGAAAGAATTTCAAACATTTATACACTCTTGAGTGAACAGTATGATTTCTGTCAGGAAAGGTTGATCAAGTTACACAGTTTAAAGGCAGAGTGTAAATGCTGGACTTGAATTAATTGTAGATGTAACATTACAAACCATGGCACATCTTTGATGAATAATATTTCCACAACAGGATCTTTCCTGCCAGCTTGTAAGGGCCAAAAATGGTCTCTAAACAGCAAAATCAACAATTATAAATAAAACCTATCAAACTCTCTCTTATTAAAGAAACTGGTAGAGAATATTAAAATTTTACCTGCCTGTTTCATGTACTTACTTTTTCACCCAGTACATTGTATATAATAATAAATACGCAACAAATATTTAGTTTCTTTATCAATACTATCAACTTGTGGTTTTACTCAAATCACAATTCTTGTCAAAAATACTTTTGTTGATGTAGACCCTTCCACTAATATCTCACCTCACATTCTCATACCTATATTTAAAGTATGTTCAAAATCAATCCAAATGGCTAAACACTGATTTATTGCAATTTAACATAATTTGTGAAGAAAATATTCCTGAAACACAGCATTCAATTAATCTATCGGTATGTGTACCTGGACTTTTTACCAAATGTAAGTTCATCTCAGCAAGGGACTGACAACTTCCACACATAAATCAAAGGTAAGGGAGTGGAGAATAAATAAGTTCACATGTTTAATGTACAATTTGAGTTGAAGTCCCATAATCACAATCAGCTATCTCCAATCTATAATTATCTTCATGCAATTTTATTATACTGTGGCAATCATTTAATTTCACCTGCATGAAATTTTGTGGTTTGGGTCTAAACTGCTTTTTTTGTGAGGGTATGATTTGTGGATTGCAACTTCTGAACATAGAGTAAACAAGTGAGCCGTGCCACGAAAAAACCAATAAAGTGGGTTTGCGACCAGCATGGATCCAGACCAGCCTGCGCATCCGCGCAGTCTGGTCAGGATCCATGCTGTTAGCTAATGGTTTCTCTAATTCCAATAGTCCTTGAAAGCGAACAACATGGATCCTGACCAGACTGCGCGGACGCGCAGGCTGGTCTGGATCCATGCTGGTCGCAAAGCCACTATGTTGGTTTTCTCATGGCATGGCTCAAATGTTTCACCTGATTATTTGGGATTTAATTTCATGGTTTGCCTCTTCCAAGAAATCCATTCCTCATGAATATTAATGATTTCACAGCACTCTGGCTAACACAGAAGACCATGTGCTGATATGTGCTACATTTATTGCCTATGTAAGGCGAAATAGCGAACAAGAGTGCATAATGACATGGAAATTGACAATTCGGATTATAGGTCTATTACCTTGAATTGTCATCTAAAAAACTGCCTTGCCCTTGAATCAAAGTCACAACCTCTAGATTGGTAGACTTCTGTTATTTTTAATATGCAGGCCTTTGGTTACATAGATGTTAGATTTATTTATATGAATTACTTCAAACATAGTCAAAAATAATTTCAAAATATTAATTATTTTTACCTGCTCAAAATAAAAGTCTTCTCTTAGATTTGCATTGTAATTGTCATCTGTCTGTAATTTCCAAGTTGTGTGTGAATGGCTTATCACCTCTGACAGAGTCTGGGATGTCACTGCTTCCTGTATTGCTGCAATCATGCCACCTGCGACAACCGGTTTTGGTGATGGTGGCATACTAGAGTCAGACAACCTATACTGCTGATAAATTTCTGCTGCTGATACACGCCTGTCACCTTCACTGTAATTTTCATTTCATATTATCCAACTTTTTTTTGTTAATACCAACAAAATAATGTAATTAGCATATATTAAATACTGCCCTTTATCCATATACCAATTGTCTTGACAAAATATTTTGTCCTTTTAAACATAACACAGGATTGACTTTTCTGACGAAAGAGTCCCTTATTATGAAACAGTGTAAGGGGACTAAATGTTACACAAAGTGTCAAAACAAAATATTACAGGGCAGTTTTAACATGCACAAAACCAGCTCTCTATAAAAGTTTGTTCTGTAATATAAGTAAACTTGTTACAGTAAAATGTAATCATCATCAAACTCCAAATTTGGTGTATAGACTCAACTCATACCTTGATTTAACAATCTCCCTGTAGCAGTCCTCACATGTTCGAGCATTTATCCCTTTTATAGGAGTAACTTTCTCCGAGCAGCCTGCACATACCACTCTACCACATCGTCGACAATGGTGACGTCTGTTAAACTACAAATACATACATACATATATTTATACAGTCTTCAATTATAAGGCATTCAGACATAAAATTTAACTCTACATCATTTTTTAAAACAAGAGGACCATGATGGTCCTGAATCGCTCACCTCTTCCCACATGACCCAGTTTTGAGTATGACGTCGTTTTTTTCTATTATTTGACATAGTGACCTAGTTTTTGAGCTCATGTGACCCAGTTTTGACCTTGACCTAGATATTATCAAGATAAGAATTCTGACCAATTTTCAAGAAGATCCATTGAAAAATATGGTCTCTAGAGAGGTCACAAGGTTTTTCTATTATTTGACCTATTGACCTAGTTTTCGAAGGTATGTGACCCTGTCTTGAATTTTATCTAGATATCATCAAGATGAACATTCTCACTAATTTTCATGAAGATCTCATGAAAAATATGGCCTCTAGAGAGGTCACAAGGTTTTTCTATTTTTATACCTACTGACCTAGTTTTTGACCACACGTGACCCAGTTTCAAAAATGACCTAGATATCATCAAGGTGAACATTCAGATCAATTTTCATGAAGATCCATTGAAAAATATGGCCTCTAGAGAAGTCAAAAGATTTTAATAATTTTTGACCTACTGACCTAGTTTTTGACCGCAGTTGACCCAGTTTCAAACTTGACCTAGATATCATCAAGATGAACATTCAGACCAACTTTCATACAGATCCCATGAAAAGTATGGCCTCTAGAGAGGTCATAAGGTTTTTTTATTATTTGACCTACTGACCTAGTTTTTTAAGGCACGTGACCCAGTTTCAAACATGACCTAGATATCATCAAGGTGAACATTCTGACCAATTTTTATGGAGATCCATTCATAAGTATGGCCTCTAGAGAGGTCACAAGGTTTTTCTATTTTTAGACCTACTGACCTAGTTTTTGACCGCACATGACCCTGTTTCAAACTTGATCTAGATATCATCAAGATGAACATTCAGACCAACTTTCATACAGATCCCATGAAAAATATGGCCTTTAGAGAGGTCACAAGGTTTTTCTATTATTTGACCTACTGACCTAGTTTTTATGGCACGTGACCACTTCAAATGACTAATATCATCAAGTGAACATCGACACTTCTAAGATCCATCAATATGGCTAGAAGGTCACAGTTTTTCTATTTTGACCTACTGACCTAGTTTTTAGCACTGACCATTCAACTGACTAATATCATCAAGTGAACATTCAGACAATTTCATGAAGATCTCTGAAAATAGGGCTTAGAGTAAGGTCGACCACATTTAGGTATTTAATCCTAATATTTTAGACACGACCATACCTAGACCTAGTTATTTTTAGACCCGATGTTTTGACCCAGTGATTCGAACCTGACCTAGATATCATCAAGATGAACATTCAGACCAACTTTCATACAGATCCCATGAAAAATGTGGCCTTTAAGAGAGGTCACAAGGTTTTTCTATTATTTGACCTACTGACCTAGTTTTTGATGGCACGTAACCCAGTTTCAAAACTGACCTAGATATCATCAAGATGAACGTTCTGACTAATTTTCATGAAGATCTTGTGAAATATATGGCCTCTAGAGAGGTCACAAGGTTTTTCTATTTTTAGACCTACTGACCTAGTTTTTGATGGCACATGACCCAGTTTCGAACCTGACCTAGATATCATCAAGGTGAACATTCTCACCAATTTTCATGAAGATCTTGTGAAATATATGGCCTCTAGAGAGGTCACAAGGTTTTTCTATTTTTAGACCTACTGACCTAGTTTTTGAAGGCACGTGACCCAGTTTCAAACTTGACCTAGATATCATCAAGATGAACATTCTGACCAATTTTCATAAAGATCCCATGAAAAATGTGACCTCTAGAGTGGTCACAAGCAAAAGTTCAAGGACGCACGCACGGACGCACGCCAGACATCGAACACCGCGCGATCACAAAAGCTCACCTTGTCACTTTGTGACAGGTGAGCTAAAAACTATGAGACTGAGTTGCTATATATGACCAAAAAAAAATGTGAAACATATTATATCAAAAGTGTTATTATATTACGCCAAAGTGTAAAGGAGTCACCATATCAAACGAAAAAGTGTGAATGAGTCACTATATTACACAAAACAAGAGGGTTATGATGACCCTGGATCGCTCACCAGAGTAATATGAGCTACATGTTTCAAATGTCAAACTGATGATTTTTAGAATTTTTTTGGAAGATTTTCTGATGTACAATCAAGTAACCCCTGGGGCAGGGCCAAGTTTACCCCAGGGGTCATGAATGGAACAAAGTTTGTAGAAGTCTACTAGGCAATGTAACATATCAAATATCTAAGATCTAGGCCTTCTGGTTTATTTTTAGCAAATTTATGAAGGTTTCCCTATATACAATCAAGTTACCCCTGGGGCTGGGTAAATTTGACCCTGGGGGGTCCAGATTTGAAAATTTTTTGTAGAAGTCTACTAGGCAATGCTACACGTCAAATACCTAAGATCTAGGCCTTCTGGTTTATTTTTAGAAATTTTTTGAAGATTTTCCTATGTAAAATCAAGTGACCCCATGGGGCAGGGTCATGATTTGAAATTTTTTGTAGAAGTCTACTAGGCAATGCTACATGTCAAATATCTAAGATCTAGGCCTTTTGGTTTATTTTTAGAAAATTTTTGAAGATTTTCCTATGTAAAATCAAGTGACCCCTGGGATGGGGTCAATTTTGACCCCGGGGGTCATGATTTGAACAGATTTTGTAGAGGTCCACTAGGCAATGGTACACGTGAAATATCTAAGCTGTAGGCCTTCTGGTTTATTTTTAGAAATTTTATGAAGATTTTCCTATGTAAAATCAAGTGACCCCTGGGCCGGGGTCAATTTTGACCCCGGGGGTCATGATTTGAACAGATTTTGTAGAGGTCCATTAGGCAATGCTACATGTCAAATATCTAAGCTGTAGGCCTTCTGGTTTATATTTAGAAAAAATTGAAGATTTTTCTATGTACAATCAAGTAACCCCATTGGGTGGGGTCAATTTGATCCCGGAGTTCATGATTTGAACAAATTTTGTAGAAGTCTACTACGCAATGCTACACGTTAAATATCTAAGATCTAGGCCTTCTGGTTTATTTTTAGAAAATTTTTGAAGATTTTCCTATGTAAAATCAAGTGACCTCTGGGGCGGGGTCAATTTTGACCCTGGGGGTCATGATTTGAACAAATTTTGTAGACGTCCACTAGGCAATGCTACACGTGAAATATCTAAGCTCTAGGCCTTCCATTTATTTTTAGAAAATTTTTGAAGATTTTCCTATGTAAAATCAAGTGACCCCTGGGGCGGGGTCAATTTTGACCCCGGGGTCATGATTTGAACAACTTTAGTAGAGGTCCTCTAGGCAATGCTACATGTCAAATATCTAAGCTCTAGGGCTTCTGGTTTTTGAGAAGAAGATTTTTTAAGATTTTCCTATGTAAAATCAAGTGACCCCTGGGGCGGGGTCAATTTTGACCCCGGGGCCATGATTTGAACAAATTTGGTAGAGGTCCACTAGGCAATGCTTCACACCAAATATCTAAGCTCTAGGGCTTCTGGTTTTTGAGAAGAAGATTTTTAAAGTTTTTCCTGTCTGTTGCCATGGCAACCAGAGTTCTACATGGAATTCAATTCTTTGAGCAATTTTTAAAGAAGACCATCCAAGGAACATCCTTATGAAGTTACATCAAAATTGGCCTGTTGGTTTAGGAGGAGATGTTGTTTAAAGGAAAGTGTGGATGGACGGATGGACGGACGCCGGACGGTGAGCGATCACAATAGCTCACCCTGAGCACTTTGTGCTCTGGTGAGCTAAAAAGTGAACGAGTCGCCAAGTGTGAATCAGTCACTATATTAGCATAAATAAAATATTACAGTATACTGTATAACAGAAAACTATCTTACCATGCTGAATCTCTCCACTTTACACACCATACAGACTGAGGCTGCAGAGTCTGGTATCCATTGGTCCCGGGGTGGAGGCTCTAACGGCATCACAAAGGTCGTCTCCTTGGTAACACCAGTGACCTTGGTCACAGGACTGTTACTTGTGTGAGGAGCACTGATAGCTAATCTTGATCCTGTTAAATTAACATGACTTTTTCCAATTAAGAAGATAGTCAAATGTATATGAATGCATAAAGAACCTTAATTAACAAGGAGGATACAGTGGATAACTGGGATATAATGGACTACTGTAAAATCATATCATTTTGGGAGCAAGAAATTTTGAGGTCTGGGCCAAATCAGCTACTTTGTGGCGATTTGAATTTGTGGATTTCAACCTTTGAACACAGAATTAAAGGGAATCTTACTTGTCCATTTGGATTTAATGTCATTGATTTACTCGACCTTGAAATCTGCAAAAAGTAGTTCCCTAAGATAAGAATAATAATGATTTTACAGCATGAATTTATATTCTCATCATAACTGAGCTTCATTCAATCTGTAGACGATGCTTTTGAACTTTTCCTTATATCTGCATTACTTAAGAAATAATTTATAGCCAAAGAATGTTTTAATACTATTTATGCATGAGGGCCGTTATAAGTCGGGCATAATAATTTCACGAGGTAGCAGTAGTTCAAATTCACATATTGAAGCATATACAATGTTAACTGCTCATTGTCAATTTTATATCAAATTGCATGGAAGATTACCTTTCACTGCATGACAATCATTTATCACGCATGTATAGAGTGCTCCGTCTGTACATAATATTTTGAGTACCTGTATGAATGCACTCTATGCAACAATTATGTTTTGACTACCACAGAAATGACTTTGGGAGAGGTAAGCTTACCCTGTAGGTCCATACTTCTCCTCTTGAGTTGCTGCAGGTCATGTCTTGGTTGTGGACTTTGTCTTAACTGGGGACTGTCACGTGCTTCCAAATCTAGTTTATCAGATGATGTAGATCTTACTGAAAAACTTCTTTCTTTATCTGTAGTGAAAATGGTAATATTTGATAACCAATTCTTTGAATACCAGCATATTTATAGCTATACAAGAAATATGTTAATGGATATTTGATATAGTTTGTACTATAAATACTAGTCAATTCCATTACATCATGTCATAATTCTAATGGAAAGCAGAACTGGCTTCAAGACTACAAATCCTACAGTCTTAGAGTCTCAAAGGAAGTAAAGAGTCTTAAATTTTCAACAAGAGGGTCATGATGACCCTGGATCGCTCACCTGAGTAATATGAGCTACATGTTTCAAATGTCAAACTGATGCCAAAATATTAAGAAAGTAGGTCAGTACGTCACATTCACGGTAATTATAATTAAACAGTCTAGGAAATATGATCAGATAATTTTTGAAGTATTTTTTCCTATATAACTCATAACAAGTGACCCCGTGCGGGGTCTCTTTTCACCCCAGGAGTATAATTTGAACAATCTTGGTAAAGGACCACTAGGCAATGCTACATACCAAATATCAAAGGCCTAGGCCTTGAACTTTCAGACAAGAAGATTTTAGAAGTTATTTTCCTATATAAGTCTATGTTAAAATTGGTACCCGTAGGGCAGGGCCGCTTTTCACCCAAGGGGCATAGTTTGAACAATTTTGGTAGAGGACCACAAGGCAATCTTACATACCAAATATCAAAGGCCTAGGTCTTGTGATTTCAGACAAGAAGATTTTTAAATTTTTGTTTCCTATATAAGTCTATGTAAAACTTTGGACCCCCGGGGCGGGGCCTCTTTTCATTCTAGGGGCATAATTTGAACAATCTATATAGAGGACCATTAGATGATATCACATGCCAAATATCAAGGTTCTACGCCTGGTTTTGGACAAGAAGATTTTCAAAAATTTTCCTATATAAGTCTATAAATCATGTGACTCCCAGGGCGGGGCTATATTTGACCCTAGGGGGATAATTTGAACAATCTTGGTAGAGGACCACTAGATGATGCTACATACCAAATATCAAAGCCCTATGACCTGTGGTTTTGGACAAGAAGATTTTTTAAGTTTTTCCTTTCGGTTGCCATGGCAACCTGAGTTCTGCATGAAATTCAATTCTTTGAACAATTTTGAAAGGGGACCACCCAAGGATCATTCCTATGAAGTTTGGTGTAATTCTGCCAAGTGGTTTTGAAGAAGAAGATTTTTTTTGAAATTGTTGACGGATGGACGACAGACGACTGACGACGCACAATGCACGACGGACATTGAGCGGTCACAAAAGCTCACCATGAGCCTTTGGCTCAGGTGAGCTAAAAAGTGTTAAGAGGTTTCAGAAAGAGAACACTGAAGACTTAACTTGTTATTTTCTCTATGTATGATGTTAAAGCAAACATTTTTAAAATGAAGATTTCATATTTTCACCTCAACTGTAGCTGAGAAACTTGATGATAAATACCTTCGAGAACCTGTATAACAGTGAACTCCAGAGCTCTCTTGGCATATAGTGCCACTAGTGTGTTAAACTGCTCTGTAGTGAATTTGTTTGCCGGCTCTCTGATCAGGCTGAATTCTTCCTTCACAACATGGAAAGCCTTGCTTGCTAACTCAGGCTGCAAAATACAGATACAGTTACAAAAACAGATAAAATGAAATTTCTTGATGTAACTGAAGACTGAAAACAAGAAATTTTATCTTGTTTCCTACAAGTTTCCAGTATTTCTGTTGGTCAAGAGATGTTACCTGCTGGCCTGATACTGCTAGTTACTGCACTTGCCAGTGTCCCTCAAAGGAATACATGTGGTCAGTATGACAAATAAAGTGGGGTTGGGGGTTGGAGAGGGGGTGTCTGGAGGGGGATGGGAGTGAGGGGGGATGTGGGTAAGTGAGGCATTAGCCATATAACTGATTTGTTTTCTTGACTATTTATTTTTAGCCCAATCCAGCATGAAAATCAACTGACCCTCCACAGAAATATATATATGGAATCACCAATAAATCATGTAACTGTCAATACCTAATATCGCAGAATTCTAAATATATACTTTTCTTAATAAACAATATATGAGCCGTGCCATGGGAAAACCAACATAGTGGCTTTGCGACCAGCATGGATCCAGACCAGCCTGCGCATCCGCGCAGTCTGGTCAGGATCCATATTGTTCGCTAACAGTTTCTCTAATTGCAGTAGGCTTTAAAAGCGCAGTCTGGTCAGGATCCATGCCGGTCACAAACCCACTATGTTGGTTTTCTCATGGCGCGGCTCATATAAAAAGTCTATGTGCAGTTATTTCCTACCTTCATATTCATCAGCAGCTGTTCAAGTATGTATCTAGGTGTGGTTACCAGGTGACCATATTCAATGTGCATAGACTCTGGTAAACACAGTATCATCTAAAAACACAGGAAAATTTACTTTTACTGTATGCAACATGAAAAATTGTGAATGACAATAACCTAAGACAAAAGCACTGCCTGCAAATGCCAGTGCTACTCTGATACCGGTCAGACATCAGGTAATATGCAAGAGTTATGGTTCTTGGTCTACATACTGTATTCACACACTGATGATAAACAACGTCTAAAGTTTCTTAATTACAATGTATAGCTGTTACAGCAGTAAAGAAAGGTGGCCATGAACAAAAAATTTAACGAAGAAATATCAATTTATAGATAAAAGAAGTCATATAACTCGCATGTATAAAATGCATGCAAGAATCACAATTCAAAGTGCTGAAATTTTAAAAGCTATATCCAATACACGCTACAAGAAAATTGGACCTAAACAAATATTTTAGAATAAGCTGACTATCAGGTGATAGCAATACCTTGTAGGTTTTAAATAAATCAGAAAAGCTACAAAAAATGGTGTACTGAATCAGGTTTCACCTCCTTAACATGTTTAAGTTTAATTTCTCCTGGGTTATGACTATTTTTCCTCATAATATACAAAGCTTCAGATATATAAAACTTGAGTTTGCAGACCAAAATGCTAACTTGCCAATGGCCAGCTTTAACACTGTTCTCAGGCACAACCAGTCAGATGCTTGTGATCTGAGACTGGTCTTCAAATTAAATTTATAACTTCATAATCAGTATTGACTGCTTTTCACTAAAAGCCAACCCCTGTGTCAAAGCTTAAGGTTTACTCCACTGATAAAACACAAGATTATAAACTAACAGTGCTAAGAAACTAAACTGATTTTCAATAAATACATACTTATCTTGGTTTCTAGTACATTATAACCTATGTAAACAGGATCAGTAATGATCAAATATGTCCCTTACTTTCAATACCAAACAAGTTTCAAGGTAAAGTAAATATTCCATAACAACAAGACCCTCAACAATAAGAAAAAGTTCAGATATTCCAGTAGTGATGTTGTACAAAGGTTGCACTGCAGTAATTTCTAGTTAGCAATAATCCTGATTTGTCACTTACCCTTGCACCAATATGTGTCAGTCTGACACTGTCAAGCTCCTGTCTACCCAGATCACTTTCCACTTGATTGAGCATGTAGCTTGCTATAAAGAGAACATCCTGCTGCTTGTTGAAGACTTGTAAAAACTTCCGGCACATTGTCAAACATGTTTCCTTATCTTTCATTCTCAGCTCTTCAAGAAGCTAGAAAAAATACAATATATGATATTAGTACTGAACAATTGTTCAAGTTCATTATTAAATAATTTCTTATTCTTACTCGTTCTTTAACAAACATAACTTTACACAGTCTTTCTGATAACAACTGTGTTCAAAACTTGAATCAAGTTGTATGTGATATTTACAATCCTTTGTCAGAAACTTGTTGCACAAATTTCATACTTTGTATTCCAATAAAGGTATGGAATACCAACATAAGAATTATCTTTAGTCTTTATAATACTTTGCCAAGAATTTTAAAATAAGCTCTTGATACTTTGACCGGAAGATTCAACTGTTTTACTGAATACTTTTTTATCATTATCATCCATTGTAAGTATCTTATAATGCTCTTTAAAAGAAAAGTTTTACTGACAGGACAAAAAGGGTTTTGTTTCCTTTATCATTTTAATACTATCTTAAATACACAATATTACAAGACTAAACTGATAAGCAATTAAACATACATTGCATCCATGGTCCCTTTGGTTTTGTGGCTAAGGTCTGGGACTTCAAATCAATTGCCTCTGAACAGTATTGGTGTGACCATCAAAACAAACAAAACAACCCTACATTTTACGTATCCTACATGTATATGGCACATGCAATGTATGACAAAAAAATCTGCCAACAATTATAACAAGAAAACCCTACCATAAATGCCTTTGTTGTGTTGGGCGGCTGCATATTCAGCAGGGAGCTAACATGGTTCTCTTCTATTTCCTAAACGAGAAAAAAAAAAAGAAATAAAAACAAGTAATTTTCAACCCTTCAAGTGCTCAGTAATGGAATGTTTGTCTGTCTTGAACAACAGTGAACAAGTTTAACTTCAATACCTTTGAAGTACCAGTAGTCTGTGTTCTCTGAGATATTTAATTCTCCTGTAACAGAACAGCAAATAATTTTACTAATAGTCTCCTGGATGAGACTCTGAACCAATGTCCTGTATAGGTGCTTTACAATTGACAAACCTGCATATCTTCAAATCTTTCTGGAGAAGTAATCCATCTGGGTACTCGGCAGCAACAATAAATTTATTTAGATACCAACACATTGCCTCAAAACTGAAGTGTTCAGAAACATTGCACCAGACACTTTCAAGGCAAACAGGTCATTAAAGTCTATTAAGGTATAAAACAGTAATAAAACAGTGTAGAAAGAAATTTTGTTACCAATTTGATATTGTCTTCAAGTTTCTCAAGCATGCTCCAGGACTTGGCTGTTTCAAAATCTCCTGATTTGATGAGTAATCCTAACACTTCCTTCGGCGTTTTCTTTGTCCACTCTACAACAGTCTGCCAATCTGTAAACCTGAAACACAGAACATACAAGGACTTAAAACATACTGGTTTAAGTATTTTAAAACAGTACTGCAATTTCAAGAATGCAACATATAAACAAGAGGGTCATGAAGACCCTGAATCGCTCACCTGAGTAATATGAGCCACATGTTTAAAATAGCAAACTGATGTTAAAATACTAGGAAGTAGGTCAGAAGGTCATATTTATGGTCCATGAAAGTCAGTTTTAAGATTGGTGTGCAAAACTGTACATGTCATCCAAATTTCAAGGCTGTATCTTATAAAACAAGAAAGTAGGTCAGTAGGTCAAGGTCACAGTCAGGTGACCCCTAATCACTTGGGGTCATCAGGTAATTATAATTAAACAGTCTAGGAAATATGATCTGATAATTGTTGAGGTATTTATTCCTATATAACTCATATGACAAATAACCCCCAGGGTGGGGCCTCTTTTCACCCCAGGGGAATAATTTGAACATTCTTGTTAGACATCCACTAGGCAACGCTACATACCAAGTATCAAAGGCCTAGGCCTTGAACTTTCAGACAAGAAGATTTTTTTTCCCTATATAAGTCTATGTTAAATTTGGGACCCACAGGGCAGGGCCTCTTTTCACCCCAGGGGCATAATTTGAACAATTTTGGTAGAAGACCACAAGGCAATGCAACATACCAAATATCAAAAGCATAGGCCTTGCAGTTCCAGGCAAGAAGATTTTTAAAGCTTTTTCCTATATAAGTCTATGTAAAACTTGAGACCCCCCAGGGCAGGGCCTCTTTTCACCCCAGGGTTATAATTTGAACAATTTTGGTAGAGGACCTCAAGGTAATGCTACATACCAAATATCAAAGGCCTAGGTCTTGTGGTTTTAGACAAGAAGATTTTTAAAGTTTTTTCCTATATAAGTCTATGTAAAACTTGGGACCCCCGGGGTGGGGCCTCTTTTCACCCCAGGGGCATAATTTGAATATTCTTCATAGAGGATCATTTGATGATGTCACACGCCAAATATCAAGGCTCTACGTCTTGGGGTTTTGGACAAGAAGATTTTTAAAGTTTTTACTTTAGGTTGCCATGGCAGCCAGAGTTCTTCATGGAATTCAATTCAAATCTTGGAAAAATTTTGAAAGGGGACAACCCAAGGATCATTCCAGTGAAGTTTGATGTAATTCTGTCTAGTGGTTTTCAAAAAGAAGATATTTTTAGAAAATGTTGACAGACGCATAACGCACGACACACGACATATGACGGACATTGAGCGGTCACAAAAGCTCACCATGAGCCTTTGGCTCAGGTGAGCTAAAAAAGATGTCATCATATGAAAATTTTTCATGTAATATTTTCCTATTACATGTAAAGTGACCACTGAAGGTTAGACAGAAAGAGTGTTTGAGAATTTTGTCATGTAGTACACAACTATTTACAAAGAAAAACATCCTAGTACTCTTACAGCTAAACAAATTAATTTTAAAACTAAGCTGCCCGCTGCAGTCGGCTAATATTGCCAAGAGTCTGTTAATGGAGAAAGAATTTTGCGATACAAATAGAAGTTCAATTAAAATTCACTTAAACAAAAAGTATTTGGCTCTAAAACATTGTTTACCAAAAGTAAAAATGTTACTAGATCCCAATGGGTGCTCTATATAACACACATTAAAATGGAGCAATTATATGGAGATTTGCAAATGACGATACAAGATTTATTCTCAGTGTCTGATATAATAATAAAAATTATTTTGCCTAAAAATAATTACATTTATTTTCTCACGAGATTAATGGCCATCTTGTTGCTAGGTGTGCAAACTATATATAAACTATCGTTGTTGTCAAGTAATCCAGTTTTGTGATCTATTGGTTACCTGTCTAAACACAATAGAGTAATGATGAACGCCTTAGCATCTGGGAACCACTCAAGAGTTATATTAACTTCAGATCACGTGCAATATTCACAGTTGAATTTAAGGTGTACTGGCTAGCGTTTCAGATCGATGTTAAATTGAATAGCTAGATCTATATGCCACGTGGACGATGCAGAGCGCGCCAGGAAAGTAGAGGCGAGCCAGCTTGTTTAGAGGATGACCAGGGAAAGCAAACAAAAGACGGCAGATTTGCCAGTAAATCCCAGGCATCAAACAAATGCTGGTAGGTCTGTTGTTATTGATTTCAAACACGCAAATAATTTTGCATTCTAATAATTACCGTTCTTCTGTCGAGAATCTAAAAATGGGGTGTGGCGGCCCTAAATCTCATAATTTGCAGATTCGAACCAAAGCATTAGCGTTTCTCGTTTAACAACTGTAAAAATTTGTTTTCTCGTACTTCCAAAACACGAGATTCACAAACAGCATTTCCGCTAACTATTCGCAAGGTGCTCACATTGCTTAGGACGAGGACATTTTGCACATTTATTTCTAGCAATTAAATAGCAAATTTGCTGAGGGTCTTACATTAATCTCGCCTTGAAGCTGAAAGGGGCCGTTGAATTGTCTAAATAGTAAATGGCACAGTATGCGGGTTAAGTTTGGACGAGTTTATCGAAACTGGGCAGAGAGATTGTATGGAAAACTAGCGTCTTTGATAGTAGATAAATTTGTTTTATTATTTATATTAGTAGCTCTATGTCAATTGATGTTCAAGTAAGTTTTTCTCATATATGCGCTTACAATCACCGGCCATCACACAGGATCGGGAGAATCTACCGGCATGCATGCAAACGCATGCGCCAGCATAAATAGGTATTTTTCACGGCAGACATATCTTTTAAAAGTCTGACCAGGTTACACAACATAGTTCTATCGAGTTCTTAAAATCAGCAAATTCACTAGTTAAAATTTAGGATTTAGAAGTACTTACTAATTTTCTCCTGAATGATTTCATTAATGTACAAGAGTCCACGTGCATCCACAGAATAAGAATTTAAGATCCACTGTTTTAAATTCAGACTGATTAAAATCTAACATAAATAAAGAGAGCGAAATTGTTAGGGTTGCAGGTCTTATACCGAACGACCTTTGAATTTTTTGTAATACAGGTAATATACAGCTATACAAGTTGTCAGGGTACAGTTTAGGCTGTCCTGGATAAATTGATTTGTGCAACGTTATCTTGTTTATTCAATATCTTTTCAGCATAGTTTTTTAAAAGTATAGATGAATTATTGCCTTATACTGCAGAAACAAGAGTGACTGAAATGTAACTAAATACATGGACGTAGATCTATATACATATTGCTATATTAATTCAATAAAATGTTAAGACATTAAACACGTTGTCTTGGCCTAGAATATGTCACTATCAATTTCAAACTATATTCTTGTGTATCTCTTATTTTTCGTGCAAATCATGTATAGTTACCGTCATTGAATACAAACGATTACAGTTCTTTAAGGAGGTAGGTTACCTTGATATTTGTAAGTGCGCATGTCCAACCGGAAGCTAACGTGACGATTTACGACGACGTTTACGACAAACTAAATGTGTTTGTATATCCATTCTTCTGGAAATAAAACTAGAACCTGCCTCCGATCTTATGTTTAATGGTTTAATAATGAAGAAATAATGAATGAATTGCCGCAGAAACGCTTCAAAACATTGTTGCCTTAAAATGACGTCATTGACGTCATGACGTTACGTGTCAGTTACCGCGCAAAATTAATAACTTTTATTTTGAAAGTACGTTATTCTTTGCTTTTTCTTTATTTGAACTATTTTTAAACAGCCGTTATTTGCTGAAATACTTTTTATTAGTCTTTTGCTCTGAAAAATGATCAATATTTTGCTTCTTTTATGTAATTATATTGAAATGTTATGCGGAATGTAAGAAAATGGATGATGGTAACTGATGTGATTGGGAATATAGTTGGCTGAAAGGTAACTTATTACGGTCATTTACAAATAAAAATTGGGCAGTTTGATTTTTTATACTTATTTCCCAGTTTCCGTTGATAATTTGTTACTTAAATACTAAAACTAAGCTCTAAAATTGTTCAAATTTCAGTATAAAATTGTGGTGTCTTGAATTAAATTGATGTTACCATGGAAACGAAGCCCGTGACCTATATGTCTAATTGTAAAATTCAAAAGCGTTGACACTGGTCTATTTAAGGAACACATCTTTGGCTTTTTATTTTCATTTCAACAATATCCATGAGAATAATAGCAGCACGCAGAACGATTTTTCAATAAAAATGTCAGACGACGGGCACTGCTGTAAGTATTTTAAGCTGTGAAATTTGTTAAATTAACTGCAATTCATACGAAAATATTCCTAATGTTAGAAATAAGATGTTTTAAAGCTACATTAAGAAGAAAGATAATTTTATATAATATTTGTTTTATAAGACATTACGATAAAAAGCAACATATAAGCTATTTTAAACATCTCTGTTGCCATGGTTACTCTAATCTTTAAGAAAAACATAGTACTATGTAAAGTTCTTGGTATTTTGCTAATCATATTACCCAAATATTCTATGTTGGTCAATAACAGAATGGCACTGAAGCCGTCGAAAAACCCGTTTTCATACATAATTGTTGAAAAATGAGAGAAAATGCGTTACCATGGAAACACGAGCCCCGCGACATATACATTTTAAGCTTTTATTAGAAAGCTAACGCGCATACTAGTAAAACTATGAATTATGCAGACTTCTACGGATAACAATGAAACCAAAATACACTGAAAAGTGTTAAATATCCGTATTTTCCTTCTTCTTTCTATATAAAATACCTTAAGAGGGTCATGTACTTCAAACCTGGATAAAAATTGTACTTGAAGGGACAGAGATAAACGGAACTGAGATTGTAGCAGTTAAAACATTAAATTACACGAAATACAAAAAATCACTGCGGTTCAACTAATTTGAATTTACCCTGGTAACAAGGTAACCTACCTCCTTAATACATAGTTATAAATAGAAAATGATAACATTATTAGAAAAGTTGATTATGCTTTTCTTTTCTTTATGTTAAATCAGGGTTTTCTTTACAGTCAGTACGATTCAAAAGTAGTACAACTGTTTTGTAATGGATAATGGTTTCAATATTCAATTCCCCTTTTATCAATGATATCGTTACAAATAATCTTATTTTATCTTTTTATTCATATCGACGTCAAAGGCTCACAAGCGGTATTAAAACAAAATACATGTGGTCTTTTGTGTAAATAAGTTGAAATGTATTTGACAGTCCCTTTTATTTGTTGTTCAGGGTTGATAGTTTTGGATCCATCCGACACCGGAGAATGTTGCATTACTGCGTTTTTGTTTTGGAGTTTGAGAGGAATTTTTTGTCAAGCTCGAACTTTCGTACATGTATCCATTAGCTACATTAAATATTTGAGGGGCTGTTTTGCATTTCCTGGAATACATATAGTTTAAAGTAAACAACCCTCAAGTGGTCTTAAACATTTCTTGAATAAAAAGAAAAAAAAAAAGGGGGGCAGACCGAGTTAGTAATGTTATGAACTTGTGGTCCTGTCCAACCATTTCACTATTTTTAGAATGTTTTGTTTTGTATATACAGTACATGTATTTGTTATTAAAAAAGGAAGGAATGTTTAAATCGAACAAGGCAGTCTGAAAGACAGCTAAATCCCCTGCCACTGCTATGGATAGTGAAAGGGTAAACCTTTGATTTTAGCTGTGACCTTGACCTTGAACTGACATGGCTGACTCATGAATTCTGCACAACGTCTTGATGAGGTGATCATTTGACCAAAGTTTCATGAAAATCCTTCAAGGGGTTTAGGAGATACAGAGCCGAAACCTTTGACCTTCAATTGTGACCTTGACCTTGAGTTGACATGGCTGACTCATGAGTTCTTGATGAGGTGATCATTTGACCCAAGTTTGATGAAAATCCTTCAAGGGGTTAAGGAGATACAGAGTTGACACCAAATGGAAGGCTCAAACCTTCGACCCTTAGTTGTGACCTTGACCTTGAGTTGGCATGGTTGACTCCTAATTTCTGCACATCGTTCTGATGAGGTCATCATTTGACCCAAGTTTTATAAAATTCCTTCAAAGGGTTTAGGAGATATAGAGCGGACACAAAATGGAAGGCTCAAACCTTTGACTTTCAGTTGTGACCTTGACCTTGAGCCAACATGGCTGACTCATAAGTTCTGCACATCGCCATGATGAGGTGATCGTTTGACCCAAGTTTGATGAAAATCCTTCAAGGGGTTTAGGAGATATAGAGCGGACACAAAATGGAAGGCTCAAACCTATGACCCTAAGTTGTGACCTTGACCTTGAGCTGGCAAGACTGACTCATGGGGTTCTGCACATCGTCTTGATGAGGTGATCATTTGACCAAAGTTTTATAAAATTCCTTCAAGGGGTTTAAGAGATATAGAGCAGACACAAAATGGAAGGCTCAAACCTTTGCCCTTGAGTTGTGACCTTGACCTTGAACCGACAAGGCTGACTCATGCGTTCTGCACATCGTCTTGATGAGGTGATCATTTGACCCAAGTTTCATGAAAATCCTTCAAGGGGTTTAAGAGATATAGAGCGGACACAAAATGGAAGGCTCAAACCTTTGACCTTGAGTTGTGACCTTGACCTTGAGCCGGCATGGCTGACTCATGAGTTCTTCACATCGTCTTGATGAGGTGATCATTTGACCAAAGTTTTATAAAATTCCTTCCAGGGGTTTAGGAGATATAGAGCGGACACAAAATGGCAGGCTCAAACCTTTGACCTTGAGTTGTGACCTTGACCTTGAACCGACAAGGCTGACACATGGGTTCTGCACATCGTCTTGATGAGGTGATCATTTGACCCAAGTTTCATGAAAATCCTTCAAGGGGTTTAGGAGATATGGACCGGACACGATTTTGTTATGGACAGAAGAACGGACGCAGACCATTCCTATAATCCCTCTGCCATGGCGGGGGATTAATTAAGTCAAATCACCTTAATTATATTAATAAGTATAGTTTGGGATTCTATCGGTATGACCGTGAGAATATCAGAGTAAAAAATAAAAAATAAATAAATAATGTGGTTAGCTTTTCTACAAATTTAATGATTGTCATTAATTCTTGATAGATATTTGTTTCGAATTCTAACATACAGCTGTTACATATCTATTTCTAAGGACACTTGTGTCAGGTTACATGGTATTTTGGATGGCATTCACGGGGGATAACAGCAGATATAACTGTTTTTCAATTGTTCCCCACTGACAGTGTCACTGTTTTGTAATTAAAGATCTATAATAGAACATCACAGTTGTAAATATAAGATAAGCTGGCAATTTTAGGCCAATTCCAACATCGCATATCATATTGTTCTTAACATTTCTTTTGAAATTTTCAAATTCTATTACAACATACTTGGCTGTTCAGGATAATTTTATCATTTGTGTAGCAAAATTTTAGAAGGTTGTCGCAGGAACCGGGTAATACCGGATTTAGTTGATCTATACTAGTTGTCCGCTAAGTTATATATATATATATGTGTGTTTAAAAAAAAATTTCGTTGTCTTCTTTTTGGTCTGGTCTGAGTAGGCGAATTGTCAAAATCAAATCATTTTCGAATAGATCATACATGTCAACGATATAAATTTGTATCACAATAATCAGTATTCAATGTTTGTAAGTCACATCAGACATCAAAAGAGCAAACCAGTTTTAAGCTTCTGCTTAATAAATGTCAATTGTAGCCGCAGTTTAAAACTTTTGGAATTCTTTTAGAACTGCGACACAACATTGTGTAAGTTTTGACAGGGTCGCAGTAGTATTAATCCGGAAATGGTTTTTTAAATCAGCGTAGGTAGAATTTACACATTAGTCAAAACTATTCGATGTTCAGTTTCTTTTATATTTGTGACGGGGCAATCTTAGCGAGTAGGGATATTGCCCATTACGAAAACTTATCTCAATAATTCCTGGGATCGCGTTAAATTTGTTGGATTAAGATAATCATTACCAAATTTGCTATATAAACAATTTAAGTCTAATACATTAAATATTTCTTTGAATTGACAAAACTTAACTGATACTTTTACCAAAGACAGATATGTTAACGTCATGTATATGCATTGGATTGAATATGTGTTCGTGTGCGTGTAGAAGATTTTTGAAACACCATAAGTTTCAAGTTTATCCATAAGTTCTCAGTTTATATACATACAAAAAACACGAGATAAATACA
This sequence comes from Mercenaria mercenaria, assembly GCF_021730395.1. NCBI lineage: Eukaryota > Metazoa > Mollusca > Bivalvia > Venerida > Veneridae > Mercenaria > Mercenaria mercenaria. The sequence continues at coordinate 33,314,702 of NC_069361.1, read as the reverse complement.
AGATTTCAAAGAAAACGTTTCATTTAGTCACGCAAATATGAAGGCAACACATTGACATTGTTTTAATTGAGGAAACTATTGATAGATATTCAAAAACTATTACAAGGTTAAAATTAGGTCAGATTATGTCATTCAGAGAAGTGTGTCGCTAACTGAAGCGAAGTAATACTGAAATAGACACGTGCTTGCTTGACCATTTATTCGTAATGGGACTTCAGTGCTACATTGTGCATCTATTTATAGAATGGTTTGTTGGTGCTACTGGACCGAGGAAATCTATTATACGTACTATTAAGATTTGTATAGAAGTGTACTATATTATATTGTCATACCTAATACGACTAATTTCCGAACTCATTGCAAAAGAAAGATAGGCCGTAAACAACATAGCATCTCTCTAGATATTGATACGAAAACAGCTTTTATCGCCTTAATTCATGGGGTACAAGGTTGGATTCAGTTTTTAAACTGATTAATTGGGACAGAATTCTTTAACTCAAATTTGTATTCAAAGCAAATAAATTTTACCTAACCTATTAGTTATTTCATTCAAAGGTTGAACCAGAGTTGTATTATACATCATTATCATGAAAACAAACGATCTGATTGAAAGTTTTTTCAAGACAAAAAAGTCTCATACACAGGTATTAATCTGCACGTGATGTTGGCAAGATCTGCTGTGCATGTCTGTTAAGTTGTCAATTTATTTATATTTATTGTTACATGGTTGAATTAGGTTCGTTTATAGAACAAATATAATTGTGGTAAAGGTACTATATTTGATTTAAGAAATCTTACTCAGAATTTTTGGGGGATAAACTTTGGCAAATTTATTGTGGCGATCAGGCGTGCTTTCGAACGTTGTCATAGTATGGATGTTACTGTGTAAAAGGTATTGCTCTAGTGCTTTGGCAATATCTGACTAGCCTTGCTTAAATGTGTCATAGCCTTGCTTATGTCATAGCCTTGCTCATTATGGTATAGTTGCCTTGCTTAGAATTACAGTACGTTGCCTTGCTCCGTTGGTCTGCTAAATATTCCTTCATTACTTCGGCAGCCAACCGTCGAGTTATGGGGAATGTTTAATTTACTGTGGTGTACTGTAGCCATGCTCATTATAGTATTTGCCTTGTTTAGAATTACAGTATATTGCCTTGCTCCGCTAAATATTGTGGTGTACTGTAGCCTTGCTCGGTTTGCTTAGAATCACAGTACGTTGCCTTGCTCCGTTGGTCCGCTAAATATTCCTCATTACTTTGACAGCCAACCGTCGAGTTATGGGGGGTGTTTAATTTACTCTGGTGTACTGTGGTATCCCTTGCATTTGTGTGGTGCTGACTGTTGCTTCCACAGCCAACCGTGGAGTAATGATGTGGTGCTTTATGGGCGCGTCTGGTTTCCTCCCAGTCGACAGGGTTACTACAAACAATGGAGTGGCCAAACTTTGCCAAACTATTTATAATAACTTTTATATATAAGTGTGAATTACATATATGACTTGTTGCTTGCAGTATCATATGCACCTATAATCAATATAGCCTATGTGAGTGTCATCATATCTAAAATGTACAAATAAACATGTAGTAAACTGTGAATATTGCAGTTGTTTCTTTTGTATAATTTCGGGTAGTAAAATAATACACAGACATAGTTTTTCTATCAATTGCTAGAGCTAACAGTAATGTATGTGTTCAAGAATTATTTATTGGAATAAATAAGATGATTCAAAAATTGTAATTTTACTTGTCAAGAATGAGGTGCCTCTTCTTGGCAGCCAGTTTATCTTCCTCCGAGACAAACCCTGAACTCTGCAGTGACAACTTGAACTGAAGATTCTTAGCACATTCTGTAATCTGTAAACAGACAATGAATTATGAATAGTACATTTTTTACACTTCTACATCTAGAGATTCTACTATGGGAAACATTCTGGTCAAGTTTCCTCTGGAGTGTTAAAATTCGAACTGTTGATGACAGATGGCAATGATGGACAAAGGGAGATCACAAAAGCAGGCTAAAAGCAAATGTTAAAAGGAGAATATTTATAAGTTACTGAACAATGTGTGTGGCCACTGGCTAGCCTTCTGGTGAAAAAGAAGCCGAGTGCGTAAGTCTTCCCTGCCAGTACATAGCCTCTCTGCAGAGAAGCCCTTTTGCAGTGCCTCCCAGTTGGCGCCATATGGTAACTGAGCATCTTGCGGCCTCAGGCAGAACTGCAGGGAACTCGGAGGAGGTCTGCCCCCAGATATGTGACATGCCAGGCCGACCGGTGTGTGGAAATGTCCTGATGCCAATGAACAGATCCCCAGCTATGGGACAAATAGCCCCTGTGTTCCCAGGGTAGGGTATGAACTCGGAACTAAGGGTGAGGTAACCCCGACAGAAACCTAGAGAGTTGAAGACAGAGGTGTTGGGCCATTGGCACTCTCTTAACGAACCACAGCACCATGCAATATCACTATGACTACACAGCCATCCGGTATACTGAACAATGTATTTCATCACTGCTTAAAGATATGGTTATATGAAATTAGACTCTGCTATTCAGTTGAGAAAACCACATTATGATTTACTGTTTCCTGTCGATTCCTTCAGTGCAAAACTTATAAAGGGTGCTTTCTGTACTTTCCATGGAACAGGATTCATTTCAGTAGTTAGAAGGAAGAATTCTGTCTGCAACCTAGAAAGGTTTGGAGGACGACATATATAACAGGTTTACTGTTGTGCACAAATACATTTACAATAGCCAGGAAAACCTTCCAAACAGCCTTCAAAGTACACACGAGAGTTTTCCAATTTAAACTAACTTAAAAAATGTTACAAATTATATATATATTGCTTCACTCACCCTGTGGAACACCTTTATCTGTTTGAATTTTTGCTCTACTGCTTCCTTCATACTCGCACTGAGATGTCGTCTGCTAAGGCACATTCTGAACAAATCAATGTTATGGTCTATCTGTAACTTGTGATGAACAGCCAGAATTTCATGTGCCTGTCCATCTGCAGACAAAATTCTATGCAACAAAATCATAACATCCTCTGATTTGTCTTTGTTTAAAGTCCCTTTGTCATCCGCAACACTGCACAGTTTATGTATCAAACAGCAGACAACAAAATCATGTAAACTGCACAGACTGGTTTGATTTCTAAAAACTGTGACTGGTATACAGTCTATCACCTGAAGTACTTCCTTCCATTTTCTTAAATTAAACATTTCATCAAGTAAACCAGTCAACAATATCCTAAATTCTGAACTTTCATGAAGACTAAGCATGTTTGTTTTAAATCTTTCAACAATATCACTGGTCAGCAGCTTCAAAATAGGATCATCACCTTTAAGAATATCAGGGTCCTCTGTCGCTGCCAAGGGAACAATGTAATTCAACAGGTGGCGCTTCAGTGCCGGATACTCATTTGATAGTTTTTCATATCTGTAACTTTTGAGATCTAACATACTCATGGACGATGAGGTTCTCGACCTATTTAAGCTCATTTGCAGGCTACTCTCTAGTGAACTTGTGAACGAACTCCCGCTAGTATTAAAATGGCCCTCGTCAAATGCATCATCGATCAAATTTTCTTCCATATCATCTGAGCACATGAGACTGACCAATGTTGCCACCAGTGGACAGTCTGATTTGATATATTCCAGTGTATTTGGTGTAAGATTGTATGTAGTGTCTGAGTCACTGAGAGTTAAGTCCCCTGGTTTACTCTCCATTTCTCCACTGGAAGAATGTGCCTGCTGCGCATAACTCATGGAATCAAAGTCAAAGACGCACATAAAATCTTTGCAGTGAGGTATTACAGCTAGATCAACCTGTAGCTTACTTTCATTTCCATGTTCTGAAATACAGCAAACATTTCAATCAAAACAACGATTTAAGTTATAAGCTATTTCATATTATTTGAAAAACAAAATTACATCAAATTCTATGAGTAGACAATAATTACATACAGAGCACTCCACAAGGAAGTTTAAAATGTGTCTGTAGTAAAATAAGTGAATTAATATGCTGCGGAATCTAACACTGCAGAAAGACAAACCTTTTGAATTGTTGCTTTAACTCATTCACAGGGTAAACCCAGATGCAATTGCACTACTCAGTCTTTGTGAATATTTAAATCACTCATTTCTGAGTTTTCCTTCTGAGGTCTTGATATAAGTAGCATTTCTTATTGTACAGAATCTGTCTGAAGAACTATTATCAATTCAGAATGCGAGTTCTGAGACTAGTTTTCAAACTAAAGTTTTACTATCTTCAGACATTGGTTCAAGGTTACAAAACTAAATTTGTAGACTGGTTTAAGAATTGTGCTCAGAAATCACCAGTGAGACATAGGAGATTTGAGACTATTCTCCAAGCTCAGGTTTACAACCTTGGAGCCAGTGGTACAGATCCAGACAAACCTGAATCTTTCTTTGGAGAAGTCTCTGCCTCTTTAATGACAAACTTCAAGTTGGCTTCTTTCTCCCCATTCAACTGTGACTCTATGAACGCTAACAGACCATAAGTTTCTCCAGCAATATTACTGACACTCTGAGCAGAGATGAAATCTCGTCGGTACCATAGCAGCAGTTCTGGTATCTTGACCTGATAAAATAAAAGTAATAGCATTTCATATCATTTCATCAGGATAACATGATCAGTTAACATGCAGGCAATGCAACAATAGTGTTGTTTTAATTTTAAATGCGATCTATTATAAATGAAAAATCCAGAGGTATGATTTCAATCAGCGGAAGCAAAGACTGTTTTTCGTCTATGATTTAATATATGACAGTGTCTGAAGTCATTTGTCCTCTGTTTCATGTGAGGAAATTGTCTTATATATAATGAGAACAAGACAGTGCTTGTTCAGACTCCAGAACACTGGTTACCTGGGTAGGTTAACTGCCAAAAAAAATTTGTTAAACTCAAACAATCAATCTATCGTTTAGCTCACTATTTCTACAGAATTTAAGGTACACAGTACCATACAAGTCCTTCCATTATAGGGCTTGATTCTCTGATTTTCTTAAAATAGAGTAGGACCAAACTAAATACCCCTTGAGAAAAAGTTGCACATACTACATAATTATTAAGCTGGCTACACATTAGTCATATGATATCAAATCACATACATAAAAGCTGAAACTAGAAGCTTGTCCACTGTACATGGGTGCCCACACAGAGTATGCTTTCCCTATATTGTACAGTCAGATGTATGTATTAACCTTCAGCCTACTGGCAGCAAGTGATTCTATCTTTGCGGTCAGTGCAGACCAAGATCAGCCTGCAGGCTGAACTTGGTCTTCACTGTTCGCTATTCAGTCAGTAAATTTTCAGTGAACACCCCTTTAAATAATAAGTGGTACTGCCCAAATTGTATGATGGACCAGTCCATTTTATAAATTTATCAAGGTAAAGGCTGAATGTAACATTATAATCATCTTCTGCAGACATACCTAAACATCACGGATAATTAACTGTGAAAGTTTGACCATTCTCTACCCATACTGATTGTGGAGCATGTGAATGCAAAGACAAGTGCAAGTATAAAAGTATAACATATAAAGTAGTTAAGAATATCCTACCTGTCTATTTTGTTTATCAATTTGAACACAAGTCTGAAGGTAGAATTTCATAGATGACTGCAACTGTTCTTTCACATGCTCAGGATCCAGGACCTACAGTAGAAAACATAAATTAACAACACATGCCTCAAACTTTTTATACCGTTCAATCATTCACTACTAGATACAACTTATGCTACAGTAAGAAGATTGACAGCTCCTCAAATTTTAAAATGTGCTCATCTCATGTGAGAAAAAAAGTAAAGAAATTAAAAAAATGTCACAACACCATGCCTCTAAAAATCAGGCTGGGATGCTCAGTTTTGTTTTAAGTATCACTTAACAACAATTTTCCTGCCATTGCTGGACTGCAAGAAAGAGGTCTATGTTCTACCCCTGCTTCTCAGACCAAATACTGCAAATTTTATCAAACCAACTGAACAATGAAAATGTGACAATTAACTTTCAAACTTTTACAGCTTAATGTTCTTCATCTTCATATCTCCCCCACCCCCACCCCTGCCCCATATCGGTTTGCCATCTCAATATCTGTAATACTACCCCACACCTGTTCCACTGCCAAATATCTGTTTGCCATCTCAATATCTGTAATACTACCCCACACCTGTTCCACTGCCAAATATCTGTTTGCCATCTCAATATCTGTAATACTACCCCACACCTGTTCCACTGCCAAATATCTGTTTCTTATCTCAATATCTGTTACACTATCTCATACCTGAACCCTAGTCACATATCTGTTCAATATCCCAATTTCTATAACACTACTTCATATTCATTTCCAATTCCTCAACTTACACCAATATCTGTTAAACTATCTCATACCTGTACCCTAGTTCCCATACTTACACCAATATCTGTTAAACTATCTCATACCTGTACCCTAGTTCCCATACTTACAACAATATCTGTTACACTATCTCATACCTGTACCCTAGTTCCCATACTTACACCAATATCTGTTACACTATCTCATACCTGTACCCTAGTTCCCATACTTACACCAATATCTGTTACACTATCTCATACCTGTACCCTAGTCCCCATACTTACACCAATATCTGTTACACTATCTCATACCTGTACCCTAGTCCCCATACTTACACCAATATCTGTTATACTATCCCATACTTGTTTCTCAATCCCAAAACTGACAGACACTCATATCAGTCCCTCACTCCCATACCTGCAAAGGAGGTGCTGACACTGAGCATGATGTCACTGTAAACAGTAACTGTGGGTTGACATGTGGAGCTAACTGACACCAGGGGTCGCTTTCATCTAGTGGGTGGAGCCTGTTCTCTAGAGTCTTCCCCCATTCTGATGGGGCCAGCAATCCACATCTGTTAATCTGATATCTCAAGTCAAAAATGCTGAAATAAAGGGCAAACAAAATCAATGTGTATATAAATGTAAGCCAAAATCTTGGATTACTGCCACCAAACTGTCACATATAAGAGGCTAAGAATGTATACAAGTAAATTTACAGGATGTATACAATTGTTTTTGATATATTTCTGTAAGCATCAGAAGAATTCATGTTTTTAAACCAAATAAACCAAAATTTGCAGTCCAAAACTGAAAACAATGATGTGCACTAAAATTAAATGTATGGACAATTTGAGCAAACACAGACAACCACATACTGAGACTTCATATGTGTATTAAGTATAATCTCTGTAAACAACACTGGCAGATATTTTATTTCCTATATGGTAAGGCTAACTAATAAACCTCTACACAACAACCTTACTCGCATTTGCTCAGCGAAGTTGCACCATTTGAACTGTGAAATCATTAATATTTGTAAGGGTCTTAATTTTTGTGGATTTCCAGGCTAAATCAATCCACAAGATTTAATCCCAATGAACAAACAAAAGTCCCAATTATTGTACCTTTAAAGTTATGAATTCTACAAATTCATATCCCCATGTAATAGCAATTTTTGCCAGAACTACAACATTTTATGCTCAAGAAATTAAGATGATTTCACTAAACATGTAGATCTTTTAAACTTTTTTCAATCAAAGAAATATTAACCCCTACCCTGCTAAATTTCTATGATGAACTTGACACTGTTAAAAGGGGTGCTTACCAAAACGATACTGACTGAATGGCAAACAGTACAGATCTTGATCAGACTACATGGATGTGCAGGCTGATCATGATCTACACTGGTCGCAAAGGTAGAATCATTTATGTCCAGCATGATAAGGGTTAACACACTTCCATTCCAGCACAAATTTATATCAACCTGTATACAAATAAATAAAGAGATTAAATATTATGCCTTGAAGCAAGAAAAATATTACAATTTATGTACCTAAGATCTCCAAGTTGTCCAACTTTGTACGAGAAAGTGCCAAGAAATGTGATCTGTTCAGTCGCTGACATTTCGCTGTACGGCTTCAAACGATCTTTCTTCAATGACCTACTTTCCCTTGGCTGCTTTAGATATAAGTAATTTTATAGGTTATTAGATTTTCATTGAGAAATATGCACTAGTTCTCTCAAGGAAATATTGCATGACTTTATAGCACAATATCACTCCGCATAAGAATTTGTGCACATTTCTCAATGCGCAGATACTGGTAATCATCTTTTTACAAAATATGCAATACACATGATGCTAAATCTAATGATTACATTAAAAGTTGATGTTAAGGTTAAAATGACGTCATCCACCCAAACGGAAATTTACACATTAATATGATAATTATTTACATTTAAGGTTCCATTGCAACTTAAGGAGGTTTGAATTTTAGTATCTAATAAAGTCAGATGTGCACTTTAATGCATATTCATGAAATGACAAACAATAACTAAGTAGCTGTATATCAGAAACTTGAGATGATACTTTCAAAGTGAGGTGGCAGACGTTTACAACAAGTGAAATGAATCTTTGCTTCCATAAGACTTGTTTTAATCTGATATCAAATTATGATTTTAAATGTTCTTTATCAAATTTTTATCAAAATGGAAATTGTGACATTGTTGTGGAAATTTTTTAAAAGACAAAAAAGGCTTGCTGATGCATACAATTTCAGTTCTAACCTGATTTTCCATCAACCATAAATGGTTCACATGGCAGTGAATAGTCATCAAGGTTAGAAGATTGCCATAGAAACACAATTTCTCATTTTTACCAAGCTTCAACAAATCAGCTGACTGGAGAACTGACGTCTGCTTGATGATGTCATAGAAATCTGTGTGCTTTGTCAGCAAACTTGCACATGTTGTATCAAACAGTCCTTGTGCATTGCAGCTTCTAGCAATTTCTATAATAAAACAAGAGGACATGAAGATTAACAAAAACAGAACTGCCAAAAAATATATAACTTTTGATATGATTATTTCTCTTTTCTAAGTGTGTGTTTTTTTGGGGGAGGGAAAAGTTTAACACTGATGACACAGTTATTTGTCATTTGTCATATGGCGTCCCTCAGGCTTGACAGTGGAGGAAGACCTACATGCTGCTCCTGAGATTATTTCAGGCACAAACGGGGCATCTACTTTGAACTTTCAACCTTCTGATAACCTGGCGCCTGACTCACTCACATAAGAGTTCTACAGTAATGATGGGCAAGTATTCGAAGTCAGTCACCTTAAGAATTCAACTACAGAAGATCTGCTAACAATCTTCTATTACTGAACACAGGCAAGGACTTAAATAGGATTTAGGTACTGTTGTCAAAATGTATTTAAATTCATTTTATACCCAGGGAACAAATCATAAAACTACTCATAAAATTAGGAAAATATCAAACAAAGTGTACATGTATCGATATGTAATGATAACAAATTGCATCATTGGTACATACAATGTAGACAGTATTCAGTAAATGCCTACAAAATAATGCACCAAAACATCATCCCTATAATACTTGATTAAAAAATTCTTAGTATACATGTATTATCTAATACTGTAAAATAATTTAATTTCGTGGGCATGAAATTTCAAGGTTTTGGTCAAAACGGCAATTTTATGGGGATATGAATTCGTAGATTTTAACTTTTGAACATAAAATGAATGGGAATTTTACTTGTTCATTGGGATTAAATTTCGTGGATTTACTCAACCATAAAATCCACGAAAATTAGTCTCCAACGAATATTAATGATTTCACAGTATACCATACTTATGAATTTAGAACTCTGTGGTCAGTCATAAAACTGACTAGGAAAACCAGTTACCAACATTACTAGGCCTCTTTTTAGAAATCTGTATTCATCATTTTATGTTATAATTTTTATCTTTCATTTGATACATACCTTTCATTAATGAAACAAGCCTCATTAGCAGATTTCTCACAAATTCCTCAGGATTACCCATTATACTCGTCTCGCTGACCTTGGAAACATTGTAAATGATCTTTCCACTTGAAAACTTTGGTTCTGAAAAAAAGCATGATTGTTGTTTTGACTACCTAAAGTAATTAGAATAAATTGTATCCATTAAATATGAGAAACCAGTTCACAAGATAACAATTTTATAGTAATAAAGTGAATACATACATTTGTATTATTTATCATTTCCACCTGCAGATCTATATTAGTTATATAGGTATTTCTACTGAAGTGAAGTAACACAGTGGCATTGCTTTAACATGATATAATGTAAGCAATCTGTTGAATATTTTAGTCATTTTTTGAGAAAATTTATGAGAAATTTTTAGGCAATTAAGCTCAAACAAATGCATCCTTCAGCGAGTGAAATTTCCCATCTATTCAACAATTTATTAACTTGTTGTGATATATTCTGCTCATCGTATAATGGCAAGTAGTCTGCAAAAACTGAGCTGTTCAAAGATGCATAACATGTACAGTGGGTGAAATAACCGACTGCTACACAACTCGAAAACATTGGCATTATGTTCAACTGTCATAAAGCATATTATACAGGCAGATCTTATTACTTCAAGCAAATCAGTTTTAAAGTGAATATTGTCTCGATCAAGACAAGTTGTTTTTCTGTAATGCCTACAGACAATCCTGCCTTTTACTTCTCATGTGGTGTATTTTTTTCAACACTGCTACATAATGCCATACGAATACCAGAACTTTGTGATTGAAATATTTCTAGGTAAGACTGATCTGATTTTATTGTCAAGACTTATCAAGACTGTGTTTACAGGCTTACCTAGACCTTCGTGAACTGTTGTTATTTGTAGTAGCGGAAGTCGTTTACTAGGTATTTTCATACAACAACTGTATACAATGATATGTGTTAGATTCAAACTCAGCTTGGCAGCTACTTTCTCCAACCTGCGACAACATAAACTTAAGGTATTCTACACAATATATTGAAATCATTTCCAATCTTTCATCATAATAGATTACCCTTTTCTTGAAAATGAAACAACCTCTGTACTTCATTCAGTTGGCAACAAAGATAAAAATTCAGTATTTCAGAACTTCTCTCCAGTCATCAAAGAATATACTAAACCTAAATCATTTTTGTTAGAATCTAGGTATATTAGAATGTAAGTAAAACAAGTGCTCTTAAAAAAGTTTCATATATTGTGAAATCATTTAATTTTTGGGCATAAAATTTCATGGTTTTGACCATAGCTGCTATTTCATGGGCATATAAATTTGTACATTACCATAGCTGCTATTTCATGGGCATATAAATTTGTACATTACCATAGCTGCTATTTCATGGGCATATAAATTTGTACATTACCATAGCTGCTTTTTCATGGGCATATGAATTTGTACCTTCTGACCTCTGAACAAGAAATGAAAATGAAGTATACTTGTTTGTTGGGATTTAAATTTGTGGATTGCCATTTTTAGTCATCCACAAATACAATTGATTTCACATTAAACAAAATCAATAGAAGAACCCTCCTTTGCCATTCACTTTTTTTTTTGGCCAGACGGGACTGATTTGATTAAACGTTGAAGAATACTTCTGAAAAATTTGAATGAAAGTTTGATTAAAACTGGCAGAAGTCAAAAATATTTCTAATGACTGTTCTAAGAGCTTAGATGTGTAGATTGTTTTTCAGATACGTAAACATAACACAAACTTTGCTGGAGCCATTTTCTTCTTAAACATCATTCGTCCTAGTATGCGCAGTGGGCCCTCCTCTAAAACCTCAAAGTAATTGTTTGGTATCACCATAGTTTCTGAAATAAAAAATGATCTGCTATATGAAGATCATTCTTTTAACTCAAAAGATATTTATATACAGCTAGTCATACTTCTTTCACTTGAAATTGCCAAGGCCAAAGAAAAATTAACTTATTCTTCAAGCACACAAGAAATGTTTCTAAGATAAAGTCCCAATTTCTGATTATAATGGAATAGATTTTTCAATTTAAGTGCAAAGAATTTCTATATGTTTTATTCATCTTAAAAATGTGAATGAAGAGGACATTTTGCTTTACACTAAGTCTTCTTAAATACAACTTTGATACTGAATTTGTTTATGTGGTAAAATTCAAAAGAAATAATTGCAGGTAAAGTTACAATTATATTCCAGTTAAAGTTTACATATGATTACAGTAAACAGTTCATATTCGGAATATAAAATTAGAACAACTTGCATTTTTAATGACCTTAAGTGCACACAATTATTTGAACGACCCTTTTTGGAAAGGTGTTAGGATGGACAATGACAAACAACCATTTGGACCATCTCCATTTGAGATCGAAGATTGACCATAAAAAGTGATAACTTAATATTACCTCTGCTGTGAGACTCAGACTCTGCTACAAGATATGCCAGCTCCTTACAGTGTTCATACAGACTTAACAAATAGTTCCGGTTTGGATTCTTTCTGCTCCCAGAGGACCTAATAACACAGACAAGATTGTACCCTAGTTGACACAAAGAAAATTGCTCAGAAAATACTGTCAAATCATAAATATTTGTGACAGACTAAACTTTATGAATTTGTGGAAGTGTTTAATTTTCATGAATTTGTGGTAGTGTTTAGTATTCATGAATTTGTTGTTGTGTTTTGAAGTCATGCGACATTATCCCTGCAGCTCATGCATACCTTATTTCTCTTTACTTATTGCCAGCACAACATAGGTAAATAGTTTTCTACAATTTTTACTGAGTAAATGGGAATATTTCTGTTACACAAATACAATTTAAATACAACTGACAAAAATATATGGGCATGCTTTTTGGAATTCACCGAGAATAAACATAGAGAAGAGAGAGACTTAAACATAAAGGATATACATAGATTTGATTTCTTTCACATTTCTCTTTACACAATAAATAGCTAAGGTCATAAAAGTGCATGCACATGTTTATAATTTACCTGGCTATTTGACTAATAACACCACCTGCTGGTACTTCTTTCTCTAAGGCATGTATAAGTTGTTTCATACAATGGTGAACCAATGGTCTATCTGACTTTGACCCTGACACTGAACTCTGTGACCCTGTACTTCCTATCCTCTGTCTGAACTCTGACCTAGATGGACTTGGTTGACCTTTGACCTTGCTCTGCTGGAATGCTTCTTCAACCTTTGATATGTATTTTGAAAGACTCTGGTTCAACACTTCATATTGCTTACTCTTTTCTGCAGATAGGGAATGTGTTGCAATATTGAGAAAATACTGAACACTTTTCTGATATGATCTGGCCAATGTTGTCTGCTCTTTACTTGAAATCTGATCTTCTGCTCCAAGATGCAGAAGACACTGAATTTGTTCTACAATGTCAGAAAATGTCCTGATTTTGTTGACTCTCTGTCTTGGAACTGGAACAGTATTTTTTGGTTCAAGACTTTTTGCTGAATCATCTGCCTTTGACTGAGGTTTTGGTGGTTGATGGGATTTTATTGTATCTAAAAGATGGTTGCAGACGTCCCAAGACTTTGCAGAAGAACACATTAAATCAAGCAGTATCATCACAGGAATGTTATCTTGTTGAAAGATCTGAACTATGTTCTGTGGAAGACTTTCATGAAGATCTATTTTTGGAATTTGTGGAATTGTGGGAAATTTCAAAATGTCGTCTGTTACATCTGTCACTGATGCTGTTGCAAGACCTGCAGCAGCTGCACTTGCAATAGCTTTTAGCCCCATCTTACTTGGCTCTGTGCCAAAACTTTGAGAATCCTTTCCCATAATTCCTTGTATACTACGACATGCCTTATGATATGCCTGTGAGAAATATACTTCAACTGCCTCTTGCGTGTTTTCCAACTTAAACAGCTGTAAAAACAAAACAAAAGCATACTAAGAACTGTATGTTTTAATATATGTAGAAATTTCCATGTACCTTTGCTAAATCATGTTATTTAGCATAAGAAAGAGGCTATGAAGTGACAGGAGGCAGAGTAATGCAACGGTCTACAGTTTCTTAATAATGAACATTTCACTTTATAGCCTCTATCTGACTAAATTTTTTCTTATTTACTTCTCTATGCAGCTCTAAAAAGGTAAGTCTCTAAATAAGACAATTCATGAATGTCCTTACAAATCAAACTTGAAGATATAGTTATAAAAATGGCAGACAACTCCCAAAACATTGTAATAAATGTCTCTTCTACAACTGTTATATAAACAGTGAAACAATTTAATGTTGCAGGCATGCAAATTTCCGGTTTCGGCTTAAATGCCTACCAGTATTTTGTAGGGTCATGGATTTCAAAATCTGAAATTTTTTATTTAATTGTTGGGATTTTTTTTTCTTAGATTGACACAATTACAACACAAGGAACAGGAAGCGCTGTATTGCTCACCTAACCTAGCTGTTAACCTTGGTAATCTCCTATCAAATGTGGCCTAGATTTCATTACAACATTAGTGACCTGGGTTTTTACACCAGGTATCTGATCTTCCAAAACTTGACCTCCATAAAGGCAAACAATTTGATAGTTTTAATGAAGATCAAATAGAAAATGTGACATCTGGTGTACAATATAGCTTTTTTTAAATTAGACACAATGACTAGGTTTTCTTTATTTGACACAATAACTAAGTTTTCGATGTGAGATAACCCAGCTTCAAACTACATGTAGCTTTCGTAAAGACAAGCTTTCTGAAAAAATTCATTAAGCTCAGGTAGAAAAATTGTCCTTAGAAAGATTTTTGTATGATTTGAGCTTGTGACCCAGTTTTAATAACAGGTTACCCATTTTTAAACTTGACCTAGATTTCATAAAGACAAACAATCTGACAAAGTTTTATGAAGGTAAGTACAAACTGTGACATCTAGTGTTAAAGTGGGTTTTCTACAATTTGACATAGTGACCTAGTTGTTAACCTTACATAACCAATTTTCAAGTTTCATTAAGACTTTAAAGAGACAAACAGTACAAGAAGTAGATATTTTTTATTATTTAGGCACTAACCTTTATTATCTGTTTGGTTTGAGTAAACTGTCCTTTCCTTATTGACATTGTCAGGAGTGTCACTGGACTGGACAGCATCAGAGACACGACCCTTGGTGACCTCATCTGACCCACTGGTTTCCTAGCAACCACAATATTTGAAGTCTGTCTACTGACATTTCCTCCAGAACTTTTGGTTTCAGTAGAAAGCTGTCTGTTAACATCTGGTGCATTAAGAGGAGACTTTCTCCCCGACACTAAAGCAGAACAATAGATTTATATAATGAAAGGTGATTTTCTTTGCAACAAAGAAGTGATAACATTTCAAACAATTCAGAACCAAGTTCAACATACTTTCAACTGAAAAATCACTTTTTTTCCCAAAATCAATTGCAAAGTCATCAGACTTGGATTAAGTTCTCCAGATCATTTTAATAACAGGGTCATGATGGCCCCCAAGTTGCTCACCTAAATAATACTAAGTACTGACCTTGTCATAAAATATGGTATTAAGAGAGATAACATTAAGCAGTTCATACAGAGTTGTTTCAAGATTTTTCTGTTTTCAGCTCTGCTTACCCCTAAAAGGCGTCAACAGGAACCATTTAAATGAACTTGAAAAAAGACCTTACAATGCTATATACCTGATTTAGTTGAGATCAATCATGAGCTTTATGAAAAGTTGTTTAAACATCTTTGTAGTTTTTTTCTCTAAAAGAGGCAATGCAAAACATTTTTAACAAACATTAGAGAGGACTTTCCATGGATGCTACAGACCAAGTTTGGTGATGATCAATCGATTTGTTCACAAGAAAAAGTTGTTCAAAGGTTTTCTAATTTTAGCTCAGGTGATCATTAAAAGGGTCCAATCAAAACCATCTGAACAAATTTGAGAAAGGTCCATGCAAGGATGCCTCCATATATGTCAGAAGAAGCTGTTGAAAGTGAATTAAGATATAAATAACTGACACAGCACATCCACAATTATAGCTAAACCTGAACCTTCGGTTCAAAAGAGCTAAAAAAGCAATGATCCTAATAGTATACCAAAAGTGGAGATTGCTAATAATAATAATAAAAGTTTAGACAAGTTATAGTTAGTAACATTATCTTTTACCTCTTCGCTTCCTTGAACTTTGAACTGGTCCATGTCCTCTGATTTCTACCTCCTCATCAGAAGAGTCACCTGTTGTCATGACAACTTCTTGCAAAACTGCACCAGGTGACCTTGGAATGTTCTCATCTGACACCAGCTGATATCGCCAATGAGCCTCACTTGTATAGCGCTCCAGTTGGGTAATTCTCTTCTGCAGCATATCCATAGAGATGCTGGATTGAACTAATCGACAAAGAGCCTCTTCAGTATTTATGTCAATTTCTGATGATCTAACAGGAGTGACTTCCCTTGATGACCTATATCTTTCCCTTGCATCTGCTTTGTTCCCATATATCTGAAACTTAGCTGCAGAAACATCCAGTATGCAATCTTTCAACATAGCTAGAATATCTCTGACTGTGTATTCATTGGCTATAAAACCAATGGTATCTAGATTTAGTGAACTATTTGTACTGATGGAACTGATGTTTTCAGACACACTTGAATGTCGGCCTTCATACTGGGAATCCTCCTTTAACTTCCTGCTCTTTTCAAAAATTTTGGTTTTCATGCCTTCAAGAGCTTCTTCAACTTTATGCATGTCAATTTCCTTCTGCGCAGTACTTTCTACTTCTTCAAATGGCACATCATAATCTATATTTAACTCATTCCTTGAAGAGTTACCAACCATAACCTCTGGTACCTTCATTTCGAAAGAGCCTTTCATGGGAGACGATAATGGAGTGATTAAGCCTGTACTACCACTTTTACTCAAGCTTTTGTTTTCATCCCCTTCATCACTTTCATATTCTGATATAAGTAATGTTTCTTGAACATCCTCATGAGTTAAAAACAGGAGACTAAAAATATTCTCTAAAATTTCTACCCTAAACGTCAATGGCTGAAGCTTTGAAAGATACCGTTTAGTTTGTGAAATTGTATCAGTAACCTTCTCTTTGTATAACTTCTGAATATTTACATCTGATTTCTTATCCTGCTTTTCATCATAAGTCGATGTATCGTCACTGTACGAGTTATCACAGATGGACGCAACACTACTCTTCCGCGAAAGTGCCGAACTATCTAAACTACCCTCTGATCCAATCCTTTTTGAAATTTTATGTCTACTTCTGGACCTGATGGGGTGAGTTAACCTTTTATCTGAACACTCAGCGCAAAACAAAATTGCATCCATAATATTTTTCAGAACACAGTATCCTGTAAATATAGCCATGTCTTTCTGCTGATCTAGACTGGTTGTAGGCAACCTTGACTGGGTATCATTTTCCTCCTGAAAACGCACAGTCTTTGTTTTCTTCTTATCTGTATCTTCTTTCTCTCCTACAAGGAAATAAAAACATGAATGGCTAACATTTCAAAACGTCAGTATAATTGTATTTTAAGCATTCAAAGCCTTTTAAATAAGAACAAAGTTTTTGCAACCTATTATAACCTGAAACAACAATGTACGGTACCTTGTAATGGCACTTTCTGCAGCAGTTCAAGAACTTCCTGTTGATCAAGGGAAGACAACTTGGTTGAGGTTTGAAGCACATAGAGCACTGAATGGCTCTCGAGGCCCTTAAACAAGTCAGCAGCTCTTTGAAATTGAGGCCCTCCTGTGTCTTCACTAAGCAATGGTCTATAAAGAAGAACAGTTATTTCTAAAGTCAAAGTTCATTTCATCATAAAATAAGACAGGAACTAGGTACAAAACTCAGAGTTTCAAATCAATTAATGAACATTATTTTATCAGTTGTTTCCAAACACACTAAAAATGAACTGCTACATTGTTCAAACCCTGTTGTATTTGATAGATCCTCTTACACAAATCAATGTTAGGAAAGAACTTTCATAACTGGCCAAACAATGTTTTGTATACAGCATTTATTAAAACAGTTATATAAAATGACAGCCATAAAATATTCTTAATACAGCTCATGTGTTTCATGTTACATCATTGTAACAAATAGACTATTATTTACTCAATTAATTTTGCATTATTATTATTATTATACCATTATACCAGATTTATATAGTGCCCTTTTCATGATAAACAAGTTCAGAGGCGCTTTACATAGCAAAAAAGGCAGACACACTGGGTGCCAAATTCATCCTCTACTAGGAGGCTTGCTAATAATTACTTGCAAAAGTAATGCATTACATTAGCATTACTTAGAAACAAGAGCTGTCAGTGGACAGCGCGCTCGACTATTCTCAGTGCTTGATATCATAGTATAATATAAGCAATGAGTAAAACTTTAACATTACAATATGCATATTCTAAGTCGAAAAGGGGCCATAATTCAGTCAAAATGCTTGATAGAGTTGCCTCCTCCTTTTTACAGACTGGGGTCATGATGGTAAACAAGTACCTATGCAAAATATGAAAGCAATATCTCAATGGACTTTGAAAATATTTGGGGTGGTATGCAAACTTTAACATTTATTCTAAGTTGAATAGCAGCCATAATTCAGTCAAAATGTTTGATAGAGTTGCCTCCTCCATTTTACAGACTGGGGTCATGATGGTAAACAAGTATGCAAAATATGACAGCAATATCTCAATGGACTTTGAAAATGTTTGGGGTGGTACGCAAACTTTAACATTTATTCTAAGTCGAATAGGGGCCATAATTCATTCAAAATGCTTGATAGAGTTGCCTCCTCCTTTTTACAGACTGGGGTCATGATGCTAAACAAGTATGCAAAATATGAAAGCAATATCTCAATGGACTTTGAAAATATTTGGGGTGGTACGCAAACTTTAACATTTGTGTGATGCTCACGCCGACGCCGGGGCGAGTAGGATAGCTCCCCTATTCTTCGAATAGTCGAGCTAAAAATTGGCATTAAATCAGCATTAGCATTACCCATTTTTGTTAAAATAATGCATTAAATTAGCATTACATAGGGTGCATTAGCATTAGCATTATTTTTTGTGAATTATTGCATGTTATTATCACGTACACTATTTGTTTGTTTTTCATTTAATCTTTTTAGTTGTTTATTTCATAGCAGCAACACATGACTTTATTACATTTATCATTTGTAATGAATCAAATCTACCAACTAGGGATTAATTTGTATGAAATACTTGAGTCTCCAACCTTATGAAAGTGGACGTATGGAAAGATTGGGTGAAAAAAAAAAGAGATAAAAATAGTCTTAAGAAATGAAATGATTTTTTTCGGTGTTCATGCGAAATGAACGACAGAATAGGATCTGCAAATCCATGAATTGCAATTCATGTTTAATTTGCAGATCCTATTCTGTCATTCATTTCGCATGAACACCGAAAAAAATAGTTTCATTTCTTATATTTACATTATATTTCCTTTCCATTTGTAAACAAGATAAAGTTATAAATTGCACATAGTTTATGGCATTAACATTAAAATCAGCTCCCGGCCATTCTGTTCACCAGACGGAACAACTTCGACGTTATCTAAGGAACGTTCTCCCTGACTATACGCGGACGTCGTCAAAACAGCGGTCGGTTATCACTAAGCAGCAATGACGTAATTTTCGTACCATTCCTTTTGCTATTCATATGAAATGAACGTCATAATTTTCAACGGAAAAGAATAGGGGGAATGTAAATATTTCTAAATTGAAGTACAGCGTTCATGAGCATTTTAATTGTAAGAGAAAGTCAAGAACCTGTTTAATGGCTCCCTAACAGCCTAATCTGACATGACATGTAAAAGCTAGCTGACTTAAGGTCTTTAACATCACTATCAGTGGCATACTGTTAATTGGTAAAAAGGTGTCAAAAGATACAATAGATTCTGTTTGATATTTTGGTTACCAAATTAAAAATGTCACACTTTAATGGCTATTATAAATTTGTACTTTGGAGCTGTCCCAGGTTTTAAATGTATAGTTCAATGCATTAATTTGCATTAGATACACTGCAAATGTTATTGAATATTTCACTGGTTACAGACAAATTGTGCTAGTGTTTTAAGTAAAATTGTATGTTTAAAAATGTTTCATTAGTGGTGGACGGATAGCTCAGTGGTTTGCACACTGGCCTTCCAATCCTGAGGTCGGGGGTTCGATCCCCGTCAGCTACTCGGGAATTTTCTGAAACGCTTTTCAGTGTTTCCCACCCAACTAGAGGTGTACTGGTCAGGAATCCAGGCAATCCTTGATTGTATCAGTGCTATACACTGGGCATGTTAAAGAACCAGGCTGTCAATTCGCAACGAGCTAGGCTAAGTAAGCCGGACAAGCCTGTATCTGATTTCTGATCTCTCTGTAATGGGGGCTTTGTCTCACTCTGTCCCTCTGGTCAGATCACTCTGTGTCTGTACTAGTAGAGGATGAATTATGCGCCCTGCATATGTGGCTGCATTTGGACTATGTAAAGCGCCTTTGAACGTGAAATTGATCATGAAAAGGGCGCTATATAAATCTGGTATAATAATAATAATAATATTACTAGATGGCATGATATTTCAATGATTTATCCAGGACACACTATGTTTACTAAGAAAAAATCTTTCAGGTGTACACTGAAAACAAGAGGACCATGATGGTCCTGAATCGCTCACCTCTTCCCGCATGACCCAGTTTTGAGTATGACATCGTTTTTTCTATTATTTGACATAGTGACCTAGTTTTTGAGCTCATGTGACCCAGTTTTGAACTTGACCTAGATATTATCAAGATAAAAATTCTGATCAATTTTCATGAAGATCCATTGAAAAATATGGTCTCTAGAGAGGCCACAAGGTTTTTCTATTATTTGACCTATTGACCTAGTTTTCGAAGGTACGTGACCCTGTTTTGATCTTTACCTAGATATAATGAAGGTGAACATTCTCACTAATTTTCATGAAGATCTCATGAAAAATATGGCCTCTAGAGAGGTCACAAGGTTTTTCTATTTTTATACCTACTGGCCTAGTTTTTGACCTTATGTGACCCAGTCTTGAAACTGACCTAGATATCATCAAGGTGAACATACAGATAAACTTTCATGAAGATCCATTGAAAAATATGGCCTCTAGAGAAGTCAAAAGATTTTAATAATTTTAGACCTACTGACCTAGTTTTTGACCGCAGTTGACCCAGTTTCAAACCTGACCTAGATATCATCAAGATGAACATTCAGACCAACTTTCATACAGATCCCATGAAAAGTATGGCCTCTAGAGAGGTCACAAGGTTTTTTTATTATTTGACCTACTGACCTAGTTTTTGACGGCACGTGACCCAGTTTCAAATTTGACCTAGATATCATCAAGATGAACATTCTGACCAATTTTTATGCAGATCCATTCACAAGTATGGCCTCTAGAGAGGTCACAAGGTTTTTCTATTTTTAGACCTACTGACCTAGTTTTTGACCGCACATGACCCTGTTTCAAACTTGACCTAGATATCATCAAGATGAACATTCAGACCAATATTCATACAGATCCCATGAAAAATATGGCCTTTAGAGAGGTCACAAGGTTTTTCTATTATTTGACCTACTGACCTAGTTTTTGAAGGCACATGACCCACTTTCGAACTTGACCTAGATATCATCAAGATGAACATTCAGACCAACTTTCATACAGATCCCATACAAAATATGACCTCTAGAGAGGTCACAAGGTTTTTTTATTATTTGACCTACTGACCTAGTTTTTGATGGCAAGTGACCCACTTTCGAACTTGACCTAGATATCATCAAGGTGAACATTCTGACCAATTTTCATGAAGATCTCTTGAAATATATGGCCTCTAGAGAGGTCACAAGGTTTTTCTATTTTTAGACCTACTGACCTAGTTTTTGACTGCACGTGACCCAGTTTCGAACTTGACCTAGATATCATCAAGACGAACATTCAGACCAACTTTCATACAGATCCCATGAAATATATGGCCTCTAGAGAGGTCACAAGGTTTTTCTATTTCTAGACCTACTGCCCTAGTTTTTGATGGCACGTGACCCAGTTTCGAACTTGACCTAGATATCATCAAGGTGAACATTCTGACCAATTTTCATGAAGATTTCATGAAATATATGGCCTCTAGAGCGGTCACAAGGTTTTTCTATTTTAAGACCTACTGGCCTAGTTTTTGACCGCATGTGACCCAGTTTCGAAACTGACCTAGATATCATCAAGGTGAACATTCAGATCAACTCATGAAGATCCATTGAAAAATATGGCCTCTAGAGAAGTCAAAACATTTTAATAATTTTAAACCTACTGACCTAGTTTTTGACCGCAGTTGACCCAGTTTCAAACCTGACCTAGATATCATCAAGATGAACATTCAGACCAACTTTCATACAGATCCCATGAAAAGTATGGCCTCTAGAGAGGTCACAAGGTTTTTTTATTATTTGACCTACTGACCTAGTTTTTTAAGGCACGTGACCCAGTTTCAGATCTGACCTAGATATCATCAAGATGAACATTCTGACCAATTTTTATGCAGATCCATTCACAAGTATGGCCTCTAGTGAGGTCACAAGGTTTTTCTATTTTTAGACCTACTGACCTAGTTTTTGACCGCACATGACCCTGTTTCAAACTTGACCTAGATATCATCAATATGAACATTCAGACCAATTTTCATACAGATCCCATGAAAAATATGGCCTCTAGAGAGGTCACAAGGTTTTTCTATTATTTGACCTACTGACCTAGTTTTTGACGGCACGTGACCCACTTTCAAACTTGACCTAGATATCATCAAGGTGAACATTCTGACCAATTTTCATGAAGATCTCTTGAAATATATGGCCTCTAGAGAGGTCACAAGGTTTTTCTATTTTTAGACCTACTGACCTAGTTTTTGACTGTACGTGACCCAGTTTCGAACTTGACCTAGATATCATCAAGACGAACATTCAGACCAACTTTCATACAGATCCCATGAAATATATGGCCTCTAGAGAGGTCACAAGGTTTTTCTATTTTTAGACCTACTGCCCTAGTTTTTGACGGCACGTGACCCAGTTTTGACCTTTACCTAGATATTATCAAGGTGAACGTTCTGACCAATTTTCATGAAGATTTCATGAAATATATGGTCTCTAGAGAGGTCACAATGTTTTTCTATTTTAAGACCTACTGACCTAGTTTTTGAAGGCACGTGACCCAGTTTCGAACTTGACCTAGATATCATCAAGGTGAACATTCTGACCAATTTTCATGAAGATCCTGTGTAATATATGGCCTCTAGAGAGGTCACAAGGTTTTTCTATTTTTAGACCTACTGACCTAGTTTTTGATGGCATGTGACCCAGTTTCGAACATGACCTAGATATCATCAAGATGAACATTCTGACCAACTTTCATAAAGATCCCATGAAAAATGTGACCTCTAGAGTGGTCACAAGCAAAAGTTTACGGACGCACGGACGCACTGAGGCACGACGGACACCGCGCGATCACAAGAGCTCACCTTGTCACTTTGTGACAGGTGAGCTAAAAAAGGCAATTATACAATTAGACAGTTTAAAAAACTCATACAACAATCTGTTAGAGAACTGCTATAACTAACAGCATTTTTATGTTTTATGTTTTTTCCAGTGATACAGAAAATAATGCCTAATGGTAGCATTATTTTTATTGCTAAAACTGTGGCATTAATCATTACTTGGCATTATCTGAAAAATATAATGCATTACTAATGCATTAGCATTACTACAAGCCTGTCTACTAGTAAAGACACAGAGCAATCTGATCAGAGGAACAGAGTCAGATAACGCCCCCAGAACAGATAGAGAGAAATCCGTTTAAATACAGGCATGTCCGGCTAACTTAGCCTAGCTCTTTGTGAATAGACAGCCTGGTTCTTTGACATGCCCAGTGTAAAGCACCGATTCACGCAAAGTTGTCTTTTCTGGGAAGAACCAGTACTGGCCTCTTAGTTAGGTGGGAAGACATAATGTGACGCTACAACTAAGTTTACTCACTTAGCCTTGTCCAGACACCATTGTATCAAGTCAATTTGATATGCCAATTTAGTACATCCCATTGTAATAGCTGGATGCTCACAGCCACTCTGAAAAATAATTATGCACTCCACTGTATTGCTAAATTTGGCTGAAGTACATGATCTTACTAATGCCACTTTTTTTAACACATTCCTGAATATCATACTGTGTATTAAACAGAGTTTAGAAGCAAGTCTTGAAATTCCAGAAACCTTCTGTTGATTTCTGAGCTGGCGGTGTCTTTTAGAACTTATGGAAATGTTCCATATTACCTAAGTACAGAATTTGTTTAATTTAATATTGTGTAATTTGCATTTATAATATTAAGATGATTAAATGCAATTAATATTTTGATAATTTTTCAACTGTGTCTGTCCAGTGCACTGATATCATAAGTGAAGTAAAGCCAGACTTATGATTAACTGTCACAATCACAAAAAGAAGGCCAACATTTGCAATTAGGTTGATTTATCATAAATAACGACTTTGAATATTGTTACTCTACAGTAAGTGAAACATCTTATTTTATATACATGAGCCGTGCCATGGGAAAACCAACATAGTGGGTATGCGACCAGCATGGATCCAGACCAGCCTGCGCATCCGCGCAGTCTGGTCAGGCTCCATGCTGTTCGCTTTTAAAGCCTATTGGAATTGGAGAAACTGTTAGCGAACAGCATGGATCCTGACCAGACTGCGCGGATGCGCAGGCTGGTCTGGATCCATGCTGGTCGCATACCCACTATGTTGGTTTTCTCATGGCACGGCTCATATATATCTCACCTTGTTACTCCACAGTGTCTCCAACAGTTGTCGAGCCTCAGAACTACTGTAACAATGTGTCCATCCTAGTAACAGTAATAATGGTTTCAAGGGCCATAACTCTTCTGGTTCAACTAAAGTTTTCAACTCTGAAAACATGCTGCATTTGATCAAAGCCAGACCTGTTTCCTGAAAAGAATGGAAACTCAGTGTTATAAAAAAAACCACTACATACAATCTATACATATACAGCTGTAACTCAGTAAAAACAATTTAAAAATTTTAACTTACAAACTTGTTCATAAAGGTTACAAGGAAGGTAGTCTTTGTTAGCATGTATTAGCATTTGGTAACATTTTACTGGTACTACTTGTAGGTAAATAGGATGAGAAAATGGTGACCTTTCAAGGTTATATACCTGCAGTCTTCGTTCAGAGGTGATCTGTAGTGCAGGTTTGACTGTAGCATGTATTGAAGATAAATAAACGTAATTATTGTGGTAGCTAAAACACAAGTTGCAATACTTAAATTTTGACTTCAATTAAGCACAATCTTTTACTGTGTTTCTTTAATTCATTAAAATCTGAAAAGGTATTTCTTACCAATATAACCTCAAGGACATGTCTCTTTCTTTTCAAGGCAAACATTAGAAACATCTTCCATCTTGTATCAATATCAGACAATGTTGACAGATGTAGAATCCATCTCTGTTCTTCTGTAAGTTCAGCACAGGCTTGATACGTTGACACGGCTTTGTTTGTCTCCGCTTCATAATCCATGCGACAAAACTCGTCTAGAAGGTACGTATCTTGTTGTCCCATTAACACTGACGCAATTCTAGTTTTACTTATAAAATCTGACTCAAGCCTACAATGTTCCAGTATTTTTGAAATCATCTGTCTAATAGGTAACTGACTTATACCAACGTTAAAATCAAAGCTTGCTAGGATTTCATATAATTTTTCGGATTTTTCTAATTTGATATCTTTATCTAAATCTTCTTGTGACAGACTATCTAATAGAGTATTTATACTGTTAACATATACCAGCTGTAAGGCCTTGTTGTTTTTACTCAGCTGAGAGTTGCCTGAGTCATATAGTGACATAATTAGTAAATGACCTAGTGATGGCTGCCGTGACAACAGTGTTTGAAGGAATTTCAGCAGACCCGAGGACAGTGTCAGTGGGTGATTTACATTTACTGTTGAGTGCATCCATCTGTAGTACAGGTACACTTCCTGAAATGATAGAGATTACATCTCCATTTAATGCATTACGTAACAATTACATTGCCCAAAAAGCTTATAATTATTGGCATCAAAATTACTTCATTTTCACAATGTTATTCATTATATTACTATTACTTTATGGTAATTCTGCACATCTCAGATCAATTGATTTTCTACAATGCAGATTTTTTATTAAACCCTGATTTTTCACAGCTTTAGATTATACTTAGAAAATTCGACAAAAATAAAACAGACAGGGTTGTGTGCTTGTTTTTTTTGCTCAACTGATTTAAAACAAGAGCTGTCCATAAGACAGCACGCTCCACTATTCGGCGATTTGACAGTAAAATGAATATATGTCTCAATAAGTGACCTCTACTTTAAAAGGAAGATACACCAAGGGGCATAATTATGTCAAGAACACAAACTAGAGTTAATGAGATTGTTACCACACATCCAGATCATGATGGTAAATATATATTTTGAGTTTCAAGTCATAACCTTATATAGTATCAAAGTAATGTCAAGAAAACGAAGATTGTCAAAAAATTTAAGTATGAAAGGGGCATAATTTGGTCAAAAATACAAATCAGAGTTATTGGGATAGTTACCACTCATGCAGACGATGATGATAAAGATACATTTCAAGTTTCAAGTCTTTATGTTATATTGTACTAAAGTAACATCAAGAAAGCGAAGACTGCCAAAAAATTTTAAGTATGAAAGGGGCATAATTCTGTCAAAAAAATAATTAGAGTTATGGGGATTGTAACACACATTATAAAGAAATATTTTTAATTTCAAGTCATTATCTTTTAAAGAACCAAAGATATGTCTATAAAGAAAGCTTTCAAAAAAAAAAATTTAACATAAAAATAATTCCAAGTATAACAACTTTGTGACCTTGACCTTGGGTATAATGGGCCCAGCCACTGCACATACTTTGTCTGTATGCTGGACAATGTTTATCTGAAGTCACAGTATGATATAAGCAATAGCAACAAAGATATAACACAAAAACAAAGGTTGCCAAAAAACCTAAACCTTAAAAATAACCCAAGTATAACACCTTGATGACCTTGACCTTGGGTATAATGGGCCCAGCCCCTGCACATACTTTGTTTGCATGCTGGACAATGTTTATGTGACGTTACAGTAAGATATAAGCAACAGTAACAAAGATACTACAGAGAAACAAAGGTTGCCGAAAAACTTTAACCTTAAAAATAACATAAGTATAACACCTTGGTGACGTTGACCTTTGGTATAATGGGCCCAGCCCCTGCACATATTTTGTTTATATGCTGGACAATGTTTATGTGAAGTTACAGTAAGATATAAGCAATAGTAACAAAGATATGACAGAAAAACAAAGGTTGCCGAAAAACTTTAACCAAGAAAGCTCAACACCGACGACGGGGCGAGTAGAACAGCCCCCCTATTCTCCGAATAGTGGAGCTAAAAATTGGACCTCACACAAGTTTTCATCATGGGCGTCTATAGGAAAATCACAATTTTGATAACATTTTCTTGCATAGATTTTTCTATACTGTAGATTTTAATGAAACTTCTCACAGTTGTGAGGTATTTGCCCATGGTTGAAGACATTTGCAAGACATAATTTGAAATTATTTAACATGTCAAACTTTTTAATATCATATCTTATCTTTAGAAAAATAATAACATTGCAGTTTTAATAAATTTACTTAATTAAGGGTTGCCATTAATTCATAAAACAATTATCATTTCTGTACACCGGGTCTAGGCTTTAGTTATCCGGATAAATGACGTTACACCATTACATCCAGTTTATCAAACATGCAGAACTACCTTAAAGCTACTGTCTACTTTAATGTAAAAATTAATGGTTTAAACTAATACTATGTCAAAATTCTATGTTCATCTCTAATGTATAGCATTTAAATATAGCTAGACTAGCCACTAGGCTGATAATAAAGATATTTCTACAATTCCCCCTTTTTTGTCTTATTCTATTTCAAAGAGACAAAAGCTAGTCTATTTAAGAGATTTTAGCAGAGGAATGATGTTAAAATTATCATATATATAGACTGGCTCAGTTCACTATGTTAAATCAGAAAAAATGTAAAAGGACATATCATAGTCTAGGATCTAGTCTAGTTCATAGCATAAACTGTTATATTTAATATATTCATTGAAATTGTCTAAGCTGGAACAAACATTAACTGAAAGCATGTAACATTTTGTTCAGAAAAAAAAGGAAGTTATCTTAAATTTTGTTTAAAAATCAGAAGTGGTCTATAGTGTAAACATACCAATACAATTTTTTATCCAACAGCACTGTAAAGTAAACTAATCTTTAAAATGAATCAAGCATTTGAGACACTTTTGAAATGTTAAACATTCAACATGTACCCATTTTTATTTCTTTCCGTATTTTTCAATGTCAAATATTTACACATTTTTTTATTAAAATTTATCAAAATGAAGACATTAAACTTGACACTTCAACTGTGAATTAAATGTTATAAAGTGCAAGTACCTTTAGATGAGTATCAGTTATATAAGGGCATACATCCACAAGTAGAAGATGAAATTCTACCAAATTCTTGTCAGGTAAATTATCTTCAACCTGAAACAAATAAAAAAAACAATCATGAATGGTCTTTGTGTAGGCATATCATTTATCATCAAATTCTTAACATCACACAAGCACAGAAAATATCAAAGTCTTAAATGCTATTTATATGAAAATTATTACTATGTATGAGAACATGTTTCTAACCTGTGATTGTGATCCATGTTTAAACTTTTCACATTCCAGCAAACAAAGCCATGACAGCTGACAAGGGGAGGGAACTGATGCAGACAGAATACTGAAATTATCAAAATCCGTTAATTACTGCAAAATGTTTTAGATTAAGCAAAAAAAAAAATACACAAACACACACATTTTGTTTAATCTGAAATCAAAACTCACTGTTCAAAACCTTATGAAAAATGTTGTTCATACAGAATGGACTTTTTAAGAAATTCCCCTGTATCATACGTTAAAGTGAAAATAATGTTTTCAGTTGTAATTATACATGTAGGTGAGAGACATGTCCCAGTATTTGGATACCTTGGCACAGCAAAGCAATAAAATTGGTGACATTAACCTTTACCCTGTTAAATATCTACAATGGACTGGTCTATCATTCAAGTTGGGCAGTACCATTTATCAATCAAATTAATGTTCACTGAAATTTTACTGACTGAACAGTAAACAGTGCAGACCATGATCAGCCTGCATGGATGTGCAGGCTGATCTTGGTCAGCACTGGTCATAAAGGCAAAGTAACTTGCCGCCAGCAGGCTAAATGTTAATCTGCAAAAATCTTCTAAATAAATTATTCCTCTGTACTGAAATAAGAATTTCCTAAATTTTAAGCGCTTAATTTGATTTTTGTTAGTTTTTTTTGTAGCATGATTCATTTGGAATGGACTGCAAAAGGGAATGATAGCTTGGTTTGAAGATACAGCAAAGGATGAAATCCTGCAAGTATTTGGCAACAAAGTACTTTGACTTTGATGTACATGATCAAAGTATGACTGTTGACTTTAGTTTTATAAGTACCCCAAAATAATATACATGTAAATTGAAATTGTTGGCAGGATATAGATATGGTAATTTATGATTTTTCTGCCTTCATATTATTTGTCCCATTTAAAATGATGCATTAATGATGTATCGCATATGCATAAAATTTCCACTTCAGAAAGACTTATGGTATGGCATACAAACATATTAGGCCTCTGAGTATTCATCAAAGTTTCTATCATGTCCAATCCATCCTATTTAAATCCTTGCCTGCATTAAGGATAGCAGAAGATATATACTACTCATGTACTTAAACACAAGTATGACTGATGGTGACAGAGACAAAAGAGGAGTAATTTCATAATTGTATGACCTTTTCTTGTAATTCTAAGTCTCTTAACTCAGTATTTCTGTAAGCCAAGTATAGATGAAAGGTTTTTTATTACATTCAATTATTCTAACAAATCAACGGAATTTTTAAACAAAATTTAAGAATATTATTTTTCATTGAACAATCGAAGCTTTTATGATGACTTTCACCCTCTAAACTAGGCTGATGCTTTCTCACTTGAACCAAAACTTCTATAATAATATTAATAACATCAATTCCTAATGGTGCTACACCAGAACCTTGTTGTGTGCTATAAATACGTCATGATGTCATTTCTTTTTATGAACATTAATTTCCTGCAGTTTGTTTAAATACGCTACTTTTAAAAAAGACTATAAAGAAAGTATTTTGTTTTTTAATTTGTATATACAGTATGCCAGAAAAATAATCTATCACTTGTTGCAGATGCAATTTTGAACATAACTTGGCAGTGCCCAACTACTGTTGAAAACAGTTACCCTTAGGCTGTTTATCACCATCTGATGATCTGCATCTACAATCAGTGGCAGATTACTACATGTTGTTCAAAACCTAGTCCAACTAATTGTATGTTAGTCACGATATTGTGATAATTTTTGCATAGGACAATATCTCTCCTCTACATACAACATAGGAAGAACCTTTTCTGTGTTGAACCTTCTGCGATGATTCTTCGTGGCGATATTTGGCGATTTTTAAATCGCATTTTAACTATTAAAATGCAAAACTATTATTGAAATTTTAAGATACCTGGAAAGAATATCCATTTTATCCTTCCATTCAATTGACGTTTATGTGAATAAACAGCAAAACACAAGTTTGTCACAGTTTTAAACAATGCACCATGAAGTTTACACAAATTTTACAGAGCTCTGATTCGTGTCACGTGATCGATAATGACCAACAGCACTACAAGTGTAACAGCAGACATGTAAATACGGCAAGGTAGCCAAAATCATACATTATAGTACGTGTTTATGCTTTATTAACATGTTTTACTGTTATGTTTCAACCATAAAATGACTGTTTTATTTTGTTTTACGATTTCAAGTATTTTGTCTAATTGTGTTTTTACCTAAATCTATATTCACCACAGAAAAGGTCTTTACTAGTTTTGACGTAGAGAGGGATTCTGCACAATCACGAAAATATCTCAGCATCAGTTCCGACGTCAAATTATTTGGACTATTCAAAACCCACCTTCTGTTGAAAGGCTGTCTAACAACATCCTTCAGGATTTCACAAACATGATTCCCTGGACCTTCACACCCTATATGCAACTCTTTTGCACATGCTCTCGCCAGCTCCCATTGACCTAGGTAGAGATTGTTACAAAAATGTTGAAATAGCAAGTTTTTTCCTGTGTCATTGACAAATATTTGGAAATTTGGCCCCGTTATTATACGGTCATGTTTTTCCACCTCCATTGTCTTCTGACTTTTTGCTATTCTTTATTTTCTTGAACATTACAATGCCTTTTCCGTCAAGGAAAATTAATTTCCGCCTTTCTCGTCCACCATTTTAAAGTCATGTGACTTTTCTGTTAAAGCAAGAAGAAGTTGTCCAATGAAAAATCGTTTTAGAATGTCGATATATTGACTGGTTCATAACATTAATTTTATTTACAAGGATCCTTTCTTTGCTGTGAAAATTGCACATTCGAAAACCATTCATATGCATTAGCCAATCAAATCACGTTTGACATTTATGCGGCAAATTCAAAGTAAAGCGAAAACAAAACATTCTCATGTAAAATAAATAATTGCTTAAAATTCATGATAAGAATGGACAGAAGGTAATCAACTTGTCTGGAAACATATGTTTCAATACTTCTTCTTCTTCTTCGAAATGCATTTACTAGAATTCGACTCCAGTCATTGGAAATAACATGTCCATTCAAGTTCAGTAGAACTGTGCTAAAAATAGTAACATACCTGGGCAATACACATTACAGGTGTTCAATACACAAATTTGGATACTGCATGTTTTATCTTGAAGTAAAACATTGAAATGATAAAAAAAATGATGTTTCCTGCCTTTTATAACCAGATTTTATTTATACTATGAAAAAAAGATTTGTTTGAAAACTTGTATGATTTTTTTCTTGCAAATTTTGAGTTTGAAATGATTTATAATGGTTTATGCAATAGTCAGCTGATTACATTGACAGGTACTTGACAACATTTATTGAAATACAGTAAGAGGTTATACCTATTGGATTTCATTTTTGGTATTAGTTTTATCTCATAACAATGGAAAAAAGTTCTCAAAGCCACACTGGTAGTGAACATAATATTGTTAAAACTGGAACAAATAGTATAAAAATGGAGGGAGACGGTGCTTTAGGAGAAAGAATTAGACCAACGTCTGTGCATAGGTCATCTTCGTTGAAATCAACTCATTTGTAAGTTTCTGTATTAGCTTTAGTTAATGTACGCATGGTGTCATTGGATCAAATTAATTTCAATTGATAATTATGCATACATTTTCGAAATTTGTTATCAATCAGGTTTTATATTACTGATTTTCAGTTGGTTTGAAAGATGAATCTATAGATAAAAATGTGTTTAATTGGTCTAAATACAGCAAGGAAATAAAAAGTCACACTTGGGAACCATACTTTAGGGTGCTTTTAATTGTATTTCAGTGAATAAATTTTATCTCAAGTGTATATACTGGGTATACCAATTACCGTGAGTCTTAAATTCAGTGGACTCTATTTATAACAAAATGATTGTTTGAAAGGATAAATTTTATTCTGTTTAATTAATTTATATTTCAGCTTAAGACTTTCGGCAAAAAATCGTCAAAACCCCAGGAAAAAAGTTCCAATACTGTCATTCAAAGAACAGAGGTGGAGAATTTTAGCATTTTCTGGCATATACCTATTACCGTGAATTTCAACTTTCAATCTAAAGAAGTTGTTAAATTGATCTAAGACAAAGAAAGCATTTCTATTTTACAATGGGCTAAACTAAATATGAAAAAGATATGGCAGAAATAAGCAAGTTTAATGAAAATTTGTGGAGAAAAATTGCAAAGATTAACTATAATGACCAGTCATTTAGCTAAATTCCTAAATTTCTGAGATCAGTGTGAAATAAAAAGAAAGACACTCCAATTTTCAAAAATAGTTTTGCTAAAAATCTGAGCACATTGAGCATTAATAATGAGAAAAAAATTGTAAAGCAATTTTCTTGTTAAATGTCAAAACAGGACATTCGCGGTAATATGTATATCCCGGTAATTGGTATACCCAGTATACATTCATATATATCGAACTGCGGTAGCCTAATGGATAAGGCATCTGCCATGCAATCGGGAGGTCAAAGATTCGAGCCCTGTCAGAGGCGGGTCTTGTTACAGAAAAGAAACTGGTTGATGATGGTTACCGACTGCCTACCTGTCAGGTGTCTGGCATTAAAAAATAGGAATCTAGAAATAATTATGCTGTTCAACGTATGTAGGTGTCTCATAAGCCAGATTGGCTAGCCCTTTCAGTAGGGGACCTGGATGACACTATAATAAACAAACATTTTTATATTAATAATATACGTTGAACAAAAAAACTATATGGCATTTAAAGGAAAGGCATACTGATTATGTCTTTGAGATATAAAACAAACAAAATGTAGTTTAATATTATTAGTTTTTCCTTATGGTTTAATGGTCAGAATTGTTGTAAACATTGGCTAAGAAATCTTAAACTTAATTTGGTTTTGTTCTAAGGATCTAATCTAATATATATATATATGTGTGTGTGTGTTTAAATTATATATGTTTAGATAGTGAAAATATGTCAGGGACATATGCATCTTAGATATGCATTCTAATCACTGACAGCAAATTCATAATCAAAAACATACCATTACTCTGTTGTTACAATATGTTTTGCTGTTAAGGTTATTCTGATCATTTGTTGGTTAACAAAAAATGACAGCATAAATACATATTTATGGAAAACCTAGAATAATGCCTGGAAGTCATTATATTTGTAGCATAAATGTTGCTGGTATCTATTATATCCAGTGCTTAAGGTGTTAAACAGTCAGCACTTACAGAATTTTCTTCAGATATAATGATGCTTTGAAAAAAATACAGTATACTAACATTCTACATTGTAGAACAATATTTATTTTAAAACATGCAAAACTATCTTAACTGTTGATACTTTTACCTCTTCCTTTTATCATTTCCAATGTACACAACAATATATTCTCCTTGTATACTTATATATAGGGTTAACCTACAAATTTATTCATTTTGTTATTTTTCTCCTTTTGAAATATCAGAGCCTTCAGAGGTTTATTATAGGATAAAAGAGGTCATTTTGAAACAAATATTTTGTTGCTAGTCAGGCCTTTTTTCATCATTTTGGAAATGCTACCAACACCAGTGGAATTGGGAAAATGCTCTCAGAAATTGTATTAATTGGGAAAATTTGCAAATTACCCAAATCTATAAAAAAGATATTTTTTGTGTAAAATATTAATGGATTGCATTTAAGTAATAGTTTAACAGTTAATGTTGTTTCAATAACCAAAATATACATAAAATTATAAATTAGCAAAACAAGTTTATAATAGCCAAAACCGGAAAAGGTAACACCCATTTGGGAATTTTAAATTTAGAATTGGGGGGAAAAACATACTTTTTTGCTTTGGGGTTACCTCCTTTTACCGGAGGAAGATTTAGACGGGGAAAAAAGCCATGCCAGTTTAGAACTTCTCTTAACACATACCAGTTTCAGGGTTATATGAGCCCCACCATAAGAAAACCAACATAGTGCATTTGCGACCAGCATGGATCCAGACCTGCCTGCTTATCCGCGCAGTCTGGTCAGGATCCATGCTGTTCGCTAACAGTTTCTCTAATTGCAATAGGCTTTGAAAGTGAACAGCATGGATCCTGACCAGACTGCGCAGATGCACAGGCTGGTCTGGATCCATGCTGGTCACAAACGCACTATGTTGGTTTTCTCATGACGCGGCTCATATATAAATTTGCAAAATTGGTCTCATCATTGTTGAATGGCAGAGGAAGCTGATAAGTCTTAATGACTTACTATAATTTTAAATCAGTTTGACAAATTAGGGCCACAGTTGCATTGTAGTTTCTATTTAAGGACGAAAACAACAACTCTTGATGATTTTGAAGTGCTGTCAACTATCGGAACTGGTTCATATGGGACGTGTAAGAAAATTGAAAGAAAAAAAGATAGTAAGGTAAGAACAGACTAAAACTTGTACTGCAAATCCTAAACATCAGTTTACAAGGTATTTTTTTGTTTTTATAGCTTGACTACAAAGTGGAAGGATGGCTTACCTGCCTGTACAAGCCTTGGTGTCCTCCTCCAGTTCTGATGCACTTTAATTTGTTTTTACTCAATATTTGAAAGTGCTCAATGGATTTGCTTAACCTTTAGCCTGATGGTGGCAAGTGTTTCTGCCTTTGCGACCAGTGCAATCCAAGATCAGCCTGCATATCAATTGGCTGATCATGGTCTGCACAGTTCGCTATTCAGTCAGTAAATTTCAGTGAACACTTTGAATGATAAATGGTACTGCCCAAATTGAATGAAGAACCAGTCCATTTTAGAAATTAAGCAGGGTTAAGGTTAAACTCAAAGAAGTTGTTCATCATCACCATCCACATTATACTTAATAGACTCTTTAAAATTGTATTCTAACACCAGTATCATGGTTATTTGATAAACTATGCCCCCTTTATTCAAAATTTCTGGTTGGCTTTGATAATATTTGCTACCAGGTAATATGAAGCCTTTGTATCACAGTTTGAATAGCAGGAAATAAGTTGTTTCAAAAAATCAGTACCCCCTGTCTTTATATTCTGTCATTACAGATACTTGTGTGGAAGGAACTGGATTATGGATCAATGACAGAAACTGAGAAACAGATGTTGGTATCCGAGGTGAATCTTCTCCGTGAGCTGAAGAGCCCATACATTGTGCGATACTATGACAGAATTATAGACAGGGCTCGCACTACAATATATATTGTGATGGAATATTGCAAGGGTGGTGACCTATCAACTATAATTGCCAAGAATAAAAGAGAAGGGTAATAATTTTCATATCATATTTGATATACAGTTTAAAAAAACTGTCAATAGTGGCACGAGTTAATTTGTGTACTTTTATTCAAGGAGATTAACAAAATTGTTTTCTGCCGAAAAGATAAGGGCAAATGTGCATTGTCTAATTAAGAAATAATATATCCCAAACAGTGATTTGTCATTGAAGGAAATCATTGTTTGGAGTTTAGATGCAAAAGAATTATAATAATATGCATCTAAATGACAATGATTTTATTCAAATGCAAATCACTGTTTTGATTCTAACACGTTATCATCAAGGATTATTATGTACAGCCTTGACGATGTCAAATATTTGCCCGATTTCTGTTGATTTCTTTTCCAGTGCAACGCTATGCCATCTAACACTATGACATGATAATTGTGACGTCAGAAAAATGAATTGCTGAATAATAACACACTTTACAGTCTTCTTCATTTAATAGGAAAAAAATCAGGTCATGTTAGAATGCCATTTATAGCTACATCATAATGTGACCTTAATCAGATCTAGTAATTTAGACAAATGGAACAAAACATAAAAACTTCTAATATTGCATTTTAGCTGAAACTGAAAACAACGAATAGTACACTTGACCAACAATTATTTGCATTTACAGAACATACCTTGATGAAGAGTTCATTTGGAAGATTTTAGTACAGCTAACTCAGGCACTACAGGAATGCCACCAGAGGAAAAATGGACGGGCTGTTCTTCACCGGGATATGAAACCTGCAAACGTATTCCTTGACACGGACAAGAACGTAAAACTGGGAGACTTTGGCTTAGCTAGGGTTCTTCATCATGAAACAAGTTTCGCAAATACTTATGTTGGCACCCCATATTACATGAGTCCAGTAAGTTTTTAACTAGGAAGTCATTGTATTTTACAGTAAAATTTGTTAATATATGACACTTCTTAAGAGCAAATACCTCAATACAAAGGCAGATATTTTCTTTACAACTTCACTAGTGTCTTACCATCTATGGCAATAAAATCTATACTGAAAAAAAGATTTCCAAGAAAGATTTAGACAAATGTGTAATTGTACATTTTTAGCTCGACTTTTCGAAGAAAAAGTAGAGCTATTGCACTCGCCCCGGTGTCGCTGTCTGCGTCGCCGTTGGTTAAAGTTTCTAATAAAGTCAAATATCTCTGTTACTATCAAAGCTATTGACTTGCAACTTAAATGACTTATTTACTATCAAAGTCTACACCAGGATAATCAATCCCCATAACTCTGATTTAAATTTTGACAGAATTATGCCCCTTTTTAACTTAGAATTTTTTGTTAAAATTTTTGATAAAGTCAAATATCTCCGTTACTATTAAAGCTTTTGACTTGAAACTTAAAATAGTTATTTACTATCAAAGTCTATAGAAACAGTCCACATTACTCTGATTTGAATTTTGACAGAGTTATGTCCTTTTTTAACTTGGAATTTTTTTTACTAGCAAAGCTCTAATTCAGAGTCAAGCACTGAGAAAAGTCGAGCGCACTGTCTTATGGACAGCTCTTTTTCTCTTTCGTGTCAGATTGCATTAAGGTTTGCAGTTTTGATTGCTTCAGAGTGTTAGTTAGCTGTGAGGTTTCTGTTTTTAATAGAATCATCTGCCCAATATTCTTCTGGTGCTTTTTTTTCAATAAGTCTTTCACATGAGAAATATATTTTAGAGTTAGCCAGGTTGGAGATTGTAAGAGTTTAGATGAAGAAATACTTTGAGCAGTACTTTTGTAGTTGAGTTTTTACTATTATAAAAGCTGAATGGAAGAATCCAAAATATATTTATGAAAATATCCAAGCAATGTAAAGACTAGCAGTCAAGGCGAAAGAGTTTCTAGACTTGTCTAACGTTCGGTCTGATGACCTGGGATAACTGGTCTGACCGAATGGAAAC
The DNA here is from genome assembly GCF_021730395.1 of Mercenaria mercenaria. Taxonomy (NCBI): domain Eukaryota; kingdom Metazoa; phylum Mollusca; class Bivalvia; order Venerida; family Veneridae; genus Mercenaria; species Mercenaria mercenaria. Next base: position 33,276,856 of record NC_069361.1, on the reverse strand, counting down.
TGGTCTGACCAAAAACATGATGTTTTGCCAGATGTAAGGAAAAATGGACAGGTTTATAAGAAAACTGTGTGGTAGAAAAACACTTCGGCAGTAGTAAAAACTGACTCATTCTGTACTGTATTGGACATATGGTCCATCTCCCTGACCCTCCACGTTGGACCTAGCCGTTTTTTGTCGGACTGTCCGACAGGATTCAGCCATGACTGCTATAAATTTGAAAGACTTGTTGTGAGTTGTTGTAATTAATGAATGAATAAAGAGCACAAACAACTGAACAAAAAGTTTTGCTTATGCATATAGGTACAGCTGTTTCTAAATATCAATATAAATTGAGTGTTTTGTTTTCCAGGAACTTGTGAACAACATGTCATATAATGAGAAAAGTGATATATGGTCAATGGGTTGTGTGTTGTATGAGTTATGTGCCCTTCATCCGCCATTTACTGCCTCAAACCAGACAGAATTAAATCGTAAGATTAGGATTGGAGAGTTTTGTCGTATACCAATCAGGTACTCTGATGATCTGAACACAGTGATCAGGAAGATGTTACATGTTGAGGTAAGTTATGTTTCCTTTGCGGGATTTTGCAAGGTCGGATCACACTCGTTGCTTGCGTGCTTCGTGAGATCATATCTGGCAAAAATCCACTGGAGCCAAATACAGCATCCCAGATCGAGCTACTGTTATAATAACCCTATTAGACTGCCTTAGGCATGTAAATTTTGCGATACCACAATGGGGTAAATTGAATATTGCAAGATAAGTATACATGGTTATTCTTCAGAGACTGCCTGTAGACAATACACAGCTTCAGCTTATCAGTTATCCATAACCTTTACACTTAATATTTTATTGCCACTGAGCTTAATATAGCATTAAGATATTTTTCAAAAAGTTTATTTATTTGAATAATTATGTAAAATTTTATATGCTGTCAGTGTAATTGGAACTTCAAAGTTTTTTTCTGTATTTCAGGTTTCTAAAAGACCAAGCATTGAAGAGCTTCTTGAGGATCCTCTTGTCTCAAGCAGAAGAACAAAATTAGATCGTAAAATGTCTGGACAGCAACGTAGTTCTACAGACCTCAAAGCTTGGGAAATGGAGCTAAGAAATTTGGAGAGAGAATTAGATGAAAAGAAAAGAGATCTCGAAAGTAAGTTTTGATGATAGACTTTTCTTATTAATGTACTTGCTGAGAAATCAGAAATTAACAGGACATTGTCAAGCCGTTACAAACAAAAATATTTAATAAGGTTCCAAGTTAGTAAATAGGATTTTATTAATGCACAAGTTTAAACTGTCATCACAGATAATAATCTATCTCAATTACTATAAAAATGTGGCATTAGTACCTGAATAATGTACAAAAAATCATTAGTGAGCTGGGAACAAGTTAATCTATGTAAACAAGATTGCTTAAACTGTCATGATGAAGAACTGTTAATACCAGTAAATGCAATTAAATACTGCCTGAATACATTGTCAGACATTTGATATTTTTTATCACTTATTTGTGTACATTCTGGCCATCCCGAGGTTGATGTATACAACTGAAACTTTCTTGTTCACAAGTCAAGAACTTGGTTACCCATGTTATTTTCAAACTTGGCATTTGTTTGTAGGAAAAGAGAGAGAATTGAATGTCCGTGAAAAGATGATAGATGACAAAGACAAGTGTGCTTCTGTCAGGGAGAAGTTAGCTGAAGAAAAGTATACAAGGTATTCCTTTCGTTTTTAGCTTGACTATTCTAAGAATAAGGAAGACTATTTACTCAGTCTGGCATCAGCATTTACCTTACTTTCAGTTTAAAGTTTTATGGCTAGTTTCTCATTTTACTTGTATCTTCTTAAATTCTTCCCTATTATCATCAAACTTCACATAAGTATTTACCTTGGTAAGGGGCAGACATCTATAGGTTTAGGGTCAGGGTCACTGAGGTTACATATGAGCCATGCCATGGGAAAACCAACATAGTGGGTGTGCGACCAGCATGGATCCAGACCAGCCTGCGCATCCGCGCAGTCTGGTCAGGCTCCATGCTGTTCGCTTTTAAAGCCTATTGGAATTGGAGAAACTGTTAGCGAACAGCATGGATCCTGACCAGACTGCGCGGATGCGCAGGCTGGTCTGGATCCATGCTGGTCGCACACCCACTATGTTGGTTTTCCCATTATTATTATTATTATATACCACATTTATATAGCACTCTTTTCATATAAAAATACGTTCAAAAGTGCTTTACATAAAAAACATTTATATAATGTTCAATAAAAAAATGGGAATTGAACTATTATAGAAGAACTTAAAATTATATTATGGTAATAAGATACCAATCATCTTAAATTGGAAGGTAGGCAGATAAAAACATGAAACAAAAATACAAATATCATAAAACATTAACTGACCTATCAAAGACACAGGTCAGAGCAGAATAGAACAGAAGATATCTTACATTTGAACAGACGGAATTAAACGGTACGATGTCTGCGAAATGCATCACAGCATGCAAACCGTCCCGGATGATTGGGTCAATCCCCACCCAAACGGTCCGGAGAACATCCATGATACATCCCACAGAAAAAAAAAAAAAAAAAAAAAAAAAAAAACCCCCCCAACATTATTCTGTCACACTGGAGTTCTTAATTAAAGTAATTAATTGGCCGGCAAAGTACCTACATTATAAATCAGGTAATCAGTGAGATGTTAGTTGCCAAAGAATTGTATGAAAAATCGTCTTTAGCGCTTTTTAGAAACTTTGCACGGTCTTGCACTCTCTTATGCCAGATGGGAGGGCATTCCATAACCTTCGCAGCAGCTGTCCGAAAGCTCCTGTCACCAAATCGTATTGTTCGACATTTTGGGCACCACTAGTTTTAATGCATTATTCTGCGATCTCAGATTTCTGGATGGTGTATATATTTCTAGCATGTTCGCTACATAAGCTGGTGATTGATCTTTGAGTGCCTTATATGTATGTGTTATAATTTTGTATTCTACCCTACATTGCACAGGAAGCCAATGGAGTTCACGCAGAACCGGCGTTATATGGTCGTATCTGGATGTTCTGGTTACGATTCTAGCTGCCGTGTTTTGGACATATTGCAGTTTGTTCATTGACCGTTTGGAATTCCATATAGAAGAGAGTTGCAATAATCCAAACGTGATGTAACAAGAGAGTTGATTAGAGATTTGGCTGCGTTTGCGGTTATATATTGTCTGATGTGACTAATTTGCCGCAACTGTGCATAGGAATTCCTACCCCACACTATTCACATGTTGCTCCATCCTCATGTTCGAACCCAGGAAAGCACCGAGGTTCCTGACACTGCCTGATTGTTTGATTTCAGATCCGTCCACTTTCACAGATATGTTTGAAACAGATTGTGTCTTGTGTTCAGATGAAAATATGATTAATTCTGTTTTTTCAGCATTGAGTTTCAACATGTTAGTATTCATCCAACTTACTATATCCTTTAAACAACTTTCAACGCGATGAATGGTCTCTTCAATAGACATTTTATTTATTGGTTTGAAGGATTGATATAACTGCGAATCGTCCGCATAGAAATGATTGTTCAGTCCGTGCTTTCTGCAGATAGCTCCAACTGGTTTTGTGTACATTGTGTAGTTCTTTGGCCCCAGGACAGACCCTTGGGGTACCCTGTACTTCATTAGCACTGGTTGTGATAGCTCGCCATCTATGCATACGGTCTGGTAGCGGTCACTAAGGTATGACATCATCCATGCGAGTGGTTTGCCTGTAACACCAAAGTGACGTTCAAGGCGATGAATCAACGTCCCGTGGTCAATAGTGTCAAATGCTGCAGAGAGATCAAGCATCACAAGAATAGTCACATTGTTCTTATCCAACGATTGAAGAATGTCATTTTGAACTTTTAATAGGGCGGTTTCGGTTGAGTGGAATTTTTTATAAGCAGATTGATTAACTTCATGAAGTTCGTTGTTCCTCAGATGATTTTCAATTCGAACATCTACCACTTTTTCTAAGATTTTAGACAGAAACGGCAAGTTTGACACAGGTCTATAGTTTTTTAGGACATTAGAATCTAGGCTTGGCTTTTTTAGAAGAAAGGGCTTATTCGTGAATGTTTGAACGCTTTGGGCACATACGCAGCATCTAGAGATGCATTCATAATTGTTGTTATCACTGGTGTTAGTTCGTCAAGACATTCTTTTATAACCTGTTGGGATAGGATTAGTTCGCATGATTTGTTTGCTGACTTTTTTATAATTGATTTCACTTCGTCTTCTGAGGCTTGAGTAAACTCTACATAATTGACACCCGTGTATTCAGTTTCTATGTCATCTAAATCAGATACAGATTGTGTTTGCGATGCTATATCGTTTCTGATTGTTTCGATCTTTCCAATAAAGAAGTCACTGAAATCTTGTGCGAGATGCTGTGGAGATGATTGTGATGGTAAAATCACCTGATTGTATCGCCAAGAGATTTTTGGTAATCTTTGATAAACTCTTATGATCACTGCCACATGAGTCAATTTTGCCTGTATAGTATTCAACACGAGCTTGTTTTAGCATCTTATTCACTTCAGCACACTGTGTTCTGTAAATTTGGTGATCGATTGTGAGCTTACTTTCATGCCATTTCCGTTCTAATGTTCGTTTCTGATGTTTTGCTTTGTGGAGTTGCTCGGTATACCAAGGACATGAAGGTCTTAAACACAATAGTCTTGGTAGTCAAAGGGGCGTGTTTGTCTACTATAGAAATTAACTGATTTGAATATTCCTCCACAAATTCATCGATATCAGTATCAGATGGAGTGCATTGTGTGTTAAAGAAATCTATTCTTCGTATGTCTTCTCGAAATGAGTCAATGTCGATCGAACGTAATTTCCTGTACGACACAGTTTTTCGTACATGGGGGTGGTTTGGAAGCTTTAGCGTCAAATATCACAGCAAAATGATCACGTGACATCTTTCCATTTGAATCAGAGAGTCCAGGATCTATGACTTTGATATTTGAAACCGTGACATCATTATCTCTGGTTATCACTACATCCAACGTATGCCCAGCTACATGTGTTGGTTCTTGTACATGTTGACACATGCATCTAGACTGCTTGTAAACTTTTTTGTTTCACTATTTTCCGGTAAATCAAGATGGAAGTTAAGGTCCCCTACAATGATGGTGGTCTTGTCAATTGTAGCATATTTAGTTAAGAAATTGGGCCATTCTTACTCCAGGAAAATATTTGTGTTTAAACCGTTTTCTTTGGAAGTGGGTGGCCGGTATATAATGGCAAGCCGTAGGCCTATGGAGTGTCCGCCTGTAACTACATTGCAATCCATATACTCAAATTGGGAAAATTCGTTGTCTTTGCTTGATGTGACAATGTTCACTTGTATGGGTCTCTTGTGAATAATTGCTACGCCCCCGCCGGCCTACCACTACGAGGGACAGTTTCATTTTGTAACAGTCGGGCACGAGTTCGCCGATGCACGCTTTGTCAACAGAGCTACCGAGCCATGTTTCAGTTTATGGCACAAATGTCGAATTCATTGTAAGGATGAGTCATATATGGAGAGTGTTTTATTTTTCACTGATCGTGTATTGACGGAGCAAATTTGATGTTTTTCTGCCCCTGAACTAATGTACAGTTTTCAGGTTTATCCGTATCAAGTTGTTATTATTTTTCCCCATTGTTAGTGTCCCATGCTCGTCTAATCTGGTTTTTCCCCCCTCGAGTCCCTCTATATTGAATTAATTGAAAACTCTTTCAATCTTTTGATAATCATGGGATTAGGTCTCTTTTGGCACTTGGGAATTGTCCAATATTGTGCAACTCTGATCTTTTATAAATAATCCTCGGTGACATTCGCTCACTGAAACACATTATTGCTGCAGGCTATGCTGATATATGAAAGTTTGGCAATTTAATTGCAATAATGATTTTTTTAAAAATCAAAATAACTTCAAAATCACAATTATGATTCACCTTAAATTTACAACACTCCAACCACGACTAGATGATATCCAATATATCAAATTTTCAGAATTCTGAACAAAGTATAAATGTCAGAAAACTATCAATATTTGAGAGCACTGAAAAATGCAGCCTACACCTGGCGCATAACAATTCAACGTTGTTGGCACGGCTCATATATTATACAGTGTTGGTTCAAGTTTTATTGCAAGCTCCTCAATTTCACCATATCTTTACTATGGCCCCATATACCATCAAACCTCCTGTAAGGATTGACCTTGGTAAGGGGCAGACATCTTATAAGGTCAAGGTCACATGGTTCAGTTATCAGGCCTCCTAGTGAAACCTTTAAAACCTTTAAAAACCTTTAATTTCAGAGCAAACCTTTAAAACCTTTAAATCTTCTGAAAAAACTTTTAAAACGGCCAAATAGCCTGTAATTTTCACTCAAAACCTATATTCTTGTTCAGACTGCTTGCCGTGCCAGTTTAAAGCAAGTAATGGTTATACAGTCGACATCGTACTTGCGACCACCTCTTTTAAGCGATTTTTAGCTCATCTGATTTTTTGAAAAAAAATGATGAGTTATTGTCATCACTTGAGCGGTTGTCTGCGTCTGCGTCGGCGTTGCCTGGTTAAGTTTTATGTTTAGGTCAGCTTTTCTCCTAAACTATCAAAGCTATTGCTTTGAAACTTGGAATACTTGTTCACCATCATAAGCTGACCCTGTATAGCAAGAAACGTAACTCCATCTTGCTTTTTGCAAGATTTATGGCCCCTTTTGTACTTAGAAATATCAGATTTCTTGGTTAAGTTTTATGTTTAGGTCAACTTTTCTCCTAAACTATCAAAGCTATTGCTTTGAAACTTGGAATACTTGTTCACCATCATAAGCAGACCCTGTACATCAAGAAACATAACTCCATCTTGCTTTTTGCAAGAATTATTGCCCCTTTTGGACTTAGAAAATCAGTTTTCTTGGTTAAGTTTTATGTTTAGGTCAGCTTTTATCCTAAACTATCAAAGCTATTGCTTTAAACCTTGCAACACTTGTTCACCATCATAAGCTGACCCTGTACAGCAAGAAACATAACTCCATCCTGCTTTTTGCAAGATTTATGGCCCCTTTTGGACTTAGAAAATATCAGATATTTTGGTTAAGTTTTATGTTTAAGTCAACTTTTTTTCTTAAACTATCAAAGCTATTGCTTTGAAACTTGCAACACTTGTTCACCATCATAAGCTGACCCTGTACAGCAAGCAACATAACTCCATCCTGCTTTTTGCAATAATTATTGCCCCTTTTGGACTTAGAAAATCATTTTCTTGGTTGAGTATTATGTTTAAGGCAACTTTTCTCATAAACTATCAAAGCTATTGCTTTAAAACTTGCAACAGTTTTTCACCATCATAAGTGGACACTGTACATCAAGAAACATAACTCTATCCTGCTTTTTGCATGAAAGATGGCCCTTTTTAGACTTAGAAAATCATGGGTAGGACAATATTTCTATTATACAAAAAAAATCAGATGAGCGTCAGCACCCGCAAGGCGGTGCTCTTGTTGTATTAAACGACCAGTCAAAATCCCTCCCGAACGTTTTCAGTATATAAATTCATTCCATTAAACGACTTTTTTATTAAACGACTAGTGACCACATTAATGTAGTCCCGACAGGTAAAATATTCGACAAAAGTATCTATTAAGCGACCGGGTATCAAAATTCTACCAGGCATTTCTTCATCTGTGTAATTAGCGTGTACGTTTTGCACTTGACTGAATGCAATTTACCTTTGTATCAGTCAAACTGACAAACAATGTAGCCTTATTTTCATGGTTTGTGGACTTGGAGAAGTGTTTACGATGTTAAAACAGATTTTGAAACCATATATGTATGTTCATAATAAATACAGTTACATTAACAGTTAAAAATAACTTTCCTTTTCATCTGACTGAAATTCATTAAGAGACCATTCCATTAAGAGACCACTTCTTAGCAGTCCCTTGGGTGGTCTCTTAATACAATGTCGACTGTACTACTGTATTTCTTCCCCCCTTTTAAGTGTTGTTATTAGGATACTGCTTGTGTATCTTTCATCTTGAGTTTTTCAGAATGCTGTTGTGTTCACCAGACCACATACATGTAGATGTTTGCAGTAATGTTCACCAGACCATAGGTGTTCCATGTATTCAGCATAAGGTACCATGGAGCTTAATGCTTGAAATGGTCTGGTGACATGATGTTTACACTATGGTAACAGTGGACAAGGTCTAGTGAAGACACAGCATTCTGAGCAAAGTTGATGTAGACACTACAATGTATAAAACAGGAACCATATACAAAATAGGTGATATAAATATGCAGTGAAAGTAGGTATACCCATTAAGTTAGATATGTATATCAATCATAATGTATAATTCAAACAGTACGAGATAATATCAAACATGCCTATTTCTGATATCTTGTTTTAGAATGTGGGTTTCCATATATAAATTAACTTTTTTTAGTAAATACCTATATATATTATGTGTTTTCAACGAGAATTCTGACAAAAATAGCCTTTATTTACTCTTTATTTTTTAATATTTTACACTAAAAGGCCTTTATTTCCATAGATTGGAGCCTTTATAAAAACCTTTATTTTTGTTCATGCCTGCTAGGAGGCCTGAGTTATTGTAATAGAGTTGCTTAAAGTTCTTTTGTTCACTATTTCTTCTTAACTACCTCCCCTATAATCACCAAACCTTGTATGGTTTAACAAGTTAGACTGTTCATCTTTCAGGGCAGAGACATTACTTATAGATTATGAACGTAAAATGAGGTTAGATACAGACAAACTGTTGCGGAGAGATCGGGATTATGTACCTTCTACTTCAGGTAAAAATAAGAATGTTCTTTCACCAGTACAGAGAGTTCGACCTCTGAGTCGTTTTGATCGTAACAGAAGAGAGTGATTTCGATTGCAGAGAAAGTTCGCCTATAATTTATATTGCAGATGCAGATAGTCTTTGCTCTTGAAAGAATCTGTAACAGATTGTGCTGAATTATGAAAACATTTGTTACTGAGCTAGGAATCTGAATTTTGTTTTATACTCAACTCTTATCATTTACTATAATGTGCTAGTTTATAAGATTTAAAACTTCTGTACAATACAAACATACATGTGTTCTTTTTTACCTAGTAAGATTACATATCTTAGCAGATCTTTGTTGACTTTACTGTATCTAAACAAAAACTAACAGAAGCTTTTACATTAAATGGTATTTGAAACATCTTGAAATATGTAAGTTTTTATTCTACTGCATGTTTTATACATACTAACAAGTTCAGTTTTGGGAAATAATCTTGAATTAATATTGCTCATGACAGTTTTTGTTCAGAACATTACACTTGCACATCTGATTTCAATGTTATTTTCAGTGCATGTGCACTTCATAAAAGCAGTTTTTGAATAATTGATTTAATCTTGATATTTGGTGTCGGTTAAGTAAATTGAAATGCAAGTTTCTACATTTATGAAAACTGACCAGTTTCAAAATTTATGATAAAATCCCAGAAATGTTTGGTCTGTTTGATGCAAATGTTACTGCTTTTCTTTTTACATCAGGATTGCACTCTGCTGTGGTAAAATTATGTCTATCGTCTATGTATTTAACAGACTACAAAAACTATTTTCTGTTTTAATTGCTGCTCAAATCTCTATCACTAAATCATATTGGTGTTACAGTATTTAACATATGAAAGAGCTTTCTCAGTTTTAAAACTTGTGACAAATCTTGAAGCCTGTTGCATTATTTAGAAATGTTTACAAATAGAAATCCTGGACATTTTTAATAATTTCTCTTTTAGAAGCTACTAGTGATAGTCTAGCATCCTGTATACCAAAGAAGAAAGACAGCGACACTCCAAAGAAAAAAGTCTCATTTGACATGTACGGTAAAGAGAATCAGCGATTTAAAGACCGATATCGTGATCCGCTTGCCAAATATTCTGACTATGACAGTACATATATTCAGGATTTATTGAAAAAACAAGAACTGAAGGAGCGATTATATCAGGTTAAACATAGAGCGATAGAACTACGAGGAACTGAAGATCGTACAAGTGCAAGATCCCGGAATCTGTTATTATTCAGATAGCTTTTATAGGAGTCTAATTTCCATCTGTTTTGTTGTGCCCCCCCATGAGTGGTGGGGGCATATAGATTTGCTCTTGTCCGTCCGTCCGAGGTTCATGACGTGCCTAGCTCAAAAAGTATTTGATATAAATTGATGAAACCTTGCATTAGTCTTTATCATGATAAGAACTTGCGCACCTTCTATTTTTTATCTGGCTCCGCTCCCTAATTTTAGAGTTATGGACGCTGAAATAGTCAAAAATGCACATTTTCACCTTGTGACACGCCTAGCTCAAAAAGTATTTGATATAAATTGGTGAAACCTTGCATGAGTCTTTATCATGATATGAATTTGCGCACCTTCTATTTTTCATCTGGCTCCGCCCTCTATTTTTAGAGTTATGGCCCCTGAAATAGTAAAAAATGCACATTTTCACCTTGTGACACGCCTAGCTCATAAAATATTTGATATAGATTCATGAAACCTTGCACGAGTCTTTATCATGATATGAACTTACGCACCTCCTATTTGATTTTAACTAACTTGCATACAACTTGTATCACCATAAGATCTCATTTCCTTTCTTGAACTGGCCAGATCCCGTCATGGGTTCCAGAGTTATGGCCCCTGAAAGGGCCAAAATTAGCTATTTTGAGCTTGTCTGCACAATAGCAGCTTTATTTATGATTTGATTTTTACCAAACTTGCATACAACTTGTATCGCTATAAGATCTTGGTTCCTTTCTAGAACTGGCCAGATTTCTTTATGGGTTCAAGAGTTATGGCCCCTGAAAGGCCCAAAATTAGCTATTTTGACCTTGTCTCCACAATAGCAGCTTTATTTATGATTTGATTTTTACCAAACTTGCACACAACTTTTATCACCATAAGATCTTGGTTCTTTTCTGGAACTGGCAAGATTCCATTATGGGTTCCAGAGTTATGGCCCCTGAAGGGGTCAAAATTAGCTATTTTGACCTTATCTGCACAATAGCAGCTTCATTTATGATTTAATTTTAACCAAACTTGCACAAAACTTGTGTCACCATAAGATATTGGTTCCTTTCTTCAACCGGCCAGATCCCATAATGGGTTCCAGAGTTATGGCCCCTGATGGGGCTGGAATTAGCTATTTTGACCTTGTCTGCACAATAGCAGCTTCATCTATGATTTGAATTTAATCAAACTTGCACAAACTTGTGTCACCAAAAGATCTTGGTTCCATTCTTGAACCGGCCAGTTCCCATAATGGGTTCCAGAGTTATGGCTCCTGAAAGGGCCAAAATTGGCTATTTTGACCTTGTCTGCACAATAGCAGCTTCATTTATGATTTGATTTTAACCAGACTTGCACACAACTTGTATCACCATAAGATCTTGATTCTTTTTTATACGCCCGTAGGGACATATTATGTTATCGCCTCGGTGTCCGTCTGTCTGTGTGTTGGTTAGCAATTTCCCTTCAGCTGTGTAACTCTTGAACCCCCTGATGATTTCAGAGAAACCTGACACAAATGTTCACTCATTGAAAGGATGTGCAGAACGCATGTTTCGGATGGCTAAATTCAATGTCAAGGTCACACTTAGGGGTTAAAGGTCATATGACTTTGTTTTATGTGAATATTGCTCTGCATTTGCGTTGCATTGCAGTGCTCTTGTTTTTATTTGGCAGATCCTTCTTTTGTTTGCTTACAATATTTTTTTTATTACTTCCCTTTTATGTTACTATAAATAGCTTATTTAGTAACTTTTTTATTATTGGCCGTAGGGAAAAACTGAGACCACTTTTCTGTGGTACAACATGGATGGTACCTCCAATTTTTAGGTGTATTTTGACATAACTGTTACTACCTTGTAAGAATTTTTTCTTTTTGTTTTTGGTTAAAGCAATGGTACTCAGGTGAGCAATATAGGGCCATCATGGCACTCTTAGAGTTATGGCCCCAGAAATAGTAAAAAATGCACATTTTCACCTTGTGACACGCCTAGCTCAAAAAGTATTTGATATAGATTCATGAAACCTTGCATAGGTCTTAATCATGATATGAACTTGCACATCTCCTATTTTTAATATGGGTCCGCTCCCTATTTCTAGAGTTATGGCCCCTGAAATAGTCAAAAATGCACATTTTCACCTTGTGACACCCTTAGCTAAGAAAGTATTTGATATAAATTGATGAAACCTTGCATGAGTCTTTATCATCATATGAACTTGTGCACCTATTATTTTTCATCTAAGTCCGCCCCCTATTTTTAGAGTTACGGCCCCTGATATAGTAAAAAAAATGCACATTTTCACCTAATTATGTGCCTCACTCAGAAAATATTTAATGTAAATTCATGAAACCTTGCTTGAGTCTTTATCATAATGTGACCTTGCACACTTGGCATTCTTCTTCAGAATTTTAGCATTTATTACAGAGTTATGGCCCATGAAATAGCCAAAATAGTGGATTTTTTGTTTCTAATGCTCATAGCTAAAAAAGTATATGGTTAGGAATAATAAATGCCTTTCATATTTTTTTTGAGGCTATACCCCATTAAGACTGCAGACATTTGAATTGTTCCACCTTATTTGTGACATATATACCAGTGGGGGCACACCCTGTGTCCTACAGACACATTCTAGTTATTTATTTATTATATAGGAGTCTAATTTCCATTTTTTTGGTTATTTATTTATTTATTTATTACATAGCCTTCATTATAACATCTGTTATCATTGCATCTTTTCAAATGAAATGTCACCTAGATACTGTGAAATCTTAATTTGTCATAAAGGAAGTATATTTGTAGATTAAATGGTTGGGTCACTTCTCTGATTCCAAATGAATTTCTTTGTCTACAAAAAAAAAAAAAAACTTCACGAAATTTAATAATTTCACAGTATAGTAAGGGCTGGTAATAAAGGTTTGATTGATGGAACTGTCAGCTTAGTTTTTTAACAACCTTTAATATGTACAGCATTCACAAGGTGTAATTAAATCATGTGTATATGACTACAGGATGCAAAGATGGCAGGTGTTGTAGGGAAAATTGTTATTTGAATGTGTTACTGTGAAGTTGCCTTACTATGTTACTGCTGTGACAGAATAATAATTGCTTATATATATTCCAACAAGCATTACAAATATTTTTTTTGTAATTTTACATTGTACATTCCACCATTCCGTCCTACGTTACATTCTTGTATCAAACAAATGGTAAAGATTAGTGGTGTTGAATTAAAGTAATTTTCCTAATGGAAGTTTTTCCAGGGTTGCTTATAGAGTTTTACACCTTGAATTGGATAGATTTACATATTCTTAAAGGTGTACGCTAGAGTTCCCTGTATAGGGGATGGGCGAAATTTTTCCCTATAAGAGAATTTCTTCAGACATTGAATATTGATGGACAATCATCTAAGAAACAAAAATATATAATAAAAATTACAGGTCACCAGTGTTGAAAAAGAGTTATCTGCCTTTGAAAATGGCATTTTAGGGAAAAATGACCTTTTCAAGGGCAGATAACTCTTTTTTTCAATACCAGTTACCTATGATTTTTATTGCATATTTTTGTTTCTTAGATGATTGTCCCTCACAAACCAAAGTTTTAAGAAATTCTGTTATTTGGAAAAATTTTGCCCGAATTCTAGCCCACGCCTTTAACAGAAATGTATTTATTCCTTTTAATCCATTTCTCTGATCCTTTTTACATGTCTGCTGCATGGTAATTTCACTTAATGTGTGAAATGTAGCATAGTAATCTCTTGAATTATGTATAGTGAAATCCACACAAGGAAGTTGCTCGAACTCTTTTTTTTGTGTATATTTATTTTATTCACATATTATATAAGAGATTCTCTATGTGTAGTAAGCTTAAAAGTTTAAAGAAATCTGATAAATCTTGTCTAGTGATTTTAGTTCGTTAAGAAAACTAACAGGTTTCCAAATTAATACATATGCAATATCTCCAATTGGAATCTACCAGTTGGTATAGTTTTTGTATGTAATCCGTCCTAGATTAACTGCTGTGATATATACTGGAGTATCAAAATTATAGTTTAATTGCAAACTATGTATAATCTGTTGATGATTTTGCTATGGTCAAAGACTTATCACTTCAGATATTAGATACTAGTACTTTTGTTTTTCAAATAGCTTAGCAATTTTCTGGTGGCATGCCCCTTTAAAAACACAAAGCAACAGTTATTAACTTTATACAGACATGTTGGTACAACTATTTGGACAGTGAGGGCTTTATAGCAGTGAGAGCTTCATAACTCAACTGGTAACGAAAGCAATGTGCTCATTCCAGCCACATTAATAGCAGCAGTCTGTCGAAATAACATACTACAACACTTAATCACACAGTTTGCAATACTGGGTCCATTTCATCAGTTGAAAACAAAACATACTGTAGATAAACTTAATTTAAATGAAACAGGACCATTATATTTCAGTTAAGAGTTTTTGTTTTGAAAAGTTGAATAAAGAATAAAAAAACAGTTTGTGTTTAGCAGAAATTGAAATACAGAGAACTGAAGTCTTGTCCTTAATATACATATCAGTTTATACAAAAACAGACTCGAGGTATTTTACAGTTTGCCGATCACAATATTAATTTAGTGTGCTTTCTAATTTTGTGTTTTGTTTTGCTCTTTTCTCATTCAGACTTCTAGTGAAAAGTTACGCTTTATAGAATATTAAATTAAAGTTTATAGTAAAAATGAAACCGACTTCTTTTTTATTAACGTCTAGGTTGTAATATAAAACACATACCAAATGTGCACGCTATACAACTCGCCCTAATATGGTCCTAACACCCCTATTTGAACAAAAGAAAAGTGAGAGAGAACCTTACAATAATGCTACAGACCATGCTTGAAGAAGATCCATTATGCTGTTCATGATGAGTCAGTCAGTTCTTGTGTTTTTAACCCACCTTTAGCCAAAAGCAAGCTCAAGGTGAGCTTTTATGACCATTTTATGTCAGTTGTCTGTCAACAATTTCTTGTCTGCTAAAATGGGTTTATTTATAATTTGATTTTAACTAACTTGCACACAACTTGTATCACCATAAGATCTTGGTTCCTTTTTTCAACCAGCCATATCCCACCATGGGTTCCAGAGTTATGAACCCTGAAAGGGTAAAAATTGGCTATTTTGATCTTGCCTGCACAGTAGTGGTTTCATTTGGGATTTGATTTTAACCACACATGCACAGCACTTGTATTACCTTAAGATCTCAGTTTCTTTCTTGAACCAGTCATATTCCACCATAGTTTCTAGAGTTACAGTGCCTGAAAGAGCCAGAAATTTGCTATTTTATGTCTCCCTCCCCCCCACCCCCCCCCTCTGGTGGAGACATATTGTTTTTGCCCTGTCCGTCCGTCCATACGTCACACTTCATTTCTAAGCAATAACTGGAGAACCATTTGATCTAGAACCTTCAAACTTCATAGGGTTGTAGGGCTTCTGGAGTAGACGACCCCTATTGTTTTTGGGGTCACTCCATCAAAGGTCAAGGTCACAGGGGCCTGAACATTGAAAACCATTTCCGATCAATAACTAGAGAACCACTTGACCCAGAATGTTGAAACTTCATAGGATGATTCGTCATGCAGAGTAGATGAATCCTATTGATTTTGGGGTCACTCTGTTAAAGGTCAAGGTCATAGGGGCCTGAACATTGAAAACCATTTCCGGTCAGTAACCCAGAATGTTGAAACTTCATGGAATGACTGGTCATGCAGAGTAGATGACCCCAATCAATTTTGGGGTCACTCGGTTAAAGGTCAAGGTCATAGGGGCCTGAACATTGAAAACCATTTCCGATCAATAACTTGAGAACCTCTCGACCCAGAATGTTGATTGTTCATGCAGAGTAAATGACCCCTATTGTTTTTGGGGTCACTCTGTTAAAGGTCAAGGTCACAGGAGCCTGAACATGGAAAACAATTTCTGATCAATAACTTGGAACCACTTGACCCAGAATGTTGAAACTTCATAGGATGATTGAACATGCAGAGTAGATGACCCATATTGATTTTTGGATCAGTCTATTAAAGGTCAAGGTCACAGGGGCCTGGTCATGTAAAATCATTTCTGGAAAATAACTTGAGAACCACTTGACCTAGAATGTTGAAACTTAATAGGATGATTGGACATGTAGAGTAGATGACCCTTATTTATTTTGAGGCCACTTGATCAAAGGTCACAGGAGCCTGAACGGTGACTTGAGAACCACTAGGCCAAGAGTGTTGAAACTTAGCGGGATGACTGGACATGCCAAGTAAATGATCCCAATTGCAGCCAACCATCAGTGTCTCTTTGACTTTCGCTCCTGACCCCTATTGACTTCTTGCCTATAGGGCTTAGCATTGGGGGAGACATGCGCTTTTTTCTAGTTTGGACTTGTCTGCACAATAGCAGTTTCATTTATGATTGGATTTAAACCAAACTTGCACACAACTGATATCACCATAAGATCTCTGTGTCATTTTTAAACCAGCCATATTCCACAATGGGTTCCAGAGTTAGGGTCCCTGAAAGGCCAGAAATTGGCTATTTTAGTCTTGTCTGCACAGAAGTGGTTTCATTTATGGTTGGGTTTTAATCAAACTTGCACACAACTTGTACCACCTTTGAAAATCTTCTTGTAAATAAACACATGGCCTAGGGCTTTGGTATTTGGTATGAAGCATCATATAGCAGTCCTTTTAATATCAAGATTGTTCAAATTATTCCACTTTTGTTAAAACTGGCCCCACCCTAGAGACATATGGGTTAAAAAGACTTGTATAGGGAATTTTTTTTCAAAAATTCTTCTCTTAAACCATAAGACCAGGAGCTTAGATATTTAGTATGTTGCATGCTCTAGTGGTTCTCTACCAAGAATGTTGAAATCATGACCCTGGGGTCAATATTTATTTTATGCTAATTGATGAAATACGGTGTTTTATCAGTGAGATATAATCTATATCACTCAGTGTAGCTTTACCGATCTACTTGTACATCGTGTATAAATTTTAAATTATTTGCTTAAAACAGGATTAAAATTGCAGTCGCACTTTGTTATTTATAGTATATTTCTCGATTCAAATTATTTTACTTGATGAGAATTTCATAACGTTATGCAGAAAAAAATAAAACAAGAGGGCCAAGATGGCCCTAGGTCGCTCACCTGAAAAACACACCATAACAGTGTAAACATGTTTGACCTAGTGATTTCATGGAAATAAATATTCTGACCAATTAAAATCATTAAAATTGGAGCAAAAATCTTGAGTATAAACAAGTATTTTCTTCGATTTGACCTAATGACCTAGTTTATAACCACTAGTCTATGACCACGTTTATAACTTTTGATAAATATTTCAATACTCCAATTTATGTTCTTAGACCTGACCTACTTTCTTGTTTTTGAAACTTAAGCAGAGATTTGGACCATATGTATAATGTTTGATACAGATTACAATACTTGTCTTGAATAGTCTTAATCATGATCTACTGACCTTTCTCGTTTTCGAAGTAACATAACAGAAATTTGGACATCTTGTGTAATTTTTGATACAGATTTCAATACTCATCCATAATAGTCTTAATTGTAACCTACTGACCTAATGTCTTGGTTTAGAAGGTACAGCGTAGAAACTTGGACCACCTATATAGCTTTTGATACAGATTTCAACACTCATCTTTAATAATTCTTAACCCTGACCTACTGACCTACTTTATTTTTGAAAGTACAACAAAGAGATTTGGACTTCTGTATAATTCTTATATGCCCGTTTGAAAAACGGGATGTATTATGGGAATGCCCCTGGCGGGCGGGCGGACAGACTTTGTCCAAGCACATCTTCTTCATGCGTGGAGGGATTTTGATCAAACTTGGCAAAATTGTTCACCATGATGAGACGGAGTGTCATGCGCAGGAACCAGGTCCCTAAGTCTAAGGTCAAGGTCACACTTATAGGTCAAAGGTCAAATTCAAGAATGAATTTGTCCAGAGCATATCTTCTTCATGCATGGAGGGATTTTGATGTTACTTTGCACAATTGTTCGCGATCATGAGATGGAGTGTCATGCGCAAGAACCAGGTCCCTAGGTCTAAGGTCAAGGTCACACTTAAGAGGTCAAAGGTCAAATTCAAGAATGACATTGTCCGGAGCATAACTTCATGCATGGAGGGATTTTGATGTTACTTTGCACAGTTGTTCATAATCATGAGACGGAGTGTCATGCCCAAGAGCCAGGTCCCTAGGTCTAAGGTCAAGGTTGCACTTAGAGGTCAAAGGATACAAGAATGAAAATTTGTCCTGAGCATTTCTTCTTCATGCATGGAGGGATTTTGATATAACTTGGCACAAATGTTCACCACCATGTGACGGGGTGTTATGCGCAAGAACCACGTCTAAGGTCAAGGTCATACTTAGAGGCCAAAGGTCAGATACAAGAATGACTTTGTCCGGAACATTTCTTCGTGCATGGAGGGATTTTGATATAACTTGGCACAATTGTACACCATCATGAGACGGAGTGTCATGCGCAGGCCCCTATTTAGACTTACTTCCCTTTGTTGTTACTATATATAGCTTATATTGTAACTTTTTCATTTCTAGTCATAGGGAAAAATCAAGACCACTTTTCTGAAGTACAACATGCATGTTACATCCAATTTTTAGGAGTATTTTGACCTATCTCTACCCTGTAAGGATTTTTGTGTGGACAAAAGAATTGCAATAATTACTAAACAACCACAAAATTAAAATTCCATTTGCAAATACAGGAACTATTTGCTAATTTGCTGTGACAGGCATATATTGTGAGATTCTGGCACTCCTGTTAACAGATTTTACTAGTTATATTGAATAATCTATACCATGAACTTCTCACCTAGTTTTTTGTTTTCGGAGCTTTAGCAAAGAAATTTTGTTCAAGTAAGCAATTGAAATCAGGGAAGCTATATAGGGCCATCATGGCTCTCTTGTTAACTCCAGCTGCCTCTAAAAGGGGCCTAACATTCCATTTTAGTTTTAAAATTTAAACAAATGTGAGGGGACATTGAAATGATGCTGGAGACTTTAGTTTGATGAATATCCATTAAGCAGTTCATAAGAAGAAGCCATTAAAGAGGTGTTTCTATTTTTATCTCTGATGGCCCTTAAAAGGTGAACTAAATTACCAACTTACTAGTGACAGTGGAAGTACAGCCATATTTATCCACCTTTTTGTGATGAATTCTGCAGCTTCTACATATGCTAATGCCTGTGTAACTATATACATAAAGGGAAGGGACTTGACTATAACTTGCTGCCATATTTTTCCATGAATCTGTATAATTAACCCTTAGCATGCTAGATAAATTGTCGTCTGCTGGAAATGTCATCTGCTAAAATAGTAAAGTTCATTCAGTTTGCTCCAAAATTGGAAGAAATATTGTCAGAGTAGCAAACAGCTTGGAACCTGATCAGACGCCGATTTAATCGGCGTCTGATCTGGTTCCAAGCTGTTTGCAAAGGCTGTTAAATTCGCCTGCAGCAGGCTAAGGGTTAAATGGATTGTCCCTATTGCTAAAAGGCTACACAAGGAACATTTAGTGTGAAATTATTTTTAAAATCAGAACAGCAGTTAGGAAATGTTTACAATCTCAACAATTGAACATGGTTGTAAAAGGTCAAGAGTGTAACCGTTTTAAAATCGGGCAAGCAGTTTCTGACAAGATTCCAACATAAAAGTGACTATTCAGGCTAAGGCCATGTTTTTTCAGAAACATAAAAACACTCCTAGTAGTTAGAGTCTGCCAAAGAAATTTTTCAATTTTCCACTTGTATGTTTTTGATAATCAATGATGAACTATGAACAATCTTGGTACACAATACTATGAAAATGTGAGATCTTGAATGATGATTTGTTATTATACCCCCACAAATGAAGTTTCGGGGGTATAAAGGAGTGAGCTTGTCGGTCTGTTGGTTTTCATGGTTTCCGGACAATAACTCATGAAAGGCTTGACTTTAGATAATTTTTGGTACATAGGTGTAACATCAGAAAATACGGGTCAAGTTCAACTTTGAGGACAGTAGGTCAATGTCACAGTGACCTTGAACAGGAAAATGGTTTCCGGATGTTAACTTGAGAATCCTTGGGCCTAGGATCATAAATTTTGGTACACATGTGTAACATCATGAAATACAGGTCAATTTTGACTTTGAGGTTAGTAGGTCAAGGTCACAATGACATGAAACAGTTAAACGGATCCAGATGATAAATTGAGAATGCTTTGGCCTAGGATCAGGAAAATTGATAGGGAATTTCGTCATGACCAGTAGATGACTCCTAATGATTTTGAGGTCAGTAGGACAAAGGTCAGAGTGACACAGAACATTTGAACCGTTTCTGGACAATAACTTCAGAACACTTAGGCCTAGGATCATGAAACTTCATAGGGAGGTTGGTCATAACCAGCAGATGACCCCTATTGATTTTAAGGTCAGTAGGTCAAAGGTCAAGCAAGTTTGGCTTTTACATTGGCTTAGTTCTGAGACAAGGCCATATTGTGGGGGTATAATCGGCACTCCTGCGACAACTCTAGTTTTACTTGCAATACATGTGTAGCTGAGAGGAACACATTTTGAACAGGACAGTTCAAACTAGTTTAAAGCCTACCAGCCTGCCAGTGGACAAAATGATTAACATTTATGATACTATTAAAAGAATGCTTTTAAAGTGGATTCCTATGAAGTTTGTTTCTGTGGAGTTCAGATTTGGTGGAAATGTCTGAGATGGTCACATGGGCAGTGAGTGACAACAAGAGCTGCCATAGTATTTAAAAGTCTCTAAATGGGTGGCTGAGTTACAGCCCAGACAATCAAAACAGCACAGTTTTGACCTTTGACCTTGAAGTATGACCTTGACCTTTATATGGTTCTTGCACGCAACACACCATGTCATTGAGGCAAACATGTGCCAAGTTATTTAAGAATCCCTTGATCCATGGATAAGTTACAACCCAGACGAACTCGGACGCATGCACATACGCCGAACCGCCATTGTGAAAACTATGAGATGAGTTAGAATCATTTTACAAGAATTAAACAAGAGCTGCTTGTAAAACAGTTAATTGCTTCCCATGACAGCTTGCCAGAAGCAAGTGATTGCATAATTTTGTATGCTGTTATCTTGACTTTGGCCAAATGACCTAACAGAGGTCATCTATGGACTACAGGCAATAATCTTAAGAAGGCTGACAGCCAAGACTAATAATTAAACACTGTTGAGGTCACTGTGACCTTTGACCTTCTGATTTCCTAAACTATCTGCTGACCACAGACAACCATCCTATTAAGTTTAATGATTTAGGCCAGAAATATTCTTTAAATTAGTTATCATAAATTCATGTCAATCTTGAGGTCAATTTAACCTTGACCTTTGACTTAAATGATCTCCAAAAACAATAGGAGCCATTTGCTGACCACTAGCAAATCATCATAAAGTTTGGAGAATGTATGCCCAAATATTCATAAGAAATTGACAGAAAACCATTTTCAAATTCACAGCCAATGCTCTATTTACTCACTGAGCAGAAACTGTTTTCAGTCTAAATGTTGCTATGACACTGACTGACTTTTGATCTACTGACTCCATAAACAACAGTGATAATCACAGGCAATCATCCTATGAAGTCTAAGCATTGTAAATCAAGCATTCTCTAAATATAGATTGGAAACTACAAATGGTCTACCAAACGTCAGACAGACTGACAATGACAAACTAGATATGTGTAAAATTGTAATTTTGTAAGGGAGTTTGGCACATTTGCATTGATTATTTTTCTACAATGTAGAATTTGATTAAATTCTTAATTTTTCAGTACTTCAGAATATACACAGAAAAGTCAGCAAACAAGAGGGCCAAGATGGCCCTAGGTTGCTCACCTGAGAAACATACCATAACAGTGTAAACATGTTTGACCTAGTGATTTCATGGAAACAAATATTCTGACCAATTTTCATTAAAATTGGAGCAAACATCTTGAGTGTAAAGTATTTTCTTTGATTTGACCTAATGACCTAGGTTTTGACCCATATTCAAACTTTACCTAGATTTCATCAAGGCTATCATTCTGTATAAATTTCATGAAGATCAAATGAAAAAATACAGCCTCTATCGCATACACAAGGTTTTTCTTTGATTTGACCTAGTGACCTAGTTCTTGACCCCAGATTACCCATATTCGAACTTGACCTAGACTTTATCAAGGCAACCATTCTGACTAAATTTTATGAATATCCAGTGTAAAATGCAGCCCCTACCGCATACATAAGGTTTTTCCTTGATTTGACCTAGTGACCTAGTTTTTGACCCCCGATGACTGATTTTCTAACTTTATCTAGATTTCATCAAGTATCATTCTGAAAAAAAATTCATGAAGATCAGTTGAAAAATACAGCCTCTATCGTATACACAGGGTTTTAGTTTGATTTGAACTAGTGACATAGTTTTTTGACCCTAGATGACACGTGACCTAGATTTCATCAAGTTTATCATTCTGACCAAATTTTATGAATATCCAGTGTAAAATGCACAAAAACTCATCTGAGCATTGTTCAGGTGGGCTAATAAAAAAGACAGGGTTGTGTGCTTGATTTTTTTGCTAGACTGATTTGAAAAATATGGACCTCACACAATATTTCATAATGGGGTCTACGGGAAAATCATAACTTCCATAATATTTTTGTGAAAAGATTTTTCTACAATGTTGGTTTTGATGAACCTTCTCACAGATGTAAATAAAGACATCTTTTTTTTTGTTGGGTTTAACGTCACACGGACACAATAATAGGTATTATGGCGACTTTCCAACTTTGATGGTGGAGGAAGACCCCGGGTGCCCCTCCCTGCATTATTTCATCACAAGTGGGCACCTGGGTAGAACCACCGACCTTTCCATAAGCCAGCTCGATGGTTTCCTCACATGAAGAATTCAACGCTCCAAGTGAGGCTAGAACCCACATCGATGAAGGGCAAATGATTTGAAGTCAGCGACCTTAACCGCTCGACCACGGAGGCCCAAAAGAGACATGGCCTATAATTTGATGAAATAAAATGTATAGGTCTGTGTGCTTATTTTTGAGGTAACTGACCTCAATAACCAGACATTTCATGCTAATTTCAAGACATTATTAATTTTATTTAACGTGTCGTATGTTTTAATATCATATTCAGACTTTAGAAATATAGCAACAGTGCCATTGTAATAAAGTCACTCACAGGTTGCAAATAATTCATACAATGATTTTCATTTATCTATGACAAATCCAAGCTTTATTCTATGTTTTCCAGATAAATTATGTTATGCCATCAAATCCGATTTATCAAACCGACTTCCTCTATTTTGGTCAAAAAGCAATAACATTTCACAGTAATAATCTCAACACATTCACATCATTTTTTTTTTATTTTGTTTCAAACACAAACTTCCATGACAGAAGACAAGACAGGAAAGATCAATATGAATTTGCAGAGTACAATTTGAAATGGAAACTACCTGACAAAATAAATGTACCATCCATGTAGAATTCAAGCTATATTTATCTTAACACATCAAAAACAATCTAAAAGTAAGTAAAATGTTAAGTGTCTAGACAAATATCAACTCAAGAGCAATTCCTATGACAGTTACTGTATATTTTCTTTCTAAATGTCCATGCACAGAAACTTCATGTTTTTTATTAATATTTTTTTTATTCAGTTACATAACATGCGTGAAATAAACAATGAGTGACAGTTTTATACACACTATTTCCAAAGTTCTCTTTGTGGATCTAATTCTTTCAATTTTCTATAATCTTCTTTGAACATATTACTACGTCCCCTCATAGCGTAAGCTTCTTTATCCCACTCCAGCTGAACAGCTTTAGCGACTGTTCCTCCAACTGGTACACAAATAATGATAGCTAGCCAGTCTTGCCAAAACCGCCTAGCAAACATTAGTCTTAGTCCCGTCCTCATCTGTAAACAAAATCAGGGATATGAGCCGCGCCATGATAAAACCAAACATAGTGGCTTTGCGACCTGCATAAATCCAGACCAGCCTGCGCATCCGCACAGTCTGGTCAGGATCCATGCTGTTCGATAACAGTTTCTCTAATTCGAATAGGTATTGACAGCGAAAAGCATGGATCCAGACCAGACTGTGCATCTGCTCAGTCTGGTTCTGGATCCATGCTGGTCGCAAACCCACTATGTTGGTTTTCTCATGGCACGGCTCATATCAATAATCAGTTTCCTGAATAACCAGTGAAGTGATAAAACTTGTAATCATTAACTAGATGTGGAAAATGCTTTGAAACGTCATTTTATCATGTTTTAATAACACTACAAATTTAGGAATAAAATTTGGTCAAATTCATGGAGTATTTCTGCCAAGATAAAGGACATAGCGTCATATATGTTATGGGTGATGATATGAGACAAATGAGCCGTGCCATGGGAAAACCAACATAGTTGGTATGCGACCAGCATGGATCCAGACCAGCCTGCGCATCCACGCAGTCTGGTCAGGATCCATGCTGTTCGCTAACAGTTTCTCTAATTCCAATAGGCTTTAAAAGTGAACAGCATGGAGCCTGACCAGACTGCGCGGATGCGCAGGCTGGTCTGGATCCATGCTGGTCGCAAACCCACTATGTTGGTTTTCTCATGGCACGGCTCAAATGTGTTTAAGTTTGAATAAAACCCATACAAAGTGAAAGGCATTAAACCCTCAAGAGAACAGAACATGATTAATGCAAAACTGGTGCTAACTTATACGCCTTGTGTCAGATGATTTACTTTACGTTTTTATAAAGCCTGGTAATTATTAATGTAACATTGGAGCAATAGTCCTGGTGATTTATGATGTTGATGATAATGCAGAACAACTGTTTAACATTTGAAGAAAATCTATCAAGAAATAACATAAATGCAGGAAAGGTGCATCAAATCTTTAATCTAGTTCCAGACACAGATGGGGATGTGGATGCTACAGCAATGGTGAGTAGGATAGCTCCAGAGTCTCTACACATACCTGAGTAACTTCATATAGTCATGTCAAAAATAGACAAGCAAATTCGATGAATTGACCGATATAGCTTTTGAAATTAAATGAAGTTAATTGAAATGTGAGCTTGAAGTTTAACTTGAACGAAATATTGTCTTTGAGTGGTTTGGCACCAAGTGTTGCTGTTTAACATGTACATTTAAACTTAAAAGAACAGAATGATGTCCTTAAGAGAACACAATCAAAGAAGATTTCTTGAACATGGCTGGGCCAAGGTTGGTGCAGTTACAAATTAACATGATAAAGGTCTGAACATCTAAAAAAAAATGAATGGAATGGAAATATAATATATGTATATATTTTTATAGAGAGGGGGTGGGGGTGGGGGGAACAGGTGAGGAAACAAAACTTCACATGTTGATTATATATATTGATGGAAAATTAAAGATGAAAAAGGTGTGGGGGGGGGGGGGGGGGGGGGGGGGGGGGGGGGCGCGCAGAGGATGCATGATTGGTGGTGGGCATGACTGGGTGGAGGAGCGAGGTGGGGGAATGGTACAACTTGCATGTTGATAAATATTCAAGGAAGGTTTGAAAAAAATCTAAGACAAGGAATGAATTTTTTTATTATTATTTCTTTTTCTTTTTTTTTGTGGGAGGGGGGAGAGGGTGTGACCAAGGCAAGGGGGTGGCCAGGTGTGTGTGCACCACTTCACATGTTTATAATAAATGTTCATGGAAAAGAATGAAAGAAATTTAATAAAACTCTACATAATGTAAGTTTGTTATGTACAAATATGTGGATTTCTATACAATTAAAGGGCAATAACTCTGAAGTTACAAAAGAAATCCTAACAGAACTGTGTGTGCACAACCACATTATGGTGCTCGAAATTCTGTTTAAGTTTCATAGTTCAAGGCCAAATATATCAAAAGTTATGATGCAGAAATTGCCATATTTATATTACCCTATTAGTTAACACTAGAAACTTCTAAGGGCCATAACTCTGGTGTTTCTTGGGCACTTTGACTGAAACTTGAGGGGCCTCATAACCTTATAGTGGTGGACATGTATAAAAAATTTGTTTGAAAAAATCTAAAATAAGAATTTTTTTTTTTTGGGAGGGAGTGGGGTGGGGGGCGGAGGGGGGATGTGACCAAGGTAAGGGGGTGACCAGGTGTGGGTACACAACTTCACATGTTTACAATAAATGTTCATGGAAAAGAATGAAAGAAATTTAATGAAATTCTACCAAATAGTAAGTCTGTTATGTACAATTGATTTTTATACAATTGAAGGGCAATAACTCTGAAGTTACAAAATAAATCCAAACAAAATTGTGTGTGCACAACCATATTATGGTTATCTAAACTCTGTTTAAGTTTCATAGTTCTAGGTGAAATATATCAAAAGTTATGATGCAGAAATTGCCATATTTATAGTACCCTTTATAGTTAACAGTAGAAACTTCTAAGGGCCATAACTCTGGTGTTACTTGGGCAATCTGACTGAAACTTGACAGGCCGCATAAACTCATAGTGGTGAACATGTATATGAAGTTTTATAAAAATATTCCCAACCACTTCCTAGATATGGCTCCGGACAGACAGACAGACGGGCGGACAACGCCAAAACTAAATCCCTTCGACTTCCATCGAGGATAAAAATCTATAGTATATGAAACACTTCCTTACCAAAAAACATGATTCATGACAATTTAAGGTTTAGGAGTATATCATCAAAACATAATAATATTTGATAAATGAAGTTCATTTATGTTGTTCAGAACAACATCTTTACCAATATTTTACCTGACCATTACATGTTCTGCCATACTGTCCCATATGACTGATACTTAAAATATTCTGAAAAAGTTGTCCCCCCTTGAAAATGAATGCCATTTGCAAAGAAATAAAAATAAACAATTGCTAAAAACTGTGTTTCACTTAGTTTTGTGAAATTTCAACACTTGTACGCTACTGCAAATGCATGAAAACGAACATAATTATGTAACAGTTTTTCGAAAATAGTGAGTCTTTAAAGGCATTTAACTGTCCAGAAGTGGTGCCCCTTTAGACAGCCCTTTTTCAGATTTCAATGTTTATATCAGTATACTGACACTAGTTTCGTAGAGTAATACACATGTTTTACATGCTGTTCAATTTTCATGTGAAACAACTCTTTCTTTCTATGATTTGGTGTTGTTTGATTTTTTTCTCAAAACGTTAGGCTAAGTGTTAATGCTGCTGACAGTATTTCTACTTTTTTCAGTTTATTTTAAATCAAATTTAACCCTTATCATGCTAAACATGACTGAATCTGCCTTTGCAACCAATGTAGATATGATAAGTCTGCACATCCATGCAGTCAGATCATGATCTGCACTGATCGCCATTCAGTCAGTATTTTTTTTTTTTTGGTAAGCACCCCTTTTAACAGTGAACGGTACTGTCTAAACTGATACAAAGTCATGTGAAATTTCATTATATAAATTTAGCAGTGTAATGTTTAATTAAAACAATTAGTTTTCTGATAGCAGATGGATTTCCCCTCATTGCACTGAAAATGAACATTGCTATTATAAGCATTCTAAAATACCAGCAGGCCTTTTCAACTTACACACAGTCATGTCTGAAAATCAGGAGGTAGATTTCCTACTGGTAAGGGTATGCATACATAGGTTTTGATCACTGCATGCATGTAAGATTTCTAAGCATGTGGTTTCAAGATTCAGAATACAGCTATTTTAATAAGATTTAGACATGTATGCGTGTTCAATCACTTTTATGTGAAGCCTAATTTTGCCATTCAAAACTACATGTACAATTACATGCTGTGAGCCACACAACTGATTCATCAGAGAATTTCAGCAGGCACTTATAAAATCTTTAAATACATTATGTAAGCACAAATGTACATATACAGAAATCATCCCCTCTCTTTGTATTGTTACATATACTTTGTTACATATTATGTCAAGCAAAAAAGTTCTTTTAATCATTTGTTCTATAAATTGAATACTGTAATACATGCATCTTAAATTAACCTTCAACCTGCTGAATTTCTAAAATGGACTGGTCCATAATTCAATTTGGGCAATACCATAAATTTATTATTCCCAAGGGTGTTCACTGTACATTTACTGACTGAATAGCTAATCGTGCATACCATGATCATGTTGCTCTACACTGATTGCAAAGGCAAAATCTCTTGCCGCCAGCAGACTATGGTTAAATTAAAAAGCACCCCTGTTCATTTCATTTTTCAGCCTACCTTAATTACTTATGTTGTGCTGTCGTTTCTTTTCCTCTAGTTCTTGCTCAAGCTTTGCTAAAGATTCTTTACGTTTGTTTATGTCCCAGCGTATACTAGTTACAAGGACTGTGACAAACAGAATAGAGGGTATGTACTTTCTAACTGACTGCAACACACCTGCCATCAAATCTGTAATAAACAAGGAAGATTATACATATACTTCCTAATTAACAGCAATATACCTGCCGAAATAAATAAAAGATGTGTACTTTGAACTGACTACAAGGTTATATTGATTCTGAGATGATCTCTAGTTTTTCAAAACAAGCAACCCAGTAATAATGAACTGGCGGCAGTGATGCTTTTGTATTTTTCAAAATAACCTGTAGCTTTTTGAAGGGGAACATTAAGTGTGATAAATTCTCAAAAGGGGAAATCCAAGTGATTTGATTTGCAAGAACTGATGCAAATGTGCTTATGATTTTGGCACCTGATGAAAAGTCACCACAGTTAATGTTACATAATTCTGTCACTTGTTAGAATTGTATCTACCGTACTAATTACTAATTTAGTAATGATTTATCAACAAAACATAATAGATATTGAGATTTTATAAATCTCAATTATTTGTGATTGTCTTTTGTCTCAAACCATTTGGATTCAGAAAATGACCATTTTATATTTGATATTGACATATATTGTACAACTATACTGGTTCCACAGCTATTTTTCGCTCTATACAGCCTGATTTAGCTATAAAGCTACATGTAGCTTGTGACTTTTCAGTGACCTATTACCTCTGTTTTCAGGTCTAGTTTATTGCACGATTGGTGCATGATATACTAACGGATTGATGTATCAATCTTTTGATTAAAGCGATTACAGCGATGTTTTCAGTAGAATCTATTACAGGTGTAGTCTCGCACTTGCACCTTTTATTGTTTACATTTATTGTAACAACTTCAAACTGAGCCTTTTATTGTGTACAATTTAGCAGTAATTTAAAACTGAAAGCATATATGTAAACCCATGTAACGAATGCCATTTTTGTAAAATGAGGGGGTAGACCAATTGGTGCAGCACAAAATTTAAAAAAAACCTGTATATCAGGATACCCGATGAAAAAATTAGGGTAGGTAGGCTAAGGTAGGCATTTATTTTGTTTCCTACTTTTGTTTTAAACTTTTTGTCATGAAGAAATTTAAATAATAATTAAAAATATGGTTAACAAGATAAACCAGAATGCTAAGGCCAAAAAAATATGTGTGGTTCAGGGAACCAAAAAATTAGAGGGGTAGGTAGGTTTTTTTTTTTTAAATTATCTCATTATCATGTGTGCTACTTAACTTGCTTAACTTAAAAAATCCTTTCTCCTATGCTTACTTTACTGAATTAAATACAACAATAAATAATGAATAAGAATGTCCTAAAACAGATTTTTGAAAACAATCAGAATTAAGCAAAATTTGAAAAATATAATAATTGGAAGAGAAAGTCATCTTACACAAATAAAATATGTTGCACTTCATCATCATCATTTATAGTGATAACAAACGTTCAACACTGATACATTATAGCCATGCATGGGGGGTTAGAGAAAGTAAAAGACTGTCGGGTTTCCCAGGCTACTCAACCCGCGTAGTGCTTCCTAAGACATTGATAAATAAAATAGAGTTGAATGTTTCAATGACTGTAAGTCTGGAAGAAGCTGAAACAATCTTTTTCAACATTTTTTCCCAGCAATTTTCCCTGCATTCCGTAAGAGTTCAACAACAATACCATTCTTTACATTTGACGAGGAGAGTACAGTAATACCTCCAGAACAATTACATTTATCATCTAAGTTTTATCTGCTGACAGAAGTCACCAGGATATTCCATTGTGCTACACAAGGCGATAATTGCATAACATTTCACCATTTACATTTTGTAATTACAAAATGTAAATTAAATACTAGAAAAATCCCAAACATATCAGAGAAAGTATGCTTAAATGTTCGTATCTGAAAAGATGTTGTCCGAATTCTGAGTTACTAGAGTATAACAGATGCCTGTCCATTGTTTTTCCAATGTAACTCGGTATTTTGGTAATTTAAACTTCATTCTTTTCCTTTTTATTATCTCAATTCAATGTTCGATAAATATAATCGCAAAATTCAAAATAAACAAATTCATATGTAATTTGAACGAATGTATTTGGTGTAAATTTCAACTCGAAATTTCGGCGTTCTAGTGACTCTTGCAGTCAGGCACTTTCAACTTAAATTTCGGCCTTATAAAATCATTCTGACGAATTTTTTATGAATAAATAACTAGGGTTTTGCATTTATAATTGATTCATTGAAAACTTGATAAGTTTTTTTATAACTTTATCACTTAATTATCGGTACCGATGTTATTGTATGTTTTCAATTTTCATGATGGCGGCGACTTTTCATCGGAAATTCACAAATCAAGATGCGGGACATTCTCCTCCATCGGAGGTTTGTCAAAATCTCAAGTTCACCCAGGGAACCATGGTAGACCTCTGTTATGCGAGAATGGATGCGGGAGTGAAGATATCAGTCAATTTCTATGACTTTGGTATCATGTGTTTCGTACCCAAAAATCAGAAAAAAAATTGTTAGGGTCGGCGGGTAAAATTAGGGTCGGTCGGGTTCCCTGAACCACACATATTTTTTTTTATTTTGGCCTAATGCAATTTTTTATTATTCGTATTCAATTAAAATTGATTAGAATTACTTGAACTTGTCTTTATGTGTACAAGACAGTCTGAAAGACAGCTAAATCCCCTGCCACTGTTATGGATAGTGAAAGGGTAAAATTTGACCTTTAGCTGTGACCTTGACCTTGAACTGACATGGCTGACTCATGAATTCTGCACAATGTCTTGATGAGGTGATCATTTGACCAAAGTTTCATAAAAATCCTTCAATGGGCTTAGGACATACAGAGCTCAAACCTTTGACCTTGACCTTGAGTTGACATGGCTGACTCATGAGTTCTTGATGAGGTGATCATTTGACCCAAGTTTTATAAAATTCCTTCAAGGGGTATAGGAGATAAAGAGCGGACACAAAATGGAAGGCTCAAACCTTTGACCTAGAGTTGTGACCTTGACCTTGAGCCGACAAGGCTGACTCATGAGTTCTGCACATCGTCTTGATGAGGTGATCATTTGACACAAGTTTCATGAAAATCCTTCATGGGGTTTAGGAGATATTGAGCGGACACGGAAGTGTTACGGACGGAAGGATGGAGACCATTCCTATAACCCATTACCACTTGTGGCAGGGGATAAAAAAAAACTGGTCCCAGGACATTGTCCCTACGTTTTTTAAAACTCGTACGAGTCCACCAATTTTAGAATCCTTACGGTCTCTGTACAATCATAGCATCTGCTCAAAGTACCTACAGGCCCCTTACAATCTTTAGAGGATGCAATCATGGGATATCCATACAGACATCGCAGACAAAAGGTGCAGATCTTGCATGGAGCCCAGTCGTACCTCATACGGTGTCCATGCGACAAGAATGAATCAGTTCGGCGACATCTGGAAAATTCCTATTTTAAATGTGGTTCCATTCTGTACCAGTCTCGACCGTACTTGGTAGAACTCAAAATATATTCCTGTTTAATACCACCTTGAATCTCCAAGAAAGTCTACGGAGCCCGTACGGTGATCTTAACGCCCTGTGAGCCCCACATGGAGCATGTACTGGTACTGATGATAAACCCGAACAGAAAATGAGGTTTTTTACCTGTAACTTTTTTATTTCTGCAAATTGAAATCAGTGGTCGGTATCAAAATAAAGCTTAACCTTTGCTGAAAACTTTACATAATTCAAATTTATATTTAGTAAGCAAACTCACACGAAGTGAGGGCCTGAAAGGGGTATATAAAAAGGGGACTTTATGAACGTTGACTGATGATAAATTCGAACCCTTTGTC
Organism: Mercenaria mercenaria; assembly: GCF_021730395.1. Taxonomy (NCBI): domain Eukaryota; kingdom Metazoa; phylum Mollusca; class Bivalvia; order Venerida; family Veneridae; genus Mercenaria; species Mercenaria mercenaria. Next base: position 33,244,532 of record NC_069361.1, on the reverse strand, counting down.
ATTTACAAAATTTTCTTGGTATTATTATATTGAAACTTTCCCCAAAAAGCTGCAACAGTCATTCCTGATCAAGGAATGAAAAGTTAACAAATGTCAGGCCTTCATGTTTCGACAGTGAGCATGCGCAAAAAAAGACCCTCTTCCCCAGTAATTTTGGATAAATAATTTTTATACAAAGTTATGTAAGTCATTTATTTATACAGAATATTTACCAATTTTGTTTTTGTTTACACCAGTTGGTGTTGTAAGTGGAAACTATTAGATGGTGTGTTCAATTTTATAAATAACCGATTGCAATCGAATATTTCCAGGGTGTTCGACTTTATCATCTGTCCGGGTTTATCATCAGTACCAGTAACGTTCTTGTGATTTTTTTTGTCAAGCCAAATAATTTCAAAGTGAAGGATGTTGGTATTAGACTAGCATCACATGAAATATTTATTTCTATATTAAAGCCATATCTATGTTTAATATCAAAATGATCTTTTAACATTTCATGTTCGGTCAATTCCAACTGAACTGTTGCCAGTGAACAGGTGAAATTCGTCAACGACCGGCGAGCCGTTTCACACAGACGAACTCCTACCTGTAAATATTGCAGACCAAAATTAAAATAAGTTATAAATGATAAAAGACAAAAGAAATGCTTTCGTCAATATGTTTAAGCTTATGTAACCGATGACCACACTAAGAACTTCGCATAACCTCCAGTTACTTACCAATGTCAACCGGAAGTTTACATGTGCATTCTGACTGGTTACTGCACACCAATATTAATTCCTCAACGAAAATTAACTACAAAAGATACCCTGTCTACCGCCGATTACTGTTTAACTCCCCTATCGAGTATTTTTTTTCCATTTTTTCCAACTGAAATGTTAATGTTGCGATATTAATGTTTCAGCAATTGTCCGATTGCTATTTAGTTTAATCATATTTTATTGCACATTTTTATGTCAACAAATATGGGAAACAGTATTCGGACAGGACCAGTAGAACAGTCCTCCCCACAGTCAACATATGTTAATTAAACCGATGACAGAATCTTCTTTCAAGTGAAAGGTAGACAGAAAAACAAAAGGAAAAAAAAACTCATCATCGTATCTAATTTGATCGTTTGCCACTTTAGATAAAGCTAACTTACTTAAAATAAAAAATATAATTTTCACTCATTTTGACAATTGAAGCTCCTCACAACGGTTACCTTCCCTTGCATTTATTATAACAGCTGCATTCGCAAGATACAAAGTGGCGATGTGAAAGTCACAGAACACTGCAAAATAGCATAGACGCCAAAGAAACAAATCCTGGCAGTCTGTTTCATTTGTCAATCATCCAATAGATATTTTTAATAAAAATCACTTCAATTTGTTATTTTAACAATTATGTGCGCGAATATTACCATCTAGATGCGAACAATGCAATTTTTAGAAAAAATAACCGGATCTGGTTAAACATCTCGTGATGGCAGCTGGAATGACTATACATATTAAACCTCCCTAAGGGGATGTAATCGCTGCGGAGAGTTTGTCATTTTGAAACCTGCTATTACAGATGTAAAAAGATAATTCCAACTTAGTTTAAAGTCGATTGTACATCAACAATATAACATAAGCTCTTATGAGTTTTTAAAACCGACTAAAAGACATTTGATACCTATACATACGATATGAAATATAATATGTTACAATATAAAAGGCATGATTACTAGCATTGGCACAAAAGACAGTCAAGCAGCTGTAACTATGGTTAAGGCATATAAAGAGCACATGAAATAACTATGACACCCATGAGAGTGCTGAGTAAGTATAAGGTTAGAAAGTACTTAGCACATTGCAACAAAGGTGTTGAACTAAGCTGGCAGAAAAAAATCAAAAGCAAATGAAAATTCAGCAAAGGTAATACAATAGCAACTAGGGTAAAAGCAATACCAATTAGGATAGTGAAATCAAGAATAGCAAACAAAGGATAAACACTGGTACATTGGAACACAACATTATGCTTTAAACATCACTTGGAGTTAAGGAACTCGTTTAGACTCTATAAATAGATATGTAAATTATGTGATGAGCAGTTTTCACCATTCCAACTGGGTATATAAGTTTTAAACTGATTGAAACAAGATGCTTGTCGATATTCGTTCAGAAGAGAGTTCCATATCTAAATGTTTGCTTACCATACCTCTCAGTTCTTGGATGAGGAATTTCAACTGTATTCTGGTACCTAAAACTTTAAGAGCAATTTTTGTAATGAACAAGATCATGCAAGTAGCTAGGTCCTTCACAATGTAATATTTTGTAAGTTTCTAATGCTATTTTTCTCATTCTTCTAATTTTTAATGTTGGTAATCCGGACAGTTTCAAAAGATCTTCACTTTGTAGAATCGTCATAAATAAATCTTAGAGCACGTTACTGAATTTTCTCTGGTTTGTTAAATTATTAACATTCCAAGTAAGGACACAATAATTAAAGTTTGACATGACAAAAGAGTGATATACAGTTAAACGTCATAATCTGTTGAGATATTTTCCAAGTCGATTTATAACATTGTACTGCCCGGATGCCTTTCTGCAGATATTTGATACTTGGCTATTGAAGCTGAGCAGAAAGTCAAAGGTAACCCGTAAGTTTTTTACTTCATCCTCGCACTTCACCTCAATGTCCTGCAGCTAAAACATAATGTTCAGGCTACTTGTTTTGCTTCCTAAGGCAATTGCTTGAAACTTCTCGGGGTTGGCTTTCATGTGGTTTTTGTTGAACCAGGCAATAAGAACTAAATTTCCTTCTTCAAGGGTTTTTACCAAATCTTCTTTAGAACTGCTGGTATAAAATATTGTGTTATCACCAGTGTAATTATAGAGGTTTCCCTTTTTATATGCCCATCTCTGAAAGAGCGGGGTGCATTATGTTAAAACCCATGGGGACGTGCGGCAGGCGGTCAGCGTCCAAAAGTATGTTTGCTCTATAAGTCGAACAGTTTTCATCTGATCTTCACCAAACCTGCTGACAATGTTTGTTGCAAGCTCGAAAACCAGCCAAATCGCCTTAGTCACTCTTGGATTATGGCCATTGAATTACTCGAAATCTGCGAATTTAGCCTTGTCCACTCTCTAAGTTGAACAGTTTTCATCCGATCTCCACCAAACTTGCTGACAGTGATTGTGGGCATAATATCTCGACTAAGTTCGACAACCAGTCAACTTGCCCCAGGCACTCTTGGATTATGGCCCTTGAATCACTCTTGTAAATAAATACAAAAATATCATTTATGAATAAATTAAAGAAAACGGGGCCCAAAATGGAGCCTTCATATCGGGTACCCTTTGACTAGTTCCTTGAAGCCACTGAACATATTTCCTATTTTAACACACTGTTGTCTGTTTGACAAATATTAAACTTTTAACAAGTGACAAAGCATCTTTTGACAGATTACAGTGTTTCAGTTTTAACAAAAGCAGGTCATGTGGTAAACAGTCAAAAGCCTTGAGAGGTCCATAAGTATGGCAGCTACATACATGTTTTTATCTAAAACAACAATTTCCAGTCTTCAGTAATTTTAAGAAGAGTTGTGTTACAGCCTAAAAGCACTTAACATGGGTTAAAATATCATTCAAATAATTAGATAGCTGCTCATATATGGCCCGTTCATAGATTTTTGACATAATCATAACCGGCAATAAGCTAACTGGTCTATAGTTGCTTTTGGCTGAACATGAACTTTTACCACACACAAACACAAACACACACACACACTGCCTACAAGAGGGTTGAGGCATTATACATCAGATAAATAATTTCTTATTTATCTAAAAAGAATTTCTTGCTTTCATATCCTCCTTTCTAAACAGTTTTATGTCATGTACAGTCTACGGTCAATCGAAGTCGCTACTCTTTATAGTTGTTTTTAAGCAGTTAGGTTCATTAAATTGTTTCCAGTCATTGTAAACAAATATGGTGGATAGATGAATATTTTCGTTCTCTGCCGTGAAACTTTGTTGATAAATCAGTTTGAATATGACATTCCATTTACTTTAATCGGCAAGAAACCACACATATTTGCTTTATAAAACATCTGATTTTTTTCTTGTGCTGAAAGGTAATTTGTATTTGAAGTGAATCAAATCTTTAGCTCATTTTCCAGTTTGAACACGTCTGATTTGACAGCGGGTTTGTTTAAACAACTTCAGTTACAAGGTTTAGGTAACCAAAAGTTCCTTTAATATATTTATTTCCTGCCTAAAAATAGTTCCATTTTTCCCACGACAGTGAAAATGACAGTTTAAGCAAATATGAATTTATGGAAGATCCGTTTGCTATGTAAGCTGGTTCAAGTAGCCTAGAGTCAGTGTACGCGGTTTCGCACACCCAGTAAATTCATGTACTTTGTGAGAATAAAGCAGAAAATTTAACAATTCTTTGTTATTGTTTCACGAAACTGAGTTATTCCCTACATAATTTGACACAAGGGGTCCTTCTCCACTGGAGCCTCGTTCTTGTAAGTGCAGACGAAAACAATAACAATATCAATGGAGACCAGTAGGTCAGCTGAAAAATATTAAGTTTCATGAAAAAAAATGACTATACAAACAACAACAAGGTGCAAAATAAATTGAAAAATCAATATTCTATCATACAGGTAAGTATTTACCTACTACTTTACCTAAATGAAAAATATTTCAACAGTTATTGAAGTTCTCCCAACCTGCAAAATGCCTTCAACTTGATTGTTTGCTTTACGTTTTTATTAAAACAGAGAACTTAATCGAATAATTAGAGTGTGGGGGGTCTTTTGTGATTCAACAGCTTCTGTTGTTTTATGTTTGTTTCATGTATTCAGTTGTTTTAACCTTTTCTGCTTTTAGAAGTAAAAACAGGGTTTGGTATATAGCTTTCACTTTCATAACTGCGTTTAAATTTCACTTTCAGATGTTTTATTGGAAAATACATGTTGAATTATATAAATAGTTAAAAAGTTAATTAATATTTTTCTGTTGAGTAACTGCATTGTTATCACCGAGTTCTATAAATAGCAGGGTGTGCGAAACCGGGTACACTTAAATGCAACAACTGGTCAAAATATGTTATCCGAATCAAGTACACTAAGAGGTATGACGTCATTGTAGTGGGAAGTGAAAGTAGCGTGTTTCAAACCGAAATAAGTGTGTTTATTAAAACATATAGAGGTAAATTCAAATTTAATCATTTTTAGCTCGATAGGAAGGTATTCTTAGGAAATGTGTGTGAAACCGGGTACACTGACTCTATTAGTCTAAATAATGAGACCTCGGGTAGACCGATTTTACATTTTGGTATTTTACGTTGTCTACCTAGAGGCGGATATTGACAAGTCAAAAAATATTAACGATATTCAACTCTCTAGTACAATTATTTGGACTAGTAGCCAAGCTAAAATAAAATTCAGCTCAGAGATGTTTATATGAGCTGAAATGAATGCTGTAAGGAAACCTAACCAGAAATTGTGCCTGAAGTCTGTCGCGCTATAATTTCTTCAAATTAAATGCGATGGACTCGCTGTTCCCTTTAAAATATGGAAGTGTCTAGCCGTCCAGTAACCAGACACCTAGCTTGCGTTCTAGAAGTCCAGTTACCTGATGGCTTGCAAATCCTACATCTACATCTACGGGGATACTCCCAACAATCAATTTCTGATCATAACTGGGAGGTCAGGGCTGTTGTTAAAAACATGTTGCTATGTTACATGATACATGATATGCATGTGTTAAGAGAGTAAGAGCAGTAATATGTACAGCTTTGTTAAAAATAAAAACAGGATGATGACATTAGCACATATGCGAGTCTAGGTCAGATGTGAAGCACTGAAGGTTCACACTGTCCTTGATGTTAAAAAGCAAGGCGTTCCAGTATCTGATCGTGCTGGGGAAAAAGGAGTTCATATGATATTGTTTTCTTGAAGATGGAATGATAAAGTTTAAATTTCTAGAGGCTGTCAGGTGGTTATGATCTACAGAGACGAGGTTGTGTGATATTTTATACAACATAATTAAAGATGCATGTATTCTTCTCTGTTCTAATGTCTGCCATTTAAGAATTTCAAGCATTGATGTTACGCTGCTTTGGTATGAGTAATCATTCATAACATATCTGGCTGCAGCTCTTTGTACCTTTTCTATCTCATATGCTAAGTTTTTCTGCCATGGATGCCATATGGTGTTACAGTATTCTAATTGTGGGCGGACATATGTTTTATAGGCAGTTTCTTTGATATTACGGTTATTACATTGTACATTTCTTTTTATGAATCTGAGAGTGTTATTAGCTTTTGAAGATGTAGTTTCAATATGTTTTTTCCAACTAAAGTCATCACAATCCTCAGAGAATTTTCTAGCCATCTGGTAATAGATTTCCTGATGAATAAGTAATGATATCTGTTATTTACTGAAGATATCGATACTTTATGTAAACACAATTTCATGAGAATACATTCTAAATATTTACCTTTAATCATCTCGAACGAGTCAGTGAATAAAACAAAAGTTTGCCGAAATCAATAATGATGAGATCGCCGTGACGTCACTAATTTAAAATCTGTTGCAAAACAATGTTTTTATTGGATTGGAATTTTTAACTTTTAACTTTTTCACTGGATTTTCTAAATTAAACTTACAATTTTCATATTGTAGTTTTCAAATATTTTTTGATGAATAACTGTTTTAAATGACATTTAATTTCAATTGCGGCAGTGTGATGTTGACAGTTGGAAACTTTTAGGAAAACAGTAGTTAAGCATTCATAATTAATCCATTTTATTTTGAAATAATGGTCAAAATTAATTTATGAATTGCTTGTTTTATAAGCTTTCCATTCATAAAAAGATATTAATAAATTTGTGTTTTAACAATTAAAGTTTAGGCGGTTAGAAAACATCTCTTTTTACAAAATAACATGGACGTTCAGCGATCAGTGTTTTATCATGTCTAAAAATAGAATATCAACAAATTTATTTGAGACAAAGAAAAATATACTTTGGTATGTATTCACACAATATTAAGTATTGATATATTAAGTAAATAACAGTTAAAACTATATAAAATCATTAATTATTCATTAGGAAATCTATTACCGGACGGCTAGAAAATCCCCTGAGGATTTGCTAGCCGTCCAGTAACTAGAATGCATGCTAGGCATCTGGTTACAGGACGGCTAGACACTTCCTTTTGAAAACAAATAGGCTGTATATAATCATTATTTATTGATTATTTTTGTGAACTTATACTTTCTAAGGTATGCTTTGTCAACAAGTTTTTAGAAAATGGTTACCGTACATTTTCAATTCAATAAAATTCAAAAATGCACAAAATTTTGATTTTTATTTTCAAAAATAACCATGTGCATGACATCAGTTTCTCACAAGACTACTAGAGTCAGTGCCCAGATGTTGCGGCTTGGCACATGTTAGGTAACCAAATTTTGTTATGCCATAACTTATTGGATGCGGACACCAGAAAATAAAAATAGTGTCAATTAAGTTATGGTAGCCAGAACTAGTACAGGTACGAACTGTTCGAGATTTGATATGAGTCAGATCTTCCCATTGCCTTTCAGAACAGCATCAGTGTGGTGATATCATTTCAAAAAATGTAATCATGGGGCTTTTAGTTTAATTTTGATGTGGTTCTTTAGTTACCTCCATAGCACAAGCATGTGTATTATCATAGATAGCTGCATCATGTCAAGTGTATTTCGTCCAAATAATTAGTTGTGAAAAAAGTTGTCATTTGACATAAGTATTCTGACATTTTACATTTATAATATTGAAGCATTTTTCAACATCTAAATGGATACTATCATAGCAGAGTAGCATGCATTAGATTATACACTTATTATAAGTTAGTTAACTTCGTACCCAGATGACAAAAATACATTTTCTTCAATTTTTTAAGGTTAAAAGGATTCACAATTCAATATTTTCCAAGAAATTTGCTTCATTTGTTTACACAGAATGTGTAGACTTGCTCGACCAATATCTTTTTCCGAAATTGGAAGTACCAATTGAATTTAAGAAAGTGGCTAGGGGTCCAGTATCTGGACTGTAGACCTGAAGTTTAGAGGTTAGGTGACCAATTGATATATTTATACAGTTAAGTACTGTGTTAGTGATAATAAGTGTATGTGATAATTGCTGGGGAAGAGTTAAAATTATACAGTGGTTGGAAAAAAATCTGAGAAGAACCTTGGATGCTATGACAGTTACTTCAGGGTTTCAGAAATCCCATGTCCGGAGCCCGGGGACTACCAGAAAATTATGTCGGGCTACTAAATTTTATAAGTAACTTTCTAGATATTTCGATTAAAAACCCTGGTTTCATAGTGAGGCAGTGTTGACACTGGATAACTGCACCCACTGTTCTCAGTTTGAACACAAAAAGATTTTTCTTTTTAATACCAAGAAGTTATGTATAATTGAGAAAGTTACATGAAATTCTATGAAACAGAACATTATCTTTAAATGCTTTGGCACAGACAAGTTAAATTTATCTATGTTGTTTTATCAAATTTCAGATGGCAGAAGTACACATAATTGGACAGATTGTTGGTGGGACTGGTTTTCCTGAAAACAGCTTATTTTGCAAGTGGGGAATTAACACAGGTATTTGATGCTAGTGGCATAAATTTCTTTATTTATAATTCCAATTTTTTTTGTTCTTCAGATATTTAAGTGAATAAAAACAGACAGAAGAGTGGGGTTTAATTTTAGTATTTTATAGACACTTGACCACATTTGCAGGGGTTTTATCAGTGATAATGTAACATACCGCATTTTATTGTAATATTTGACGGTTTTGACCAAGTGACAATTTAAACAAAATGTATACATGTGTGGATAAAAGATAACAGATGGTGTAGTGGTCAAGAATTCAGGTTATTGGCTGCCCCAGACCAGCTAAACTACTTTGCAAATTAAACTAGGTGGGCAGAGTAAAACCAGGTGTGAAAAGTATTCCAACCTCTTAATTACCTTTTACTGGTTGTCAAAGACTGTTGACTGCTTCAAGTGTGCTTTGCTATCCAGCTAAAACAAATTTTAAAGGCATATTTAGTAACACTAGTCTGATTACTGATATATATGACAAACAGAATCAATATTTTCATTTCAAGGTGGAGCATGGAAGGTTCTAGCAGGTATACGTGAAGGTCAGACGCAAGTTGATAACCCTCAGAACCATTCAGCAGCTTACTTCTCACATCCCATAGATGTACACTTTGCTACCAAGGGATTACAAGGTAAATATAACATAAATATAATATTACTTCTCACATCATATAGATGTACACTTTGCTACCAAGGGATTACAAGGTAGATATAATATTACTTCTCACATCCTATAGATGTACACTTTGCTACCAAGGGATTACAAGGTAGGTATTATTTCAAGTTTTTCAGTGAGTTATTGAAATATGAAAGAGAAAATATCTGGTTATTTTACAGTGAAAATTTTTTTCATCTATTTCTGGTTGCAAGGGCAAGATGGGTAAATTTAGTTAAAGACATTGAAATGAAGTGAAAAGAAAGTTTGTTTAGATTAAAATATCTTTCACTTGTGAACATCGGGTTGCCACATTTGAAAATATATCATCTCGTGTTCACTCAGCAAAAGATAGCTTAATCTCTTTGTTATATGTTTAGTATGCAACATAGTGAGTTACTGGAAGGTAAATTAAGGTGACCCATGATCAACAGACAACATGAGCTACAAAGCTGTTATAAATGTGACCTAGTTCAACCCTTTAAATACTGTCAGAGTACCAATCAATGGAGTTTCCAGTACCAGTTTTCACACTTTTGGTATGATGTGGCCAGGAATTGAACCTCCTACCACAAACGGAGAAGGCACTCTACTAATGAGCGATCGAGTTAAATTTTGTTTTAGGTAAAAATGAGATATATACACAATGTTTTGATAATAAGGTTGGTCGAAACTTCTTGGAAAGGATCTTTCTGGTCTGGACAGTAAGCATACAAGCTTAAATAATTACAAATCAGGCAAAAACAAAAAAAGAATGGCATCACCAAGGATGGAGGTCAATCTACCTTTTGCAAAATTCTATGTTTTCACAATTGGCATATCTGTAAAAATTAGCAAGAATTATCTTACTATTGAAAGGCTATAGAATCTAGCTAATGGTGTATTTTACTGCGGAAGTTTTCAATGTCTGAAAATTGAAGAACCTAGTAAAATAACATTTTTTTTATTTTTTTCTGAACTGAGAGTACAGATAGGGCAAATTGAAAGAAAAAATGTGGCAGCTAAATTGTTTGGGACACTCCTGTCAGAAACCAGTATGAACTAGATAGATGTTTGTGGCGTCAGGATAGTTCCGGTAGGAATTTAATATTGCTGTGCTTTTAAATTTCAGGTTGGCCAAAGTTACATTTTCAAGTTTGGCATCAGGATAGTTTTGGTAGAAATGAACTATATGGATATGGTTTCTGTCATATCCCAACATCTCCCGGTATTCACAATATAGAGTGTCCAACATGGCGACCCTCTGGAAGTTACCTAGAACAAGTGTCACAGAGTTTCCTCGGTGGTGGTCCACAGCTGAAAAACCCGGACCTGATTTACAGTGGAGCCGACAGATATAAACTACACACAATAGCCATGGGATCAGTTCATTTACAGATTGGTGTGATATTAAGAAACTTTGACAAATTTGGAATAGAATGTTAGCATCTCAGTGTCTCATTATTTATATATAGTTGTGCTCTTAAATGTATGAAAGAATCCAGATACAAACTTAGTTCTAAAAAATATCGGAAATAAAGTAGGGAAAAGATAACAATATGATTGCAGGTAGTGCAGAAATTTTATATAGTTTGTTGATGTTTTAGAAATTATGCTTTCATGATATAATAATACGCATTCTGAAGAACAAACTGATTATTTTACAATGAATAATGCAGTGTTTTATATACATTATTTCAGTTCTCAAACAATATCCATCCCATACTTGCCTCTGTTATATATGTTGTACTCAATTTAAAGACTACTACATGGCTTTTGCAGGAGTCACATGATTCTCATTCATAAATTGCCTAAAACAAAAGGGTCTACTTACTTTGATGTAAGCACTGATTCTATTGTATATTCTAACATGACTCAGTTTGATTGCTAGTTCAACAAAGAAGAAAGTAAACTGTTGAGAGAGCATTATGATGTCAAATTGCCGTATGACATCCAGTTATTTACTACTGGAATAAATGAAGCCCAGCATAATTTTACTATAAAAATTCAATGACCATGACTGTAAGAATGAAAACAAGACCTTCTTGCGGTTTATCGTCTAATTTGCCACGGTTCATCGTTCAGTTGCTTAAATATTAAATCACTCAGGCTAACGTCCTCGTAGTTCAATTCCTGCACATCTAAACTCTGAACCATGATAAATTAGACAACAAACCACTCAGAGGCCTTGATTATTTGTTAAATAACGTCACTCCTTCAGCATTGTTTGTTAAAAAGCAAAATAAATTGGATCATGTTAGAATTTGTTTTAAGTTATAGTTAAAAAGATATGTAAGCTGAATAGATAAATTCCCATACTAATGTAGATCTGAGTCATTTACTTCTGTATATGCTGACAGTATGAAATTTTAGATCTGAGAATGAATGAATGACAGCTGCTATTGAAAATATGCTAGACATTTGAGCTGCACCATGAGAAAACCAGCATAGTACATTTATGACCAGCATGGATCCAGACCAGCCTGCGCATCCGCACAGTCTGGTCAGGATCCATGCTGTTCGCTTTCAAAGCCTATTGCAGTTAGAGAAACTGTTAGCGAACACCATGGATCCATGCTGGTCGCAAACGCACTATGTTGGTTTTTTCATGGTGCAGCTCATTTATTGTTAGTAAATTACCCTTAGTCCAGTATTGTATATCACAAAATGCCCAAAGGATCGGATTAAAGCCATACATTTTATAGGTTCTGAAGCTTTTTACCTCTTTATGTTATAGTTAATGTATTCTTTAATGAAAGCCACAGT